>NC_133527.1:37952652-39202652 GCF_048544455.1 Silene latifolia | reverse complement strand
CCATATTTGCGGGATTTCGTCATTAAATTCAAACCCGGATTTTAGAGATTCAATTTAATCATATTGAGTTTCTGGAATTCATCTTTGATATAGTTTGATCTGTTTATTCACATATTCGTTGTATATCCGTTGTATTTAGCCTAATCGACTTATTCCAATAGAGGACTCATTAATATTTTCATCATTATTTCATGTAAATAATCCGTTTCCGATTCATCCCATCCACGTTTATCGCTTTTATGACCATCATTTACATGTAATTAACCGGCTAATCACTTCCATTCGAGTAAATATTTTAATCCATCATTAAATTCATCAATTCAGATTAACGATTTGCAGTTCCGGCTTCACAGCCAGAACTCACCCTTGGAACAGACGCAGCAACTGCTGCGCCTCTTCCAGAGGGCGCAATCCTGCTGCGCCTGTTCCAGGATGATTTCTGTCCCTGAACTCCGTTTCTGCCTTGACCTAGTTTAATTAGTTCGTATAACTAACTATTATCCGTAATATCACTTCTGTTCTGTTCGTATTTTATTCTTTTATTCTTTTTATCAAATTATCCGTTTTAAAGGTATTTTCGACATAAATCGCCTATTCCGTTGTAATTAATGTAATTTTCATTATTGTATTTATAATTATTGTATTTCTTTCATTGTTTGTATGCCTTCACATGTAAATCAACACTAACTCCTACTTCGACCCAATTGTTTGCTAATTACTTGTCAACCGACTTAGTTAAATCTTCACATGCTAGGATTAAAACTTTGGATGTTGCATTGCATGCATATAGCCGACGATACATCGAGTATAGACAACTTCCCTAATCATTAGTAGAGGCCGCTATCGAGGCGGGCGGGATTAGGTGTTCGATCAAAAGAGCTTCCTAATACGTACCCTCACCCCTTACTCCAGATCTCCGTGAGCACCCGTGTTCATTGGCATCCACGAGAGTCATTCTAGACATAGAATGCTAAGGGTAACGATTGCTTAGTGTTCATGTCACTACTTTGTGTCTTGACATGACACGAGGTATTCGAACGGTTCCAATTTCCCATAAAAATTGGTGGCGACTCCATACAAAATGCAAACGCTTGTTTCGACCTTCACCAAGCGCCCCCATGGGCGGCCCGCTGTCCACAGTTTGGCGACTCCGCTGGGGATAATACACTTACGTGTAGCCAAGGGTGAAACTTAAACAAGGTTAGGGAATAAGTTTGTACAAGACAATTGTCGGTTTTCATAACTCGGTCTTCCTAGATCGTTTATTCGGCCTTCCTAGGCCCAACCCAACCCATTCGACCAATCGTCCTGTCTAAACGGTCCTAATTCTTATTTGGACCTAAGGATGGATAGCGATTGACGTCATCCATACCATGATGCTTACTCTTGTTTGCATCAAGGGCCTTCACTACTTGAGGAAATGGACTAGGAATCGGCCTTACTCTTGTTTGGCACGAGCCTCTCCACAGACTTCGGGTTTGATGGTTCGGTATGGCAACCCACCCTTTAAACCAAAACCCTTCTAAATGCACTCAGCATCCCGTTATAATGCTTGTATAAATGTGTAAACCTTATGTGATCACCATTTCTAAACAAAATCATGACGAATTTTCAAAAATCAAAACCCTCTTTCAAACAAGAATTTCGAAAAAAGGCCTTCAATTAGCGCAAAATCCGGTCAAAACTCATGCTTTCGTGTCAAAATTCGGGCCACAAGCCCATTTCAAAACCTCACTTCGAGTCCACTCCTACAACTACACTACAGTTGACTAGGACGCACATTTTCAAAGACCTTGTCTTTCTTCAAAACTCACTCAACACAAGTGGCATACACCCACTTCACGAGTCAAAACTTTTCCTCTTTTAGCAAGTGTGATAGAATGGTCGATCGTGTTTTGATTCGTCGCCGATCTCTTATCCAGTTTCCAAGATGCCCGGATCAAGTGATGAAACGAATCTCCAACAAATTCAAGATAGTAATGATCGAATCCTCGCCGCGCTAGCCCAAATGCAAATTACCCAAGACCAAACATATGCCCGCCTTGACCTTATCGAAGGCCGTATCTATGATGTGGAGGGAAGGTTGCCTCCCCTTAAAAGTGAAGTACTACGTAATTCCGATGACGAGTCTAGGGATGAGAATCCTATCATAGGGACGACTGCAGCTGATAAAAGACTCCAATACCTAGAGGAGCAGTTGATGTACCTTAAGGGGGATGACATTTATAGGGAAAACAATCGCAAGTATGAAGCCGTCAATTTCAAATTGCCAACCAACTTTAGCATGACGGATATCCCTAAGTTCAAAGGACATGAGAACCCTTTGAACCACATCCGTGCCTTCAAGGATTACATGTCTATCAAAGGCATCAAACCCGAGATGTTCTTAAGGATCTTTCCTTCATCTCTTGACACCATCCTGAAGCAATGGTTCTACACTCTAGATCACAAGAAGGTCGCTACTTGGGAAGACGCCGCAATCGAGTTCTCTAAACAATATGCGGATAATGCCGAGATCCAAGTCAATATGCGTACTCTAGAGGTTCTTACCCAAAATGACAAAGAAAGATTCACCGACTTTCTAAGTAGGTGGAGGAAGACTAGTACTCAACTAGTTAAACGCCCGGATGAGGCTACTCTTGTGGAAAAGTTTGTGGATAATCTCAAGCCCATATATGCCAACCATTTGAGATATCAAAACATCAAGACTTTCAAGGACTTAACCGTATTAGGGACACGAATTGAAGATGACATCCGTAAAGGACTCT
The DNA here is from genome assembly GCF_048544455.1 of Silene latifolia. NCBI lineage: Eukaryota > Viridiplantae > Streptophyta > Magnoliopsida > Caryophyllales > Caryophyllaceae > Silene > Silene latifolia. Next base: position 39,199,884 of record NC_133527.1, on the reverse strand, counting down.
TGTCCAAAACGGTAGGTCGAGGATATCAAGGGTCCACAAGTCGTTCATACGGCTCTACTAGCAAGACCGACGAAGTTAACCTTCTCGAGCCATCTAAGAAAACTACTCCACCAAGAAAATTCACGAACCTTGGGGATACGTACTCCAACGCTCTAAAAAGGTTAATGAAGCAAGGTAAACTCCAACCTATTGGACCTACTCCCGAACCCGAAAGGAAGTCCAAGTTTTGGGATGAAAATTCATACTGTGAATACCATAGAGGCAAAGGGCACGACACAGAAAAATGCTACAAGTTGAAACACGTGCTTCAAGATATGATTGAAGATGGTCGACTTCCAATTCCACCAGGAGGTAAGCCCAACAACAATCAGAATCCTCTTGGAGTTCTAGTGATTACAAGTGACGAATCTACCTTAGATTGCTCACACCTCATTTCTCCCACCGAAAGTGAAATTCATGCAATTGAGAAGGAAAGGCTCTACTCTACTATCTCCCCTACCATTTCCGACTTCATCACATGGGCAAGGAGTGTAGATAGACAAGTGTGGGAACTAGAAAGCATGGTAACGACCTTGCGCAATCCCAACGCAATACCTAAAGAACGTGTACCATTGATCTTCTCTCAAAATGCCACTATGCAAGAAGTAGTCACCGTGGTTGATAAACTAGTCGATCAAATCATACGACTAGAAGGTGACATCATGAGAATGAAAGAACTAGCTGCAGTTAATGGGGTTTGGGCCGATGATGATGAGGACGAATATCTCATTGAAAACTCCCTAGTCAAGGAAATAGTCCAAAATGGTGAAGACCAAGATGTGGATCACCTAACTCGTTCGGGTCGCCCATATCAAAGCACTACTCAAAACGGTCCAACCAACGTCATCACACCAAATGACAACGAAGATGACCCCACTGATCATTTGCTCAAGCAATTACGAAAGACCAAGGTGATCTTTCGATCGGCGACTAGTGGCAAGCTCATTTCCGCATCGCCAAGCTTTACTGCAAGCTTTGGCCAAATTGAATGTAGCACATAACTCTACTCCTGAAGATGTAGTTAACTTGGTCTTCCAAGAATCACCTAAGCTAAGTAATCCTATTACTTTCTCGGATGAAGACTTGCCACCTTTTGGCGCTAGTCACAACCTTGCTCTATACATCACTGTCATCTGTCTAAAGAAAAATGTGCCAATGACCTTGGTAGATGATGGCTCCGCGGTCAACGTCATACCCCTCAAAACGGCATACAAACTAGGCATGAAAGAGTCAGATTGGACTCCTACAAATCAAGGTGTTCGTGCATATGACGGTACGCGACGAAAAGTGGTAGGACTTGCTAGCCTAACCATAGCCACAGGACCAATCGAACGAAAGGTTAACTTCCAAATAGTGGACATCGAAGCTTTTGGGAAGGCCTTGGATTCATGCTTCCAGAGCGGTAACATCCACCCTTCATCAAAAGATCAAGATTCCACTAAATGGCAAAGTAGTGACGATCACTTCGTCACCCATCAAGGCAATAATCGAGAAGCAATCAAACAATCAAGTCCTTGCGGATCCCGTATACGAACTTCGGGGCTTCCAAAGTGTAAGTGTCATAGAAAGTGAGTTGGCACCTTTATACTATAATCCCTACTCCAACTTGGTGGTCAACCACATACTCAAATCCCAGGGATACTTCCCTGGAATGCCTTTGAACCCAATTCGGAAGAATACCTTCGCACCATACAAGGAAGGCAACTCAACAAGGATACCACTTGGACTGGGGTACAAACCCACAAAAGAAGAAGTTCTCGAAATGCTAGCCCAAGTCCAAAACCGCAAGCACGTAGGAGTCCAAATGAGGCTATATCTCCCCACTTTAAATGGGTACTTCGTTCAAGAAGGAAGTTCAGAACTCTTTCATGGATTTCCCGAACCTTGGCATTATCTTGAGAGGAAGTTAGTCGGAATCGAGATCTTTCACGATTGCTACTTCATTCCCTCTACCTCACATTGACATATTGGTAGACAATACTGCAGACCACGCGTAACTATCCTTCATGGATGGATATGCGGGTTATAACCAAATCAAGATGGCCATGGAAGATATGCACAAGACCGCATTCGTCACCCAATGGGGAACATATTGCTATACGGTAATGCCGTTCGGACTGATCAACGCCGAGCTACATACCAACGCACCGCAACTACACTCCTACATGACATGATGCACAAAGAAGTTGAGGTATATGCAGATGACATGATCTTCAAATCCAAGGAAAGAGAGGGACATATTGCGAACCTTCGCAAGTTCTTCGCAAGGCTACGAAAGTACAACATGAGACTCAACCCCCAGAAATGCACATTTGGGGTAACATCTGGGAAACTCCTGGGATACGTCGTTAGCCAACGCGGTATAGAAATAGATCCTTCAAAAATCAAAGCTCTGATCGAAATGCCACAACCTCAAACAGAAAAAGAAGTCAGAGGATTCCTGGGAAAAGTACAATACATAAGTCGATTCATATCGAAACTTACGATGATTTGTGAGCCTATCTTCAAGAAACTCAAGAAAACAAACCATACCATGTGGGATGATGATTGTCAAAAGGCGTTTGACCGAATTAAGGAGATATTGGCTAAACCACCAGTGCTCATGCCACCGCAACGAGATCAACCTCTTGGTTTATATCTCACAGTAACGGAAACCGCCATGGGTGCCATGCTAGCTCAAACCGTAGGAAGTGAAGAGAGAGCTATATACTATCTTAGCAAAAAGTTCTTGGAATATGAGTGCAAATACTCACAACTCGAAAAGACATGCCTCGCTCTTGTGTGGGCAACGAAGAAGCTACATCATTATATGCTTAGCTACTCCGTCAAGATATACTCCAAAATGGATCCAGTCAAATACCTCTTCGAGAAACCCGTCCTCAACGGACGTCTGGCAAGATGGACTTTGATGCTCTCGAGTCGACCTCAAATATGTGCCACTGAAAGTTATAAAAGGTCGCGCCGTCGCTGAATTCTTCGCAGAAAATCCTATCAACGACGCACAAACCATAGATACTTGGTCATTTCCCGACGAGGACATACTTCAAACTGATGTAGACTCCTGGGACCTATACTTTGATGGAGCATCAAACTTAAGAGGATTCGGAATAGGAGTGTTGCTCATTTCTCCTGAAGGTGAGCATACACCGATTGCTGTCAAACTCGACTTCGAGGTGACAAACAACGCTGAAAAATACGAAGCTTGCCTCATTGGACTACAAGCGGCAGTAAGCTTAGGCATTAAAAACCTCCGAGTACATGGGGATTCATCACTGATCATCAACCAAGTTACAGGATCTTGGAAAATCCGAAGTGAAAGCCTCGCACCCTATCAGGCTAGGATAGACCAAGTCGCTCAATTCTTTGATCATGTAACATACCTACACCTACCTCGGGAGGAAAATCAATTTGCAGACGCTCTTGCGAAACTTGCATCTTTGATAAATATGCCAGATCACATGATGGAAATGCCTTTGTGCATCGAACGACGGACAGAGCCGGCTTACGTCCATCAAATCACCGATGAAGAGGAAATCACACAGGAACCCTGGTTCCAAACAATCCTGAATTTCAAGCTTAATGGTACCTATCCACCGGATGTGGACAAGAGGGGACAACGCGCTATACGTCTACTAGCTTCCCAATACATTCTGATGCAAGGAGAATTATACAAAAGAACACCTCTTGGTGTAGTCCTACGATGCCTTGATCATTCACAGGCACGAAAGGTGATGGAAGAAGTCCACGACGGAGAATGCGGTCCTCACATGAGTGGGCCCATGATGGCAAAGAAAATCACACGTTTAAGATATTATTGGACCACAATGGAATCCGATTGCATCAAATACGTGAGACACTGCCACAATTGTCAAATCTTCGGGAATGTACAACATGTCCCTCCTTCGTTGCTCTACACGATGACATCTCCTTGGCCATTCTCTGCATGGGGAATTGACATAATCGGGAAAATAACCCCAGCCGGAACAGGAGGTCACTGTTTCATCCTAGCGGCAATTGACTATTTTACCAAATGGGTAGAAGCGGCTTCCTACACTGGTCTTACAGCCAAAAATGTGGCCAAATTCATACAAAATAACATCATCTGTCGATATGGTTGCCCACATGAGATGATTAGCGATAATGGGTCACACTTCCAAGCTGAAACCGAGCAATTGCTAGCCAAATACAAGATTAAACATCACCACTCTTCGCCCTATAGACCACAGACTAACGGCGCGGTAGAGGCAGCAAACAAGAATGTTGTCACAATTCTCAAGAAAATGATTGACAACTATAGAGATTGGCCAAGCAAGATACCTTTCGCCTTATGGGGTACCGTACATCTCGGGGAGACGCCCACCGGGGCTACTCCTTTCTATTTGACCTACGGCATGGAAGCCGTACAACCAGTCGAGCTAGAAATACCATCCCTACGCATTCTACTAGAAAGTCAAATCCCGGAGGCCGATTGGAAGAGGGACAGATATGAAGAACTCATCCTCCTGGATGAACGTAGGCTACGCGCCTTACATAATGTCCAAACCTATCAAGCACGTATCAAACGAGCTTTCAACAAAAGGGTTAGGCCAAGAAACATCAAAGAAGGAGACTTAGTACTCAAATCGGTTAGAGCTCTTTTACCTGTCGACCCAAGGGGAAAATTCAAACCTAATTGGGCGGGACCATTTCTAGTCAAATCCATACTCCCAGGGGGTGCGGTTAGAATTACAGACTTAGACGGGAATGAGTTTTCAAACCCCACAAACCTTGACCAACTGAAACGGTACTATGCCTAGAATAGGACAAAAAAGCGCCTCGCGTAAACCCATGTGTCGCTCTTGCAGCACTAAATAAACGGCCCCTGGCCAAGCTGAAATAAGCTAAATGTCACTGTGCTCTTGCATTTTGACAAGTTTGTCATCCTCATATCATCAAATAAACTAAATTCGCACCTCCAGAGTAAGTAAAAGCTCATGCTTATTTTCTATGTTCATTACAAGCTCTTGCTTCGAACAATTATTCTTTTACATTTACTCGAACTACGCGCAAGGGTTTGATTTCGCTTTTTAAGTGAATACGTAGGCAATCCTTCACGGGATTCAACCCATTATATCTAAAATGTAAATAGAAGGACATTTGCATTGCATTTGAAATTCGACAAGAATAATAAGTGGAAAATCTCAACGGTTTCATAACCATTTAACCTTTTTTATTTCATTCACTTTCTAATAATAATAGTAGTACGTTACATAATAAAAATAGAATAGGCTAGGATTCTAAAAAATCCCTCCTTTTTATTACAACAATAATAATAATAATCAAATAATAATAAAGACTCGGGCTATTCCTCCATCTTCCCCTTGCCCTTGTCATTCTTGTCATATTTCCCGTCACGACCTCGAGCTGGGCGCTCTTGCACCACTTCAGACCTAATCACCAACGGTCTTTCTCGAGGCCTGACTCTTCCGTTCTTACCAACCACCATTTCCGCGACAGGAGTAGTCTTTGATTTCTTCGAAGGATGAATGACCTGAAACCCAGCTTCTTCTTCTCCCTCTGTCAGATGCTTCTCCTTCTCTTTCTCTCCCTCGCGCACCTTGTAGTCAACAGGCTCGCGTTTCCTCAGTCTCTCGCGCTCTTCCGGAGTTGCAGCCTTTCTCCACCTCAGATAAGAATCCGACACCCACAAAGCATTGGCGGAGAAGCTCAAGAACCACATGTTTCTTTGGGCCCATTTAATGGCCCACTCCCTTCGGCTCTCTTTAGTAAGCGCCATAGCAGTCTGCGGGACGGTATCAAGCCTAGGGATCGTCTGCTTCAGCCCAACTTGCCTCATCAATCTTTCCGGAAAGATGCATACCATAAACTCCAATCCCGGAATACGCACGGGCCTAGTGGGATCCAAAGAAGATACTCCAGTGACAGACTTGAGGTGCCACCACGGTACAACCCACCTAATCAACGGACCATCGTCATTCTTCAGCTTGTTCTTCCAATAATCGCAGACCCGAGTAAAGTACACCATGTACAACCGCGTCCTCATCGCAATCGAACGAGCATGATAGGAAAGTGCATGAACTGGGGGCTCGATCAATCGGAGCCGTTTCATAAGCCAAACCTACCAGAAGCAGGCATTAGACATCAAAAAAAAAAAAAACAAAAAAAAACAAAAAAAAAACAAAAAAAAAAAAGAAAAAAAAACGAAAACAAAAAAGAAGATGTCTTTTACCTGCAAAATGACGGGACTCCCCAAGAACGGCAGATCGCGGTTGGATTTCCTGTTATCCAAACCCAAAATGATCTCTCCTAAGCATAAGCAAGCTGGGCTCCTGCGCAGCTCCATTTGCTCAATAAGACCCAAAAGACGGGGATCACCTCTCAGGTCTTCATCAACGTGTCCCTGGAAGACGTACACGTGCAGCAAACAAAAGCCAAATGCCCTCCTCCTGGCAACATGAGAAACAGTAGGGTCGGCCCTGTTGATGAATCGGTCTACAAAGTCCAACATTCTCACGCCTTTCGGGGTAACTAAGCGGTCCACTTCAAGTCTAGTCAGTCTAAGCAAGTCTCTGAATTTGCTCTTATACCCTTGTGAAGTGGAAGGAATGGCAGGTAGATGTTCGGGGTCCCACCCACCAATAGCAGCAATTTCTTCAGGAAATGGGCAAATATCACCCCCTGGAAACACGAAAACATGATAATTCGGGTCCCAATAGTCAAGGCAAGCATCCAAGAACGGTTTTACTACCTTAATGAGTTTCAAACTCAACAAAGACCCAAGGTTATAAGCACCCATGTCATGCTTCTCCATATTTGAAAACTCGTTGGTCCATTCCCTCAAGCGGATCTCCAAAGTATTCATGATGACAATTCTCTTTTTGAAGATTTATTTTGAGAGTTTTATGTGAATAGACGAAGAAAAGACGAAAGATTTATGTGAATTTAAGCTTCGTCGACGCTTCTATTTATACTAATTGCTGTTTCCAAAAATCCGCCAGAACGGACAAGCTTGGGAACAGGCGCAGCGCCTGCTGCGCCTCTTCAAAAGGACGCAGCTCATGCTGCGCCTTTTCCCCGGTCTCACTTCTGTGATTTCCGCGTTGGATCTTTCCTAATTCTATAACGCATGATTTCCTATTCCTGCGGGGTTTTATTTTGGTGAATACGAAAAGTTTACCATGTTTCAGGCTTCCTAGATTCGCGGGCACGCATTTCGAGGCAACATCGACATTTCTGCCATTATATCACATTCGCATATTTCATTTTGAACATAATTTTCACTTTAATTTTAGCCTGTGTATATTGATTTCTTTTAGTTTATTTCATTTTCTAAACTTATAGATTTCTCTTTTTTCTTTTTTTTAGGGGGTAACCCTCCCTACCGTCCGGTCATTTCCGGCAAAATTTTTGCACTTTTGTGATCTTTTGCGTCTCATCTTGCGCTGATTAAAGGCCATATGTATAAAAAATGTATGTTTTGCGTGATTTCTATGTAAATTTCGGCAGCATGACGGCGTAAACCGGTATCTACCAAACCTGTTCAAGAACTAACCTGCAGGTACAAGCAACAACACAACCCAAAGAAAAAGGCACTCGGGCCATCGTATATACACCAAACAAAGCAAATGTACAAGCAAGCGGGGCTTGCGCCCAACGAGTCCAAAAGACCAAGCAAATCGGGGCTTGCGCCCAAACAGTCCAAAAATGTTTCAAAATCAAATGTCCAAATGTACAAGTCTACAAAACTACACAAGACTACTGCTGGCGCCCTCCAACTCGGCAACTCTCGCCACCGAGACGGCGATCTCGGCGTCCCGAACCTCGAGCTCCCTCAACAAGCGAGCTGTCTCCTCCCGAGACTGGGTCAACTCTCGCTCCAGCTCGCGGTCACCCTGTAAACAGCAACAAATTGGCTCATGTCAATCGGTTCAAGCAAAATCAAAAAAAAAAATCAAAATCAAAAGTCAAATAAGGTTCATACCTGACGACCTCGACCACCGACGAGTGCCTCGATGGCGATGCTCGCGCCCGGTTCGCCACCCTCCATAGCGCCACGAACCGGGACGGCGCGCGACTGCATTATCAAAAGAAATTCTCAGCAAATTGAGCAAACTCAATTAAATGTGTTCTTACACAAAAGTCATACAAGTTGGAGGCTTACCCTCCGAATCGAATCTTTGTCGATCATCTAGGCCAGCATCCGTCACAGCTACGTCAAAGTCACGCAACTCGGAGATCATCGTTCTCCCGGTCGCGTCAGTGTACTCGAGGGTCTCGGGGTACTCTGGGGGCTCGATGCCCGCCGCCTCAACCTCCTACAAAGACAAATAGCTCTCGTTAATCGATGATCCTTCGTCGTAATTCTCGAAATCGAATCAAGAAAAAAGTAAAAGATACTCACCACTACCGGCCAGTACGCCAACCTCCCGTAAAGGAACGCCGAGTAGTCCTCGCCCGACGAGAAGAAGGTCGTCGCCACGGCACCGGCCAAGTCCGCCTCCTCTCGGCCTCGAAGGCTCCCTAAACATCGTCTGGGAAGATCGACGGGAACCGTCAACACGTCCCGAGAGCACTGACGAGCCAACCGCTCGCCCAAATACCACACAGGACCCATCGACGTCCTCAACAGCAGTCGACTCGGGCTCCTAGGTCGAAGGACCTCAGCGACAAAAGGAGGCGCTCCAGCGTACTCCGCCCAAGGTCTGGGCACCCACTGTGACAAGATAAGGCAAAGATCATCCCTATGATCAATTAAAAGCAAAGTATAAGAAGAATAAATGAATACAAATGGGACACTCACGCTGCTCAGCTGAAGAGCGTTCACGTCCCGCCGGTAGACATTGTGAGAAGAACGCTTGCTCTTCGTCCGGCACATGACCCAATCCCTCACCACGGGATAGGCCCTCTCCAACGGCTCCAACCTCTTGGGCGCGAGGCCCGGAAAGTAGGAGTACACCCACGCCTGTAAAACAGAATAATCAATGACGATCTTTCGTGATGTGATAAAGAAAGGAAGTTACTTTGGTCTAAAGGTTCATACCTCCAATAGTAGTCCAGGTCCGACAGCACCCGGAGAAGTCCCCTTCTCCATCAACTCCGAACGAACCATGGCCCTCAGGAAGCGGATGAGGACCGCAAAATCAGCAGTGACCCAGTCCCAACGTCCTAGGGAACTCAGGTCAGAAAGGAAGGGAAGGAGCTTCGTCGACAGCCTCTCGCCCTTGTCTCCGAGGTAAATCGAAGACAGGAACCACCAAAGCCACAGACAAGCCCTCTGCTCGGTACTGACAGGAGGAGGAGCTGTCTCCCCCCGTCAATCGTCACACCGGCGCGGGTCTTCCCCGCAAAGTAGTCTCGAACGTAAGAATCGGGTACCAAACCCGAAGATCGCAACACCCTTCGGCGACAAGTTCCAGCCGATCAACCTCCTCGCCTCGGCCGAGTCCGCCCTCATGGCGGTCTCCGGCCACACCATCTCCTCGGTCCCACACACGGACCGGAAATCATGCCGTAATCCTCCAAAGTAACTCCCACCTCACCAAAAGGCAGGTGAAACGTGGAAGTCGTATCCCGGAATCGGTCCAAGAAAGCGCGGACCAGGCTAAGGTTAGCCCGCAACTTCCTCTTCACGATATCCCTCCAGACCTGAACCAGAGGACCAAACGCTCCACGCTCGATCATGGCCCTCTCCTCCGCCGACAGTTGCTCGTAGTGCTCCATCGCTGTCGTGTAACCCGAGAACGACTTGATGTTCCCGGCCTCCTATTATGATTTGGAACAAAAGCTATCTTTAGTTTTGAATGAAATTTGAAAGAAATTTGGACAAAAAGAATGAAAGAGGACAGGTGTGAGTAGTGAATTCCTATTTACCAAGCTCTTCACCGTCCTGTAGGACAGGTGACCCTCTTCAGCCCACACGAGGTGCCTACTCTCCCAAGTCTCAGCCCACGCAGGAGCTCCTCTCAGCTGACGACCTCCTCGTCCGACGTTGGCCCGTCTCGGGGCCTCCTCCTCCTCGACGGCCTCCTCCTCGTGAGCCTCGTCTCCAGCAGCCATCACCGCAGCGGTGAAGGCCTGCTCTAAAGCCTCCTTAACAACAGTGGCGTCTATCTCCATGGGAGCTCTTCCAGAAGTAGAAGCCTCATCACCTGCAACGTTAAAGCAAAATCGGGCCGCGTCATACGACGACGAGCCTTTGTTAAAGAGTTTTCGAGCCTTCAAAGCCCTGAAACTGCTACTCCCGTGCCATCCTTGGCCAAGTTCCCATCAACCCGGTCACTCATGCGACAAATTGGGTCAAGTCAAGTCCAATTCGAAGCCTAGTTCTGGGTTCGAGTCGGAAATTCGGCAGCATTTCGCTATAACGGTGATTATGCCCTAGAAAGGTGTCCTGAAAAAGTTGTCACAAACCAAAATTCCGAGATGGTAGGAAGTTTACCCATCATTCAAGGATCCCAAATATCAAATTTCATCGCAAATGGGCAATCCTAAGGCTATTTTCGAAGCAATTTACGGTTCAGCTGTAAAACCGTCTCAAAATTCACTCAAAGGCTCAAAACTCGATGAAAATTCGAAGCGAATGCATGGTCGTGTTCCTAACACTACCTACTATCCATTTCTAGTGTCAATTTGGCAAGGCAAAACCATTTGGGGGAAAAGCCCCAAATTTTCGATCAAAAGGGTCGAAAACCCTAATTTTCGCGACTCAAAATTCGACAAATGTAGACGATTAATGCAAGATCAAGACACATACCTCGATTAGTCATATTTAAAGCAAGTTTTTGAATCCAACCTTGGCGGAAATGGTGAAGATTTGAGAGAGAAATCGTGTGAATTGTGTTTCGAAATAATGAAACAATGCCTCTGATTTTCGCGTTTTTACGCAGGAAAGCCAAATTGGGGAAAAGACGCAGCAGGCGCTGCGCCTCTTCCAAGAGACGCAGTTCTTGCTGCGCCTCTTCCTTCTATTCCCTCCACATGGATTTTCAAAAATTCGTTATAAGTTCGTTATTTGTGGCTCCATCTTTGGTGCGCCTCTTCCTCGATGCTATTTTACCCTTTTGGTTCGTTCGACGATCTTCTTTCGTTCCGACTCGAGTTTCCAAGCCAGTAACGGACTGTTATTCCTTCGAAGGCTCATTTTGCTTGTCGTAACGAGCGTTTACTTACTTACAAAAATTTGACACACCTTCATTATGTCTCAAGCGAGATTCCCAGCCGCGTCCTGCCACTGAATATTTGTCCCCAGCGCAGCAGTATTTTGCAGTATTGCTCACTCAAGATTTCTTCCATGACGATCAAGATGTTCCTAGTCGTCAAAATATGTGTCCCCAGCGCAGCAGTATTTTGCAGTATTGCTCACTCAAGATTTCTTCCATGGCGATCAAGATGTTCCTAATCGTCAATATATTCCCCAACAAGAGTTCGCTTGAGACCGACACAAGAAGATTCAACCTCAAGTTTTGCAAGAGTTCGCTTGAGACCGACGCAAGCGGATTCCCCAGCAGTTTCTACCGACGTCCTGCTACCCCCACTATATTTTGTGTTTCCCCGCGGAGTTCGACAGGGTGTCGTTCTCCAGAAGTTCCTATACCCAAACCTTAGCCACCTTTAAGTTGACCTTACTATTAGGCCTCCTTCCCGTCAATGCTTTCCTTTAGGGCCCCATACCCTAGCATAATCCTTATATACCCTTTAGGTCTTACCCTTAGCTCCCATGCTCAACCTTAGCTCCTACGCAACTCTGAAAGCATCTCGAGAAGAAGTCTCAGGTATGGTCTCTTCTTATGGCTGACGAGCCTCCTTACGTAGTCTAATGGACTTTAAACGACCCTCCCCGATAGTCGACAGACTCTAAAATGTTCCCGACGACAGGTCCTTGGCTCAGACCCCGTGAGCCGCCTCGCGTCGCCATAGTCGTCAGGTTGTAATCTTCGATTGACCTGATGGCTATACTTTGACTTTCGCCTTGTCCAAGCCTCAGTCAAAGAGGGGGCTCTGTAGATACCTCATTTCTGCACCTCCCGCAAACCACCCGGTGGTGATTGGGCCGCATGTTTGATACGCGGAACGATTTGTGACAGTTCGTAAGATTATCGTCAAGTGATTGCTCAAATATTAAATGTCTACCTCTTAGATGTCATCTACGTACCGATACGGTCGTTTTGGCATTAATTAGAGTACATTCGGAGTCCGGGTCAAAAACCGTCTCCATTTTCTGATAACCGTTAAATCCCGAGTCAGAATGTTCTGGAATGTTCCAGATATTTCTATTCCATATTTTACAAATTTTATCTTTTGGCAAATAATATCCCGTAATATTCATAAGATAATCGAATTATTTCCGTCCTACCATAACTCAAACGCGGAAATCTTTCTTCAGCAGGAAGAAACCTCCTGGGAATAGACGCAGCAGGAGCTGCGCCTCTTCCAAGAGACGCAGTGGCTGATGCGCCTCTTCCCAGGCCCTTTTCTGCATGTTTTACGTATCTTTTTCATATCTTTCCGAGATTCACTTCCAAAGAGTCTCCGAAACCCTAATTCCTTCACGTGATTAGTATAAATAGGAGCCTTCGCTCCTCATATTTCTCACGCGAGTGTCCGCCCTTCTCTTCTCCCTTTGCATTCTAGACTTTGTTCTTACTTACTGGCGCCTACGTGCTTGAACTTTCGACCATGTAAGCTCGGATCTTTCCGGGTACCAGCCTCTCCGTTGCATGACCGACCAATTTGACCAACTACACTCAATCAATTTAATTAATCAATCGTTTTCCTCTTACGAGGGCACTCTCTTTGCATTCGCGTCGAGCATTCACTAATCGATATCTTAGTTCTTCTCGTTCCGTCAACATGTAAGTCTGAGGGTGTATAATCCTTATTTATTTATTGTTTTTTACTTTTCGTATCATCAATTGTAAGATTTACGTCGAAAATACCGTTAAAATCGATTTCTAAAACCCTTTGTTAAAACCTGTTTTTGCGGATTTTCAGTAAATAACCGTCGAGAAAGGACGCAAAGAATCGCTGCGCCCTCTTGAAGGAGCGCGATTCTGCTTTGCGCCTCTTCGTGAGGCTGCCGCAGTTTCTGCTTCCTTTCTTCTTCGTTTGTCCTCTGTAATTCGTACTCAAAATCTTTCTTTTGCTTGTTCGCTTGTTAATTCTTCATCGTAGTATCACAATAATTCCACATGTATTATAATCATCATCATGTTCATGTTTAATTTGTTATAAATCCGACTTAAATCCCAAATCATCCATATTTGCGGGTTTTCGTCATTAAATTCAAACCCGGATTTTAGAGATTCAATTTAACCATATTGAGTTTCTGGAATTCATCTTTGATATAGTTTGATCTGTTTAATCACATATTCGTTGTATATCCGTTGTATTTAGCCTAATCGACTTATTCCAATAGAGGACTCATTAATATTTTCATCATTATTTCATGTAAATAATCCGTTTCCGATTCATCCCATCCACGTTTATCGCTTTTATGACCATCATTCACATGTAATTAACCTGCTAATCACTTCCATCCGAGTAAATATTTTAATCCATCATTAAATTCATCAATTGAGATTAACGATTTGCAGTTCCGGCTTCACAGCCAGAACTCACCCTTGGAAAGACGCAAAGAATCGCTGCGCCTCTTCCAGAGGGCGCGATCTGCTGCGCTGTTCAAAGATGATTTATGTCCCGAACTCCGTTTACTGCCTTGACCTAGTTTAATTAGTTCGTATAACTAACTATTATCCGTAATATCACTTCTGTTCTGTTCGTATTTTATTCTTTTATTCTTTTTATCAAATTATCCGTTTTAAAGGTATTTTCGACATAAATCGCCTATTCCGTTGTAATTAATGTAATTTTCATTATTGTATTTATAATTATTGTATTTCTTTCATTGTTTGTATGCCTTCACATGTAAATCAACACTAACTCCTACTTCGACCCAATTGTTTGCTAATTACTTGTCAACCGACTTAGTTAAATCTTCACATGCTAGGATTAAAACTTTGGATGTTGCATTGCATGCATATAGCCGACGATACATCGAGTATAGACAACTTCCCTAATCATTAGTAGAGGCCGCTATCGAGGCGGGCGGGATTAGGTGTTCGATCAAAAGAGCTTCCGAATACGTACCCTCACCCCTTACTCCAGATCTCCGTGAGCACCCGTGTTCATTGGCATCCACGAGAGTCATTCTAGACATAGAATGCTAAGGGTAACGATTGCTTAGTGTTCATGTCACTACTTTGTGTCTTGACATGACACGAGGTATTCGAACGGTTCCAATTTCCCATAAAAATTGGTGGCGACTCCATACAAAATGCAAACGCTTATTTCGACCTTCACCAAGCGCCCCCGTGGGCGGCCCGCTGTCCACACATCCACTCGGGCATGACTGTCGTAGACAACAATTTTCTGAACTTTCTCAGCATGTTCCCCTCCCATATGTGTTTCTATGAGAGAAAACACAGTGGGTTTATAAGTTCGAATAATATCTTTTAAAGCAGACAGTTTAGCTCTACTAGACGAGCCTTGGAAATTCCAGACCATACACGTAATGTGAGGTGAGTTGGGAGATAAGTTAGGTATTCTATCCGACATAAGATGTGGTAAATACTGTAACTGAGAAACGTATGATCGACTAATCAAGGAGACTACCTTGCTAACATTCCATGGAATCGACATCTCGACCCAAAGACTCGTTGGATTTTCTTTGACTTGTTCGAATGTCAGGTTCATCATATGTGATTCTCTTACCATCACCCCCATAAAGTGTACGGCCATCTCCTCCCACGTCGTGAACATGAACCGTCGATATGGTGGTATCATTAGAACTTGTGTTAAGTTCAGTATCGGATGTTCTTGGGATGGAAGAAGTTCGACCAATGTTGAATAATTCATCTCCATGCGTGCTTTCCGTATTCACGGTTTGGATGGGTAAGTTTTCTTGATTAGAAATAATAATTGGAGTGGTGGAGGATTTTGGGATATTGCTTAAGTTTAGAATATTGAGTGAATCTTTATTTGCTTGATTTGTGGAAGGACTAGGGCTAGATTTTTGGTTGTTAGTGATATTACGTAAAACGTTTGTGTTTTTATGAGATGGATGGATGGAAGGAGATTTTTTCAAAATATTATTATTGGATTTGTTAAGGGAAGTATTTTTAGAAGATATGATTTTCCTACTTTTTGGTAGATTGGAATTATTCTGCTCCTTATTTTGGGTAATTGGGATTGTGACGGATTGCGAGAAAATACCCTTAGACTTACTCGGGTTCCCAGTATCAACGTTTACCGAATTAAGTGCATCGAACCGCGAGCCCGTATTGTCCTTTGAAGTACTACCAAATTCGAAGGGTTTTGCTGCTGGTTTTTGCCTCGGAGGTTTCCGAACCATCATCCATTCACCAAAATCCGATTCCTCCTCAGGACGCAAGCCTGCCTCTAAAGAATTTTCGCTAGGAACATCCATAGCTGCCAAAGTTGTATCCTGACCTTCGTTTGACATAGGGGTGTCTATTGAGTTATTGACGACAGTGTGTGATTTACATTCCTCGGACTGATGACCCATTTTACCGCATTTAAAACAAATCATATTCAGACCCTCGTACTGAATGCAATAAACCTTTCCGTATAAACGGAATTTCGATAGCAAGGGTTGTAACACCCCCATACTCCAAGTGCCTTACCAGGACCACTCAGGTATAAGGACACTACCATCTCGGTTGCCCGAGGTACTGAATATCATAAGACAATAAAGAAACGTACTTTTAAAGTAATTATAGATTAAGTGATTACATGTTCAAACCAAAACTAATAAAAAGAATTACAAGGTTCTCATACGGTCTACAGCTAAAACTATCAAAGCTACTAGACTTCGTCTGACACAGCGGAAGACTTCTAACTGCCACGTGATGACTCATCCCAGCTATCCCATACGCGTCATATCACACCTGCTCAATAACTGCTCACCACCCCCGAATGGATCACCACAGTTTTTAAAACATTTAAACGGGGTCAGTACTAATCACACAATTCACTATATATATCAACAATGAGATAAACAGACAAATCCGAATCTGTCACACACACACACACACACACCAACCAACTCCCATCATCTCAATACGACTTCCACTAGACTAGACCCATTACGCCGTGGGGGACCGCAGCCGTTCCCACTTAAGCCCCGCTCATCATACCGAGCGATAACCCTGTCCCATTAATGTGCACATCCCCTTCCGTGGCGGGTTCCACGAAAGGTGAAACTAGGGCGTGAAGTCACTCCCGCAAGTGACCCCACTCAGCCGAGAACGCATCTCGAGAACCGTCAACAACAATCACAACCACAAACACAGTACAATCATCATATCAAACAACTAACTACAGCACATCACCAATATCCCATTATGGGACTAATACTGAGTAGGAAATCCTACTTGGAAAGCACAACAATGATCGGGACGGTATCAACAATTTGTATCAAAAGTCTCTTCTACGAACCCTCCTCCTATCATATAACACATAGAGGCTACACATCACAAACTACACACAAAACCCCCAATCTCTAAGTTAGGGTTTAACCAAACTTAACAAAACATTATAAAAATTATATTAAAAGCTTACCCTCGACGCAGGGAACTCAACGATACGAATAACGACAAGAACCGACCGTCCGAACTCCGGAATTGCTAAGGATGCGATTAGGAAGATGATCTGGTTGCTTTCTCTCTTAAACAGGGTTTTAGGTTTTGTAAAAGTGATTTAAAACAATGACGACTATGTTTAAATACCTTAATCGCATAATTAACAAAACCCGAGAAAACTCCCCGTAAAACCGGACACTCGATCGAGTACCCAAGGTACTCGATCGAGTACCCCTTACTCGATCGAGTACCCCACTACTCAATCGAGTACCCAACAGTCGAAACTATTTTATCTCGCAACTTACCCTTACTCGACAGAGTAAGGGCTACTCGATAGAGTACCCAAAGACTCATAAATACGGAGTATTACAGTCTTCCCTCCTTAAAAGGAACTTCGTCCCCGAAGTTCAACCCATACATAAAAACAACCATACAGACTCGACCAAGACACAACAACTTAGCTAAGGACTCAAGAACTCGACCGAACATAGAACAAGAACTCTTAACACCCACTCCACCAACTATGTTTACTTCCACAACATAACTCACTATATCGTATCTACCACATATATATCTCTCACGACACCAACTCCATACATAACCAACTACCATCCTCTAATGCTGCTAGCCCCATAATATCATCAACTATCAAATCCAATACCAAGACACTCATAGACATCAAACGGGATGTTACATTCTACCACCCTTAAAAGGAACTTCGTCCTCGAAGTTTACTCACACTCGTAACTCATCATCCAACCACAATACTAGCGAAATATTCTCACACTCCTAAACATCACGCTCCTACAAGCACGGTCATGACCTTTAATAAAATCACCCACAACACGAATCGATCTTTTATTCTACATCAAGACTCAACTTCCGAATATACTACCATATGTACAACCATCAAAATCTGTTTTATCGCATCCTACTCCTCTTAAGACAAATGTTACGTCCTCGTAACTCACTAATACCAAACCATATCTATATCTCATTACCCTCTGTACCACCACATGTCAAAGATAACCGTCTATCAACCAAACACTCACCATACTTATATCCAAGGCTCCCATACATAAACATTTCCCATTCCTCAACTCATTCGACAGCGCACCTAACCTATACCATAAACTCGTAGCAAATCACCATACTCACTCTTCATTATTACTGCTGTGACACCCTCACTTATTGCGGAAAAGTAAACACGTAATTTTAGAATAAAACTGCATGGATATGTTTGTAATAGGTTCATTATAGTAAAAACCTGTAATTTTTAAAACCTGAACCTGTTATAAAGATATCCAAAAGGGAAGGTGTCAAACATGCAAGGTCCAAAATAAATCTCATGAATGAAACATCGCTAAAGTCGCGAAACAAAGTTATACAAACCAAATATGAGAAAGGGAGACATATGTCCCTAAAATGTATGTGACATAAAAAGGGTTTAAGGGTCACAATAAAATAAAACCAGTCTAGGTCCCAAGGTTACTTTGCTCGCTAGCTCGTCCATGTACCCCATATATGCATCACCTACCTATCATTCGCATTTTATACAAATACGAAAGCCACGGTCGATGGGGGAGTAACTCCGAGTTCTCCCGACCACGAAATGTCATAATTAATGTAACATGTAAACATAAGAATATGAATATGAATAACACATAGCCTTAGCATATAGATGCTAGACAATCGTGCTTATCATGTGAACAACAATATAACAACACATAGTCCTAGCATGCGAATACTAGACCGACTCATACTACACTATCATGTGAATCACATAACATCCAGGAATCCAAACTCTATCAACCATAGCCGGCTTGCATCTCACCTTCTATGATTCATAGAATCACCATACAAGAAAGGGCAATATATCAAAGACAGGCATAAGTTCTTAGTCCCGTCAATAGTCACTCTGTAACTCGAGTCTATACCACGAGGTAGGGAAGGTAATCGAACCGGTATCTTGGCTCAGCGGTTAATATTAATAAAACATGGCCAAGACACAACACAACCCTAGCCTAAAATCTGCGCAGACCTAGACATGCGGATACACACCACCGCACCCAAGACCCACAACTTTTTTTAAAACAATGAAGTGAGTACCCTAAGGAGTCCACCAAAGGGTTGGCTAGTACTTAAGCTGACCACTTACTATCAAAATAAGTAACGAGGTCATGCCCCTAACTTGGATATAAATCCACTAGTCAGGAACACAAAGGCTATTAAGCAGTGAACATATACTCGTCAGAGACTATAAAGACCTATCTATGATGAAGGCCGAAATACTCACCTAGGACCTAGTCCCAGCTTGAATACTTTAGCCCACACCACACAAGACAAGTAAGACACCCACTTAACCATAAGAGGACAAAGAGTCTAACTTACCAACATAAATGCTAACATTCTATCATGTGAAAGGCTATATAAATGTCTATTCAGCAGACAATCCAACAATATCCTCAATATCAATAATAATCCAAATTCCAGCTAACCGTTAATCTCATAATTCATGAGAACAAGCTAAAATGGCAAAGAGGCAACAAGACTGAAGTATAAGGCAGCCAATTCATCAAACAACCAACATGTGAAATGATAATTACAAATATCAAGACATAACATAAAATTTCCAATAACAACCAATCTCACCTCAAAGACAAACCCTCGACCCGAGTCCCGCGACGGGTCATCGGTTAAATCGAGGCTGACTGGTTTAAACCTAGTTTGACCAAACTCGTTCGGTCAATCTGGCCCAGCTCAGAGTCTTTGCCTACTTTGGCCCAAATCATAAAATTTATCACAATATAATTCTCATGCTATTTCTAATTTCTATCATGTGAAAAACGGAAGTAACACATTATCAATCACCTAAACACTTATCAAACAACAAACACAACATCAACTACTAATGTGACATTAATTCGTCGAGTAACTCGGAATAGTTACCTTAAGCTAGAAAAAGGCAAGCAATAAACTTGAGAAAGCTTCTAAAACCCAAAATTACTCTTCATCTTCAACCACATATGAGTCACCTAAAATAATTATGTGAAAGGACGATATTAACGAATTATCTTTATATAAAATATGAGACGGAAATTAATTTAATTATATTTTAAATAAACCAAACTAGCGTCAAAACAATTTATGGACACGGTTCAAAAGTTATTATGACAACCTCAAACTCGGCCTAACCACCAACTACACATGGCCCCAAACTCGTGACTTAGCTAGGCCACGGCCAGGCCACTGCTAAGCTACAGCCAGGCCACAGCTGTCTCCAACACTCCACCTAAACAACTACCCATCTCAGCCACTAAAACCCATGCTTGACTGTTCTAAAATCAGCCCACTCAATCACGTTAAAATAGTCCCAAAACCTTGCAACAGAACATCCCAAAACAACCCCACCACAGTCCATGAACAACTCAAAAAACCCGCACAAAGTGACCTCAAAACAGTCCTAAAATAGTCCCTCATCACCCCACGAAACAGCCTACTCAACACATTATAGCGGTCCCAAAAATACACAGGAAACCGTCCAACATCAGTCACTCTTACGCCCTAAAAACAGTCCCGAAAGGCACCATTTATCCATCCCAAACTGCCCCAAAACAAACCCTACATGTCAGTATACACCGTCTCAAATATAAAAGACAACAATTAGCACCCAAAACAATCCATACATGTCAGCATACACCGTCTTAAATATACCACTTACTAGCTAGCATCCCAAATGATCCCTAGAGGTCAGTATACACCGTCTCAATCATCTCCACATATCAGTATACACCGTCTCAACTATACAACTGACTAATTAACATCCATAAGGATCCCTATATATAATTATACACCGTCTCAACTATAAAACAGACTAACAAATCTTCTACCAGACCGTCTATTTTAGTACATACAACCGTCTTATAATAAATAAAGCTGAAAATATAAATGGGTTTGTAAAAATACATAACGAAAAAGAATTTTACTTACAACGGATTGACGAGAACGACGAAAGGAGCGCTATGGAACAAAAATAGTTGAAAACGGATAAGGAACGAAGCACCGACGTCGATTAACAGATCAAAATTCAAAGAAAGGTACGAAAAGGAAGGAAAAAGAAGGAAGAAGAAGGAAAGAAGACGTGCGTTGTTTTGAAATGAGACAGCAGCCTGCTAGCCTGCTATTTATTATACGTACGTTTCTTCGTCGTTAAGAAACTTCGATCGTTATTAAAACCGTTTCGAGTTAATAAAATCGTTTTTTTTTTTTTAGTAAAAGTTTCAGTAATAAAACGGAATCAATAATAAATAAATTTAATGAGTGAAAATAAAATAAACTCAGCTAGTTAACGTAAATAATACAATATCAGCTTGAATCGGAATTATTAGCGATTTTTACA
The DNA here is from genome assembly GCF_048544455.1 of Silene latifolia. Lineage (NCBI taxonomy): Eukaryota > Viridiplantae > Streptophyta > Magnoliopsida > Caryophyllales > Caryophyllaceae > Silene > Silene latifolia. The sequence continues at coordinate 39,178,788 of NC_133527.1, read as the reverse complement.
AAACTAACGGATATTAATAAAAATTGCTAATTTAGTGAAATAAGCTCATAATAGCTAATTGGACGGTTTTGTTCCCAAAATCCATCTCGGGTTTACTTAAAACAACTTTCATAAGGACTCGTAAAGAAACGGAAATTATTAAATAAATAAACTCGAACTAATTTCAATAAACTCGAACTAACTTTAAATAAACTTATTAATGGTTATTAAAATTAACGTATCGAATTATGATGAAATTAATTAATTAGCTAAGTATAAATATATAAATCGTTAAATGATGTAATTAAATTCAAAATAGCAATTAAAAGAATTTTATCCAACTTAATAAAATACGGGGTGTTACAACTGCCAAACAACATACCTCTCTACGTAAGGCACTTATCTCCCAGAAGCATAACTCACAGTCCGCACTCGTTACGTATACGCACACTAGATCCTCAAGTTCTTTCTTTCATTACCGCAAAATTCATACACAACTTAACATGACACTAATTTCCCCAACACCCTACACTCACTGTCTCAACAAAAGATTATGAACTACCCGCCGCTTTCGCTTTCATTACAACACATGTTCCACGAATCATTTTCCATTACCATGTCTACCGATGTCTCATCTGAAAACAAGATCAAAATTACCGTAACAACCTCTCACAACCGTGTCCCATCAACAGATTATCACTATCCCATGACAACAACGAAACATATACAACTCTATTTCACATCATACTCTACCTCATTCCCAACTTAACCTGGTAAAGAAAACATGAATAAGCAAGACAACTGTCTATCAAAGACAAGTGACACTCAGAGAGCAACATCAAACAAAACAACAATCTATGTATAACTGGTATGTACTTTCGAAACCCGAATCATAATCATCCCGCCTACTCCACCACAACCGGTGACGGCATCACAACACCGCCACCAACAACCACACCGTAGTGCGAAAATACCCGCATCACAAAGACTATGTACCGTGCCCGGATCACCACCCGAGGCACCACAACCACACCGATAGACATCACAACTGCATACAATTCCCATAAATACTGACTTAGCATAACTTCTCAGACAAGAAAAACTTACTCAAATCCACTTTACTAAATCACCACGCAACATATTATATGGATAAACAGATAAGCATCTCATGAACATCCTCTCTGCCATTTCCCGGAATACACATGTGTTATCAATACACATAAAATTATAACTAGCCATGTCAAATCAATCAAATTATTACCTTTTTGGATATCATTAAATTAAATTACCGTGTCCAACATATATATTACCGAACATTCATAAAACAATTTTATAATTATCATACCATACCACTTCTTGTGAGGTCAGAACCTCACACAAACATTTACACAAATCACAGACCCGTAATCACAACCCACTAGTCAATCCTGACCACGTAAGTCACCACTCGAAAAAAAAGGTTACCTGCCGCCCGAGTTTAACTCATATGCCCCTCATAACATATTCCCCCATTCGCACAACCATCACTTCCTGCCAAACATAATCACACCTTCACTATTCAACTAATAACGTCTGCCTCATCTAACCACATCTTATACCCTCTCACAATCATACACAACAATCAGGTCCCTACCAAATCAACCTCTTTAGAATTGCTGCCTTTCTAATATTCCATCACTCTTAGCCATTAGTGATAACACCACAATGCCACCGCTGCTCGCATATCAAATCTCTTACACTCATATCAAAATAACATGGTTTTTCTACCATTTTTGGTTAACATTGCAAATAACGAACATCAAACCCATCCACAAAATTACCTCAACATTATTCCCAATGCTATCTTATTTGTATTGTCATCCAACTCTCCACCAAATATCTCGTATCGTGCCAATACTCCACCAACTTCTTACTCCCTTAATTCCCCGTAACTCATTACCAATCATGTTGCCCTGAAACTCCTATATAACCTTTAGCTAACATCCTCGTGATACCATCACATATTTCGATGATTTCTTATCTTTATATCACATAGCTCCGGTGAACATTTTCCTCAGCTTACTTTTATCCTTCTTTTCTCTTTACACCAACAATACCAATTAATAGTTCAACTCCTTATTCCTTCTAGCTAACTCTTTAGAAATCCAGTTACCCCTTCGTTGCTCCAAAACTTAATTGCATTATTTTCTACCGACATCATCTCACTCTTTCTTACCATGGATCTTCTCTTATTATGCTATCACTCATACTTGCCACTAATCTATCCATAGAACCAACATTTAATGTTCAAACAATTGCATCCCCCTTTTTACATCTCTAGAAATCAGAATTCATTTAATACCGTTAATTACCCAAGGAAATCACACAGTAGTTTCATCTTTTAATAAACCAAACCTCCCAAACTCACTCACTGTCTACAAATACACCTCGCGACATGTCTCCACAAAGCTCACTATATATTACTCTTCTCAACCCCTTTAAACGAACTTTCACTACATAAATCCATAACCCACACGACTCCTAACCATTTCCCTCCTTAACTCTTTACACATCTCAAGTTGCCACTTTCCACATTCTTACTTTCAATCTTTTCATTCTCACGTTCATTATACTCACATCATCCCTTGTCTATATTCACTTATTTTTACATTACTCAACACATAATCATATCACTCATCCCGTCTCGCAAAACGTGCGCCATGCCTCAATAAACTATTCCAATCTTCCTTTTCTTTTTCCACCATCTATCATAATCACATATAACTCATGTCCTCCCCACCGAACTCATACTCATCATAGTGCCACTCTTTACATCATAAGATTGGGTAACTTACGCTTCAGGACCAACACATACGTAAAACAATGCATAAGGAAGTAATACAACACCTTTGAATTAAACGTAATATGCAACGAATGTCAAAAGACAAACATATGACCCGAAATACGCATATGACTGCACGGACAGACCCCACTCGATCGAGTACGTAACCTACTCGATCGAGTTGAGGCTACTCGATCGAGTGCCTAACATGCTCGATCGAGTGCCCCGACTCGAAACCCAAACAGACCTTCTGATCTCTGACTTACTCGACCGAGTAGCCCGGCTACTCGATCGAGTGACCCCATACTCGATCGAGTGCCCGAGGTACTCGATCGAGTGCCCAAAAACACGATTCTGGTCAACATAACAACAAGTACCCACTCGATCGAATCAAACCCACTCGATCGAGTCATGCAGACTCGCGAATACTACCCGAATGTTATCTCACATATCCTAACGTACTATGCATTCATTATTATTTCAACATTATGATTACAACTACGCATTCAAATCTGCGCGACTCCTCCTACAATTAACAAAATAATCTACTTCGTGTTATCAAGTGCCACGTTATAAACAACCATCATGCTTTTCATCCAATTCGTTATATAAAACACATATCATTGAACCTCTATTCTTCATGTTACTACTTACCAAAAGTCAAACATTACCATCTATCATGCTCATATAACATTCAACTTTCAACCATGTATTACCCGCATGTTTTAAATTTTCATAACTTTTCATAACACAAACCGCACCCATACACTACAAATCCTATTTCCATGTTGCTAATACAACAACATTACAAATCCACTTCATCACACATCATCATATACGAACTACTTTCTTTTTCTACCATATCATTCATCATTCTCATATACTTTTCCAACGATTCCAACCAACATGTCAACCAACTATCATGCAACATGCTTTTAACAAACCATATACAGCACAATTAACATACACGTCGCACATATACACACGGACTCCACGTTCCCATACCATGTGACTGGCTTAAGTATCATGGGGCCAAGATTTTGAAGTGAGGGCGCCTACTCACCCAAAACCTAGCATCAGCCGGGGCTCCCATTACACATACACCAGGTTCGTTTTATTAGACTCCCTATGTTCATTATGTTTATTTGTTACAGGTTCCAAAATCGTCGCTCTGATACCATTTGTAACACCCCCATACTCCAAGTGCCTTACCAGGACCACTCAGGTATAAGGACACTACCATCTCGGTTGCCCGAGGTACTGAATATCATAAGACAATAAAGAAACGTACTTTTAAAGTAATTATAGATTAAGTGATTACATGTTCAAACCAAAACTAATAAAAAGAATTACAAGGTTCTCATACGGTCTACACTAAAACTATCAAAGCTACTAGACTTCGTCCGACACAAAGAAGACTTCTAACGCCACGTGATGACTCATCCCAGGCTATCCCATACGCGTCATATCACACTGCTCAATAATCGCTCACCACCCCGAATGGATCACCACAGTTTTTAAAACATTTAAACGGGGTCAGTACTAATCACACAATTCACTATATATATCAACAATGAGATAAACAGACAACTGAACTGTCACACACACACACACACACCACCAACCAACTCCCATCATCTCAATACTGACTGTCCACTAGACCAGCCCTGCCAGTGGGGGACCGCAGCCGTTCCCACCTAAGCCCCGCTCATCATACCGAGCGATAACCCTGTCCCATTAATGTGCACATCCCCTTCCGTGGCGGGTTCCACGAAAGGTGAAACTAGGGCGTGAAGTCACTCCCGCAAGTGACCCCACTCAGCCGAGAACGCATCTCGAGAACCGTCAACAACAATCACAACCACAAACACAGTACAATCATCATATCAAACAACTAACTACAGCACATCACCAATATCCCATTATGGGACTAATACTGAGTAGGAAATCCTACTTGGAAAGCACAACAGTCAGACGGTATCAACAAATTTGTATCAAAAGTCTCTTCTACGAACCCTCCTCCTATCATATAACACATAGAGGCTACACATCACAAACTACACACAAAACCCCCAATCTCTAAGTTAGGGTTTAACCAAACTTAACAAAACATTATAAAAATTATATTAAAAGCTTACCCTCGACGCAGGAACTCAACGATACGAATAACGACAAGAACCGACCTTCCTCAACTCCGGAATTGCTAAGGATGCGATTAGGAAGATGAACTGGTTGCTTTCTCTCTTAAACAGGGTTTTAGGTTTTGTAAAAGTGATTTAAAACAATGACGACTATGTTTAAATACCTTAATCGCATAATTAACAAAACCCGAGAAAACTCCCCGAAAACCGGACACTCGATCGAGTACCCAAGGTACTCGATCGAGTACTTTTACTCGATCGAGTACCCCAGCTACTCGATCAAGTACCCAACAGGTCAGAAACTATTTTATCTCGCAACTTACCCTTACTCGACAGAGTAAGGGCTACTCGATAGAGTACCCAAAGACTCATAAATACGGAGTATTACAAGGGTTTAGTAATATCCACCTCAACACTTAATCTCGTGAATTGGCCACGCTCCGCATTGGCAGTATTTTTATCGATTCTAATAACTTTCCCTATTTTTGATCCTACCTTTTTGAGAAATGTCTCATTAAAATATTCCACTGGCAAATTAGTGATGCGTACCCAGGCAGTTAGGAACTTGATACTGTCCTCTGATGGAACGAAATTGGGGATCCATTTTCGGATGATGAGGTAATGATCGTCAATCATCCACGTTCCTTGGGTTAGAACGTATTCATAATCTTGCCGAGATGAGAAACGAGTAACGTAATAAGAGCCCGTAAGATCCGTCAAAGTTAGTTTGCCTTTGACGAACCATTTTGCTTGTAATTTCCGCATTAGGGAAAGATACCCGATTTTCTTATCAAACATTTTGATGATGAGGGCATGCCGCCAGGGCTGACGAAGAATGGCCTTCTCCTGTTTTGTAAGGCAGATTTTAGGACACAATTTGTCCTCTTCTTCTTCTTCATTTTCAACATCGTCTTCTGAATCGAATTCGATATCTTCCAGTAATGGGTTAACTGAGGAAATAGGATTCGTAACAAAGCCCTGCACCATGTCTGTATAAGACTTAGACTGGGTTTGGGGATGTTGGGCTCGGGATTGATACTCGTTATTGGTAGGATGCAGATCCGTGGGACTGGTTTGAGAGGTAGGGTTGGCGAGGAAATCTGATAAATGCATCGTTTTCCTCTTTGCATTCTTAGGGAGGGAAGGAAAATGGTCGGTTTCCTGCCCGGGGGGAGAAACAATGGCGGAGAGATTATTCGTTTGGGGACTGGACTCCGGCGGAAGACCACCATTGGAGTTCGACATTTCAAAAAACAGAGGATTTTCTCTCACTAGAGGATTTTTTTAGCATAATGTAATACCCGTATTTTATAATTATATATATTATATTATATTTCTACGAGTTATGTATGAGACGGAATAATAAAACAATATTATTATTACGCATACATATGTATACACTTCCACCTACCATTATATATACTCTCCCTCACCTTAACCACCATCTTATTTATTCAATATCTCAGAAAATCCACAAAAATCTTATAGAGAGAAATGTAATACCCCGTATTTTGATAATAATTCATGAGAATACTTTATGTAATTTAAATAATTAATTAATGATATTTTTAATAATAATTGCAAATAAGACGTTTATGAGTACCATAGAGTCCCTGCAGTGTCTTGGGAGAGCTGCTTCCAGGACAAATCTAAAGGAGGTATGGGAATAGCTGATTGCTTTTTCTGGAATGTGGCAAGTATTGCCAAATACTCCTGGTGGATTGCTAATAAGAAGGACAGCCTCTGGGTGCGTTGGGTACATCATATTTACATTAAACAGGATGACTGGTGGAATTATTCTCCTACTGTTAACTCCAGTTGGGTGTGGCGCCAAATATGCAAGGTCAAGGATAAACTGAAGCTGGTTATGAATATCCATACCTGGGTTCAGAAGCCTTTCACTACTCAGCAGACTTATGATTGCTTGATGTCTGCTAGAGTTCAGGTGCCTTGGAATCCTTTTGTTTGGAATCGCTTATGCCTACCTAAAGTTAACTTCATTTCTTGGCTTTTTGCAAAGAATAGGCTACTTACTAAGCAGCGGCTTCTTAGATTTGGGGTGATTTTAGATGGCGTGTGCTGCATTTGTGCTACAGGCCCAGAATCTCAGGATCATTTATTTTTTTATTGTCAGTTTAGCAGGCAGTGCTTGCAATTGGTGAGTCAGTGGCTGGGACTGAATTGGACCAGGTTTTCCCTGGATGATATGTTGCACTGGAAGTTCAGGAGCTTGTTGAAGAAACAGGTTGTCATGGCCTGTATTGCGAGTCTGATTTACAGCATATGGGTGTGTAGGAATTCTGCAAAACATGATGGATGCATTCCTAGACCAAATAGAGTATTGCAGCAGATTCAAAGTATGGTTAAGTTCAGACTGCAAGTGCTTCAATCTGAAGCAAATCTACTTAAAAGTCGTCCCTGGCTAGCAGCTAGGAACCTCTTATTGAGTGCTAATGTGAGAGCTATGTAGTGAGGAAAGTTTGTATTGAAGAGCTATGTAACTTTATGATATGATGAATCTTGTAACTTGATTGATTGTTGAGCTTAATGAGAATTTTCACATTCTACCAAAAAATGCAAATAAGACGTTAATGAAATAATAAAATAAATAAGCAAGTCGGGAATTGGGCTTAGCTAGTAATAAGGCCTTGGGCCGTGTGAAATAGATATGGGCTGATTATATTAGGCCTAGTATAGTAGTATGAGTGGTAGTCGGGATTCGAAACAGGATTTAATAATAAAATAATAATAATATGGTAAATTGGTAACTACATATTTTTCCTAATTGATTCCCATATAAGCTTAACCTACCTATATAAATAGAAGACAACCTACAACAATAGAATTTATTCTTCATAAGAATATGAAAATAATTGATTGAAGAGAGAAGGGAGACCTAAAGACGGAAAAAGGAGGAATTTAGCAAAATCAATTTATCGCCTCAAGGTAATACTTTAAAATCGTCTCATGTATATACTTTGCAATGTTCTAACTCGTAAATTAGACCAACATAGGACTTGTTTTGACCGTGACCTTGACCGTGGGACACACCAGGGGGTGACCGGACCTACGTTGGACCTCCGTTGACCGTCAGAAATGGGGTGTTTGACCAGCGTTTTGTGGTGGTGTTTGTTAGGGTAAATAATACATAGGAATCGATTTTGACCCTTGTTGCGTATGACCAATCCTAACTGAGACTAGGGTTGAGACCAGGGGTGTGAGTCGACCACTTGGTGGTGGTTTTTGGGTGGTTGTTGCTGGCGTTTGGTACGGTGGGTGGCCGGAAACACGAGCTAGGCAGAGTATGCTTAAACACGATGGAATCGTTTGGATACTCGTTGTCTTGACCTGGGTATGGTGGGATAGAACCGGGTGTTTGAGTCGACCATTTTGGGGTTGTTTTGGCGGTTGCAGGTGGTGGTGGCAGTCGGAAAACGCGAAAACAAGGGACTTGGGATATAGTGGCTGTTAGTGTCGGTTTTGGTGGTTGTGGGTTGCCGTGATGGGTCGTGGCCAGTGGTGGCCACTGGTGGTCTTGGGGTGGTGTAAGGTGATGAGTGGGTGTGTTGAGGTGTTTGTGTCCGGTTGTTGAGGGGCTGTTTAGGGCGTGATTTTATGGCCTGGTTAGGACGGTTCATAAGGTGGTTAACGGGGTGGGTCATGTCGCGGGCTTGAGATGGCAGGCGGTGGTGGAGCCATTGGTGGTCGGTGGTGGAGCGGAAAAAAAAGGTTGAATGAAGGGTGTTATACACGGTTGAAAACCGTGTATGAAGTATGTATGTGGGTGATGATCTCACGTGTTTTTGGGGTTTGAATGATTGGGTTGACTTTTTTGTTTAAGACGGGTTTTGCTTGGGTGACTCGGGATTGTATTTAAATCGGGTTTTAATATCGTGGACCTTTAATAATAATAATATATTAATTAATTTGATTAATGAATATAATTTATAAATTATTAAATAATAATAGAAGGTAATAAATTATAATTGATGGAATATAATTAAAGTAGTTGATATATAATTAATTTATTTAATTAATTAGTAATTATAAACATTATTACTATTAGGTGACAGTATTGTGAGGAGCTATTTTATTGGATTGCGTAATTGGACTGCTTGCTCTCGAGGTAGGATAACTACTCAACTGGTTGTTATTATTGTATTTCACATGGGTATTGTGGTTGGAAGTATACTTGTTATATCGTTGTGGTTGATTATTGTGGATTATATCCGGTTGATTATTATTATTTATCGTTGCATTCGTATAAGGATGGCATTTGCATCAGTTATCAGATTTATTCTGGCAGACATTATTTATAGTAATGTATAGTGGTTATCAGATTTATTCTGGCAGACGATTATAATCGTGCATTCTCGAGGCAGGCCCCATGCTGGTTCTGCAGACCGTTTAGTGGATATTTATCAACTGTGTGTTGAGGCAGACATTACTTTATAATAATGTAGTGTGTTTTCTCACCTTTGGGTTTAGGCTGCCCTAACCAGGGATTGGCGGGATGAATAGTGTTGCGAGTGATGAACTCGGCTGAATGGTTCTATTAAGTCATATCATGCATATTCATATTGTTATTGTCATCTACTGTTGTTAGTTATTCCTACTCAACCTCGCGGTTGACAGTGTATTCGTGAACACCTGTGATGAACCATAATGGGGAACAGATTTGATTGGAGATTCAATGGAGCCAAGCCTGAGACTGGTGGTGACTTGAATTGACGGAGCTCGATCGATTTTTGCAGCAGAGTCGAATTCGCTAGAGTGAAAGTGGAGCACGATTTGGCTTTGCTCCTCTTTTTCTCCTTTTGACCTGGTCTTATTTTGCTTTATCATTCGCTGATCTGGCCTCTTTTAATACCTACCAAGTAAAGTAACGGAAGCAAATACCAAATCCCGGAAAACAACATAGATTGACACAAATCACCATAAATCCAATCCTATTCTATTTTATTCTAAAATAAGTAATAACGCTAACTCGAGTTATTAAATCGATTAAATAAGAGATAAAACGTGGGCTAAAAATACGTAAAATTAAGCGTTATAAATATTCTTGTATATATTTGAAGAGGTATCACCATCAAATCATCAATAGCCCATTTGATCTTAGATGGTCGTTTCTATTATATTACATAGTTCTTAGAATATTCCGCAACTTTAAACAAATCTGATTGAAAGAGTTAATGTCATAATCGCTCAACACTTATTCCATTCCATTCCATTTCGTAGACAATTGTCAAAATCAAACCATTTAGATAACCACTAATTCCTCTTGTTCAGTGACAAGTATTCACGCTTTTACGCACTGAGGATGATTTTTGTAAACGAAAATGAGCTAATAATTAGATTATTTCATTCAATTTGAATATTATAAAGACAATCATCATATTCACCATTACATGCCTCCAATTTGTAGGGTTTACCTCTTTATAACATAGTAAAATCACTTTGAAAAATGATCGGTGCATGATTAGAAATCTATTGAAGTGCAGGAAAGTAGAACAAAAACAGACAATAAAAAAGAAGAAAAGAACATGCAAGGGGAAAATAAGGACTTGTACTTTGCTTTTTTTTTTCCATTTAAGGACCCGAACATCTAAATTTTACAATTAAAAGGCTTACCAACTCATTCGTTAAATAGCTTTCCCTGCTAACTTGCTTTCTTAACTGTTTATTTTTATATTGTCCTTCTCTTTGTAACACAATAAATAAGTGATTATCCTTCTCTACACTACTCCTTAAATGTACTTAGAGTTAGTGATTGGCCAGATCACTATAATCAGTTCAACTTTCGAAACAAGGGAAAATGGTTGTGCTCATACTACATTTGAATATTGTAGGTTGAATATCATCGTTCATGTCAGATTAAGTTGGTCTTGTAATTAGTTACAACCGTAACTGAAAAAGTATCATCATTCTTTACAATTGAAGTAGTCAAACAAGAAGTAAATCAGGTATATATATATGTACATGTTGCTCACCGAACATGATCTTTAACTTACTCGAATTGGTTATTGATATGACACAACCCAAACCCGCTTTGACCCGACTGAGTTGTTATGATTAGCTATCAATGATGCGACCCATTTGTTATAGGCGGTTGGAAAAGGCCTACTTTCTGGTAGTGCCATTGTGAACCCTCCCGATTATACAATAAAATAAAGGGTTATTTCATAACAATAATTCATCTTATTGGTGGTCTCCAATAATCACTCCATCCTATCAATAATCCCAATTAAATCCAACTTAAACATCATACCTTTTAATAACGAACCATCTGATATTTTGTAATGTTTATGTGTATCAAATAAACCAAGTTCTTGATTCATCACTTGAAAATATTACACATAAACAGATAAACTTCACATATACAAGCTAGGTTGTCCAAAAACTATCAAATATTTCAACGTAGACATCAAAAAATGTGAGTTGATTCGTTATAAAAGGTATGGTGCTTAGGTTGGATTTAATTGTGATTCTTAATAATATGGAATGTTTATTGCAAATCACCAATAGGATGAATTATTTTTATGAAATAACCCTAAAATAAACACAAATATTACAGCGGAAAATGCGAGTTTTTAAAAACAAATGTTTTGGAGGAGGTGCATAAATGAGGTGTCTACATCACCATATAAATGTCGTCTTATAACATAACTCGTAGAATCAATATAATTTTATAAAATATATTTTCTCATTTACTGTTGACTAGTTTTCAACCGAGGTAAATAAAATACGGGTATTACAGTATCATCTTAACTTGGTTCTGCTTCCTCTATATATTATTTTTTAATATCGAGTCATTTTCTTACGGTGCTAAAGGATGATTCATGTCAGCCGACCCCAAATCATTTTGGGATTAACCAAATCTTCTTCATGGTAAACCTGCTTGATTTAGATTGGTAAAATCGTACACTATTTTATGAAAGCATATGCTATGGTCAAATACGTAGTCAATCCGATTTCTAATAGGGGAGTTGACAATTGAATCTAAATCGTCCCGTTTTTTTCGTATCCGTAGTAGTGCGAAAAGAAGTCTCGGCTTCAAGTTGTTCAAGACTATAATAATAGTGCCGTTGAGTTTCTCGTCCATTTACCATAGAATTAGTCATTTCTATTTCTTGATGGGAGCAGTGAAAGGATATAAGTATATAACTTAGTAGTACTGTGGTAGTGTGTCGTGACAGATCATATGTCTTAGTTCTCGGCTACTTAGCTCTACGCCTTATTACCACCAAACCAAGAAAATCTCAATTGAGATAGATTCTATTAAAGAAAAACGCCCACAGAGACTCCTTTCTTCACGTTAGATTATTGAATTCTTGTTGGTGAGCCGTGTGATTAGGAACTCTACTGCACGGTTCAGAGGGCACTGAATTCGAATGAGAGGTTCACCACCACATCATTGCACGCAAGTGTAGCTCGCTCGATTCACAGATTGGTCCGACTCGTAATTCACTATCCAATGTTGGAAAATCATCTGAAGCAGGAAAAGAGTAAGACCAACTTTCTGTTTCAGTGAACATTTGCACTTTTATTTGTGTCGGCGTTATACAACTCGGAAACCACACTAAAAGAATTGGATTTTTTAATACTAGAATTTGACAGGATAACAATATTTTCGTAGCCAATGACGATCGAAACCCGTAGGTAGAACCGTAGACCATTCAAGTAGTAATCTGGGCCAAAAACTCTTTTCCATGGCTCATATGAACTAATGATGATGTAAGCTATAAAGTTAGTTAGAAGATAGTTACATCACTTGTGTATTAGTAGCATCAACAGAATTGTAATAACTAACTTCATGAAATATAATCATAACAACTTCTCTCTCTTACTTCTCTTTATAACAAACTCTCCTAAATCATACATCAAACTCTAAGCTTCTACATGATCAACAATGGAGAATGTACATCTTCACATGGTATCAGACGAACCAGGGGCTTGATTTTGGTTTAATCTGTTTGATTCTGGTTATCTCTGCTGAATTTGTTCACCAGTTTGTGAGATTTGTTCTTCTCGATCTTTTACTTTTCTTCGCTTCCGTAAAATTCTTCAATTCTTGATCATTTTATCTTCGTTTTATCAGTAATTCTTGCTTGTTCTTATCTGCATTCTATTCTCATTGATATATTAGCTTAGTTTCTGTGTAATCATGTCATCTGATACTAGTGCCTCTGTTGTTATCCATGTGCTGTTCTTAATGATTCATTATACATCTCTAACACTGATCATCCAACATTGAAATTGTCTGAGATTAAATTCAATGAAAATAATAGTTTTCTTCAGTGGAAACGAGAGGTTTATAATGCTTTAATTGCAAAAAAAACAAAGAAGGATTTGTTGACGGTACATGTAGAGTATAAGACAATAGGTTTATGAAGAATGAATTGCTTAATTAATTTCTGAACACATATACAATATTTATGGGGAGCTTTGTACACCTAATTTAGGAGAGGAGATTATACAATTATGCTATTGCTATAATTACAAAGATAATTGCTAGGTTAGAGGGATTATGATTTACAGAATAATAGTTTACTATTTTAGAGGAGTGATTGCTATATTATTTGATATACTGTTAATACGCCCCCTCAAGTTGGACGTTCTTGTGATAAGGCCAAGCTTGTCTCGTAACGATTGATGTTGATGTTTGTGCAGTGGCTTGGTAAGGATGTCTGCTATTTGATCTTTGCTGGCAACGTGGGAGAGACGAATGTTGCCTTCCTGGAGTTGCTGTTTGACGAAGTGGAAAGAGATAGCCATGTGCTTCATTCTGGAGTGGAAGACGGGGTTTTTGGCGTAGAGAGTAGCGGATAGATTGTCACAAAAGATGGCCGGTGGTTTGGTGACTTGGATGCGCAGCTCAGAGAGAAGGTTACGAAGCCACAGTGTGTCGGTTGTGACCGAGGCTACAGCGCGGAACTCAGCTTCAGTGGTGGACAGAGCAACTCCAATTTGTTTCTTGGAGGACCAAGAAATCGGGTTTCGACCAAGGTAAACTATGTAACCTGTGGTGGAAAGATAATTGTCTTTATCACCGCCATAGTCAGCATCACAAAACGTGTGAAGACATAGAGGGTTATTTTTATGCAGCTGAATACCGTGGTGTTTGGTTCCCTGAAGGTAACGAAGGAGCCGTTTCAGGGCTGTCCAATGAGTGACTGTAGGATGGTGGAGAAATTGAGCAAGACGATTTACAGTAAAGGCAATGTCGGGTCTAGTGAGAGACAAATATTGTAAGCTCCCAACTATAGCGCGATAAGTGGTTTGATCATGAATAGGTTTGGCATCTTCGCGTAGGAGTGGAGGTGAAGCAGCCATGGGAGTGGTGTTTGGTTTGGCATCTGCCATGTGATGTTTCGTGAGGAGGTCAAGTATATACTTGGATTGGCTTAAGTGAAGACCGAGGTCATTTGGGGTTACTTCAATGCCAAGGAAATAGGATAATGGTCCTAGGTCTTTAAGGGAGAACCGAGTAGAGAGATTAGTGATAAAGGTTTGTAGTTTAGATAAATCTGGTCCGGTAATAATTATATCGTCAACATAGATAAGCATGTAGATATAGGTTGTATTGGTTTGTAAAATAAATAAGGATGGGTCTGAGATGGATTGAATAAAACCGATGGTGATTAAATATGACTTCAGCTCAGTATACCAAGCTCGAGGAGCTTGTTTCAGCCCATAAATGGCTTTCTGTAATTTACAAATAAATTCAGGTTTGGATTGGTCAATGAATCCGGGTGGTTGTGTCATAAATACATCATCCGTCAGGGTGCCTTGTAAAAATGCATTATTAACATCAAGTTGACGGAGAGGCCAATTTTTAGCAACAGGAATAGATAGAATTAAACGAACGGTGGTAGGTTTGATAACAGGACTGAAGGTTTCGTTATAGTCAATGCCGGGTCGTTGATGAAAGCCTTTTGCAACGAGACGTGCCTTATGTTGTTTAAGGGTTCTATCGGGATTAAACTTGTTTCGATATACCCATTTACAACCAACAATATTTTGGGCAGATGAGCGCGGAACTAATGTCCATGTATTGTTGCGGATTAGTGCATCGTACTCTTCCTGCATCGCTTGTCGCCAATGAGGGAGGACGAGTGCCTGTTTGACGGTGTTAGGAAGGGTCGTGGGTAGTGCCGCTTTGAGGGCGAGCTGTGCATATTTTAGGTTTGGAACGCGAATGTTGTTGGCAAGGCGGGTGGTGACAGTTTTGGGTGGTGGAGGTGGTTTAGTCTTAGGGCGAGATGTGCTTGGAATGGAGGGAGTTGTGGTGGGTGTGGGATTGATGATTGGGGCGGCTGTTGTGGATGGGGTAGTGGTGTTAGGCGGGATTGTTTCTGTCGAGGTGGAGTCAACAGAGGGCGTGGAGGTTGAGGGAGGTCGACGAGAGTAGACTATGTTAATGGGGTGCTTTGAGCGAGGGATTTGGGGTTGCTCGGGCAGAGGGACCGTAGGTGATGGGGTAGGGGAAGGAGGAAGAATGTGGAGGGAGAAGGTAGTCCATTCTTCAGTGGTTGGAGATGGAAGGGTTGCAGTCGATATGGTGGCGAAAGGGTAGATGTCGTCATAAAATTTGACATGGCGAGAGGTGTAGATACGGTGAGTCTTTGGGTCGAGGCAATGAAAGGCACTTTGTGTGGTGGAATAGCCTACAAAGACACATGGAATGGAACGATCTTCCAATTTGTGTTTGGTGTAGGGCCGTAGCCACGGATAGCATAGACAACCAAAGTTGTGTAGGTTGTGATAGTCTGGTTGCTTATTATGAAGCATAAAGTAAGGTGACTTTCCTTGTAGAGACCGAGTGGGAAGTCGATTTATAAGATAGGTGGCGGTGCTAAAGGCAAATGGCCAATACTTTGTGGGTAGCTTGGCGTGTTTGAGGAGGGCTAAGCCCGTTTCTACTATGTGACGATGTCGTCTTTCGGCATATCCGTTATGTTCCGGAGTATGCGGAGGAGATGTGGAGTGCGAGATTCCATTGTTAAGAAGAGTTGAATTTAATTTAACGTACTCACCGCCATTGTCGGAAAAAAAATGTTTACTTGGTTTGTTAAAATATTTTTCTACAATAGCTTTAAATTGAATAAATACTTGGTTTGTATCGGGTTTTCGTTTAAGTGGCTACATCCAAATATATTTACTGAAGTGGTCGACGAATATAATATATGTAATACTTAAAGTGATCGAAGGACGATACTGGGCTCGTCCAAAGATCAGAGAACATAAGTTGTAGTGGTTTGGTGGTTCGAAACGATGAATGCGAAAAGGGTAGTTTCTTGCTTTTAACAATATTGCAAGATTCACAGTGATCAAAATTATCAATAGAAAAATGCAAATTTTTATTAATGGTCTTAATTACATCATATGAAGGGTGCCCTAGTCTATGATGTAAAGACAATGGAGCGGGTCCTTTGGTAGCATTGTAAGTTCTCGGTTTTGGAGGACACCACTCATAGATCCCGTCTCTAACGCGGCCCTGGAGGAGCGTCGTTCCCGTTGCCATCGCCTTAACAAAGAAACAATTATGTGAGAAAATGACATATGCTTTATTGTCTCGACATAGTTGAGATATAGAAATAATATTGCGCGATATTTTAGGAACATGAAGGACGTTATTTAAATTGAGTCCGTCTAAAGCGAGAGTACATGTGTTGGCGATTGGTAGGCCGGAACCGTCTCCGATCAGAAGCTCATCTAGGCCGGAGTAAGGGGAGTGAAAAACGAGTGTGTCCAAGTCATGGGTCACGTGGTGACTTGCACCACTGTCAGGCAAGTAATTGGGGTTGGGAGCCGAGTGGCTATTGTGGACAGCCGCGGTGTTGGCTTGAGGGTAGGGTTGATGGTGACGGTTTGGTGGTGGGGCAGGGAAGGTAATGTTTGGAAAGAGTTTGCGGAAATATGGGCAGTTGGCGATTACATGACCGGTTTCGCGGCACCATTGGCACCGACCTTTGAAAGGACGAGCGTTGGATTGATTGTTTTGTGGAGCAGTAGGTTGAGGTTGGTTGTTGTAGGTGGCAGAGGATCGATTATTGTATCGATGGTTGCTGTGGTTTTTGAAAGCAGGATTGGCAGATGGTGGATAATGGTTAGTGGGTGGGTTGTGTTGAATAAGTAGTTCCTGTTGCAAGAGTTTTTCATGGAGCGCCTCAAACGGTATTAGTGTGTCACGGGCTCGGATTGTGTCGATAACAGGTTTATAGAGTTCATAATCGAGGCCATTAAGGACTCTCGAAATGACGTCTTCGGGATCAAGTATTTTGCCCATAAGAGCAAGTTGATCCACGCACGCTTTTATCGAGTGAATATACTCGGTTATGGTTTGATCCGTGGTTTTGGATATCGAATCAAATTTGGTTTTAATTTGTTGAATGTGGATACGCGACGGGTTGGCATAAGTCTGGGCAAGAATGTCCCAGGCTTCCTTCGCAGTTTTAGCCCTAACGATCAAGGTTTGTAGGGCGGAGGTTATGGTGCCCATAAGAGCACCGAGTATGAGTCCGTCTTGTTTTAACCAAGACAGATGAGCAGGGTTTGGAGTCTCCTGTTTGGCGGCATCCAGTACGGTTGCAGGGGGTGCGGATTCGGAGCCATCGAGAAAGCCTAAAAGGCTTAAACCAAACAGTATATTGGTGAGTTGAAATCGCCACGTGGTGTAGTTAAGGGAGTTAAGTTTCACGACATGGCTAAGGTTGGGGGCCGTGAGGGGTTTTGCAGCGTCGTGGGGGTTGTTGATGATGGTGTCGTTTTGGGTGTTAGTCATGGTAGAGATAGGGTGGGACAGTTGGTGTTTTTGTCGTTTGAAAGAATTGCGTTTGGGACGGAGTGGGTTGGATCTTTGAAGACTCGTTGATACCATATAAGACAATAGGTTTATGCATATAAGAACATGCTTCTGGACTTACATTTCCTGCAAGTGATGTCCTGCATTGGTGCATCAGTAACAGTGGCCTGAAAACGCAGAGGAGGGTTAAGAATGCTATGATATTGAGTGCTATGTATCATGTGTGGCAGCAGAGGAATAAATGTCGTATAGAGCAGCTGGTCATCAGGCCTGGTTGTATTGCATTGCTGATATGTGATGACATGAAGAGGAGGGTAAAAGAAAGGGATAAGAGGAAGCTGAACACTCATGAGTTAGTTTGGTTAGAGAGCTTGAAATTTCTCTAGTTTATGGAAAGGTTTTGGCCTTTATTTTGTAATTGAGACATTCCTATGATATATATAATACTCACATTTTACCAAAAAAAAAAGACAATAGGTTTATGAAGAATGAATTGCTTAATTAATTTCTGAACACATATACAATATTTATAGGGAGCTTTGTACACCTAATTTAGGAGAGGAGATTATACAATTATGCTATTGCTATAATTACAAAGATAATTGCTAGGTTAGAGGGATTATGATTTACAGAATAATAGTTTGCTATTTTTGAGGAGTGATTGCTATATTATTTGATATACTGTTAATATAGAGTACCTGCTAAGACAACTAATACGTATCAGCAATGGAGGAGATGTGACCTTTTGATTATGCGTTGGATTACAAACTTTTAGAACCTGAAATTGGTGAAACCCCGAAATATGTTGCTAATGCTAAAGAAATGTGGCTTGAATTGTTAGATAGGTATGGAGAGGTCAATAGTCTTGAGATTTACTAGTTAGTACTTTAAATTACAAAAAGAATTATAAATCAAATTTATATACCTTTTATAGTTTTAATTTTTAAATAAGTTTCTATCATTGTGTTAATAGAATTAGTATAACCATTTAATATGATTAAAATATTAATATTAAATATGGCATACTTTTTACTTCTTTTTTTTTCCATTTTATACGGAGTATATTGTAAAAAAAGCTTAGGAAATCCGTACAAATCCGTGTCCCGGGCCGTCGACGCGTCTTCTAATAGACATAATAAAGATATACTCCCTCCTATTCTCTATTTTCTTCCCTATTTCCTAAAACGGATTATTCAGATTTTCTTCCCCTTTCCTTTTTTGGAAACATTTAATCTTATTTTATTCATTCCTCTCTCCTATTACCAAACCCCACCCAACTCACAATTCCTTATTTAATTCATAATTATTCATTTCTCTCTCCTATCACCAAACTCCACCCAACTCACAATTCCTTATTTTATTCATTCCTCTCTCCTATCACCAAACCCCACCCAATTCACAATTCATATTTTATTCTCTTCCTTAAATATTGTGCCCCATCCAAAGGGGAAGAAAAAGATGAATAAGAGGGAGTATAAAAGGGTAATCCAACTCAATGAGGACACACCAGTGGAGCAGGTTGAGAATCCTCATCCTGCTTATCGAGTGAATTGAACCCTAAAAAACAAGAGGTAACTGTAACCGTAGCAATCAATGGTTGCAAAGATGCAGGTTTGGGGCCATCCCTGGTTGCTTGGCGATCCGATCGCCATGAAACCGCATGTTAACGAGGAGACCAAACTTATCAGCTCTCTCAACAATTACCGCTATCAAACTGATTATAATAGTAATAATAATAACAATAGCATGTTATCATCAGGATCGGGATTGGGATTGGTGAGAGTGTGGAATCAGATACGGGCAGAGCGAAAAAGCAAGTATGTAGAAAGAACGGAAGAAGATTATTCGGTAAGAGGAGAGTCTAACCAAGTATTTAGATGGGGTCTGACCTCAGCAATTGTTATGGCTCATGCTGTCAGGATATTATACTATGATCCTGGCTACTACTTGCTCACCTATGTTTCAGGGTGTGTCTGCTTTCGAGACCTCATATTCTACTTGTCTCTAGATACCCTATCGGTTTGGGAATCTTCCGATTGGGCAGGTATTGTCCATTTAACTCCTGATTATCAACTCATACGCTTAGAGCCCTGTATCAACGAATTTTTCCGCCACAAATTATCCCCAGACCAGCTTGACTCTCTTGTTCGCAGGGTTTACGAATTTAAATTCTGGTATGTACATATATAACTACATATGCTCTTTGTTTGTTAGTTCCGCTATGTTAACATTGTTGTTCGTAAATTTCAATGTTCGCTCTTTCTTGTATGTGATTAAATTGCATAATTGATGAATCATCAATCATGCCTGCCTGCTATCGTGATATTCTTACAAATACCGCTTGTTGATATCTGCTGTCAGGTACCGGACAACTAGGACGGTGCTCTTTACATTTGCACTAACTTGGTTTCCCTTCCTCAAGTGTTCCCGTGTTGGAGCATGCATCCTGTTATCTGGGATTATCGGACACGGTTGTGAACTTGTGTTTACAATGATAACCCATTCAGGCAAGAAAAAACCTCGAATCACTTACTGAAAGCAGGCACATTAGCTGTCTGCTCCCAGGTTGGGTTCATTAAGGATAACCTATCTGAGAAGTGCTTGATAGGGCTCGCTATTTGGATAGACTAAGAATCGATATTCGTCCATATTTGAAATCAATTGTAATACCCCTATTTTCCTTTCTAGTTGCCATGATTTTGCTTCATTAAAGGGAAGCTAACCATGTGTACAGCTGCCTCAAGTATAGGTCGGAATGCCTACTCAATATTCGAAGTTTTGGATTAGGCTATTTAATCAAGAAAGGAAAAGTCGGTTTTATTTTTCCTAGGGGACCCCCACATGGTAGCTATCCAATTAAAGATTTTAATTCCAGTGCGGACCGCTATGATGTATGATCATAGTAGCTGCGGTGAAGTAAGCGCGGGTATCAAGTACTATCAACGTCCAAGAACACCTATACTGATCATGGGATAAACCATGCCTAGATACCCGAAGACCGGTTTTCCAGAAAAAGTAGAAACGATACATGACTGATGATACCGAATCCAGGAAATATATATTCACACATCTTTTACCAACCTGCTAATCTACCTGAGAGGTTTTCGCGTTAATCCGATGTTGGAAAATCAACTGAAGCAGGAAAAGAGTAAGACCAACTTTCTGTTTCAGTGAACATTTGCACTTTTATTTGTGTCAGTGTTATATAACTCGGAATCCGTACTAATATAATTGGATTTTTTAATACCAGAATTTGACAGGATAGCAACCTGCTGCTCCTTAGCATCATATCGCAGCCAATGACGATCGAAACCCCTAGGCAGAGCCGTAGACCATTCCATTAGTAATCTGGGCCAAAACTATTTTCCATGGTTCACCATCCAGTAATTTCATGACCATTTCTTCCATAACATAAAGTGAGAACATGTGAAGTCATAATGCACTTCTCCTTTAAATTCCGGCTCAAATTGGGTTTGTAAGCAACACAACTTCAGGAAATGACGATAACTGGCGACTGGCGTCGTATGAGTAATCTGTCATTTAGAAGAGATCTGGTACAGACATATAATGAAACGTATTCATTATGACTGCCAAAATTCAGTCTTGTACGTAGCGAATCACAATCAACAAAAAGTTGAATCACCACAAATGTAATCAACATAATTTACCATTGTTTGCTAAGTTTGAAAGCAATCCTAGTTTGCGCCGTTCCTTTTAATTTTTTTGTAGATAGCATAAGAGTAGAAACCTGATGAACCCATACTATGAATATTAGAATTTAAGAATAGTCTTTTCATCTCATTCAGTTGTTTACCTTTTATATTCATTGCGGGGAGTAATTTAATTAAAGATAAACAAATATTTGAGACGGAAGGAGTATCCGATTAGACTACCTTCATCTTTAGAAAAACTTGCAAAATGCAGGATCACAGCAAAGTTGTAGACTTGTAGTGGAAGATGAGAAAATGGTGGAGGTATCCTTCTCAAAGGATCATATTTGCCCATGTAGATAACACTTGTTCCATTATTAAACGAAAAGTGATTCACTAAGCCACTTTGACAGTTCCCATAAAAAGGCAAGTATAGATAAAAACAATGCTAGGCGATCTAACTACGGACTCAAGTGGCACTAGAGTAGTTGTAAGCATCTTAAACATGAACAGGCACGATTGTCCTGATCGATGGCATCGAACTATCAAAATTGAAGGCTGTAATTCATGCTCGAAGAGGCTTGACTAGGACCAAACTCGGAAGTGATTAGAAAAATAAAAAAAATTAAAAGAAAAAATATATTACCACTAAATTTACTCCCCAATTTTAACACTATGATAAGAAATCGGATAATGATGTAACCGAAATAACTACTATAATAAATACGGTAATAATTTGATCACATGAGATCTAAATAAATTTGAAATCTTATCTTTATAAATAAATACAGAAACATTTAGAGCAATTCCATGCGTTCACGTCATTCACATCTAGATTTTTATTTTTTTATTTTTTAAAAATCATTGGGACCCAAAGAAAATATTAAGGAATTAAGTAACAAATAACTGTCCATGTTTATGTTTTGTACGAAAATATTTCCGTTTATGTTTTGTACTTGAATATTATTAAATAAATGTAAACTACAAAAAAAAATGAACAAATACGAAAAAAATCAATACAAAGAAATTTCTTGAAAAAAATTTACGGATGTCATAAATAAATAAGATTCAAGATAAATTAAATATGTTAAAATTATATAAAATGAGAAAAAAAATCAGAAAGTTTTGTGAAAACTGAAAAAATTAAATATGGGAAATATACTTATACAATAATACTATCAAATTTATTTGATTATCGTCTGTAGAAGACAGAAATCTCGGCAAAAAGGATCAATACATACGGATTTGTGCAGTCTTAAAAGACGATCAAAACAATTGAAGTGTTAGTCGTTAGATTCAAAAGAAGAAGCTGAAAAAATTGTTTATGAGATAGAATGAATTTATATGAGTGCTCATATTGGATTTTGTTCAGGTTGTGATTTATAGGACCCTAATTAAAATTGTTAGGGACTGTTTAAATAATTTGTTCAAAATAATTTCGATCCATTCACAAATCACCATTAATTTGATATGGGGTTATTTTTACGGATTACGCATTACTTACTGCATAATACGAAGTACTTTATACTCCCTTCGGCTCATTCTCTCTGATTCATTCGTTTATTTATTTATACTAGTTGGTTGCACCGCGCGCTTTTGCGCGCGGTTCCTCAAGATATTTTGATCGTTGACGTTTCGTGTACATATTAGCGTATCTTTATTTGGTTCGTCTGTTTGTACATGTTGAGTTTCGATCACAATGAAACTCTTGTTGTTATATTGTTTGGCAAACAAAATTACAACCATTTGTAAATAATTCGTATTTAACTTTCCTGAGAGCATTAATATCCGAATATCACCACGCTTTTTGCTTAGATTGTTAATTATTAAAGAACGCAATTACATGGAATACATAAGACATTAGTATTATGTTGTAAGTTGCGAAATAACGTGAACACATATAGCAGATTATGTCCAACTACACAAAAATATTCTTAAACACGGCCTTTATGGAAAGTTCTAAGCATCTAACTAGTATAAAAGCTGGGTTCTTTCCTGGATTTCTATTGGCTGCTTAAAATCAGCATTGGTGGGCCCCTACTAAAGTTTTTGGATTTAATTACTCTCTCAGTCTCTCTCCATATTTGCTAATCTTTTGATGTTAATTTCCGTCTTGAAAAAAGTTGTTTAGTTGTTATTTATTCCGTGTAAATAATTCTGACGAAAATATCTAAATCCAAAATCGATTAAAAAGTTGTTTAGCTGTTATTTATTCATATATTTGGTGCTGATCGGTTGAAATCACGTCTAATGATTCCGGCTGCTAATACAAAAACAATAGACTCTAAAATCAAAAAATTAAATAAAATTACATAAAATTAAATAAAATTACATTACTACAAAATAAAATATTACAAATTAAATAAATAAAATCGAAAAATCATAATCGCAAAATCATAAAGTATTAGAGGCAGATATACAAATTACAATCCGCTACATTCATCAAATGTGGATGACCTTTGATTCCAATTTGCTTTGTTTTACATCAAAACGAGAAACAAAAAACATTAATGTAAAAAATAATAAAAAGAAAACAAATAATTTAAACAAAAATGAAAAATTATGAAAGATCTCTCAGATCGGTATCATACCACTCATCATCGAGATTTAATGAAAACTCGGTAACAATAACTAAATGCCGCCATACCACTTTTTGTGGGGTGACATTTTAGTTAGCTGTCAATAGTAATCATACCTACCTCCAAGCTTCCATCTTTTATAAAATCTCAGAATGTCCCCCATTCATCATCGATATGAACGTTTATAAAATCTCAGAATGTCCACAACTGCAACACAATAAAAATCGTACTATATTAATATTAATACTTTGTAATTCTCGAAAATACATACACAATAATGATATTAATCATCAACATTAATTATTAATTAAATTTAAGTAAACTAAGTAATTAAATTAAAATTACAAATTTAATTAAAATTATTCAGAATATTCATATTAGTACTATAGTTCATTGAAAAAACATACACAATAATGATATTGATGATTAACAATATTTACTAATGAAATGAAAGTAATTAAAATAAAATTAAAATTACAGATTATTAATTAAGTAATTAAATTAAAATTCAGATTATCAAATAATCTCCCACTCTTCCTACCAAATTACCACTACTGCCTCCACAATCCACAATCTACAATCCACAATCTCCCATTACCAATTAACTACCCCACACTACCTAAAACCCAGATTAAACTCCCACCATATAATCTTCAGAATTTTCCAGCAACTTATTTCAAAACAAACACATTAACAAAATACATTCAACAATGGAACAACCGACACAAAAAACGATTGCTGAAATTCAAGAAGGAGACTTTAATGTATACATGAAAGTCAGGGTGATAAGGAAATGGAAAAAACAGGAATGGAACAATCATGGAAAAGGGATTTTTCATAAAGTTGAATTCCTAATGGTTGATGAAGAAAACAATGTTGTTCAAGGATTAATCACAAAATCATTGATCAAGAAATACGATGGCAGAATTCAAGAAGGAAAGACGTACAAAATAGGGAGATTTCAAACAGTCCGTAACCACGGATTCCACCTTGCAACAACACACAAGTATCGGATAAGATTTGGTACGCGGACAACCATTGATGAAATAGAGTGTGGGTCAATTCCAAAGCATGGTTTTAAGTTTGTCTCATTTGAAGATATCATTAGTAACAAACTAGAAGGAAGGCAACTAATAGGTATTATCATTAACAACTTAATTCTTTAAATGTTGTTCAATCTCATATTGAATGCTTATTGCAGTGAATTTAATATTTCATGTACAATTTACTAAATACATTTTATATTATTATAGATGTCATAGGAGGAGTAGAGGACTACCATGCTGTCTTTGTACACAACAACACCAAAAGAATGACACTGGATTTGGCAAACCAAGAGTAAGACTCAGTTATTTTTTATGGTCAAAGTTGATTATTATAGATGTCAAAGTTGATTTCAAAAAATGTCACATTACTTATCAAAACCATCCTTACCAAATTGCAGCGATACTCAATTATCATTTTGGATGTGGGGACCATACACTAAAGACGGTGAACATATAGCAACAAATCTTTGCCACAAGTCGGAGAAACCAGTTATTGTTATGCAATGCGTGGAAAGGATAGTCACAAAAGGTAACATCTACGATTCATGCCCGGTTCATTAAAATAAATACCATTTTCCAGATTACTTCAATTTAAATACACACTAAATATTTACTTATTTCTTTCGAATTATAGGAGGACACATACGTCTATCAACTGTAGACGATGTGAGCAAGATTTATGTTAATCCGGAAATACCCGAGGCACATTATATTAGGACAAGGTGGGCATATGGAAAAAAACAGATTTTTTTTAACATAAAAACCACATAAACGTGTTTACCTCATCTAACACGCCAAATAATGCAGATTATCGCAAGGCCGAGGTAGAAGTAAAGGAGTTGTTGAAAGCAAGAACAAGACAATATTGGATGAAAGTTGCAAGACACTACACGAAATCATGTGTACTGAATTGGTTAGCATTTACATGATTCACGAAAATATATTAATCTTTATAATTAGTTTCTTTAGTTTTTTAATACTTACTCAAATGTACAAAACAGTGGCAAATATGTGACAAGAGCATACTTGAATGAAATAGACGACACTTATGGATGGTACCGTAATATATGCCAAAAGTGTACAAGTCCAGTTGGGAAGAGACATGGCAAATGGTACTGCTGCTCGATTTAAAATTGTATAGCACATGAAGAGGGCAAATAAAATAGAGCAACAAGGTAAAATCCCATGTATTTTGATTCTACGATAGCATTATTTATACATACGCATCTTACAACATAATCATATTTATAAATGCGATTTAAGGTGAGATTTATAATTAGCGATGATAATGGAGCAAAAGCAAATTTAATCATGTATGATAAACAAATCAAAAAAAAGGTTGCAAAGACTCCTTTGGAATGTTTAGACAAACTACACCAGGTACGACCACTAAATTACATTACACAAATACTTTTTGTTTCATATAATCTTAATTATAGCATCAAAAGTTCTCTTAATATAAAATATACACAGGTAGGAAATGTCCGAGGAGTGCCACAAGAACTAACTTCAATGTTACGAAAGAAGTACGTACTCAAGTTAGTAGTTGACAAAAGGTACAATCTGGAATTAAGCTCAAGGTGCTACACGGTTGTGGACTACAGTGATGAGTTGAGACATATAGAAGCATGGATCAACAATACAAAATGATACAGGTAATAAAGCAATTTAAATTCTTTTTTAAATTTTACCAAATATCAATAATCGTTTAGCTAACAATTTAGCATTTTAAAACCAGAAATGAGTCTTTGTCAGAAAGTGAAATACCGGACTCAATGGGCGGTCTTTTGGTAGTGAAATTAAAATTTTTTGCATTTAGAAAATACAATCTACTAAAAAGAGCTTAAAATATTAAAATGATATGTGCATGAGAAAATTCAATACGAGAATCAAGTCTTAGCGGCCAAAGAATGCGAGAGGTAAAACATAATTATCCCTTCAAATATTAATCGGAAATAATTAATTATACACACTTTTAAGTGATTGTAAAAAATCTGTGAACCATTACAGGATGATAGTGTTGTCAAGGGAATACATAACGATGAATCTGTGGAAAAGATTTTAACATTAAATATGGCACAGGTAAAACAACACTTCTATACTATCTTTAACAGAGTTTCCTTAGCAATTACTTAATTTAAAACAATCATTATTTAAAGCATATGTAACAATTGTCTACAGGAAAGTGTTGTCACAAGTGAGACACAATCAGATTATTTGCTGGTATGAAATTCAATCCAAATATAGTAATTAAACGTCGATTAATAAAAATTATTATGATCTATTAGAACTTAAACTTACGCAAACAGAAACAAATGCAGGATGCAGAAAATGAAACTGGAAGTAACACTGAGTCGTTGACACTGTCAAGCAAGAGGATATTATTTGAGACATACAAGGACGGAGATGTGCAAGACGAAGCATCAGCAAAAAAAGGGAAATCAACTTAGAATTGAATAGCATTAGAAACATTAAAGTGCATTATATTTTATTATAGACGTAATTCAGCATCAGTTTGGATATTGTTTTTCAACTTTCAAGTTAGTTTGTCGTAGTTCGGCAGTAGTTCGGATATTATTTTTCAATTTTCATGAATGGCTATTTTTTTTAACACGGAACTATAGCTGTAATTTCAGTTTTCAAAGAAGGACGACACAAGTATAATTCAGAATTATTTTCCTAATAACTGGTGAGTTAGTCAATATCAAAAAAATGAGACCAAAAACAAACAATCAGAAACAAAGACAAAATAAGGGCAGTCGTCTTCCAAAATAGATGACAAAAATATTAAGTGACAATAAATTGGAGTGCGGGTTAAAAATGACATTATTCAATAAACAAAAAACTTTGGCAAAATGAAATTTAAATATCTTTAAAATCTTCACCAGCAAAATTTCAAATAAAGGCGCCAAAAGAAATTATCCACTACCTCTATTAACATGATCCCACTAACAAGAAGTTATTAACAGTGGTTATTTCCACTTTAGCATATCCCCACTAACAGTGGTTATTTCCACTTATATATATATACCAAAAACACAACTTCACAATCATTCTAATTTCCTAAGCTACTTAAAGATTTCAGAGAAAAGCTCAAGTAATCCTCTTAATTAATAGTACAATAAAAAAGAAATCAGCAAAGAGTGAATAACAAATAAAAGAAGAAGCAAGGATTCGGGAAGATAACGGCATTAGATGTGCAATAGTTTAAGCAACGGAAAAAGGAAACAACACAAACTCAACACAGAAGCGGAAGAACTACAACGGGAAAGAAACAAGTAAGCATTCATAAGAAGTTTTATATACTCCCTCCAATTCATCATAATGTTCCCATTTGGGAATGACACAATACTTAAGAAAGTTGATTATAAAATAATAAAGGACAAATGTGGGGTTGGTGTTAGGAGAGAGAGATGAATTAATAGGAGTTAAATAAGGAGTTGTGGGGCCAAAACATTAAGAAAAGTAATAAAATAGGAGTAAAAGAGTTGTGTGGGGTTTGATTATAGGAGAGAGAAATGAATAAAATAAGAGAAAAAGTTACCAAAAAAGGAAAGAGGAACATTACTTGAATAATCCGTTTTGGGAAATAGGGAACATTATAGCGAATTGGAGGGAGTACTTATCTTTCCATGCTTCGAAAATTATTTCTCAAACATACAGCTTCTGTGTTCAGCCATCATCCAAACATAACAAAATAAATGTAAAGAAGAACCTGAAAATTCAATAAAACAGAACACTTAGTTTGGCAAAATATTTCAATTAAGAATAATATATACAAATAAAAACTTAATAAAAATAGATAAAAAAGATGAAAATTAGTGACTTAACTTTGGTGAAAATATCCTAAATAAAACATCAATAGTCCCAATTCTCTTTATGCTGTAGATGAGGCATTCAAATAAAAATGCTTAGTATGGGTGAATCAGAATATTACATCAGCTATAAAAAAATGAAATTCAATAATTGTTCAATGTAAATGACAGTAATTGTACTTATCTCAATAAGTGTAGGCATGCTCTGATTGCTTACCATTTGAAACAACCTAAGAGAAATCAAAACATAATCATTAGAACAAAAGATTTAAAATAATTACACAAAATTGGGTCTGTTTTCAAATTATTTAGGATTATGGTTTTGATCATTAAAAGTTTGAGTTGCATATATGGGTATTAAGTTCCATATCTGGGTATTTGGGTATTGGGTTCGGACTCGGTTGACTCGGGTTCGGACTCGGTTGACTCGGGTTCGGACTCGGCTGACTCGGGTTCGGATTCGGTTGACTCGGGTTAGGACTCGGGTTTACTCGAGTTAGGACTCGGGTTAGGACTCGGGTTAGGACTCGGGTTCGGACTCGGGTTCTGACTCGGGTTCTGACTCGGGTTCTAACTCGGGTTCTTACTCGGGTTTGGACTCGGATTTGGACTCGGTTTCTGACTCGGGTTCGGACACGGTTATCTCATGTTCGGACTCGGGTTAGGACTCAGGTTCGGACTAGGGTTCGGACTCGGGTTGGGACTCGGGTTGAGACTCGGGTTGAGACTCGGGTTGGGACTGGAGTTGGTGATTTCATGATTTGGGGTTGAATTTCTGGGTTTCAAACCCAGAAATTAATGTATCATATTGAGATGAACCCAGAAATTAAATTGTTAACCCAGAAATTTTAGATTGTTAACCCAGAAAATTCAATTAACCCAGAAATTGACGATTGTTAACACAGAAAATTCAATTAACCCAGAAATTTTCGATTTTTAACCCAGAAAATTCAACTATTAACCCAGAAATTCAATTATTAACCCAGAAATTCAATTGTTAACAATGAACACGAAAATTATGATAATCATTTTCGAATTAACAATGAACATGAAATAACAAATAAATCACATAAAGTAAACATGCACAAAATTTTAGAGTGATGTCACAATTTATTTAGGTCAGATCTAACAATTTTCGACTGATGCACAAAATTTTCGACTGATGTAACAATTTTCGAGTAAACATGTTTAACCCAGAAAATTCAACTATTAACCCAGAAATTCAATTATTAACCCAGAAATTCAATTGTTAACAATGAACACGAAAATTATGATAATCATTTTCGAATTAACAATGAACATGAAATAACAAATAAATCACATAAAGTAAACATGCACAAAATTTTCGAGTGATGTAACAATTTATTTAGGTCAGATCTAACAATTTTCGACTGGTGCACAAAATTTTCGACTGATGTAACAATTTTCTAGTAAACATGCACAAAATTGTCAGATCTAGCAAAGCCTTCAACAAAAATCAAGCAATAATTTGAAAATATCAAGAAAAATTAAAATTACCATGAAATCAACATAAACTTGAATAGTTAAACGAATATGAAGTTTACATACCGAGTTAAGCGAACTGATAATGGCAATAAACGACGGGAAACCAACGAGCATAAAAAAATTTCATAATCAGTCATGAACGATCATAGACGGCGCAGATCTTCAAATTAAAAGTGTGGAGATTGATGTGTTTTTTTCGGGGTTAAGGCAGATCTAAAGTTTGAATAAGTAATTTAGTGAGAGCGGAGAGTGATAGCGAGAATATGAAGAGTTTAGTGAGAGGGGAGAGTGACGGTATGAAGAGTTTAGTGAGAGAGGAGAGTGAGTGACGACCGAAAAAGTTGTAATGTGGTAATAAGGGTTGGGACGGTGGGTTATAAGGGTATATAAGGGACGGGTTATTAGGGTTTTGTGTTATGGATCTAAATAATAGTTGGGCCATTGTCATCTATATTATTGCATTGGGTTGGGCTTTGTTTTATACTTATCAAAAACATGGCTCAATATTTTTCGGATGCCATCGGATATCGGACCCGTACATATATGACATATACTACTATTTTTTTCTTACTTATATTTTTAATTATTATTCGTAATTTAAATATTAAATAACTTTCATATTGTGTATTAGTTATTAGCATGGAAAAAATTTATTTAACGGCTATAACAAATATAACTAATCTAATAGCCATTTCGTATATATTAGCTTCGACTAGACGACAAGCAAGACGAGTGACATCACCTGTATCTGTGCAAATAGATACTCAATATTCTACTCCAACCACGCCACTTAGTTCCACCACCAAGGTATATAAAATGCCGTCTATTATAAATAAAATATTTAACAAATCCAGTATAAGTTTTATTACTCTCTAAACTGGTGTTTATTGCATTATTTCACAGGTATCGATAGTCCACCAGATGTAGTCGAACGATTAGTAAGAGACTTATGTTCAACCTTTGGCGAATCATACGAAGAATGTAGACCTTCAATACCAGAAAGTCAACTAGCTGTCACCGGACATGGTAGGTGGTCATTTTCTTTACGCGAAGAATATTCCTTCGGCCAACAAAATTAATCCTCCCAATTCATTAACGATGGTTATTTTGTTTTAAATTATTATTGAATACTATCTTAACAATTTGTATATAACAATCGTTATTGTTATTACGTGCTTTTATCCTAACTCCGTTGTTTATAACATGACTACTTAGGTATCGATAGTCCACCAGATGTGGTGGAGCGATTAGTAAGAGATTTATGTTCAGCCTTTGGCGAATTTTATGATGACTTTAGTGGTTTAGTTTCTGAAAACCAAGAAGTATTCACTGGACGTGAAACGAGCTCATTTCGCTCGCACGGAGAATGTTCCCGAAGTCAACAAAATCAATCTTCCCAGGGGAACGACGGAGGTCATTTTATTTTTTGCTAATGATCGAAGTATTATAACTTGATTTAAATAGCTATATAAATCAAACTATTTAACTTTTCCATATTTTTGTGACATTTAATGTTTCAGTACTAGAAGGATATTGGGATATTGGTGACCCAGAATACGAGTGCACAAAATGTAGAGCGCAAATGTGGTTTCAAGAAAGGAAAAAGAAAAAAAAAGGGTACTCGATGCCCTAAGTTCTCATTGTGTTGCTCTGATGGCAAAGTTAAGCTTCCATGGTTAAAAGAACTGCCTCAACTCCTAAAGTCTCTACTAAGTAGACAACATCCATTTAGTAAGCATTTTATTGAGAATATTCGGGCTTATAACGGGATGTTTTCTTTCACATCTATGGGTGGGAAGATTGATCATTCCATCAATCAAGGTCGAGGTCCCTACACATTCAGGATGGGAGGCCAAAATATTCACCGAATAGGAAGTTTGTTGCCGTCAACTGGAGAACCTCCTAAATTTTGTCAGTTATACATATATGACACAGAAGAAGAAGTTGAAAATCGGAAAAAAGCAATCAGGTATGTCATATACAAGACAAATACTTTAGAATATTAGTTTAACGCATTATTTGTAAAGATCGATGTTCTGGTATTTAGTTACCCAATATAAATAAACACAACTTATTATTAATTACCTATGAATGCAACCACGATACTCCGGAGCGATTTAACGATGAGCTGATTGAATTACTGCAAAAGATGGCCGACTCACATAATCCTGTTGCAAAGACATTTAGAATGGCTAGGGACAGATTGTCTTCCGATGAAAACGTCGACGTGAGTATCAGACTCATCTGTAGAAGAGACAGATATGGGAGAATATATAATCGTCCAACGGTTTCAGAGGTAGCAGCATTGATCGAGGGTGATTTAGGTCCAAACATGGATAAACGAGATATTATTGTACAAAAGTCATGCGGAAGTTTACAACGTATATCTGAGTTACACCCATTATTCATGGCCCTCCAAAGATCCTTTATTATTTCCGTGCGGGAAGACGGTTACCGATTGGGAATTTCTCACTCAAAACTCTCTTCGAAATAGCAATTAAAAATCCGCGATAAATTAACTCTTAGAGAGTGGTATGCATTCCGTATTCGGGATAGACCACCGACAAATGAATTTCCAACTCATTACAATCTGCAAAGCCTATCACCAGTTTTTAGTTGACGGATTTGAATCAGTTGAATCTCATAGACTAAAGTTTATACGCTACAACCAAGATCTTCTTCGCGTGGACAATTACAATAATCTTAGAAGAGCTGTTGAACGAGGGGACGTTGAGCCGTCTTCCGCCGGTAGTCGCCTTATTGTTCCTTCTTCTTTGGTGGGAGGTGGCCCATATATGAGAGTAAACTACCTTGATACTATGACCATTTGTAGGTGGTTCGGTTACCCTGATCTATTTATCACGTTTACGTGCAATCCCAAGTGGCCGGAAATCACCCGGTTTGTTAGAAATAGGGGACTTAATCCCGAGGATCGTCCTGATATTTTGTCTCGCGTATTCAAGATTAAGCTCGAAGAGTTGATGATTGATTTAAAAGAGCGCCATATATTTGGTAGGGTTAGAGCAGGTGCGTAGTCTTTCATCTGTCAGGTTTAATATTTGGACATATTTTATCAAGCCGTAATATATAATCTAATATGTTTGCGTAATTCTATCACAGTTGTATATACTATTGAATTTCAGAAGCGTGGTCTTCCACATGCTCATATCCTTTTGTTCTTACATCGAGAAGACAAGTTCCCTGAAGCTGCGGATATCGATAAAATAATTTCAGCGGAGATCCCCAATCCGGTTGAGAATCCTGTGTTACATGTCGTCGTTTGCACACACATGATTCACGGACCGTGTGGAACTGCAAAACCACGATCACCGTGTATGGTTGGGTCTACATGCTCAAAACATTTCCCCAAAAAGTGTACCGAAAGAACAACTATCGGCGAAGACGGTTATCCTATTTATAAGAGAAGTAAAACAGGACCAACAATATATAAGGACCGAGTGGCACTTGACAATGGATCTGTCGTGCCATATAACCCGTACTTATTGCTGAAATATCGTGCACATATCAATGTGGAGTGGTGTAACCAGTCTAAAGCGATCAAGTATCTTTTCAAGTATATAAATAAGGGATTTGATCGAGTGACAATGCAGTCCTCTTATCGACGCCGCAACGACCAATTTCCTGAACAGGTGGACGAGATTAAACGATACTACGATTGTAGGTACCTTTCAGCATGTGAGGCTGTTTGGAGGATATTCGCGTTTAACATTCACTACAGGACTCCCGCAGTCGAAAGGCTGCAGTTTCACCTTCCTGGCGAACAGAGCGTTGTGTTTGAATGAAGATCCTATTGACGAGGTCTTAGAGAAATCATCGATGGGAGTGTCAAAGTTTCTATCTTGGATGAAAATTAACAGTAGTGAAGAGGAAGAGTTGCAGATAGCGAATGACTTATTGTACTGTCAATTCCCAACTAAATTTGTGTGGAATAAAGATCAGCGAGAGTGGACCCTTAGAAAACAGAATTTTAAGATAGGCAGGTTGCAACATGTGCCGCCGACTTGCGGTGAATTATATTTCATGAGAACCATGTTGAACCATGTAAAGGGACCCAAAAGTTACGAGGACATAAGAAGGGTTAACAGCACTATTTATGACACGTATAGGGAAGCGTGTTATGCATATGGCTTGATCGGTGACGACAAAGAGTACATTGATGCGATAGAGGAAGCAAGCGAATAGGCCTCTGGATTTTATCTTAGAAACCTCTTTGCGACTTTATTGTTATCTGGGACGTTGTCCATGCCAAGTAGAGTTTGGGAGGCAACATGGAGTCTTCTAGCGGATAATATCCTTCACAGGCAACGTAATATTCTTCAAAAACGAGGTACTACTTTAATATATTGCTTTCTATTTAGTTCATCTAATTTACATTCTTTGCACATATAATAGTTATCAATACGTTATGATGACACTGCAAATATCATCATAGGTTTGGAACTAACTGATGAAGAATTGAAAAACTATGCTTTGATCGACATAGAAGCATCACTCTAATTAAATGGGAGTAGTTTAGCAAGATTTGAAGGGATGCCCCTACCCGATACATCGTCAACAACACATCACGCGAACACGATGGTTATGGATGAGTTGTCTTATGACAAAGAATCGCTCCAGGCAGAACATGCGTCTCAACTATCTTCAATGACTGATGAGCGAGATTTACGCTTTTATAATGAAATTATGGAAGCTATTGCATCTAATCAAGGAGGGGTGTTTTTGTGTATGGCTATGGGGGACCGGTAAAACATTCATCCGCAAACTTTATGTGCCGCCCTCGAAGCAGGGGTGAAATTGTTTTGCCTGTTGCATCTAGCGGAATTGCAGCAACGTTGATACCTGGTGGTAGTACAGCGCACGCGAGACTTGGCATTCCAATCAATCTCACCGAAAACTCCACTTGCCCCAGAATTAAACCTGGTAGTGTTTTAGTGGAATTGTTGATCAGAGCGAAGCTAATTATATGGGACGAAGCGCCGATGACTCATAAACATGGTTTCGAGGCTGTTGATAGAAGTTTGAAAGACGTCATGCGTGTTGTAGATCCGCGTAATGCAACACTACCATTTGGCGGGAAAGTGGTAGTTTTTGGTGGCGATTTTCGCTAAAAATTACCGGTTGTTTCCAAAGGGAGCAGGGCTGATGTTGTGCATGCTTCTCTTTGTTCGTCGTATTTGTGGAGTTCATGTAAGGTACGTTCAAAACATAGTTTCCAAATTGGTACTAAAACGCTATTCAATTAATTTATATTTTCTTTCAATGTTTTAAGATGTGTATGTCTTAAATTTCAGGTGCTTACATTGACTAAAAATATGCGCTTACAAGCCGGAAGTGAAGACACTAATGTAGATGAGATACGAAAATTCTCGGAGTGGATTCTGAAAATTGGAGATGGGTTGGTCGGGGATCCAAATGATGGTGATGCTGAGGTTGACATAGAGTTCCCCGACGATTTACTTATTCAACACGTGACTAATCCCATTGCCTCCTTAGTAGATATCACTTATCCTGATCTTCAAAATCAGTTATGGGACCCAAATTATCTTCAAGAAAGGGCAATTCTTGCACCCACTCACGAAATAGTTGAAGATGTAAATGATTATGTGTTATCTCTTATCCATGAGGAAGAGAGAATTTACTTAAGCTCTGATGAGGTCAGTAGAGATGATAGAACTATGGGCGAGCCTGACCTTTACTCCACAGAATTCTTGAACAGTATTAAATGTCTGGCCTCCCAAACCATGAATTGAGATTGAAAGTCGGTGCTATGGTTATGCTCCTTAGAAATATTGATCAATCGCGTGGGTTGTGCAATGGTACCAGATTAATAGTGACAGACTTAGGGAGACGCGTAATTAGTTGTATAGTGTTGACTGGTAGTCATAAAGGCGATAGAGTGCACATTGCCCGCATTACACTAACTCCTTCAGATTCCAGTAAATTTCCAGTCCGATTTAGTAGAAGACAATTTCCCATTGCTGTTTGTTTTGCTATGACAATAAACAAAAGCCAGGGCCAGTCTTTATCTCAAGTGAGTATTTATCTTCCAAGACCGGTCTTCAGTCATGGACAACTTTATGTCGCGATCTCGGGGGTTACAAGCAAACAAGGCCTTAAACTATTAATCTGCGACAGTAACAAGCGTACATCGAATATTACAACCAACGTTGTTTACCAAGAAATTTTTGAGTATTTGTAAAGTTCATATTACTTCTACATTTGTTGGACAATTTGTATCGTTTGGTAGTGATTAGCGTAGTAACAATCCTAATAACATCTACTTTGAATATTCAATTGTGGCTTTTTTAAATTGTCAGGAGTATGGAAATTTAATCATGCTCATTTATATGCTTACGTTTTCGAATCTAATTTTAGCGATTGTTACTACGTCCCGTGCATTTTTTGCACGGGTTTAACACTAGTTTTCACTCAAAATGTAGGTTTATAAACACACGCCGCCCACATAAACCTGTTTTAGATAAACCACAAGACATTCTGTACTACTACATTTAGATATTCTTAAACACGTTTTCCTTTCAGAAAGTTCTAAATATTTTCACTGAAAACGTATGTTTATAAACACGCCGTCCAAATAAACCTGTTTTAGATAACCATAAAATGTTTCATCGCATTCTCCTTCTACTACATGTCGTCCCCTTCTTACCCCCTTCCTGTTTCTCGTCCCCTTATTTCTCTCCCTCTCCCCCCTCGTTTTCCTTTTTTCATCTTTCTTCTCTCAATAACATTACTGCCTACTCCCGCTTCTCATCCTCCTTGTCTCATTTTCTCTTCTTCCCCTCTTCTATTTCATTGTCTCCCTCGCCCTCTCTTGGATCTCCTCCATCAGTTCCTCATGCTTCTTCTATGAAATTGACATCATGATTAAGATTGTCTTTACTAAATGATAAATTAATGAAGATGAAGCTCAAAAAGTTCAATCAATTCTATTATTTTAGTCGAGCTTTCTTCTAACTTTTACAATTTTTCATTATAATCACTTCTCCTCATATTACTACTCAATCCCTCATCCTCTTTCTTCTCATACTACACGCTCTTCTCTCCTTACTATTTCCTGCTCCTGCTCCTGCTCCTGCTCCTCTTTCCTATTACCATTTTCTCCTTCTCCTCCTCTTTCCTATATTCCCCTATCCCCCTCCCCCTCCCTCTCTCCAACGTTACCGCGTCCTCAACCACCTCCTCTCCTTATCCCTTTTTCCCTCATAGTACTCTCCTTTTTCCCTTACCCTCATCCTACTCCTTTTCCTCTTTCCCCTTCCAGATGTCTTCCTCTTTCTCACCAACATCGCCGCAGCCTATACCGCTCTCTATTTCATCTCCATGGTCTTCTTCCTTCCTTTTTCCCTTACTCCTCCCATATACCTTCCATGTCCCCCATCCTCCTCTTATATATCCTTCATTTCCACTTCTCCTCCACCATATTACTCCTCCTCTCATTTTTCCTCGTACCACTCTTCCATATCTTCTCCCTTCCTTCTCCTCCTCCCTCAGTGATGGTGTCATGTGAGTTTAGTATTGTACATAATGTTTATCGACTATGGTTTTTGGCAGGTAATCTAGTTGATAGGCTTCACCAAGTTAAAACTCATCATGAACTTATATCATTGTCCTATATAAATTAGCATCTCACTTATCATTGCCTGATTATCGGATTCTATATTTTGTCACTTGAGGATATATTTGGAGTTGAGAAATGATGTTCACAAAGAATTTTTCTCTGAAGAGTCGGGCCCTGGTCACTCTTAAATCTTAATAACATTTCTAATTTGTGAACCGTCGACGATTATACAAAGTTTGGCATTTGGTAGGAAAGCTGTCATGGTAGTTAATTGTAGTTTGCACGCGGTATTTTTTTTTTTTGTATATATAGTTGGTTGCACCACGCACGGTCCTTCAAGATATTTTGATGGCTGACGTTTCATGTGCATGTTATCGTATTTTTTTGGTTTCGCTTTCTCTACATGTTGAAAGACGATCATAATGAAACTCTCGTTGTTATATTATTTTGATGGTTGGATCGATTGCAAACAAAGTTACAACTATTTGTAAATAATTCGGATTTTATTTTTCTGAGAGCATGAATATACGGATATAACAACGCCTTTTGCTTAGATAATTAATTGTTATAGAACACAACTATATGAATACAAAAAAAAAGGTATTATGTTGTAGCTTGCAGCATAAACACATATACAAAACTTTGTCCAACTACACACACACATATTCTTAAAAACCATTTTTCAAAAAGTACTTTCTAAACATTTTCATACAAAACATAGGTTTATCAACACGGGCCACCCAAATACACCTGTCTTAAATAAACCATAAGGCATTAGCATTATATTTAAACTCGGGAACAACCATAAACATACACAGCTGACATTAGTTGGTTGCACCGTGCGGTTTTTTCCCCTATTTCTCACATTAATCGCTTTTCTCCCCTTAATCATTCCTACTCCTTCTCGCTCCTTTTCCCAACCTTCCTCACCTTCCTCACCTTCCACCTTGTCCTCCTCTTTCTCTCCCTCTTTTCTCTCGAACGTCGCCGCATCCTAAACCATCTCCTCCTCTTCAATCTCATTGTTCTCTTTCTTCCCTTTCTCCTTCCTCCCCCCATATACTTTATATGGTTTCCTATCCTCCTCTTATATATCCTCCATTTCTTCTTCTACTCCACTTGATCTCATATTACTCCTCCCATTGTTCTTTTCCCCTCCCCCCTTCCATCCTATTTCCATTTCCTTTCGCATCATTTCATTCCCTCTCTCTAACTCTTTTTCTTCGCCCTTACTCTCTTTCTCGACCTCTGTCCATTTTCCCTTCCCCTCCTCCTTCCTCTTCTCCTCCTACTACTTGTCCTCCTCCCTTTAATTACCCCTCCCTTTCTTAATTTTCTCCCTATTTTCTCTCCATCTCCCCCTTATTCGCCTATTTTCTTCTCTCTTTTATCTTTAACGTTGTCACCTCCTCAACCTCCTCCCTCTTATCATCCTCATTTTTCCCTTTCCTATTCGTCATCTCCCTGCTATTTTCGTGTCTCCTCGTCTCCCCTTATGTCTCCTTCATCCGTTGCCTTATCCTTCTTCCAAAAGAATGACATTTTGATTAAGATTGTCTTTATTAACTGATGCATTGATAAATAGGAAACTTGGTAGGTTTAGTAGATTTTATTCTTTTTAGTCGAGTTTCCTTAAATTTCGTTTAATTTTTCATTTTAATATTTTCACTTCTTATTACTCCTCCTCCTCCTCCTCCTCCTCCTCATACTACTCACCCTTCCTTATACTAATTTGCCGGCGTGACACCCCAAACAAAAGCAAGAGCGACTTTATCGTGAGAAATTCCAAAGGTGTAAACTCATATAGCATTCGATGCGACCGAAGTATTCATGTAGCTAAAATGTCTTATTTAAATCCTAATTGACGGTTTCTTATATGTTTAGGAGAAAAAGAGATACTTTGTGTTACATTCACAAATCACAACTCATCTAGGCATATAGTATATGATGTAGCAACCGACCCAAAATATTAATTTTTACGGGCAATTCAAAAATCAAATAATTTGCAAATGAAAATTCTTATGTTAACGCATATTAAGTTGAAATTGTGCCACCCTTGAAAAAAGCTCAATGTATCGCTCTGACAATGTCTTACAACGTACACAACCATATGACAATGTCTTACAACATACACAACCACAGATCCACTATGGTGGGCAATATATACTTGAAAGGAAAATTTACACTAAGGCGACTGTTTCTCATAGATTATAGACTTGAAATATCCTTGTGCTTTTTTATTTTCTAGATGGTAACCTCTTAAGCCTGGGCTGAACTTATCCATAAGACGGGCCAAACCCAGGCTCAATAGTAGTGGGTCCAACAAATTTTGTGGATAAAAAAGGAAACGAACTTTGCTAGAAACGCATGAGAAATGAGTGTTCAGATTCCAGATACAGGGTCAGCTAGGCGGCTAGGTCATTGCACAGTTTCCACAAAGATAGCTAACCAAGCATTAAGCATATATCATAGAATTATAGAAGCATAAGCAACCAATGTTAATTCTAAAATGTCTAGAAATGCTATAGAAATTAAGTTGTTACATGTGAAGATGCTAAAAAGAAGGGCTTCTATCAGTGTCGGCTTTTCCATCAAGAACGGATCTTTTAGTGGAGCTTGATTCCGGACCAAAAACCACCGCTTTACACACCAGCCCACGACGCCAAGATATGTGATTTCTGGGTTTCTGTTAGTGTGCGCGGTGTGGACAGTGGGTGAATCATGAACTCCATTGTTAGGAATGACACTCATACTCGAAGAACTTGCTGTTAATGGAGTTGCAGCCTGCTAATTAGATAGTGCTTTAGCAGCCACCATTTCAAGAATATCAGATAGAATGGATGACGGGTTGGTCACATGTTGTTGAAGGTCTTCAAGTTGGCAACCATTGATAATATAACATTAGCCTAGAAACTCACAAAGGTCTGCAAGAATCTGAGTGTTGAATACTGATCAAAAGTTAACCAACCAGCAAACCATCCAAACCAGACCCTTATAGTTTTAACCATTAACTTTGATTCACTACATTAGCTTTTGAAACAAAGTTTTCGGAGATTAAAAATACACGGGGAAAATAGAAGAGTAACACTCAAAAGAAAGTCTCTATGGGTTATTTTTACCTTGCAGGCTCCGTCGGATCGAAAATAATTGTTATGAGGGCAATGCAGCTAAAAACAGAGAATATGGTAAAACTGATTTGTTGGGGGGGGGGGGGGGTATATCACAGATACAGAAAAGAGCAGTAGCCAAAAAGACAAACATAAAGAGAAAGAGCAGGGTCCGGGGAAGAAAAAATGAGAGGAAGTATAAGTTACTTGCCTTCTTCTCTAGGTCACCCAAAAGACTTGTCAGTGTTTCAATCTCCGCTTGTGTGTTAGAATGACTACCAACTTGAGTTGTTTTAGAAGCAGCTGACATAGGCATAGAGGCCGATATAGTCTTTAGTACATCCATCAAACGTTGCACCCTTGACTTGCAGGCAGATACAGCCTTCTGGCAGTATGGAATAGCTTCTTCTGCCTTTGAACCAATTTCTAGACATAGACAAATACGGAAGTTTCTAATGTCCACAGTAGGGATGTCAGCGGGGCGGGTACAAGTGGGTACCGCCCTGCACCCGCCCCAGTTGGGGTGGGGATGGGTAGAGCTTTGGCGGGTGGTGGGGCGGGTGCGGGTACGAAAATTGTACCCGCCATGGGTCATGGGCGGGGATGGATTTTGCATCTTACCCACCTAATACCCGCCTACCCGCCAATAATTTAAAAAATTAGTAG
The DNA here is from genome assembly GCF_048544455.1 of Silene latifolia. Taxonomy (NCBI): domain Eukaryota; kingdom Viridiplantae; phylum Streptophyta; class Magnoliopsida; order Caryophyllales; family Caryophyllaceae; genus Silene; species Silene latifolia. Next base: position 39,137,076 of record NC_133527.1, on the reverse strand, counting down.
GATTATGATAATTTTATAAATCTTATTTAGTTATAATTAAAATATAATGTGAATAATAGATATATTATAAAGTTTTTTACTAATTTATTTAGTGAAAAAATTAACTTATAAAGATAAAGTCAAAAAATGGAAATTAATATGACTAAACTAACTTTTACGAAAAAAATTATCGAATAAATTTATGGTGTAGCGGGTTAATGGGTAAGCGGGGCGGGTACGGTTTTATATTTCCACCCGTTGCGGCGGGGATGGTTTTGGAAACTTGTACCCGCCACGGGTGGCGGGGCGGGGATGGGTAGGAGGTTTTCTTGGTGGGTACGGGTACGGGGGAGCCTATATCCACCACCGCCTCGCCCCAATGACATCCCTAGTCCACAGTTAAGGTTACAAATCAACAAACCATGAGGAACTTGTAACATTTCAAAATCCATCCCTGACAGCTCTGGGCCAGGTATTGCATCAAGCAAACTAAACAATTAAAAGTCTGACATTACTTAAAAGGATATAATTCAGCAATACAGCGACTATCTGATTCAACAAAGCGCTCCAAAATACCAAGTGCTTTCTAATAATTACATAGAGATGTTTCAATACCCTCTACATACATGATGAAAATGCTATAATTGATAAGGAACTTTAAAATAAGACAGCCATGGCAGATTGACATCTCCGTAAAAAGACAGAATTATTAGATCCAAGGAGCATCATATCCTAATAATCCTTCTTCGGCTTTCGACTGCAAAATGATGTCGTCAAATACCTTCAACATAATACAACCGCACATTATTAAGCTACTATAAGATCACAATTAACAAAATAATTCAATGTGAACCCTAAATTAACAAAATAAAAGATGATTAAATTACAGAAATTGGAAAGGCGATCAATGATAAGAAAACTATTGTTACCTGTTAATTAATCCGAAAACTAAAATAAAACCCTAATTAATCCGAAAACAAATAATAAAATCAATTAACCATCTGAATAAACAACAATATGAGAAATAAAGACGACTTACCTCAATTCAAATGAAAAGTGTTGGTAGTTTGAGAAGCAAAGATGAATAACGAAGGTGATGGTGAGATGAGATGGTGAAGGAAAATGCAATGATGGATGAAGACAGCTGATGAATCAGACGGAGGGAGTGCAGACTGTAGAAAGAGCAAAGAAGAGATATGAGGGATTGAGAGGTTGAGAATGGAAAACGTGGATAGAGGAAAACCAAGCAGCATAAAAAAATTAAAAAAAAAAAGGCTCAAGCATTGTTGTTTGTAGATTGTAGTTAGGCCCAAATCAGTGACACCCCAAACGGCCCAAAGCAATCGAAAATTGCTCATCAAAACCTGCACAACCCAGCTCACAAACCAGCCCAATCCAAGACTTTGACACTACTCATTATACAAGTTACTATTCATTAGTGAATAGTAGTATGGTGCTCACACTTTTAAGAAAGGTGTAAGATTAAGATATGGCTAACAAATAAATTAAGAAACAATAAAAGTATTATTGAGATGAAGAAAATATAAATTTGGGCTAGAATGTTATTAGACTGTTTTAGTTAATTCTATATTTATGTTTCTTGAATTGTATTGTAAACCCTTTTAAATTTTGACAATTGTTTTTATTTTATAGCGATATTTACATTGTTAGCTATTTATTATTTTCCATACATTGCATTTAATATACCATATATCATGTTTTAACACTGAATTCGTGCATTTTTTCGCAATTTAAAACATGTGTACGTTTCAAACCCTTGCAATTTTTGCACGTCTTTTAACCTATTATCATTTTAAAAGAAATAGAGTATAAAATATTCATGTATTTTAGTTAACATTATATCAATGCTCTTAAAAACATACCCATGCAATTCTGCAAGAGTTGAAAACTAGTTTATAAGAAACTGAATCCAAATCCCACACCAATTCCAATTTCAATTATCATTCCAATTCAAAATAATAAAATTTTGCAAATACTTCTCACTGAACTATAAATGTCTTAGTTATGAATTTACTTCGAGTTCAATTATAATCAAAGAGGGAAATAGTAGTAGTTTCACTACCTAGAATGAAGGAAATAATTAGTGGGGTAATATTTTAAGGGAAATAATTACCGGAGAATTTAATACGGGAAGTAATATGTTCCTTATTTTCAAGTTTGGAATACTAAGAGAATTATTACTTGGGTAATCTATTTTCGAGTTTGGTAAAAGTGTAATTAGTGCATTATGTATAAAATGCTTTTATATTTGTTCAATATAGGGAGTAATGCATTACTCTAGTAATAATTACCCATGGGGGAGGGTGGGTAATACATTACCCCTAGATGAGAGTAATAAGTTGCCTAGATGAATAATCACCCTCGTACCAAACTCACTAAAATAACCCCAAATCATTACTCCCTGATTTTTTCCACCTTTTTCCCTCAATCCAAGCAAGCCCACAAGGGCTTCGTCTTCGAGTTTAATTCAACATGGCTCGTATTCTGACCAGACTCATATGACCCAACCAAGGACTTGATCTGCTGCACAGGTCTACTTGGCACAAAGATATAAAAGGGTAATCCAGGTCAAGGACACACCAGAGGAGCACATCGAGCGCTTGAGGGTCCTCATCCTGCTTCATCTTAGAATAAACTAGGTTGAAAGCTCGTGCGTTGCAACGGGTTAATTAACTTGGTTATAATGAAAAAAATGTTATAAAACTTTAATGTTTACATCTAATCATTTGTTTACATATGATTGAAATATCTCTTTCAAAGAAAATAAATTATAAATACATACACGTCTACCGTTTATTGATTATGCGAGAAAAATAAATAATAAATAAATTTCGCTATAAAAGAGATAATAATAAAAACTCTAATAAGAGATCTCTAATAAGACAACACTTCAGAGACTTAAAAAAAATTTGGTTGATGTTTAAATTCTAAAGATGACTCATATTTATAATCATAGGTTAACCCCACCTTACAGTAATTTTCCGATTTGGGACAATTCGACTATTTATACATCATATATTAACAATAGCTACATTATTTTTCGATATATATGGAACAAATAACATTGTCAGAAATACACTATCTTTTTTGCACCCAGTTTGACATCCAACGCGATTAATAATGAGAAAATACTATGAATCCATTTTTGAAATAATGGTCAAAAATAAAATATTTGTCGTTTTGGGTTGGTTTTGAAAATATTTGTCAAAATGGTGTCCACGTAGGCTCGGGATTTCTGGACCTAAAACACGCCACTACCAATGGCGTGTTTATAATGAGTACGGAAAGAAACTTCATTAAAAAATGGACTAAAACAAACACGCCATTGGGAATGGCGGGTTTCGGAGGGGAAACACGCCACCCCTAATGGCGTGTCTTATGTATTTTTTTTTTTTTTTTTTTTTAAGTTCAGACAGTTGAGGAAAAAAATTGTTGTAAAGACACGCCACTACTAATGGCGTGTTTCTTCACAAAACACGCCATTAGTAGTGGCGTGTTTCAGGTCTATAAATCCCGAGCCTACGTGGACACCATTTTGACAAATATTTTCACAACCGACCCAAAACGACAAATATTTTATTTTTGACCATTATTTCAAAAATGGACTCAAATACTATACTATGTTCGTACGATTTTTCTATACTTATATATATGATATGATATTTTTTTCTAAGTATATTATTTGTCCCACATTGAAAAATAATGTAGGAGTAGTGAATATACTACATATAAATAGTTGAATTGTCCCACAACAGATGATTATCAAGGTGGAGTTTCCTAAAAATTAATTTAGGAATGTATTATAAATAATATTTTTGAATGCAAAAATAAAGTGTAGAATCTTTTAATTATTATAATTTATTATATTATATTATATTCAAGTGATGTTTCTAATTTTTATATAAAAACTTATACACTTCATTTTTTAAAAAAATATCGTTAAATAAATTATGAAAATAATATAATTTGATTTGTGGTAACAAATGCTATCATTAGAGTATAGATTTCAAATAATTTGTTAATATAAAAGATTGTGTACTTCTTGGTATGTTACATGCCCCACATTGAAACATAATATAGTGTGATAAATATACTATATATAAATAATAAAATTGTCCCACATCAAAAAATTAGCATAAGATGGGGTGATACTGTGATTATAAATATGAGCCATCCTGGAACTTAGATTATAAATAATGTATAAATACGTGCAAATGATAAGAAATCTATACTCTAATGATAGCATTTTGTTTTACCACGTTTTTAAAGATACTTTTTGTCAAATGACATGTAAAAGCTTTTATATAAAAATTATAAACTATCACTTGAGTATAATATAGTAAATATGTGTTATAATTAAAACATTCACCACATTATTTTTAATATCATATTATGGAGATAATGATATAAACTATTAAGAACTCTCTAAGATAATATTTGAGAGACTTCAAATATTTTGGATTGATATATAAGTTCAAAAGATGTCATCTATTTATAATCATAGGTTCATCGGCCCCCACATTTTGCTAATCTTTCGATATGGGACAATTCTATTATTTATACCTTTCGCTAATTTTTTTAACAATACTGTTGCAAATGAAATGTAAAAGTTTTATATAAAAATTATAAACATCACTGAATATAATATAAAAAATATATATTATAATAATTAAAACATCCTCCACATTATTTTTTATATCATATTATGGAGATAATGATACAAACTCTTAACTCTTAAGAACTCTCTAACACAATCAGGGACGAGGCCACTAAGGCCGCTGCGACACCAAAGGCGGAAAATTAGGTTAGAAATTTGTGATTTGCTACACCAAAATTTACTACTTTCACACTAATTATCTATACACTTTGCCTTGAATATATATTTTGCTACACCGAAATTAAAATCCTGAACTCGCCACACTTGAGGAACTCAAAAGATTTTGGGTTGATATCTTTGGGTTGATATCTGAGTTCCAAATATATCTTCTATTTATAATTATAGGATCAACTCACCTTATATTAATCTTTCGATGTGGGAGAATTATAATATTTATATGTTCAATGTAGAACATATAACATATTAAGAAGTACACCATCTTAAATATGGGCAAATTATATGAAATCTATACTCTAATGATAGCATTTCTTACCACGAATCTAATTATATTATTTTCATAATTTTTTTACCTACATTATTTTGCCAAATGAAATGAAAAAGTTTTTATATTAAAATTAGAAACATCGCTTGACTATAAAATAGGAAATATATATTATTATAATAACTAAAATATTTACCACTTTATTTTTTATATCAAAAATATTATTTATAAAACTTTCCTAAATTAATTTGTGATGATGTGGACAGCCTAGAATCGCTCGAAAAAACTCTCTTTTATATATATACTAGATTTAATGCCCGTGCAACGCACAGGCCTTTTGTTAGAATCTTTTGTACTGACTTTAGTTATACTTTGAACGTTATTTAATTATCAAAACTCTGAGAATGATTTTTTCGGTCTGTAAAACTGTCTTATAGAAGAATTATTGAAAAAAAAAATATATAACCAATTTGAAAATCAATTAGTCTTGCTTATAACCGTTGTAAATTATAACGGAGGGTTGTATCACCCTATCACCCCGAAAAAAGGTGTTGGTTGGGTTGGATTTATACCTCCGTTGTAAATAATAACGGATGTAAACAAGAATTTGTGTTTGAAAATTATGGGGATAAGAGAGCACTTGTAAAGGGATAGAGCCATAGAGTTGTTGCTAAGAGGCGCCTAGGAATTAGCTATTGCTAATCTAATTAATTCACGTAAATGAGTTTGTCGTTATAGCAAATTGCTAATGAGTTTGTCGTTATAGCAAATTGCTAATGAGTTTGTCGTTATAGCAAATTGCTAATGAGTTTGTTGTTACAAAATTTGCTAATGAGTTTGCTGGGTAATCAATTTGTCTTTTATTCGGGTTCCTCTACATACCAACACCATGACTAAGACCAATGGAGTATTTATTTTTCAATTGGTTTCTATATTTATCTTCAAAATATAACGGATTAAATAATAGCTCACTTGGTTAGATAGTAGTACAATTATTTTGCTAGTCTCTAAAAACTTTTTGTTTCTTACCCATTTTATTGACCCGTTTTAAGTATCTATCAGCAATGTCTTATAGCAAATCATAGAACTGTTATTACGTACATGTGATTCATGCACTTATGCTAGGTATATATAAGATTTTGAATCCAATAAAAAACTGTATGATAAACGTGATAAAGTTGGAGATCTATTCTTAATATATTATTTTGCCACATCTTAATGATATAATTCCTTCGACTCAGTTAATAATTATTTGTGTTTAAAATTCTCATCACAAAAAAAAGACAATAGATAACTAAGCTTGGAACATAAAGACTAAAGAGTATCAATTTAATTGAAATTTCTTTGTACAAGCAAATTGTAGTGGGAAGAGGTTAGACTTTCTCGACCAAGAGTCATTTCCAAAATTGAAATCTTTGTACTTTCTAATCACGTAAATTTCATGTACATGCAATACCCAACTTTTTAGGATAGTATTGAACCATGTATTTCATAACATGTACTCCGTAGCTTTTAATTAGACTATTGTAGTTTCATGACGCTGATATCGAAGCTTTTCATGTTGACGTACTCTAAAGTTGACATTTAAGATCTTTAATTTGTTTCCGGCCGCATGTCTTCGGTTTATGGCATCCGTAACTTTTAATTAGATTATTGGAGTTTCATGTCATTTTTAGGATCTTGAGGTTTTTTCTTGTGCACATAAACAATACTGATTTTTTTGCTTCAATGTCTTTCATCTACATGCAATATGCTTCAATATTTGAGAAGTACAGTATATATCAATATACAACAACTAAAATGCAAAAAAAAAAAAAAAAATACATGTAACACCCCCATACTCCAAGTGCCTTACCAGGACCACTCAGGTATGAAAATATTACCATCTCGGTTACCCGAGACATGATATTCATAAGACAATAACGAAACAACTTAAATGATATAACTTTAGTGAAAAGTACAACTGAAACCAAATCCCAAAATACGGGTACAAGTTCTTAAAACCAACTGTCTCTTCAAATCAAATGTCATAAAACTAAAAGACTACAAATGAAGACTTCTATCGTCGACGGTGGCACATCCCACTATCCCAAAGACTCAACTCAAACTCGCTCAATTCTTGCACCATCCCCGAATGGATCACCGCAGTTTGCAAAACAACAACCGGGTCGTCTAATCACACAACTCAATATATCAACAATAAGATAAACAGATGCCTTAACCGTCACACACACACAACCACACCAATCCCAACAATCTCAATCACCGATCGTCCACCGGACCCGCCGCCCGTGGGGGACCGCAGCCGTACCCACCAAATCCCCGTTCCTCATAATGAGCGATAACCCTGTCCATTAATGTGCACATCCCCTTTCGTGGCGGGTTCCACGAAGGGCGAAACTAGGGCGTGAAGCCACTCCCGCAAGTGACCCCACTCAGCCGCGGACACGCCTCGAGAACCAGAGACAAACAATCACAATCAACAAACCGTCACAATACAATTACTATATTATTCAATCAACCACAACACATCAACAATCATCCCATTATAGGACTAATACTGAGTAGGAAATCCTACCTGGAAAGCACAACTATCAAACGGTCTCTACAGCTGTATCAAAAAGCTTCTTCTACGAAACCTCCTCCTATCATACAACATACAAATGCTACCAAATCACAAACTACTCAAAAACCCCCAAATCCCTAGATTAGGGTTTAACCAACTTAAAGGAAAGACAACAAAAAGGGTACATAGATCTTACCCTTGACGCGAGGATCTTAACGGTATAACAAACGATGAAAACCGACCTTCCAAACTCCGGGATTTGCTAACAATGCGATTAAAGGATGAACGTACTTGCTTTCTCTCTTTGACAGTAAATTAGGTTTTGAAAAGTGTTTAGAATGATGACGGAAAAGATTATATACCTTAATCGCATAATTAACGAAACCCGAGAAATAACTCCCCGTAAACCGGCTACTCGATCGAGTACCTAAGGTACTCGATCGAATGCCCCTTTACTCGATCGAGTATCATAGTTACTCGATCGAGTACCCAATAGGTCAGAAACTATTTTAAAACGAAACTCACCTTTACTCGACAGAGTAAGACCTACTCGGTAGAGTACCCCGAGACTCATAAAACCGTAGTATTACAGTCTTCCCTCTTTAAAAAGAACTTCGTCCCCGAAGTTCAACCCATACATAAAACAAACATAATGACTCGATCAAGACACAACAACGCAACTAAGAACTCAAAACGAAACCCCAGCCTATAAAACATGAACTCTCAACACCAACTCCACCAACTATTCCTACCTCCACAACATGGCTCACGATATCGTATCAACTACGTCATAGACTCTCCCGACACCAACTCCATACACTACCAACTACCGTCCACTAACGCTGCTAGCTCCGTTTCACTAACCTATTATCCACTAGAAAATCCACTATCAAGACACTCATAAACATCAAACGGAATGTTACATTCTACCACCCTTAAAAGGAACTTCGTCCTCGAAGTTTACTCACACTCATAACATCATCATCCAACTGTCATGACCTTTACTAAAATCAAAACAAATATCCGTCCTTTATGCTACACCAACACTCTACTTCCAAAAATATACCACCATATGTACAACCATCAAAATCTCTTTTATCGCATCCTACTCCTGTTAAGATAAATGCTACGTCCTCGTAACTCACTAATACTAAATCCTAGCTATATCGTCTCATTATCCTCACCACCACCGTATGTCAAAGATAGCCACCTATAATCTAAACACTCGCCATGTATATATCCAAAGCTCTCTTACTTAAACATTTCTCATATTTCAACTCATTCGGCCCATCACCTAACCTATACCATAAAACTCGTAGCAAAATCACCATACTAACTCTCCATTATTACTGCAAAACAACATACCTCTTTATGTAAAGCACCTATCTCCCAAAGCATAACTCACGATCCACACTCGTTATGTACACTCACACTAGATCCTCAAGTTCTTTCCTTGATTACTGCAAACTAATACATAACTTAACATGACACTAATTCCCCCAACACACCCTACACTCACTGTCTCCACAAAGGATTATGAACCCCCTGCCTCTTTCAAGTCATTACCACACATGTTTTACAAATCACTTGCCATTACCATGTCTATGAAAGCCTTATCTAGAACAAGATCGAATTCATCAGAATAACCTCTCACAACCGTGTCCCATCAACAGAATGTCACTATACCATGACAACAACGAAAACATATACAACTCTATTTCATATCGTACTCTACCCTCATTCCCAAACTTAACCTGGTAAAGAAAACATCAACAAACAAAACAACAGTCTATCTATCCAAACTGAAACTCACCAGAAACAACAACAAACAAAACAACAACTATGTATAACTGATATGTACTTTTGAGAACTCGTATCATAATCATCCCGCCTACTCCACCACAACCGGTGACGGCATCGCAACACCGCCACCAACACCACACCGCAGCAGTGCGAAAAATACCCGCACCACCACACTATGTACCGTGCCCGGATCACCACCCGAGGCACAACCACCACATCGATAGACATCACAACTGCATACAATTCCCATAAACACTGACTCAGAATAACTTCTCAGACAAGGAAAACTTACTCAAATCCACTTTACTAAATGACAACGCAATATATTTTATGAATTAAACATATAATAACCTCATGAGTATTATCCCCTTACCATATCACAGATTGACATGTATCATGAATATATACAGGTATAACCAGTCATGCCAGATCACTCAAATTATTACCTTTTTAATCATCATTCAATTAGATTAGCGTACCCAACATGCATTACAGAACATTCAAATAACAACTTTATGATAATCACACCATATCACGTCTTGTGAGGTCAAAAACTCACACGAACATTATATATATATCACAGACCCGTAATCACATCCAACCAGTCAATCCTGATCACGTAAGTTACCACCTTATAAAAGTTACCTCTCACCCGAGCTTAACTCGTATGCCCCTCATAACACATTCTCCCATTCGCATAACCATCAACTCATGCCAAATATAACCATACTAGTAATACTCAACTACTAACAACCGCCTCATATAACCACACCTTATACTCTCTCACAACCATACATAGCAATCTAGTCTCTGCAAAATCAACCTCTTTAGAATTGTTACCTTTCTAATATACCATCACCCTTAACCACTAGTCACAAACCATAACACTACCACTGTCCGGACATCAAATCTCTTACACTCATCTCTAAACATCATGATTTCTTTCCTATCTCTGGTTAACATCCCAAATAACGAACATCGAATCCATCAACAAAATTACCTCAACATTCTTCCCAATACTATTCTTAATTATGTCATCATCTAACTCTCCACCAAAATCTCATATCATGCAGATATTCTACCAACTTCTTACTCCCTTAATTCCTCGAAACTCATGATTAATCATGTTGTCCTAAAACTTCTGTATAACCATTAACTTACTTACTCTTGATAGTATCATACGTCTCGACGATTCCTTACTTTTATGTTACATAACTCCGGTGAACATTTTTCTCAGTTTACTTTTATCCTTCTTTTCTCTTTATACTCAACAATACCATTTAATAGCTCAACTCCTTATTACTTCTATCTAACCCTTTAGTGCACCAATTACCTTCTCATCGCTCCAAAACTCAAATCCCATTATTTTATATCGATAGCATCTCACTCTTTCTTACCATGGATCTTCTCTTATTATGCTATCACTCACATTTGCCACTAATCTATCCATAAAATCAATGTTCACTGTTTAAACAATTGTATCTCCTTTGTACCTCTTTAGAAATCAGAATTCATTTCATGCCGTTAAATGCCCAAGGAAATCCCACAATAGTTTCATCTCTTAATAAACCAAATCTCCTAAACTCACTCACTGTGTACAAATCTACCTCGCGACATGTCTCTATAAATTTCACTGTTTACCACTTTTCTCAACCCCCTTTAAAACGAACTTTCACTACATATATCCATAACCCACACGACTCCTAACCATCTCCCTCCATAATTCTTTACACATCTTAAGCTGCCACTATCCATATCCTTACTTTCAATCTTTTTATTCTCACGTTCCTTAGACTCACATCATCTCTTGCCCATATTCACTTGCTTTTACGTTACTCAACACACAATCATATCACTCTTCTCAACTCAGAAAACATGCTCTATGTCTCAATTAAGCCATAACGATCTTTCTTTTCTTTTTCCATATCTATCGCAACCACATATAGCTCATCTCCTCCCACCAAACTCATACTCACCAAAAGGTGTCACTCACCACCCCATAAGATTGGGTAACTTACGTATCAAAACCAACATACATGTAAAACAATGCATAAAGAAGCAAAATAACCACTTTGAATTAAACATAATATGCAGCGAAGTCAAATGATAAGCATATGACCCAAAACAGGGGTCACTAGATCGAGTACAGGCCACTCGATCGAGTAAGGGACTTACTCGATCGAGTAGGTGAAGGTCAGAAGCACGTAAAACAAATCACCAGTGCTACTCGATCGAGTAACTGAGGTACTCTATCGAGTGCCCCCTACTCGATCGAGTGCCAAGGCTACTCGATCGAGTACCCTACGCAATTCTCAGCATTGCCCAGTTTTCGTAAAACAGTCATAACTCACTCGTTTCTTGGTCGATTTGGGCGTGTGACCTATCGTTAGAATCGTAAAAGGACAATCTATCACCTCCAATTGGAATCACATCAAAATCATTTATGCATCTCAAGTTATAACAGTTTAAAGACAACTTTGCTGTAATCAGACGACAAAACTATTTGATTTTTACTTCCAAACAACTTAGACAACAACCAAGCAAACAAAACCAATCCAAAACTCATAAAACCAGTATTCCTAGTCATATGTTACTATCTTCAAAAGCCAAGCAACAAATAACTCGATGCACATATATCATTCAACTTACCAATCACATATTACCCACATGTTTTTTATTATATAACTTTACGTAAACAAAATTACAATTATATGACATCAAGTATCATATTCACATGTTACTAGCATAACAAAATTATAACATCTCTTCCATCATACAACATGCTTAAAAAAAAATATCATATTATCATGCATTACTTATCATCTTTTTCCACCAATTATTCATGCTCTTACTCAAACTTTCAGCTATATAAACTCGTACAACACTACCAACAACATATATGTATACATAATTCTATGTATAACTCAAATCAAACAAATTTTCCTCTCGTATCTCTATAATGCCATATCGTAAAACAACTATCATGCTTTCAATCAATAACTTACGAAATCACATCATCACCATCTTTTCTACACATTCTCATTCTTCACATACATACATCCACTGATTCATGCCACACATCACCATATAGGTACACAATTCACAAGATAAACACATAGCGATCCCGACTCATATCCCATGGTGACCGGTTCAAAATTGTAGGGCAAGTTCACAACTTTAGGACGTCTCCCAAGCCTTTGCATTAGCTCCTACAACCTTTACCCCGGGTTCATTTTAATTGACTCCCTATATTCATTAGATTCATTGGTTACAGGTTTCATGATCGTCGCTCTGATACCATTTGTAACACCCCCATACTCCAAGTGCCTTACCAGGACCACTCAGGTATGAAAATATTACCATCTCGGTTACCCGAGACATGATATTCATAAGACAATAACGAAACAACTTAAATGATATAACTTTAGTGAAAAGTACAACTGAAACCAAATCCCAAAATACGGGTACAAGTTCTTAAAACCAACTGTCTCTTGAAATACTTGAAATGTCATAAAACTAAAAGACTACAGCGGAAGACTTCTATCGTCGACGGTGGCACATCCTAGCTATCCCAAAGATTCAACTCAAACTCGCTCAATTCTCGCTCACCATCCCCCGAATGGATCACCGCAGTTTACAAAACAACAACCGGGTCGACTAATCACACAACTCAATATATCAACAATAAGATAAACAGATAACTTAACCGTCACACACACACAACCACACCAATCCCAACAATCTCAATCACCGACCGTCCACTGGACCCGCCACGCCAGGGGGGGACCGCAGCCACACCCACCAAATCCCCGCTCCTCATAATGAGCGATAACCCTGTCCATTAATGTGCAAATCCCCTTCCGTGGCGGGTTCCACGAAGGGCGAAACTAGGGCGTGAAGCCACTCCCGCAAGTGACCCCACTCGGTAGAGGACACGCCTCGAGAACCATAGACAAACAATCACAATCAACAAACCGTCACAATACAATTACTATATTATTCAATCAATCACAACACATCAACAATCATCCCATTATAGGACTAATACCGAGTAGAAATCCTACCCGAAAGCACAACTATCGACGGTCTCTACAAATTTGTATCAAAAAGCTTCTTCTATGAAACCTCCTCCTATCATACAACATACAAATGCTACCAAATCACAAACTACTCAAAAACCCCCAAATCCCTAGATTAGGGTTTAACCAACTTAAAGGAAAGACAACAAAAAGGGTACATAGATCTTACCCTTGACGCGAGGATCTCAACGGTATAACAAACGATGAAAACCGACCTTCCAAACTCCGGGATTTGCTAACAATGCGATTAAAGGATGAACGTACTTGCTTTCTCTCTTTGACAGTAAATTAGGTTTTGAAAAGTGTTTAGAATGATGACGGAAAAGATTATATACCTTAATCGCATAATTAACGAAACCCGAGAAATAACTCCCCGTAAACCGGTTACTCGATCGAGTACCTAAGGTACTCGATCGAATGCCCCCTTACTCGATCGAGTATCATAGTTACTCGATCGAGTACCCAATAGGTCAGAAACTATTTTAAAACGCAACTCACCTTTACTCGACAGAGTAAGACCTACTCGGTAGAGTACCCCGAGACTCATAAAATCGTAGTATTACAATACATCTAAATAAATATAAGTACAAAATTGAGATATTTACTTCTATATCCCTTCAGGATTGGAATAAGAATTGATATACCACTTATCTTTTATAAAATAACCAAACAAATAAATTAAAAACTCACCCTAATACAATTATCATTCTAATCCTTGCTTACCTTATAACTTCATCAAATATTACCCACATGGCCACATGTATACGGAGACACGAAGTAACCAATAAGACGTAAGAGTAGCTATTAGAAATAATAGTCTCCATATATAGGTTATCATTAGTATACACAATCCGCAATCGAGCTCTCTTTTGAAGCTTAAACATAATCTTAGCCTAATCTTAGGTTATTCTGAAAGATAATCTCCATATATATGTCATCATTATCATTATTGTACACAATCCGCAATCAAGCTCAGTTTTGAAGCTTAAACATAATCTTATGTAATTCGGGAAGATAATGTCCATATATAAGTCTTCATTACTATACACAATCCACAATCGAGTTCCATTTTGAAGCTTGTGATAGGCTCAAAATTAAGCTACAACTCATATAATTCATCTTAATTATATTTTGGTGAAGATGAAAGCACATACATATATGTAAATATATGAGTATATATATAGTAGTTCGACACTTTGAATTGGTTTAGGCCCTGTTCTTTTGGACTTAAACGAATTTGATCTGAACTTAACTGAATTTATAGGATATGAACTGATCTGAACTTATAGGATCTGAACTGAACTGAACTTAAAGGATCTGAACTGAAATGAACTTATAAGATTTGAACTTTTCTGAACTGAACTTATAAAAGCCGAACTTAACTTTATTTTATTTTATTTTATTTTATTTAACTTAACTATTATTATTATTATTATTGTTATTGTTATTGTTATTGTTATTGTTATTATTATTGTTATTGTTATTATTATTATTATTATTATTATTATTATTATTATTATTATTATTATTATAATTATTATTATTATTATTATTATTATTATTATTATTATTATTATTACTACTACTTGCCAAGAGAGAACATTGATAAAAAAAATTATAGTCTAAAACACAAGGTAAAATAATAAAAAATTTCCCCTTTATATTTATTGGTTTGTTCATACATTATACTACGATTACATTACGATAACAAATAAATCACATATTATATTTTTTTTCTAACCATTTGTTTTCATATTATCATAATCCTCATCACTTTCATCTTCACTATCACTCTCAACAACGGATCCATTGCCTCGCCAAATGTTTTTGACTATGTTGTTTCGTACCTAATACATGGCCTTATTTCCGCTTTTTATCAAACATGCCCAAATCTATTGTGATGCTGAAATTATTAATGAGAGGAGTGATTGTTTTTTTGAAATAATAATGTATGTATCGAATACTTAATATCAAATGTTTTTGTATCGCTTTTTAAAATAATACTCCGTATATAGCTTTTCTGAACTAAAATTATAGGATCTGAATTTTTCTGAACTGAATTTATAGGATCTGAATCGAATCAACTTATAGGATCTCGAATCGAATCGAACTTATAGGATCTGATCAACTTATTAGATCTCGAATCGAACTTATAGGATCTCGAATCGAATCGAATCAACTTATAGGATCTAAAGTGAACTGAAATTAAGTGACTTTAAGTCCAAAAGTATAAGACCTTAATAGAAGGACTCTAACATAACTCTAAGCCTCTAAGATGTATCCTACTTCTACTCTACTTTTTATCAAAATTTTATCCTATCAGGCTAATATAAGCTACATTAAGACCGATCGTCACAATAAACGTGCATATAATAATATTATTATATAACTCCCAAGTTGAATTTAAATTCTATTGTTCATAGAGTTGTATATGGATTAACTATTCAACTTTAATATGGCTAGAAATCTAAAATACTTCGAAGCTAAGTTAACGTACTTCTATCCAAATTCGTACGCTATATCTTTATCTTATTGTTTATTAAATACTTATGGGGTATTTGGTTCGCGCGTGGGTATGGGTTTGGAATCAGGAATCATACCCAGGTGATATCGGTTTGGAACGTGATTCCCCATACCATGTGTTTGTTTCAATTTTGGGTGGAATGAGATCGAACTTTATCAAAGTTAAAAAAATCTAAAATACAGCATTAAAAATAATTATTTTTGATACTAAAAAATCATGAAAATGAAGAGTTGATCAAATAAATGTAAAAAAAAAAATCATTTAAAATGTTTCATTTAACTTTTTTTCATGTTTTTTGGTTTTATTACTTGATAGTTATGGGTATCAATCTCATACCCACCTCCCTTCTTGGGTATGAGAAACCCATACCTCATGGGTTTGAGGTATGGGTATGAAACCTGTATTTTTGCCAAACAAACCCTTGGTATGGGTTTGACTCATTCCAAACCCATACCTCATATCTTTATGAGTTGAACCAAACACCCCTTAAGGTGTTTCGCAAAACTTGGACTCTCAATAATCGCTCGAAAAAAAGCTTCCTTTATTAATAGAAACCTAAAACACAAAAGGCGTCTACGAGTCGGTAATTGTAACTGTAACCGTAGCAATCTATGGTTGCAAAGATGCAGGTCTGGGGCCATCCCTGGTTGGTTGGCGGTCAGATCACCATGAAACCGCATGTTAACGAGGAGACCAAAGTTATCAGCTCTCCCATCACTTACCGCTATCAAACTGATTATAATATTAATAATAATAACAATAGCATGTTATCATCAGGATCGGGATTGGGATTGGTGAGAGTGTGGAATCAGATACGGGCAGAGCGAAAAAGCAAGTATGTAGAAAGGACGGAAAAAGATTATTCGGTAAAGGGAGAGTCTAACCAAGTGTTTAGATGGTGTCTTACTTCGGTAATTGTTGTGGCTCATGCGGTCAGGATATTATACTATGATCCTGGCTACTACTTGCTCACCTATGTTTCAGGGTGTGTCTGCTTTCGAGACCTCATATTCTACTTGTCTCTAGATACCCTATCGGTTTGGGAAGCTTCCGATTGGGCACGTATTGTCCACTTAACTCCTGATCATCAACTCATACGCCATGAGCCGTGTATCAATGAATTCTTCCGCCACAAATTATCCCCCGACCAGTTTGACTCTCTTGTTCGCAGGCTTTACGAATTTAAATTCTGGTATGTACTGTACATAACTACATACGCTCTTTGTATAGTTGATGAATCATTAATCATGCCTGCTGACTGCTGTTGATATCTTGTGTCAGGTACCGGACTACTAGGACCATGCTCTTTACATTTGTGCTAACTTGGTTTCCCTTCCTCAAGTGTTCTCGTGTTGGAGCAGGGGTCCTGTTATATGGGATCGTCGTGCATGGTTGTGAACTTGTGTATGAAGGGACCGCGGCACATCAGATGTAGCAGCGGAAGACAGAAACGCGGTCCTCCTGAGACCTATTGCATTTAAAAACTTGTAAAACTGGGTAAAGGGACACATACTTTATGTGTAGATAATAAATTGGTCTAACCCCGAAAATACGGAGTCTCTAGTGTATCCACACCGGTAGATAGACTAACGTTCTCAACCCTTGAGACGACCTCGGATATAGAGAAAAGACACTTTTCTCACGTTTATGAGAGACCATTTTTAGAAACTTGGTTTGTTGTTTTTTTTTTTTTAATAATCACGACCCATGCCTATTTATAGGCAAATGAGTAACTTAGTGCCCAAGCAAAGGTTGTATTAGTCACCTTTTAATTGGCTAAGGACACAAATGACATATGCATGCACGTAGCCTTTGATGATTAGCATTATCCCATAATGACTCATCATCATTATCTTAAAAGACACGTGGGTCATTAAGGCCATTGCGATCCGTCTCTCATACAAACGTTATTCCGATATTAACTATATTTCCGTGTTAGCGGACAATATAAAAATATGTCGTCGAGATTATTTAACTTTATTATCTCATAATAAATTAAATAACCGTAAACGTTAAATATCACACCGTAAGTGTGTGACCACATAGGTTCATCGCTAAACCGATAATAATTAATCTCATTAACTATTAATCGAGGTTGGCGTCTAACAACACTCCCCGACGGCCGGATAACGTGAATACCAATATTCACTGTACTTCACTGTACTCGAACCTGGTAAAGGATACCGTATTTATTTCCTCCGCGTTCCAACTCCGGATCGTCCTAGGGTATGGTTTGACCACAAACCCCACTAGACGACCACTATGTTACATGCCTATCATTATTGGTTGGAAATGACTTTAAGAAACTCCTTTCTTAAATCATTCGTCTACCCTGGCCAAGGTTTTTATATGACCAATAAGATTAATGACAACATAGAGTTCAAACTCATTACCTTGAGCTGACGGATTCCGTCTTGACTCACCACTAATTACATAGGTAGTTAATTATACCCAATGATCATTCAACTAGCATTTTTACACACTAGGTGTCCGGTATCTAAGTACAATAAGTAGTCTATTAACTACAATGATGATCTCAGGTCAAAGGATAAAATATACAACTACTCCTTAAGAGAATTTCCACATTGACAGTGCATAGGTAATAATAACCATTTGAGAAATCTCACTGTTGGCCACGTTCAATAATCATATCTCCATATGCATTATCTATATTATAACTTAATGAATGAGATCCATTAATACTCTTCATATGAGTACCGTTATCAATATATTGGTCTATCCGGATTATCATAGTCCCATTCTGATGATCCAACGACCAAGAACACTTTTACACTAAACTTTATAATACTCGACTCTCATTATCATAATCTCCATTATGATGTCAAGTGTACCAGTTTAATGAAGGACTTATCATCGTATTAATACTTTAAATAAGATAATAAGAAAATGCCATCTAATTATTAATCTCCATTAATAATTATACTGTATGAAATTCGTTCAAAACGTTTCATAACAATTGCTCTGGGGCATAGTTCCAACAATCTCCCACTTGACCTAGAGGCAATCGGTAATGAGCCTTGATCCTATATTCCACCTGTGCTTGTCAAACTCCTTTGATAAAAGCACCTTAGTGAAAGGATCTGCATCATTTCTTTCCCTTACACCTAATGAATTTGAACATCTCCATGTTCGAATATTTCTCTAACCAAGTGAAATTTCCGAAGAACATGTTTAGATCGTTGGTGGTCCCCTTAGCTTTTTAGCCTGTGCAATAACTCCTTATTGACACACAATAGAGGAATACCTTCCTCCAGTGAAGGAACAACACCAAGTTCAGTTAAGAACTTTCTTATCCAAACGGCTTCCTTAACAGCATCACATACGGCTAAGTACTTTACTTGATTCTTCGAGTCGACTACTTTAGCTTTTATGGAATTCTTCCAACTCACTGCTCACCATTTAAGGTTAAAGCATAACCAGAGATAGACTTGCTATCATCCGTATCCAATGCGAAACTTGCATTAGTACAGCTAAACACTTTTAGCTTACAATCTCCAAAAATGAGGAATTGGTCCTTAGTTCTTCTCAAGTACTCAAAGATGGTTTTCACCACTTTCCAATATCCCTCATCCGGATTGCATGATGCCTACTCACTACTCCTAGCGGGTAAGACACATCAAGCCTTGTACAACTTGACTGCTCAGTGTACAAATTTGGGAGAGCCATAGCAGCTTCCTGAATCTATCTCCATAGATTCTTATTCCAAGAATATAAGCCGCTTCTCCCATATCCTCTATGGAGAACTGTTCAGATAGCCAAATCTTTGTCTCTTTCATGGTTAGCACATCATTTCCTATTAGCAATAGGAAAATGACTGTACTCCCACTAGCCTCCTTTGAGAAATCTTAGTCGGAAAGAAAACAATCCAATAAGAACATAATCATACATCATCATGGTATGGACTTCCTCATAATGATATATAAGAATTTTAAAACATGCATGAGCCCCCTGGTTGTCAGGTCGCTTCTCATCATAATTAAAATTCATCTGATTTTATCTTATAAAATCATTTCAGGCTCTACACTACATAGTCCCCTGGTTGTCAGGTCGTACCTATTAGTGTAGTTGAGTTTATCCACTCTAGTGACAGAAAATTAATAAATGTCATACCCTCTGGGTTGTCCAGACTAAAAGTACAAGATTAGTTAACTTTTCTTCACCCCCGTATCATATACAATAGACAATATTATTATATCTCCGAACTACAATCCCCCTGGTTGTCAGGTCGTTTCTTGTAAACGAAAATAAAATAACTTTATTGTCTACCTGAGTGGCAACCTTTGACAAAATACCTCATATTTTATCAATTAAAAACTCAATAATCTTTAACTGGTCAAGTTTTAATGTCATTCAAACAATTTGAATAACACAAGTGCTTATATCAAATATTAGCACTAACAATTATATCTAATATAACTGTCGTACACAGTTATTGCATAACCGTAGTACTTCATGTTTTATGTGTCATTTAAACAATTTAATAACACACTTGGCTATATCTAATATAACCCAACTGATAAGACTAACCCTCATATCCCATACAAGAGTCGGCTCCTATCACCATATACTTTGCATGCTAAATAGCAATCATAAGCTTTAAAACAGCTTACCCACTAATATGTTACTCAAACATTACAATGATACTATATTACCAATAAATGATCAAACGTAATGCTTGAAACAAAGATTAGTACTAAAGTGGAAATGCCTTTTATATCCACATAATAGACCAAAGCTAATTATGCATGCATGTAATGGATTCGTTACTCAACGAATTGCGAGAACTATTCTCGCGAGACCCAAATTTACAAAATGTAAATGCAAAATTGGCTCTGATACCAATTGAAGGGACCGCGGCACATCAGATGTAGCAGCGGAAGACAGAAACGCGGTCCTCCTGAGACCTATTGCATTTAAAAACTTGTAAAACTGGGTAAAGGGACACATACTTTATGTGTAGATAATAAATTGGTCTAACCCCGAAAATACGGAGTCTCTAGTGTATCCACACCGGTAGATAGACTAACGTTCTCAACCCTTGAGACGACCTCGGATATAGAGAAAAGACACTTTTCTCACGTTTATGAGAGACCATTTTTAGAAACTTGGTTTGTTGTTTTTTTTTTTTAATAATCACGACCCATGCCTATTTATAGGCAAATGAGTAACTTAGTGCCCAAGCAAAGGTTGTATTAGTCACCTTTTAATTGGCTAAGGACACAAATGACATATGCATGCACGTAGCCTTTGATGATTAGCATTATCCCATAATGACTCATCATCATTATCTTAAAAGACACGTGGGTCATTAAGGCCATTGCGATCCGTCTCTCATACAAACGTTATTCCGATATTAACTATATTTCCGTGTTAGCGGACAATATAAAAATATGTCGTCGAGATTATTTAACTTTATTATCTCATAATAAATTAAATAACCGTAAACGTTAAATATCACACCGTAAGTGTGTGACCACATAGGTTCATCGCTAAACCGATAATAATTAATCTCATTAACTATTAATCGAGGTTGGCGTCTAACAACACTCCCCGACGGCGGATAACGTGAATACCAATATTCACCGTACTTCACTCAGACTCGAACCTGGTAAAGGATACCGTATTTATTTCCCTCCGTCGTTCCAACTCCGGATCGTCCTAGGGTATGGTTTGATCACAAACCCCACTAGACGACCACTATGTTACATGCCTATCATTATTGGTTGGAAATGACTTTAAGAAACTCCTTTCTTAAATCATTCGTCTACCCCGCCAAGGTTTTTATATGACCAATAAGATTAATGACAACATAGAGTTCAAACTCATTACCTTGAGCTGACGGATTTCGTCTTGACTCACCACTAATTACATAGGTACTTAATTATACCCAATGACCATTCAACTAGCATTTTTACACACTAGGTGTCCGGTATCTAAGTACAATAAGTAGTCTATTAACTACAATGATGATCTCAGGTCAAAGGATAAAATATACAACTACTCCTTAAGAGAATTTCCACATTGATAGTGCATAGGTAATAATAACCATTTGAGAAATCTCACTGTTGGCCACGTTCAATAATCATATCTCCATATGCATTATCTATATTATAACTTAATGAATGAGATCCATTAATACTCTTCATATGAGTACCGTTATCAATATATTGGTCTATCCGGATTATCATAGTCCCATTCTGATGATCCAACGACCAAGAACACTTTTACACTAAACTTTATAATACTCGACTCTCATTATCATAATCTCCATTATGATGTCAAGTATACCAGTTTAATGAAGGACTTATCATCGTATTAATACTTTAAATAAGATAATAAGAAAATGCCATCTAATTATTAATCTCCATTAATAATTATACTGTATGAAATTCGTTCAAAATGTTTCATAACGATTGCTCTGGGGCATAGTTCCAACAGTGTATACAGCAATAACTCGTTCAGGCAGGAAAAAACCTGGAATCAGTAACATATACTCCCTCCGTCCCGGTCAATTGTTGTCCTTTCATTTTGGCATAAAGACCAAGGAAAGAGGAGAGGGCCAATAACTAAATAACAAGTGGAACAAATTGAATGAGAATGATCAAATTACTCATCAAGTTCATTCTTAAAATAGAAAGGACAACAAATCACTGAGACACCCCAAAATGGAAAAGGACAACAAATGACCGGGAGTCCGGGACAGAGGGAGTAACATCTATTTGCATTGATTAAGGATAGCTTATTTGAGGACTGCTTGATAAGGCTCCATATTTGCATCGATTAAGAATCACTACTTGAAATCAATTGTAATACCTCAATTTTTCTTTTCTAGTTGCCATGATTTTGCTTCATTATTAAGGGAAGCTAACCCTGTATGTGTACAGCTTACTGCAGTATAATCTTGGTCCAAGTAGGTACACAATATTCGAACTTTTGGCTTAGACTATTGAATCAAGAAAGGAAAAGTCATTTTATCGTACAAACCTGTCATAGACCAGTAATCTGCCTGAGAGGTTTTTCGGGTTGATCTAATGTTGGAAAATCTTCCGAAGCAGGAAAAGAGTGAGACAAACTTTCTGTGTCAGTGTTGTATGACTAGGAAATCGCACTAAAATAATTGGAGTTTTTAATACTAGAG
Source organism: Silene latifolia (assembly GCF_048544455.1). Classification (NCBI taxonomy): domain Eukaryota; kingdom Viridiplantae; phylum Streptophyta; class Magnoliopsida; order Caryophyllales; family Caryophyllaceae; genus Silene; species Silene latifolia. Next base: position 39,113,846 of record NC_133527.1, on the reverse strand, counting down.
TGTGACAGGATAGATATTAAAACAACCTGCTGCTCATTTGCATCATTTTGCAGTCAATGCCAATCGAAATCCATAGGCAGACCAATCAAGTAGATATCTGGGCCAAAAACCCTTTTCTGTGGTTCACTATCCAGGAATTTTATGACCATTTCTCCGTAACAGAAAGAGCACTGATGAATATCTGAATAATCAACATTCTATCTTAATCACATCCATTTTTACAGACACAACATGTGATCTCATAATGTACATCTCCTTTAAATTCCGGCTCAATTGGGTTTGTCTGAAATACATCTTCAGGAAATGACAATGACTGGCGGCTGGCCGTGTTCGATTAAACTGTCATCTGGAAGTGTTGTGTCTCTTTGTCAGTAATCTGGGACAGCCATATTGAAACGTACTTATTCATTATGACTGCCAAAATTCAGTCTTATAGCATAACTATGAGAGCTGACCGCAAATTTAGCAAAAATATGTATGTAGCGTGAATAACAATCGAACAAAAAGTTGAATTATGACAAATGTAATCAACGTAATTTATACCCAATTTATATCCCAATTTAAAAACTAGAACAAGAAATTGGATAATGATGTAACCCAAATGACAAAAATTCTGGTGTCCTCCGGGAGGAATGTACTCCTTACACTTAAATGTAATCAAATGATTACTATAAAAATAATAATTTGATAATGCGAGATCTTAACTAGTCTGAAATGGATTAGAAGTTGAATCCAACACCAAATCCAATTCAAATTTCAATTCTGATTCCAATTCTAAAGAATAAAATTTGGGAAACACTGTAATATAAATGTCTTAGTTATGAATTAACTTCCAATTAAATGACTGTATAATCCAAGTGTATAGTAGTTTGGTTAATACTCCGTAGTAACCCGAACTCCAAACCCTAACCATCTATGGTTGCAAAGACTCAGATTTGGTCCCATCCGATGATGGGGGATCTCACTGAAATAGCCATCATGAAACCACATGTTAACGAGGAGATCAAACTTATTTGCTCTCTCAACACTTTCCGCCATCAACCTTATAATAGTAATAGTAATAGTAATAGTAATAGTATTAGTAATAGTATTAGTAATGGGATTTTATCGTCATCAGGGTCGGGATTGGGATTGGTGAGGGTGTGGAATCAGATACAGGCGGAGCGAAAAACTAAGTATGTACAAAGGACGGAAGACGATTATTTGATAAGGGGAAAGCCTAATCAAGTGTTTAGATGGTGTCTCACCGCGGTAATTGTCGTAGCTCTTGTTTTCAGGGTATTCTACTATCATCCTGGCTACTGCTGGATCACTTACGCTTCATGGTGGCTCTGCGTTAATCGCCTTTTAAGCCACTTGTCTATTACAACCCTCTATGTGTGGGAAGCTTCCGATTGGGCCCGTTTTGTGGACGTAGCTCCTAACGGTCATATCACACGCTATGAGCCATGTATCACCACATTCTTCCGCCATAAATTATCCCCCGACCACTTCTACTCTCTTGTTCGCACAATTTATGAATTTAAGTTCTGGTATTTATTTACATACGCTCTACGTTTGTTTGTTCCTTTAATTTCAATGTGTGCCTTTATATTCTAACAAATACCGGTTGTTTATGTTTGCTGTCAGGTACCGGACTACTAGGGACGTGCTCTTGACGTTTGGGCTTACTTGGTTTCCGTTCCTCGAGTATTCTTTTTTTGGAGAACCGGCCATGTTGTTTTGGATTTTCGTCCAGGGTTGTCAACTTGTGTATACAATAATGACTCGTTCAGGCAAGAAGAAACCTACAATCCGTTACTTTACTTACTTAGAGTAGCTGTCTGCTCCCAGGTTGTGCAGTAACATCTACTTCGTATTTGCATAGATTCAGGATAGCGTAGCTGAGGGGTGCTTGATAGGGTTCCTTATGATTAACTAGTTTAGGCTAATTTGAACATTTGACTCAATCCAATATATAAATGCTTTGGCACTCTAAAGCAAATTAATACTTAGCTCGTATTCATTTTAATGATTGTCTTCGATAAATTCCTATCGTAAGGAAGAACAAAATTAAAAGGCAGGTCATGCAATTGCATTATTGTGCCATATTATCCATGAATTAAGTACGGGAGTATTTGAAATTACTTCATTTACTCGAACCTGCGAAAATGCACCATTAACTTGTACTCCGTTAAGAATCGGGTCATGGACGAGTTTTTCAAGGTTATATGTATCATTACAAGTGCTACCCCTAGTTAATAGACTCCAGTTTGTGTTTCACATTGTCGAGTTTGAACATGACCTGCCATGTTGTTTCAATATATGTATCATCATCTATTTTTTCCCCTCAAAATCAATCAGAAAGCCACATTTACAGTGCACTTTCATTCATTCTTACGCAACTGTAATGTGGAATTCTGGATGATCATTATTTATCAGAAATCAAGGTTTAGAACTACTAGTAACTTGAGCAAAGAGCCAAACTTTCTGATATTCACCAGCACCAATGGTGAAACCAGATCTTTCTCGGCATGCAACTCGGCATATCTGTCCCACAAACCATACTGCCTAAACCTGAGCATATAGTCACAAAGTCAGAAGACAACGCAAATAACAGAAGCTCAACATTGAAATACAGAATTCAAACTTGAAACTGTCTTACCTGTCAGAATTCAAATTTAAGCTAAACACTGTCGGTACATCTCTTGGAGGTTTGTAGACGAGATCAACCATGTCGCTCTCACAACCTGAATGAGCAACAGTTGGGAATAACAACCAGAAGTTACAGAGACAGGCGTATCAGATACAAAATCTCTTATGAATCCGGGAACCCATGCGTAAAAGGTTACTCGGTATTGGCTAGGTAAGACTTACTCCATAAGACCGTATTTTTTTTTTTTTGCCTGTAGATGTTACTCGGTATTGGCTAGGTAAGATTTATTCAAAACTACGAGTACTGCAATATTGTGTGTGAACTTTTTGCAACTTAATATTAAACCAAATTTAGAATTAAAAAGAAAACAGCAAAAGGCCTGAGAGGCCGAGACGTAGAGACTGACATCCTTACGAGTAAGTTCCTATGTCGTGCATCCAACTATTCATGTTCACAGCCTATACAACTGACTAAACAATAGTAGTACAGTACGGAGTACATAAGTTCCCTAATTAGTCAACAGAAATCAGGGTTCTAAATGTTCCAAAAACCATGGAATTCATATCAACTCTCCTAATTTCAATCACATTTCTCATTGTTCCTTCAATTAGTTCACCAGAATACCGGAATTATACCTATTCCGTTGGCAACTTCACCCAAGATGACCCCTTCAATGAAACACTATCTACTGCTCTGTCTCGTCTCACCACCATCTCTTCTTCTAAAACATTCTCCAACGTCACGGTTGGGTTGAACGAGATGGATCGAGTCTTTGCTCTCTTTAGCTGCCAACATGATCTTCCCCTACACTTATGTCATAGTTGTGTTGAGAATGCCACCCAAGAAAGTTTCGATTTTATTATTCACTCCGCGAAAGAGGCTATTTTTGTATACAAGGTACTTGATTCGTCTCAGCATCCATTTCTTAACGTTGACTTTTGAATTAGTTTTTATTGGGACGGATAGCTCCATCCTAAGGGAGACTAACTATTCGCTAACATCCCTTAATGGAATGGTCTTTAATTTCACCGTACCATCGCTATTAAATTAATTTATTAATTGAGTATCAGTTACCAACTTAAACATACGCTAACAAACCGTTGAATGGTGGTATTATTGATCAGGAATGCATCTTACGGTACGCTAACCGTATGATATTTTCAGCCATGGAGCTCGAACCCTACGACAATTATTGTACTATAATCATGTATTATACACACGCAAAAGAGATTGGAAGCATAATAAGGAAGCAATTAGAATCATTAATCGATCAAGCTACAAAATCTCAAGACTACTTTGCAGTAGCAAGGATGAATAACGTAATTAGAATTTTTGACTTATATTTTTTAGTGCAATGTACACCAGATATCACTAAGGAACAATGCAACCAATGTTTATCACATAGCTTAAATTTGACAGTTGATAGTTGTGCAAGCGAAGGCCGATTATCGGGGCATATAATCGGCCCAAGTTGTTTACTGAGGTATGATACTGAACCCTTCTTTTATACCGTGGTTGCTCCTACGGTTTTGGCTGGAGTTCCTTCAAATGTGTCGCCTCCAGTGGCGGAAAAGAAAGATGGGGCTTGGGTTAAATTCGCCAAAGTTTGTTTGACTGTTTTGTTGGTCATTTTGATTCTTTATATTGTCTTTATAAAGCTCCGTCGAGCCTGTTGTTGAATGTAACTCAATTCGGAAGTTTAGTACTTGTAGTTCTTTGCTTTTATTCAGGACTAGTGTGATGCCCCTGCGTTGTACGGATTCTAAAATAAATAAATGTAAAACACGTAAGGATGTTTTAGCCTTTATTGTGTAAAGGGACTATAGATCAGTTTTAATGCTAATATATTTGATTAACAATAAATATTGCTTAGATAGTAGTTAATGTTAAACTAATAGATACTTATTGAGTTATTGGATATCAAATTTTTTCCCTTAGATAGTAATTTAGAGAGGTTTGATTGATAAAACAAAACAAAAAATGACAATCCATTTGTATTTTAATTCGTTTAACATTAGATGTGTTACATACAACATCTACACGCCTTCTTTAGCATGTGTCACCATCATTCTAAGAGTATCATCCACATTGTGTGGGTCTGTCCCTCTATCAGCTCCCACTTACCTTCTACCCCTTTAATTTGACCTTCATCTTATACTCTTTTAAAACATTAATCACTTCAACTCGTCTTGATTTACTCTGATCTTTTCTCCTTAATCTTATCGTGGTTTTGGTCAACTCAGTGTTAAACCTTTTGGACCCGCAGTGACTTTCTTCTATTCATTTTCTTTGCTCTTCTTAGTCTATTGACAACACTCTTAAAACCTGACCTCAAACACCCGTTACCCCAATCTATTACGCCTCTCCTGATTCCCTATGGCACAAAATGAATTTAGCCATCTGCACTTTTATTTTGTATTGGTTGGATTGTCCGAGATCGTTTAATGACCCCTATTGAGTGGATTACTTGCCATTCAAGTTGACCTTATGTCCAGTGCTGAGGCACGGGTTGGGCTTAAATGAATATTAAGACCCTAAGAAAAGTTGAGGAAATGCTCCTCCCGGAGGAAATGAGCGGATTCTCATGCTAGTCCCGTGCTGATCTGCCAGTCCTGTGCTGAGGCACGGGTTGTTCTGCTTTAGTATCCGCTCGGATCCTGGGTGAGACGCTCGGCTCAAGCTGCTGCAAGACGCTCGTCCTGGCCACAAGACGCTCGGATCCTGCTGCTCAGAGACGCCTGGATCGTGCCTGACAGTATGCTTTTCTTCTTTTGCTCCTCAACAATCCGCAAGGATCATGTCGGGGATGCAAGGATCCTTTCATCATTGTCATTTCACTTTATTATCTACTTAGGCCTTTTAATGTTGTCTTCGCTTTGATGCTTGGTCATTAGATGTCATCAATTTAGCTCCATTCCACCTCATAAATACAAGGTTAGTGATTCTCTCCTAGCAAGGACACATATCCTCAAAGAATACGCAAAATGGAAAACTAAAGATAAGAAATGACCCAAATAAGTGCTATAAAGCATGAGAACGGGGTTAAATCGGGGACTAAATGCGCTCAAATATGAGTCACATCACCATATTAATGTGGAGTATGTGAAAAGATTATAAAAATAATGATTAACCTATATTTGTCTTACTTCTATTTATATTTTTTTCATACTATATATGATTATTTTGAGAGATCTAATCAAAAGTATTATATTTTGTATCTATTTACGTTATTTTTACTTGTTTCATGTTTTTATTACGTAGAAGAGTCAAAGATGAACTAATATGAGATATATGATATGGCCTATGATATTATTTTCCTAAACTATACTACCGATATGATACATAGTACTTTACTTGTGTTGTGTAACTATTTGTGCAAATCTTACAAACAAATAATATTGGTTTAACTGAATTTTTTTGTTTGATTATGTTTTCTTTTTATATATATTACGGATCACTACGTTATCTTTGTGTGAATTTGATTTTAGAGTTGAGAATCATTATATTTCCATTAGCAACACCGATCTTTCGCCAAATATTTTTTTTATGTGCGTGCACTCCTTCTTTCAAATGTTTTTTTTATCTAAATGTTAATCATTTAGTAATAAAATATTTAGTAAAATAATTTAATTTTATTATTAGGTCTGTTCCGGGTGTAATTCCAGAGCAGTTATTTGTCACCACCCGTGCTTGTAGAGTGACGTCTTTAGTTGAATCCTCCTTGCGGTCTCCTGAAACGATGAACAAACTGAGGGCTCGGCTTTGGGCCGATCGAACTCACTCCGACGCTCAAGTCAGTAACTTAGAGAGGTAAGTGGTTGTTACTTGGCAAAGTACGTATTGTAGAGAGATAAGGAAGATATTACTAGATGAATAGTGATTCTTAAGTTAAATTGTGGATCCTTTACTCAATGAGAGTAGAGGAGTATTTATAGACTTTCACCTTTTGTCACGTAGTGGCCAAGTGGCTAGCAGGTGGAAAGACTGATTTACCCCTCGGCCGAGGGACCCATGGCAGGCCGGCGGGCACTGTTGACTCGCCGCCGACGGGTCTTGGATATGAGTTCGCGGATATGTGCCCCGGCTGGCTCGTTGCCCCGGCCGGGACCCATCTGATTGGCCGACAGTCGCGCTTGGTTAGGGGCTGTCTAAGCCGTTGACTTCTTGTGGATATCTTTGACCTTTCTCAATATGTTGATCGTCACGGGTGCGAGAATATGCCCCATCAATTTGCCCCCACCGTAGTCTATGCCGTGGTATGGGCTCCGATGTATGTTGAGCGTATATTCTCGCGCAAGACAAAATTTTCTCGCGCCCGCTTCTTCTACCTCGGCGTGGCTCTGCTTAGGCCATACCCTATCCCCCCTCCACATGGTTGTGTAATGGACATCCGATGTGGAAAAGGCAATGACTCTGGCTGAGACCAGGGTGGAGAGTGCCGGTTGTTTCTGATTGCCCCCTGGCCGGTGCTTTCTGGCTTGGTTGATCATGTGGCCGGCGGGAGAAACGGATACTTAGGAATTTGTTGAGGAAGATGAACAGGCAGAGAGATATGAAGGGGCGTGTTGAAGACGCTTGGTCACTGTTGCATTGATTGACATTCTGTGGCTGCATGTCTGACACGTGTCTGATTGCTGATTGGCTGACGTTTCATGGGCTGTGCCCTGATTGGTCCTTTTTCATGGGCTTTTTCCTATAAATAGGGCAGTTGGTCTTTGAAATTGGGCACCAATTTCGCTCTCTTAAAATTTTCTTTCCTTCAAATTTCCAAGGGTTTTTCTCTCTTCTAATCTTCAGTGTCGTTACTTTGGCTAGTGTTTTTCTTCAAGGTAAACAAACAAACTTTTCTCGATCTCTTATTTTGTTGAATAACTGTTGCTACCATGTCTTCTACTGAGGCCAGACCTAGTAACCCTGCGCCGGGGGGTTCCCTGTCGCGTCTGGATGAAGGGGAGGCACTGGCCGCCGTCCCACTAAGGTCCGGGGGTCCGAGGTCTCCTTCTCCTGAAGTTGATCCTCAAATTTTGGAGGAATGGGAGGATGATGATGATGTTGATGACGATGGAGACGATTTCGGTGGTGATGCTGAAAGGGCTCATCCTAATGAGGGGAGGCAGTACGTCATGGATCACGGCGAACCTTGTAAGGTCGGCCCTGACCGTACTTGGACCCATAAGTTCGCCCGTTGTTCCGGCGAGACATTTTTCGAGGGCCATTTCTACTTTGGCAGGGGATACAAAATTGTTATCCCCGAGAGGGGTCGAGCCATCTGTTGCCCTCCACCGGGTTGCACCGGCGTATATATGCGGCACTGAGTACGGGCTCCGGTTTCATTGAACGATTACGTTATGGCCATCATTAGGGCCATGAACGTTCTTGTGGCTCAGCTTCACCCGTTGGTCATTAGGACCATAGTCGGCTTTGTCGCTCTCGTCTGCTTTTAAGGAGGTCCCGACGGTTAATTTATTCCGTCGGCTTCACCATCTTCGGCCGTCATTTTCTGGTCGCGTCGGATGGTATAGCGTGCAAATGGAGCCGGGTTACGTCTCCGTTGATAAGCTGTCGTCTTGCAAAGACTGGAAGGATCGGTGGGTGTATATTGAGGTGCCGGATGACTATCCGCTGCCCCCGTCCCTTCCAAAGACTAAGTTAATTTGCGGTGCGAGACTAAGGCGGAGCATGACAGATGGGTTAAACGGAAAAAGCTTAAGATGGACGCTGACAAGGTCCCTCTTAATGAGGATGAGAGGCTGGCGATGAGGCTCTTTGAGACGGACGAGAGTGGGGCGTCGAAAAGATGGATTCCCCCAACGCAGATCATTCTTCGGGATGAGTTTGCTCAGCATGTCGGCCTCATACCGGCCCTAGCACAGGGTGAGTGGGGTCGGTGTGAGGCCCATGACTGCTCTCAATGTTTCTGTCCGTTTCGAATTTCTGTTCATTCCTTGCTTAACTCTTGCCTCGCTTCTTTTGCAGATCATTTTGGCGCGGACCTGTCCGAGGATATTCTTAAGAGGATGGGGCTGCACAAGGATAAGACCGTTGCTGATTTGCACCCTAAGGCTCTGGCCCGCGATCGCAGGACGTCGCCGAATGATCTGATGGATCAGCAGCTGAAAGGCCTGAATGTGGAGGCGGCCCAGGCGAGGGTTGCTAGTAACATGCCGCGCCGAACGCGAAAAACAAAATCTTCGGCGGTGACGGCATCGACGTCCGTTCCACCTTCCATCCCTTCAGTTCAGAAGGAGACGGTGGAGATCGTTGACATTACTGATGGGGGGGACTCCGATGCGGAGGGATCTCCCCTTATCCGTAAAAGGAAAGAGCCCACCCCTGCTGCTGATACTTCTGCTGCTACTGCTGCAGCTGCTGCCGGCGAGGAGATGCGTCCTCCGAGCAAGAAGGCCAAGCATGGTACAGATATATCCTGTGGCTCAGGCTTAGCTGGTTAATTAGGCGTTCCTGATGACAGGCTTTCCGATATGTCCATGTATACTGACACGGATGTTTTAATTGACTTTTGTAGATCAACCGTCGGCAGCCGCCGTTCTCACGGTGCGGCAATTGGAGAAGCTGCCTGAGAAGGCGGGTGATAGAAATGTCACCGTCGATCCCCCACTTCGGAAGGTTTCCCCCACCGAGCTTGTGGCAGAGGGGATGAAACTAAGTAAGAGGCTGGCGAAATGGACTCAGCTAGCCGGCTCCCACATCATGGAGCAAGAGGAGACCATGGCAGAAGCTGCCCCACAGCTCGAGCGGCTGAGACTGGAACTCGACGCGGCGAACAAGGAGGCTAAGAGGGCCAAGGCCGAGGTCAAGAGGCGTCCGTCTTTGAGAGGAAACTCAGGGAGGTCGCTGAAAAGGAGGTCCTTGCTGAGAGAGCCAAGGCCGAGGCTACGGTGGCTGAAGCCACTAAGCTGCGGGAGATGCATGACCTCGTTCAGAAGCACGCCGACCTTTACTTCACGCAGAGGAACGAATTTAGGGACTTGTTCCAGGTCCAGAGGAAGGTGGTCCGGAACAAGGATGCTATTATCGCCCAAAGGGAGGAGGACATTAAGACACTCCAAACTGTGCTCCTCCCTAACATGTGCGCCCAATACCGGGACCTGGCCGAAGAAGCTGCCAGGGAAGTGATTCAGGAGCTCTTTCCTCTGGATGGCTCCTTTCCGTGGGACAAATTTGACGAGCTGTTTGATGACAAGCTCGAAGCTAAGGAGGAAGCCGCGAAGGAGAAGGCCAAGGAGGAGCTAAGGGTGAAGCAGGAGGAAGAGGTGGCCGCGGAGAGAGCGGCCCTTGCTGAGGAGGCTAGGGCGGCCAAGGAGGAAGCCGAAAGGTTGAAGGCAGCTGAGGCTGCTGAGGCTGTGGCTGCTGAGAAGGCTGAGGCTGCTGGGACAGCCTCTGGGTCGCCCATTAAGGACGATGCTGCTAACGCTGCTGATGGCGAGCAGCAACACGCATAGGGAGACGGGCGGTCGTCGCCAGGCTCACCCGGCGTCTCGGATAGTTTTAGCTGTTCGGGGGCTAATTATTAAGCCTTTCCTCCCTGCCATCTTTTGGCGCTTTAACTGATATCTGTAACCTTTTGCCTTTCTTTTCCTTGTATTTTGTACAATCTTGGTAGGTTGTCTGTTGGCTTATCCTTATGGGGACGGCCGTCGTCTGCATTTCTTGTAATTTGTTGAACATTTTTAATAAGAGCTTGTTTCTTTTGCCTCCGGCTTTGCCGAGGTCTTTACCCCATTTTTCTGAGTTTTCTTGCGCTAGTAGTTGAGCATTTTAACTGTAAACGTTTTCACTTTGCCTCTGGCTTGGCCGAGGTCTTTTCCCGTCTTCGTCTGGGTTGTCTTCTTACGTTATTAATTGAGCGCCTCTTTTGTTTTCGCCTCGGCCTGACCGAGGCAGTCTAGAGTACGTACCTCAAATGTTGAACGTTCATAAGGAATGTTGATCGCTTTTGCGAGTATCAGTTGTGCTGGTAGTGACTGCCGTGGCGTTTACCTCTTGGGGTGACTGCGACAGCACCTCCTTCTTGATGATGACTGCCGTGGCGTCTACCACTTGGAGTGACTGCTGCGGCGTCTACCTCTTGGGGTGACTGCCGTAGCGTCTACTACTTGGGGTGACTGCGACGGCGCCTGCTTCTTGATGATGACTGCCGTGGCGTCTACCACTTGGAGTGACTGCTGCGGCGTCTACCTCTTGGGGTGACTGCCGTAGCGTCTACTACTTGGGGTGATTGCGACGGCGCCTGCTTCTTGATGATGACTGCCGCTCTTGTCGGTATGACAGTGTGAGCCGGTACCTGTTTCTGATAGTGACTTTTTGGGAAATGAACACTTTCATGGAGAACTTGGACGATTCCTCATTAGATATAAACATGTGTCGGGGTACCCACAGTTGTCTTGGGCACCTCCGGCACTTTACAAGGTACTCTCTGAGATCGTCGGTGTTTTAATGGCTTATTAGAGGCACACCTTCCTAGTTAGCCGTCAGTTGCATCCATGAGGTCGTCCTCCTGTTGTAAGGATGGGCTTTTCCCCTTCTCTGACTTCTTTGCCACTTTGAGGGACTGCATGTTGCACCCTCGGGCGGATATCTGGGTGTTGACCACCTCGTCCTTCTCGCCTTTGGAGACGAGATTATGCGCTTCCCCCCCGGTCCGAGACATACATCAGTGTCAGGGCCCGGATTGACATTACTGCATCAGCCTCGCTCAGAATGACGCGGCCTATGAGGACGTTGTAGGCGGACGAGCCGTCAATGACTACGAACTCAGATAGGACATTCTTCGCCGCATTCCCCTCGCCGAACATCACCGGCAGCTTGATCAACCCCAGGGGTACCAGGCCGGCCCCGGAGAAGCTATACAACGGATTGGTGCAGGGGCTCAAGTTTTCAACCTTCAGACCGAGGTTGAGAAAGCACTCCCTGAACATGATGTTCGTGTAGGCGCCTGTGTCAGTCAGGCACCTCTTGACCAGGTGGTTGGATATGTCCAAGTGGACTACAAGTGGGTCGCTGTGAGGGGCGATGACTCCCTCGTAGTCCTTCTTCCCAATAGTCATGTCGGGGATGTTGGAAGCGGGGACTGCTATTTTGGGCACAAAGTTGATGGCCTGATACAGCTCGTTCAGGTGCCGTTTGTGCCCATGAGCGGACCCACCATTCTCGTTGCCCCCGATGACAACATGGATCACTCCTATCCGTTCAAAGACGGATTTCTTATTTGAACCGCCGGCCTCCGTCTTTTGGCCTTTGGCGACATACTTGCCGAGGCTCCCCTTCCGAATTAGCTCTTTAATGGCATTCTTCGATGCCTAGCTTGTCGGTAAGGTGACCGGTGTGGCCGTGGTACTCACGATCTTGATCGCTCGTGTCACCGTCTCCCTTCGGCTTGGGGGCCTTTCCCATTTCTGGCCCTCGCCCTTGCTCAGGGCGAAGACCTAGGCGGCAGATACAACCAGGGGGGTGTGATCACTGTACCGCCTTTGGTGGTACGTTCCCGAACTCCCCCCGGCGCCCGCCGAGCTCTGCTTCCTGGCGGATCTATCAGACCGTGACCTATTATTGTCACGGCGTCTTTCATCCGGGTTATCCTCCCGGTGGCTCTTCTTCTCTGAGTGCCCAGCCTCGCTGTGGCCTACCCAGGTCTTGTGATAGTCCTCTACCTTGATGGCTTGGTCGGCCATCTTCCTGGCGGCGTCTAAGCCCAGGCCTCCGGACTTGATGAGCTCGTTTTTTAAGTCTCCCCTTGGGAGGCCTTTCATCAGCGCGAAGGCCGCCAGCTCGGGATTAATCTCCCGAATTTGCTGAACCTTGGCATCGAACCTCTTCACATAGCTTCGTAGAGACTCGCCCCCCTCCTGCCTGATAGTTAGGAGGACCGATGTCTCCACGGCCTTCCTCTTATTGCAAGAGTACTGGGCTAGGAAGGCGTCCCTTAGGTCGGCGTAAATAAAGATACCGAGCCGTCGGGCAGCCCTTTGTACCAACTCTGAGCCATCCCATGCAAGGTCGTTGGGAAGACTCGGCACCAGACTTCATCGGGTTGTTCCCACACCGACATGTACGACTCAAAGGCCTCGGCATGGTCGGTGGGGTCGCTAACGCCGGCAATTTTAGTTTGGTTGGCACGGCGGTGTCAAGGACATAGGCACTGAGGGGCTGTCTGACCACGTGTCGAATGACACGCGGCGATCGGCTCCTCGCATTCCTAATCCGGCCCCTCTCCTCGTACTGGGTGGGGCTTCTCCTCCGACTATGGTAAGTCGGGCTTCTTCTCCGACTACGATGAGTCGGACTTCTTTCACTCCTCCGAGGCGGGCCTCGTCGGTGCCGCGACGACGCCGTCCTCCCGCGGTGCGGGAGGAACTTAGGTCTACCACCGGCACGCCGGGCTCCTCCGGCGTCTTGACGGGGCCAGCTTCCTCCGTGCTCCATTCAAGTCTCTTGGAGTCACGTTAAGGGCCCCGGTCTCCCGGACGGGTTCCGCCGCTCTTGTCGGTGTGACAGTGTGAGCCGACGTACTACTAATGATGTCCAGGAGTAGCTTCGGTTTTGCTACATCAACCACATGTCCCATGATGGTGACCTGGTTGGCGAGCGTGGCGTATCTGGTATTATTGGCATCCCGTACTCTGGCTGAATTACCCGGCGGTGGAGGGTCGCGCAACTCCGAGTTGTGGACGGTATCATCTTGGCGAACTCGGTTTCGTCAGTTACGAATACCTCTTGTTGTTTTGACATCTAGCTTTTTGGGTGGGTTTTTGTTTTGTTTTGTTTTTTTTTTGTTTGGGAATGAATGTGACTAGCTTCTAGTATCTCTTCCCCACAGACGGCGCCAATTGTTCCGGGTGTAATTCCAGAGCAGTTATTTGTCACCGCCCGTGCTTGTAGAGTGACGTCTTTAGTTGAATCCTCCTTGCGGTCTCCTGAAACGATGAACAAACTGAGGGCTCGGCTTTGGGCCGAGCGAACTCACTCCGACGCTCAAGTCAGTAACTTAGAGAGGTAAGTGGTTGTTACTTGGCAAAGTACGTATTGTAGAGAGATAAGGAAGATATTACCAGATGAATAGTGATTCTTAGGTTAAATTGTTGATCCTTTACTCAATGAGAGTAGAGGAGTATTTTTAGACTTTCACCTTTTGTCACGTAGTGGTCAAGTGGCTAGCAGGTGGAAAGACTGATTTACCCCTCGACCGAGGGACCCATGGCAGGCCGGCGGGCACTGTTGACTCGCCGCCGAGGGGTCTTGGATATGAGTTCGCGGATATGTGCCCCGGCTAGCTCGTTGCCCCGGCCGGGACCCATGTGACAGGCCGACAGGCTGCGTCGGTTAGGCTGTCTAAGCCGTTGACTTGTTGTGGATATCTTTGACCTTGCTCAATATGTTGACTGGTCAGCGGGTGCAGAATATGCCCCATCAAGGTCAATATAAGCATGGTGACTAATAAATATTGTTGAAACATTAAATACTATAATTTAATTTTTTTTAAATTATTTGATTTCAATTTTTAAAATGGGAAAAAAACTGGGGTTATAATGTTTATTGTTGGAACTGACCCCTATCCCTGAATTAGGGGTGAGCAAATTTAGGCCCGGCCGAAAAAATGGACCGGATCGGACCATTTGGTCTGGACAAAACCCGGACCGAATTATTTTGGTCCGTCCTCGGTTCTCATTTTTTCAAGTTGTGGTCTTCGGTCCGGTCCGGTCCAAGACAGGTTAATTTAGGTCCGGGCCGAATGGACTAAATTTTATGTTTTTTAAGACTAATCATTAAAATATTATGAATCAAATCAACATTTTATCTTCAAAAGACTTTATAAATTAGTATTGTCAATGATTTTCATAAAAAGAGTCAACTAATTATTTAAATGCATTTTATTTAGCAGAATTAAAATGTAATTATCATATCCGAAATAGTGAAAAGATTAGTTTAGTTTCATTTCGGTCCAAGATCCAGACCAAATACTGGTCCAAGACCGAATGTTTTAGCTCCGGTCTTCGATCAACTAAATTTTTATTTTAAGTCTTCGGTCCGGTTCGGTTTGGTCCGGTCTTGGACCGATGCTCATCGCTACCTTAAATAGTGTGATAATAACCTATCCGAAATGACCTGAACCTCAATCAACCCAACCCAGTGGCGGAGCTAGAAATAAACTTCAGCGGGGGCGAAAAATCTCAATAGGGGGCGAACGGGTAATGGTTTAATGTAAACTCGAAAAAAGTTGGAAAATTTTAACTAAAAAAATGAAATTTCCGACCGTCCTCTCCCCTGCTGGCCCCCCTAACTCCACCACTTACCCAACCAGACCTATTTCGAACCAAATTCTTGAAAACTTGAATTGTCCCGACCCGAACCTAACCTAGTTGGCTCGTTTCCCAGGTCTATCTTCGTCTTATTCATTTTTTTACATTTGATTAATATATTCCTCATTAAAATTAAAAGGATAAATAAATGATGAGACATGTGGATGTCAAACTTTTTTTTTCTAAGCTAACTTATGTGTAACATCCTTGGAAAAAACTGTTTCCAATTATCATGGTTAGAGCCGTTTCCAATTTTGAGCAAAGGAGTTAGTTGTTTTGGTCAATATTAGTGCCCTCTGATTTTAGCTGTATATGATTAATCATCTATTTGGTTCACTCTTTTCCCCTGATTTAAGGTCCTTAATACACGCATGTTTTGACTATAATATCAATGTCGTGGTACGGTGTTGCTGAAAAAGTATC
Organism: Silene latifolia; assembly: GCF_048544455.1. Lineage (NCBI taxonomy): Eukaryota > Viridiplantae > Streptophyta > Magnoliopsida > Caryophyllales > Caryophyllaceae > Silene > Silene latifolia. Next base: position 39,098,471 of record NC_133527.1, on the reverse strand, counting down.
CGGGGACCAAATTTTCTCGTGCACTACTAACCCCATACTATTCCTGGTCATGAGTTGACTGGATCTCATGTTGTCAAGTGGTTTTTGGGCTGGGTTGCATTGTTGCCTTTTGGGTATGTGACTATGTGAGTATGTCCCCATTATTTATCCGAGGGTTTACCAATACCCACCAAAGGTAGCGGATATATTATACACTGTTGTCGACGGTGGAACCCCGGTTTACACCAAAAAAGGTAGCGGATATAGGTTCTCTCGTCACCAAAAAAATGAAAAAAAAAAGACTTATATTCATCTTAAATAATGATGGGAAAATTTGGCAGTCTGCATATTCATCAAATATTGTCATAGTAAAGGCCCGGGCATAAATAATAGGCTATAAATTGTGTATATCATGTTAGTTATATTTTTTAATTACTCGGGTGATGGAGTTTAATTGTTTTAAACAAGCAACAACGCATAATATTAAACAAAATTGCTTCTATAAAGGTGTATTTGAATAGAAAGATTTGAAAAGAAAGAAAAAGGAGGGTCGGGAGAGTAGGCGATTTAAATTCCCTTGTTTGAATACCAAATAAGGGTGAAGGGAAATAGAGAAGGAGATGGGATGTGGGTGTGGGTGTTATCCAAACAAGAAATTTTAAATCTTCTACTCTCTCTCCATTTCCTTTTGCGGTAAATCTTTCAATCCAAACATAGTTTCAACCTGAAACACACACAAGTTACTTACTCATGTTTTAGCCTAATCAACCAAGAACATATTTGGTAGAAAAAAAAAAGACTTGTATTTTTGCTATTGTAATGTGATTGAAATAAATCAAACGTATAATAATAGAATAAATATAATAGTTGGACTCCAACCATCACCTTAAGATTTTGGTTGAAATGATTCATCTAATATAAAAGAATTTGTACATTGTCCAGTCTAAATCTAACGTATGCTAAAATTACTACATAAACTTCACTATACACCAAAATTGTATGCTTTAATTCATCCATAAATCTTAACCCAAAAAATAAAATAATGTGTGTGTGATCTACCAGTATTTAAAATGACCTCTTAAGATTCTTAAAATCTTCTATGCACTCAACCTTACTCCTATGCAGATTCAATAGTTTCAACAATTTAGTAACTTTCTCTTTACTCCTCTCATTGACATTCCATCCAACTTGTAAAATTAGTAGGAGTTTCTGAAATGCACCAACTTGAAGAGCTTCAACAACCACACCTTCACATTTACTCGTCTCACCGTCACACAACCTCCAAAGTATCGACACAGAGAACTCTGTCGCCAAGTCGGAGACCCTAAGTATCTTCTTCACCACAACGGGAACTGTCAATGCATTGTTGTAGACCGCTTCCCGGCCAACATTGGACCGACAAATGGCATCAAGTACACCGAGTGATTTCTCACATATACTCTTCTCGGCATCGACAAGTATGTCTATGACTAATGAGGCTAAACCCATGTCTAAAAGTCTTGCTACTATCATGCATTGACTTGAGGAATCATAAGAAGTAGATGTGATCATATGGTATATGACCACTAGGGATGCCTTTGTAGATAAAGGGCAAATTGGCTCTTTAATTAGCTTAACTAATCCATCCATAGCTCTTTCACTTGCTACCAATGTTTCAACAACTTTTGCTTGACCTCTAGGGATTGAAATTAGTTCTTTTAGTAATAATACCGCATTTATCCTTCCAGACAGACCTCCACATTTAATAAACCATACCAAACGCTCTAAAGACATGGCTGACTTCAAATGCCCCTCAGCCTCATAGTCGAGGGGCATCATCAAAGTCAAACCACCCATCACATCTTCCAACAAAGAAATGACAATTTCGCCCTCGCTCTGAGCAAAAGAATGAAACGTGGACGCCAAGGTCGCAGCCGCTCCATTTCCCAAAATACACCTCTTGTTCTTCTCACTTTCTTTCATAAGCCTTGTGATCCTCCCAACTAGCTCCTTGCACTCTTGTGGGGCCCGTGTCAAGGAGATCCTCTCCAGTACGCGACCCACCTCGTCCGAGCTAATAGGTACCCTAGGCGTGGGAATACGCTCCACGCCGTGGGAGCGGTTATCGACACACCAATCTTGGATCATCCTACGTAAGGTGTGGTTAGGGATGGGGTCAAGCGTCCTTAGGACTTGATTAGTCACGGGACAAGTAACGTTCCCTGCCTCTATCCATTTCTCTATGCTTTCGCGGTCGTAGGTTATTCCCGTGGACAATGTCACCGGATCTTTCATCATGTCAAGGGATATTGGACACCGGAAATTGTTTGGAATTATTAGCTCCGTTGGTGTTATGTCGGACCCGTCACCACCACCACCTCTGGCACCTCTGCTAGGCTTCTTTCTTCGCCATGAAGAAATCATTTTAGTATTTATATATACTTTGAATAAATTACCAACTCTTAGTAATATAAATGTACAGAAGATGTAGCACGAATTAATGCGCTTTGATGTTGTGTTAATAAGTTGATTTGGTTCGTATTTTTATGGTTAATGATGATAGTTGAGCCGGTATATTATTTTGCAATGAAAGTTGGGTGTTTGTAATATGGGTGGGTATGTTTATATACGTGTGTTTGGTCTCACACGGTTCTAAAGTTGAATAATATAGGGCAAATACTTATAATAATCATTTTTTATGATTTTACCAACTAAAATAGTTAACATTTCAGTTTAATAGTAGTAGGACCTAATTAAACAATAGCAAAGCCTGTAAGCAGGGGAAGAAAATTTCAACGATGGCGGATAGTTAATGACATCGGGTAAACTCGAGATAAGCTATGTTCTTTTCGACTTAAAGTCATTTTAATTTAAGTTTAGTTCAGGTCAGATCCTATAAGTTCAAAGTTCAGATTCTATAAATTTAGTTCAGTTCAGATCGTATAAGTTTAGTTCAATTTAATTTAATTCCTATAAATTTAGTTCAGTTCAGATAAAATCAGTTTCAATCCAAAAGAATAGAACTATAATCCCAAAATATTTAACTAGACTTTTTGAATTTTACATTGTTTAGGAGGACCAACAAACCTTCAAAATCCACCGCGGTACAAATGGAGAAAAAACAAGAGAGTCTATGTTCAAACAAAGGATGAGAAGAAGAAATTTGAGATTGACCGTTGAAGGTTTGAAATGGTAAGCGGCGTAAAAGAAGGGTAGGGTCAAAGGAGCCGTTGATTTTATATTTGTTTAGATTAGTTTAAACCGAGTACGGAGAAATACGGGGGAATAATCAACGTCAATGGTAAACAGTAATGATGGCCGGTGGATGTAACTCCCATCACATTTCAAAAGTTTCGTCTCCATCTCTCTTTTTTGTACTCGCTTTACGGGAAACTAACACGGTTATTACGTGGATAAAGCTTTCAATTCGTTTTATTAGTCTAAACACCTTTATTAATGAATGTGTCATGTTTAAGGATTGAGAGGAACGACACATTGATCATATGCATTACTCCTTCTGTCGCGGTTATTTGTTGTCCTTTTTTTTATTTTTGGGTGTCTCAGTCATTTGTTGTCATTTCTATTTTAAGAATGAATTTGAAAGGCAATTTGATCATTCACACTCAATTTATTCCACTTGTCATTTAGTAAATGACTCGCCTCCCCTTTCCTTGGTCTTTGTGCCATAACCAAAGGACAACAACTGACTGAGATGGAGGGAGTACTATTTCTTAACTTCTCATCACGAGTTTTGAAAATATCTTTTATTCAAATAGAAGGTTTCGTAGGAACTTTAATTTGGAAAAAAACTGTCAATTTTAAAACTTGTTAGTCATGACCAAGTTGGTCAGTTGAAATTTATTCGTTAAAAAAAGCTTGTTTTTCTGAGTTCTTGGAATCATGTTTATTTGAAAAAAAAAAGCGTCATTTTTCTGAGTTCTTAAAAAGAATAATGACCCGTCAAAGTTTTCTCATTCATAAAACGTGTTAGAGCTTTCAAAAAATAATAAAGCTGGATAAGAAAATCAAGAAACTCAAACTACAAATTCCAAATGCACTTTCCGATATTTTTAGTTCGTAGAGAGTCTATTGATCTAAAATACTTAGGGGGGGGGGAGTTGAGTATGCTCACTTTTTCGATTATGTCCGTAAGCGTGTGTAACTGTATAATAGCTCGAATTTATTGATTAAATTTGACTATCTCAACGAAAACAAAAAGCGAAATGAACAATAAGAGACGACACAAGAGGTTTTGAAGTGGTTCAATTTCACAAGTCGAAACCTACGTTCACTATTCTCGATTAATAATTTTAGTACCTTTCTACGGATTACAAAATTACTAACCCTACTCGTACAACTAGACTTTAGTTGTAACTCACAATGAGTATCGTTAAATACTCGACTTACTTACGTTAATAATAAAGCACTTGATTGTTCTTCTAATTGTTCACACAATGAACAAGTAAGAAACAATATGAAGTACTATAATCCAATAACGATATCAATATGCGTAAACGACTTATGAAGAACTCGAGTTTCAAATTGAAATAAAGCAAGAACACGTTTGAAAATAACGTTTGCAATTTAAAACAAGTTTACTCGATTTGCGTGATTTGCTTGAGTATGTTTATGCGCGGAAACGTCTTAACCTTGAACGAAAGAGTAAAGGTAGTATTTATAGAAAATGTGAACTAGGGTTCTAAACTCAAACCCTAGAACCGTGTGGCTTTCGTGTCTCTTATGAAAAGAATTAAATTTAATTCTTCTCTAAGATATCTTCTTAACTTATGGAAATAATTTCTTGACAAATGATATAAAGAAGATAAAATCTTCTATTAAATATTCTTATTTTTATGTAATTGATATCTTACTAAATAATATAAAAAGAGATATGAAATCTCTATCAATATATTATCTAATAGGATATCCTAAACCCTAGCTTGTGCAAAGGGAAAACAAGAAGAGGCATACGTCTAACATAGCCGTGCCTTCTTCATGAAACTCTAGGCGGCTCTTCACGAATCCCTAGGTGGCTCGTTTAGGTTTTAACATGAATAATTTTCATACACCTCAGATAGCATGGCAACTCATAAGTTGTATTACTAATCAATAAGATAATTATAAATTATTCATTCAAAAATAAGTTCAAGATAAGTCCACAATAAATACTTTAGTTTAGAAAAACATTTCGAAATATTTTAAGCTTCAAAATTATGTTCCTCATAAGTCATCCAAAGTCATAGTTGAAATGATTATAGCCTTGGATTTGGTCAGTAAAGTTATAGATGAAATAGCTATAACTTTACTTCTCCAAAATCACGTCTAAAGATACCATTACCGAATGACGACTTATACTATCTAATTTTCCTGGAGATCTTAAGTATGAGGTTCATCTCTTCCATCTTGATTATGAGCTCCTCTTGAGCTTTACTTGATTAATGCTTGAGAACATAATCTTCAAACTTGATCGTTGACTTTGCTACTTGATCATAATATCTTCTTTAATATGAACTTGATCAACGAATAGCTTTACTTGGGAATTTGATCTTGAACACAAGATTCACTTTGATTTACTTGAAACTTGTTCTTGAAACTTTGCTCAAATGATCTTGAAATAATAGATAGACCATCCATAACTTTACTTCACAAATCTTTAAAGTTATAGCTAGACCAACTATAACCGTGATTGCCAATGATGTAACCATGCTTAAGCTAACACGACTAAACAAACGATTACGAGCACAAATATATATATATATATATATATATATATATATATATATATATATATATATATATATATATATATATATATATATATATATATATATATATATATATATATATATATTGTAACACCCCAGTTTATGAAGGAGCCTTTAGCAAGACATTCCCTAATAAACCGGATCATTATTACCATCTCGGTTTCCCGAGGTAGTGAATAACAAATTAAACTCCAAGGCAAAACTATATAATTACTTTAACTTAATTATTACAAAACCTCTTTTACGTCAAATTACAAAGAACTTACATAAATAAAAGTGAAAGTCTTCTAGATGATGATCTAGCTACTAAGTCTTCGATCCAGGTGTCTCACGCCCACCAAGCTCCCGCTCTATCTCTTAAACTCCGTCAAGTCTCGCTCGCCAATATTTGGGTCATCACAGGTGTTCACGAATACACAGGGTCAACCACGAGGTTGAGTAGGGAAAACAATTAAACAACAAAATATGATATGCATGATCCTCCGTCACCTCCATCTCCATCTCAACTCATATCTCGTATCTCATTTCTCATAACTCATAACCCGAACGCCCACCATACCGATCCCCGGTAGACTATATATATCGACCGTAGGCGATCCGCACTCGCGAACAGGACACCAGGGCAAGTTCTGCAGAACCCGCCTGGGCCTTATCACAACATCATCATCACCACACCACATCACCACAAAATCCTCCATCTCCAATGCATATGAATGCTCAAAAGAAATTAATGCAACACAATATATATATAAATCACCAATCCGATAAATCATAAAATCATGCCGGTTACCCGATGTTGTGATATCATACTCAATACGATCAATTCAGTCAATCACCTTCCCGTATATGAATCATAACATAAATCAACAACCGTGAATCAAGTCAACACAATTCAACAACAACGATAATAAGTCAAGTGTATTTCCCTACCTCAAACCGCCAAAGAATTCCAATTAAGCAGTTTAAGCAGTCCAGAAAATAAAGCAATGAATTTGATTATCGGTCCTTCACGAATCCATCACCTAAAACAATTATAATATTTATAATTAATAATTACTAAACATAGAAATCTCCCAAAGTAGAAGCTACTAAAAATAGATAGGTTACCCAATATAGAGAGTTCCTAAAATAGAAGTTTTCCCGAAATACAATCCCGACACCAAACTTATGCCCAACTGATAACTAAAATAACCCGGTTAGTATTTGACCCAACTTCCCAAAATAGAAAGTTACTAAAGTAGAATTTCTTAAAATGGAAACTTTCCCGATATAGTAACTTTTCTCTTTTAACAAACCCGACTCAAAATCCGTCTCTAATTATTTTAAAAGACTCGGGAATTTAAATTAAATAAATTATTTAAATGACTCGGGAATTTCATTTAATAACTAATATGATAAATAAAATATTAAACGAATTAAACGATTTAAGAAAACCCGAATCAAACATAAAACAACTCGAAAAACCCGAATCCACAACCCGTGACATCTCACTCGCCCAAACCCTCACGCGCCGCCTGAACCACCGTGACAACCACCAGCCGTGCTCCCCACTTCGACCCCACCACCAACAACCACCACCAGCCTGGTCGACTGCCGCCGGCGAGTCGAACCAGGGCTGCCATAAGGCCTGGTTCACCATTGTGCCTCACCAAACACCCTCTGTTCTCTCCTTACCACCACCGCAACCAACACCTATTACCTGTCAACTCACCACTGTCCTGCTCACCGTCAGCCCACGAACCCAGACGACATGGCGCCGTCGTTTCGACCTCCCCCGAGTCCACGGTGGCGCCACCCCAATCCTAACCCTCTAACTCACCTGAAAACCCGTATCTTAAACCCATTTGTTCCCCCCTGTCGCTGCCGCCTCTCCCTGCCAATACCACCACCTAAAACCATCCCAACAACCACCAAGTCAATCGTCGCACACCACACTACTCAGATACCCTATCAAAAACCACCATAACCACCTCTATAAGACACGAAACAACAACCAACAACCCGACATCAATGCGAAAAACAGAGGAGGGGGTTGAATGCTTACCTTTCCGCCACCACAACCGCCACCAGGGCCACCCACGGCCGTCGACAATCGTCCCTAGCTCTTCCTTGCTGTGCCGTCAACACCCACGACCATTCTCTCTCTCTCTCTCTCTCTCTCTCTCTCTCTCTCTATGCGTGAAAGGCTGAGATTGGTGTTGAAGAAAAGAGGAAGGCGGGTTGAGGGAGTAAGGTTTGAAGGGTTAGGGTACTATTAGGGTTAGGGTTTAGGGTTAAGGGTTAAATGGGCTGAATATGTTATTGGGCCAGCTCAAATGGGTTAGCTCACATTTCGAATTCCATATAAACCCGTCTCAATTAACTTAGATCGATACAACGCGAGTCAAGTAAAATAATTAACGTAATTATCGACTCAACAATTAACCCGACTTAATTAGTAATATATAAAATGTATAATAATTAATATATATTAATATCCGTTTAATTGATTATATATAAAATACGGGGTATTACAGTCTTCCCCCCTTAAAATGAACTTCGTCCCGAAGTTCGCTCATGTACTTAAACAACATAAGGGTATTGTATATCGTACATACGGACGTCACGCATTTCTAACACGGTTAACACACACTTTTGACACATCAATTAACATAACAAACACGAAATGTTACATTCTGCCCTCCTAAAAATAAACTTCGTCCCGAAGTTTAACTCGTCTTTACTTAACCCCACTAACTACGACTAATAACTACCTGAGAACACCAATGTATAACAACTAAATATTCATCTGAGAACACCGTCATCTTCCATCTAAATTCCGATCTTAGACTCAAGTAACTCAATAACCATGGTTTCACTGGACCGTAAACGTAACTCGGCACAAGGGCCCCACAACTCATAACTCAATACCAGTAGTTTAACTACACTCTCCTTTTAAACCTCAACCAACTAACAGAAGTAGGAATAAAACATATAGAACTCATTTGCATAGGTACCCCACAACGAAACATCTACTTGATCAAAACTACAATCTACAAACAAGTGCAACATAAACATTAAGATTTTACAATCCTCCCCAACTAGAAACATGGTTACGTCCTCGTAACCTCTTTTCAACTTCCATTTACATATGCAACAAAATCACTGTCAACCACATGTAACAGGAAAGAACACATAATAAGAGATTGCGCATTAACATTAAAGTCGAATCAAGGTTTTATTATGGAATTAACTGATTGTCAACAAGTAACATTTAGTACTTAGGTCATGTTTAACTTAAAACACAACATCAAACTAAAAGAACAACAAGAAAGGAACCAAGGTTTACACGGTTTCACAACTAAACAAATTTGATGATCAATTACAGACCATGAACGAGCGAGAGTAAAATCAACAAAACAATTTAAGAAACTTCTCACATTTGTAAACATATCACCGAAAATAGATTTACCACTACTATCCATCACAATCACAGGATCTTATTGACATGTCCGTACAACCATTTACTCACTCACTGGTTTAGGTCACGAATTAGGCCGATGAATTTAAGCAATCAACAACATATTCATAATTCATATTTTAAATTATCAACATTGTTTGCACGATATTAATTCTGAAAACATATTTCCCAATAAAAGTAACTACATATGATCTATGACAACAACAACATCACTTTCATATCCCACATATGTTTCACATTTTAGCAATCATATCTTTCAATTGTGTCTAGCAACTTAGTATACTCATTTTCAGCAAAACAAAAGATATCGTATAAATAACTTAGACATATACATTTGTCATCATATACTTTGTAGAACACTAGCTATGATAAAAGATTAACAACTTGAACAGCTTCTCTGATTTGTACGGTTTGAATAATTAGGCAACTCGTAGGCTTAATTAAACGTAACTATAACTACTATCATTTAAACCAATGCATATCATGTGAATCATCAAAGGGTTATCCTATTATAATTGTCAACATAGTTATCATAATAATCTTTATTATAATATAATTGATAGTAACGACTCGAGAATATAAATATGCCAATTGCCGTGTTATATCAAACAGTTTCCTTTATATCACACCCATACAATTGCAAGAATCACTTTAGCATTTTATGACATTGTAATAATGAACATATTCAATAAGGAATAACAACACTGTTTATTATCATGTTATAGGTATAGGTCCAACTGAAATAATTTAATGCGATGAAGGTAATAAATATCACTATGGGCACACAACTCATATGAAAGACATTAGAACTCAGATGCATCCTACATGTGTGAACATTTAGACATACTCATTACTACCATCCATCTGTAAACATTTAGACATAATTATTATAATTATTCATGCGTGTATATTAGAACAATCAATTAACTTTTAACGCCATCAACTTACCAAGATATGACAATATAGTTTTATATTTATATATATCCGACCACTATGCAAATATGATGCACACACCAGAGACATTACAACATGCCAAATGTATATAAAGTATGCAAACAACTGGACTCGTATAAACATTTCACCCTCGATTAAGAATCAAATTAAGCTATCCAATTTTACTCATGCTATCATGCCAACAATGTTATCAACTAAGTTTTAATTTTATCACTTGTTAAGATACATAACTACTGAACATGCGTGCTACTATCGTCATATAAAGCATTATAAATTCATATTACTAAGGCTCATGAATTAATCAAACAACTGTATGAAACTCAACCTAGAACACACATTTTACAAGTCATGTTTCACGTTGTAACTTTCAAAGATCACGAATAAATAACCGTTCGATTAAAACTTGATTCCTATTATTTTTATAAAACACGGAGAGTTAAAAACACAGGGGAAAAAGAATTAGGTCTAAAGCACAAGAATTTCATTTTTAAAGAATTTTACAACTCAGTTGGTCCAAACAAACATGTGACAACAATTGGTCCAAAACTTGGGTCAGTTTGCAAAACCTACCGTTTAATATAGAGACATCAAAAATTTTCGTGGCTTATCAATTTTGAAAACCTATGCGACTCTTTTGATCGATGGAGTTGGAATTATGCAAAAATTATTAATATCAAACATCTCTGCACATGAACTTCCTAACCACAGCTCACTAAAATATTTATTACTCCTAATCCGTATATCATATAAGCATGAAACCAACGCCAAATGAATACTAACTCCCAGGGCTATCTCTCATAAAATTTTCATCCATAGACAATAAACAGAAAAGAAATGGCAGTAAGGTCAATTAAAGAGTACAATCAAACAAAACAAGTTTCAGCTCTAAGTCGTTCATTTTCTATGTCCCAAACTCTTACAACCATACTATCGATACTAACCCATTCTAACTGAAATCTCACACTGTGTACTTCGTAACATCTACCCCATAGAATCCCTTCGCATCTCGATCTATTCCTTACATCTAAATCACGATTGTTATGACTATAAACATGCAATTCAATAGTGTTTCTAATTACTATCACAATACTATACTAGCATGGCTTCGGAATCACATAACCGCATATTACTAGACATAGTAGTACTATCAACACATCATTCAATATCTATCTAGATAATTATCATCAATTCGCAATTATTTTCACGCTCACGATTACCACAATCCAACACTTCATTGATTATTAAACTGAACACGAAAATTTATTCTCATCTCCACGACATCATATGATCACGTCATCATTCATACAAAACACTTACCGTAACGTTGTCCTGCAGAATGGTTAGAATATATGGGTCTCAAGGTATACATCAACTCGATTATATCCAAGGTTTTCCTTCTAACTACCCCATTCACTCAATTTCTCTCGGGTTACCTGTTCAAAATCGAGAGGGCAAAAGAGTACGTATTAAGGGCGCCTTCTTAACCGCACTATGAGCTCCTATCAGTTCCTACCCAGGGGTTCATTTTATTTAGACACATCCTATGTTCATTGGGCTCATAGGTTTAGGCCTGAGGATCGTTCGCTCTGATACCACTTTGTAACACCCCGGTTTATGAAGGAGCCTTTAGCAAGACATTCCCTAATAAACCGGACTGTTACCATCTCGGTTTCCCGAGGTAGTGAATAACAAATTAAACTCCAAGGCAAAACTATATAATTACTTTAACTTAATTATTACAAAACCTCTTTTACGTCAAATTACAAAGAACTAACATAAATAAAAGTGAAAGTCTTCTAGATGATGATCTAGCTACTAAGTCTTCTGATCCAGTGTCTCACGCCCACCAAGCTCCCGCTCTATCTCTTAAACCTGTCAAGTCTGCTCGCCAACATTTGGGTCATCACAGGTGTTCACGAATACACAGCGTCAACCACGAGGTTGAGTAGGGAAAACAATTAAACAACAAAATATGATATGCATGATCCTCCGTCACCTCCATCTCCATCTCAACTCATATCTCGTATCTCATTTCTCATAACTCATAACCCGGAACGCCCAGCCATACCGATCCCCGGTAGACTATATATATCGATCGTAGCCGATCTGCCCGCTTTCCTTGTTGAGGACACCAGGGCAAGTCTGCAGAGAACCGCCCGGGCCTTAACACAACATCATCATCACCACACCACATCACCACAACATCCTCCATCTCCAATGCATATGAATGCTCAAAAGAAATTAATGCAACACAATATATATATAAATCACTGAACTGATAAATCATAAAATCATGCCGGTTACCCGATGTTGTGATATCATACTCAATACGATCAATTCAGTCAATCACCTTCCCGTATATGAATCATAACATAAATCAACAACCGTGAATCAAGTCAACACAATTCAACAACAACAATAATAAGTCAAGTGTATTTCCCTACCTCAAAGTGCCAGCAATTCCAATTAAGCAGTTTAAGCAGTCCAGAAAATAAAGCAATGAATTTGATTATCGGTCCTTCATGAATCCGTCACCTAAAACAATTATAATATTTATAAATACTAATTACTAAACATAGAAATCTCCCAAAGTAGAAGCTACTAAAAATAGATAGGTTACCCAATATAGAGACTTCCTAAAATAGAAGTTTTCCCGAAATACAATCCCGACACCAAACTTATGCCCAACTGATAACTAAAATAACCCGGTTAGTATTTGACCCAACTTCCCAAAATAGAAAGTTACTAAAGTAGAATTTCTTAAAATGGAAACTTTCCCGGTATAGTAACTTTTCTCTTTTAACAAACCCGACTCAAAATCCGTCTCTATTTATTTTAAAAGACTCGGGAAATTAAATTAAATAAATTATTTAAATGACTCGGGAATTTAATTTAATAACTAATATGATAAATAAAATATTAAACGAATTAAACGATTTAAGAAAACCCGAATCAAACATAAAACAACTCGAAAAACCCGAATCCACAACCCGTGACATCTCACTCGCCCAAACCCTCACGCGCCGCCTGAACCACCGTGACAACCACCAGCCGTGCTCCCCACTTCGACCCCACCACCAACAACCACCACCAGCCTGGTCGACTGCCGCCGGCGAGTCGAACCAGGGCTGCCATAAGGCTTGGTTCACCACCGTGCCTCACCAAACACCCTCTGTTCTCTCCATACCACCACCGCAGCCAACACCTATTACCTGTCAACTCACCACTGTCCTGCTCACCGTCAGCCCACGAACCCAGACGACATGGCGCCGTCGTTTCGACCTCCCCCGAGTCCACGGTGGCGCCACCCCAATCCTAACCCTCTAACTCACCTGAAAACCCGTATCTTAAACCCATTTGTTCCCCCCTGTCGCTGCCGCCTCTCCCTGCCAATACCACCACCTAAAACCACCCCAACAACCACCAAGTCACTCGTCTCACACCACACTACTCATATACCCTGTCAACAACCACCATAACCACCTCTATAAGATACGAAACAACAACCAACAACCCGACATCAATGCGAAAAACAGAGGAGGGGGTTGAATGCTTACCTTTCCGCCACCACAACCGCCACCAAGGCCACCCACGGCCGTCGACAATCGTCCCTAGCTCTTCCTTGCTGTGCCGTCAACACCCACGACCATTCTCTCTCTCTCTCTCTATGCGTGAAAGGCTGAGATTGGTGTTGAAGAAAAGAGGGAGGCGGGTTGAGGGAGTAGGGTTTGAAGAGTTAGGGTACTATTAGGGTTAGGGTTTAGGGTTAAGGGTTAAATGGGCTGAATATGTTATTGGGCCAGCTCAAATGGGTTAGCTCACATTTTCGAATTCCATATAAAACCGTCTCAATTAACTTAGATCGATACAACGCGAGTCAAGTAAAATAATTAACGTAATTATCGACTCAACAATTAACCCGACTTAATTAGTAATATATAAAATGTATAATAATTAATATATATTAATATCCATTTAATTGATTATATATAAAATACGGGGTATTACATATGTTGGGGTTGGTGTCCTTAACAGTTAGTGCAAGGACTTATAAACCTCTAAAAGGATCAAAGGGCATACTTTTGGTATTATTATCAGTTGATCCACGTTTATCAATAACGGTTGGCTTGCTAGATAAGTTTGACGTTATTGTCATACAGATGGCGGTGATCAACTGGTCCCTAAAAGTCACACCTATATTTTACGTTCGAGAGATGTGACGGTATGAAAATACTGTCATGTAGATGCCAAAATTGACTAACCAGTTAGTCCGAGTTATTTGACTAGTAATTAGTCAAATATGTGATGTTGAGATATTATATTTAATACGGATTAAATATCATGAGCTAAGGCGAATTAACCAGTTAATTCGTAAAATTAAATATAAGCGTTTTATATTTAATTAATGTATATTGAATAAATTATACAATACTTTTTTTTGTCGGACACGTATTAATAATTCACTAACCCGTATTATTAGGCGATGCCTAAATTTCCGATAACCGATAACATTTATAATCGAGACCGCGTCATATACATTTAGCAATTTATGAGCCGGACCACGAGGTAAAATTAAGAGGAAGTGGAAGCCCACTTCCCCATGCAAACCCACGGCTGGCCGAGGTTAACAAAAGGAGAGACTCCCTCTCCTTTTTGACCTAGACATTTCATTTTACAGAAAACTAGGGTTTTCGAGACACTTTCTCTCTGAAACTCAGATCTCACATCTCGAAAACCTCACAACAAGTTCTCCCAATATTGCAAGGCAATCGGAGAACACGTTCTAGCACAAGGGCATTTCTCGGACAAGGTCTTGGGTGCAACAATTAGGAGGGAATCTCATTTGATTTACATTTTTTACGCCGTGCATCAAAGGACCCGAGGTTATTTCTTGTTCCTTATCGTTTCTATTGTATTTATGTTTTATGACAATAATCACATGTTTAAATTTACGTTATAGTCCTAAATTTAAAGGGTATTATACGGATGTATACCCACAACATATATATATAATTAAGCACAAATATTTTTATGGATTGGAATTGATATCTTACTAAATTTTGCTTGGTCTTGTGTGATATAAAACCATTTGTCATGAATATGAATGATATTTGCCATATCCTTGAATTTTAAGGAACAAGATATCCTATCATAACTTAATTTTGAAAGAGCAAAACATAGTCTTTGAAACTTGTTCTCTTCGGTAAGAGATGGATGCAAGGCTGATGTGTGACTTCTAATTTTAGCTTGTTGAAGCCAATTGATAATAGTACCCGGTGATACTCCAATTGATGCACCAAATGTTTTCATGGATCTCATATGTCTCTCATGGTTGTTGCTAATATTCTCTCTGCCGGAATTTCAAGTGTTGGCCTGCCTGTTTTTCCCTTGAGTTTGGAATCTAGTTGCAACTTCCCACCATGTTCTCTTTGATGTTTTGCAACTCTCCATACTTCAAATATTGATCTTCTATCAACCTGATATTTTGCTGCAATTATGTTCATAGAACCTCTTAATGGCTTGCCATTACTCCTATATTCATATAAAAAGCATCATATTCTATGTCTCTCATCATTTGTGAGATTTGGCCTTCTCATTTTCAAGTAAGCAGAGGTAAGTTTTACTGTTTTTGATTATTTTGTCTTTGAATAACTAACTAACAGTTTTGTGAAGTGCAGTTAAGTGGAAAACTTATAGGGAAAAAATGAAGGAGGCCGAGCTGAAAGAGATGGAAGGAAAGAAGAAGATGAAGAGATTAAGAAGCTGGATTATTGGAAGAAGATGAAAGAGAAGGACTGAATCGTTGTTAGTGATTGTAGAAAATATTATAACCAAATAATTGTTTCATTAGTTCGGAGTAATTAATTTACGGGGAACATTTATGAGTTTTTGAATTTCCCCCTCATTTGTATTTTGGTGGGAATTGTCAATCCCAAAACCTGGTTTGTAAATTAAGATTAAAATAACTTTTCTGTTAATCATTTAAGTTTTATAAGTTGATTAATACCAACTTGCAAGCCGAATATTACTTTTTCTTTCTTTATTGTCTTGTCTTAATTCTTGTCCAAAAAGATTTGAGATGAAAATAGATAAATGGAGAAAACATATTTTTTTTTTTAACTAAATTGTCGTAAAACCAAAAACTGTATCAATAAAATATATGCATTCAAAACTCAATTTATGGTTTGGTTGGGAGGTGTGCGAAGGTAAGCTCAAGCGTCTATTCTGCTCGTGAGTGTAATGTCGAGTTCTTTAAGACCTCTAGAATATGCAAGTTGAATAAGTTATGACCCTCTTTAGATCGTTCTGTAATATTCCAGTGGTTACCGCTCTCTCTCTCTCTCCGATAGCATGCATCTTCTAAGGAAGACGGCCTATCAGGGCTAAATGGGTGTGTAGGAGCGAGTGAAGTCGCTTTCCTTAAATAAGGACGAGCCGGTTGGGGTGTGGCGGGAGAGGGGGGGGGGGGAGTAAAATTCTTCACTCAAAGAAGAAAAAGAAAAAGTAAAATTCCAAAAATTAAAAGTGAAATGAACAAAACTTGAAAACGGTAATTAAGACGAGCTCTTATCTGCTAATAATTTCCCAATAGCAGGCAGACCAGTCTGTTGGAAATATAGAGTCACTATAAGGGCGAAAACATATTTAGAGAATAGATGATGTTGTGTACTTGTGTCGTGGTATGGAGGCCACTGAATGAAAAACGAAATCGCCCCGACTACGGTACAAATCGATATATGCGTCGTCCCCCAAGGTCACACAAGACTCCTAAAAGTTGTGTACTCAACTATTAAGAGTTGGAACTCATATGGTATACTCAAAATTATCAAAGAGAAGAAGTAGATGATATATGAAGATGTGTATGTCAAATGACTACATACTTCTCATATTTATAGTGATTAATTAGCACTATAAAGAGGCATAAACTACCATAAACATGAAGTTAGTGGGGTGAAAATTTCTTAGGTCCTTTAGTAGGACTATTAATGTGTCCTCCTTAGCCAATAAGAAACCATCATACTAGTATTGTTCTTATATTTACCTTTATATTTATAACTTTTAAATGGGCATGAAAAATTCTTATTGGTTAGGGATGACACATTAATGGTCCTCCTGGAGTAGAGCTGATCAAATGCGAGTTGGCCCGTTAAAATAGCGGGCTTGGACAAGAAAAATAAAAAATTAAACGGATAACGGACAAGAAAATTAGACCCGCTAGAATAAATGGAATGGTTTGGACTAAAAAAAATTGCCCATGGGCAGCCCGCTATTTAGGGTATGTTTGGATTGAAGGATTTGGAGGGAAAAGAAAGGAAGGGAGAGTACGGGATTTAAAATCCTTTGTTTAGATATCAAATGAGGGTGGAGGGAAATGGAGGGGGAGAGATTTGGAGGGATACAATTTCCCTCCTCCAAGCCTAATCAAAATCTCTCCACAATAGGCAAGATTTGGAGGGAAATTGTATCCAAACACCCACACCCCATTCCCCCTCCCCTTCCCTTCTCTCCCTTTCCCTTCCCTCCTTTCCCCTCCCCTTCCTTTCCCTCTACTTTTGCTATCCAAACACACCCTTAAAGTAACCCCATAAAAGTTCTCAAAACCCCAATCTTCCGACATTATCTGCTCATTTCATTTACAATTTGTACACTCTAAACCAATTAGGTAGCGTAAATGAATACTTATGCCTTACGTATAAGTGGAAGATTGTCGGTATTTACACTTGTTGTATAAAGATTCTTCGAGACTGGACATGCTAACGGGATTGTCGTATAAAGATAGTATCTTTAATATATTTATTACACGGGAGTGTATGTAACCGCTAACAATGTCGCACAAAGATCAAGGCAAAAATGAACTTTTGATGTTTGTAATAGAACATACATTGGCAAACTTGTGTTTTTTTCCAAAATCTAGTAAACTTAACATTTGAAAATTAGTATACTTTCTTAAGGGTAAGCATTTAAAGACAACTGTTAAGTTTTTGTGGGATGTAGCGATAACAAATTCGTATTTTAATAAAAACACTAATTTCTGTATTTTATTTTAATTAGTCAGGCCCGCGGGCCGGCCCGCTTTTTTGAAGTGGGCGGGTACGGATAGTGGAAACTGGCCCGCTTAGCGGGATCGGGCTATAAAATAAGGCCCGTCGGACACTTTTTTACCAGCACGGCCCGACCCGTGTCCGGCCCAATCCCGCTTTTGATCAGCTATATCCTGGAGAACCTAAGAATTTTTCGGGTGAACCTATAAACATACATTTAGTGGAGAGTAGACCTGACAAAAGTATACCGAACCCGAAATGCCGATCGAAAATACCTGAATCGATACCTGATCGTACACCCGAAAGCTATAATTGAACTTCCCCCTGAAACCTGAATTGATTCGAAATCGAACCGAATTTGTAATATCCGAAATAGACCCAAGATCGAATGAACCTGAACTGTTTCAACCTGAATTGTTTTAATCCGAACCGATATATACTTGAACCGATTTCAACCTGTACACTTATGACAGAAACCAGCATTGAAACCCGAAATGACCCGAATGTACCTATGCGTCACATCTAGGGTGTCTTTTTGTACATGAGTGTCACCCCTTTGTCGTCAATGAATTAATATGTTATCGTAGTTATACGAAAAAAACATTATTTATTACTTTTTTTAAAAAAATTATTCGTATTATATCCAATCTTTTGAATAAAGATCTAATCCCTTGACATCCGATTCGATTATGACCTAACTCGAATCTCATCTGCTCTGATATTGACCTGACTCGAATCTTATTTGCACCTATATTGACCCAACTCGAACCTGAACCGGGCCCGAAATATCTACAACCGATTAAAAGTGAAAATTGAATCCAACCTGAATTGAACCGAACTGAAATCGAAAAAAAAAAAAGATAAACCGAAATTGTAACACCCCCATATTCAGAGGAGCCTTAACTAGGCCTTCCTTAGCAGATAAGGGCGTTACCATCTCGGTTGCCCGAGGTAAGTAATCATCAAAAGTCGATAAAAGAACAATTATAGTTATATTACAAGCATTACAACCAACTTAACACAATAAAGATACAAATCGTCAGCTACACACTATCTCTATCAAAACTCGTGAGGACTCATCCCCGCCAGGACTCCAGCTATCAACGACATCAACACCTGCTAAGACTGACTGCTCACCATAAGGGATCACGGCAGACACATAAACAAACAAGACAACCACACAAGGTCAGTAACCGAGGCAAGACTCAATCTGAATCAACAACAATTAACAACACACCACAAACACAACCAGTCACACACAATCACACTCACCCCAATCAATCTCCGTCACCGACTGTCCACTGGACCAGCCCTGCCAGTGGGGGACCGCAGCCGTACCCACCAAATCCCCGCTCATCATACCGAGCGATAACCCTGTCCCATTAATGTGCACATCCCCTCCCGTGGCGGGTTCCACGGAGGGCGAAACTAGGGCGTGAAGCCACTCCCGCAAGCGACTCCACTCACCGAGGACGCACCTCGAGAACCGGAGACAAACAATCACGCGCATACCGCAATACAACAACAACCAACAAACTGTATACACCAACCGACTACCGCATATACGCTGCCACACAAACACAACTACAACACAACAACCACGACACAACAACCGACACACTAGACCATCCACAGAAACTGAGTAGGCGAACCTACCTTTAAGCAACTGCAACCATTCCATGTCTACACACGCAATATCCAGCAACCAAGCAACACCTATATATGCAACACAACCATCTATCACTACCAAGCAAACCCTAACTGCAAAGACAAGGATACGGATGATGATGACGACATACCTACAAGAGGAAACCTGGCAAAAGACCGCTACCCGACTTAAGCTACGCTCTCCTAAGGCACAAGAACCTTCAAAGGCTTCCATGGAGGTTATATGGTGAAGGGAAGGGAAGGAGGTGACCTAAGGATCTGAAGAAATGAGGCGGAAATGATTTGCGGATTTAACAAAACACGATTATAAACCCTCGCTGAAAACCTGTTACTCGATCGAGTGGCCCACCTACTCGATCGAGTGGCCCCTACTCGATCGAGTATCTAAGCTACTCGATCGAGTAGCCTCTACTATATCGAGTACCACCCCTAACTCAAGGCACAAGATAAGTTTGGTACGCACTTCTAAGGACTATTACCGCTCCCAAGGTCAGTCAACGGGTCTCTAAAAGGGTGGGTATTACAGTCTTCCCCGCTTAAAAAGAACTTCGTCCCCGAAGTTCAACCCACCTATCTCAAAGCACAAGACACGGGACAAAACGACATCACTACTCTTTCGACATAGGTTACTACTCCCCGGAAATACCATCCCCCATGTCATCATCATCAACTGTCTAACGCTCCATATAGATCGACCTCTACAAGCTACCACTTGAAATACCAACCTCACAACACGAACCGGCACAACCAACGATTACCCAACACATTACGAGATTACACTTTCACTAGCAACAACCATCAACACGAAACATGTCACATATCAACACGCAGCATGACTATACCACCATGTTACTCAACAACGCGATTATATTCCAACACATGACATCATAACTATCTCTTTAGGACCGTCTATTAAAACATACTATCAACTTTTACTTCGACACAGGAATTACTCAACGAACCAATGCAAACAATTACAACTTCATACAAGAAATGTAACCAAAGTAATAGGAAACCTCATAAACAAACAACAAAATAATTGCAATATCGGCCTTTTTATTTCGCGGCATTACTCTTCCCCTCTAAAAGGAACTTCGTCCCCGAAGTTCACCACCAAATCACTACACATGTTATGTACTACTTACGTCTTGACACATATATCTAACCCATATCGTTCATTATTGACATTACTCATTAATTAGACAACCATTAAACCATAACAACGTATGCAACCATATTCGAATAACTAGCCACCGTCAAGAATGCATGTATATATCATTTGTATTTGTATATGGAAGGACACATCTCCGGTGAAATATAATTAGTAGACATTACGGATGTAAAATGAATGCAATAAGAAACAATTACTACTTCACTATTCGTTACAAATACGCATCTAAAATCCAAACACGACTTCCAACATATGAAATTAACGGTTCAAACATGTTACTAATCATCAGTAGCCATGTTAAACACCAAACATGTAATTATATAACCATTAAACAATTTTAATTAGTGAAAAGTTCCTGTAACAGTGCTACTTGATCGAGTATATAGGGTACTCGATCGAGTGCCCGCTAACCGATCGAGTGTCTTGGCTACTCGATCGAGTAGCCCTGAGATCAGAATGCTCCATATCCGTCACACCTGCAGCTACTCGACCGAGTGTGGGGCACTCTGTCGAGTAACCACAGGTCAAACCTTAGAGAATGCCTCAAACAACAAATATATATATATATATATATATATATATATATATATATATATATATATATATATATAAAAAACATCGCATAAGCGCGAGTCGGGTTGACAACCCGACCCCCCAAAATCCTCGTAAACAAGTTCAAACTAAGTAAATCCGACCTTATGGCCATCCGTACAAACCAAAATAAAAGTTCCAACTAAGAACGACTACCATCATCCAACATCATCAACCATAAACAAAAGAAAGAAAAAGGAGTATCACTCCTGCTGCTGCTCACCCATCATCTCATCTCCACCACCATCTCCTCCCGAGGTGCCTGCTCCCGATGACCCAATACCCGCATCAACCCCAACCCCAGCTCCAGGACTCACATACCATGGGGTCAAGCCACCAAAAGCAAAGGACTTAGGTGTCCCCCAAGCTGTCTGTGTAACACCCCCATACTCCAAGTGCCTTACCAGGACCACCCAGGTATAAGGATGTTACCATCTCGGTTACCCGAGGCAATGATAATCAAATAAACAATAAAGAAACAACGTTTAAATAGAAATACTTAGTGAAAGGTTACAATCTCGAAACCAAAACCAAAAGTACAAATACATGTTCTTAAACTGAATGTTTACTGATCCAACTAAAATGTCATGAAAACTACTAAGCTACAACGGAAGACTTCTATCATCAGATCGTGGCACATCCCAGCTATCCCAGTACTCAACTCATACCTGCTCAATATCTGCTCACCATCCCCGAATGGATCACCGCAGGTTTTAAAACAATAATCGGGGTCAGTACTATTTACATAAATCATATAACCAACGGAATGCAAAAACAATGCAGCTCATACAATCATACACAATCATCCACTCCACTCCATCTCCGTCACCGACCGTCCACCGGACCAGCCACGCCGGGGGGACCGCAGCCGTTCCCACCTAAGCCCCGCTCATCATACCGAGCGATAACCCTGTCCCATTAATGTGCACATCCCCTCCCGTGGTGGGTTCCACGGAGGGCGAAACTAGGGCGTGAAGCCACTCCCGCAAGTGACTCCACTCAGCCGAGAACGCATCTCGAGAACCAGAGACAAATAATCACATCCATCAACAACAATCAATCAACAACCGTCACAAAACCAATCAACAAGCACTAATTACAACACAATCACCACACATTATGTAACTAATACTGAGTAGGGAAACCCTACCTGGAAAGCACAACAATCAGACGATCTCACAGCTGATATCAAAAAGCTTCCTCTACGAATCCTCCTTCTAACATACAAACATATAATCACTACCAAGCATAACATACTACAAAACCCCCAATTCCCAAATTAGGGTTTAACCAAGTTTAAAGAAACATTATAAAAATGGCATATAGGTCTTACCCTTGACGCAAGAATCACAACGGTATAAAGAAAGGTAAAATCCGACCTTCCAAACTCCGGGATTTGCTAACAATGCGATTAAGGTGATAAACGTACTTTGCTTTCTCTCTTGACAGTAATTTAGGTTTTGAAAAGTGTTTAGATCAATGACGGAAAAGATTATATACCTTAATCGCATAATTAACAAAACCCGAGAAATAACTCCCCGTAAACCGGCTACTCGATCGAGTAGCTGAGGTACTCGATCGAGTACCCCCTTACTCGATCGAGTATCATAGTTACTCGATCGAGTACACAACAGGTCAGAAACTATTTTAAAAACGCAACTCACCCTTACTCGATAGAGTAAGGCCTACTCGATAGAGTACCCAGAGACTTATAAATACGGAGTATTACAGTCTTCCCTCCTTAAAAAGAACTTCGTCCCCGAAGTTCAAGCCACAACAAAACAAAGACACACACTACTACACTCCCGACTCAACAACCAAAACAAAACACAACATACAACATGTTACTAACCCAAACTCAACCCGACTCAACCACAACAACTATACCGACACAACATAAAAAGGGTATAAAGCTCTTAAAAACTCTTTGCGATCATCTCCTACCCCCCTAAAAGAAACAAGGTTACGTCCTCATAACCAAACATACCTGATCAAAAAGGAAAGGGTAGCGCTCTCTCATGGCATCCTCTGCCTCCCATGTAGCTTTCTCAGTCTCGTGGTTAGACCAAAGGATCTTAAGCAAAACTGTCTCACCACTCCTAGTCTTCCTAACCTTCCGGTCAAGAATCTGCTTAGGTACCTCAAGATATGATAAAGACTCATCTAGCTCTAAGTTCTCTGCCTCTAACATATGTGACGAGTCACTCACATACTTCCGCAGCTGCGATACATGAAACACATATGCACTCTCTCTAACGCAGCAGGTAAAGCCAGACGATAAGCAACTTCCCCAACTCGCTCTAAGATCTCATAGGGCCCGATGAACTTCTGACTCAGCTTGCCTTTCTTCCCAAATCTCATAACCCCACGCATAGGAGACACTTTCAGAAGAACCTTATCCCCAACCTGAAACTCTATATCCCGGCGATGTAGATCTGCATAACTCTTTTGCCTATCTTGAGTTGCTCTCATCCGTTCCCTGATCATCTTAATCTGTTCAACCATCTCATGTACCATCTCTGGTCCTAGAACCACTGCCTCAGCACTGTCGTCCCAAAAAATCGGACTCCTGTATATCCTCCCATATAAAGCCTCAAACGGTGCCATGCCAATACTAGTGTGATAGCTGTTGTTGTAAGAAAACTCTATCAAATCCAACCTCTGTTCCCAGCTACCACCAAAGTCCATCACACAAGCTCGTAACACACTACAAGAAAACAAGACAAAGGCGACAGAGAAGCTACAGTCGCCAATTTGGCGACAGAAAAAAAAAACTCGGGCGACGGAAAACAGTCGCCAATTTGGCGACTGTAGCTTTTTATCCAAAAATCTGTATGAAATCCACGGGCGACCGAAAGTTATCCAATTTGGCGACCGAAAACAGTCGCCAAATTTAGCGACCAATACCCGTCGTCAATTTGGCGACCAAAAACAGTCGCTAATCGCCTGTTATTTTTTTTTGCCAATTTCTTCACCCGTCACCCCTCATTCATTCTATCAACAACCAAAAAAAAAAAGCTACAAGAAACCCGACGCCACCACCAACTACCACGACCACCGAACGCCACCACTCGTCGCCGCCATCCGCACACCACATCACCACATCACTATCGACCCTTTGTTTTTCTTTTTAATAAAGGTTTGTTTTCGACTCAAATTGATTTAATTACTTCAATCCTTCATATTTTGTTTAAGTTGTGATGCTTATTTAGTATCTAGTTGTAATTTATACATTAGTGATGCTTATTAATGTATGTAGTTGTAATTTAATTAGCATTTTTGTTAATTAATTTGAGTTAGGGTTAGAAATTGGGGTTTTTGTTAAATTAGTAATGTGATTTGATTAGGGGATGTAATTGAAGGTTATCTTGATAATATTAGTATTATTGAAGGTAGTAACTTAGTTTTAGTAATATTGAAGTAGTATTGTTGAAGGTAGTATAGTTTTATGAAGGTAGTATAATGTTAGGATTGTATAAATTTGCCTTATAATTAACGAAATTAAGTTAGAATGAGCATGATGTATAAATTTGTTAAATTAGTAATGTCATTTGATTAGGGGATTGTATAAATTTGCCTTATAATTTTGACAACTTGTTTAATATATAATGACCTAGTACCCGTTCAAGAATTACTCATTAGGAGCAATTCTTGAATAGTCCCCATTTTGGGACTGTCTTTGTACGTTTCAAGTCACTTAGGTAGTAAACACATAGTTGTGATTTTATTAATGAGAAAAGAATTTGGTTGCAATTTTCTCCAATGTTCTCTGAATACATATGTGGAATATGTATCTTTTCCACATTGTGTATTTGGAGAACTAAGAGGAATTGCTGCCGAATTTTTTTCTCATTAATAAATCACAAATGTGTGTTTGCTAGTGACTTGAAACATACATTGATGGGTTTAGGTTGGAGTGATAAGGACCCAATTGAAATCTTGAAATTAGCATAAAATGGAGGATGAGATAACCATTGTTTTTTTGTTGAAATTAATTATGGAGGTGGTAGTGGAGCGGGAGCAAGTTTCCCTGTTATGTAGTTTTTTAGAGAACATGTTATTCCCGGATAATGTTAGATGACCAAAACTCATAGATGTGTGTATGGAACATGATTTTCTTTATCAAGTTTGGTTGTGTTGGCTTCCCATGTGTTCTCTGCTGGAAGTGTTGGTTTATTTGCAGGTTTTTACGTATTTGGCTAGGTCAAAAACGATTTTTAGGCTAAAAAAAATGTAAATTTGGCGACGGATACTGGGCAATTGACGACGGGAAACCGTCGCTAAGCTTCTGATCATGAATTAATTTTAGGGTCATTGGCGACGGATACTGGGCAATTGGCGACGGGAAACAGTCGCCAAAATGGCGGCCAAAAACAGTCGCCAAATTGGCGACCAAAAACCGTCGCCAATATTGAATTTTTGGAAGTGACGTGGCTTGAACTATGGCGACCAATGACAGTCGCTAATGTGGCGACTAAACACAGTCGCCAACTTTGGCGACGAGTTTCTGTCGCCCGCTTTAAAAAAATTCCGTCGCCAAAATTGGCGACGAAGTCCTGTCGCCAAAAGCGACTAAACCTAGCTACGAAGTGCGGGCGACGGGCCTTAGTCGCTTTATTCTTAATGGCGACTGTTCTCAGTCGCCTTATATGGTCGCCAATTACCTTATTTGTTGTAGTGACGTATCCTCAAGAGTTTTGATTGTTCTCTCAGTCTGACCGTCTGTCGCAGGATGAAAAGCTGTACTCATCTTCAAAGTTGTTCCCAAAGATTCCTGCAACTCTTTCCAAAACCGTGATATAAACCTCGCATCTCTGTCAGACACTATGTCCTTAGGGACTCCATATAACTTTAGCACATTCTTTCGATAAGCCATAGCCAATTGTGCCTTAGTCCATGTATCTTTCATTGGAACAAAGTGAGCTGACTTGGTCAGTCGATCCACTATCACCCGTATCATGTTATTACCCTGTTGACTCTTTGGTAAACCCACGATCAAATCCATTGAAATGGATTCCCACTTCCACTCAGGTACCTCTAAAGACTGAATCTTACCTTGTGGTCGTCGCTGTTCCCCTTTAACTCTCTGGCATGTCAAACAACGGGCCACAAACTCTGCTGTTTCTTTCTTCATCCCAGGCCACCAAAACGTGTCTTTAAATCCTTGTATAGCTTGTCACCACCCGGATGTACTGAATACGGTGTACAATATGCCTCTGTCATGATTGTCTTTTTCAGCTCCTCATCATTAGGGACACACCACCTACCATCGAACCTCAAACTACCATCTGTATGAATAGAAAATCGGGACACTGTCCCTTTCTCTACTCCAGCTCTCCACTCAACCATCTTAGGATCTGAAGCCTGTTTACCTCGAATATCATCATAAAGATCAGGCTGAATCAAATCTCCCACATCCCCTCTCTCGCATCATATGTATCCCAAACTTCCCCACCTCATCTCTCAACCTCATCAAAGATAGAGCTGTACACAGGGAATGTACACTCTTCCTACTCAAAGCATCTGCAACAACATTGGCTTTCCCTTCATGGTAGATAATATCCATGTCATAATCGCCAATCAGCTCCATCCACCTCCTCTGTCTCATGTTCAACTCCTTTTGAGTGAAGTGTACTTGAGACTCTTGTGATATGAAAATACCTTAAAGGTCGCCCCATAAAGGTAATGTCTCCAAATCTTGAGAGCAAACACCACTGCACTCAACTCTAGATCATATGTAGGATAATTCTCCTCGTACGACTTGAATTGCCTAGAAGCATAGGCAATCACCTTACCGTTCTGCATCAACACACATCCTAACCCATTCTTTGAGGCATCTGTATAAACCTCAAAGTTCTCTATCCCTTCAGGCAATGCTAAGATAGGAGCTGTGGTCAAACGCTCCTTTAATGTTTGGAATGCCTTCTCACAACTCTCATCCCAACGAAACCTGTTCTCTTTCCTCATCAAAGCTGTCATAGGTCTAGCTATCTTGGAGAAATCTTTCACGAACCGTCTGTAGTATCCAGCTAAATCCAATAAACTCCTAATCTCAGCAACATTCTTTGGTGCTTCCCACTTTGTCACTGCCTCAATCTTCGTCGGATCCACAGCTACTCCCTCCTTAGAGATC
This sequence comes from Silene latifolia, assembly GCF_048544455.1. Taxonomy (NCBI): domain Eukaryota; kingdom Viridiplantae; phylum Streptophyta; class Magnoliopsida; order Caryophyllales; family Caryophyllaceae; genus Silene; species Silene latifolia. The sequence goes on along the minus strand of NC_133527.1, from coordinate 39,070,729 downwards.
ACATGCCCCAGAAAAGCAACTTTCTCTAACCAGAACTCACACTTGGACAGCTTAGCATACAACTCATGCTCCCTCAAAATCTGCAACACGATCCTCAGATGCTCCTCATGCTCCTCCTTAGTCTTAGAGTAGACTAAGATGTCATCGATAAACACCACCACAAACTTGTCCAAAAACTTTCTGAAGATTCTGTTCATCAAATCCATAAACACAGTCGGTGCATTAGATAACCCAAACGGCATCACTACATACTCATAATGGCCATACCTTGACGTGAAAGCTTTCTTTGGTATGTCCATCTCTCTAATCTTCACCTGATGGTACCCCGACCTCAAATCAATCTTGAAGAAGACTGATGCACCACTCAACTGATCAAACAGTTCATCTATCCTTGGCAAAGGATACTTGTTCTTCACCTGTCACTCGTTTCAGCTCTCTGTAGTCTATGCATAACCTCAAACTCCCATCTTTCTTCTTCACAAAAAGAACTGGTGCTCCCCACGGCGATACACTAGGTCTAATGTATCCCTTCTCTATCAGATCATCTAACTGTTTCCTGAGCTCCTCCATCTCTTTAGGACCCATCCGGTACGGTGCCTTAGAGATTGGCCCCGTCCCCGGTTTCAACTCAACGGTGAAATCTATCTCCCTCTTCGGTGGCAACCCCGGAATCTCCTCTGGAAAAACATCTGCAAACTCTCCCACCACCGGTATTTGATCAACTGTCGGACTCTCTATCCGGTCATCTCTCACATGGCACAAGATCAAAGGACATCCCTTCCTCAGATAAGACTTCAAAGTGACAGCTGCAATCAACTTAACTTTGGGTTTGACTAGAAACCCACGATAAGACACACTAACACCCTTAGGCCCTCTCAAAGACACTTTCTTTTGATGAAAGTCTATCTTAGCTTTATAATTTCCTAACCAATCCATCCCGACTATCATCTCAAAACCGTCAAAAGGAAACTCTAGCAAGTCTACAGGCAGATCAACTTGCCCAACTATCATAGACACATCTCTAAACAACCTCCCACATGATACAGACTCTCCCGAAGGTATAAAAACTTTCTCACTCACAGACTCATATACTCTCCGACCCAACCTTTTAACATGACTCGAAGATACAAACGACTGAGAAGCCCCCGAATCAAACAAAACAAAGGTATGAATACCGTTAACAAGAAAAGTACCAGTGATAACATGGGCATCCTCCTCAGCTGCTTTCTTGTCCATCATGAACAGCTTTCCACTGGTCTTCTGTCCACCTCCCTGGAAAGTACTGGCTGATGTGGTCGGCTTAGCACCCGACCCCTGATTGTTGTTGTTGTTGTTCGTAGCTAGTTTCTGATAAGAATTACCGCCATTGCGGTTACCTCCACCCTGATAGCTCTGACTTCTCCGGTTAGACCATGACCCAGACGATCTATTGCTCGCATAACTCTGAGCAGGTCCCTGAGAATAGCTCCCCCGAGCCGATAACTGAAAAGCTCCAGGCACACTCGTGCACTCATGTCTCTTGTGGCCCACACCGCCACAGCCAAAGCAAGTCATACCCCAACTACCACTGCTACTCACACGGCCACGCCCGAAGGAAGCCCCATCACTAAACCTTGACCCATAAGAAAACCCTCTAGCTTGATTGTGGTTGCCTTTCTTGTGACTAGACTGGCCTCCACCCTCACTCTCAGCCTTTCTTTTCTCACTCACTCTCTCCTGAGCCATCTCAACCAGCCTCTCAGCTCTCCCAGCTCTCTCATAAGCTTCCTTAACATCGGTAAGGACTCCCACGGGTAACTTATCTATAATCTTGGGTGTCAACCCTCTTTCAAACCTCAGCGCTAGGCTCTCCTCACTCAGACCCATATCCTCAGCATAACTAGACTTCTCATTAAACTGCTTGTAATACTCAGCAACTGACATATCAGATGTCATCTTAAACCCATCAAACTAGTCTCTCAGCTTACTCCTCACATGTTTCGGTACAAACTCCTTCCTCATAGCTCTCCGAAACTCGTCCCATGGTATAGCAGGTAAGCCCTGGTTCGCATACATCTCCCTAGCACTCACCTTCACCGTATCCCACCACTTGTCAGCTGCGTCCCTCAGGTAGAACGCAGCTTGTTCTACTCTCATCTCATCAGGACAATGAACCAGGTCCAGGATGTTCTCCATCTCACGATGCCAGTTGTCAAGAAGGTTTGGTTCCCCGGTTCCCGTGTACTCTTTTGGGTTAAACCTCGCTATATAGAGACTGATCTTAGAGTGATCAACCTCCTTATCCTTATTCACTTTCTTTAAGGCCTCAGTCAGGGCATCTTGATGCTCCAACATCTTAACAACATCATCTATGTTCATGGTCTCAGCTCTCGCATAGTAAGCGTTTCTCTTGGGCGGCATCTTGAAACTATATATAAGAAAGGGTAGACATAAACACACGCACTAAATCTCAAAACACGAAAAACAGTTGCCCAGACATACTCGATCGAGTACCCAAACCTACTCGATCGAGTAAGAGGCTACTCGATCGAGTGCCCAACATACTGGATCGAGTGCCTCGACTCCAGAACCCAAACAGACCTTCTGATCTCTAACATACTCGACCGAGTAGCCCGGCTACTCGATCGAGTGACCCCCTACTCGATCGAGTGCCCGAGGTACTCTATCGAGTGCCCAAAAACACGATTCTGGATTCAAAATCGTCAAATACCCACTCGATCGAGTTAAACCCACTCGATCGAGTATCTCACCTACTTGATCGAGTATCCCCCTACTCGATCGAGTCATGCTGACTCGCATAAACTACCCGCATGTTATCTCACATCTCCCAACATACTAAGCAACATTATGAACGCAACATGTGATATAGCTAAGCATGAAATTTTATCAAGTTTTTCATATAATCAACTAAACAGTGACGTCATATTATCAAATGCCACATAGTAATCATCCAACATGCTTTTCTATTCCAACAACAATTCTGTATATCTCATCAATCTTTCATTCATATATCAATCCTCTACTCCAAACATCCAACAATTACGACATACTTCATCACACCCACACACACACAAGTTGGCAAATAACACATACGACTTGACATACACCCCCCATGTGACCGGTTCAAAATTGTAAGGCGATTTCGCGACTTTAGGACGTCTCCCAAGCCTTTGCATTAGCTCCTACAACCTTTACCCCGGGTTCATTTTAATTGACTCCCTATATTCATTGGGTTCATTGGTTACAGGTTTCAGGATCGTCGCTCTGATACCATTTTGTAACACCCCCATACTCCAAGTGCCTTACCAGGACCACCCAGGTATAAGGATGTTACCATCTCGGTTACCCGAGGCAATGGTAATCAAATAAACAATAAAGAAACAACGTTTAAATAGAAATACTTAGTGAAAGTTTACAATCTCGAAACCAAAACCAAAAGTACAAATACATGTTCTTAAACTGATTGTTTACTGATCCAACTGAAATGTCATGAAAACTACTAAGCTACAGCGGAAGACTTATATCATCAGATCGTGGCACATCCCAGCTATCCCAGTACTCAACTCATACCTGCTTAATATCTGCTCACCATCCCCGAATGGATCACCGCAGGTTTTAAAATAATAATCGAGGTCAGTACTATTTACATAAATCATATAACCAACGGAACCGAAAACAATACAGCTCATACAATCATACACAATCATCCACTTCACTCCATCTCCGTCACCGACTGTCCACTGGACCAGCCCTGCCAGTGGGGGACCGCAGCCGTTCCCACCTAAGCCCCGCTCATCATACCGAGCGATAACCCTGTCCCATTAATGTGCACATCCCCTCCCGTGGCGGGTTCCACGGAGGGCGAAACTAGGGCGTGAAGCCACTCCCGCAAGTGACTCCACTCAGCCGAGAACGCATCTCGAGAACCAGAGACAAACAATCACATCCATCAACAACAATCAATCAACAACCGTCACGAAACCAATCAACAAGCACTAATTACAACACAATCACCACACATTATGTAACTAATACTGAGTAGGGAAACCCTACCGGAAAGCACAACAATCGACGATCTCACAAACCGATATCAAAAAGCTTCCTCTACGAATCCTCCTCCTAACATACAAACATATAATCACTACCAAGCATAACATACTACAAAACCCCCAATTCCCAAATTAGGGTTTAACCAACTTTAAAGAAATATTATAAAAATGGTATATAGGTCTTACCCTTGACGCAAGGATCACAACGGTATAAAGAAAGGTGAAATCCGACCTTCCAAACTCCGGGATTTGCTAACAATGCGATTAAGGTGATGAACGTACTTTGCTTTCTCTCTTGACAGTAATTTAGGTTTTGAAAAGTGTTTAGAACAATGATGGAAAAGATTATATACCTTAATCGCATAATTAACAAAACCCGAGAAATAACCCGTAAACCGGCTACTCGATCGAGTAGCTGAGGTACTCGATCGAGTACCCCCTTACTCGATCGAGTATCATAGTTACTCGATCGAGTACCCAACAGGTCAGAAACTATTTTAAAAACGCAACTCACCCTTACTCGACAGAGTAAGACCTATTCGATAGAGTACCCATAGACTTATAAATACGGAGTATTACAGTCTGGTCCACCCCGTAAGAGTGGAAAACCCCACTATAGTCCCCAACTCCGCTCCACCACACTGGATGTGGTCCCTCGGTCCCAATCCCCTGAGCATACGCCATCTCATGCATGCTCCGGAGTGTCAAAGTAGATAACACTCTCTCTGCCAAGTAGCTCGAACGGGTCTCCGGGGTATCGAGGTAGGGGTAACAAGGAAAAGGGTGCTGATGTGGTGCTGCCGGCCGTGGTCTAGTCTCAGCTGTCCTCTCCCTCACTCGACGAGGTCCTCTCCCCAACCTGGGTCTCTCCTCCACCGCTGCCACGTTCTCGCCCTTCTTCGGCTCGGGCATCACCTGAAGGATCGTGTCATCAATGAGGTATGTCTGCAACTGCCGAGGTACATCATCATCCTCCTCCTCCTCGTCGGAGTCAACAACTACCACCACCGGGTCTAACGGCTCTGTCGGTGGGAGATACTCAGGAGTCGGGATCCTCATCCAGCTCATACCCCACACTCTCCAAGCTAGACTACCATCAACTAAAGTTCTCAACCACTTCAGGTCGAGGTAGTAGTCTCTGTCCATGGTAGGCACCGGTGTAGATAGAGGCACGTACTCAGAAGAAGCCTCAAATGAGGCTAGCTGTTCAGCTAGCCGAGTGGCGATAGCACCATAACTCAGGTACCGGGTGGTAGAAGTAGCCATTAAGGCAAGGCTAGCACACACCATGGCAGGAGCATTGAAGACCACCCTCTCGGTCCGCTCCGGGTTAAGATAAGACATCAGAAGCAACAGTTCATGATTGTTCAGCTTACTCATATCCGGCCTCTCATAAAGAAGGTTCGAAATAGAAGGAAGGAAGATCCTCAAAGTAACATGTTGAACATCATTAATCAACATGTTGCTGGAGGTGGGAGCTGACTTTCCGGAAAGACAAGGCATAAGGCGGCAAACACCGCACTCAGAAGGAATCTCAGTGTTGGAATCCTTGGGAGGCTTGGCCAACCCAAGGTGAGAAGCAAAGAGGTCCATGTTCAACATGAAACTCGTGTTCATAAGACGGAACTCAACAGTTTGTGCAGCTGGCTCGTAATTAAACGAGCTCATAAACTCCAAAGTCAGAAAAGGGTAGGAATGTTTCCTTAACTGATACAACCCCATAAATCCCAAAGTCTCAAAGATGTGACGGACATCCGTCTCAATTCCCAAGTCATCGAGAAGTGTGGTATCCACACAACGGGTGGGTCTCATTTTGCGTTTTTGCAACGCCACAAATCGCTCTCTCTGTTTAAAGTCCAAAAACACCACCGAAGGGTTGTAACACCCCCTCATACCAAAGTACCTTACCAAGGACTACCTTAGCATGAAAGGCTGTTACCATCTCGGTTTCCCGAGGTTAGTATATCAAAGTTACAATTTCCAAACAACATTTATCAAAGTACAAAGAGTTAACGAATACATTATCTCAAACCAACTCAAACTAAAAGTGTAAGAACTTCAATACAACTGAAATCATTGACGGCTAAACTCGTGACGGCGGAAACTAGACTCGAAGTGATGTCTCCCCATGTCTGTCCCATAACTAAACATCTGCATTACCTGTCATATCTGCTCACCATCCCCGAATGGATCACCGCAGGTTTTACAAAACAACAACACGGGGTCAGTACTACTCAATCAATATAAGACAACAACATTACCGCTAGCTCATCATCGATCTCATGCACAGTAACCGACTACACACCGAAGTGTGTAGCCCTGCCAGATTACCCATCGCAACAGGTAATCCTCGCCGCCAGTGGGTGACCGCAGCCCATCCCCACCTAGTCCAGCTCATCAACGAGCGACTAACCATCCCTGTCCCTTAATGTGCACATCCCCTCCCGTGGCGGGTTCCACGGAGGGCGAACTAGGGTGTGAAGCCACTCCCGCAAGTGACTCCACCACAATCACAATCACATGACATCACAGCCATCTCAATCCGCTCCTACCAACATCGTCACAACAATCTCCATACTCCGATGATCAGCAGGTAACAACAATTACAACAAGCACAATCTCAATCAATTGACAGTAAACTGAGTAGGGAAACCCTACCTTAGCAATCAACAGCAGTATGCAAACACGGATAATCAAAAAGGCTCCTCTACGAAGTCTTCTCCTATACAATGATCATGTAACACGATTACACATTGCACAATACCCAAAATCCCCTTCCCATATAAATGTACAGTAACCCAAAAAGTACAAATAACAAGGGAATGAAACTTACCAACAGTAGAATAAGAGACTACACGCAAGGATCACGACGATTTGCACACACAACGAGATATGAGGATGATTAGGGAGTGATTAGGGAGAGATCGTAGAATGATAAAGCTTTCAAATGATATTAGAAACTGACGCGGAAATATAAAATACCCTAAACATTCCCTAATCAACCGTCGAAATAACACTCCGCCAAACCGGACACTCGACCGAGTAAGTGTATACTCGGTCGAGTGTCCCATACTCGGTCGAGTGTTAACTATACTCGGCCGAGTGTTCCTCGGCAGAACCAAAACAACACACAACCTCAGCACTACTCGGCCGAGTAGGCGCTACTCGGTCGAGTAGTCACCAAGGAAAATCCGTAGTGTTACAATCTTCCCCCCTTAAAAAGAACTTCGTCCCGAAGTTCACACTCTACTATAAAACAAAGCACAACACTACGCCACAAGACTAAACCAACCACATATAACAACACTAAGGAACTACACAAGTCTACACAAGAATCATTACCCTGACTCAAAGCAAAACAACAAACAAAACACAACACGACCGCGAAGTTCCAACCCAACCTATAAAACATGGACACTCACACCAACTCCACAAACCACTCTTCATTCCACAACATGGCTCACGATATCGTCTCAACTATAGCATAGGCTCTCAATACTGACTCCATAACATTACCCAATAACCACAATATAATGTTGCCAACCTTGTATCACTTCCATAACACTCAATAGCACTCAACCACAAAAGAAGATCAATCATCAAAACGGAATGTCACAAGGGTATTCCGGTACAGCGGGTACCACGGGTCCACTACCTTCCCCAACTTCGGGCTGTGAAGCCCTCCCCCTCTTACTCTGACAGGTTTCTATGTTTAGTCTCGGCATCTGTTTCAGCATACGGTTTAAACAAACTTGCATAGGCACTTAAAACATAGAATTTACACAACTGAACATTGAATAATCATCTAGGTACACACTTTCACCAACAAATTCCCAATTGATACATAAATTTAGTTTATAGTAACTCAGACGATCTCTATTGCTGTGAAAAGTTTAACATGATAAACATAATCTACTCGACCAATTCAGCTATCATGGCATGGCTCAAAAGCTACCCCATATAAATACTTGGTAACATGTGAAATATTCATATATGTTCATAGAAAAGCAACTTAAAACATGTCATCATCAACCTTCAACATTAGAAGCAAACAACTCAATTAGACTAGTCAGACGGTCTCTACAGCTGTAACGATTTTGACACATTCATCAAGAATTAACATCACCACTACTAAATTAGAAGTTTAACTTTTGCATATACATTCATATCCAACACAAAACCTTAGTCATAGAAAACAAATTTCAATTTGGGGCACTTTTAAGACGGAGTTTTAAGGCAAGTTTTAAGGTGAAAATTACCAAAATCCAACTTCTAACATAACATATGTAACATATAGTACTCAATTTCATCATCCAACATGTAGAAAACAACCAAAAAAATCAATTTTAATTTTGCAAACCCTAGAAAATTCGCCCCCAATTTTGCAATTTCTACTCTATTTTTAGCACAATTAACATCAATAATCATGAAAGGAAAGCATATGAATCACATTACAACAATTACAAGCAATTTTTGTCCACATGAATCGAAATTTTCGAACTACTCTATCATCCTAATAGGTTCAAAGTGATAAAACATGTAAATAGGGAAGAAATTCATACCTTGATTAGATGGAAAGCAAAAGAACGAAATTAAACAAAGAGAACAACCCAAATCAATCACCACAACCACAAGAATATGAGAGCTTTTGAGAGATTTTAGAGCTTAGGGTTCGAATAAAGAAGAAAGAATGAGAAGAATGAGGAAAAACAAGGGTTTTATGAAACCCGTAAGAGCCTCTGTACTGTAGCCTACTCGATCGAGTGCCTAGGGTACTCGATCGAGTGCCCTCTACTCGATCGAGTAAGTGCTATTTCGTCGAGTATCTGCAGAAAATTTCTACATTCCGACGTCATAGCTTCCTAACTAGATCGAGTGAGGTCTACTCGGTCTAGTAAGCACTCGCACTCGGTCAAGTAAGGTTGAGTACTCGGTCAGAAATACGAAATTAATTGAAGATCCCTGCAAAAACAATATCGCGTGTCGATTCCAAACTAAGTTCGGAATTCATCACTGGTAATCGTACTCACTTCTATATCACCATTATTATTCAAACATATCATACCGTCTCATCAGACAAGGTTCATATCATATTACGCTACAATAACAACTGCACACTACATGGTTTACCTGCTAGTGAGTCATTCATATACACAATTATGTCATTGTATCATATCTAAACTCGTCTTACCACATGGCTATCAACTTATTCTCACGTTAATGAAAGCATATAATTAACAATAATTCCCACATGTCAGCCAAGTGTATCACTATCATGTTCCAGTTCAACATGAACAAGCCATTCTACACAAATTAATCACCACGCAAGCGGAAATTTTCAGCCATTAAACATTGCACAAATGCATCACTATTGGCTATTTCTCATATCATAACTCAACATTTCTTTAACAATCATCATTATAACTACGGTAGGACTTATAAACTTATATGAGATCGCCATTTCTAACAACTTAAGCAAACACCAACATGATCACTTCATATTACAGCATACACTTCCACACTTTTCACGCATTCTATTAAATAAAACCTTTTACGTTTTTCATAATCATCGCATAAGCTCACTAATTCTACCAAAACTTCACCACACACAATCCAAACGCAACTATCATGCCCATACCAACTTTAACAAAGACTCAACCACGGATAGTTTCGACGCAATCAACATATACATTAAATACATACATACGGACTTCACATTCCCATACCCAGTGACTGGCTTAAGTACAATTGGGCCAAGGTTTTGAAATGAGGGCGCCTACTCACCCAAAACCTAGCATCAGCTGGGGCTCCCATCACACATACACCAGGTTCATTTTATTAGACTCACTACGTTTATTATGTTCATTGGTTACAGGTTCTAAAATCGTCTCTCTGATACCACTTTGTAACACCCCCATATTCTGAGGAGCCTTAACTAGGTCTTCCTTAGCAGATAAGGGCGTTACCATCTCGGTTGCCCGAGGTAAGTAATCATCAAAAGTCGATAAAAGAACAATTATAGTTATATTACAAGCATTACAACCAACTTAACACAATAAAGATACAACTCGTCAGCAACAGACTATCTCTATCAAAACTCGTGAGGACTCATCCCCGCCAGGACTCCAGCTATCAACGACATCAACACCTGCTAAGACTGACTGCTCACCATAAGGGATCACGGCAGACACGTAAACAAACAAGACAACCACACAAGGTCAGTAACCGAGGCAAGACTCAACCTGAATCAACAACAATTAACAACACACCACAAACACAACCAGTCACACACAATCACACCCACCCCAATCAATCTTCGTCGCCGACTGTCCACTGGACCAGCCCTGCCAGTGGGGGACCGCAGCCGTACCCACCAAATCCCCGCTCATCATACCGAGCGATAACCCTGTCCCATTAATGTGCACATCCCCTCCCGTGGTGGGTTCCACGGAGGGCGAAATTAGGGCGTGAAGCCACTCCCGCAAGCGACTTCACTCAGCCGAGGACGCACCTCGAGAACCAGAGACAAACAATCACAGACAGCTGCAATACAACAACAACCAACAAACTGTATACACCAACCGACTACCGCATATACGCTGCCACACAAACACAACTACAACACAATAACCACGACAAACCAACCGACACACTAGACCATCCACAAAAACTGAGTAGGCGAACCTACCTTTAAGCAACTACAACCATTCCATGTCCACACACGCAATATCCAGCAACCAAGCAACACTTATAAATGCAACACAACCATCTATCACTACCAAGCAAACCCTTACTGCAAAGACAAGGATACGGATGATGATGACGACATACCTACAAGAAGAAACCTGGTAAAAGACTGCTACCTGACTCAAGCTACGCTCTCCTAAGGCACAAGAACCTTCAAAGGCTTCCATGGAGGTTATATGGTGACGGGAAGGGAAGGAGGCGACCTAAGGATCTGAAGAAATGAGGCGGAAATGATTTGCGGATTTAACAAAACACGATTATAAACCCTCGCTGAAAACCCGTTACTCGATCGAGTGGCCCACCTACTCGATCGAGTGGCCCCTACTCGATCGAGTATCTAAGCTACTCGATCGAGTAGCCTCTACTCTATCGAGTACCACCCCTAACTCAAGGCACAAGATAAGTTTGGTACGCACTTCTAAGGACTATTACCGCTCCCAAGGTCAGTCAACGGGTCTCTAAAAGGGCGGGTATTACAGTCTTCCCCTCTTAAAAAGAACTTCGTCCCCGAAGTTCAACCCACCTATCTCAAAGCACAAGACACGGGACAAAACGACATCACTACTCTTTCGACATAGGTTACTACTCCCCGGAAATACCATCCCCCATGTCATCATCATCAACTGTCTAACGCTTCATATAGATCGACGTCTACAAGCTACCACTTGAAATACCAACCTCACAACACGAACCGGCACAACCAACGATTACCCAACACATTACGAGATTACACTTTCATTAGCAACAACCATCAACACGAAACATGTCACATATCAACACGCAGCATGACTATACCACCATGTTACTCAACAACGCGATTCTATTCCAACACATGACATCATAACTATCTCTTTAGGACCGTCTTTTAAAACATACTATCAACTTTTACTTCGACACACGAATTACTCAACGAACCAATGCAAACAATTACAACTTCATACAAGAAATGTAGCCAAAGTAATAGAAAACCTCATAAACAAACAACAAAATAATTGCAATATCGGCCTTTTTATTTCGCGACATTACTCTTCCCCTCTAAAAAGAACTTCGTCCCCGAAGTTCACCACCAAATCACTACACGTGTTATGTACTACTTACGTCTTGACACATATATCTAACCCATATCGTTCATTATTGACATTACTCATTAATTAGACAACCATTAAACCATAACAACGTATGCAACCATATTCGAATAACTAGCCACCGTCAAGAATGCATGTATATATAATTTGTGTTTGTATATGGAAGGACACATCTCCGGTGAAATATAATTAGTAGACATTACAGATGTAAAATGAATGCAATAAGAAACAATTACTACTTCACTATTCGTTACAAATACGCATCTAAAATCCAAACACGACTTCCAACATATGAAATTAACAGTTCAAACATGTTACTAATCATCAGTAGCCATGTTAAACACCAAACATGTAATTATATAACCATTAAACAATTTTAATTAGTGAAAAGTTCCTGTAACAGTGCTACTCGATCGAGTGCCCGCTAACCCGAACCAAAACTGATCCGATTGACCCGTTTATCACCTCTAGTGGAGAGAATGTAGAGATTCTCTTACGAGATAATGTAAGGCTTCTCTACGAGCTAATGTAAAGCTTCTCTTACGTGGAGAGAGGGTAGAGATTCTTCCCTCAAAGAAGAAAAAGAAAAGGTAAAATTCCAAAGATTAAAGTGAAATGAACAAAACTTGAAAAAGGTAATTAAGACGAGCTTCTATTTCTAATCATTTCCCAATAGCAGGCAGACCAGTCAACCCAGACCGATTAAATAACTCCCAAGTTTTTTCATACTGTAAATCGAAGAGCAAGAAGGCAAAACCTCATACAAAATGGTAAACAATACTTCCAATGATCTTGTAACTCATACTGTTTTTTTCCAATTCTTGTGCTATTAAACTTCACTTATTTTGATTTTATTTGTAACATTGCAGAGTATTTCAGTAGATTTGTTGCAGGTCCTCAAGGCAAAACTAAGTGAGACATCGAATACGACGTCGAAATGGAGCCTTTACAGTCTCTCCGTTAAACTCAGTGATTTGGATTCCGACCATCCTTTCCATCCCTGCATTGTGTCCATTGGAATTGCTCATTATGGCAATCCGAGGGTCATCCATATGCAACCCCAGAAATGGGTTTACATGAATTCTCTTCTCAGTAGGACCCACCTCAGTTCTTCCACTAATGTTGTATCTGCCGCCATCGATGAAACCAAGAATGCTCTGCTTGAGTCTTGTGTTGATGCCATTTCCGATCTTGAGGATGAGGCGAGGCGTTACTTTGGAGGTGCTGCCGAAGGGCTTGATAGCCCATCGTTGTTGGAGGTTTTGATTTTGGATGGTTGCTTCATTCTCGAGTTATTGATCCGCTACTTTTCTCTGTTTGAGTCAAATATAACCCAAGAAAACGGTCTTTTCAAACCCGTGGAAGATCTTGATTTGAACGAAGATCCTATCTTGATGTTCAGCTGGATAAGGGCTGCCGTTCGTAGGGATCTGGTCCTCCTGGAAAACCAGATTCCGTATATGGTCCTCCAGAAATTATTCGAGATGGTCACGGGTCGTGACACTAGCCTTCCTCACGACTTCTTGGTCCCAATGGTTATAGAGTTCTTTCACTCGTCTTACTTGGACAAACCACCTGTACCAGTAATCGAACGTGGGCTTCATCGATCCCATCTTCTCAACCTACTCCTCAATCTCTACCGCCCTACGGCAGAAAGAGAGATGTTGGACCCACCTAGAAGACCGACGTCTGCAAGAAGAACCTTCCTCTTGAATGCTACCTCACTTGCTCAAGTGGGTGTCAAATTCAAGAACCAAACTCATGCATCAAGCTTACTCGACATCAGATTTTCAATGGGAGTTTTTGAAATTCCGACATTGCACATCTCGAAATGGAGTGATTCATATTTCCGTAATTTCATCGCATTTGAGCGATGTTGTCCAGATCGGAAGCCATACATGGCATCCTACTTGGAACTCATGAGCCGGCTAATCACAGGCCCCGAAGACGTTCAATTGTTAGAAAGGAGAGGGATTTTAATCAACGATTTAGGAAGCGATGAAGAGATTATAGTAATGTTTAATAGAATCGGGAGGCAATTTGATCAACCGGACTACTTCTACTACCAGGAATTGTACGACTTGGTGGATTCTTCTTACAACACAATGTGGAATTTGTACAAAAGTCAATTGCAGTACCAATATTTCAGGAGTCCTTGGGCTGTTATTTCAATGTTAACGGCTATGTTGCTCGTCTTTTGCACCTTGATACAGACGGTTTACACAACGCTATACTATTATCAAGGCATACCCAGAAGGTGATCTTATTTCTACAGGAAACAACTAAAGATTAAGGCTATGTATTTCATTGTAGATTGTTTAAAAAGTAATTTACAATTGGAACACGGAAAAAATAATTCGATTGTAAGCAATACCTGCTCCGCCAAGCAAGCATCTCGAAAAGTTGAAATTAATTAGCTTGCTTTTTATTGAATGATTGAAGTAATGGTGAAACTATGTAGCTAGAAAGCAATATATGACGGAGTATCTTAAAATGTTTGGCGTGACAAGTCATGCTACAAAATGTTAACTCCGCATTTTAGTTGCTCTAACGAATTTTAAGATACGCTTGTCATAAGTGAGCGGATTCTCCTGACCGATTTTATGTCCTATTATATTCTTTTGGGATATTTTCTCGTGTATCCCTTAATTTTTTCATTTTCTAAGATGTATCCCTCTTTTTCTGTCAAAAAATTTTTTTACCGTCAATAACTCTTGGCTACAAGTTCCGAATACGATAAAACTTTTTTTTCAAATTGACTGTCTTTGAGAAGTCTTCAGTTTGAAAAAGAATTCACCGACGTCTCAACTCGAAGTCGGGAATTATGGTCGGTCAAAGTTTATTTATTTGTTAAAAAAGCTTTGACAAACCATAACTACCGGCTACGAGTTCAAAAAAGGGTGTTTTTTTTTTCAAATTCAAGGCCTTGACGAGATAATTGGTTTGAAAAAAAAATACCGTTTTCTGAAACTCTTGAAAAAGAATCATTGTCGGTCAAAGTTTTTTTTCGAAAAACGAGGGGTACACCTTAGAAAATGAAAAAGTTCAGGGGAATACGAGAGAAAATCCCTATTTTTTTTTTTGTAACACATTATTAGTTTAATAGAAATTATTATCTATTTTATTATGTGCATGAATCATCGTGATGTGTCGTAAGATAAAGATAAAGAATAGAAGATGAGACACAAAAGTTGAACAATAATCTCAAAAAGAGAACGTAATTATAGTTTAATAAGTGTATATCTATACCTTATCGCCTTATCTATAACAACAACAACATTACTCCAGTGTCTTAATAGTTTTCGCAAATTGTGGGGTAAGGAGGTCGGATGTACGTAGTCTTATTCTTATTGTAACACCCCCACTTACCATGGAGCCTTAACAAGACCTTCCCCAGTAAGTAAAGGCGTTACATACCATCTCAGTAGCCCGAGGTAAGTATATCAAATAAACAAAAATAGAACGATTAATAAGTGTTCCTTACAGATTAAACCAACTGACAAGGATTACAACTTTAACAACTGAAAGAACTACTAAGCAACAGCGGCAACTTCCTAAACAGCGTGATGACTCGATTACCTTTCATGTCCCAGAAGCAACATATCAACCAACACCTGCTAAACCAACTGCTCACCATCCTCGAATGAATCACCACAGTTTTAAAAACATAACAGGGGGTCAGTCACCTGTATAACCAAGGTAAGAAAAATGACAAGACAACATCCAAGCCACGCAATACACATTTCTCCAAACTCCACCAGTAACCAGTAACTGACTACACACCGAAGTGTATAGCCCTGTCGGGTTCCCATCGCAACAGGAGACCCACACCGCCACTGGGGACCGCAGCCTTGCCCACCTAAGCCTCGCTTATCGCAACGAGCAAATAACCCATGTCCATTAATGTGCATATTCCCCTTGTGACGGGAACCACAAGGCACGAAACAGGGCGTGAAGCCATTCCCGATGATAACTCCACTCAGCCGAGGGCGCACCTCGAGAACCATAGACAAGCAAACAACCAAGTCAAACATCCAAGAATTACAATTCCAATAACAATACTAGTCATGTCAATACATCAATCATTATCGTCTTAATCCAATTAAACAAGCAACTGAGTAGGGAAACCATACCTTTTTGCTATTCCATGAAAGTGCGTCCATCATACAAGTCAAACAAGACTCCATGACGAATCCTACAAGTAGCAACCATGTCCTATCACTAAACTATACAAGATCTACCGAAAGACAACAACAAATAACAAACTCAACTTGAGACGCACACCGATGCCGACGAAGGCTACAACTCGACTCGGTGACTCCATGCCTAGACCGCCGCCCTTCCCCGACTAATGTTCAAGACCGTACAAGAAGTGTAGGGTGAGATGAGAGGATTGGGAGAGGGAGACTAGGTTTAGAAAGAGAAGGGAACCGTGAAAATGAATTATGTTTAAGACTGCGTTTTATAATAACGCGCTGACTGACGAGGTACTCGGTCGAGTATGATCATACTCGGCCGAGTACGCCCTACTCGGTCGAGTATCTTAACTACTCGGCCGAGTAACCCTAGTTAGGTCGAGTAACAAGTTACGTTGGTCAACTAATCTCTCGTGTATCCCTTGTTAGGGCTCTCCTTTGGTCAATAGGTCGGTCAACGAGTCTCTAACATGGGGGGTATTACACTTATGTTAGCAACACAAAGAGACTGTTTTCGAATGAGCAGAGATGAATATTGCATCAAAAACTACATCGACACTGATTCACAATATAAAGAAGCTTAGTAACTTTAATAAGTCATTTTACTTAATTATTTTATTATAATCCGAAGCCAAAGAATAGGGAATGTTTAATATTGATCCACCAATCTTATCTACAAGTTATTTCTCGTACTTTGGTGACATGCACATGTTAGAGATAATTACATTATCTTATTATTATTCTAAATAACAATAAGATAATTATCTCTAATCATATATCATATAATAAAAGAGGGAGTAAGTCTTGCTTAAAACGGGTCGGATTTTAAGACGGGTAGTTGTGTGAGAGGAAATGGGTAGAGGGGACAAAGGTGGGACCCTCCATGTGCTTCTCCACTCACCCTAAATGGGTATTTTGTGAGAGAATATGGTATCCGTCTTATTAATAAGACGGATACCCTTGGTCTGAAATAAGAATTGGGGTAAAAGAGGATAGGTAGGCTACGTCACCTTAGGACTGCCTAAGCCCATATATGACGTCAGTAATTACATACTTGCCACTTACCTTATGTCAACAACAAACAGAAAGAAAATAGATGAGATTGTTGTCTGCAGCACCGTTTTTGTTCGAGTTTATCTATCTATTTCATATATATCCTTTTCTTTCCTTTTCTAATTCTTCACATCAGAAACTTTTTCCGGTACTTCCATCACAAATTACTTTCGTCCTTTTAAAACAATTTTACTACCATCATCCATTTACCTTTACTTTGTATATGTAACTACGGTTTGCAGTCAGCAGTTTCACTTGACTATTTGATCTTCAGTTTAATCGACGATAATTCTTTTGAGAGGTACATCTCTACTGTAAGTTTATTTGATTATTCAAATTTTTTGTTTACCTACTCTTCGTTGTGCTGAGTTCTCATTTTTTACTTTATTTTTGTTTTTTATATGTGTTATTTTATAATGTTTCCTTAGCAAAATTGAGTACCATGTGTTCGATGAAATGTCCCAAAGAATCTAATATTATTGTTTGGATGTTTTTATGTTCCGTATACATATTTTGTGTTTAATATTGCACAAAATCTCATTGAAGACAGACGATATCTTTACGGATACCGTTTCCTCTTACGAAATACCCACTGAGAATTGAGTGGAAAGCACATGGGGATGTCCCACCTTATCCCCTCTCCCTTTTTTTGAGCGGTCATAAGATTGTGATGTGATTAGCCCGTCACAAGCAAGACTACCTTTTAATATAGTTACTTTTTTTTTGTCTTTCTACGTGGTAAATGTTGTGACTTTGACTATTCCCGATTTGGGTTAATTACTTTCGTGATTTGGCGACTTTTCTATTGAAATGCCTCCTTTCCAATTGCTGTCATCTCGGAACATTTAACACTCTTAGGCATGTCAGATTACTTTCGTGATTTGGCAATTTCTCTATTTTATTCCCTGCTTTCCAATTGCTGACATCCCGGAACAGTTAACACCGTTAAGCATGTCCGTTCAGTGTTTACAATTCAGTAAAACTACCTCTCCTATTTAAGCTCATTAGAAAGTAGTAGAACGTTTTGCCCTACAAGACTAAGTAAATAGGCAGAGGCTAATTACTAAATGACAAGTGGCCAAAGTTGAGTGTAAATAATAAAATTACTCACAAAGTCTTCTTAAAATAGAAAGGACAACAATTGACTGGGACATCCCAATATGGAAATTACAACTAACCGGGAAAGAGGGAGTAATTGTCCGTAGTTTTTGAGACGGAACATGTGTAGAGCATATACTTACTGAACATGAATGAATCCAAGCTGTTGTTAGGCATAAATTCATAGATAAGCATTTTCTTGTCTCCTTGAGCACAATATCCTATGATCTTCACAAGATTCCTGTGTTGAAGTTTAGCAATTAGCCTAACTTCATTCTTGAATTCGTGAATCCCTTGCCCTGAGTTTGGAGCTAGCTTCTTGACAGCAATTTCTTTCCCATTGCGCAATCATCCCTAAAAACAGAAATTTTTGTCGAACTGTAAATGCAGAATTTCTGAACAAACGGATCCCCTTCGGATAATATACACCTTAATGATTTCCCTAATAAAATTATACCTTGTACACTGATCCGAAACCACCTTCTCAAACCTTGTTATCCAAACTGAAACTATTTCGCGTATAGAAAGGTAACTCTTCGCTTGAATCTCTTTCGCCAGCATCTTTTGTCCAAAGGGACTGATTATGATGTGTTTATTCAAAATTTTTGAGGAATGCCTGAAATAAGACTATCCCAAACGCAATTTCAGCTGTGAATAGAATGACTATGATTATTATATTGCGGGCTGTCTCATTAGAATCTTTAGGCGGATTTGGTAAGCTGATATGAACTGGGCAAGTAGTTACGAGTACTTTCGACATCCCAGTGAAGTTAGTTGATTCAGTCTCTGACTTGTCCACCCTGAGATTAAATGTAGAGCCTGTACCAGGGGATCAGTACCCGTTTAAGAGTTTGTTTAAGTGGTGCACACAATAGCCACTACCATCAAACTTAAACCCAAATCCCAGACATTTTGGGTTTGACAAGCAAATAGATTGGCAGTGGTCAAAGCTATGGACCTCTAAATCAGTTTGAGTTTATCCATCTAAGTAGTCAACATAATCAAGGCGTAAAAACTTATTACTCGATTACGTAACTCCACGTCGAACTCTTGCGAGAACGACGTACCCATTATTGATATAGTGTGTACATTTCAGATTCAACATTACTAACCGTTATCTTAGTTTACGTCACACAGTAATTGCAAATATGGTAAAATTACCGCAGCAAGTCAGAAAAGTTGGATGCCGCGTGCTCCGTACGCGGCGTTCCAACTAGTAGCATCTAAATAACAATAAGATAATATAATTATCTCTAATAGGACATGGTTCCTTAGAAAAAAAAATTCAGTTTTTATCGTTTTGTTTTTTGTTTTTGTTTTTTTTTATTGTTCTTGTTAAGCACAAAAGTAGGGCATCCCGCGATGCTCGGTTTTTTTGTCTCCGATATTTAATTTCTGAAAGTAACAAAAGCGAAACACGAGTGCTCTGCTTCGTTAAACTAAGAATATAGTGCAAAGTACTCGTATAACGTACTCCACTTTACAGGTTGCAAATAAACAAAGAAGAACTATTCTTGTATGTCCACTTTATTGGGTGAAATTAAAGTTTCACAATGGTTTACCATGCCACATAAAAGGCGCAAGAGTTCACTTTTCTTATGCATTTATCATGACCAAATTTTAAGAAAATAAATGAAAATACAACTTCATTGTCTTTTTTTTTTTTTTTTTTTTTTTTTTTTTTTTTTGTAAATTTTATATTGTATCTTTGAGGGAGGGGCGGCTAATAATATTCCAAGGCGTTGTTACAAATGTTATGTAGAGACCCATTGGTGAGCCGAAGTCGTATGCTCCCAAAGATAATATTTATAACACTTATGACCTTAAACTAAATATAGTATATGGTAGGTAACAAGGATCGATCATAGAGAAGACGATGTAATTAATGTGTAAGAAGTAAAGAGTACAAGTAACAAGGGGGTTTATAATGATGGATTAACTAAAGACTAATTAAACAAGGAATAAGTAAATAAGATGAATTCAGATGATTAAAAGGTCTTGGGTCAACAAACATCCACTATCAACAAACCAATTGGTCTTCGACTGTCTTTAATTCAATTACTCCCAAGTACTTTATTGTGGAACTACGAATTGCCTATTTCCTCTTAAGTTTAGTCAACTAACTCGAAACGCGATATTAGAAGACCCTAATTATTGAACAATCTAATTCACGCGTCTAGATTTAATCCAACAGCAGTAATAACGATTAGATAATGATCTTTAACACACGCGGTTAACGATTCGAATTATATGTTTAGTCTCTACTTCGTCCTAATAACGATGAAACGCATACAAATTATTAAGGTAAAGTTTGCTACTTTAGTCTAGATTACTTGAACAATTACGGATTCAATTTCTAAACATGCAATAGATTAAAGTAAACAATTACTAATTGATCAGATTAGCAAAAAGAAACAATAATCATAAGATATTAGCAAGAGACATAAACAATTCTTGAGAAATAAAGAAAGAAAGAAAGAACAATCTCACAATTTAATTAATTGATGGCTTCAATTGTTGATCCAAGAAAGGGAGGGTTAGTTTCTCATAATTTTCCAAGTAAAAGATGAATTAGGGTTCTAAGAATTCTCCCCAAATTACCAAATATGAATGATAATATGGATGATAAAAACTAAGTAAAACAAATAGGTCTTTTATTAAAACAAAGTAACGAAACACGGAAAAGCCAAAACCCGACTTCAGCACCTGGGCGGCTAGCCCAAGGTCAAGCGGCTCGCCCAAGGGGTGGGCTACTCTCCCATCCTGCTTTCCGTGAATCTGATCAGCGCACGTTCTCCCATGGCTCGCCCATTGCTCCGTAAACGCATCTTTCTTCACTTTGGTTCCTGGCTATTGTCAACAAACTTCACTCGGTGCCGCTTCACTTCCCGCACTCGGCATAACTCGGTGTAAATTGGCCATACAAGCATGATATAAACATGACACATAAATACATATTACGTCCCATGAAACACCGCTTTTAGCTCTTGAAATAGCACTTTATCAACCGTCACACCATGTACAAAACCCGTCTTATCACCCATGTCATAATCGTCTCATATTTTTCGAATTATATGCAAACATAATTTTGGATAAATTTTATGAAGACCCTTGTCATAATCATCTTATAATTTTCATGTCTTACAATTGCAAACATAATATTTGACTTATTCAGTACTTGACAACGGCGTAATATACTTGACAACGGTGTAATATTAAATTATCAAATACCAAGTACTTGAATTTTATAAAACAAAATTTATTAAACATGTTGAACTAATAAAACCCAAGAATATTATACTCCGTATCATCATAATGCATTTAAGATGTGTAAACAAATCATATTATTACTCTATTTTCTCATTTAGTTCGACTATTGCCATTTTTTTTTTTTGCGAAACAATAATTGATAAATAAGATTAAATGGAAAAAATAAAGTAATGTAACTGTATTATTAATAATAAAATATTTGTAGTAAATGTTATTTTCTGAAATGATATTTTTCATGCTAAATAAATATATGAAAATTACCATGATAAAATAAATTTGAATCACCTATAATGTTACACTAATGTAAAATGACGACTGCCATTATCAAAAAATAAAAAAATAAATAAAAAAAAAATCAGCTAAGGAATCGAGTCAAGGACCTCCTGCTATTTATTGTTTTCCAATAACTTCCCCCGAACCAATACATCAATGTGAGTTTTACTACACGTCAATTATTTTCATTTTTTCCTTACTATGTCCAGAAGCACAAAATCTCATTGAAGACTGGCACTATCCGTCACAAGCTGAAGACGGATAGTGCCCCTCTCACAAGATGCAAGTGGCAATATGCATGGGTGCTCCATTTTCCCTCCCACTTGCCAACCCACTTGCTTTATTGTGAGAGGTCTTCAGCTTGTGACGGATATTGTCCGTCACAAGCAAGACGCTTTGGTCCAGAAGAGGCCCCTAACGGACTTGGGCCCCGATGCTGCGGGCTCATGGCCGCCCCTACTCTGAAGGTACCTCTATCTTTTTTATATTCTATAATGTTTCTTTAAACTCCCTACTTTGACCTCCTTCAATTATCCTTTCACTAGTTAGGGTGAGATTATCTGTCAGACTCTTCCAAGTCTTAAGACTCTGTCACATCAGCTTTTCAGTAACTTTTATTATTTCTTTATTGTTCAGACCATCTCAGACTCACCTCAGTCTTTATACATTATCCGTCAGACTCACCTTAGACTTTACTTTATTTTTTTAACAAAGGAAATGACACATGTTGGCCACCGATTGAATAATTTTTCTTTAAGGTGAGGTCAAAACTCACCCAAATTCTTAAGTTGAGCCTTGGATTTCTAAGACTCAACTTAAGACTTTATTAAGACTTTGTCAAGACTAAGGTAGATTATTGGTAGTTTTGAGTGAGTCTTGTCTCAAGACTTACCAATCTTATCTCAAGACTACCAATAATCTTACCCCTTATCTATTCAACAACCATCTTTTAACCTCGAATCCTACCGTACTTGCTTTTAAGATTATACCACCTAATTTTATGAAAACCTTCGCAAATTGCCTTTAACCAATCATAAAATCAAAAAATCTCATTATAGACGGTATATATATGTCTATAACTAAAGACAGGCTAAATATAATTCCACATTATTCCTAATAGGACAAGCAACAAGTGGGGTGGTGGGGCAAAAAATATCACCAATTTCAAGCTATTTGACCCGTTTATAGCTATAAACAAATATATCCATCTATAGCAAGACTGACTGCCATAAATTACCATGAATACCTCTCCCATGAAACATAAAAGAAAGATTCTTGGATACACCGGGTGTACCACGTCATCGTACACCCTAACCAATAAGATCATTAGAACTACTCAAACTCTCCATAAATATCGAAGCAAAATCTATGTGAAATATAATTAAAGGTTTATCATTGGTTAAGATGTACGATAGTCTTGTACACCCGGTGTACCCAAGAATTTTTCAACATAAAATGCTACAAAATGCTTTATTGGTTTTTGGTATAACTGACTAAATAATTTAATGGGCTAATAAATACTCCCTCCATTTCAATGATATGTTTACTCTTTTATTATTTCCTCCTTATAAAATAGAAGAAGTGTAAACATATCACTGGAGAGAGTATATGAATTTGTGAATGTGTTACAGTGTTATTGAGTAGGTCGGACAAATGAGTGGTGTATATCTCTAACTCTATTTTCTAGAACTAAAATATAAATTTACTTAGAAATGTATTATTTTAATTATATTAGTCTAGTGGTTACGGACACGACTTTTTGTTGAAGATCACGAGTTTAGTAATTCTATTGAACAATTTTTATCTGTTATTTTATCATTTGTTTTATGTATATTTTGCCTAATCTATTTAGAATGAAGTCTATTTTTCATCGTCTTAATTTTAATGTACCGCATTACCGAAATCATAGAAACATCTCTTATTATATGGAGTATGAGATAATCTATATGATAACGTCCAATTGGGATCCTCCCTGTATATTCCTCTCTTAATTTTCTTCCATTTTTTTTGGTGATCTTGCTTTTGTTCCGAAATGATCTAACGATCCGCTCAATGAAGAGGTTATCGAGGATGCATAATGAATTAAATATTGCTTTATTAGAGAAAATTGAAGAAAATAGAGAAAAAGGAATTAGTGATGATTTATACTCTGATAATTACTATGCTTAAGATCTTACAATTTCGGTCCGTATTCTTTCCATTTCCTCAAAAGAAATGGACCTCCATTTCTTTTAAACGGTCCGGATCAAATCTTGTGATATGATGTTTTGATGGTTGTAATCGTTCCAAAATAATAATGTTTTAATGAATGGATAGAGAAAATATATTAAAATATGTGTATTAGAGATGAAATAGAGAGAAAGAAATAGAGATTATCCAAAATAATACAGTTTATCAATGTTTTTGGTAATGATTGTGAATTTTGTGTACAGATTTGGTGTCCTTTAATTAGAAAACCATTCTTATGAGAGTATGTTTCAAATCATTTTACAAATCCTGCCTATTAATGACTCAGTTAGTCTTGTTGAAGACGGGTCGAAGCAAGTGACGGGTAATGCCACTTACAAAACGGATAGGGGGATAAGGTGGGAGCACCCCCATGTGCTTCCCTCTCTCCTCTATTTGGGTCATTTGTGAGAAGAAATGGTATCTGTCACTCCAAAGTGACGGATACGTGCCGTCTTCAATGAGATTTTGTGTTAATGACTTTACTAAATACAAATTATACAGAGTGTTCTACAAATGTTTGAAACTCTCCCTCACGGCGAGGCTTTGTAAAATCAACCCCATCCAATTGGCCTAATCCGAAAAGGCGGGCTTGAAACCTGAAATTGACCTTTGCTACAACTGTAACACCCTCACTTATCAAGGGGCCTTAGTAAGACCTTCCCCAATAAGTAAGGGCGCTACCATCTCGGTTGCCCGAGGTAAGTATATCAAATAAACCATAAAAGAACAATTAATAATCTCTGCAAAACTTACAGCGGAAAAAAGGGAAAAGAACTAAACTATGACATTATAAGAAATTACAACTGGTAGAACTACCAACGACTAAAGCCAACTCTATCTCATGCGACCTCTCCAACCCAGCAGCTATAACGAGACATCGACCATAGCAACCTGAAAAGTTTCACTGCTCACCATTTGCGGACAATATCAAATGGATCACCGCAGACACATACAAAGAGAAGAAATACAATAAACACACCACACGAGTCGGTAACAGGACGTAAGAGCAGTAAAATAAAGTAAGTTAATATAACAACACAACTTAAACCAACAATGCCAAACTTCACCACTTCAATCACAAACTATCCAATGGTTCCCATCGCAATAGGTAACCAACACCGCCGGTGGGAGACCGCATCCTTGCCACCTAATCCCCGCTCATCGCAACGAGCGAACCCAGATCATTATTGTGTACATCCCCTAGTGATGGGAGCCACAAGTGGCGAACATGGGGGTGAAGACCATCTCCCGACAATGGCTTCACATTCCAATACCAGTAACAACAACAACAACACCATCATCACCATCTCGATACTGTAACTGAAGCAACTCATCAAAGTACCCACAAGAAGGATAATCACATAACACAATTAGACAACAACCTTGAACTGAAACTGAGTATGGAAATCCTACCTTCTCGTTAGCCATAGAAATGCATTAACCATATCATGCCAAGCAAGAATCCACATCATACCCTACAAACAACAATCATTCTCTATCACTATGCTATTTAGGATTGACTAAACGATAAACAAATATCAACAAACTCACCTCGAATAACAAACAGATGCCAACGACCCGACTCGATGACTCAAGCATAAATCATCTCTCTTGCCGGATTAGTGTTTAAGGTTAACTCAAGATTGGGTTGTGAGGGATCAGAGAATTGGGAGAGAGGGAAAATTAGGTTTAAAAATGATGAAATGTATTGTCAAAATGAATTTAAGTCACAACTTCCATGTTATATAATAACAAGCTGTCAGAAAGCGTACTCGGTCGAGTATGGAACATACTTGGCCGAGTACCCTGTACTCGGTCGAGCACTAACGTTACTCGGTCGAGTGACCCTTCCTAGGCCGAGTATGCAGAAAATAATGTGATATAACCCATCTTCCATCTCTACTAAAGGTCTCTCAAGGTCAAAGGGTCAGTCAACGGGTCCCTAACAGGGCGAGAATTACAGTCTTCCCCTTAAAAAGGAACTTCGTCCCCGAAGTTTGTCTCACACGCCAACCATAACGCGACAAGGCAACATGAAAGGTCACGCACTACTATGCAATCATCAAATAATGCCAACGTATATACTACACACTCATTACACCGTCACCAAAGTAACTGCTCACTGCAACATGTATACTACCCCAGAGTCACCTAGACATTATCATAACAGCCATGAAATCAATGTTTGCCAAATATAAAATTAACGTTTGCCCAATCAACTACATTACTACCATGCTCTTATCTAAACCGATTAGAAAACAGAGTTGGTAAGATTAAATAACAACAATTTAAAGAAGTTTTGCCGCGATGTTATCAACCTCTCTTAAAAGTAACTTCGTCCCCGAATTTCACTCCCAACTGTAACAAAGAAAGTATAAACGTTGGAACACCACAATTAAGCAAAATCAATTATCACATCTCCTGTCAAATATAACCACACACGAAATTGACCCAATGCAACTATGCTTAAGGATTAAATAGGGTTAACATAACATCGAATCATCGATGCATGTAATGAAGTATAATAATTTGAACACACAAAATAGTATCATACTGCTACCATGGTTCTATTCACCCCAACTCACATCCCACATCCGTATCAAATTCCAAATATGTTGTTGGGTCATCATAATACTGTCACGATAACACCACATCACCCATGCCTTGGGGCCACATAAATCACACCACGAAAAATAACTACTCAACTCCAATGAAACTATATATGTAACCGACGAACGGAACCACGAAATTAAACTACGAATACCACCCAGAGAACTCGGTTGAGTAATAGAGGGCACTCGGCCGAGTACCCGATACTCTGTCGAGTAGTCAATACTCGGTCGAGTACTCCAAAGACAGAATGCCTTTTCTACCGATCATCACTTATAGAACTCAGTATTCATCTGCAACATAAAGCCTAACCATCTAACAACATTGAAAATCAGGTTCCAAGCACAACATAATCTATGAAAAAAGTAAAGTCTTGGCCTTATGGCCAGATTACACACACCCAAAATAAATTCAATGTCGAAAAAGTCAAACCGAAACCGCAACAAGTGCCAAAACTAAAACAAGTAATAATAAAAACAAGGCTCAAGGCTCCATGCCCCCCATCATCATCCATGTCATGACCACCACCTGCACCCGATGTCCCAACTCCCTAATATGCCTCAGCAGCGGCGTCACCACCAATTTATCTCCCCTCCTCATCTAGCTGGTTACCGTAGTTGGCTGCCTACAGCTCTGTAATGTAATCATACTCGTAGGTAGTCAGGTTCCTCCATGTAGCTCTGTTGACCCTGTAGCTATCGAACACCTCACTATCATCTCCCACTCCTCTCCACCATAACGGCTGAGCAAGGTCGGTCCCCACGTTCTGGAGGTGCGCCATCTTGTGCATGTTCCTCCACACCAAAGGGTGGATATCCTCTCGGTGAGCTCGTTAACCTGCATCCTAGGGTTATGAACCTGGGGATAGGACGAGTACTGGTACGGGTAGAAGCTCTGCAAAGTATAAGGGGCCTCGGTGGCCACCTCTCCAGTCACCCTTACTCATCGGGTCTCACGAGGCGTCGGGACAACCTTCTGCCAACTAAAAGCTATAATCGGCTTAGGCAAGTCCTCAAGGATATCGAGGGAGATAAGATAGAACTATGGCTGAGGCTCGGGTTCCCCTACTCCCTCGGGCCCCCGACCATACTCCCCCAAGAAATTGAGAGGAAATTTGTCCTACATCTGGAAATATAGAGCTTGTGATATGTTTATAAAAGATTCTATCCAACACTTATTAACAAAGTCTTTTACTTTTGGACTTAAGTGAGGACAAATAATGGGTCCAAAGGTACACATCTCATCTTATTTGGATTGTGTTACGACGATAATGAGTTGGGTTGTTAACAACACCCAAATAAGAGTCATTTGACCCCTATAAATGACTCCACGTGAAATAACCTAATTGGCTTACCCGAAAAGAAACCAACCAACAAACTCATAATTGTTCCGTAACCCAAAATAACCTGCTCCTCACGAACTTATCTGAAAATATGGCACATTCAAACGGACTCGACCCAAACCCGTAATAAAAAAGTCAAAAGTCAAAACATAGGCTTGCTTTGACAACGACCACACTCCAGTACTCCACATTCCACACTACGTGTATGTTGAGAAACACAGAAAAAGTACTAATACGGACGTATTAGTTTGGAGAAAACCAATTCCAAACACAAAAACAAATGATCCGACGAACCAAATCAAGAAAACCAACTGATCAAACCACCAAGAATGCCTACATTGATCGTATGGTACAATCCTTCAACATTGATTTAGATCCCGCAACATCTCAAGTCGCACCAAATTGGAGCATCTACAAAGTTCCCACCCGACTGCGCCGGGCGAACCCAGATGCGTACACTCCCCACATTGTTACAATCGGCCCACTTCACCATGGCAAGCCCACTCTCTCCGCCATGGAGGAACAAAAAAGGCAGTATATGACCGCCTTATTTGCTCGAACCGGTAAACACAAGTCAGATACACTTCGTTGTTGCACGAAGACGATTTTCGATCTGGAGAGGGAAGCTCGTAATTGCTATTCCGGTGGAGTCAATCAGGACGAGTACCACCTTGCGGAGATACTTTTAGTTGATGGTTGCTTCATTATCGAACTGTTCATTCGATTCTATGTCCGTCGTTTCATCAGGACCAAGTTACAGGTAATGTTTAGCTTAAGTTTAAGCTTAAATTATTAGTTGAGATGGTTTTTTCACGTGTACGAGAATTGTGACTAAAAATACCGTCGATAATGTATGAATATCTGAATATTGGAAAGATAGGATTTTCTTACTTTTATTGCTACTGAAATACGGATCACCAGTCACGACTATTTTAGAGTTGGCCTCTCTTAAGAGGGTTATTTTTGTGTGAAATAATAAGATAGAGTTTTAAGATAATTTTAAAACTAAATATTGCCACTTTTAAAAAACAAGTTATTATAAGCCGTAACACTAACTGAACCATTGTGGTTACATTTAACTATAAAATAATAACAAAAATCCCGTTTATTTTGTTTTAGACGGAATTGACCGTCTGAATTAGGAATTTGCACCATTTCTATTACTCTATCCAGCCCCTAACTAGTTTTGTCTCGTCTAAGCTCTTTTCTATTTTTTTTTTTTTTTTTGACAGCAGCTCTTTTCACTTTTAGACCTGCTTTATATTTATATTTATATAGTGGAGATTGGAGAGAAGTTCATGAAATTCCAACCTTGCATATGTGTTTGTGTAAAGAATGAGTATTATAATTGAAAGTTGCGGCAAATGGCCATACGTTAATTTGAATGTCTATAGTAATAAACTAGTCAAATATTCACTCATTTTAAGTATAAGATAAACAACTTGCATGATGAAACCCAAAAATATCACCACTTTAAGCATAGTTGACTCATCTTTCACTATGAGACTAATTATTATTTGAATTACTTGTAACTTTTAAAATTTAGTTCAGCTCAGTGGAAATGTTTTATTAAACTAAGTTGAGTTAATTTACATTTAGTTAAGTAATATTAGGGTAATTAATTTAATTTCATCCAAATTTACCTAATTTGAGTTTTACGTACTGACGGTTTATTAAGTTTAAGCGTCATGAGTTAAATTTAATTAAGCCATATTAAGTCAAGTTATTAAAATATAGTTAAACTAAGGTAATTTAAGTTGATTTAAATCAATCTAAGTTAAACTAAATTAAGTCAAGTGATGTTAAAAAAAAGGATTATTTAATAGGAATACTCTAAACTATAAGAATGCTGCTCAAAATACTCCAAACTCTATTTTAACTACCAATAAAACCAACTAATACCCAATTTACTTATATTATACTAGGTCGACCGGCTACCTGCAAAACAAGTGAACTCTCTTTTTACACCTCTTTTACCCTCTAATTTTCACCATTCTTAAATCTATCAGCCAAAACAAACCCAGAACCATCACATTACTTGTACATTCACAAAATTTTAGATTTAAAGGCTGAAAGATTGAGAAGCACAAGAGCCATTAAACATATTCTCTTGTTCAACCCTATTATTTTTCTCAAAATCCTCAAACTCTAAAGCTTGGATTTTGATATACCCTTTCTCCTATCAATCCTCTTTTTTGGGGGATCATTTGTTTACCCAGAAATTAATTTACTGGAATTTCATAAAATTTGGGAACAATATTGATGGTGGAATGAAAGGGAAAATGAAAATGAAAGGGAATTTAATTGGGCACTTAAAAAGATATTGAATTGGGCACTCTAAAAATCAATAGTTTGTGGCAAAACATCATGTTATGCGGTGCACAATGTTCGATTCGGAGTTTTTTGCTAACCATATTTTACCTCGCAAAATTATATCATTGTATTCTTATCAGTTCAATGATATTTTCAGATTTGGGTGAGTTACTGAACATCCCATTTGAAGTAATTTGGGCTGTTTTTGGTTGATTGGTGGTGGTGGTAGTTAGGGTGGTGTTGGTGCTTTGTAATGGTGGGAGGAAAATGGTGGCTTCCATGGTTGAGGTGGTGGTCGATGGATGTATGAAATTGGGGAATTTACCATGTTTTAACGTAAATAATTACTATGGTACAACATTTTTTTCCGCATGAGTTACGTTGTAGAGGGAAATTGATGAATTGGGTCTTAATCCCACTCTTGTAAATGAGAAAGATGAAAACTGGAAAAGGAATAAAGAAAGGGTGAAAGAAGAAGATGATGAAGATTAATAAAGAGGAAAAAGAATTACCTGTTATAACAGGTTAACAAAATACCAATTCTATTCAAAGTGAAGCGGGTTATTAGTTGATTTTATTTATAGTTAAAATAGAGTTTAGAGTATTTTGAGCAGCACCCCTATAGTTCAGAGTATTTACATTAAATAACCCTAAAAAAAACGTAAGGTCTCACAGCATACAAAAACATAAGTTCGTATTCTCTCTAACCATTTTTGAACTTCTTACTTTGTATTTTATTTGGTTAAAATTAAATAACTTGGCCATACGTTAAGAAATTTAATTAGTTCAAAAATGAAGGTACCCAAATTATACCGTTCATGTACTGTATCATCAGTTGTCGTATAGTTTATGAGCTTTATAATAAAGCTTTCTTTTGTAAGTTAAATATAGTAAAAGATACAGTAATACGGAATGAAACAGAAGCATTCCCAAAGTATAAGGTGATGAACTTCAAAAATTGGTTAAAAGTGAGTTGTATGTATGCTAATCCCAACGTTGTTCCCGTCTACAGGATCGTATCCTTCCATTATTCCACCGTTCAACCCAATCTGCTTGGTTTGCAAATGATCCTATATTCCGCTCAGAATGGTTACTGTCCATAGTACAACGTGACTTGGCTTTGTTGGAAAACCAGATCCCCTTCTTTGTACTTCAGACCTTGTTTGACACTGTCCTCGGACACTGGCGCTCATCTCTCCCTTACGATTTCCTAGCCGGCCTCGCATTTGATTTCTTCGAACCAGCTATACACTCGAGACGAATGGTTTGCCGGGCAGAGGAGCCCTTACATCGTAAGCATCTTCTTAACCTCTTGCTCAATTTCTACCTCCCATCATCACCTAAACAAGGACCCCACCGTGGTAATCGAACAAGTGGTGTTGCGTTTCTCCACAACGCTACCAAGCTTAAAGAGGTTGGTATCCGCTTCCAGAAAGCAGCCTCTGACAACTTGTTCGACATCAGTTATGATGATGGGGTCCTGGAAATGCCTCAACTCTGTGTTCGCGAGTGGACAGAATCCTTATTCAGGAACCTAATGGCGTTCGAGCACTGTCGCCCGGGAAACCACCAGTACATTGCATCGTACATTTTCCTGATGGATCGACTCATCGACAGTAAACAAGATGTCGAATTGCTTGAGAACGAAAGAATCATCATCAACGAGCTCGGTGGTGGAGAATACATCATCAATTTCTTCAAGAACATGTGTAAACAAGTGGTGGTGAAGGAGTTCTATTTCGCGGACTTGTGCCAGGACGTAGAGGCGGCGTATCAGTCAATGTGGAGGAGGAACTGGCAGGATATAAAACGACAGCACTTTGATACTCCCTTGAAGATTATAACATGGGTGGTTGGTTCTGTGGCTATTGGTCTTACAATTATTCAAACTGTTTATGGTGCCCTTCAGTATTATCAAGCTAAATGATTTAGAATTACACTTTTTCATTAATTGTTATTTCACAAACAAGTTTATGTAAAAAGCAGTACACATCAAATGAGTCCTAGAGTGTTACACTAAACGAGTTAGTCTTGTTTAAGACAATTTTACACTGATACGGAGTATTATTTTAAAACGGATCCAAATACAGCCCTATTAGTGGGCAAAAGTGGTTACTAAAAGATAGCTGTTAAATTTGTGCCGATAAATAGAGGTACAAGTTACTGCCAGCATATGGTTACACATAAGTTGAAATTTGAACCAAGTCGATAAAATGAGTAGCTAGCAGCAAGCCAGGAAACTTACTAAAAAAGAAAACTTGTTCCATAACAAAATGCAGCTAAACTGTCTCAATTTTCTTGACCGAAGCCATCTCAAAATAGCTCCAGGCTAAACTTCGTCGTCAGCCAAGCTAGATTGCATCAAAGGTGTCTCCTTAATACTCTCCCTTCAGAAGCAACAACCTGTCAAAATCCATTAAACGTATTTTAGTGATCATGCTTATACTTGTGACATTGTACGATGCAGTTTCTCATCACCCTTTCTGTTCAGTTAAAAAAACTCTTCATTGATCTACCAAGCCAGGGTAGCTATGCGTAACTAACAAGGCAAAATAATAATCACTAATATTTTCATTCTAAAATCTTTCATTTACTGATTTCACGACAAAAACTTATCATTTTGGCTGACTTTACGAGGTCTCGGGGCTACTAGCTCCTGATCATAATTGGGGTAACGGGGTTAGGTTTACTACGTACACAATTTGTACAAAAAAAAGGAAGCTTATTTTCAGCCACCTTATAACAAAAAATCGACAACAATCTACCCCTTCACGGACAAGAAATTGAGGTTTTTACGAGCCACTTTGATCTCACTTATGTTCCCTAGCCCAAAAAAATCATACAAAAGGGTCGAAATTAAATGGACACGAAAAGATCTCGATGTCAGACAGAAGAAATTCTAGCCTCATATTAACTAAAGAGAAGAATTCTAACCAGCACTTCTGAAGTTGCCAACTTTTGGAGCATTCTCAAAGCTTCAGCTTGAATCCTTTTGACAGGAAACTATTCATATCATCATCCCTAGAAAATACAAGGATTTCAAACGTATAAAGAACCAGTTGTAAACTTGAAACGATACAAAGTAGTACACACATTAATGAGAACAACGGCAACATATACTACATGTTAAGATGGGAAGTTAAGATGGTAGCGAAACTAGGATCCATCTCCTGGAAATAGGAACTTAGCAAAAACATTATCAAAATCCTCGTCACAATCTCATGGAGAATGCTTTTCCCCAAGCCCATTTCAAGAGAACAGAAAGGTCGTAAATTTTGACATTCAACCAGTTTGAGCAAGTTCTTAGATACGACATACTGGTCATTACATATACGTATTAGTGTGAAACGGACAATAACGGTGTGTTTGGTTAGCAAAAGTGGGGGGAAAGGGAAGGGAGGGAAGGAAAGGAGAGGGGCAACTGAGAGGTGGAGTTTTCTCTTCAAATCTTTCCTATGGTGGAAGGATTTTGAATTTTTGATTAGGCTTGGAGGAGGGAAAATGGATCCCTCCAAATCTATCCCCGTCCATTTCCCTCCTACACCAAGTATATCCAAACAAGGGATTTTGTACCCCTCCCTCCCTCCCCTTCCTTTCCCTCCAAATCCCCTCATTTAAATTCCAAACAAGGCCTAAATATTTTGGATACAATTGAACAGTTATGGGAGGGAGGTAACTTCCCTTGTTTGGACAGCGAATTGGGTTGAATGAAAATGCAGGAAAATCTTTTCCATACAAGAAAACAATTACATATATCATATATGTACTCTGACGCAATTTGATTAGCAATTAACCATATTTCACGAAAAACGTCAGAATCCCGAAGCCTAGAAGAAAGCACTGAGCACATGCCAGACACATTACAT
Source organism: Silene latifolia (assembly GCF_048544455.1). Lineage (NCBI taxonomy): Eukaryota > Viridiplantae > Streptophyta > Magnoliopsida > Caryophyllales > Caryophyllaceae > Silene > Silene latifolia. The sequence continues at coordinate 39,036,598 of NC_133527.1, read as the reverse complement.
ATTCAAATCAAGAATCTATAAAAATTAAAAACTATAGAGCTTTGAAACGGGACAAAAACCCAAGGTCCCCACGAACAGAGAAATCAAGTTAATGAACAAGTATGTATGTAAGTAAAAGGGATGAAATATCTATGTTGGAAACTTAGTTTGAGAAGGCGCGCGGTGGGATCGCAAGGGGATGAGGCAAACTGATTTTTCAAACGGAACATCCATATATTTCAATCAAATTTTGTCCGAGAACGGTCCCTTTTTTTTTGTTTTAAAGAGGGTCAAAATAAATTTACAAGTGAAAATTAAGGAATAAGGGGGAGAGAAGAAGGGTAAAATAAAAGAATTTGCAAAAAAAAAAGATGGAATTGCATTAGCAAAGCGCCTTGAGTGCACCTTGGTGCGCCTCACTAGTTGCGCCTTGTGCTTCTCAGGAGCGCTTTTTTAAACAAAGATTGGAAACATAGCGGAATGGCTTCGTAATTACCCAATGTTGTAACGAGAATTGTATCGACTAATTGGTTTCCCATTGAAAGCGTGAAACTTTGGCTCCATTGGTAATGAAAAAAAACATTAAGACAGCTAAATCCCTACATATAAATTCCTAAATGAAATACCTCTTCTGTTTAGACTTCTTTTCCTTTAGTTTAGGCTGCACTTTCTTCACTTTAGGCTTCACCTTTCTCTGACTGCATTCAAGAGGAACAAGACTCTCCACCATCATTTCAGTATCTAACAAGCGAGGCAAACCAACAATCTCGACGTTCTCGATTGTTTGTGTTTCCAAATCAAACCAAAACAAGCTCTTGCCATCCTGTTCAACCAGCACCCTCGAACCCTCTTTCGAACAAGCCAATGGTCTCACATATTCATAGATACCAATTATATCTCCTTGTGCAATTGAGAACAACTTAGTCCAAGAATTCTGCACACCATACTCCTCCATTACCCAAACATCAGTTTTCACATCCACATAATTGCACAGCACACACAAACAGCCCTTCAAAACATCCACATTCATATGAAACTCACCACCAGAATATTCAGGTTGCGACACAATCTTATATTCCTCAGACCCTAAATCAAATGCAATGATCAACTTGGTACCATCAGATTCGGGGTTTCGGGTCACAACCCAATGTAAAAACCCATTAACATAATTCCCCCATGCCCTTTTGTAAGAAAGATAATACTCGCGAGGAAAGTCGTGAATTCTTCCCCAAGAACCCGACTTTAAGCTATATACCTTAACTTCACTGTCAAATTCATCATCTCCAGTAAACTGAATTACCCTAACAAGTTTATAATCATCATTAACATGATCATATCCAAACCCATATACAGTCCTATCACAGCAGGTAAAACAATCATCATTATCTGGGAATTCGATATCGCAAGCGGGTAATACATGGTGTCTTCTAGTAGCAGGGTTGTAAAAAATGGTGTCATCAATTCCGTCTATATCACCATTAGAGAGACAGAGTAAGCCATTACAAGAACCCAGAAGCTCAGTTCCGCGACCATCTGATTCTAATGGGTGGTCTATTAGAGTGACTGAACTAAGTGCAGGGAAATCTAAAGAATGCAGGTAAGAATCTCGGATGATTAGGGTTTGATTAGTGTGAGTTGCTAAGGAATGTTTGAGATGAAGATTAATAAAAAGAGGGTCTTTGATTAAGGAATCCCATGGTTTGGAAACACAGCGAAAACGTACCAGGTATTTGACAGGGAGCCTTACCAGTATCTCTGTGATCAACACCATTGGAAGTTCGGCCATGATTTCACTTTGGTTGTGAAAATGAATCTCAAATGCGGGTAACTAACTATTTATGGGGGTAATCGTTGAAACCCTAACCATTTGATTTTGAATTTTTGATCGTGGTACTTGACTGTAGACCTGCCAAAGGGGGTTAAGCGGACGGGTCAGTTCGGGTTGAGTCGAGTTCGGGTTGGTAGATGGGTTATCAGTTGAGTCGGATTTAAATCAGGCGAATTTGACTGAAATTGGGCTTTTAGTGATATTTTGGTTCAATCGGGTCAATATTTTCAAATAAAACATTTTATTGCTTAATTTGACTAAAAATGAAAGTGTGCTTTGTTAAAGTACGTATATTGATACATTAGGTTAATACTTGATTTTTTAAATTAATTCAGATAACAGTTGTATAGTTTCAAATTAGTCATATGAAGTCATTTTAATTATTTGGTAAATTCGACGATGGGTGGATTTATAAACCTACTAAGATTTAAGGTACCTTGTCCTGTCACCGCCATTGTCCGCTTTCAATCAAGGGGTGATCCTCCCATTCCCCCCATCCCTGGATTGTTTGCCTTGTCTTAAGTTTGTCTGGTTATGTCGATGAGTTAACTCATCCGTCACTGCTTTGTTCTTAGTGGCTGCTTTTTGGGTCCGACACGGTGATCCCCCCATTCCCCTACCTGTTGTGCCCTCTGGTTTTTTTATTTGTTTTCAACCTGGTTTGTTCCTATTAAGTCTGTTTGTTTGTTTGCTTGGCGGTGGTCTTGGGAGGTGTCTCTTGGTGATTTGAGTTGCTTTGTAGTGGTTTGATCCATCTTAGTGTCTTTTGGCGGGTCTTTGATGGTTTTGTGCCACTCGTGTTGTCGAGTTGTCTGAGGTAGACTTGTGTAGCACGTTTGGTGTAAATGGCTTCTGCTGTTTATTGAGATCTTCTGGTGTTTGTTGGGTCTTTATTAGTCTTTTCGGTTTGAGGAGTCTGGATGATGGGGTTTTTCTTGTGTTGTGTGCGGCTTTGTCTTGGGTGCTTCGGTTGGGTTTTTTTACCCGGAGGTGGTGGTCTTGCTCGTGTCTGTTTTAAGGTTGAAGGGTTTCCGTATGAGATGTGCTTGGTAGGGTGAAGTCGAGGTTTGGCTCTGCTGTTGGGTGACTTGGATGCGGTGGTCTCAACTTCATTTGTCTACATGAAAGGGTTGGCCTGGAATTGTAGGGGTCTTAATGACCCGCTTGCCCCTTCAATCCCTAAAATTAGAGCAATATGTAGGTCTTTTCATAATAATTTAGATTTTGTCTTCCTTTCTGAAACTAAGTGTGATGTACGATCAGTTGATGTTCTTTTGCGCCTTATGGGTTTTCTCGAGTCTGCCGGGTATGATGCTGATGGTTTAAAGGGGGGGATGTGGGTTGGATGGAAAAGTAGTTGTAAATTAGAATGTGTCTTTTCCATCTGCAATCTTATTATCCTCTTGGTTAATCAATGTAAAGGTAGTTTGTGGTATTTGTGTTGTGTTTATGGTGAACCTGATCATTCTAAGCGGGGCGCTGTATGGGAATCTTTCACTTGTCATTTTAATTCCTTCGACAAACCTTTTTTGCTGTTTGGTGACTTCAATCAAGTCGAATTCTCGTCTGATAAGTTAGGTGGTAGTGATAAATTAATTAGAGGGGCAAACTTATTTTCCTACTGGAAGAATTTACACTGTTTGATGGATATCCCCTTCAAGGGACCAAGATTCAGTTGGTGTAATAATAGGGAGAATCCTTATCGAATTTATGAAAGACTTGATAAGGGTTTTGCTTCTAATGATTGGCTCTCTCTATTCCCTAATACTTTTATTAAACACTTGCCTATTCAAATTTCGGATCATGCACCTATTATCCTTGATACAAATATGATTCTCCATACCAAGAAGAAAATTTACAGACTAGAGACTTGGTGTTTTGACCATGCCGAATGTAGTGTCCTGGTTAAAGATAACTGGGGAAGGACAGATAAGGGTATGCTTCTCATGCTCTTTTATCAAAATTACGTCGTATAAATAACGCTTTCAGAGTCTGGGCTTGTAATAAAAAAGATGAATGGGGTCTTAAGTGGAGTGCATTTGATCAAGACCCGGAGTTCTATCTTTTGGATATTGAGAATGGTGGTGACACTATTAACTATGAGTCATGTCATAAAAAGCTAATGGAATTCTCTATAGTTGCGGGCACTTATTGGCGTCAACGTGCCAAATTGAAATGGAATTGTGAGGGTGACACGTGCACCAAATATTTTTTTCAATTGGGTTAAAGGACAATCTGGTGCTAATCTTATATTGGGTATTAAGAAGGAGTCTAATGAATGGACTTTTGATATGAAGGAGATTGGTGGCTTGTTTAATACTTACTTCTTTAATATCTTTAAGTCTGATGCCGAGCATGAGTGTTTTGAAGCTTACATAAATAATTATGGTTATTTATTTGATAATCTTAAGCGTAAAGTGGGCATGGAGGAGAGAGCCAAGTTGGGCCGTTTATACTCGAAAAATGAAGTTCGTCAAGCTGTTTTTCAATTGGGACCCCTAAAATCTCCGGGTCCTGACGGGATTTCTGCGGCCTTTTACCAGAAATATTGGGCTATTGTTAAGGATGATGTTATTCGTGGAGCTCTCAATATTCTCAATTCGGGTACCGTTCTTAAGGATTTTAATAAAACCTTTATTGTCCTTATTCCAAAAAATGATTGTCCCGAGAGAGTTGAAGATTTTCGGCCGATTAGCCTCTGCAATGTTATTATGAAAATTGTCACAAAGTGTATTGCTAACAGATTAAAAGGGGTTATGGATGATCTAGTTAGTCCATTTCACAGTGTCTTTGTTCCAAATAGAAGTATTGCGGATAATATTGTTATTGCCCAAGAAATTCTTCACGTCATCAACCATAGGAGTTATGGTAAAAAGGGTATGATGGCTTTAAAGGTTGATATGAGTAAAGCTTATGATAGACTGAACTGGAATTTCATAAGAGGGGTGCTTTCTTACTCAAATTTGCCAGACTCTATGATTCATCTTATTATGAGTACTATTGAAACTGTTTCCTATGAAATCCTAATTAATGGTGCTCCTATGGAAAATGTTGAACCTTGTTGTAGGATTAGGCAAGGTGATCCTTTATCCCCTTATATTTCGCGCTGTGTACGGAAGTCCTATCCCAAATGATTCTCTATGCCCAGGATAGTAATCTCATTAAGGGTATTAAGATATGTAAGAACGGTCCGGAAATCTCCCACTTACTGTTTACAGATGATTCACTCTTCTTCTTACGTGGTGACTATGGAGATATGGACTTTCTTATGAACCTTATCGATGAATATTGTGCTGCCTCTGGACAGTGCCTTAATAAAGATAAGTCCTCTATTCTTTTCAGTCCAAATTGCTCACTCATGATGGTCAAAAAGTGCTTGACTGACTTTAAATTTACTCCTAAGCATGATCTTGGTAACTATCTTGGCTTACCAACGAGTATTGGGTCTTCTAAGAGGGAGCTATTTAAATTTCTTGTCGAAAAAACTAAGCGAAGGCTATCCTCATGGAATAATATTCTTCTTTCTTCGGCTGGTAAACTGACTCTTATTCGTTCTGTTCTCTCTTCACTATCCCTTTTATCTCTATCGGTATTTCGCATACCGGTAAGTGTAACATCAAAACTTCAGTCTTTGATGGTACATTTTTGGTGGAGTGGAACTAGAACTAATAAGTCTTTTCATTGGTGTAGTAAAGACTTTCTTAGTAGGCCTGTGGGAGAAGGGGGCCTTGGTCTTCGCAGTATTGGTTGCTTTAATAAAGCCCTCCTTGATAAATCTGCTTGGAGAATCTTATGTGATCCGGGAAGTCTTATTAGTATGGTGATTGGTCCCAAGCTTAGTATCCAAGATGATATTTTTTTCCAGAATCGCTGAAAGGCTCCCCATGCATCGTTATGGGCTCTCAAAAACCTTGTCTGGGGTTCCGATCTTATCTACAACAATATTGTATGGTCAATTGGATCTTCATCTCATCTTAATGTTTGGAAGAGTAAATGGATAGAGGGTTATAGTCTTCATGATATTTGCGGGGATTCTTTGGATGTTCCTACTGACTCCACGCTCTTGGTAGGTGACCTTTACGATAATCACATAATTGGGATCTTTCCTCTCTTGTTTTCGATCCGGGTGAGGAAGTTACAAGGAAAATCCTCGCCAATTATATTCCGTGTCAACCTTCGGATGACTCCTTCTATTGGAAATTTTCTAAACATGGTGTCTACACTGTCAAGTCGGGTTACTATGTTGCTAAGGCCTTATCTGATGGACTTACCACAAGTGTTGATCGCTCTAGAATGTCTCCAACCATTGTGGCTTTCTGCAAATCAAAGCTCTGGAAGTTGCCTATTTCTAACAAACTAAAGGTGTTTTTATGGAAATTTATAGCTAATGCCCTTCCCGTGGGTTCTGAATTTCTCAAACGCAAGATGAGCTCGCGCTCCTCTTGTACTCTCTCCGATGGCTTACCTACTTGTGTGGAATCTATTTCTCACCTCTTTAGAGATTGTTGCTTTGCAAAAGCTCTTTGGTTTGACTGCCCTTTAGGAATTAGAATCACTAGGGGGTGGATATTGATGTTAGGATTTGGGTCATAAACTGGGTCAAGTATTTCTTAAGTGGCCCAGATCCTACCTCCCTCCTTTTTCCCCTTATCGCTACCCTTTGGAGAATTTGGTGTTGTAGGAATGATATGGTCTTCAGGAGTCGTCGCCCTTAGCCTATGGGTGCCCTCAGTTCTATTCTTGGAGACATTCAGTGTATGAATGAAGTTGTGTGCAATTAGAATGCTTGCCTCTTTCAAGCGCCTTTGTTGGACTTCTCTTCTGATTTTCAACTAGCAAAGAGAATTAGAAACTCATTTCCCTATTGGATTGTTGGTGGATCTGTGTGCGAAAATGTTTGCACTATTAAGTGTGATGCTGCTTGGAGGGCTGATAGAAGTTCTGGCATGGGGTGCCAGGGTGGTGCTTGTTGGATGGTGATGGGATCTTAAGGAATACTGCGCATGCTCGCTCGTTTGTCTCTTCTTCCCTGCAAGCTGAAGGTCAGGCTGCTATCAAGGCGCTAAAATGGGCCTTGGATGAAGGGTATCTTCATGTTAGATTGGTTACGGATTGCCTTGTCTTGGTTATGCAGGTGGCCGGAGCGGATAAGTCTATTGAGTCTATTACTTGTATTATTCAGGATTTTAAGTCTATTGCATCTCATTTTCACTGTTGCTCTCTTAGCTTTTGTCCTAGGGGAGTGAATAGGATAACTCATAATCTTGCTCAGAAATCTCTGTTGTAAGCTATGCTATTTGTTGCTGTAAAAAAAATGTAGGAAACTCAACATCATTTGTACTTTGAGTGCCAGTACAATTAGAGATGCCGTGTGTTTGTTTAGGAATGACTTATGTTTTCCTGGCAAGGAGACTTGGTTACATGGATAGTAGGTTGGAGATGTAGATCTCTGCTCAGGAAGAAGATCATCATGGCTGCTATGGTTGGGCTAATCCGTTATAGATGGGAGAGCATAAACAAATGTTACAAAAGTTGGCAGGAGGCTTGTGTCCAGCATCCTGTCAGTATATTGATAAGAATTCAGAGCAGCATTATAGCCAGAGAGCATAAACAAATGTTTTTGTTTTTTTATTTGTTATCTATTTACATGATATCAAAAGTGAGACCCGTAAACAAAAATAGAAGGAATACGATCATGTAACACTTCGAGTTATAGTTACGCATTAGTTGAAAGTTGAACGGTTGAACCAAGTTGACAAAATGAGGGCGGCTAGCAGCAAACAACGCCAAAAAAAAACCTTGTTCCATAGCACAATGCAAGTATAAGCAACTAAAAAGTAAAAATCTAAATTCATTATCAGTGACCTCCCCAAATAGCTTCATGGTAAACTTCGTGGTTAGCCAAGCCAGATAGCGTCCAATGTGTTTCCTTAATACTCTCCCTCCAGGAGCAACAACCTGTCGAAACCATAAAATGTTTTTAGTGATCGTTCATCGTCATTGTAGTTATAGTGACGGAGCCAGATTTTTGCGATATCTGGAGATGAGAGGTTCGTATTTAAATTGCAAGGACTGACAACAACATACGTAAACAATATCTCGGCTTCATTGATTTACCAAGGCAGTGTAACTATGTGTAATTAACAAGGCAAAATAATACTCACTGCCATTTTCATTCTAAAATCACCTTCATTCACTGAAAACATTTAATTTAGCTGACTCGAGTGGAGTGTTGGGATACTAGCTCCTGCTCATAATTGGGGTAACGAGGTTAGGTGTACACAGTACAATAAAACAAAGTTCGCTTTCGACCAGCTTATGACCAAAAAAACGGCGATTATCTACCACTTCATGGAAAACAAAAGTGGAGACTTCTACAAGTCATTTTAATCTCTTTCGTTAATTCCCCAAGCGAAAAATAAGAACAAAAACGCATATATATGTTTGGCTCTATAAAAAATAAATGGACACTAAAAAAACTTTATGTCAGATAAAAAAAATTTTAGCCTACACATTTGAAGTTTACCAAAGACAAGAAATTCTAACCTGCGTGTATGCACATCTGAAGCTATCGACTTGTAGAGTGCCCTTACAGCTTCAGCTTGAATCCTTTTGCCAGGAAAACAGAAAGCTGAAAATTTTGGTCATTCTACCAGTATGACCAAGTTCTTAGCTACGACATACTAGTCACTACATCTATGTATTAATGTGAAACAGACGCTAAATAATTCAATAGTTAGGGGAAGGAAGTAACACCTCTTGTCTGGTTGAATGGAAATACAGAAATATATATTTCATACAGGAAAACAATACATATACGTAACTAAACCATTTCACCTGAATGACTTCGAAATCCGAAGCCTATAAGAGAGCACTCAACTCTACTTTCCAAATAGATTAACTATTCAAATCAAGAACCAATACAGAAGTATAAGCTTAGTCGGATACTACTCGGATCGATCACTGAATACATCAAAAACCCAAGGTAACAACAAACAGAGAAATCTAAGTCAACGAACATGTATGTATGTCACGACATTAATGTAATTATCGTTGGCTCTAATCAATTTATTCAAATCATTATTATCTACAGCATTAACCTAGTGCCGGATAGACTACCACAATGGCTAAGTAAAAACGGCCAAACATACATACATCACCATCACCTATGTTGCAAACACAACGAAAATGTTTCATAGTTACCCAATGTTGTATCAGCAATATATCTCCCATATCTTCCTCAATCAAGCAAATCGTCACATAATCTGCAATGTATCTCCTAGCATTATATTTACTCAAATTAACCACACAAATATCTTGCAAATATTAGGTTAAACTTTCTTGCATAAGGGTCCATCTCTTTGTATATATAGGATGCTATTATACTGTAATTAAACACATTCAATACACATAACATTTCTCATCTTATATGGTATCGAGAAGCCACAAACGATCCCTAAAAACACCCGCCTCCCACCTCTGTCCACGCTCTGCCTCTTTCAAACACACCAAACCCGCCACTGTCAAAATAATTTCACCACCTGTCACCATGTCTACCACCTAGAACACCGTCCCAAACCCTCATGATGCCACACTACTACAAATCCAGGCAACTGCAACGCCCCTTTAACAACGCTTATTCACGAAAATCACAATAGACGTTGTAGAATGTATGACGCGAATTTTACTAAAATTAATTACAACGGGTATGGTTATATTGTTATAAGTTTTAACAACGGGTCAAACATGCACAACCGTTGTTAATAATTTGGCAGAAAATTGGAGCAAAGTTAGTGAAAAGTAATCACAACGGTTATTTTTGAAACCCGTTGTTAAAACTTATTTAACAACGGTTGTTGTTTTACAACCGTTGTTAAAACGTTTTAACAACGGTTTTTGTTTAACAACCATTGTCAATACTTTCCATACTATAAACCACACAAACACAGATCAGCTACAGCCACAAAACACAAACCTTAACACAAACACAAACACAAACACAGCAGACAAACACAAACACAAACACAAAATACACACTTTCTCATCGTCTCTTTCTCTCTTTCTCATCGTCGCTTTATCTTCTCGCCGTCACTGTTGATTTCATCGTCTCTTACTTTCTCTAATTATCAGGTAAATCTCGCCGTCACTGTTGGTTTCATCGTCTTTCATCGTCATTATTTTCTTTTTCTAATTATTTCATTTGCATGTATGTGTTTTTATCGATCATTATGTTATTTCTTTAAGTATTATTCGCTTAATTAGCTAGTAAAACAAATTAAATAAAATAAAACAAAGAAGAAGCAAGATGATAGATAGGAATGCATGATAAACTTAATATATATATATATATATATATATATATATATATATATATATATATATATATATATATATATATATATATATATATAAATTAAAAAAAAATTACATTAATAAAAATGCAATTCTTATATTTTCATAGAGAGTCTTATTATCTTCTATGATATCCGTCCTCTCCTCCTTAGCTATTTGGAGGTTCCGTTCGCTTGATTGCTATATCGTCATATAGCCGCAATCGTTGCTCTTTCTCTGTCAAGCCATCTTTTTGGCGTCCTTGATGGATCGAGAATCCACAAGGTAGCTCCTGAAACTGTCCTCAATGTGGAGCAACCGGCGGATGAAACTGTTGTTGTTCTCGATCATAGTAAGAGTCTTAAGGATGATATCATTCATTTTGTTGATGAAGTTTGGAGTTGGTTTGAAAGATTAATTAGGGTTTATTTGGAGTTTGTTTTAGCAGTTAGGGTTTGGAGATATATAGTGAGATAATGGAATGTTAATTGAGATAATGCATGTATTTATACTAAGTAATGTGTGGTTTGAGTTGTTTTTTAATTAATATATATGTTAGGAAGTTGTGCCATAATCATCATCATATCTCTCTCTGCTGCTTCAAATCTTATTATAACCCTTCTCATTCCATATTGTCCATTCATATGCACAGGGATGGCAGTAATAATGCATGCATCGGAATTATAACGGGCCGTAATTATGCATGCATCTAGTAATATTTAATTTAATTTTTTTTTTTTATTTTTTAAAAACAAACAACAACGGTTATTGAGAAACAACCCGTTGTCTTTAGTTATAACAACGGTTTTGTATATTACAACCCGTTGTTATAACTTTCCCCCCAAAATTGAGTCACACTTTCCACAACGGGTTTTTATACTTAAAACCGTTGTTAATAGTTTTAACAACGGGTTCCTTAAGAAAACCAACCGTTGTTAAAACCTTTTACAAAGGACGCTTTAACAACGTCCGCTTTTTTATATAACAACGGTTTTTAACCGTTGTTATAGCCTGTATCTGTAGTAGCACCTCTCCTCTCATCTCACTCAACCTAAACCATTGTGTGAAACTCACCTCCACCAACTACACCTCCTGGTGATTTCAATTGACACACATCCTATTCAGCTTAAGCCGATTTGGATTCATTGACGGCACCAATCCACCACCGTCAAAAACCCTTGTCTCTGATGACAAAACTGACCGGCCAAACCCCGCGTATTTCACGTGGCTCAATAGTAAGACGGTCTCATCTTAGATGCCTTAATGGGTACCTTATCCACCACAATTCAAGCGTTAATCGTCTGCGCAACCACCTCTAAAGAGGCGTGGGACATTCTCGCTCAAACATATGCCGACCCATCTCGCACTCACATCTTACAACTCAAAGATCGCCTCGATTCGATCATGAAAACCGCTGACCAATCGATCACTGAATATATGCACGCTATTAAAGCGTGTATCGACCAGTTAGCCTTAATGGGCAAAGTCCTCGACCCCGAAGATGTCATTTTTAAGGTCCTTAAAGGCCTTGACTACAACCTTTTAAAACCAGTAATCGATGGAGTCTGAGCCCGCGATACCCCGATTTCATTCGAAGCCCTTCACGAGAAGTTACTGCAACATGAACTTCTCCTCAAAAAAAACCCCACAACCGATCCATTTCAACCCACAACCAACATCAACTATCGTCACAACAACCAGTTTCGTGGAAATGTCCGCAACAACACCTCTTCAAATAATGCTTATACAAACCACCATGGAAACCCGTCCCCCTCAACCAACCCGAACCCTAGACCCTTCAAGGGACGCTGCCAATGGTGTAGACAAGTAGGCCATGTAATAGCCGACTGCCCTCTCTTTCGAAAGCTCTTCCCCACCATCATATTTCCTGCGCCTCCAACCCGTCAACACCAACAGGCGTCTCAAGCCCACACCGCCACAACCCACGACGTCTCTGACCCGGACCCCAACTACCTTCTCGACAGCGGTGCGTCAAATCATGTCACATACAACATTGATACACTCGCACTTCACTCGCCTTATATCGGTTCTGATGACCTCCTAATTGGAGATGGGTCCGCGCTCCAAATTCCCAACATAAGGTTCACTTACTTTACCTTCTTCTTCTATTAAATTATTGAATGTCTTACATGTTCCGAAAATATCTCGCAATATTATTTCAATCTCGCAATATTATTTCAATCTCGCAATTATGTAAAGACAATGATGCTTATGTACTGTTTTCTTCCTCTAATTTTTTTTGTAAAGGCACGAGCGACGGAAAAGACCCTTCTCCAGGGACCGGTTAAGAATGGAGTGTATGAGTTGAGCCCGTCGATCAAAACCGTCTACTCATCACAAACCAGCTCATCTCCACTCACATGGTATCACAAACTAGGCCATCCTACTAATGATGTAATAAGACTTATTAATAAAGATTTACCATTTAAACTATCAAATTTTTCTTACTGTGATTCTTGTCTAATTAGCAAAAGCACCAAACTCCCTTTTGCAACATCGTCATTTCGAACTGTGGACGCGGGTCCACAGGGTCGCTTGGGAAACAAGCGTTTGCATTTGTGGAGTCGCCACCAATTTATTGTGGAAAATTGGAAACCGTTCGAATAGCTTGTGCCATGTTAAGACACAAAGTAGTGACATGAACACCAAGAACTCGTTACCCTAAGCATTATATGTCTAGAATGACTCTCGTGGATGCCAATGAACACGGATGTTCACAGAGATCTGGAATAAGGGGTGAGGGTACGTATTAGGAAGCTCTTTTTATCGAACACCTAATCCCGCCCGCCTCGATAGCGGCCTCTACTAATGATTAGGGAAATCATCTATACTCGATATGTTGTTGATTATATGCATGCAATACAACATCCAATAAATTAATCCTAGCAAGTGAGAATTAACTAAGTCGGTGAACATGTAATTTAGCATGCATTAGGTTGAAGTAGGGTTTAAGGTTGATTACATGTGAAAACATACGAATAAACGATAATAAAGAATACGAGAAAATACAATAATTAAAATCACAATAATTACATTGGTTTGATTGATTTACGTCGAAAACACATTTAAAACGGATAATTTGGAGAAAGAAAAGGAAAATAAATTAAAGAACAGATTAAAGGGAGATAATACGAGTAATAGTTGATTAATACGTAAACTAATAAACTAAGTCAAAGCAACAACGGAAGTTCAGAGACAGAACTCAACCCGGAACAGGGGCAGCAGAGCTGCGTCTCTTGGAAGAGGCGCAGTGGTCACTGCGTCTGTTCCTGAGGTGAGTTCTGGCTGTGAAGCCAGAACTGCATATTCATCGGTGAATTTAATGATCGATTATTGATATTTGACTCGGATGGAAGTGATTTAATGGATTATTTACATATGATTGGGTCATAAAAACAATAAAAGACGGACTCAAATTAATTAGAACAAGATGAAGGCTAATTACAAGATTAATTATGAATTAAATTTATTAAAACTAACTAATTAGGTTTAATTAATGTTAAACTATGGATGATGACGACGATAAACAGATGAAAAATATACAAAAGTCGAATTTCAGAGATTTGATATTGATGAATCGAATCTCTAGAACCCGGAATTGATTTAATGCACTACTACAAATCCAGGCAACTACAACGCCCCTTTAACAACGATTATTCACGAAAATCACAATAGACGTTGTAGAATGTATGGCGCGAATTTTACTAAAATCAATTACAACGGGTATGGTTATAAAAACCGTTGTTATTAGTTTTAACAACGGGTTACACATGAACAACCGTTGTTAATAATTTGGCGCAAAATTGGCGCAAAGTTAGTGAAAAGTAATCACAACGGTTATTTTTGAAACCCGTTGTTAAAACTTATTTAACAACGGGTGTTTTTTACAACCGTTGTTAAAACATATTTCACAACGGTTGTTGTTTAATAACCGTTGTCAATACCTTCCATACTATAAACCACACAAATGTAAGTCTGCTGCGCCACAAAAAAACACAACCCTTAATACACAAACACAAACACAGCAGACAAACAAACACAAAACACACACTCTCTTTCTCTCTTTCTCTCTTTCTCATCGTCGCTTTATCTTCTCGCCGTCACTGTTGATTTCATCGTCTCTTACGTTCTGTATTTATCAGGTAAATCTCGCCGTCACTGTTAGTTTCATCGTCATTATTTTCTTTTTCTATTTATTTCTTTTGCATGTATGTGTTTTTATCGACCATTATGTTATTTGTTTAAGTATTGTTCGCATAATTAGTTAGTAAAACAATGAAGAAGCAAGATGAAGAAGCAAGATAAACATAATTAATATATATATATATATATATATATATATATATTTATAAATACATAAATTAAAAAAAAAAATTACATATATAAAAATGCAATTCTTATATTTTCATAGAGGATCTTATTCTGCTCTATCGTATCCGTCCTCTCCTCCTTGGCTATTTGGAGGTTCCGTTCGCCAGCTTGCTATATCGTCATATAGCCGCAATCGCTGCTCGCGCTCCGTCAAGCCATCTTCTTTGGCGTGCTTCAGTGTGGATCGAGCATCCGCAAGGTAGCTCCTGAAACTGTCCTCAATATGGAGGAACCGGCGGATGAAGTTGTTGTTGTTCTCGATCATGGTAAGAGTCTTAAGGATGAAATCATTCATTTTGTTGGAGTTTTTGGAGTTTGTTTTGAAAGATTAAGTAGAGTTTGTTTTAGCAGTTAGGGTTTGGAGATGAATATATTGAGATAATGGAAATGTTAGTTGAGATAATGCAATGTATTTATACTAAGCAATGTGTGGGTTGAGTTGTTTTTTAATTAATATATATGTAAGGAAGTTGTGCCATAATCATCATCATATCTCTCAATGCTGCTTCAAATCTTATTACTAACCCTTCTCATTCCATATTATCCGTTCATATGTACAGTGATGTCAGTAATAATGCATGCATCGGAATTCTAACGGGCCGTAATTATGCATGCATCTAGTAATATTTAATTTAATTTTTTTTATTTTTTAAGAACAAACAACAACGGTTATTTACAAACAACCCGTTGTCTTTAGTTATAACAACGGTTTTGTATATTAAAACCCGTTGTTATAACTTTCCCCCCAAAATTGAGTCACACTTTCCACAACGGGTTTTTATACTTAAAACCGTTGTTAATATTTTTAACAACGGTTTCCTTAAGAAAACCAACCGTTGTTAAAACCTTTTACAACGGACGCTTTAACAACGTCCGCTTTTTTATACAACAACGGTTTTTGACCGTTGTTATAGCGTGTATTTGTAGTAGTGTATGACGAAAACCCGCAAATATTAATTACTTGGGATTTAAGTCGGAAATTTAAAGTGACAAATTATTAATGAATTATATATTAGAATTATCATATGGATGAAATAAGAAATAAACCAGAAAGGATGACAGAAAGTAGACGAATTGACAGAAGACGAAGGAAGAAGAAGGAAAGCAGGAACTGCGGCAGCCTCAGGAAGAGGCTCAACAGTTGCTGCGTTCCTTCTCGACATCAATCTCCCGTTAATCCGTAAAAAGGTTTGAATAAAAGGTTTTATAATTCGGTTTTAAATGTGATTTCGACGTAAATCTTACAATAATTAATAGAAAAATAAGATACAATAATAAAAGATGGGATTTACACCCTCAGAGTTACATGTTTGACGAAACGAGATTAACTAAGTTAACGATTAGTGATTGCTCGACTCGAATATACGACGAAAGTGCCCTCGTAAGAGGAATTAAACTAAATTGATTAAGTTTATTGAGTGGAGTTGGTCAAATTGGTCGGTCATGCAAAACGAGGCTGGTACTCAGAAGGATCCGAGCTTACGTGGTCGAAAGTTCAAGCACATAGACGCCAATAAGCAAAGAGCACGGTCTTATAATGCGAAGGGAGAAGAGAAGGGCGGACACTTGCGTGAGGAATATGAGGAACGAAGGTCCTTATTTATACTAATGACACGAAGGAATTAGGGTTTCGGTAAAACTTTGGAAGTAAATCTCGAAAAGATCTTAAAATACGCAGAAAGGAGCTGGGGAATAGGCGCAGCAACCACTGCGGCTCTTGGAAGAGACGCAGCAGGTGCTGCGTCCTTTCTCCAAGGGTTTCCTCCTGCGGAAGAAAGATTTTCCGCGTTTCTATTATGGAATTCGGTTGACCTCAATTTCCTTATTATTTAAAATATAATTTCGGAAAATACTTTGCCAAAAGATTAAAATATTGAAATATGGAATAGAAATATCCGGAACATTCAAGAATATTCCGACTCGGCATTTTAAATGGTTATTAGAAAATGAAGATGGTTTTTGACCCGGACTCCAAATGTACTCTAATTACTGTTAAAACGACCGTAACGACGCGTAGATGACGACCAAGGGGTAGACACATGTATTTGAGCCATCACTTGACGATAAACTTACGAATTGTCATAAATCGTTCCGTGTACCAAACATGCGACCCAATCATCACCGGGTGGTTTGCGGGAGGTGCAGAAATGACGTATCTACAGAGCCCCCACTTTGACTGAGGCTTGGATAAGGTGAAAGTCAAAGTATAGCCACCAGGTCAATCGAAGATTACAACCTGACGACTATGGCGATGCAAGGCGGCTCAAGGGGTCTGAGCCAAGGACCTGTCGTCGGGAACATTTTAGAGTCTGTCGACTATCGGGGAGGGTCGTTTAAAGTCCATTAGACTACGTAAGGAGGCTCGCCAGCCATAAGAAGAGATCATACCTGAGACTTCCGGGTGAAACGGGACTAAAAGCGCTTCGGCAAAACTCTTTGACGTCTGAAGGCAGGAAGGATCATAGGTACTATGAAGGTTACTGAAAATGTTGAGAACATCAGGACGTCGGTAGAAACTGCTGAAGGAAATCTGCTCGTGTCGGTCTTCAAACAAACTTCGGCGAAAACTTTGAGGTTGAGGTTGAGCTCCATGTCTCGAGAGGAACAATCGGCTGTCATGAACTCTCACTGGGGGAACATAATTGAGGTGTGTTAAAACACCTTGTGGACAGCGGGGGGCCCACGGGGGCGCTTGGGAGGAAGAGAACAAGCGTTTGCATTTTTGTTGGAGTCGCCACCAATTTTTATGGGAAATTGGAACCGTTCGAATACCTCGTGCCATGTCAAGACACAAAGTAAAGACATGAACACCAAGCAATCGTTACCCTTAACATTCTATGTCTAGAATGACTCTCGTGGATGCCAATGAACATGGATGTTCACAGAGATCTGGAGTAAGGGGTGAGGGTACGTATTAGGAAGCTCTTTTGATCGAACACCTAATCCCGCCCGCCTCGATAGCGGCCTCTACTAATGATTAGGGAAGTTATCTATACTTGATATATTGTCGATTATATGCATGCAATGCAACATCCAAGTTTTAATCCTAACATGTGAGAATTAGGCTAAGTCGGTGAACGCGTAATTTAGCATACAATTAATGTCGAAGTAGGATTTAATGCTCAATTACATATGAAAGCATACAAATGATACAAGAAATATGATAAATACAAATAAATAAAATTACGATAATGAAAATTACAATAATTACAATGGGAATAGGCGATTTATGTCGAAAATACCTTTAAAACGGATAATTTGAGAAAAAGAATATAGAAAGAATTAACGAACAAAACAGAAGGTGATAATACGATTAATAGTTAATTATACGTAAGCTAATTAAACTAGGTCAGGCAACAACGGAGTTCAGGGACAGAACTCAACCTGGAACAGGCGCAGCAGGACTGCGCCCTTTGGAAGAGGCGCAGCAGTCGCTGCGTCTATTCCAAGGGTGAGTTCTGGCTGTGAAGCCGGAACTGCAAATCGTTAACGTTAATTGGTGAATTTAAGGATCGATTAATATATTTACTCGGATGGAAGTGATTATCAGGTTATTTACATGTGATTGATGGTCATAAAAACAATAAAACATGGATGAGACGGATGCAAAGGAATTAATTACATGAATGAACAATTGATTAATGACATGAGTGAATAAAATAGACTAAACATGATGAATTGATGACAAATTAATGACGAATATGACAAAAAACAGATGAAAATATATCAAAGGTCGAATTCCAGAAACTCAATATGAACAAATCAAATTTCTATAACCCGGATTGATTTTAATGACGAAAACCCGCAAATATTGGATTATAAGGGATTTAAGTCGGATTTAAATGACAAATTATGTGCTAACGAATGATAAATAATACACATGTGAAATTAGTGATGATTATATCGAAGAATTAACAAGAACAAATGAAAAAACGAATAAAGATTGACAAATTAACAGAGGACGAAGGAAGAAGAAAGGAAGCAGGAACTGCGGCAGCCTCACAAAGAGGCGCAGCAGGAACTGCGCTCCTTCGAAGAGGCGCAGCAGTTGCTGCGTCCTTTCTCGACGGTTTGTCTTCTGAAAATCCGTAAAAAGGGTTTTAAAACACGGTTTTAGAAATCGGTTTTAATTGGTATTTTCGACATAGATCTTACAATATGATACAAAAAGTAAAGAACAATAATAAAAGAGAGATTTACACCCTCAGACTTACATGTTTGACGAAACGAGAAGGACTAAGTTATTGATTAGCGATGCTCGACTCGAACTATAATGCAAATATGAAAGTGCCCTCGTAAGAGGAAAACGATTAGATTAATTAAGTTGATTGATGTGGAGTTGGTCAAATTGGCCGGTCATGCAAACGAGGCTGGTACTCAGAAGGATCCGAGCTTACGTGGTCGAATGTTCAAGCACGTAGGCGCCAAAAAGTAAGAACGTGGTCTAGAATGCAAAGGGAGAAGAGAAGGGCGGACACTCGCGTGAGAAATATGAGGAGCGAAGGCTCCTATTTATACTAATCACGTGAAGGAATTAGGGTTTCAGAGAGTCTTTGGAAGTGAATCTCGGAAAGATACGAAAAAGATACGAAAATTACGCAGAAAAGGACCTGGGAAGAGGCGCAGCACCTCCTGCGTCTGTTCCCAAGTGGTTTCCTCATGCGGAAGAAAGATTTCCGTGTTTAAATTATGGAATAACGGAATAATTAGGTTTTCCTTAATATTTTATATGAATATTACGGGAAATTGTTTACCAAAGAATAAAGATTTGTGAAATATTTATAAAAATATGGAATAGAAATATCCGGAACATTCCAGAACATTCTGACTCGGGATTAAACGGTTATCAAAAAATGAAGACGGTTTTAGGCCCGGACTCCAAATGTACTCTAATTACTGTCAAAACGACCGTGTCGGCACGTAGATGACAACTAAGAGGTAGACATTAGTATTTGAACAATCACTTGACGATAAACTTACGAACTGTCATAACTCATTCCGCGTACCAAACATGCGGCCCAATCATCACCGGGTGGTTTGCGAGAGGTGCAGAATGAGGTATCTACAGAGCCCCCACTTTGACTGAGGCTTGGACAAGGCGAAAGTCAAAGTATAGCCATCAGGTCAATCGAAGATTACAACCTGACGACTATGGCGACGCGAGGTGGCTCAAGGGGTCTGAGCCAAGGACCTGTCGTCGGGAACATTTTAGAGTCTGTCGACTATCGGGGAGGGTCATTTAAAGTCCATTAGACTACGTAAGGAGGCTCGCCAGTCATAAGAAGAGATCATACCTGAGACTTCTGGACGAAACGGGACTGAAGACGCTTCGGCGAAACTCTTTGGCCTGAAGATAACTTGGTGTCTGAAGAATTATAAAATGATGAGGAAAGACAGCAGGACATAGTCGGGAACTGCTGGGAGAAATCTGTTTGTGTTCAGCTTCAAACAAACTTCGGAAGAAATAGGGGCTGATGTTGATCTCCATGTCTCGAGAGGTAAAGTCTATCCGCTTACTCTCGTTGGGGAACATAATCGGGAATTAATCTCCATATCTCGAGAGGGAAAGTCCATCCGCTTACTCTCGTTGGGGAAATATAACGAAGGCGTGTCGAAACACCTGTGAAGGAATAAATGCTCGTTGTGACAAGCAAATGTCTGGGAAGCGATAAATAACGTGCAATAGTCTACTGTTGGCTTAGAAATACGGGCCAGAACGGAAGATAATCGTCAAACGGACCAAAAGGATAAAATAGCATCGGGGAAGAGGCGCACCAAAGATGGGCCCACAAATAACGAACTCATAACGATTTTTTGAAAATTCGTAAGGAGGGAACACAAGGAAGAGGCGCAGCAAGAGCTGCGTCTCTTGGAATAGGTGCAGCGCCTGCTGCGTCTGTTCCCAAGGGTGTATTTTCTGCGTAAAAACGCGATAAACAGAGGGATTATTTCATTTATTTCGAAACACAAATCACACAATACTCTCTCAAATCCTAACCATTTCCGCCAAGGTTTGATCCGAAAGCTCGCATTAATCATGACTAATCTCGGTATGTGTCTCATTCTTGCATTAATCTTTCGTATTTGTTCAATTTTGGATCGAAAAAATTAGGGTTTATGACCCAATTTGATAGAAAATTTGGGGCATTTCCCCCAAATGCATTTGCCTTGTGAAATGGGTATTAGAAACGGATAATTGGTAATATAAGGAACATAACCATGTATTTGTTTCGAATTTTCGTTGAGTTTTGAGCATTTGAGTGAGTTTGAGACGGTTTCACAGCTAAACCGTAAATTGCTTCGAAAATAGCCTTAGGATTGCCCATTTGCGGTGAAACTTGATATTTGGGATCCTTGGATGACGGGTAAACTTCCTATCATCTCAGAATTTTGGTTTGTGACAGCTTTTTCAGGACACTTTTCTAGGGCATAATCGCCGTTATAACGAAATGCTGCCGAAATTTCGACTCGAACCCAGGACTAGGCTTCAAATTAGGATTGACTTGACCCAAATTACCACATGAGTGATCGGGTTTGTGAGATTATGGCCAAAGATGGCGAGAAAGAGCAATTTCAGGGCTTCCGAAGGCTCGAAAATCCCTTAACTACGGCTCGTTGTCACGTGACGCGGCCTAAATTTGCTTTAATGTTGCAGGTGATGAGGCTTATACTTCCAAGAGAGCTCCCATGGAGAAAGATGCTGCTGTTGTCGAGGAGGCTTTGGAGCAGGCCTTCACCGCTGCGGTGATGGCTGCTGGGGACGAGATCCATGAGGAGGAGGCTGTTGAAGAGGAGGAGGCCCCGAGACGGGCCAACGTTGGACGAGGAGGTCGTCAGCTGAGAGGAGCTCTGCGTGGCCGAGAC
This sequence comes from Silene latifolia, assembly GCF_048544455.1. Classification (NCBI taxonomy): domain Eukaryota; kingdom Viridiplantae; phylum Streptophyta; class Magnoliopsida; order Caryophyllales; family Caryophyllaceae; genus Silene; species Silene latifolia. Next base: position 39,015,204 of record NC_133527.1, on the reverse strand, counting down.
ACAGGAGAGCGAGCACCGCTTTGGGGCAGAGAGGGTCACCTGTCCTACAGGACGGTGAAGAGTTTGGTAAATAGGAATTCACTACTCATCACTCATCTTCTTTCATTCATTTGTTCATATCTCTTTCAATTCTCACTCAAAACTAAAGATAGCTTTTGTTTCTAATCACAATAGGAGGCCGGGAACATCAGGTCGTTCTTGGGTTACACAACAGCAATGGAGTGCTACGAGCGGCTGTCGGCGGAGGAGCGCGCCATGATCGAGCGTGGAGCGTTCGGTGCCTTGGTGCAGGCCTGGAGGGATATCGCGAAGAGGAAGCTGCGGGCTAACCTTAGCCTGGTCCGCGCTTTCTTGGACCGATTCTGGGATACGACTTCCACGTTTCACATGCCTTTTGGTGAGGTGGGAGTTACTCTGGAGGACTACGGCATGATTTCTGGTCTGCCGTGTGGGTCTGAGGCTGTGAAGTAGCCGGAGACTGCCATGAGGGTGGACTCGGCCGAGGCTAGGAGGTTGATCGGCTGGAACTTATCGCCGAGGGTCATCACAAAGATCTGGGTTTGGTGCCCAGCTCCTACGTTCGAGACTACTTTGCGGGAAAGATCCCGCGCCGGTGACGATTAACGGGAGGGAGACGGCTCCTCCTCCTGTCTGGTGAGCGAGAGGGCTCGTTTGTGGCTCGTGGTTTCGTCTTTGATTTACCTCGGAGACAAGGGAGAGAGGTCAGTCGTCGAAGCTTCTTTCCTTCCTTTCGACTGAGCTCCCTAGGGCATTGGGACCGGGTCATCACTGGGTTTTGCGGTCCTCATCCGCTTCATGAGGGCCATGGTTCGTCCGGAGTTGATGGAGAATGGGACTTCTCCTGGCGCTGTCGGACCTGGACTACTGCTGGAGGTATGAACCTTCATTTAGACCAAAATCAATTCCTTTCTTTGCCAAATCACGAAAGATCGTTATTGACTATCTTGCTTTACAGGCGTGGGTGTACTCCTACTTTCCGGGCCTCGCTCCCAAGAGGACGGAGCCGCTGGAGAAGGCCTATCCCGTGGTGAGGGATTGGGTGATGTGCAAGACGAAGAGCAAGCGTTGTTCTCACGGTGTCTACCGGCGGGACGTGAACGCTCTTCAGCTAGACAGCGTAAGCATCTCACTTATATTCATTTGCTTCTTCATTGCTTGAAAATCGATCATAAGAATGATTCTTTTGTTTATCTTGTCCCAGTGGGTGCCCAGGCCTTGGGCGGAGTACGCTGACGCGCTTTCTTTTGTGGCTGAGGTCCTTCGACCTAGGAGCTCGAGCCGGCTGCTGTTGAGGACGTCGATGGGTCCTGTGTGGTACTTGGGCGAGCGTTTGGCTCATCAGTGCTCTCGGGATGTGTTGACAGTTCCCATCGATCCTCCTAGGACGATGTTCAGGGAGCCTTCTGAGGCAGAGAGGGAGGCGGACTTGGCTGGCGCTAGTGTTGACGCCTTTCTTCTTCCTGGCGAGTACTACTCGGCGTTCCTCTACGGGAGGTTGGTGTACTGGCCGGTAGTGGTGAGTATCTTTACTCTTCTTCTTTACTTGATTTTTGAGAACTACGATGAAAGATCATCTATTAATGAGAAATTTTTGACTTTGCAGGAGGTTGAGGCGGCAGGCATCGAGCCCCTAGAGTACCCCGAGACCCTCGAGTACACTGACGCGACTGGGAGGACGACGATCTCCGAGCTACGTGACTTTGACGTGGCTGTGACGGATGCTGGCTTGGACGATTGGACGCATCTGATTCGGAGGGTGAGCCTCTAATTTGCATAATTTTTGTGTAAGAACACATTTGATTGAGTTTGTTCAATTATTGAGAACTTCTTTTTGAAAATGCAGGTTGCGCCGTCCCGGTTCGTGGCGTTATGGAGGGTGGCCAACCGGCTGCGAGCTACTGCCGTCGAGGCACTTGTCGGCGGTCGAGGCCGTCAGGTATGAACCTTGTGCCTATTTCATTTTTGAGTTTTGATTTTCCAACTTTTTCTTGTAATTGCCTGAAATGATTGACATGAGCCAATTTGTTGTTTACAGGGGGACCGCGAGCTGGAGCGAGAGTTGGCTCAGTCTCGGGAGGAGACAGCTCGCTTGTTGAGGGAGCTCGAGGTTCGAGACGCCGAGATTGCTGCTCTTGCGGCAAGAGTTGCGGAGCTGGAGGGCGACCAACAGTAGTTTTGTTTCGTTTTTGTTTGTATCTTGCACATCTGTACATTTTGGACCTTGATTTTGAACATTTCGGACTTTGTTTGGGGCGAGAGCCCCCAGTTTGTTGTACATTTCTCTTTTTGGTTGTATATAAGATGGCCTGAGTGCCTTTGCTGCTGGGTTGTGTTGCTTGTATCTGCAGGTTAGCTTTGAACAGGTTTGGTAGATGACGGTTTACGACGTCACGCTGCTGAAATTTACATAGAAATCACGCAAAACATACATTTGTATACACACATGGCCTGAATTAGCGCAAAACGGATGACTCAAAAGCACGGAAATGACCGGACGGTAGGGAGGGTTACCCCTAAAAAAAGAAAAAAATAGAAATCTATAAGTTGGAAATGAAATGGTTAAAAAGAAATGAAAGAAATAGAAATGAAATAAATATAAATTTTGAAATGAATTAAATTAGTTATTTCCTAAAATGAATTATATTAAAAAAATATTATTTCCTAAAATGAAAAGGATGCAAGTGTGGTAAAATGGCGAAAATGTCGACGTCGTCTCGAAATGCGTGCCCGCGGAATTAGGAAACACGAAATATGGTAATTTCCATCTTTATACCAAAATAATAACCCGTAGGAATAGGAAATTATTCGTCACGGAATTAGGAAAGATCCAACACGGAAAATCACAGAAATCAAGCTGAGGAAGAGGCGCAGCATGAGCTGCGTCCCTTTGAAGAGGCGCAAAGAGTCTTTGCGCTGTTCCCACGTTTACGTTCGCGCATTTTTGGAAACAGAAATTAGTATAAATAGAGACGTCGATAGAGCTTTTATTCACACAATTCTTCCGTCTCTTCTTCGTCTTATTACATAAAATTCTCAAAATAATCTCTTCATCATAAATACTTTGGAGATTCGCTTGAAAGAATGGACCAACGAATTTTCTAACATGGAGAAACACGACATGAGCGCCTATAATCTTGGATCATTGTTGAGTTTGAAGCTTATCAAGGTTGTCAAACCGTTCTTGGATGCTTGTCTTGATTATTGGGACCCGAATTACCATGTTTTTGCGTTCCCTGGAGGCGATATTTGCCCATTTCCTGAAGAAATTGTTGCGATTGGTGGGTGGGACCCTGAACACTTGCCTGCCATTCCTTCTACTTCGCAAGGATACAAGAGCAAATTTAGAGACTTGCTTGGGTTGACTAGACTCGAGGTGGACCGTCTAGTGACCTCGAAGGGAGTGCGAATGTTGGACTTCATTGATCGATTTATTAACAGGGCCGACCCCACCGTTTCTTATGCTACTAGGCGAAGGGCATTTGGGTTTTTCTTGTTGCATGTGTATGTCTTCCAAGGGCATGTTGATGAAGACTTGAGAGGTGATCCCCGTCTTCTAGGCCTTGTTGAGCAAATGGAGCTGCGCAGGAGCCCAGCTTGTTTATGTCTAGGAGAGATCCTGTTGGGTTTGGACAATAGGAAAGCCAACCGCGACCTACCGTATTTGGGAAGTCCCATCATTCTGCAGGTAAAAGAACATTTTCTTCTCTTTTTCTTTTATTCTTTTTCTTTTTCTTTTTTTTTTCGTTCGTTTTCTTTTTCGTTTTTTGTTTTTTTTGTTTTTTGATGTCTAATACCCGCTTTTGGTAGGTTTGGCTTATGGAACGACTTCGATTGATCGAGCCCCCAGTTCACGTTCCTTTATATCATGCTCGTTCAATTGCAATGAGGACCAGGCTTTACATGGTGGACTTCACCCGAGTCTGCAATTATTGGGAGAACAAACTGAAGAGTGATGATGGCCCTTTGATTAGGTGGATTGTGCCGTGGTGGCACCTCAAATCTGTCACTGGAGTGTCTTCTTTGGATCCTAGTCGATCTGTGCGCATTCCTGGTTTGGAATTTATGGTGTACATCTTTCCGGAAAGGCTGATGAGACAGGTTGGACTAAAGCAGACGATCCCGAAGCTTACTACAGAAAGCCGAAGGGAGTGGGCCATTAAATGGGCTCAAAGAAATGTGTGGTTCTTGAACTCTTCTGCTAATGCCTTATGGGTGTCGGATTCTTATCTGCGATGGAGGAAAGCTACTACTCCGGAAGAGCGCGTGAGATTGAGGAAGCGCGAGCCCGTTGACTACAAGGTGCGCGAGGTGGAGAAAGAGAAAGAAAAGCATTTGACTGAGGGAGAGGAAGAAGCCGGGTTTCGAGTTGTTCATCCTTCAAAGAAACCGAAGATCTCTCCTGTCGTGGATAAAGTGATTGACAAGAATGGGAAGTCGAGGCCTCGAGAAAGACCGTTGGTGATTAGGTCCGAAGTGGCGCAAGAGCGTCCGACTCGAGGTCGCGACAAGAAGTATGACAAGAATGACAAGGGCAAAGGGAAGATGGAGGAATAGCCCAAGTCTTTATTTATTATTTATTATTTTCATTATTATTGTTGTAATAAGAAGGTGGGGTTTTTAGAATCCTAACCTATTTTATTTTTATTATGTAGCGTATTATTACTAGAAAATGAATGAAACAAAAAAGGTGAATGGTTATGAAACCGTTGTGATTTTCTATTTATTATTCTTGTCGAATTCCAAATGCAATGCAAATGTCCTTCTATTTACATTTTAAAAATAATGGGTTGTATCCTGTGAAGGATTGCCTACGTATTCATTTAGAAAATGAAATCAAACCCTTGTGCGTAGTTCGAGTAAATGTAAAAGAATAATTGTTCTAAGCAAGAGCTTGTAATGAACTTAGAAAATAAGCATGAGCTTTTTACTTACTCTGAAGGTGCAGTTTAGTTTATTCGATGATATGAGGATGACAAATTTGTCAAAATTCAAGAGCAAAGTGACATTAGCTTATTTCAGCTTGGCCAGGGGCCGTTTATTTAGTGCCACAAGAGCGACACGTGGGGTTACGCGAGGCGCGTTTTTGTTCCTATTCTAGGAATAGTACCGTTTTAGTTGGTCAAGGTTTGTCGGGTTGGAAAATTCATTCCCATCTAGGTCTGTGATTCTAACCGCACCCCCTAGAAGTATGGATTTGACTAGAAATGGTCCGGCCCAATTAGGTTTGAATTTTCCTCGTGGGTCGACAGGTAAAAGAGCTCTAACCGATTTGAGTACTAAGTCTCCTTCTTTGATGTTTCTTGGCTTAACCCTTTTGTTGAAAGCTCGTTTGATAAGTGCTTGATATGTTTGGACATTATGCAAGGCGCGTAGCCTACGTTCATCCAGGAGGATGAGTTCTTCATATCTATCCCTCTTCCAATCAGCTTCTGGGATTTAACTTTCGAGTAAAATACGCAAGGATGGTATCTCTAACTTGACCGGTTGTACGGCTTCCATGCCGTAGGTCAAATAGAAAGGAGTAGCCCCAGTGGGCATCCTAACAGATGTACGATATCCCCACAAAGCAAAGGGTATCTTGCTGGCCAGTCTCGATAGTTGTCAATCATTTTCTTGAGAATTGTGACAACGTTTTTGTTTGCTGCCTCTACTGCGCCATTAGTCTGTGGTCTATAGGGTGAAGAGTGGTGATGCCTAATTTTGTATTTGGCTAGCAATTGCTCAGTTTCAGCTTGGAAATGTGATCCATTATCGCTAATGATCTCATGTGGGCAACCATATCGACAGATGATATTGTTTTGTATGAATTTCGCCACGTTTTTAGCCGTGAGACTAGTGTAGGAAGCCGCTTCTACCCATTTGGTGAAATAGTCGATTGCCACTAGGATGAAACAAACCTCTGTTCCTACTGGGGTTATCTTCCCGATTATGTCAATTCCCCAGGCAGAAAATGGCAAAGGAGATGTCATCGTATAGAGCAATGAAGGAGGGACATGTTGTACATTCCCGAAGATTTGGCAATTGTGGCAATGTCTTACGTATTTGATGCAATCGGATTCCATTGTGGTCCAATAATACCCCAAACGCATGATTTTCTTTGCCATCATGGGCCCACTCATGTGAGGACCGCATTCTCCATCGTGGACTTCTTCCATCACTTTTCGTGCCTGTGAATGATCAAGGCAACGTAGGATAACACCAAGAGGTGTTCTTTTGTACAACTCTCCTTGCATGAGAACGTGTTGGGAAGCTAATAGGCGTATAGCACGTTGTCCCCGTTTGTCCATATCAGGTGGATAGGTACCATTGAGCTTGAAATTCAGGATTGCTTGGAACCAGGGTTCCTTTGCGATTTCCTCTTCGTCGGTGATTTGGTGGACATAAGCTGGCTCTGATCGTCGTTCGATGCACAAAGACATTTCCACCATGTCATCTGGCATATTAATCAAAGATGCGAGTTTTGCAAGAGCATCCGCAAATTGATTTTCTTCCCGAGGTAGGTGTAGATAGGTCACGTGATCAAAGAATTGGGCAACTTGGTCTATTCTGGCTTGATAAGGTGCTAGGCTTTCGCTTCGGATTTTCCAAGATCCCGTAACTTGATTGATGATCAGGGATGAATCCCCATGTACTCGGAGGTTCTTAATGCCTAAGCTCACTGCCGCTTGTAGTCCAATTAGACAAGCTTCGTATTCTGCAGCGTTATTTGTCATCTCGAAGTCGAGTTTGAAAGCGATTGGTGTGTGCTCGCCTTCAGGAGAAATGAGCAACACTCCTATTCCAAATCCTCTTAAGTTTGATGCCCCATCAAAGTAAAGGTCCCAGGAGTCTACATTAGTTTGGAGTATATCCTCGTCCGGAAATGACCAAGTGTCTATTGTTTGTGCATCATTGATGGGATTTTCTGCGAAGAATTCGGCAACAGCGCACCCTTTTATAACTTTCAGAGGCACGTATTTGAGATCGAACTCTGAAAGCATCAAGGTCCATCTTGCTAGGCGTCCGTTGAGAACGGGTTTCTCGAAGAGGTATTTGACTGGATCCATTTTGGAGTATATTTTGACAGAGTAGCTAAGCATGTAATGGCGTAGCTTCTTCGTCGCCCACACAAGAGCGAGGCATGTCTTTTCGAGTTATGAGTATTTTTACTCGTACTCTAAGAACTTCTTACTAAGGTAGTAGATAGCCCTTTCTTCACTTCCTACAGTTTGAGCTAGCATGGCACCCATGGCTGTTTCGGTTACTGTGAGATATAAACCAAGAGGTTGATCTCGTTGAGGTGGCATGAGCACGAGTGGTTTAGCCAATATCTCTTTGATTCGGTCAGATGCCTTTTGACAATCATCATCCCACATGGTGTGGTCTGTCTTCTTGAGCTTCTTGAAGATAGGCTCGCAAATCATGGTGAGTTTCGATATGAATCGACTTATATATTGCACTTTTCCCAGGAATCCTCTGACTTCTTTTTCTGTTTGAGGTTGTGGCATTTCGATCAGAGCCTTGATCTTGGAAGGGTCTATTTCTATACCCCGTTGGCTAACGACGTATCCCAGGGGTTTGCCAGACGTTACTCCGAATGTGCATTTCTGAGGATTGAGCCTCATGTTGTACTTTCGTAGCCTTGCGAAGAATTTGCGAAGGTTCGCAATATGCCCCTCTCTATCCTTGGACTTGACAATCATATCGTCTACATATACCTCAACTTCTTTGTGTATCATGTCATGTAAGAGTGTAGTTGCGGTACGTTGATATGTAGCTCCGGCGTTGATTAACCCAAACGGCATGACCGTATAGCAATAGGTTCCCCATTGAGTGACAAAGGCGGTCTTATGCATGTCTTCTATGGCCATTTTGATTTGGTTATAACCCGCATACCCATCCATGAAGGATAGTAATGCGTGGTCTGCAGTATTGTCCACCAATATATCAATGTGTGGTAGAGGGAAGTCATCTTTAGGACTTGCTTTGTTTAAGTCCCTAAAATCAACACAAACATGGATTCTCCCATCCTTTTTGGGTACAGGTACTATGTTGGTTACCCAGTCAGAATACTCGGAAACTTTGATGAATCCGGCTTTGAATTGCTTGTCAACTTCTTCTTTAATCTTGAGAGCCCATTCCGTTCTCATTCGTCGAAGCTTCTGTTTTACAGGTTTGAAACCTGGCTTAATCGGGATCCTATGTTCGGCGATATCCCTGTCGATCCCTGGCATGTCTTTGTAGGACCAAGCGAAAACGTCTTTGAACTCGTTTAGGAGGTCTATGAAATCGGCCCTTTCGGTAGAGCTCAAGGTAGTCCCTATCCTAAGTTCTTGGGGTTCTAGTTCGGTTCCTACATTGATGGGTTCGGTGTCCTCTATTACTGGCCCCCCTTCCCCTTCCTGTAGTATTTCTTTGGCTACGTAGGGAGGTATTTCGATTGAGTCTGGGTCTTGGTCATCCTCGATATCATCGTAAAAGCAATTGCACTCAAGATAACACAAAGAGTAAAAGCGAACCTCGATTTATTCATATTAAAGTTTGAGAAAAGTTGAAACAAAGAAGCCATCTGATCTGTGGTCAGTGGCGGCAAAGGGACAGTGGTTGGGACATTTCCCAAACTACTGTGACTACTCGAGGCTAAGCTAAGAGAAACAAAGGGAGTGGGGATGACGACAGGAGGAGACTCCCTAGTGACTTCTCTAGACTCTGACTCTGACTCCGACTCCGACTCGAACTCATCGTCTTCTGGTTCTCCTTTGAACATCTCTCCTTCTCCAGTGGTGAGCTTGAAGAGTCTTCCTTGATTGTTGGTCCATTTGATTGATTTTCTCCATCCTTTCTGCTAACTTGCGTTGGTTTCTGTGATTAACGCGGTGGGGTTGAAGCGATCGTCTTGAAGTATCATGGTAATGATCTCATCCTGCGCGGCTCTAACAAATCGATCTTCTCCGAACAATAGACTAACAGCTTGTTCGTCTAAGCAAGGTGCTTGACGGGTTTTGACGGTAGGAACCGTTTCTGGAGGGATGAAGTAGCAATCGTGAAAGATCTCGATTCCGGCTAGCTTCCTCTCGAGATAATGCCAAGGCTCGGGAAATCCGTGAAAGAGTTCTAGACTTCCTTCCTTAATAAAGTACCCATTTAGGGTAGGGAGATAGGGTCGCATTTGGACTCCTACATACTTACGGTTTTGAACTTGAGTAAGCATCTCGAGAACCTCCTCTTTAGTGGGTTTGTACCCTAGTCCAAGTGGTATCCTCTTTGAGTTGCCTTCCTTGTATGGTGCGAAGGTATTTCTTTGGATAGGGTTCAAAGGCATTCCAGGGAAGTATCCCTGGGATTTGAGTATGTGGTTGACCACCAAGTTGGAGTAGGGATCATAGTATAAGGGTGCCAATTCGCTTTCTATGACACTTATGCTTTGGAAGCCCCCAAGTTCATATACGGGATCTGCAAGGATTTGATTGTTTGATTTCTTTTCGATTATTGCTTTGATGGGCGACGAAGTGATCGTCACCACTTTGCCATTTAGTGGGATCTTGATCTTTTGATTAAGGGTGGACGTCACCGCTTTGGAAGCGTGAATCCAAGGTCTTCCTAGGAGTATGTTGAAGGAAGCTTCGATGTCCACTATTTGGAAGTTAACCTTTCGCTCGATTGGCCCTGTGGTTATGGTTAGGTTAGCAAATCCTACCACCTTTCGTCGTGTACCATCATATGCGCGTACACCTTGATTGATAGGGGTCCAATCCGACTCTTTCATGCCTAATTTGTATGTCGTTTTGATGGGTATGACGTTGACCGCAGAGCCATCATCTACCAAGGTCATTGGCACGTTCTTCTTTAGACAAGTGACGGTGATGTAAAGAGCTAAGTTGTGACTAGCGCCAAAAGGTGGCAAATCCTCGTCTGAGAAAGTAATAGGATTACTTAGCTTCGGTGATTCTTGGAAGACCAAGTTGACTACATCTTCGGGTGTCGAGTTATGTGCTACATTTAGCTTGGCCAAAGCTTGCAGTAAAGCTTGGCGATGCGGGAATGAGCTTGCTACTAATTGCTAGACTAAAAGATCAGCCTTTGTCTTCTGTAATTGCTTGAGCAAATGATCAGTGGAGTCATCTTCGTTATCATTTGGTGTGACAACGTTGGTTGGACCATTTTGAGTAGTGCTTTGATATGGACGTCCCGAACGAGTTAGGTGGTCCACATCTTGGTCTTCACCATTTTGGACTATTTCCTTGACTAGGGAGTTTTCGATGAGGTACTCGTATTCATCATCGTCGGCCCACACTCCATTGATTGTTGCTAGTTACCTCATTTTCATGATCTCATCTTCTAGTCGTATGATTTGGTAGACTAGTTTATCAACCACGGCGACTATTTCTTGCATAGTAACATTTTGAGAGAATATTAGTGGTACATGCTCCCTAGGTGTTGCGTTGGGATCATGTAAAGCTATCACCACATTTTCTAATTCCCACACTTGTCTATCCACACTCCTTGCCTATATGATGAAGTCGGAAATGGTAGGAGAGATAGTGGAGTAGAACCCCTCATTCTCGATTGCATGGATATCACTTTCGACTGGAGAAATGAGATGTGAGCAATCTAAGGTAGATTTGTCACTTGTAATCACTAGAACTCCAAGAGGATTCTGAGTGTTGTTGGGTTTACCTCCCGGCGGTATTGGTAATCGACCATCTTCAATCATGTCTTGAAGCACATTTTTCAATTTGTAGCATTTTTCTGTGTCATGCCCCTTGCCCCTATGGTATTCACAGTACGAGTTCTCGTCCCAGAATTTGGATTTCCTTTCGGGTTCGGGAGTAGGTCCAATGGGTTGAAGTTTGCCTTGTTTCATTAATCTCTTAAGAGCGTTGGAGTAAGTATCCCCAAGATTTGTGAATTTCCTTGGTGGGGTACTTTTCTTGGATGGCTCGAGATGGTTAACCTCATCGGTCTTGCTAGTGGAGCCGTATGAACGACTTGTTGAGCCTTGATATCCTCGACCTACCGTTTTGGACAAGAGCCCTTTACGGATGTCATCTTCAATCCTTGTCCTTAGTACGGTTAAGTCCTTGAAAGTCTTGATGTTTTGGTATCTCAAATGATTGGCATAAATGGGTTTGAGATTGTCCACGAACTTCTCCACAAGGGTAGCCTCATCCGGGCGTTCAACTAGTTGGGTACTAGTCTTCCTCCACCTACTTAGGAAGTCGGTGAATCCTTCTTTGTCATTTTGGGTAAGAACCTCTAAAGTGCGCATGTTAACTTGGATCTCGACATTATCCGCATATTGCTTAGCAAACTCGATCGCGGCGTCTTCCCAAGTAGCGATCTTCTTGTGTTCTAAAGAGTAGAACCATTGCTTTGGGATGGTGTCAAGAGATGAAGGAAAGATCCTTAAGGACATCTCGGTTTTGATGACTTTGATAGACATGTAATCCTTGAAGGCAGGGATGTGGTTCAAAGGGTTTTCGTGCCCTTGAATTTAGGGATATCCGTCATATTGAAGTTGGTTGGCAATTTGGAATTGACGGCCTCATACTTGCGATTATTCTCCCTGTAAATGTCATCCCCTTTAAGGTACATCAATTGCTCCTCTAAGTATTGGAGCCTTTTCTCGGCCACAGTCAGTTCCATGGGAGGATTTTCGTCCCTAGATTCATCCGCGTAGTCACCTATTACTTCACTTTCATGAGGAGGCAACCTCCCCTCTACAGCGTAGATCCGACCTTCGATGGTCTCAAGGCGATCATGGACTTGGTCTTGGGTAACTTGGATTTGGGCTAGCGCGGCTAGGATTCGATCATTACCATCTTGAAGTTGGTGGAGGTTTGTTTCGCTGGTTCCAGGCATCTTGAAAACTGGATAAGAGATCGATGACGAATCAAAACACGATCGACCATTCTAACACACTTGTTAAAAGAAGAAATGTTTTGACTCGTGAAGTGGGTGTGTGCCACTTGTGTTGAGTGAGCTTTGAAGAAAGGACAAAATTTTTGAAAATGTGTATCCTAGTCAACTATAGTGTAGTTGTAGGAGTGGACTCGAAGTGAGGTTTTGAAATGGGCTTGTGGCCCGGATTTTGACTCGACAAACGGACAGAGTTTTGACTGGGTTTTGCGCTAATCAAATGGCCTTTTTTCGAAATATTGATTAAAAAAGGGTTTTGATTTTTGAAAAATCGTCATGGTTTTGTTTAGAAATGGTGATCACGTAAGGTACAAACATTCATACAAGCATTATAACGGGATGCTGAGTGCATTTAAAAGGGTTTTGGTTTAAAGGGTGGGTTGCCATACCGAACCATCAAACCCGAAGTCTGTGGAGAGGCTCGTACCAAACAAGAGTAAGGCCGATTCCTAGTCCATTTCCTCAAGTAGTGACGGCCCTTGATACAAACAAGAGTAAGCATCATGGTATGGATGACGTCAATCACTATCCATCCTTAGGCCCAAATAAGAATTAGGACCGTTTAGACGGGACGATTGGTCGAATGGGTTGGGTTGGGCCTAGGATGGCCGAATAAAACGGTCTAGGAAGACCGAGTTATGAAAACCGACAATTGTCTTGTACAAATGATTCCCTAACCTTGTTCAAGTTTCACCCTTGGTTACACGTAAGTGTATTATCCCCAGCGGAGTCGCCAAACTGTGGACAGCGGGGGGCCCACGGGGGCGCTTGGGAGGAAGAGAACAAGCGTTTGCATTTTTTGTTGGAGTTGCCACCAATTTTTATGGGAAATTGGAACCGTTCGAATACCTCGTGCCATGTCAAGACACAAAGTAAAGACATGAACACCAAGCAATCATTACCCTTAGCATTCTATGTCTAGAATGACTCTCGTGGATGCCAATGAACACGGATGTTCACAGAGATCTGGAGTAAGGGGTGAGGGTACGTATTAGGAAGCTCTTTTGATCGAACACCTAATCCCGCCCGCCTCGATAGCGGCCTCTACTAATGATTAAGGAAGTTATCTATACTTGATATATTGTCGATTATATGCATGCAATGCAACATCCAAGTTTTAATCCTAACATGTGAGAATTAGGCTAAGTCGGTGATGTAACACCCCGTAAATTTGAAGACCTTTATTATATTTTAAGAGTAATATTTTAATCTATTTTAATCTAATATTAATTTATTTGAAATAAAATTTATTTGATAAAATATAATCTTATTTTATTTTGAAGAAATGTAATCATTTTTGATAGTTTAGAAATGTTTAAAAGTGATTTAAACTATATTTAAACCTTTTCCTTTGATAAAATAGATTTCGGATAAAAGTCGTAAAATTGGGATTTTCCCATTTCTTACGGTCGTTGGGTAAACGAGTTTAGATATTGGGCATGTGAGTACTTAATCTTTTAGTAAAATCGTGTTTAAGAACTTTAATTTTCTCGGAAATCGCGTTCGACGAATATTTCTAATTTCCGTCGAAACGAACCAAAACGTAAACAAATGACCCATCTCTCCATGCCTTTTGGCTGGCCACCTACCCTCCATTTGTCCCCTCTTCCAATTTTCATTTCCTCCATAACTCAATCTATCTCCTCCTTCTCTCAAACACCAAAAACCCACTAAAAATCCTCCTTACAATCCCTAATTCCACCATAAATCCTTCATTTCTCCACCAAATCTCATAAAAATTATATATTTGGAATCCTCTCTTCAATCCTCATCTACTAGTAAGCTTTATTTTTATTTCCCCCAATTTTTGTTTAAGACACTTTTTTTTAGGGTTTCGAATTTAAGCTTAATAATTGTGTTTTTGTTATTCTTATAGGTGAAGAATTTTAAGATGAGTTAGGTGACTCATATGTTGTTGAAGATGAAGAGTAATTTTGGGTTTTAGAAGCTTTCTCAAGTTATTACTTGTCTCTTTGCTAGCTTAAGGTAACTATTCCGAGTTACTCGACGAATTAATGTCACATTAGTAGTTGTATTTGTTGTTTATTGTTTGTTGTCGTTTGTTGTTGTTTGTTGTTGTTTGAGACGATCTTGTTGATAAATGAATGAATGGAGTAAGATGAGTATGCTTATGTTTAGTTTATGTTACCCATTTGTATATTATTGTTTGGAACAAATTTGGATGAGGAATTATGTGTTGTGACAAGTCCGTATTTTGGTTGGAACGCGTCAGTACCGGACCGAGACGGTTTTCAATGTTTCCAAAAATATGACAGATTGAACGGCATCGAAAAATTAGGTGGTTTAGCCACTTGAATCACTCAATTCGGAGTCCGTATAAGTAAATGGCGTCGTTTTATCGATTAAAATTTATAGAAAAGTTTACCCTTGTGTGAGACGGTTATTTATGCTATTTTATTATGCGAGAATTTTGTGGAATTACTTATTTTGTAAGTTGGAATGTTTTCTTTATGTTGATAGTGTTCACATGATAGAAATTGGAAATAGCATGAGAATGATATTGTGATGAATTTTGTGATTTGGGCCAAAGTAGGCCAAGACTCTGAGCTGGGCCAGTTTGACCGAATGAGTTTGGTCAAACTAGGTTTAAACCGGTTAGCCTCGATTTGACCAATGACCCGTCGCGGGACTAGGGTCGAGGGTTTGTCTTTGAGGTGAGATTGGTTGTTATTGGATGTTTTATGTTTATGCCTTGATATTTGTAATTATCATTTCACATGTTGGTTGTTGGATGCTTTGGATGCCTTATGCTTGAGTCTTGTTGCCTCTCTGCCATTTTAGCTTGTTCTCATGGATTATGGTACTGTTGGTTAGCTGGAATTTGGATTATTATTGATATTGGAGATATTGTTGGATTGTCAGCTGAATATGCTCTTGCGTAGTCTTTCATATGCTAGGGTGTGTATGATCATTTGTGTGTGTGCAAGTTTGGACTCTTTGCCCCTCTTATAGTTAATTGGGTGTCCTACTTGTCTTGTGTGGAGTGGGCTAAAGTATTCAAGCTGGGACTAGGTCCTAGGTGAGTATTTCGGCCTTCGTCATAGATAGGCCCTTATAGTCTTTGACGAGCGTATGTTCACCGCTTAATAGCCTTTGTGTCTTAGCTTGGTGGCTTATATCCAAGTTAGGGCATGACCTCCTGACGTACTCTTAGAAGTATGTGGTCAGCTTAAGTACTAGCCAACCCTTTGGTGGACTCCTTAGGGGTACTAATGTGTGTGATCATGGGTCTTGGATGCGGTATTTTCCGCATGTCGCTAGGTCTGCACAGGTTTAGGACTAGGGTGTTTACCTTACCTCGTGGTATAGACTCGAGTTACAGAGTGACTATTGACCGTCCTAAGAACTTATGCCTGTCTCTAGATATATTGTCCTTTCTTGTTTGATGATTCTATGAATCATAGAAGGTGAGATGCAAGCCGGCTATGGTTGATAGAGTTTGGATTCCTGGATGTTATGTGATTCACATGATAGTGTAGTATGAGTCGGTCTAGTATTCACATGCTAGGACTATGTGTTGTTATATTGTTGTTCACATGATAAGCACGATTGTCTAGCATCTATATGCTAAGGCTATGTGTTATTCATATTCATATTCTTATGTTTACATGTTATATTAATTATGACATTTCGTGGCCGGGGAGAACTCGGAGTTACTCCCCACCGATCGTGGCTTTCGTATTTGTATAAAATGCGATTGACAGGTAGGTGATGCATATATGGGGTACATGGACGAGCTAGCGAGCAAAGTAACCTTGGGACCTAGATTGGCTTTATTTTATTGTGACCCTTAAACACTTTTTATGTCATATACTTTTTAGGGACATATGTCTCCCTTTTTCATATTTGGGTTGTATAACTTTGTTTCGCGACTTTAGCGATGTTTTATTTATGAGATTTATTTTGGACCTTGCATGTTTGACACCTTCCCATTTGGATATTTTTACAACAGGTTCAGGTTTTTAAAATTACAGGTTTTTACCCAAATGAACCTATTACAAACATATCTATACAGTTTTTATCTAGAATTATGTGTTTAATTTTCCGCAATAAATGAGGGTGTCACAGGTGAACACGTAATTTAGCATACAATTAATGTCGAAGTAGGATTTAATGCTCAATTACATTTGAAAGCATACAAATGATACAAGAAATATGATAAATACAAATAAATAAAATTATGATAATGAAAATTACAATAATTACAATGG
The DNA here is from genome assembly GCF_048544455.1 of Silene latifolia. Taxonomy (NCBI): domain Eukaryota; kingdom Viridiplantae; phylum Streptophyta; class Magnoliopsida; order Caryophyllales; family Caryophyllaceae; genus Silene; species Silene latifolia. Next base: position 38,999,053 of record NC_133527.1, on the reverse strand, counting down.
GAATAGGCGATTTATGTCGAAAATACCTTTAAAACGGATAATTTGAGAAAAAGAATAAAGAAAGAATTAACGAACAAAACAGAAGGTGATAATACGATTAATAGTTAATTATACGTAAGCTAAATAAACTAGGTCAGGCAACAACGGAGTTCAAGGACAGAACTCAACCTGGAACAGGCGCAGCAGGACTGCGCCCTTTGGAAGAGGCGCAGCAGTCGCTGCGTCTATTCCAAGGGTGAGTTCTGGCTGTGAAGCCGGAACTGCAAATCGTTAACGTTAATTGGTGAATTTAAGGATCGATTAATATATTTACTCGGATGGAAGTGATTATCAGGTTATTTACATGTGATTGATGGTCATAAAAACAATAAAACATGGATGAGACGGATGCAAAGGAATTAATTACATGAATGAACGATTGATTAATGACATGGGTGAATAAAATAGACTAAACATGATGAATTGATGACAAATTAATGACGAATATGACAAAAAACAGATGAAAATATATCAAAGGTCGAATTCCAGAAACTCAATATGAACAAATCAAATTTCTATAACCCGGATTGATTTTAATGACGAAAACCCGCAAATATTGGATTATAAGGGATTTAAGTCGGATTTAAATGACAAATTATGTGCTAACGAATGATAAATAATACACATGTGAAATTAGTGATGATTATATCGAAGAATTAACAAGAACAAATGAAAAAACGAATAAAGATTGACAAATTAACAGAGGACGAAGGAAGAAGAAAGGAAGCAGGAACTGCGGCAGCCTCACGAAGAGGCGCAGCAGGAACTGCGCTCCTTCGAAGAGGCGCAGCAGTTGCTGCGTCCTTTCTCGACGGTTTGTCTTCTGAAAATCCGTAAAAAGGGTTTTAAAACACGGTTTTAGAAATCGGTTTTAATTGGTATTTTCGACATAGATCTTATTATATGATACAAAAAGTAAAGAACAATAATAAAAGAGAGATTTACACCCTCAGACTTACATGTTTGACGAAACGAGAAGGACTAAGTTATCGATTAGCGATGCTCGACTCGAACTATAATGCAAATATGAAAGTGCCCTCGTAAGAGGAAAACGATTAGATAATTAAGTTGATTGATGTGGAGTTGGTCAAATTGGTCGGTCATGCAAACGAGGCTGGTACTCAGAAGAATCCGAGCTTACGTGGTCGAATGTTCAAGCACGTAGGCGCCAAAAAGTAAGAACGTGGTCTAGAATGCAAAGGGAGAAGAGAAGGGCGAACACTCGCGTGAGAAATATGAGGAGCGAAGGCTCCTATTTATACTAATCACGTGAAGGAATTAGGGTTTCGGAGAGTCTTTAGAAGAGAATCTCGGAAAGATACGAAAAAGATACGAAAATTACGCAGAAAAGGACCTGGGAAGAGGCGCAGCAGCCACCACTGCGTCTCTTGGAAGAGGCGCAGCACCTGCTGCGTCTTTTCCTAAGTGGTTTCCTCCTGCGGAAGAAAGATTTCCGTGTTTAAATTATGGAATAACGGAATAATTCGGTTTTCCTTAATATTTTGTATGAATATTACGGGAAATTGTTTACCAAAGAATAAAGATTTGTGAAATATTTATAAAAATATGGAATAGAAATATCCGGAACATTCCAGAACATTCTGACTCGGGATTAAATGTTATCAGAAAATGAAGACGGTTTTAGGCCCGGACTCCAAATGTACTCTAATTACTGTCAAAACGACCGTGTCGGCACGTAGACGACAACTAAGAGGTAGTATTTGAGCAATCACTTGACGATAAACTTACGAACTGTCACAAATCATTCCGCGTACCAAACTTGCGGCCCAATCATCACCGGGTGGTTTGCGAGAGGTGCAGAAATGAGGTATCTACACACCTGTTAGAGAATATTCGCTCGTTGTTGCAAGCGAAGTCTTGATAAAGTACTGCGACAGTTTGCAGTCTGCTCAAAAATACGGGTCCGGAAGAAGATTAAACATCAAATGGACCAAATATACGATATAAGGTATTGAGGAAGAGGCGCACCAGATGGGCCCGCAAATAACGAACTTGTAACGAACTTTTGAAAATTGAATTGGTGGGAAGTTGAGGAAGAGGCGCAGCAAGAGCTGCGACTCTTGGAAGAGGCGCTGCTCCTGCTGCGTACTTTCCTGGGTTTGTCTCTGTCCGAGTAAAAACTCGACAGAAACCCGTATTGTTTCATAATAACAAAACACAATTTCTTCAAAACTCTCTCAAATTCCAACCATCTTCCGTCAAAATTTGATCAAAAACTTGCATTTGCCATGGCTAATCGAGGTATGTGTTTTATTTTTGCATTAAACTTCCGTATTTGCGTAATTTGGATCGACAAAATTAGGGTTTTCAACCCTAAATGTCGAAAATTTTGGGCCTTTTCCCCTAAATGATCTTTCTTTGTAAAATTCACTTTGGAATGGATAATTGGTAGTATATTGAACATAACCATGTGTTCTTTTCGAATTTTCATCGAGTATTGAGCATTTGAGTGAAATTGTGACGGTTTCACAACTGAGTCGTAAACTGCTTCGAAAATAGCCTTAGGATTGCCCATTTGTGACGAAACATGATATTTGGAATCCATGTGTGATGGGTAAACTTCCTACCATATCGTATTTTTGATTTCTGACGGCTTTTTCACGACACTTTCCCAGGGCATAAACGTCGTTATAACGAAATGCTGTCGAAATTTCGAATCAAACCCACGACTAGGCTTGAACTTAGACTTGACTTGACCCATATTACCACATGAGCGGTCGGGTTTTGGGAGAAATAGCCAAAGATGGCGAGAAAAGAGCGATTTCGGAGCTTTGAAAGCTTGAAAATCCCTTAACTAAGGCTCGCCGTCACTTGACGCGGCCTAATTCACTCTAATTTAGCATATGATGAGGCTTCTACATTAGGTAGGACTCCCATGGGCGTGGATAATGGTTTCGACCCTTCTCTTAGGTTCGAGGAGGCGTTGGAATAGGCTTTTGCTGCAGTGGCGGCCGAGGAGGTCGTCGAGGAGTAGGTTGTTGAGGAGGAGGCCCCGAGGCGGGCCAACGTCAGACGAGGTGGTCGTCAGCTGAAGGGAGCACCCGAGTGGGCTGAGAGATGGGATAACCGTCATCTCATCTGGGCAGCGGAGAGTCACCTTCCCTACAGGACGGTGAAGAGCTTGGTAAATCTCGAATAATCATTCTCTTACTTACCTTCTTTTACTCATTCATTTGTCATTTATTTTTCTCTTCCATTCGAGCTAAATATAGCTTTGCATTGAATCAAAATAGGAGGCCAGGAACATGAGATCCTTTTCCGGCTACATGACAATGATGGAGGCTTACGGGAGACTGTGGGCGGAGGAGCAGACAATCATCGAGTTGGGAGCTTTTTGGGCCTTGGTACGAGCGTGGAGGGAGATCAAGGGGAGGAAGATTCGGGCTAACCTTTGCTTGATTCGAGCCATTCTTGATCGGTTTTGGGACACGACCTCGACCTTTCACATGCCTTTCGACGAGGTTGGGGTCACGTTGGAGGATTACGGCATGATTTCTGGTTTGCCGTGTGAGACAGAGGCTGTGGTGTGGCCGTCAACAACCATGAGGGTGGACTCGGCTGAGGCCAGGAGTCTGATCAGTTGGAACCTAGCGGCGAAAGTTGTCGCGGTTCCCGGGTTGGTGCCGAGCTCCTACGTCAGGGATTACTTTGCTGGGAAGATCCCGACGATGGTGGTGATCGATGAGAGGGAGGAGGCTCCACCTCCTTGCACTGTGGAGCAGAGAGCTCGTCTGTGTCTCTGGTGGTTCTTGTCTTTACTCTACCTTGGAGACAAGGGGGAGACGCTGTCGACGAAGCGTCTTCCTTTTTTTCTGACTTGAATGACCTGGGTCATTGGGACTGGGTCACTCCTGGCTTTGCGGTCCTCACTCGCTACATGAGGGCCATGGTTCGTCCGGAGCTGGTGGAGAAGGGGAATTCTCCTGCTACTATTGGCCCTGGACTGTTGTTGGAGGTATGAACCTTCATTTTGTATTATGAAAGATCCTTTCTTTTACTTGTCGAATCGCGAAAGATCGTCATTGATTATCTTGTTTTGCAGGCATGGGTGTACTCCTACTTTCCGGGCTTCGCGCCCAAGAGGATGGAGCCGGGGGCGAGAGCTTACCCCGTCATGAGGGATTGGGTGATGTGTCGTAGGAAGGGCCCACGCTCTTCTTACGATGTCTGTCGACGGGACGTGAACGCCCTGCGGCTGGGTGGCATGAGTATCTTTTAATCACTTTTATTTATTTGTTTACTCATCACTTGTTTTTAGAAATGATCATAATAATGACCTCTTGTTTGCTTTGTCTTAGTGGGTGCTCAGGCCTTGGGCGGACTACGCTGGCGTCCCTCCTTTCGTGGCTGAGGTCCTTCGGCCCAAGAACTCGAGTCGGTTGCTGTTGAGGACGTCGATGGGTCCAGTGTGGTACTTGTGCGAGCGTTTGACTCACCGGTGCTCTCGAGATGTCTTCACGGTCCCCATCGATCCTCCTCGACGATGTTTAGGGATCCTTCCGATGCTGAGAAGGAGGCTGACCTAACGGACGTCGGCGGCGACGCACTCCTTCTTCCTGATAAGGACTACTTTGTGTTCACTCACCGGAGGTTGGCGTACTGGCCGGTCGTGGTAAGTGTTTCACTTTTCTTTCCGAGTTGATTTGAAAACATGATGAATGATCATTGACTAAGGAAACCATTTGGATTTTGCAGGAGGTTGAGGCGGCGGGCGTCGAGCCCCCAGCGTAGCCCGAGACGCTCGAGTACACTGACGCGGCGGGGATGATGATGATCTCTGAGCTTCGTGACTTTAGCATGGCGGTGACAAATGCTGGCCTGGACGAGTGGCAGCATTTGATTCGGAGGGTAGGTTCCCCAACTCAATTAGCTTCTGTATAAGAATACATTTGTCTGTTTTTGTCCATTTGTTGAGAATTTCGTTTATTGAAATACAGGTGGCGCCATCTCGGTTCGTGGCTTTGTGAAGGGTAGCCAACCGGCTACGGGCTACCGCCGTCGTGGCACTTGTTGGTGGTCGAGGACGTAAGGTATGAACCTTTTGTTTACTTCATTTTTTGAATTTTTTAACTTTCTTTGCATTTGAAATGATTGATATGAGCCATTTCTTTGTCATTTGCAGAGGGAGCGCGACCTGGAGCGGGAGCTAGCGCAGTCCTAGTAGGAGACGGCTCGCTTATTGAGGGAGTTGGAGGTCCGCGACACCGAGATAGCTACTCTCGAGGCGAGAGTTGCTGAGCTAGATGGCGACCAGTAGTAGTTGTTTTTGTTTTTTGTTGCTTCTGTTGTCGGCTGTACCATATACATTTTGTGCATTATAGGACTTTCGTTTTGGACTTTTTGGACTTTGTTTCGGACAAGAGCCCCCGGTTTGATGTACATGTTACCTCTTGACTGTATATACGACGGCCTGAGTGCCTTTGCTGCTAGGTTGTCTTGTTTGTACCTGCAGGTTAGCCTTGAACGGGTTTGGTAGATGACAGTTTATGCCGTCATGCTGCCGAAATTTACATAGAAATGCAAATAAAACACATATTTGTACACATGGTCAAATCAGCGCAAAAGAAAAGATCTGAAAATGCAAAAAAAATTTGCCGAAAATGACCGGACGGTAGGGAGGGCTACCCCCTAAAAAAACGAAAAAAGAAACGTATAAGTTTGAAATGAAGTATGAAACGGGAGTGAAATGATTACCCCAAGAAAAATAAAAATAAATGGGTAAGTTTGAAATAAAATAATGAAGATGGGTGAAATGATTCCCCCAAAAGAAAAAATAAAAAGAAATGGGTAAGTGTGCTTGTTTGACGAAAATGCCGATTTCGCCTTGAAAAACGTAGCTGTAAGATTAGGAAACTTGAAATATGGTAATTTGACCGAATTACCAAAAAAATAACCTATATGAATAGGAAATTATGTTTAAGGAATTAGGAAAGATCCAACGCGGAAAATCACAGAAATTCTCCCTGAGGAAGAGGCGCAGCAAGTGCTGCGCCATTTCCCCAGTGTCTTTGTTCTGACAGATTTTAGGAAACAACTTTTAGTATAAATATAGACGTTGATGGAGTCTTTATTCACACAATTCTTCCGTCTTTCTTCCGTCTATTACATGAAAGCTCTCTAATTATATAGAAAATTCATACAACATGGATGCTTTGGAAATCCGTCTCAAAGAATGGACAAACGATTTTACAAACGTGGAGAAACATGATATGGGTGCTTTCAACTTGGGGTCTTGAGCTTGAAATTGGTGAAGGTTGTGAAGCCGTTATTGGATGCTTGTCTCGAATATTGGGACCCTAATTTCCACGTGTTTGCCTTCCCTGGAGGTGATATTTGTCCCTTTCCCGAAGAAATTGCTGCAATTGGCGGAGGGGATCCAGAACATATGCCTGCTATACCTTCTAGCTTTCAAGGGTATAAAAAAAAGTTTAGAGACTTGCTTGGACTAACTAAAGCTAAGGTTGACCGTCTTGTGACCTCAAAAGGAGTCCGAATGCTTGACTTCATTGGTCGATTTATAAACAGAGCTGACCCTTCTATCTCTTATGTGGCGAGGTGTAGGGCATTCAGGTTTTGCCTATTGCATGGCTATGTCCTCCAAGGACATGTTGATGAGTAGATGAGAGGTGACCCTCGTTATTTGAGCTTGATTGAGCAAATGGAGATGCGCAGGAGCCCAGCTTGTCTTTGTTTAGGAGAGATCCTATTGGGATTGGATAACAGAAAAGCCAACCGCGACCTCCCCTATTTAGGAAGTCCCATAATTCTGCAGATAAAAATACAACCTTTTATTATTTTGTTTTTTTTTGTTCTCTCGTTTTTTTTTTTCTTTTTTTTTTTCCATTTCTTTTTCTTTTCTTTTTTTTCGTTTTTTTTTTCTTTTTGTCGGTTGGATACTAATTCCTGCTTTTGTAGGTTTCGCTCATGGAGCGTCTACGGTTGATCGAGCCCCCAGTTAACGTTCTTGCGTACCATGCTCGCTCGATTGCAATGAGGACCAGGCTTTATATGGTGGACTTCACCCGGGTTTGCAACTATTGGGAGAACAAGTTGAAGAATGAGGATGGTCCCCTGATCAGATGGATTGTACCATGGTCGCATCTCAAGTCAGTTACTGGAGTATCGTCTTTGGATCCTACTCGATCGGTGCGCATTCTCGCTTGGAATTCATGATATGCATCTTCCCCGAGAGACTGATGAGGCAGGTTGGCTTAAAACAGAGGATTCCTAAGCTCGATACTATTCCTCAGATTGCAGTGGCACTTACCGCCGAGATTCGTAGATAGTGGGCTCTCAAATGGGCTCAAAGAAACATGTGGTTCCTAAACTCTTCGGTTAGCTCATTATGGGTGTCGGATTCCTACTTGCAGTGGAGGAAAGCTACTACTCCTGAGGAGCGTGAGAAGCTAAGGAAGCGCGAGCCTGTTGATTACAAGATCCGTGATGTAACGAAGGAAAAAGAGAAGCATTTGACAGAGGGAGAGGAGGAAGCCGGATTCCGAGTTGTTCATCCTTCAAAGAAAGCGAAGACTTCTCCTTTCATCGAAATGGTGGTTGATCAAAATGGTAAGGCTAGACCGCGAGAGAGACCGTTGGTGATTAGGTCCGAGATAGCGCAGGAGCGCCCGGCTCGTGGTCGAGATAAGAAGTATGACAAAAATGACAAAGGCAAGGGGAAGACGGAAGAGTAGCCTAAGTCGAAGTATTATTTATTATTATTATTATTATTTGTAATAAAATGGTGGGGTTTTTAGAATCATAGCCTATTTATTTTATATTATGTGGCGTACTATTATTATTTATAGAAGGAAATGAATAAAGGATTAATTAGTTATGAAACCGTTGTGATTTTCTTTTATTATTCTTGTCGAATTTCAAATGCATATGCAAATGTCTTTCTATTTACATTTACAATAACGGGTTCTATCCTGTGAAAGATTGCCTACGTATTCATTTTAAAAATGAAATCAAACCCTTGCGCGTAGTTCAAGTAAATGTAAAAGAATAATTGTTCTAAGCAAGAGCTTGTAATGAACTAGAAAATGAGCATGAGCTTTAATTACTCCTAAAGCACAATTCAATTTATTTGATGATATGAGGATGACGAATTGTCAAAATGCAAGAGCAACAGACATAAGCTTTATTTTCAGCGGGCCAGGGGCCGTTCTTTATATCGTGCCGCATGAGCGACACGTAGTGTTATGCGAGGCGCGTTTTTCTCCCTATTCTAGGCATAATATCGTTTCAGTTGGTCGAGGTTAGTTGGGTTGGCAAACTCATTCCCATCTAGGTCTGTGATTCTAACCGCACCCCCCGGGAGTATTGACTTGACCAAGAATGGTCCGGCCCAGTTGGGTTTGAACTTTCCACGTGGATAGACAGGTAAAAGATCTCTAACCGATTTGAGGACTAAGTCTCCTTCTTTGATATTTCTAGGCTTAACCCTTTTCTTGAAGGCTTGTTTGATACGCGCCTGATATGTTTGCACATTGTGTAATGCACGCAACCTTCGTTCATCCAAGAGGATGAGTTCTTCATATCTATCTCTCTTCCAATCAGCTTTTGGAATTTGACTTATACGCAAGGATGGGATTTCTAGCTCGACTGGTTGCACGCCTTCCATGCTGTAAGTCAAATAGAAAGGAGTGGCCCCAGTGGGCGTCCTAACGGATGTGCGATATCCCCATAAGGCAAATGGTATCTTACTTGGCCAATCTCGATAATTGTCAATCATTTTCTTGAGGATTGTGACAACGTTCTTATTGGCTGCCTCTACTGCACCATTAGTTTGTGGTCTGTATGGCGAGGAATAGTTGCGTTTGATCTTGTACTTGGCTAGTAATTGTTCAGTCTCAGCCTGGAAATATGATCCATTGTCACTGATGATCTCGTGTAGGCAACCATATCGACAGATGATAGGTTTGTATGAACCTTGCTACGTTTTTGGCTGTGAGACTAGTGTAAGAAGCCGCTTATACCCATTTGGTGAAATAATCAATTGCCACCAGAATGAAGCAGTGACCTCCTGTTCCGGCTGGGGTGATTTTCCCGATGATATCGATTCCCCAAGCAGAAATTGGCCAAGGAGATGTCATGGTGTAAAGTACTAAAGGAGGGACATGTTGCACGTTCCCGAAGATTTGGCAGTTGTGGCAATGTCTGATATATTTGATGCAATCGGATTCCATTGTGGTCCAGTAATATCCCAAACGCGTTATTTTCTTTGCCATCATTGGTCCAGTCATGTGAGGGGCACACTCTCCATCATGGACTTCTTCCATTACTTTCTGTGCATGTGAATGATCAAGGCAATGCAAGACTACACCAAGAGGTATTCTTTTATATTATTCTCCTTGCATGAGGACGTATTGGGAGGCTAGTAAACGTATAACACGTTGTCTCCTCTTATCCATATCTGGTGGATAAGTGCCATTGAGCTTGAAGTTCAGAATTGCTTGGAACCAAGGCTCGTCTGGGTTTTCTTCTTCATCTATGATTTGGTGCACATAAGCTGGTTCTGATCGTCGTTCGATGCATAAAGGCGTTTCCACCATATCATCTGCATATTAATCAAAGATGAAAGTTTTGCAAGAGCATCTGTAAATTGATTCTCTTCTCGAGGTAGGCCTGATAAGGTGCCAGACTTTTACTTTGAATTTTCCAAGACCCTGTAACTTGTTTGATGATCAAGGATGAATCTCCACGTACTCGAAGATTCTTGATGCCTAAGCCTACTACCGCCTGTAGCCCAATGAGGCAAGCTTCGTATTCTGATGCGTTATTTGTCACCTCGAAGTCGAGTTTGACAGAGAGTGGTGTATGCTCACCTTCAGGAGAAATGAGCAACACTCCTATTCCAAATCCTCTCAGGTTCGACGCTTCATCAAAATAAAGGTCCCAGAAATCTACATCGGTTTGGAGTATATCCTCATCCGGAAATGACTAGGTGTCTATTGTTTGGGCATCATTGATGGGATTTTCTGCAAAAAACTCGGCGATAGCACGTCCTTTTATAACTTTCAGAGGTACATATTTGAGATCAAACTCTGAGAGCATCAAGGTCCATCTTGCTAAACGTCCATTGAGAACGGGTTTCTCGAAGAGATATTTGACAGGATCCATTTTTGAGTACACCTTGACTGAATAGCTAAGCATGTAATGGCGTAGCTTCTTCGTTGCCCATACAAGAGCGAGGCATGTCTTTTCGAGTGGTGTGTACTTGCATTCATACTTCAAGAACTTCTTACTAAGGTAGTAGATAGCTCTTTCTTCTTTCCCAACGGTTTGTGCTAGCATAGCCCCCATGGTTGTTTCGGTTACTGTGAGATATAAACCAAGAGGTTGATCTCGTTGGGGAGGCATGAGCACTGGTGGTTTGGCTAGTATCTCCTTGATTCTATCGAACGCCTTCTGGCAGTCGTCATCCCACATGGTATGATCTGTTTTCTTTTGCTTTTTGAAGATGGGTTCACAGATCATGGTAGTTTCGATATGAATTGACTTATGTATTGCACCTTGCCTAAGAATACTCGAACATCCTTCTCTGTCTGAGGTTGTGGCATTTAGATTAGAGCTTTGATTTTGGAAGGGTCAATTTCTATCCCTCGTTGACTGACGACGTATCCCAGAAGCTTGTCGGATGTTACCCCAAATGCACATTTCTGAGGGTTGAGCCTCATGTTGTATTTGTGTAGTCTTGAGAAGAACTTTCGAAGGTTATTGATGCGTGTATTTTATATAAGGTTTTTACCTCATTTTTACACGCATTTCTGTACTATTTATGTAGCATCTGGCTACAAATACCCCCGAATATTCTACTTTGGTTCGTTTTATGTAATTTGCAGGAATAAACCAAAGAGGAGCTAAATCGAGCCTAATTCGTCCCAATTGCATGCATTTATGGAGAATAAGGAGCCGGAGCTTGGAATCTAACATTTTGGAGACGCGTGAGCTGGTTTCGGAAGGTGCTTTAATGTCGTACGTGCCAAGATAGCTCGATCGAGTAGATTTTCTACTAGATCGAATGCTTTATATGCTTAAGGTTGCTCGATCGAGCAGTTCGAGGAGTCAATCGAGGAGACATTGCAAGGAGTACTCGATCGAGTGGTTTATTTCCACTCGATCGAGAGGATTGATGCATAGTTGCTCGATCGAGTGGTTTATTTCCACTCGATTGAGTAGTTTATCCTGCTATAGACTATTTTCCGCCTAATTTCGTATGGGCTTTTGTAATTAGTCCATAGATTAGGTTTAGAGTGGATTTTTCGTATAAGACAGAGGGAAGAACAACGTAACTCCCTCTCTCATTCACTTTTACTCTATCACTTTCGACTGTTCTTGGATTTTGCTCTTCCTTTACACTTTTGCTACTCGGATTCGGATTTGTTTGGTAGTATTATTCTTCCTTAATCCCTTAATCTTAATTACTGCTTTAATTCCTTCTCTCCTTTATTGTTATCATAATTACTTTAATTCAATCTTCATTAATTTTGTTATCATGTTAATTTCAATTACCTATATGTTGTTGTTGTTAATTTAATGATGATGCGTAGCTAATTCCCTTTTGCTAAGACTGAGGGGGATCCATAATTATGAAGGGATAGTAATCGATTTATTGGGTTAATGCTGGTATAATCTCTGTTGTTAACTGCTGCATTTATCTGTATCTATTTAATTGAGTCGACGCGATTAGGCATTTATATCATAGTGACCCTTGACCTGAACCGAAAGGTTGGAAAAGGCGAGACTAGTAGCGAACAATAGGGCATTATAGTTAGGGCGAAAGCTAAGCTGTTTGTGCTTTAGGGCGAATTGAGACCGAAAGGAGATATTCACTGCTCCTCAGACCGTACTTGCATTGACCTGAGACCTAGATTACTTGACTGAATGATTATGGTGAACCGTCTGTCTTAGCTGTTTTCTCTACTTGGTTAATCTTTACTCTCTTATTTTCTCTTCCCTATCCTTATCATTAGTTTAGAATCAATCGATTAAAACCCCCCCCCCCCCAATTTGGTTACCGAGACGAACTTAGACAAAGCTGACAATTTCCCATCTCCCTGTGGAGATCGACCCGACTTCCCTAGCTATATTAGTTAGAGCCAGTTGGTTATTTTTGATAGGTATACGGCTGCCCTGTCAAATTTTGGCGCCGTTGCCGGGGAGGTGGCGCAATTTTGTTGCTTTATTTAAGTTTGTTTCTCGTCTCAAGGGATCTATTCCTTGAGACTGATCTCATTTCTACAAAGTTTTTGATTAGTTTTGCAGGTTACTTGTTGCTTTGTAAAGTCTATTTGCCAGAATGTCTGAATTAGCCAGCCATTCAGAGCCCAATGTGGATTCCCTCCCAAAAGGTTTCCTATTACCCATTACTGATCAGGGAAACTTTGGAATCCACCCATCTTACATACAGCTGGTAGAGAGAAATCTCTTTAGGGGGGTACCTGAAGAGGATCCATGCAGGCATATAGAGCTGTTTACAGAGTATTGCTCTACCATTCCTCTTTCTGCTGGGGTGACACAGGACAAAGTGAAGGGAGCCCTCTTTCCCTTTTCTTTAGCTGATTATGCCCGGGAATGGCTGAGAGATCTTGATAGGGAAGCAGCCGGTGTAACCGACTGGAGCTCCCTTGCTTTGGCCTTTTACAGGCGATATTTCCCACCGCAACGCACCAATACCTTGAGAGCTCAGATTAGTTCTTTTGAGCAGCTACCTACTGAAGATTTGAACGGGGCTTGGACTAGGTTCAAGAAGCTTGTCCGCTCTGTGCCTCATCACGGGTTCAAACGATGGTTCCTTTGTACTCAGTTTTACAACGGACTATATCGGAGTGAGAGAGCTATTCTTGACAGCGTAGCTAAAGGGAGATTCACGAAGAATGTTGAAGATGACCAAGGGTGGCGTCTTATTGAGGAGATGGCTATTCATGTCTTTGAATATGGAAATCCCCGAGGTAGTGAGCAAGTTATTGAGTCGGCAGCTGCTGCAGTGGAAGGTCCTAGCAAAAGTCTAGGTAATGTGGAGATTACAGAAGCTTCAGGCAAGAGTGCTCAGGTTTGTTCGATTACTGAGTATGTGGAGCTATGTGGTAGATGTGGCATGGAAGGGCACGACCCTATTTGATGCCTGGCAAGTACAGAGCGCGTCCTTGCTTATCAGAAATACAAGCAAGGAGTTCCTTTTTCTCAACTGTATGAAGAAATAAAGAATGCTCGTACTCTTTCTACGCCAGCGCCGCAACCGGTTTCTCCTCCTGCAAATCAGGAAATTGCCGAATTGAAGTCCTTTATGTTGAGCATAACACAACAGTTTGATGAGAAGTGCAATAGAAAAGAAACTGTCATAGCGGAATTAAGAGAACAAGTCGCGCAGTTAACACTCGCGAAAGACCAAGCCAAGCTTCTACCGACATGCAATCTAACCAATGCAACGAATCTCCAAGTTGGCCTTACTCATGAACGGCCAAAAGTACCAGAAGACGGGGTTTTGATAGCTGAAGATACCCCGGAGGATGATATAGATGAGTTTTTGGACGAAATCGTTGCTGCGTGTGGTCCAGACACTCGATCGAGTGAAAAATCTACTCGATCGAGTGATTTAATTCATCCCATCACTCGATCGAGTGATAATTATGGTCGATCGAGAAGTGCACAAATTGAAGATGGTCGATCGAGTGATATTCTTACTCGATCGAGTAAGTTTTCTGAAGAAATCACTCGATCGAGTGATAAAAATGCTCGATCGAGTAAGTCAGAAAAGGAGATCACTCGATCGAGTGAGGAAAGTGTTCGATCGAGTATTTCCCAACATGAAATCACTCGATCGAGTGATAAAAGTACTCGATCGAGTACCAGAAGCGGCGGAGATCCTATTTTACTATCTAATTCCGCTACCGTGTCATCTTCCCCTGCTGTGGAGACGTCACGCATTGATAAAGGTAAAGAGAAAGTCGCGGGTCCACTCATTGCTACCAAATTGCCTTTCCCAGGTTGTCTGAAGGACGCAAAGATCGAGCGACAGTACGGTAAGTTTGTGGACGTTGTGAAGAACCTCCAGGTAACTGTCCCTTTTACCGAACTTGTTACCCAGATACCTACTTACGCTAAGTTTATGAAAGATATTGTGACGCGTAAGAGAGATTTAAGTGAGTTTGAGACAGTTTCATTTATGGAAGATTCTAGTAATTTGCTTTTAAACAAGGCTCCACCTAAAATGAAAGACCCGGGTAGCTTCTCTATTACCTGTATTATAGGCAACGTGGTTATTGATAAGGCTCTTTGTGACTTAGGAGCCAGCGTCAGTGTCATGCCCCTATCTGTCTGCAAGAAACTGAACATGAGTCATCTTAAAGTGACTAACATTACCCTACATATGGCTGATAGAGCTGTTAGGAAGCCCTTAAGTGTCTTAGAGGACGTGCCTGTGAAAATAGGCAAGCTCTTTATCCCAGTAGATTTCATTGTTTTAGATATAGCTGAGGACACCCGGACCCCAATTATCTTAGGAAGACCATTCCTTTGTACAGCTGGGGCCGTTATTGATGTCAAATAAGGGCGTTTGACTCTTGCAGTAGGGGATGACGAGATAACATTCAGTCTGCCTAGTACTTTGGCTCGGCCAATGATAGAGGATACTTGTTATTCAGTTGATATTATTGACGAGTCTATTTATGACTTCTGGTCGGGTTCTTTTATGAAGGACCCACTAGAAGCCCTTATGCTTTTTGATGAGTGTGCAGATAACCCAGATAACGATGACGCTGTGATGGATTTGCTGGTAGATGATTTAGATGAGCGTGAACTCACCGACGCTGAGGGAGAGCAAGTGGATTAGATGATTAGCACTCTTTGCTCCATTGAGGTAAAGGTACCGGAACGTAAGCCCCTCCCTTCTCATCTCAAATATGTTTTCTTAGACGATACAGAGCAATATCCAGTCATTGTTAGTGCTAAGCTTAATGATGATCAGCTGACTTCTTTGTTAGCTGTACTTAAGAAAAACAGGAAAGCACTGGGTTATTCATTGGACGATATCAAGGGGATTAGTCCCGATATTTGTATGCACAGGATAGAGCTGGAGGAAGATCACAAACCTTGCAGACGAGGGTCGGTCAGGTCAACCGGAAGATGCGAGGATGTAGTGATGGCCGAGGTAATGAAGTCGCTCAACGCATGTATTATTTATTCTTTGGTCATTCTAAATGGGTGAGTCCAAAGATGGGTCCCCGAAGAAAGGAGGGACAACTGTGGTTAAGAATGATAATAATGAGTTAATACCTACCCGAGTAGTGACTGGTTGGCGGATGTGTATAGACTACAGACAGCTGAACGCCGCCACCAAGAAAGATCACTTTCCCCTTCCGTTTATTGATCAAATGGTAGAAAGGTTAGCTTCTCATAAGTTTTTCTGCTATTTAGACGGGTATTCCGGGTTCTTTCAGATCCCTATTCACCCAGACGATTAAGCTAAGACTACATTTACTTGTCCTCAGAGCGTGTTTACTTATCGCAGGATGCCTTTTGGTTTATGTAATGCCCCTGCCACCTTTCAAAGGTGAATGATGGGGATATTTTCAGAGTATATTGAGTCTATTATGGAAGTTTTTATGGACGATTTCAGTGTATATGGAAGTGATTTTTCTAACTGTCTGTCTAACCTTGAGAAAGTGTTGCAGCGCTGCATTGAGGTTAATCTTGTGCTAAACTGGGAGAAGTGCCATTTCATGGTCAACGAGGGAGTTGTCTTAGGGCACTTAGTTTCTGATAGGGAATAGAGGTTGATAAAGCAAAGGTGGAGGTGATTCAGCAATTACCACCTCCTGTTAATGTTAAGGGGGTGAGGAGTTTCCTTGGCCACGCCGGCTTTTATCGCCGGTTTATCAAGGACTTCTCAAAAAATTGCTAAACCACTTACACAGCTGCTACTTAAGGATGCCCCTTTTGTGTTTACTGATGAGTGTCTTTCTGCTTTTCACAAGTTAAAGCAGGCTTTAGTCTCTGCGCCGATCATACAGCCTCCCGACTGGGACTTGCCGTTCGAGATAATGTGTGATGCGAGTGACTATGCACTAGGAGCGGTGCTGGGCCAAAGGAAAGACAAAGCTTTGAATGCTATTTACTATGCGAGCCGAACTCTGGATGAGGCTCAAGTGAAGTACACTACCACTGAAAAAGAGCTGCTAGTTGTAGTTTATGCCTTAGAGAAGTTTCGTTCTTCTTTGATAGGGTCAAAAGTTACTGTTTTCACTGACCATGCAGCTTTGAGGCATCTCCTTGCTAAGAAGGAGGCTAAACCGCGGCTATTGAGATGGATACTCCTTCTTCAGGAGTTTGATTTGCAGATTAAGGATAAGAAAGGAGCTGAGAACGTTGTAGCTGATCATCTGTCGCGACTGACGCGACAGGAAGGGGAAGATTCTCTACCTATTGATGACTCTTTCCCTAACGATACTTTATTTGCTGTTTTATCGTCTATTGTTAACCAAGAGCCTTGGTATGCAGATATAGCTAACTTGGTTTTCAGTGGCAAGCTGCCACCTGACCTTTTTCATCAGCAGAGGAAGCGTTTTCTGTATAACGCTAAGCAGTATTTCTGGGATGATCCTTATTTGTTTAAGGAATGTGCAGACGGTCTCTACAGACGGTGTATTCCGCAGTGGGAGGCCAAAGTAGTCCTGGAGGGCTGTCACTCCTCTTCATATGGTGGTCCCCACGGTCCATCGCGCACCGTGGCAAAGGTACTTCAGTCTGGTTTTTACTGGCCTTCTTTGTTTGCTGATGCTAAATCTTTTGTTTCAGCTTGTGATGCCTGCCAACGATCAGGGAACATTTCCAAGAGATATGAGATGCCATAAAATGGCATCTTAGAGGTTGAGGTTTTCGATGTCTGGGGCATTGATTTCCAAGGACTGTTCCCGTCTAGTAAAGGTGACAGGTACATCTTAGTGGCTGTAGATTATGTGTCAAAATGGGTTGAGGCAATTGCCTCACCCCATTGTGATGCCAAGACCGTGATAAAAATGTTCAAAAAGGTCATATTTCCCCGATTTGGTGTCCCTAGGGTCGTCATTAGTGATGGGGGAATGCATTTTAAAGAAAAGAAACTAACTTCTATTCTGTCTAAAGTTGGTGTCCAACACCGGCGTGGTTTGGGGTATCATCCCCAAACTAGTGGTCAGGTTGAGGTCTCTAATCGCGACTTGAAAGGGATCTTGTCTAAGGTAGTTTCTAAATCACGGAAGGACTGGAGTCTTAAATTAGATGACACATTATGGGCCTACAGAACTGCCTTTAAGACACCAATTGGTGCATCACCTTATAGGTTAGTTTATGGGAAATCATGTCACTTATCTGTTGAATTGGAATGTAAGGCTTGGTGGGCAATTCGTGAGCTTAACTTTGATCCTAAGTTGTGTGGTCAGAATCGTCTTTTGCAGCTAGATGAGTTGGAAGAGTTTAGGCTTAATGCCTATGATAGCTCGCGCATTTACAAAGAAAAGATGGCATGATAAGAGAATTCTACCTCGGGAGTTTCATGTTGGGCAAAAGGTGCTGTTGTTTAATGCCCGATTGAGATTATTTCCTGGCAAGCTGAAGTCCAGGTGGAGTGGTCCTTATACGGTGACAGCTGTCACTAAATTTAGATCCGTGGAGCTCGAAGATTCCGAAGGTAGTAGGTTCAAGGTGAATGGGCAATACGTGAAGCATTATCACGAGGCAAATGAAGCAGACAATCGTGTTGAAGTCTTGTACTTTGACGAGCTCGATACGCCAGTTAATTGATGCCAGAAAGGTCGTGCGGGACCTCTTAAACCAGCGCTCTCCGGGAGGCAGCCCGGACTGTTTTTATTGTACTTTTGTTGATATTTTTATTTCTCTTTAGCTTATTGTTGAACCTTAGACAATGTTTTACGAACTCTATAGTTTTCCTTGCTTTAAATGCGTATTTTGCAGGTCCAGTCACTCGATCGAGTAGTTTTTCTACTCGATCGAGCACTTTCTGGGGTAATATTCACTCGATCGAGTGATATTTATACTCGATCGACCAGATGCAAAATCACGTTTACTCGATCGAGTAGTTTTCTACTCGATCGAGTCCTTTCAGACACCGGTTTACTCGATCGAGCTGTTCCAAGTTGCTCGATCGAGTGGTTATGTCTTCCAGCTGCTATTTTACATCTATGGAGCTACTGCTTGACTTTCTTTGACCTCCCATGTTCATGGTCGGTTTGGGGAAGTCCCTCCTTACGATGTTTTGTAAGTTTTCCGACTCCACTCCTCCTATTCTCTTCAGTTTGCATTTCTTTCCCTATTTTTGGTACAATGAGGGCATTGTACGGTTTGGTTTGGGGAGGTATGCATCCATATCTGTGTCTGCATGTTTTCTTGCATTTTTGCTTGCACGTTTATTTATTTTCGCATGCATTGTTGTTTTAATTAATTCAAAAAAATCATAAAATTCAAAAAAAAATTCACGTTTAATTTGAGTCGGAACGTTTGAACTTTGACGCTACATTGAATCCTTACTTGAGCCTTGCATATTCTTGACATTTAGTTGGCATGATTATGTGCATGATCTGCGAGTTTTTATTTCTCTCTTATCTGAACGAACAGACTTGATTCATATGTCGGCAAGCTATATTACATTCCGAGGTTAGAGCTTTATAAACTGGTGACATTCATGACCGGTTTCGTTTAGGATGTGAGTAGTACTCTCTTTAAGGCATAACATCAATTTGCATAAGCATGAGTCTAGTCTTCTTAATACCTGTATGCATTCGGTCTGTGGATGGTGACACATGTTAGGAGAGGCAGTTCCTTTTATTTCATTCTACCCATGAGCCCCACATAGCCAAATTGCCTTTTTGTCCTATTAGCTACTTTCTATAATACTTCCTACCCTAGCCGAGCTAGTGACGAGTAGTTGTTGGAATGTTTTATTGCAATATGGTTATTTTATCTGATTTCAGAAGATGGTGGAAGAATTGAAGGGAATGAAAGAAAAATGTTGAATGAAAAAAAATGAAAAATGAAGTGAAAAAGAAAAAAAAAAGAGAACGAAAAAAAATGGAAATATGAAAAGAAGAAAAAGAAAGAAAAATCATGTGCGAAGAAAAAATGGGAACTGTATAATGATTTTCACTCCCATGTTTCACTTATATCTTATGGGGAGTTGACGAGTTTTGGTGTTTCGTGAGTAGCGTGCATGGTATTTGCACCGTTTTGCTTTGTTATATTGAGTACGAAGTTGGGATGCAGTTATATTTGGATCCGTTGTTGCTAGCCTGGCTATTAACTCCACATATCCAAATTCATCTTAGCCCCTTCTTACCCATTACCTCACTTACCCAAATGTAAGTCCTCGGCATGTGTCTTGGTCATTAGTATGGTTGGAATGCATATGTACGGTTGTAGAGACTTTATTCATGTTAACTGCATGCATGTTCTTATAGGTTGAGTTAGGTGAGTGTCTTTACTTCTTTCTATCTTTCACATATATACTCACCTTGTGCCTAATTTTGAGTGATGAGCGACCCGTGAGAGTCCGATATCTTTTGAGTCTTGCAAGGTCGACGGTTCAGTAAGTTTGAAACATTGATTTAATTCGTTTGCATTTCTCATTTGTCACTTTGTCAGTTATTGCATTAAATTGGTTTTGGTGGGTGATTTGTAGCTGATGTGTTGGTCCCGTTCCACTGTTATTTCTTAGTTGCATTCATATTTTTCTTGGGGACAAGCAAAGGTTTGGTTTGGGGAGATTTGATGCGTGTATTTTATATAACGTTTTTACCTCATTTTTACACGCATTTCTGTACTATTTATGTAGCATCTGGCTACAAATACCCCCGAATATTCTACTTTGGTTCGTTTTATGTAATTTGCAGGAATAAACCAAAGAGGAGCTAAATCGAGCCTAATTCGTCCCAATTGCATGCATTTATGGAGAATAAGGAGCCGGAGCTTGGAATCTAACATTTTGGAGACGCGTGAGCTGGTTTCGGAAGGTGCTTTAATGTCGTACGTGCCAAGATAGCTCGATCGAGTAGATTTTCTACTCGATCGAATGCTTTATATGCTTAAGGTTGCTCGATCGAGCAGTTCGAGGAGTCAATCGAGGAGACATTGCAAGGAGTATTCGATCGAGTGGTTTATTTCCACTAGATCGAGAGGATTGATGCATAGTTGCTCGATCGAGTGGTTTATTTCCACTCGATCGAGTAGTTTATCCTGATATAGACTATTTTCCGCCTAATTTCGTATGGGCTTTTGTAATTAGTCCATAGATTAGGTTTAGAGTGGATTTTTCGTATAAGACAGAGGGAAGAACAACGTAACTCCCTCTCTCATTCACTTTTACTCTATCACTTTCGACTGTTCTTGGATTTTGCTCTTCCTTTACACTTTTGCTACTCGGATTCGGATTTGTTTGGTACTATTATTCTTCCTTAATCCCTTAATCTTAATTACTTCTTTAATTCCTTCTCTCCTTTATTGTTATCATAATTACTTTAATTCAATCTTCATTAATTTTGTTATCATGTTTAATTTCAATTACCTATATGTTGTTGTTGTTAATTCAATGATGATGCGTAGCTAATTCCCTTTTGCTAAGACTGAGGGGGATCCATAATTATGAAGGGATAGTAATCGATTTATTGGGTTAATGCTGATATAATCTCTGTTGTTAACTGCTGCATTTATCTGTATCTGTTTAATTGAGTCGACGCGATTAGGCATTTATATCATAGTGACCCTTGACCTGGACCGAAAGGTTGGAAAAGGCGAGACTAGTAGCGAACAATAGGGCATTATAGTTAGGGCGAAAGCTAAGCTATTTGTGCTTTAGGGGGAATTGAGACCGAAAGGAGATATTCACTGCTCCTCAGACCGTACTTGCATTGACCTGAGACCTAGATTACTTGACCGAATGATTATGGTGAACCGTCTGTCTTAGCTGTTTTCTCTACTTGGTTAATCTTTACTCTCTTATTTTCTCTTCCCTATCCTTATCATTAGTTTAGAATCAATCGATTAAAACCCCCCAATTTGGTTACCGAGACGAACTTAGACAAAGCTGACAATTTCCCATCTCCCTGTGGAGATCGACCCGACTTCCCTAGCTATATTAGTTAGAGCCAGTTGGTTATTTTTGATAGGTATACGACTGCCCTGTCAGTTATCAATGTGCCCCTCTCTATCCTTGGACTTGACAATCATATCGTCTACATACACCTCGACTTCTTTATGCATCATGTCATGTAGTAGCGTAGTCGCAGTGCGTTGATACTGTAAGAAAAGTAGATCTATATACTCAACATATTCATATATGTTCTATATTAATTTGTCATAAAGTTAAATGGTGGATCTTATGCATGCAAACATCAATAGTTAAGAGAAGAAATCGGTTCCTTACATTGCATGTTTCGGATATTTGGGGACTAGTAAAGTCACCTACCTTACTAGTTCTTGAGCTCTCCAAATGGAAGAACAAGGATTCAAATATAGAATCCCTCCCAAAAGCATATACCCAAGGAATCTCTTAATAACCAAAATTATTTAGATCTAGTAATAATATTAGTTTTACTATAAAATTGACACAATATAATTGTATTTTTACTCTTGAATATTTCGGTCAAGAGAGAACTTTTGTGAGGTTATTATTTCTCTATAAATATCATAAGATGTAGAGAATAGTGATTTCTTACTCTAGAAATTTTATTGTGTATCACAAAATGAATGAATGGAAAAACATAGAGAGGAAAAATGCTCTCTTTCTTTTGATATGGCCGAAAAAGAGAAGAGAGAGGGAGCCTTGGGTAGGTAGCCCAATCCTTTTTATTTTTGCTCTTCTCAAAAGCATAGTTGTGCATGGCTACTCCTTAGGTATAATAATTGTGTTTTCCACTCAAGATAAAAACACAATGTATATCATATACTCCCTCCATTATTTCGGCATATTCAACATAAAATGGATGGTCCATTTTATTTTGTCATTTGTCAATTTGTCACATGTAACATGTTACATGACATGTCACAATGTAATGTATTTTTAACTTATTAAAAATCAACATACTCATAAAATATGTCATTTACAAAATCGACTAGTAATTCGTAATTACTCGTACCAAAATGTTTCCAAATTATAAATTACAACATTCTGTATTTATAATAATTTATTCATTCCGTTTCAATTGTTTCTGTAAACAATGATTTCATCTAAGTAATAAAACAATTCGATTACTTAGACCGTGTCTCATTTAATCATATTTACAATAAGATACGTAAATTATACTCACAAAATCATCCGTCAATTTTAAGCAATTTAATTAACTCGTATCGGTATACAATTAATTAAATAATCAATTAAGAGTATTTCCCTATAGGTATGACCTAAGGGGATCAACTGATCACCACCGTCGCACGACAGTAATGTCAAACTCTAGTCAGCCAATCATTACCGATATGTGTGGACCAGTTGACTGTAAAATATAACATCCCACATGTATTCTTAAAAATGAGATTTAAACATGTGATCAATATGATCGACAATTGTGATCGCATTATTGTCGGAGGACACATATTCAAACAATCTCCCACTTGTCCTCGACAAGTGTGCGTCACCAATTCTCTTGTCCTATTACTATCTCCCACTCAATGCAAGGTGTCTTTCGGGTCGTACTTGCAAGTGATCATATCGAGAGTGGTTTCCTCGATCTGGAGAATAACTGATTGACCGGATTTATCCACCATGGATTCATTCCGAGCGTGGCCACGCATTTCCAGTTCATTACTCCTCGAGTGGCCCTGAGATATTGTTTTAACCCTGACAAGGGGGTGGACAATTCCTATCGCACTTATTCCCTTCGACTAGCCACAGCCATCATAACCCAAAATATGCCCATTTGACCCCATTTACGAAGGTCGTAGTAACACAAATCAAAGTTAATCTGAAACTGTGCCATCTTAGGCGAACAGTCTTTAGTCAAAAGAATCGAATCATTAGAATACTATAGCAGCTCTCGCCACGACCAAGCTATATAAATTGCCAGAACTCTATAAGCGGTCATAAGGCCCGACAAAATGTTCCTAACAGTCTGCCTATGTGATCGACTAGTCATCCCACATGACTCTATGGCACTTGAACTTGCCATCAATCGCATCACACTCTAGTCACTTCGAGACGTCACCTCATATAAGTGACTATGGGCGAATACAATGCTAATCCGTGTTCACTTTAACGAGGTTCAATGTTGTCTCTACAACCCGTTTGGATGTAACAAAGTATAATAAAAGAGTTTTAAAGGAAAAACTCGAACGACAAATGCGATTATCACATATAAATAGTCAATGCCTGATTACTATTTCATGTTCTATAATCTAATTTGATCTTGTATGTAGTTGTTCATTTCAATTCAATTGAAATGACATGACTCATCATGTTTAGCCTTTGAGAAGGCTTTGGTTAGTAGGTTTTATCAATTTCTTGTACCTTACTCAACCTTACCACATACTCGTTTTCCTTTGTAATGTATACATCTGCATTACAAAACTTTCTGAGTACGTGTCGAGATCCAATCAAGACATAGTCCCTCTAGTCTTAGAATAACTCCCACTGTTTTCACAGTGTACGAGACCCATCCCTCTTGCACATCCCATGATTGCAAGTGTACTCAATTTCCGTTATAAATATCTCTCATTGTTCTTTATTGCCTAGAACGATTCTAGAAAATATACTTCTTAATTAACATAGCCACAATGGTATCTTAACCATCCTAATGTGTTTTGATTATGGTTTTGTCGGAAACCATGCGCAATCTCAATTGTCAATTGTCACTTGTGTAACACCCTTACACAAAATTGCATCATAAACACTTTGCTTTACTTCATTAATTCTTCTGCAAGCACTTAAGGGTAATCTTTATGGCTTACTTGGTAAAGATTACTTAAATTCGATTTTGAAAACAATTCATCATACTCAAGGTATATGAAGTGTTATACATCATTACTTATTTAATTGATCCGGCAGCGGAAGCAAATGGAATCAATCAAATATGTTCAATTTAATTGAACTAGTCATGAATCTTATCAGCATAAGACTTCTTATTGACGCCAATATCATGTGGATTTATCTTCATAAATCCGGATATTAAAGATGTATTATAATACTCCAAAAGTCTTAAATCATTCCTAATGATCAATATGTCATCCACATATCGGACTAAATAAAATTTCCGTAACTCCCACTAAACTCCATGTATAAAAACAACTTCTCGTCTTATCGAGAAAAGTTTTATAACATGATCAAAACATTGATTCCAACTCATTGATGTCCTACTTAAGATCCTCTCTTAAGTTTCACATTATCTTAGGATTGCAAGAATTTATAAAACTCATGACATGTATTGAATACATTTCTTCTATTGAAGAAGTGGGTTTTAGATTCACTTGCTGTATGCATATCCTCATAATGAAACACAATCCCTAAGAAGATCCAAATAGACTTAAGCATTTCAATTAGTGCAAAACCCTTTGCAACCAATCTTGCTTTGAAATCTCTCTTTATTAGTGCAAAACCCTTTGTCACTAATCAAGCCCTTTTGTTTCCTATTTTCATGGCTCTAAGCCTTGTATTGAGTTGTGACTTAAACACTCTGTGGACAGCGGGCCGCCCACGGGGGCGCTTGGTGAAGGGGCTCGAAAACAAGCGTTTGCATTTTGTATGGAGTCGCCACCAATTTTTATGGGAAATGGGAACCGTTCGAATACCTCGTGTCATGTCAAGACACAAAGTAGTGACATGAACACTAAGCAATCGTTACCCTTAGCATTCTATGTCTAGAATGACTTTCGTGGATGCCAATGAACACGGGTGCTCACGGAGATCTGGAGTAAGGGGTGAGGGTACGTATTAGGAAGCTCTTTTGATCGAACACCTAATCCCGCCCGCCTCGATAGCGGCCTCTACTAATGATTAGGGAAGTTATTCGTACTCGATATATCGTCGGCTATATGCATGCAATGCAACATCCAAGTTTTAATCCTAGCATGTGAGAATTAGACTAAGTCGGTTAACACGTAATTAGCATACAATTTGGTCGAAGTAGGATTTAATGCTTAATTACATGTGAAAACATACAAACAATAAAAGCAATACAATGATTATAAATTACAATAATGAAAATTACAATAATTACAACGGATTAGGCGATTTATGTCGAAAATACCTTTAAAACGGATAATTTGAGAAAAAAAAAAG
The DNA here is from genome assembly GCF_048544455.1 of Silene latifolia. Classification (NCBI taxonomy): domain Eukaryota; kingdom Viridiplantae; phylum Streptophyta; class Magnoliopsida; order Caryophyllales; family Caryophyllaceae; genus Silene; species Silene latifolia. Next base: position 38,973,738 of record NC_133527.1, on the reverse strand, counting down.
AATAAAAGAAAGAATTAAAAGAACGAAAAGGAATTAAGCGATAATACAATTAATAGTTAGTTAATACGTAGACTAATTAAACTATGTCAAGGCAGAAACGGAGTTCGGGGACGTAAATCACCAGAACAAAGCAGCAGCAGAGCTGCGTCCCTTGAATAGCGCAGAGACGCCGCGTCCTTTCCTTGGCTCGGTCCTATCGTGAAGCCGTAATTGCAAGCCGTTAATACAATTTAGTGATTTTAGGGATTGATTAAATTATGTACTCGGATAGAAGTGATTAATAGGTTATTTAACATATGATTGGGTCATAAAAACAGTACAAATACGAGTGAGACGGATGCAAATGAATTAATTACGTGATGAAATAATTGATATACGAATTAAACAAACTAAACAAATTAATTAGACTAAACATGATGAATTGATGACAAATTAATGACGAACATGCGAATAAACAGATGAAAATATATCAAAGGCGAATTCCGAAACTCAATATGAACAAATTGAATTCCTACAACCCTAATTGAATTTAATGACGAAAACCCGCAAATATTGGATTATTTGGGATTTAAGTCGGATTTATGACAATTAAAACATATTAATGATGAATGAATAATATACATGTGATTATTAAATTATCATGTGAAAGAATTAAAGAGAAACATACGGAAACAAATAAGAAAGACGAATTACGAGAGGACGAAGAAGAAGAAAAGAAGCGAGAATGCGGCGGCCCTCACGAAGAGGCGCAAAAGAGAAACTCGCTTCTTCAAGAGGCGCAGCGATTCTTTGCGTCTTTTCTCGATCGTCGGTCTCACAAAAATCCGTAAAAAGGGTTTGAAAGACGGTTTTAGAAATCGATTTTAACGGTGTTTTCGACATAAATCTTACATGAGGTGATACGATAATTAAAAAGTACAAAAATACAATAAACAAAAGAGGATTATACACCCTCAGACTTACATGTTGACGGAACGAGATGAACTAAGAATCGACTAGTGAATGCTCGACACGAATGCAAGGAAAGAGTGCCCTCGTAAGAGGAAAACGATTGATTAATTAAGATTGATTAAGTGTAGTTGGTCAAATTGGTCGGTCATGTAACGGAGAGGCTGGTACCCGGAAAGATCCGAGCTTACGTGGTCGGAAGTCCAAGCACGTAGGCGCCAATTAGTAAGAACAAAGTCTAGAATGCAAAGGGAGAAGAGAAGGGCGGACACTCGCGTGAGAAATATGAGGAACGAAGGCTCCTATTTATACTAATCACACGACGGAATTATGGTAAGAGTAGGATACGGAAGGAAAGATCCGGAAACAACCGACTTAGGTTAAAACACGGAAACTTGGACAAAAAGAAAGCCCTGGGAAAAGGCGCAGCAGATGCTGCGTCCCTTGGAAGAGGCGCAGCACTTGCTGCGTCCTTTCCCGGGTAGGTTCCTCTGCGCGTAGAAAACGCGTTTGACAGCCTGTCGTATTTTAGGCATAACTTTCTCTACAAGACTCGGAATAAGGTGATTTCGGTGGCGTTGGAAAGCTAAGAATAAGATCTAGAACTTTCTTTGAAATAGGCCCGACCCAAAAAACTCGTTATGACCTCGTAAAATGGGCCTAAAGACCGGGTTATCATTTTAACTAAATGAAATGCACATTTTGTAATGTAAACTTTTAGTTTAGCCTAATGAAGTGACATGAGACTCAAAATGAGATATAATCTCAACATTTTATGGCATCCTAACCTTAGGTAGATAAGGACATTGCTTTGACTCGGGATTTGACGGTTTTTAGGAAATGAAGACGGTTTTTGACCCGGACTCCAAATGTACTCTAATTACTGCCAAAACGACCGTATCAGGACGTAGATGACAACTAAGAGGTTGACATTAATATTTGAGCAAACACTTGACGATAATCTTACGAACTGTCACAAATCGTTCCGCGAATCAAACATGCGGCCCAATCATCACCGGGTGGTTTGCGAGGGGTGCAGAAACGAGGTGTCTACAGAGCCCCCACTTTGACTGAGGCTTGGACAAGGCGAAAGTCAAAGTATAGCCATCAGGTCAATCGAAGATTACAACCTGACGACTATGGCGACGCGAGGCGGTTCAAGGGGTCTGAACCAAGGACCTGTCGTCGGGAACATTTTAGAGTCTGTCGACTATCGGGGAGGGTCGTTTAAAGTCCAATAGACTACGTAAGGAGGCTCGCCAGCCATAAGAAGAGACCATACCTGAGACTTCTTCCTCGAGATGCTTCCGGAGGTGCATAGGAGCTAGGGGTAAGCGTAGGAGCTAAGGGTAAGACCTAAGGGACATATAAGGATTGTGCTAGGGTATGGGACCCTAAAGGAAAGCATCGACGGGAAGGAGGTCAAATATAAGTTCAACTTAAGGGGTAACCAAGGTTTGGGTGTAAGAACTCTAAGGAAGGGTGACCCTAAAGGAATATGATCCTAAAAGAAATATGATCCTAAAGGGTATAAGTATGTGAACTCTAGGGAGTTTGGGAACCTAAAGAGCTAGGTGTGCGAACCTGGGTATATGAAACTAAAAGGACGGCTGGTATGAGAACTTAAAGGCTTGTGAACCTAAGAGGATTTGGGATCCTAGGGTTAAGTTTAGGAACTACTGGGTTACTAATTCTTGTTTTAAACACGTGCGTTTAAGCTTTCTGAGGTATGAGAACTCCAAAAGGATTTGTGGGTTTATGAACCTAAGGATGTTGGTGTGGGAGCTTAAAGGTTTATGAACCTAAAGGAGGCCATTTTGGGATCTAAGAATCTAGGGGTAAGAATCCTAACTTTGGGTTTACGAACCTAAGGAAGGAGGCTTTGGTTTGGGAACTTTCGGAGAACGACACCTTTGCCGAACTCCGTGAGGAAACAATAATATTGAGGGTAGCAGGACGTCGGTAGAAACTGCTGGGGAAGCTGCTTGCGTCGGTCTCAAGCGAACTCTGGCAAAAACTTGAGGTTCAATCTGCTTGCGTCGGTCTCAAGCGAACTCTTGTTGGGGAACATATTGACGATTAGGAACATCTTGATCGCCATGGAAGAAATCTTGAGTGAGCAATACTGCAAAATACTGCTGCGCTGGGGAGAAATATTTTGACGACTAGGAACATCTTGATAGTCATGGAAGAAATCTTGAGTGAGCAATACTGCAAAATACTGCTGCGCTGGGGAAAATGAAGACTTGGGTGAAGCCCCTAGTCGGAGCGAGCACTGCTTCTGATACTTACCTGCATGGATATTAGCCACACAAGAATGCAATCTAATATACAAATAGAACATAAACACATATGCACGTAAGTAATTATCACATGGACCTCGAATGAGGAAACACATAGGTTTTGCAAAAGGCGCTTCTTTATAAAAGTTGTTCAAAAACTTGTGTAAAGGAAATTTGTCGTTCGTAATACGTTATGCATATTCAATGGGCTTTAGACATAGGGCTTGTCATGACACAGACCTTATATGGACGTAAAATATAGACTTAGGTTTGACGCGACACAGGGATGACTTTGACAGACTTCGTTTAAGTATGCGCAACCCCTAGCCAAATATGGGTGATAACGCGTATCGATTCCAAAGGTATAATAATTGCAAGGATGATGAAGGCATATTAAAGGCATGGCATGAGCCATGGATCATCTGTCTACTAGGACATCTTTCACCACCGTTTGCTGTAAAAGAGACCCCTCTCGAGGCACGATGACTTGGAGGATTGATCTAAGATCTTTGTCATTGTCCGGACCGAGAACTAGCTTGACTCAAATGAGAAAGGAATAAAGGAAGGGTGGCATCTCGGAAGAGAAGCCCCCAGGATGAGAAGATGACTCTAGAATTTTGGTAAAAGAGACTGGGCGACAATAAGGAGCCCCCAGTATAGAGGTGTTGGTTGTGGAAAGGATGTTAATTGAGGTTGGAAGGTTAAAATAGAGGTTGAAAGTTGATGGTTGAGGTGGTTGATAATTGAGATTTGAAAGTTGGAAGTGGGGATGGTTGTGTCCTTGAGGACTGCCTACGTATTCACGTGAAGTGAAATCAAACCAGATCGTAGTTCAGGTTTGGTTAATTTTATTTGGGTGTTGTGGTTGTATCCCTCTTGTGTAAGAAAGGACTGCCTACGTATCCACCTGAGTAGGTGAAATCAAACCAGGTCGTAGTTCAAGTGTGTGCCTAAGCTATGTTGTTAGGGCGTTAAAGTGCATGGGTCAGGAGAGTATTTTCTTTTGGTGACTCGAAGAATCGATTTGAGATAACTCCCTCTGATCATAGACCAAAGAGGTATAATTAAGTTTGTAAAAATTTCCTTGTCGCGTGAGCACACCTAAAATTACAGTGGACCCTAAGGATGATATGGGTTCGTTCCGTTCTGGGTAGCAAAGTATTGAAGACTCCGTGTATGGGTCAAGGCGAAACTGGATTGGATATTTGGAATGTGGAGCTTGGACATAAGAGGCTTTGATGAAACAAATCTCTGGAGCTTGATTTTTTGGAGTTAAGGCTTGATGGGGTTATGGCTTGTAATATGGCTTGGAAATGGAGTCTCTTGGCTTGATGTAGCCTGAGCACATAAAGGGTAGGTTAAAATGATGTGGGTTCAAGTTTCCATGTCTTGGCCCTAAAGGATGGGTATACTTGACGAGCTTGAGAGGATTCTCAAAATTCCTAAATATCTCCCCGTAACGGTCTCGAGAAGGACTTAGGGTGTATGATGTGTGAAAGGCTAAGTGGGGGTGTTAGCTGACCATCTTCATTGATGTCTTGATTCTACCTAGACTTCGGCAGTATTCTGTATAGCATTTGATTCCAGGCTTGTTCTTGATTCAGATTTGGATTCTTGGTCTAGAATATATCTCGGATTTTTGCCCAGATTCTTGATTCGGGTTTTTGAGGATAGTTTTGACTTTGGATATTGACATGACTTGCTTGATTGAGCCTTGTTCTTATTTTGACTCTTTCGTCTTGGATTATGGGCATAACTACGGCTTTGGATATTGATCTTGGTCATTTCTCATGATTGAGCCTTTTGTCTTTCATCATGGCTCGTATTGTCTTGGATGGACTTGGGTCAGACTAGCACCTTTTGATGTGAAACGGGTTGCTCTTTTTTAGTAACACGGGTTGTTTATTGTGGGAAATGGGCTTGCCTTCCGTCATGGATCGCTAACAAGGGAGATGGTGTGGATTTGTCCTAGAATCTCTTGAGATAGGCTCGTCCTAGACTAGGGTTATATTGTGGTTTCTATTGCCAGACATGGAATAGGTAAGAAAAGAACACGGAGTTTCAGGTCCTCTACAACTTAGAATGGATCATCATCTAAGTGCACTCAGATTGACTGACATGTGTTGTTGTTCATTAAAAAAATGTCTCAAACCAATTCTTGTTGTCACAGGAAAAGGGTAAAGGGAGAGATATGATAGAATATGTGGATTGAAAAGTGTGCTTTTATTGAAATGGATAATAAATGTATTTAACATAGACTCGAGAAGACATGTGACTCATGGGACAGCCCCCAGGTTGTCACTAGAAATGGAAATGGACACGAAGAAAGATACTAGAACAAATATGGGATAGAAAGCCTAAGACTCGGACTCGGACTCGGACTTTGACGTGATCTCAAACCCAGACTCGTAATCATCGGCCCACGCTTGAATGTTTACTCTTCTAGCAACTGGCTTCGGCATCTGACTTTGAGCATTCACCCATTTGAGCACCCCGTCCTCATCATTGGGAACACTGGAAGGATAACAGTCAAGAAGAGTTTCTTGATAAGTGGTATATCCATGAGGATTGCCTAAGCTACCTTGTAGGTTAATAGTTGAGAGGGACAACTTCCCACTTTCGATCATATCCTGAATGACATGTTTTAATTTGTAACATTTCTCTGTATCATGCCCTTTGCCTCTATGGTACTCGCAGTGTGAGTTCTCGTCCCAGAACTTGGATTTCCTTTCTGGTTCGGGCGTAGGTCCTATAGGCTTCAACATTCGTTGTTCCATGAGTCTCTGAAGGGCATTGGCGTACCTAATACCAATGTTGGTAAATTTCCTAGGAGATGTGCCCTTATTTTCGAAAGCCTTTGTAAATGACCTTGGAGGGTTGTTAGGTTTCTTTGACGAAGGATCCATGAGGATGTCTTTATTGACTCCTGGATGAGAAGAACTAGGAATAGATCGCTCACTTGTTTCTTTCTCCTTAGGACTGTCAAGTTGAGGGTTTGTCTGGACACTTTTCATTTTGAGAGGTTGGGCATCAAGCTTCTTACCCATTTCGGCAAACTGTTTCTCCATGTTGGAAAGTCGGAAGTTTAGATTATCAATGGCTCCTTGTATTTTGGAGAATTTATTGTTGAAGGCCATGGAAAGCATGAGCATTCCATTTTGGATATCGTCGTCTTCAAGCATGTTGACATCTCCGTTGTCATAAGGATCGAGGAGATGAGAACAGTCTAGAGATGATTCTTCGTCATGTTTAATGATATTAGACCCAAGAGGGTCGATTTTCCTGGATTTCTTGACAGAAGGTGGCTCTGGAAGCATCCCCCCTTCGATCATATCTTGGATGGTGTGTTTCAAGAGAAAACACTCTTCAATATCATGACCTCTACCTTGGTGGTATAAGCAGTATTTGTTGCCCTTCCAGAGGTTCACCTGTTTCTCTAATGGTGGATCCGGAGTCGGTCCTATTGGATGTAGCTTACCTTGGGCAGAAAGTCTCTTCAAAGCATCGGCATAAGACATGCCTAAATCGGTAAGCACCCTTTGATGCCTCCCAGGTTTCGTTTCAGTTGTTTTTGGCTTTCTAGGACGATGATTATTGCAAGAGGCAAGCTTTGGACGACCTAGACTAGAGGTTTCTCTAGGTGGGATGTTCTTTTCCACCATTCCATTTTCAAGAGTAAGGACGCGAATGCTCAAATTTTCCACTGTAGCTTGAACTCGTAGGACCATGGCGTAAACGTCTTGGAGGGACATGGTGATTGTGGCTTGATCTGCTTCGTGACCTTGCTGATTGACAGGACTTGCTGGATTCCTACTTGACAGAAATGACGCGCATTACACTCGGTTCGACATGGGATCACGCATACTAAGGCAACAAACAAAGGAAGGGATAAGATGACACATCTAGACTTTCACTTGTGAATTCGTGAAATGTCGTGAGCGACTTCTCGTGTTTGGATTCACGGTGCTTGACCTTAAATTTAGACTCGAGTGTTGACTTGGACGGAGTGACATTCATATGATTGACCTTATTGACGGGATTGAAGACACGTGTTGATTCTAGACTCGAGGTTTGCTTATAGGTGTTAAGAAGACTATTGTAGTTTAGACTCAAATATGAGGCCCATTGAGACTCGTGTGTTGAGACTCGGAACGTGTGACTCGAGTGTTTAGATCCTAACTGAATTGGGGTAGGGGGTCCAAAATGACGGCGTGACGCCTTAGGACTTGACTTGAATTTGAAAAGACCCAAAATGTAAGGGAAAACGAGTTTATGACTCGACGGAATTCCGATTAGGACATAGTCGGTTTGGATTTTGACTCTAACTTAGCCCAATTGAATTTACATATATACATTTACACAGTTTGAAAATCTTTTGATTAAAACTTTTTTTTTTTTTTTTGTTCTTTTTTTTTTTAAAAAAACGTTTTTTTTTTGTATTTAGTTTTGAAATGGGTTTTAGGCCCGAAGTTTGACCCGACAAACGGACAGAGTTTTGACCGGATTTTGTGCTAATTGAAAGCCTATTTCGAAATTTTGTTTGAAAATGGGTTTTGATTTGAAAAAATCGTCATGGTTTCGTTTAGAAATGGTGATCACGTAAGGTATACACATTTATACAAGCATTATAACGGGATGCTGAGTGCATTTAAAAGGGTTTTGGTTTAAAGGGTGGGTTGCCATACCGAACCATCAAACCCGAAGTCTGTGGAGAGGCTCGTGCCAAACAAGAGTAAGGCCGATTCCTAGTCCATTTCCTCAAGTAGTGAAGGCCCTTGACACAAACAAGAGTAAGCATCATGGTATGGATGACGTCAATCGCTATCCATCCTTAGGCCCAAATAAGAATTAGGACCGTTTAGACGGGACGATTGGTCGAATGGGTTGGGTTGGGCCTAGGAAGGCCGAATAAAACGGTCTAGGAAGACCGAGTTATGAAAACCGACAATTGTCTTGTACAAACTATTCCCTAACCTTGTTCAAGTTTCACCCTTGCTACACGTAAGTGTATTGTCCCCAGCGGAGTCGCCAAACTGTGGACAGCGGGCCGCCCACGGGGGCGCTTGGTGAAGGGGCTCGAAAACAAGCGTTTGCATTTTGTATGGAGTCGCCACCAATTTTTATGGGAAATTGGAACCGTTCGAATACCTCGTGTCATGTCAAGACACAAAGTAGTGACATGAACACTAAGCAATCGTTACCCTTAGCATTCTATGTCTAGAATGACTCTCGTGGATGCCAATGAACACGGGTGCTCACGGAGATCTGGAGTAAGGGGTGAGGGTACGTATTAGGAAGCTCTTTTGATCGAACACCTAATCCCGCTCGCCTCGATAGCGGCCTCTACTAATGATTAGGGAAGTTATTCGTACTCGATATATCGTCGGCTATATGCATGCAATGCAACATCCAAGTTTTAATCCTAGCATGTGAGAATTAGACTAAGTCGGTTAACACGTAATTAGCATACAATTTGGTCGAAGTAGGATTTAATGCTTAATTACAAGTGAAAACATACAAACAATAAAAGCAATACAATGATTATAAATTACAATAATGAAAATTACAATAATTACAACGGATTAGGCGATTTATGTCGAAAATACCTTTAAAACGGATAATTTGAGAAAAAAAAAAAGAATAAAAGAAAGAATTAAAAGAACGAAAAGGAATTAAGCGATAATACAATTAATAGTTAGTTAATACGTAGACTAATTAAACTATGTCAAGGCAGAAACGGAGTTCAGGGACAGAAATCAGCCAGGAACAGGCGCAGCAGAGCTGCGTCCCTTGGAATAGGCGCAGCAGACGCTGCGTCTGTTCCTTGGCTCAGTTCTGGCTGTGAAGCCGTAATTGCAAGCCGTTAATACAATTTAGTGATTTTAGGGATTGATTAAATTATGTACTCGGATAGAAGTGATTAATAGGTTATTTAACATATGATTGGGTCATAAAAACAGTACAAATACGAGTGAGACGGATGCAAATGAATTAATTACGTGATGAAATAATTGATATACGAATTAAACAAACTAAACAAATTAATTAGACTAAACATGATGAATTGATGACAAATTAATGACGAACATGCGAATAAACAGATGAAAATATATCAAAGGCGAATTCCAGAAACTCAATATGAACAAATTGAATTCCTACAACCCGGAATTGAATTTAATGACGAAAACCCGCAAATATTGGATTATTTGGGATTTAAGTCGGATTTATGACAATTAAAACATATTAATGATGAATGAATAATATACATGTGATTATTAAATTATCAGGTGAAAGAATTAAAGAGAAACATACGGAAACAAATAAGAAAGACGAATTACAGAGGACGAAGAAGAAGAAAAGAAGCGAATCAATCTGCAGCCCTCACGAAGAGGCGCGGCGAGAATCTGCGCTTTTCAAGAGGCGCAGCGATTCTTGCGTCTTTTCTCGACTGTCGGTCTACTGAAAATCCGTAAAAAAGGGTTTGAAAGACGGTTTTAGAAATCGATTTTAACGGTGTTTTCGACATAAATCTTACATGAGGTGATACGATAATTAAAAAGTACAAAAATACAATAAACAAAAGAGGATTATACACCCTCAGACTTACATGTTGACGGAACGAGATGAACTAAGAATCGACTAGTGAATGCTCGACGCGAATGCAAGGAAAGAGTGCCCTCGTAAGAGGAAAACGATTGATTAATTAAGATTGATTAAGTGTAGTTGGTCAAATTGGTCGGTCATGTAACGGAGAGGCTGGTACCCGGAAAGATCCGAGCTTACGTGGTCGGAAGTCCAAGCACGTAGGCGCCAATTAGTAAGAACAAAGTCTAGAATGCAAAGGGAGAAGAGAAGGGCGGACACTCGCGTGAGAAATATGAGGAACGAAGGCTCCTATTTATACTAATCACACGACGGAATTATGGTAAGAGTAGGATACGGAAGGAAAGATCCGGAAACAACCGACTTAGGTTAAAACACGGAAACTTGGACAAAAAGAAAGCCCTGGGAAAAGGCGCAGCAGATGCTGCGTCCCTTGGAAGAGGCGCAGCACTTGCTGCGTCCTTTCCCGGGTAGGTTCCTCTGCGCGTAGAAAACGCGTTTGACAGCCTGTCGTATTTTAGGCATAACTTTCTCTACAAGACTCGGAATAAGGTGATTTCGGTGGCGTTGGAAAGCTAAGAAAGAGATATAGAACTTTCCTTGAAATAGGCCCGACCCAAAAAACTCGTTATGACCTCGTAAAATGGGCCTAAAGGCCGGGTTATCATTTTAACTAAATGAAATGCACATTTTGTAATGTAAACTTTTAGTTTAGCCTAATGAAGTGACATGAGACTCAAAATGAGATATAATCTCAACATTTTATGGCATCCTAACCTTAGGTAGACAAGGACATTGCTTTGACTCGGGATTTGACGGTTTTTAGGAAATGAAGACGGTTTTTGACCCGGACTCCAAATGTACTCTAATTACTGCCAAAACGACCGTATCAGGACGTAGATGACAACTAAGAGGTTGACATTAATATTTGAGCAAACACTTGACGATAATCTTACGAACTGTCACAAATCGTTCCGCGAATCAAACATGCGGCCCAATCATCACCGGGTGGTTTGCGAGGGGTGCAGAAACGAGGTGTCTACACACTCTTATGTAAGTCATATGTTCATTACTTTCTAGAAGTAATCAACTTGAATCAAACAATTTCTTTTGTAAGTTATAAGCTCTTTACTTTCTTAAAAGTAGCATGAATTCATCATTTTTAACAATTGACGAATTTAACCTCCTAGGTTTTGAAGAAACAACGTCTTACACAAAACGTCTCATGTAGCTAAGAAAGACCAGTTTCTTGCGACATATCATTCCTTTAACATTTTTGTGGCTCTTGAATAATTTCTCCCACTCTGTCTTCTAGAAATAAACTTGTATTTTTAGAAAGACGACTTTACGAGCCGCAAACCCGTCGTACTCGTGATAATTGAAAAGGGAAAAATGAGCATTTGTTTCTTGTGAAAACTTACAAACATGGTACCCTTACCATTTCATATCTCATATGATTCGATTTAGTGGAAAAATATTTTAGACAAACCATATCTCATATGATAAAATCCCCAAAAGGATCAAGTAACTCAAAGTAACTTGATTGAAGTTCAAACCATATCGAATAGCATTTGAATTCTTATCTGACCACACATTATCCCATAATGTGTGTTAAGAGAGATTAACTTGTGATACTATATCACATTTCTTTTGGCTTATATCAAAGTCTTTACTTTGATAATCCCATCACGACTAAATCGTGATTCTTTGAACACTTTGAACTTCTTCAAAGATTTCTCTATTTACCTTATTAAGTGAACATATTAGCGTCAACTTAAATTGTTGGTAAAAGAAAATGATCAACCTATTATGGATCAATGATTTACAACCTCGATCTCCTTTTCAACCAAAAGGCACGAGACATCTTGCTTTGAATACAAGATACGCATATACCATTAACAATCTAATGGTTTCAAGGGTACTCGATAACTCTTTGCGTTAATCATTCCAGAATCTAAGGTTTAATCTTGGATTACCAATTTGAGTCTTGCATCATCTTCATGATATATCATTCTAGTTTGGTTTAGAATATAATCACCTTGATAATGGGCCAGCCATACATCAAATCGTGGTGCATAGGGTCACAAAAGTGAAACCTCTTTTGTATCTTAACAAGTTTATATTCTTATTTAGAGTTTATGCACTTAATAGTCACAATTAAGTACAACTTTAAATCCAAAAAACTAGATTGAGTACACAATTACTCTATCTCTCGACATTATTGTTGCTAGTCGTCATATTCTAATCATCCTATGTACCAAGTATGATGAAAACCTCCATTGGTTTCTAATATCGACGAAATAGTTCTAGCAAAATTTATGTTTAATCAAATAAACATTTAAAGAAGAAGGTCCAATTAGATGTCCCACAACTAACTTGTTGATTCTTCAATAATTTGGGGTAGTTTCCTTTCTCGTGTCCAACATTTAAGACAATGGAAACTTTATCGGTCGGGATTGATAGGTTTAGTATCGTCATTCTCAACAACTTTACCTTTAACATTACCTTGTATCAATTCCATTATAATCTTTACTTCTTGAACCTCATCCATTTCTTAACGGTTTAAGAGAATGCTCCCACTCATTTCAATGAGTCTTTGCTTTGAGAAGCAAAATTGAATTTATGAAGATTATTCTTCATTTGTTCGTTTTAGTCTTAAAACTTTCATTGAAGTGGTTGCGTTATTTTGGTCAATTACGAATTCTGAAAATCTAATCACCAAAACAATTTATCACTTCAAGGTACTTAATTCAATTAAGTATATGAAACATAATCCATTATAAGTAGAAGTGTTAGTCAAGAATCAAAAACCTGTTTGATAATGAATAACTTTAATCTATACTCTTTACAAGAGATCCTTAGCAATGGTTCGTTTGAGGTTTTAGAAGCAAATTCAAATTTTGTCTTTAGTTACGCTGTTTTAATGGAGATTTGTATCAAAATCGAAATGATATCGTATATGAATTGTGGTAAAGAAATAGAACAATATAAAAACGGAATAGTGGAAAACTTAACATTTATAGTTTTATTAATACTTGTAAATAACAAGTAAAGCATTTACATAGTGACCTCTACCCAACTATGATAAATGATTCCAAGATCCAAATCCATATCAACTTGGGCACGGTATGGCCGATGAAACCCTTATCAATATAACTCGGTGGATTAACGTTTTAATCGATTCTACTTTTAGAACTCTTGGTCGATAAAATTACATTAATAATTATCTATAGCCCAAAACACACCCGACAAGGGCACGGTATGGCCGATGAAACCCTTATCAAAAAACTTTTGTTGAGTTCAATCCAAATTTCGAATAAATGTGTCCATGATCCAAGTCCACATCAACTTGGGCACGGTATGGCCGATGAAACCCTCATTAACATGAACTCGGTGGATTAACACTCATCACCCACTTCCCCTACGTAACAAGATTTGTACCCCGGTAGGGCCGAGTGCACTCTCTCGCGAAATAGGTTTTCATGGTTTCTACTATTTGTTAAGGCTATGTCTCAATTAATTGTTTTAGCGAGAGGTCATGTCAATTTATTATCTATCACGTTTTAAGTGAACTAAAGCGGTGAACTACGATAATTTTAATTGACACGGTCGATAAACTCGATGAAAGAAGATGCATGTTTTAGTTATGGCGATTTAGCGATGCATGCGACATATAAATAGAATGCAAAGCATAAAAAAATCCTAGTATGACCTTCCTAAAATAGAAAATCTAATTAACTATTACATATTCGGAAACCAACTCCATTGGTCCCTTGAACTTCGGTTGTGGCACGCATCTCGAGGTAACACCGTCTTTATGTATCGCCATCTTGAAGCAATCCGTCTTTGGGAACTCCGGAATGAATAAAATTACATAATAAATTACATAATTTCCTATTATACATTTGTACTTAAAATAAAAATAAATCTATTAAATTACAAAACGGTGATACGAGATCACAATAAATTACAACCGAATCGATATTCCCATACATTTCGGGTAATACCAATTAAAAACTAAGGCCATACTAAGTAAAATTACATAATTCAAAATTACATAAATAAAATTATGACAATCATAAAGAAAATGCAGCATTATAATATGTATGAACATGCCCAATTTTATGCTAAATCGCCTTTAAATAGCCAATATCGTATATTACTCAGTTTTTACGGATTTGCGTGATTTTAACATTTTATAATCACAAAAATTACATAAATACATATTTATGCATAAGTTAATTACCCTAACCTCTTAGGACTCAAAATTTAGTTTTCACTAATTATTTGACCATAATTAACTCATATTTCTAAAATTTGTTCATTAATGGACTTAAAATTACAAAATAAGCTATAAACTTCAAATAAATCACAAAAATTTCAAATAAATTCAAAATTTTGAAATTTAAACTCATGAACATTCTGGAAAAATACCATGACACTCATAATGTTCAAAAACTTAGGTTAAAAATTTCGAAATTTATCCGGAAAACAATGTTGCGGTTTATCGGTTTTAACAAAACAATCATAAAAACATGAGAAAAATTATATTCATCAACTTTTCAATTTTAGATCTGAAAAAGGTAATAAAATGCAACATATGATGTTTTTCCTTAGTCATAGAGTATGTTATATTAATATTTCACTAATAATGTCACTATTTATGCTATTTTTCTTCAAAAAATCATAAATCATGCATAAAGACTTCAATAAGGCCAATTATTTTACACACATCTTATAAATTTGCATGTGACAACATACTAAATTTCTATGACCATATTCGAAATTTATCTCATATTAACCTATTTTTCACCTAAATCCGAATTTAATAATGAAAAATCCATTTTTCGAGCATAATAAGTCCAAAAATTATGAAAGTTTACAGGTTATCTCAAAATAATATATGTGACAACATATCCAAAAATCACTGGAAAATTCGAAGTTTAGCTAATTTTAGTCCGAAAATGACATTTTATTCATAAAATCATATTTTTAATGTCATTATTATGTAATATGAACAATAAAAATCCATAAAATAACTAAAATATCCTAAAAACATTTTAGGACCAGAAATTTTAACCTGAAAAAATTAATTTCGTGATATATCATAATAACACAAATTATACAAGTTTTATATGTTAATCTTTATAACTCGGAAAAACTTTTAACCGATTTGCATGCAAACAACCTTGGCTCTAGATACCGATTGTAAGAAAAGTAGATCTATATACTCAACATATTCATATATGTTCTATATTAATTTGTCATAAAATTAAATGGTGGATCTTATGCATGCAAACATCAATAGTTAAGAGAAGAAATCGGTTCCTTACATTGCATGTTTCGGATATTTGGGCACTAGTAAGGTCACCTACCTTACTAGTTCTTGAGCTCTCCAAATGGAAGAACAAGGATTCAAATATAGAATCCCTCCCAAAAGCATATACCCAAGGAATCTCTTAATAACCAAAATTATTTAGATCTAGTAATAATATTAGTTTTACTATAAAATTGACACAATATAATTGTATTTTTACTCTTGAATATTTCGGTCAAGAGAGAGCTTTTGTGAGGTTATTATTTCTCTATAAATATCATAAGATGTAGAGAATAGTGATTTCTTACTCTAGAAATTTTATTGTGTATCACAAAATGAATGAATGGAAAAACATAGAGAGGAAAAATGCTCTCTTTCTTTTGATATGGCCGAAAAAGAGAAGAGAGAGGGAGCCTTGGGTAGGTAGCCCAATCCTTTTTATTTTTGCTCTTCTCAAAAGCATAGGTGTGCATGGCTACTCCTTAGGTATAATAATTGTGTTTTCCACTCAAGATAAAAACACAATGTATATCATATACTCCCTCCATTATTTCGGCATATTCAACATAAAATGGATGGTCCATTTTATTTTGTCATTTGTCAATTTGTCACATGTAACATGTTACATGACATGTCACAATGTAATATATTTTTAACTTATTAAAAATCAACATACTCATAAAATATGTCATTTACAAAATCGACTAGTAATTCGTAATTACTCGTACCAAAATTTTTCCAAATTATAAATTACAACATTCTGTATTTATAATAATTTATTCATTCCGTTTCAATTGTTTCTGTAGACAATGATTTCATCTAAGTAATAAAACAATTCGATTACTTAGACCGTGTCTCATTTAATCATATTTACAATAAGATACGTAAATTATACTCACAAAATCATCCGTCAATTTTAAGCGATTTAATTAACTCGTATCGGTATACGATTAATTAAATAATCAATTAAGAGTATTTCCATATAGGTGTGACCTAAGGGGATCAACTGATCACCACCGTCGCACGACAGTAATGTCAAACTCTAGTCAGCCAATCATTACCGATATGTGTGGACCAGTTGACTGTAAAATATTACATCCACTACTACAGAATTCATCAAGGACATCAGTGGATGGACATCGGATTTTTGAAAAAACAGATGTAATAAGTTTGCACATCGGATTTTTATAAAAGTCTGATGTAATTATATTATATGGACATCGGTTGTTATTTTCAACCCATGTCCATATAATCCTCAATTTGGGCGCAAAATGAAAACAATTCCCCCGCCCCAAATTATTTTCACTAGCATACTGAGACAAACCCAAACCCTTAGCTTACTCGATCATCCCTTTCTTCTCTATACATCCTTCATCCCTTAGCTTCTTCACTTCAAAACCTGATCAAAAACCCAAAATCCTAGCTGCTGCTGCTGCTTCATCGTTCATCCCTTCTTCTCTCATCACCGGCGACATCATCCTTCTTCTCTTCACCGGCGATATCATCAGTCTTCGTTCTCATCACCTCGCGACATCAAACCCTAGTTGCTGCTGCTTCGTTCTTCGCTCTTTATTATTAGGTAATTAATCTTCCCCTATCATTTATATATTTATTCTCGATCATTTTATGGTTTATTTGAATATTTTACTGAAATGGTTTTTGATTTGGTTGTAATTTTGACTGAAGAATGAATTATAGAGTTATAATTTAATTGATAATCTAATTGGGGGTTTATTATTATACATTGCTATTATTGTATTACATGCATTTATATTCCTGGTTTATATATGAATGATACTCGTTGTTAGTTGAATTGTTGTTTGTTTAAGTGATGAATTTGTGTATAAGCAGATGAGCCGTTGTATTAATTATTTTGGCACCTTTTTTTTGAAATTTTGCCATTTAGTTTTTTAATAATCATTCGAAAGTTTGAAACTTGACTATTAGATTATCAAACTTATCATTCTAATGTTTAGTTGAATTGGGTCTCTTTTGATGTGGTTGTATGAGCAGATTAGTTGGTAGTTGTGTGAATGTATGGTCTGTGAAAGAATGTATGCTCAAATTGGGGGTTTCTATGGTCTGTGATTAGCATGTGTGAATGTGTAGTGAATGTATGGTCTGTGATTAGCATGTTTGAAAATCTGCTTACTATTTTCAGTCAATACGCTGTAGCATAAAAAGCATGTAAATAAACGAAGTAAGGAGTAAAAGTAAGGTAGAATGTTAATTAAGGAGTAGAGAGTTAAGTAATTAGGTGACGTGATGAACTCTGAAAATAGTAAGCAGATTTTAACCCTCTTCCCTATTATTGCAGTAAATTTGGAGTATGGATATGGATCGCGAATGGATGTTTGTTGATCGTTTGGATTCAAGATATAGGGAAGGGGTGGAATATTTTGTTAGACATGCTATGAATAATCGTGCGAGAGAATGTGGAACAACTTTTCTCATCCATGTGTTAAATGTGGGAATAATGAGTATGTTGATGCGGTAGAATTGGAAAGTCACCTCCTAATTAATGGTATTGACAAGAGTTATACAAGGTGGATTTGGCATGGGGAGGATGTGCTGCCCACTTTGTGTAGTAATTTAGGGGATGATAGCGACTTTGAGGGAGAGGATTTTGATGAAAATGTTGATCGAATAGACAATCTTATAAATGATTTGAAAAAATCCACTGTAGACCCAAGTGAAATTGAGATGTTTGATAGGCTGTTTGGTGATGCAATAAAACCCTTGTACCCTGGTTCAACTTTCACACGCCTATCAGGAACTTTAAAATTGTATAGTTTAAAGGCTAAAAATGGATGGAGTGATAAAAGTTTCACAACTTTGCTTGAGTTTTTGGGTCAGATGTTACCGGAAGGCAATGAACTCCCTAGGCGTACGTATGATGCTAAGAAAATTTTGTGTCCAATGGGAGTTGATTATGTAAAAATACATGCATGTCGTAACGATTGCATTTTGTTTCGGAAAGATTATAAAGAATTAGACAAATGTCCAAAGTGTGGGAGTTCACGTTATAAGTTGCCGAAAAAGAATTCCACAAATAGTAAAGGTGTCCCAGTTAAAGTCTTGTGGTATCTTCCCATTATCCCAAGATTTAAAAGAATGTTTGCAAATTTAAAAGAGGCGAGAAACTTAATTTGGCATGCTGGTGGTGATGGTAGAATTTTAGATGACAAAATTCGTCATCCTGCTGATTCAACTCAGTGGAAAAGCATAGATCATTTGTTTCCTGAATTTGGGTCTGATGCTAGAAATTTAAGGCTTGGACTATGTACTGATGGTATGAATCCATTTGGTAATCTAAGTAGTCATGGTGTACGTGGCTGTTTTGCTAACAATTTATAATTTGCCTCCTTGGTTATGCATGAAACGTAAATATCTTATGTTGTCACTACTAATTTCCGGGCCTAAGCAACCTGGAAATGACATAGATGTTTACTTGGAACCATTGATGGATGATTTAAAGTTATTATGGGATGAAGGGGTAGAGGTATATGATGCTTATCGTGGTGAGACTTTTAAACTACGTGCCATGATATTTCGCACCATTAATGACTTCCCGGCATATGGCAACCTATCTGGTTATACTGTGAAAAGGGCTAAAGCTTGCCCAATTTGTGAGGAGGATACAATTTCTGATCGTTTAGTTCATGGAGGAAAGAATGTGTACCTTTGTAGCAGAAGGTTGCTCCACCGCTCACACCCTTATAGGAAAAAAATGAAGCCATTTAATGGAAAACAAGAACTTAGAAACCCTCCAAAAATTTTTAGTGGGAAAGAGGTTTATGAGAAAGTGAAAAACATTGAAAATAATTTTGGAAAACCTTATAAGAGAAGTGATGGGACCTTATATAAAAAGAGGTCTATATTTTAGGATTTACCATATTGGAAACATTTGTCCGTGAGACATTGTATTGATGTCATGCACGTGGAGAAAAATGTGTGTGAGAGCCTTATTGGCACACTTCTCAACATCCCTGGTAAAACAAAGGATGGTGTCAAAGCAAGACAAGATATGGCTGCTCAAAATATACGACCAGAACTAGCACCACAAATTAGAGGGTCAAGGACCTATTTACCCCCAACTTGTTATACTTTGTCACGAAATGAAAAAAAAAGTGTGTGTGAATGTTTACATGGGGTGAAGGTTCCGCAACGCTATTCATCGAACATAAGAAATCTTGTGTCTATGAAAGACTTAAAACTGGTGGGTTTGAAATCACATGATTGTCACACTTTAATGCAACAATTACTACCCGTTGCGCTTCGTGGAGTTCTGCCTAATCATGTTCGGGGAGCTATTATTCGACTTTGCTATTTTTTCAATGCAATATTTAGCAAAGTTGTTGACTCAGATACGTTGAATACATTACAACGAGATGTTATTACTACTATGTGTGAACTTGAGATGTTTCCCTCCTTCCTTTTTCGATATAATGCAGCACTTAGTAGTACATTTGGTGAGGGAAATTAAGATTTGTGGACCGGTATTTTTAAGAAATATGTATCCATTTGAGCGATATATGAAGCCTTTAGCCGCCTCTGTAAGAAACCAAAACAGGCCAGAAGGTTGTATGATTCAGGGTTATATTGCAGAAGAGGCCCTACAGTTTGTCAATGAGTACATGTCCAATGTTGAACCTATTGGGCTTCCGACATCTCGACATGAAGGAAGACTACAGAGACAAGGTACTCTTGGGAAAAAAGTAG
Organism: Silene latifolia; assembly: GCF_048544455.1. NCBI lineage: Eukaryota > Viridiplantae > Streptophyta > Magnoliopsida > Caryophyllales > Caryophyllaceae > Silene > Silene latifolia. The sequence goes on along the minus strand of NC_133527.1, from coordinate 38,953,866 downwards.
TAACTGCTAATCCAGAAACCCTTGATCAGGCACACTTGTATATTCTCCAACACATGGTGGATGTGCATCCATATTTAGAGAAGCATCAAACCCTTCTAAGTGCTCAAAATCCTTCTAAAGGAGAAAGGTGGTTAGCAATGGAGCATAATCGGTTATTTCGTAAATGGTTCTCTGATGAAGTAGATAACGAGCTGTTACTTGAGCGTGAGAAACTCTCTGATGAGGTAAGGTGGTTAGCACATGGACCTAGTTTTCATGTGTTAACTTATCAAGGTTATGACGTCAATGGGTACTCCTTTTACACTAAGGATCAAGATGATAGAAGTACTATGCAAAATAGTGGAGTAGCTTTGATGGCTATGTCAATGAGTGTTGCTAGTGCTAAAGATACTAGACACCTTATGATGCTCAGCCATACTTTGGGGTCATCAAAGAAATTTGGGAGTTAGACTACGTTCGATTTGGATACCTGTTTTCCGTTGTATGTGGGTTGAGCATAATAAGGGCGTTCGAGTTGATAGGATGGGTTTCACGTTGGTAGATTTCTCACGTGAAGGATACAAATCAGAGCCGTTCATTATGGCTAATCAGGCAAGACAAATCTTTTATATTAAAGATCCAGCGGATGAGAAGTGGTCGATTGTCCTTCATGGTAAGAAGCAATTTGTGGGTAAAGAAGCAATGGATGAAGTGGATGACGAATTGCCTCCTTTTTCTTCTGGATTGCCGCCTACGACTACTGATGATGTAGATGACTTTTATCTACGAGATGACCATGAAGAAGGGTTATGGGTTGACCTAGAAAAAATCAGTAGCTAGTTTTTGTTTGCAACTTTATGGGTTGACTTTTATGTTAAGACAATTGCTCTCACTCATTTTTCTGTTTGTTTGTTATGTTTTTATTTTAAGACAGTATTTTCATTTTAATGTCTTTCCTATTTTTAGTTGTTTAAGTCACTGTACTTATCATTTATCATTAGAGCTGTATTTTGGAGTAATTTGATTTGGAGAGTCAATTCACCCTAAAAAGCATCCTGCAGAGCACGGGTCGTTATTTTAAGTAATAGTCGTCTCTCAATCTGTACTTATTTTCACCTGTTCCTTACTTTAACATCTGACCTAATGTCTTCCTTATGTTCAATTACTTATGATTTTTATATCTATGAGAGCAATTGCATACATCTAGCTGCTAGGAGGTAATTAAGTTTACCTTGTTTCAGTAAAATAGTTTTCTTGCTGTACATGTTCGCTGTATTTTGTCCATTTTCTGATCTGTTTTAATTTATTTTGATGCAGGTCATCATGGCTTCATCAGTACCATGTAGTAGTACAACTCGTCCAAGAAAGATCAAAAGCGTGGTGCTTATGAAGGAGTTGACAGCATTACGTGATCAAGGTAAAAAGCTTAAAGTAGAATTTGATTCTGATGGTGAGCCAATTGAGAAGATTGGTGCTAAGTATACGAGTTATGTTGGTCTACTTGGACGCTCGAAAGTGCCAATTACCATTCGTACATAGAAGCATGTGGGAGAGGAGCTTAAGCTGAAGATTTGGGATGAGGTTTTGGTAAGATACTAATTAATTTTCCCGCTTATTATTAATGACAAATTTTGGACATTCGAAATCACATATGATGTTTTGGCATTTGTAGTCAGTTTTTGACATTCCAAAGACAAAGTACTAGCAAGTTATCAAAATTGCAAATACCACGTGGACAAACTTTAAGTCAAAATTGACTGCAGTGTATGTTTATCGAAAACCCCCTAAAGGTCGAAAGTTGCCTGTTGAGACTGATCCGGTAAAGAAGTATCCTTACATCAAATCAAGTATGGAAGGAGTTTAAAGAGTCTCGATTGTCGAAAGAATTTAAAGTAAGTACTTAGATTCGATTCGTTTATATTTTAGTATCATCTTTGGTAGTAATAAATAAGTTCGTATTCTGCTAATAAGTCGTTCTCTTTTATTTTTGCAGGCTATAAGTAAGGTTGCTTTGCAGAGAGCGGAGTAAGAACAAGTACCCTCACAGAATGTCTCGTGGAGGATATCGAAAAGCCAAGCAGAAATTGGAAGAAAAATTGAAAGCAAAATTGAAGATCAAAGAACAAGAAAAAGAGAAAGGAACGGGGATAGACGACTCAGCAGAAGAAAGTAGTCAAACCCCAACTATCATAAAACGAGGTGACTTATGGATAGAGGGAAGAGTAGGCAATGACGGAGCATGTATAAATTCAGAGACTGAAAAAATAGTTGAAGAGCTGGTGAGTACTCCATTTCTGTTTATCACTACTCAGTAAAAATCATATATAATACTCCATGCCATGTGCTACAATTTAATGAAAATAATTGCAAACAAGAAGTGTTGAAGGAAAAGGTCAAGAAAGGAGAATTTGTACCTAGCGGAAAAGTTGATGAATTGACAAAAGCGCTTGGAACTGCTGAGCATTATGGTCGTGTTAGAGGTGTTGGGGGTCGAGTCGGGCATAAGCAGTACTTTGGCAGATGCAAACGAACTCGAGATGAGAGTACTACTGTCATTTCACCAGAGTTTTTAGAGAAGCTTACAAAGCAGATCACAGAACAAGTGAGGTCAGAGGTTTATAAAGACTTTGAAAAAATGATGGGGGAGAAACAGACAAATGGGAATGTTAGTTATTCCGTTCACAATGAGAAAGACGCAGCTGAGGTCGAGATGAATTGCAACAGTGGGAATGTTAGTGATCATATTTCTGATCCATTTGATGCCATACCTGAGAAGGTAATTAAATCTAGCAACAATTGACTATGTTAGTGATCATATATATATTTCTGAATTGATAATAAATATTTTACTTATCTTTCTGGTTGCTTGCTTGCTTGTCCATCGCTCCGCAGGGGATTTGAATGTGAGCTAGCTGTGCAAGATACCGATGACTTCACTAAGGTGGCACTTGGACGAGTATTCAAGACCACAAGTCAGGCATCAGTTTGTCACGGTAAAAAAATTGGAGCAGAAACGTTCAGGGTATGCATTTACGTTCTCATGGAAGGTAAGGATGACACACCATTACCTATACCAACTGAGGAATTTGCTACTGTTGGTGATGCCCTTGGTTCCTTTGTACTTTGGCCGAAAAAATGGAATCACTTTACGCTACGTAAAGGTATGAAAGCCATACAGTTAACCGTCTTTTTTTAGTTCTTGCCACTGAAAGCAAGCTCTAATAATTATAGGTGTAATTCTTTTTTCCCAGGAATGTCGGAAAAACCTGGAATCAGAGAGAGGGGAGAAGACAGGGGAGAAGATGGGGGAAAAGACTGGGGAAAAGATTACGGAAAAGACTGCGACGACACCTAAACCCAAAAGACGGAAGACATCTGGAACTTCTAATTCCCAAAAAGTAGAAAGTGGTAAAAGTAAGATAAGTGGTGGTGGATCAGTGACAAGATCAAACAACCAGTTGAAAGCGCTTTTGGACCAAAATTACGATTGTAGACGATTACTGGCAAGGGTAGTTAGTGTGATGCGCGATAATCAAGTGACCGATGTTAATTTGATCGAGAATGTCCTAGGATCCAAGAAAAGGTTGCTCCTCGCTAAGGAAGACATAGCTTCATTGTTGAACATGAATAAGATCTCCCTTGGAGTCATTGACACTTTTCTTGGGTATGTATACTACAATTATTGCATCTCATTATTTAGTTTTGCATTGGTTATTCAATCAAAGAACATCTACTTGTATTGGTTATTCAAACGCAACATCTACCCACCACGTCGAGTAGGTTTGCGAAGCTACTCGTTACGCTCGTTCCTTTAACTTTTAATCTGCTTCCATGGAAAAGGTTGATTATTTACCGTAAATGTTGGTTATACTTATACGTATATTGTTATAGGTACTTGGATAACATCTGTGACCAGCAAATGTACGGGTTCTTATGTCCAGAAATTATTTCACAAATAGGCTATGCCTCAGATAAAGCAGTAACCATACTTTCTAAAAGGATGAAAGACTTGAAAAGGAAATTGTACATCGCTCCATATTACGATGAGTAAGTGTTGATCAACCTTGCCTTTTAAATAAACAAAACTGTCACCATTTATTATTGATTATCATGTAAATAAGTTACAAATTATTTACAGTGATCATTGGATGCTCGTTGTGACTGACGTTGCTGATCATAATCAAGTGCATTAGTTCGACTCACTAGGAAAGTCGAGATCCAAAAGTTGAGATCTTTAATTAATGCGTAAGTTCATCTTAATAGTTCATTTATTGATATGCACATAAATAAATGTTCAACTGATTAGAACATTAAAAATGGCAACTATTATTGGCTGACAATCATTTATTTGAAACCATGTTTATATTTAGATCGGTAAGAGTATACGGCTACAATGGTGGGGAAAGAATGCGTTCTCAAGCACCGCAATGGCTGCAACATAATGTAAGTTGTTGCTTATTATGACGACAAATTCAATGTCTGATCATCAATCACTTTTAATTGACAAAGTCATGTTATTGGTTTAATTCTTGTCGAGTTGTTGTTTTAGTGTGCTCGTCAACAAGGTGTTGTAGAATGCGGGTACTACGTCATGAGGTACATGCTTTGAAATCGTCACGCGTTCTAATCCAACAAAAGCTATCAATGAGGTCAGTTTCGACATTATAGCAAAACTCGGTATTTTTTCAAGTAATTATCCTACTTTGACCTGCTGCCTATACGCATTGTGGGCGAACTGCTTTGCCAATTCAATGAGCTAGCTGCTGCACCCTCTTCCCTTAATTATTAGCTTATATGAAGCTGCCCTTGTGAGGCCATGTCTGACTGCCCCATTGTCATTAATATGCATTACAGGTTTTTCAAGACACCACGCCATATTCACAAGAAGAATTAGATGAGGTTCGGGACTTGTGGGCGAACTATTTTCTCAATATCTAGCTGTAGATAGCTAGCTAGCGTAGTAATGTATTAGGTAGTTGCATTTTGAAAAACTTATTACATGATCTGCAAGACCATATGTTATGTTGGCTGGGATTTGTTATGCCCTTTGTTGTTGTTCGTTAGTTGTTGAATTCGGATGACGGAGACGGTTGCGTTGTATGTTGATTGGGATCGGTTTTTATTAATTGAAATCGATCATTTTGGTTGAATGACAGTTGGCATGTTTTGTATTAATGTTTTGGCATTCAAATTGGTGTAATGCAATATGAATTGGCCTGCTCTTTTCAAATTTAAAAAAAAAAAAAAAACAATATAAAGGACAACGGATTTATAAAAGTTCGATGTAATTCTAGCTTCAAAGGACATGGGCTTTCTATAAAAATCTGATGTACATTACACATATGGACATCGGATTAATGTTAAAATCTGATGTTCATTACTCATATGGACATCGGATATATTTAAAAATCCGATGTGCATATATTAATGGACATCGGTTTAAAGTCCCATGTCCATTACACCCCATATGGACGGGACTGAACTCTACATCGGCCTATAATCCGATGTCCATGTGTCTAGAAGTCCGATGTCCTTCATGATTTCTGTAGTAGTGATCCCACATGTATTCTTAAAAATGAGATTTAAACATGTGATCAATATGATCGACAATTGTGATCGCATTATTGTCGGAGGACACATATTCCAACAGATACGTAGCTCCAACATTGATTAACCCAAATGGCATAACTGTGTAGCAATAGGTACCCCACTGAGTGACGAAGGCGGTCTTGTGCATGTCTTCTATGGCCATCTTGATCTGATTATACCCGGCATACCCATCCATGAAGGACAAAAACGCGTGACCTGCTGTATTATCCACCAATATGTCGATATGTGGTAGAGGAAAATCATCTTTGGGACTCGCTTTGTTCAAGTCTCTGAAATCAACACAAACACGGATTCTCCATCCTTTTTGGGCACGGGTACTATGTTGGCTACCCAGTCTGAGTACTCGAAAACTTTGACGAACCCGGCTTTGAATTGTTTATCGAGTTCTTCTTTATTTTAAGAGCCTATTCTGTCCTCATTCGATGAAGCTTCTGCTTTATAGGTTTGAAACCTGGTTTGATCAAAATTCTGTGTTCGGCAATATCCCTGTCGATCCTGGGCATGTCTTTGTAGGACCAAGCAAAAACGTCTTTGAACTCGTGCAGGAGGTCTATAAAATTGGCCCTTTCAGTGGGGCTCAAGGTTGTCCCTATCCTAAGTTCTTGGGCTTCTAGTTCAGTTCCTACTTTGATGGGTTCGGTGTTCTCTATAACTGGTGTCCCTTATCCCTCTTGTAGTATTTCTTTAGCTATATAGGGAGGTAGTTCGATTGAGTCTGGATTTGGGTCATCCTCATTATCATCGTAAATAGAATTGCATTCAAAATAACACAAAGAGTAAGCAGAATCTGATTTATTCATATTAAAATTTGAAAAGAGTTGAAACAAGGAAGCCATATGTTTAGTAGTCAGTGGCGGCAAAGGGACAGCTGTCGGGACATTTCCCGAACTACTGTTACTACTTGATGCTAAGCTAGGAGAAACAGAGGGAGTGGGAGTGACGACAGGAGGAGACTCTCTAGGGACTTCTCTAGACTCCGACTCTGACTCTGACTCGATTTCGTTATCTTCTGGTTCTCCTTTGAACATCTCTCCTTCTCCAGTGGTGAGCTTGAAGAGTCTTCCTTTGTTGTTTGTCCATTTGATTGATTTCCTCCATCCTTTCTGCTGATTCTAACTGGTTTCTGTGATCAACGCGGTAGGGTTGAAGTGGTCATCCTGAAGTATCATGGTAATGATCTCGTCCTGCGCGGCTCTAACAAATCGATATTCTCCAAACAATAAGCTAACAGCTTGTTCGTCCAAGCAAGGTGCTTGACGAGTCTTGACTGTAGGAACCGTTTCTGAAGTAATGAAGAAGCAATCGTGAAAGATCTCGATTCCAGCTAGTTGCTTTCCTTTGTAGTGCCAAGGTTCGGGGAACCCATGAAAGTATTCTTGACTCCCTTCTCTAACGAAGTACCCATTTAGGGTAAGGAGGTAGGGTCGCATTTGGATTCCCACGTTCTTGCGATTTTGGAACTGTGTGAGCATCTCTAGAGCTTCTTCTTTGGTAAGTTTGTATCCTAATCCTAGTAGTATCCTTTGAGAGTTTCCTTCTTTGTAAGGTGCGAAGGTATTTCTTCGGATAGGATTCAATGGCATTCCCGGGAAGTATCCCTGAGATTTGAGTATGTGGTTGACCACTAAATTAGAGTAAGGATTGAAGTACAAAGGTGCCAACTCGCTCTCTACAAGGTTTACGCTATAGAAGCCCCCAAGCTCATATACTGGATCTGCAATTACTTGGTTGCTTGACATCTTTTCTATTACTGCTTTGATAGGCGACGAAGTGATCGTCACCACTTTGCCATCCAGTGGGATCTTGATTTTCTAGTGGAGGGTGGATGTTACCGCTTTGGAAGCGTGAATCCAAGGTCTTCCCATGTTGAAGGATACTTCGATGTCCGCTATTTGAAAGCTAACCTTTCGCTCGATCGGCCCTGTGGCTATGGTAAGGTTGACTAATCCTATCACTTTTCGTCGTGTACCATCATATGCGCGAATACCTTGGTTGGTAAGGGTCCAATTGGACTCTTTCATGCCCAATTTGTATGCCGTTTTCATGGTATGACGTTGACTGCCGAGCCATCATCTACCAAAGTCATTGGCACATTCTTCTTTAAACAAACAACAGTAATGTATAGAGCCAAGTTGTGACTAGCGCCGAAATGTGGCAAATCTTCATCCGAGAAAGTAACTGGGTTACTTAGCTTAGTTGAATCTTGGAAGACCAAGTTGACTACGTCATCAGGTATAGAGTTATGTGCCATGTTTAATTTAGCCAATGCTTGCAGCTATGCTTGGCGATGAGGGAATGAACTTGCAACTAGTTGCCAGACTGAAAGATCAGCCTTTGTCTTCTGTAGTTGCTTTAGTAAATGATCAGTAGAGGTATCCTCGCCATCATTTGGTGTGACGATGTTGGTGTTGGTAATTGGACCATTAGCTATGAGACCATTTTTAGAAGTGTTTTGATATGGACGCCCTGAACGAGTAAGGTTATCTATATCTTGCTCCTCACTGTTTTTGACTATTTCCTCACTGATTTTGACTAGGTAGTGTTCGGTGAGGTATTCATCTTCATCGTCATCGGCCCATACTCCATTGATAGTAGCAAGCTCTCTCAACCTTATGATTTCGGCTTCCAAGTGGATGATTTGGTCGATTAGCTCATCAACCACGGCTACTACTTCTTGCATGGTAGAATTTTAAGAGTGATTTAGTGGCGCGTGTTCCTTAGGTGTTGTACTTGGATTACGTAGGGATGACATTACACTTTCTAGTTCCGAGACTTGTCTATTCACACTCTTTGCCCATGCAATAAAGTCGGTGATAGTAGGGGAAATGGTGGAGTAACTCCCTTCACTTTCTATTGCATGGATCTCTTATTCGACTGGAGAAATGAGGTGTGAACAATCTAAGGTAGATTCTTCAGTTGTGATCATCAGAATTGCAAGAGGATTCTGAGTATTGTTAGGCTTACCTCCAGGCGGTATGGGTAGGCGACCATCTTCAATCATGTCCTGAAGGACATGTTTAGCTTGTAACATTTCTCTGTATCGTGTACCTTACCTCTATGATATTCACAGTATGAATTTTCGTCCCAGAACTTGGATTTCTTTTCTGGATCAGGTGTAGGCCCTATGGGTTGGAGTTTACCCTGTTTCATCAACCTCTTTAATACATTGGAGTACGTATCGCCAATGTTCGTGAATTTACTTTGTGGGTTATTCTTCTTTGATGATTCAAGGAGGTTAACCTCATCATTCTTGCTAGTAGAGCCGTAGGAACGACTCGTTGAGCCTTGATATCCACGACCTACCATTTTGGACAAGAGTCTTTTACGTATGTCATCTTCAATTCTTGTCCGTAGTACAATTAAATCCTTGAAGGTCTTAATGTTTTGGTACCTCAAGTGACTTACATAAATGGGCTTCAAGTTATCCACGAATTTTTTCACGAGGGTAGCTTCATCTAGACGTTCGACAAGTTGGGTACTAGTCTTCTTCTACCTACTTAGGAAGTCGGTGAAACCTTCTTTCTCATTTTGGGTAAGAACCTCTAAAGTGCGCATATTGACTTGGATCTCGGCATTATCCGCGTATTGTTTAGCGAACTCAATTGCGGCGTCATCCCGGGTGGCAATCTTCTTGTGCTCTAGGGAATAGAACCATTGCTTAGGGATGTGTCAATAGATGAGGGAAAGATCCTTAAGAACATCTCGGGTTTGATGCCTTTGATAGACATGTAGTCTTTGAAACCACGGATATGGTTCAAAGGGTTATCATGCCCCTTGAATTTCGAGATATCCGTCATATTGAAGTTGGTTGGCAATTTGGCACTCACGACCTCATATTTGCGATTGTTTTCCCTATAGATATCATCTCCCTTGAGGTATATTAGTTGATCCTCCAAGTATTTGAGTAGCTTTTCAGCTTCAGTAAGACCTACGGGAGGGTTGCCTTCTTGTGGTCCCACATAAGGTGGAGGGTTGTCATTCACAAAGTCATTCACAAATTCATTAGACACTTCATTTTATGAAGGAGGTAACCTAGTTTCTACAGCAATAATTCGGCCTTCGATCGTGTTGAGGCGATCATACACTTGGTCTTGGCTAGTTTGGAGACGAGCAGGCGCAGCTAGGATTTGATCATTACCATTCTAGGGTTGACTGTCGCTTGTGGTGCTAGTTTCAGGCATCGTGGAAACTGGACAAGAGATCGACGACGAATCAAAACACGATAGACCACTCTAGCACACTTACTCAAAGAAAAGACTCGACTTATGAAGTGGGAGAGTGCCACTTGTGTCAAGTGAGGTTTGAAAAGACAGCAAAGCTTTGAAATGTTGGTCCTAGTCACCTATAGTGTAGTTGTAGGAGTGGACTCGAAGTGAGGTTTTGAAATGGGCTTAAAGGCCCGAGTTTTGACTCGATTTTCGGACAGAGTTTCGACTGATTTTGCGCTAATTAGGCCTTTTTCGAAAATACTTACGTTTTAAAAGAGGTTTTGGATTTTTACAAAATTCGTCATGGTTTTGTTTAAAAAATGGTGATCACATATGGTACAAACATTCATACATGCATTATTACAGTATGCTGAGTGCATTTAAAGGGTTTTGGTTTGAAGGGTGGGTTGCCATACCGAGCAATCAAACACGGGGTCTGTGGAGAGGCTCGTACCAAACAGGGGTAAGGCCGATTCCTAGTCTATTTCCTCGAGTAGTGAAAGCCCTTGGCACAAACAGGAGTAAGCATCATGGTATGGTTGACGTCAATCGCTATCCATCCTTAGGCCTAGATAAGAATTCGGACCATATAGACGGGATAATTGGTCGAATGGGTTGGGTTGGGCCTAGGATGGCCGAATAAAACGATCTAGGAAAACCGAGTTATGAAAACCGACAACTGTCTCGTATAAACTATTCCCTAACCTTGTTCAAGTTTCACCCTTGGCAACACGTAAGTGTATTACTCCCCAGCGGAGTCGCCAAACCGTGGATGCGGGTCCACGGGGTCGCTTGGGAAACAAGAGTTTGCATTTGTGGAGTCGCCACCAATTTATTGTGGAAAATTGGAAACCGTTCGAATACCTCGTGCCATGTCAAGACACAAAGTAGTGACATGAACACCAAGAACTCGTTACCCTTAACATTCTATGTCTAGAATGACTCTCGTGGATGCCAATGAACACGGATGTTCACAGAGATCTGGAGTAAGGGGTGAAGGTACGTATTAGGAAGCTCTTTTAATCGAACACCTAATCCCGCCCGCCTCGATATAGGCCTCTACTAATGATTAGGGAAATCATCTATACTCGATATGTTGTCGATTATATGCATGCAATGCAACATCCAATAAATTAATCCTAGAATGTGAGAATTAACTAAGTCGGTGAACATGTAATTTAGCATGCATTAGGTCGAAGTAGGGTTTAAGGTTGATTACATGTGAAAACATACAAATAAACGATAATAAAGAATACGAGAAAATACAATAATTAAAATTACAATAATTACATTGGTTTGATTGATTTACGTCGAAAACACATTTAAAACGGATAATTTGGAGAAAGAAAAGGAAAATAAATTAAAGAACAGATTAAAGGGTGATAATACGAGTAATAGTTGCTTAATACGTAAACATAAACTAGGTCAAAGCAACAACGGAAGTTCAGAGACAGAACTCAACCCGGAACAGGCGCAGCAGAGCTGCGTCTCTTGGAAGAGGCGTAGTGGTCACTGCGTCTATTTCTGAGGTGAGTTCTGGCTATGAAGCCGGAATTGCATATTCGTCGGTGAATTTAATGATCGATTATTGATATTTGACTCATATGGAAGTGATTTAATGGATTATTTACATATGATTGGGTCATAAAAACAATAAAAGACGGACTCAAATTAATTAGAACAAGTTAGAGGCTAATCCCCTTATACTAAAAGAATAAGAGATCTCCAAATTTTCCCGCCTAAATGAATTTGTCCATAATTGGGCTTTTATTATATCCTATTTGTAACTGGGCTTTCATTGTATTGTATGTACAACTGGATTATAAACTTTTCCTTTTCCACCGATTAATACAAAACATTAATAATAATAAATTTTACAAGTAAATTTCAAATTGAGTTGATACCAGTTATATAATTGTTACATTCTTTAATATTCCTATTTAAAAACCGCGTTTTCGCGCGGGATTTATACTAGTTACAAGATTAATTATGAATTAAATTTATTAAAACTAACTAATTAGGTTTAATTAATGTTAAACTATGGATGATGACGACGGTAAACAGATGAAAAATATACAAAAGTCGAATTTTAGAGATTTGATATTGATGAATCGAATCTAAAACCCAAATTTGATTTAATGACGAAAACCCGCAAATATTAATTACTTGGGATTTAAGTCGGGAATTTAAAGTGATAAATTATTAATGAATTATATATTATAATTATCATACGGATAAAATAAGAAATAAACAAGAAAATATGAAAGAACGTAGACGAATTGACAGAAGGCGAAGGAAGAAAAAGGAAAGCAGGAACTACGGCAGCCTCAGAAAGAGGCGCAACAGATGCTGTGGCCCTTCGAAGAGGCGCAGCAGTTGCTGCATTCCTTCTCGACATCAATCTCCCGTTAATTTGTAAAAAGGTTTGAATAAAAGGTTTTATAAATCGGTTTTAAACGTGCTTTCGACGTAAATCTTACAATAATTAATACAAAAATAAGATACAATAATAAAAAATGGGATTTACACCCTCAGACTTACATTTGACAAAACGAGATTAACTAAGTTGACGATTAGTGATTGCTCGACTCGAATGTACGACAAAAATGCCCTTGTAAGAGGATTTAAACTAAATTGATTAAGTTGATTGAGTAGAATTGGTCAAATTGGTCGGTCATGCAAAACGAGGCTGGTACTCAGAAGGATCCAAGCTCACGTGGTCGAAAGTTCAAGCACGTAGACGCCAATAAGCAAAGAGCACGGTCTTAGAATGCAAAGGGAGAAGAGAAGGGCAGACACTCGCATGAGGAATATGAGGAACGAAGGTCCCTATTTATACTAATCACACGAAGGCATTAGGGTTTCGGTAAAACTTTGGAAGTAAATCTCGAAAAGATCTTAAAATACGCAGAAAGGAGTTGGGGAAGAGGCGCAGCAGCCCATCGCGCTCTTGGAAGAGGCGCAAAGAGTCTGCTGCGTCCTTTCCCCAAGGGTTTCCTCCTGCGGAAGAAAGATTTTCTGCGTTTCTATTATGGAATTGCGGTTGATCTCAATTTCCTTATTATTTAAAATATAATTTCGGAAAATACTTTGCGAAAAGATTAAAAGATTGAAATATGGAATAGAAATATCCGGAACATTCCAGAATATTCCGACTCGACATTTTAAACGGTTATTAGAAAATGAAGACGGTTTTTGACCCGGACTCCAAATGTACTCTAATTACTGTCAAAACGACCGTAACGGCGCGTAGATGACGACCAAGGGGTAGACACAAGTATTTGAGCTATCACTTAACGATAAACTTAAGAATTGTCATAAATCGTTCCGTGTACCATACATGCGGCCCAATCATCACCGGTTGGTTTGCGGGAGGTGCAGAAATGAGGTATCTAAACGAACAAATGCACCGCTAGACCTTGTCTTTTCCGACCTATGGACAAGCCCTGTCCTATCACGAGAGAAATACAAATATTACGTAATTTTCGTTGATCTTTTTAGTAAGTATATATTGCTATTCCCGCTTAAACAAAAATCTGAGACAACCCAAGTATTTATTCGATTCAAAGCACTCGTTGAAAAATTCTTCAAAAAGTCGATTCGTCGATTCTTTTCTGATAATGGCGGCGAATTCCAAAAATTGACACACCACCTCCTCGATAACGGCATTAGTCACTTTACCTCTCCTCCACATACTCCGGAGCATAATGGCTATGCTGAAAGACGACACCGTCACATTGTCGAGACAGGTCTTGCACTACTCGTTCATGCTCACCTTCCTACCACTCTTTGACCATTCACATTTAGTACGGCCACATATTTAAGAACAAAAACGCATATATATGTTTGGCTCTATCAAAAATAAATGGACACTAAAAGAACTTTATGTCAGATAAAAGAAATTTTAGCCTCCACATTTGAAGTTTACCAAAGACAAGAAATTCTAACCTGCGTGTATGCACATCTGAAGCTATCGACTTGTAGAGTGCCCTTACAGCTTCAGCTTGAATCCTTTTGCCAGGAAAACAGAAAGCTGAAAATTTTGGGCATTCTACTAGTATGACCAAGTTCTTAGCTACGACATACTAGTCACTACATCTATGTATTAGTGTGAAACAGACGCTAAATAATTCAATAGTTAGGGGAAGGAAGTAACACCCCTTGTCTGGTTGAATGGAAATGCAGAAATATATATTTCATACAGGAAAAAAATACATATACGTAACTAAACCATTTCACCTGAATGGCTTCGAAATCCGAAGCCTATAAGAGAGCACTCAACTCTACTTGCCAAATAGATTAACTATTCAAATCAAGAACCAATACAGAAGTATAAGCTTAGTCGGATACTACTCGGATCGATCACTGAATACATCAAAAACCCAAGGTAACAACAAACAGAGAAATCTAAGTCAACGAACATGTATGTATGTCACGACATTAATGTAATTATCGTTGGCTCTAATCAATTCATTCAAATCATTATTATCTACAGCATTAACCTAGTGCCGGATAGACTACCACAATGGCTAAGTAAAAACGGCCAAACATACATACATCACCATCCCCTATGTTGCAAACACAACGAAAATGTTTCATAGTTACCCAATGTTGTATCAGCAATATATCTCCCATATCTTCCTCAATCAAGCAAATCGTCACATAATCTGCAATGTATCTCTTAGCATTATATTTACTCAAATTAACCACACAAATATCTTGTAAATATTAGGTTAAACTTTCTTGCATAAGGGCCCATCTCCTTGTAAATAGGATGCTATTCTACTGTAATTAAACACATTCAATACACATAACATTTCTCATCTTATATGGTATCGAGAAGCCACAAACGATCCCTAAAAACACCCGCTTCCCACCTCTGTCCACGCTCTGCCTCTTTCAAACACACCAAACCCGCCACTGTCAAAACAATTTCACCACATGTCACCATGTCTACCACCGAGAACACCGTCACAAACCCTCATGATGCCACCTCTCCTCTCACCTCACTCAACCTAAGCCATTGTGTGAAACTTACCTCCACCAACTACACCTCCTGGTGATTTCAATTGACACACATCCTATTGCGCTTCAGCCTATTAGGATTCATTGACGGCACCAATCCACCACCGTTAAAAACCCTTGTCTTTGATGATAAAATTGACCGTCCAAACCCCGCGTATTTCACGTGGCTCAAGCAAGACGGTCTTATCTTAGGTGCCTTAATGGGTACCTTATCCACCACAATTCAAGCGTTAATCGTCCGCGCAACCACCTCGAAAGAGGCGTGCGACATTCTCGCTCAAACATATGCCAACCCATCTCGCACTCACATCTTACAACTCAAAGATCACCTCGATTCGATCATGAAAACCGCTGACCAATCGATCACTGAATATATGCACGCTATTAAAGCATGTATCGACCAATTAGCCTTAATGGGCAAAGTCCTCGACCCCGAAGATGTCGTTTTCAAGTTCCTTAAAGGCCTTGACTACAACCTTTTTAAACCAGTAATCGATGAAGTCCGAGCCCGCGATACCCCGATTTCATTCGAAGCCCTTCACGAGAAGTTACTGCAACATGAACTTCTCCTCAAACAAAACCCCACAACTGATCCATTTTAACCCACAACCAACATCAACTATCATCACAACAACCAGTTTCGTGGAAATTTCCGCAACAACACCTCTTCAAATAACTCTTATACAAACCACCATGGAAACCCGTCCCCCTCAACCAACCCAAACCCTAGACCCTTCAAGGGACGCTGCCAATGGTGTAGACAAGTAGGCCATGTCATAGCCGACTGCCCTCTGTTTCGAAAGCTCTTCCCCACCATCATATTTCCTGCGCCTCCAACCCGTCAACACCAACAGGCGCCTCAAGCCCACACCGTCACAACCCACGACGTCTCTGACCCAAACCCCAACTACCTTCTCGACAGCGGTGCATCAAATCATGTCACATACGACATTGATACACTCGCACTTCACTCGCCTTCTCTCGGTTCTGATGACCTCCTAATTTGAGATGGGTCCGCGCTCCAAATTGTAAGCGTAGGTTCACTTACTTTACCTTCTTCTTCTATTAAATTATTGAATGCCTTACATGTTCCGAAAATATCTCGTAATATCATTTCAATCTCGCAATTGTGTAAAGACAATGATGCTTATGTACTGTTTTCTTCCTCTAATTTTTTTGTGAAGGCACGAGCGACGGGAAAGACCCTTCTCAAGGGACCGGTTAAGAATGGCGTGTATGAGTTGAGCCCATCAATCAAAAGCGTCTACTCATCACAAACCGGCTCATCTCCACTCTCATGGCATCGCAAACTAGGCCATCCTACTAATGATGTAATGAAACTTATTAATAAAGATTTACCATTTAAACTATCGAATTTTTCTTACTGTGATTCTTGTCTAATTAGCAAAAGCACCAAACTTCCTTTTGCAACATCCTCATTTTGAACAAATGCACCGCTAGACCTCGTCTTTTCCGACCTATGGACAAGCCATGTCCTATCACGAGAGAAATACAAATATTACGTAATTTTCGTTGATCATTTTAGTAAGTATATATGGCTATTCCCGCTTAAACAAAAATCCGAGACAACCAGAATTTTTATTCGATTCAAAGCACTCGTTGAAAAATTCTTCAAAAAACCGATTCGTCGATTCTTTTCTGATAATGGCGGCGAATTCCAAAAATTGACACACCACCTCCTCGATAACGACATTAGTCACTTTACCTCTCCTCCACATACTCCGGAGCATAATGGTTATGCTGAAAGACGACACCGTCACATTGTCGAGACAGGTCTTGCACTACTCGCTCATGCTCACCTTCCTACCACTCTTTGGCCATTCTCATTTAGTACGGCCACATATTTAATAAACCGCCTTCCCACCGTCACCCTCAATGGTCTAACACTATATTTCCGACTGCACAATTTGAAACCTGATTACACTAAACTACATAACTTTGGATGCTTCTGCTACCCTTGGGTACGCCCGTATGCCAAACATACACTTGAATACCGTTCCACTCCGTGTATCTTCGTTGGATACTCCTCTACCCAAAGTGCCTTTCATTATCTTGAACCTAAAACCAATCGTCTCTACACCTCTAGACATGTTAAATTCATTGAAAATGAATTCCCGTATCAGCAGCTTCTAACCCATTCTTCATCCTCCTCCACGATCATCAACATTGACGAGTGGTGTCCACTCGTTATTCCCATTCTTCCTCCTCCTGTGAAAACACCTATTACCAATCCTACCCACACTACTACTCAGTCTAGACATCCCATTACACAAGTCTAATCTCGTCGTAAACCCATTGAGCAACCCGCCTCTACACCTACGACTCAACCCACGACTACCTCACCTCCCATCCCTGCAACATCCTCCAATGTCTCTACCACAACCCCTTCCTCGCCCACTCACACAGCCACGGCCATCCCCATTTCACGACCCACCCACCCAACCTCCTCCTCCACGTACCATTCAAACTCGACTTGATCACAACATTCGCAAACCCAATCCCAAATATGCGTACCTTGGTCAAGCTTCCGCCACTTCCACATCCTTACCCAAAACAGTCAAACAAGCACTGGTCTCCCCGCAATGGCGACAAGTAATGCAAGATGAATTTCACGCCCTTGACCGTAACAAAACATGGCCTCTCGTTCCTCGTCAGCCATCCCAAAATATCGTTGGATGTAAATGGGTCTTTCGGATTAAATACAATCCCGATGGCTCCCTAAAACAACACAAAGCTCGACTAGTAGCTAAAGGCTTTCATCAACGACCTAGCATCGACTTCAATAAAACCTTTAGCCCAGTCGTAAAACTCACAACTATACCTCTCATTCTCTCTCTCGCAGTCACACACTCATGGTCTCTCCGACAACTCGGCGCCAATAATGCGCTCTTACAAGGCACTCTAACCGATGATGTGTATATGGCCCAACCTCAAAGCTTTATTGACGAATTCAAACCTGACTATGTTTTCAAATTAAATAAAGCAATCTATGGTATCAAACAAGCTCCAAGAGCATGACATACGGAGCTTAAAACCTATCTTTTACAATACGGGTTCAAATAATCGCTTTCAGATTCTTCATTATTTATCTACAAAAATAAAACTATATGTATTTACATGCTTGTTTATGTCAATGATATCATCATCACAGGACCAAATCACCATCATTTACAATAATTTATCGACAAATTGGCAACTCGTTTCTCCATTAAAGACCTTGGACCGCTCTCCTATTTTCTCGACATTGAAGTAACCCCCAATAGTCTTGGACTTCATCTCAACCAATCGAAATATGTCCATGATCTTCTCTATAAATTTCGAATGTCTGAAGCTAAACCAAATACAACTCCCATGGCCATCGACAATCATCTAGTACGTGAAGATAACAAACCAATCGAAAACCACTCCGACTATCGAGCAATTGTAGGTAGTCTCCACTACATTTCCCTTACTCGACCAGATATCGCTTTTACTGTCAATAGACTGACCTAATTTATTCACCATCCAGCCACCAACCATTGGTCCGCATTAAAAACATTACTACGCTATCTCCAAGGAATACAAATGCATGGCATCCAGCTTCACCGTAACTCACCCATGTGCTTACATGCCTTCTGTGATGCTGATTTTGCAGGCGACAAAGACAACTATCTCTCCACCACCGGCTACATTATCTACTTTGGTCTCAATCCGATCTCCTGGTCCTCAAAAAAGCAACGCGGACTTGCGCTCTCAACTACAGAAGCCGAATTTAGAGCTGTTGCAGCTGTCACCACCGAGACTCTATGGTTACGAAATCTCCTTACTGAACTGCACATCGATATCCTCAAATCACCAGCTCTATACTGTGACAATATGTCCGAAACTCTATATGCTAAGAATCCCGTCTTTCACTCAAGAATGAAACACATGGCTCTGTCCTTTCACTTCGTCCGTGAGCAACTTCAGCTTGGCCACATTCGTATACAACACATTGCTAGTAAAGATCAGCTGGTAGATGCTCTCACTAAGCCACTTCCCAAGCCTCGCTTTCATGAACTACGAGACAAGATAGGACTCCTACCTCTGACGTCCATCTTGCGGGGGCGTATCAGCAATATATCTCCCATATCTTCCTCAATCAAGCAAATCGTCACATAATCTGCAATGTATCTCTTAGCATTCTATTTACTCAAATTAACCACACAAATATCTTGTAAATATTAGGTTAAAATTTCTTGCATAAGGGTCCATCTCCTCGTATATATAAGATGATATTCTACTATAATTAAACACATTCAATGCACATAACATTTCTCATCTTATATGTTGCAACGAGAATTGTATCGACTAATTGTTTTCCCATTGAAAGCGTGAAACTTTGGCTATCTGAAATTGAAAGCGAATTTGAGATAGCTAAATCCTAAGTATAAATTCTCAATGCTATAACTCTTTTGTTTAGACTTCTTTTCCTTTAGTTTAGGGTGAACTTTCTTTACTTTTGGCTTCACCTTTCTCT
This sequence comes from Silene latifolia, assembly GCF_048544455.1. NCBI lineage: Eukaryota > Viridiplantae > Streptophyta > Magnoliopsida > Caryophyllales > Caryophyllaceae > Silene > Silene latifolia. Next base: position 38,934,525 of record NC_133527.1, on the reverse strand, counting down.
GACTGCATTCAAGAGGAACAAGACTCTCCACCATCATTTCAGCATCTAACATGCGTCTCAAGCCAGCAACCTCAACATTGTCGATTGTTTGTATTTCCAAATCAAACCAAAACAAGCTCTTGCCATCTTGTTCAACCAGCACCCTCGAACCCTCTTTTGAACGAGCCAATGGTCTCACATACTCATACACCCCAATTATATCCCTTTGTGCAATAGAGAACATTTTTGTCCAAGAATTCTGCGCATCATACTCCTCCATTACCCAAAATTCACTCTTCACGTCCACATAATTGCACAGCACACACAAACAGCCCTTCAAAACACCCACATCTATATGAAACTCAGTATCAGAATATTCGGGCTGCGACACAATTTTATACTCTTCAGACCCTAAATTAAATGCAATGATCAACTTGGTCCCATCAGATACGGGGTTTCGTTTCACAACTCAATGCAAACACCCATTAACATAATACCCCCATAACCTCTTGTACGTAAGATAATACTCGCGAAGAAAGTAGCAAATTCCTCCCCAAGAACCTGAATTTAAGCTATAAACCTTAACTTCACTATCAAATTCATCACCTCCCATAAACTGAATTACCCTGACAAGTTTATAATCATCAGTAACATGATCATATCCAAACCCATATACAGTTCTATCTGAAGAGTCACGGGCGAGAGCATCTAAGAGGGGGAGAGGGTGAATTAGGTGTCTATTTAAAATTTAAGCTTAATGAAAGCTTCTTTTAAAACTCTTAAACACTTTAAACAATGCTTAGATGAAAGGAGAAGTCGATACTTAGAACTAGAGAGTTAGAAGTAACCAACAATGATTCAGCAAGCAGAAGTTACAGTGTACTCAACTGTTGATTCTGTAGATAAAAACGTGAGTAGAGTGTGCAGCGGAAATAAAATGAAATAGACACGATAAACGATGTTTTTAAATCTGGTTCGGTCACTACTCCGCGACCTACGTCCAGCGCTATTTTATTAAACGTCTCAGAAGTAAACTCATACAAAATAAGACCACCCCCGAAGAATAAAACAACTCCCCAACCTACTCCGTTTGCTAATGCTTAAAAGCTACTCCGCTTCCAAGACTGTTGCTTTGGAATACTCCGCTGAAAGACTCCTTGCTTAAAGCTACTCCGCAATAAGACTTTTGCTTTGGGCTACTCCGCCGAAAGACTTCATGCTCAAAAGCTACTCCGCTTCGAAGACTTCATGCTTAAGGATAACTCTATTCTAAGACTTTGATTTGGTTTACCCGGTTGTTCCAAGACTCCACTTATCTCAATGTTGTTCCTTAATTGAACGGAGGAGATAAAGTTTAATTACAAAACACGGGATCCTTGAACACGACTAAACGACTAGGTGCAATACAATAACTCAATAAAAGAATCAAAAGATAAATAAACAAACTTGCAAAATGATTTAAAGATTTTGAAATGATACACGATTTTGAAAAGTTAATTTACTCGATTGAAAGCTTAAGTCTTTTTCAGTTTTAAAACTCGTTATTGCACACTTATAAAAATGAATTAAGCAAACTATTTATAATGTCCAAGTAGTATACTTTACACATTAAAATATCTTACACTCATAAGCACAAGTGAATAAAATAATGTAAGTAGTTTGCTTGGGCAACATGCACAAGTCAACCGAATTTCTCTCCAAGAAACCGAGTATTCTTCCTCAAGAAATCGATGCCTAAGATTGCAAGAAATCAAATTGTGCACACATATAAATATGGGTTGAGTTTTTCAACAAGAAACAAACATAAATGGTTGTGTTTATGGCAACCATAAATATTTCCATAAATGTAAAAAGCAAACAACCCATTTATAAAAAGTGTCTTATTGTGCAAGTAAACTCCTTATCAAGGCATTGAAAGCTTAATTTTCTTTAAAAGTCTTCAAAATATTTCCAGAAATCATTTGTTATATTTGAAAGCTTTTTAACAAAGATTCAAATAATTTTGAAATATTTCTTTCAAAGACAAGCCTTAATTAACAGTTGACTGAACTGTTGTTTTTGCACCTAAACGTAAATTCGAGTTAAGGATCTCCTTACAACACATGACTTTAGCACTAATGACACTCTACATCTTTTGATCTTCATGATGACATTCTTGATAACCTTGAATTGACAATTGGAGCTTCATGCTACATGGTTAAACTTAAGAGGCACACAATTAAATAACAATGAGATTAGTTTGTATTAAGGCATCATCAACATCTATAAAATATTATTAAAAGGCTAGCCTAAAAATGTCACATAGATAATGCCACATAGGATGAAAAAAAAAGCCACATACACAATAACAATATGACTTGGCAAACTAATATGACATGCATTATCAATTTATTATTATATTGCATTAATTTAATTCACTTATTTTCTTTAAAAATTCATCCATATTCCATTAGTTTTAAATTTAATTAACTAAAAAAAACTAAAATAAAAAAATACGCATTAACTATAAGTTAATAATTTCAAGATATTTCATATGGAGTAGTATTATATGTATTCGAAATAAAAAAAAAACTGAATATATAAGAAATTAAGAACGAAAAAGAATAAATGAAGTTAAAAAAAAATTGTATTGTCACTAATTCGCTATTTTTTTTTTTTGAAGGGCATTAATTCACTATTGTTATTACTAGAAAAAAACAATAATATACCATAACTTTGTTGTATATAGAAGATGTTTTACAGAATTAATTAATCAACAAATGAGTATTAAAGATCATATCGAATATTTTCTTAGGAAAATATAAAATATTTGGAAAATAAATATTTATTTAATTTAAGTAATTTACATACAAATTTTGTAAATACTTAACTGAAATTATATACTAATAATATAATTTTAAAAGGGTAGTAATATCATGTATTTAGTTCATGAAATTATTTCACGTAAAGGATAAGGTTTTATAAAAAAAACACAAATTGCGTTGTTTAACAATATATTTAGTAAGTAAACTAAAATAATTATATTTATAATTTTGTGTTCATGGTGAATTTAAACGAGACCTTCTCCATCCCACTTTTATTGTTTAATTATCCTTTAAAATTTATTCCAAATTAATTGTTTTTTCGAAATCTATACAATAATATAAAAAGCCTAGATTGAGTAGCTAATAGAAAGACACATGACGTAATACAAGTTATACAATAACATAAAACTGCTAGATTGAGTAGTTACAATTATATGTTAGATAAAAAATTAATGAAAAAATAAATTAAAAACAAAAGACAAAAAGACAAAGTAGTAATCAATATATTATAATCATTTATCCTACGTAAACTTTCATCTTCCAAACATTACTCTATTTCATAATTACAATTTATTCCTCTTTAATACCAAACTTTTCATATTCCATAATTATGACACACTTTTCATATTCCATAATTATGAAACCATCAACAAATTTTACCTATAAAATAAGATTAGTAGATGAGAATCTAGCTTACCTATTTGTTTTCATTTGATTGAACTTTAAAAAAAAAACTATCTTTCTTTTATGGTGAAATGAACGAGAAATGAAGAGATAAGAGAAAAAGAGAAGAAAAGAGAATGTATAATTAACAAGCATTTATATCGTATTGTTCGTTTTTGGTGTTGTTGAATGTTGATGATGACACTTGAGATTATTGATGATCGATGATCGAATATATATCACCATCCATTGTGGCGAAAGAATGTCCAACTTTGGTGAATGAAAGTCTAGCTTGACCAAATTGTACCCTTAACTTTTTTGTCTCACACATTCTTAAGAACAATGTAATGTTTTGAATTATTTTTTAATGTATTCATTAATTAATAATGTGTAGTTAATTTGTTGGGATTAACAACATATTACATATGTATTGAATAAAATTTATATTTTGCTCGTACTTTGACTACTATCAAATAGTAACGTTTTTTTTTATTTTTGAATTTTTGAAGTGAGAATATTGCAGTAATGTCGATGTTTTTTTTTATCTCGATCTATTATATCCATCTCATTTAATTTTTTTATTTGATTAATTTTTACAACGGTTAAGTGAAAATGAGTGAAGAATAGTTAAGTTTTTCAATATAATTATTATTTTCAAACATAAAATATAACTATGGTTGATGTTACTTACTATTTGTATGATATCATCATTTTAATAAAGTTATAAACTAGAAAAAATATCATTTAAATGTCGAATAAATACAATATCATTTGGCTATAGATAACAAATAAGAATAATATAAACATGATGCAATAACAAATAAACAATAAAGAATGATGTAAGTATCAAGACACTATAAGAAAAAAAAAAATGATTACGTGAGCAAATAATTATTAATGACGAGCTAGAAAAGTCACGTGATTTTCACGGAAAATCTATACAATATTTTAAAAAGATAAAACTAAGCATTTCACTAAGTAATGTCTCCTATCAAAAGTCATCTTGAATTGTGATGTGTCACATGAATATAATTAGTGAAAATAAAAATAAAATTTATGTTGTACAAAAGAATGTAAATGTCAATAAATTTTTTAGTTTCCTCTCATATTTATAGCTATTAATAATTAATAATTAATTTACTCTATTAATTTGACATCTAAATCCTTTCTTAGTTGATTTTTTGGCTTCCCTCTCCTCATTTATACTACCTATACACATTGTCTTATTTTTGTCTACAATTATCATCATTTGCATTACCACAATGTTTCGACTTCTCTACCTTAAACAATTTTGAGATTTTATTTTGTCATCTTTAAGCTTCCACACTCAATTCAAAATTATTTGGTTCACATAAAATCCTAATTGAAATAATCATTTCAACTTGACTTTATAACAACTTTACGTAGCTACAATATATTTTATATTCTTATTTAATTGCAGCTCATTCTACAGAATTAAATTAATTGTTTCAGTTTACATTTCATTATTATAGTTTGATTAACTTTTTATTTTTTGACAGGTACTCCTTTTATACTATGTAGTATTTATAATTACATATAGTAGTATAAATCTCAATGAAGCCACATAAGACATTACATCCGCCAATTCTTGGAAGATTTTTTGTCAAAAGTTTGTGAATTCTACCCAATTTATCTTTGTTGCACTAATGTTGCACGTAACACCTTTTTTTCCTTAATTTTTTTTGTTAAGACTTCAATTAGTCACAAATCAAATAACTCAAAGTGTGTAAAAGATTATACGAGTAAGTCAATAAGCTTAGACATTTTGCCAATATAGTTTAAGGAGATATTTTTAAGTTGTAGCTAATTATTTTTACAATGTATAAGAATGTTTATTTATTTATATTTTTGGTTGAACAAAGTGGAAGCGCCTATGTGACATATTGTATAGACTAAATATTTGTTATGTGTGTCATTCATAAGATGCATAACTAATTTTGCTCATTTTTACCAATAATTGTTCGAAATTCTAAAGTTATACTCTTTTACTTCACTCTCTTACTATTTTCCATAAATCTATTGTACGCGAAAATAATTTGTGACACAAATTTTTTGCTTATTTGGTGTTACAGAGCATTCTACATATTTTTAAAACATGACAGAAATTTTTTTTAAAGTATAAAATCCATTGAAATTGAGGGAATATAAAATTGTTGTAATATACAAGTATATCCATTATTAGGTACTGAAAATTTAGTTTGTACTTGCAACACATACACAATAATTTTAAAATGTTACCTTAAGCAACTTTTTTTTATCAAATATGCAATTATTTTCACTATCTATCTATAAGTACAGGTGTAAAAACTCTAATTCATTTAATAAACTAACGCTTAAATATTTGTTGGTTAAGAAAAATATTTGTATTGCATAATCTTTAAGCCAATTAAAACAATAAATTATTAACGATTCCGTGATTTTCACGGGCTCTAAAACTAGTTAACTTAATCAAATTGGGTCTCTTCACTATCCCACCATGTAAAACAATTCTGATCCCCGGGCAATTCGATTTCGGAAACGGGTACGTCAATGTGCTTTCTAGTAGCAGGGTTGTAGAAAATGGTACCATTCATTCCCTCTTCATCATCATTATAGAGACAGAGTGGGCCATTACAAGAACCCTGAAGTTCAGTTTCAAATCTATCAGTTTTTAAAGGATGGTCAATTAAAGTGAGTGAATTGAGAACAGGGAAATCTAAAGAATAAAGGCAACCATCTCTGATAATTAGGGTTTGATTAGTGTCAGTTTCCAAGGAATGTTTGAGATGAAGTTTGATAAATATTGGGTCTTTGATTAAGGAATCCCATGGTTTGGAAACACAACCAAAACGTACCAGGGATTTGACAGGGAGCCTTGAGAGTATCTCTGTGATCAACACCATTGGTAGTACTGCCATTATTTCACTTTGGTTGTCAAAATGAATCTCAAATGCAGGTATAAAACTGTTTTTGGGGTAATCGTTCAAACCCTAACCGTTTTTAGATTTTGAATTTTGATTTTGATTATTGTGGATGAGTATATACATTATAAAAGTAGTCTTGGGTTAAAAGTGGTTATTAAAGAACAAAGTGTATACACCAAGTGTATGCCAGGAGCCATTAATAAAACTGCCATTACTCTCATCCCTAAAATCCCCTCCCCCCAAACCATTACCAACTTCCGGCCCATCAGCCTTTGTAACACCACCTATAAAACCGTCACCAAAATCATTGTCAACCGCCTGAAACCTTTGATGCACAAGATAATTTCTCCCAACCAAGGTAGTTCTATCCCTGGAAGAGGAACGGATACTAACTATATCGTTGCTACTGAAATTCTTCACTCTATGCACACCTCTAAAAATAAACTAGGTTGGTTCGCTCTCAAACTTGACCTTGAAAAAGCCTTTGATCGTCTTGAATGGGATTTTATCCTCTCTTGCCTCTCTGAGGCTCAGATTGATAGAGACACGATCTCCCTTATCATGAGTTGTATCTCCTCCCCCTCCACCCATGTCTCCTTCAATGGGTCGCTTCTGCCTAGCTTCTCCCCCTCTAGAGGCATTAGACAAGGTGACCCTCTTTCTCCTTACCTCTTCATTATTTGTATGGAGGCCCTTTCCACCCTCATCCATCAGTCCTGCTCTGACCTTGACTGGACCCCGTTTCCCCTTGGCAAGGGGGGTGCTTCTTTCTCTCATATTCTTTTTGCGGACGACATTCTGCTGTTTGGGCGTGCTTCTGAGAACAACCTTTGCGCCCTCCAAGACACTCTCCTGAGCTTCTGTTCCTCCTCGGGACAGAAAATTAACTGTTCTAAAAGCAAACTCATTTTTTTCTAAACACACTTCTGTGGAGAATATTAACATGTTTGAGACTTCCCTTGGAATCAAGACTACCTCCAACCTCGGTAATTACCTTGGTTTTCCCCTTAAAGGAACCAAACCCAAGAAGGCTGATCTCCGGTTCATCTTAGATAATATCCATTCCAAGTTAGCAAATTGGAAAACCCGCTTCCTTTCCAAGGCGGGTAGACTTTGCCTTATTAAATCTACTTTAAATGCTATCCCCTCTCATATCATGCAATGTATCCGCCTCCCCGCCCTCACCCTTACTGAAATTGATAAGTGTGTTCGCACCTTCCTCTGGTCGGGCACTTCCTCTCGAAAGCTTCACCTTTCTAATTGGGATCTGGTTACCAAACCTTTGATTCTGGGAGGCCTTGGGATTAAAGCTGCCCGCCCCCTCAATGATGCTTACTCCACCAAACTGACTTGGAAAGTCCTTTATGAAAAAACTTCCCTCGCCTCTAGAGCCTTGTGTAGTAAATACAACTTCCCCTTCCTGACCTCCTTTAGGACCGGGTCCCACATTTGGAAAAACGTGGGCATTGGTGCTCCTATTCTCCAAAGCCATATCATGTGGTCCATTGGAGATGGGACTTCTATCTCTCTCTGGACCGATAGGTGGTCTCCTCTTGGACCTTTAAGGAGTGTCATCCATGGCCCCCTTAGGGTCCGTTTGGATTGAAGGAATTGAGAGAAGGGGAGGGGAGGGAAAGGGAGGGATTTAATTTTCTTCGTTTGGATAAAAAATATGGGAGAAAGGAAATGGAAGGGGAGAGAAATGAGAGGACTTATTTTCCCTTCTATAGAACAAACTATAATCTTTCCAAGGGTGGCAAGATTTGGAAAGAAAACATTATTTAGACTCTAATTATACCACCAACATCCTTCAATCCTCCATCCATTCTTCATCTCCCTCCTTCCTCCCCTTCCATTTCCCTTTATAATTTTTGTTATCCAAACACCCACCTCCCATTTGCCCTCCCCTTCTCTCCCCTCCCTTCACCTCCCCTCACTCCCCCTCCCCTCCCCTTCCCTCCTAAAATTGTATCCAAACTGACCCTTAATGAAAGTTCTAGTGATGCCAATCTTTGCTCCATTATCTCCAATGGGTCGTGGAGCTTTGAGAACCTCGATTTTGTCCTTCCCTGTGATATCATTAATTCCATTTTAGCCATCCCCCTCCCCTCCCCCGGTCGACTGGACATCTTAACTACCTCTCTCGCCCCCAAAAATAAATTTTCTATTGGTTCCACATACTCCTCCCTTTGCAGCCAAACCCCTTGCCCGCCCTCTGTCACACCTGATCTGGGATGGCTCTGGGACCTCCCAACTCTCCCAAAAATCAAGTTCTTCCTCTGGCTTACTTGGTGGGATAAACTACCTCAAAACCTTAACCTCTTCAAACGTGGTATTATCCTCTCTCATTCCTGCTCCATCTGCTCTAGCCCTTCTCTTGAGGAATCTACTCTCCATCTCCTTCGCGATTGTAGTTTTGCCTCGTCTGTTTGGGCTCAGTTTGATGTCTTACCCTCCTTCTTTTCCCTTGACCTCCAGCCTTGGATTCATTCGAACTGTACTTCTTCTAACCCCTCCTGGCCCACAAACTTTTCTTTCCTTCTTTGGCGTCTTTGGACCAGAAGATGTGATTTCCTGTTCTCGACCCCCTCGCCCACCCCTTGCCACGTTTTCTGTGGATCCACTTCCGCCCTATCTGCTGCCTGGACCGTGGCCAACTCTGGCCCGCCTGTCCCTATTTGTGCCCCTCCTTCCGCCTTTTTCTACCCTTGTAGCTGGGCTCTCCCTCCGCATAGTTGGCTTAAGGTCAACGTGGATGCGGCCTTCTCCCCTTTCTCTTCCTTAGCTGGTATTGGGTGTGTTGTTAGGAATGATTTTGGGTCTTGGGTTAAGGGTTGGTCGTCTCGTTTGTTTGGCCCTAACCCTTTTGTTTGTGAGATCCTTGCCATTCGGGAGGGACTCCGGTTTTGCGCTCAATCTTTGGATAAGTGTATTATTGCCTCTGATTGTCTTATTGCGGTCACTAACATCTTGAGTAGTACCCGTCCGTGTGGTCCTTTTACTAACATTGTCCTTGAGTGTAGGGATCTTTTGGAAGGCTCTCCCCATTTGAAACTAATGTTTGAGAAGAGGTCGGCTAATGAAGTTGCGGATTCTCTTGCCAAGTTTTCTTTAAATGATACCACCTCTTGTAATGGATGTTTTATTTGGGACCTAGTCCCTTCTTTTGTTAGTAATTTGTGTACTAAAGACTTTGTTTCGGCCATTGAGCCGCTTCCCCCCGACCCGCCCCCTTGATGTATCTTTCTTGAACTGGACTTCTTTTTAATTAATGTTCTTTCGATCCAAAAAAAAAAAAGAACAAAGTGTATACATTATAAGAGTAGTCTTGGGTTAAAAGTGGTTATTAAAGAACAAAGTGTCACGTGATATTGTGAGAAGGGTACTATCCGTCTTCAGCTTGTAACGGATAGTGCCCGTCTTCAATGAGAATTTGTGTATTGAAAGATGAATGACTATGTTTTAAGTTTTTGATATTTATATATTTATCTAACCTCATTTGTTGATAAAGTTATTTTTACTTTGTTCAACACATCTAGAAAATAAAATTCATGATACAGTTTAGTCTATTTGGGTTCACCAGATTTAGTTCACGAGTACTTGATACAATCCAAACTTGATTAATATACATGGTTTTTTTTTTGGGCAGCTAATTAATATACATGTAACATGTCTAAAACTTGGCAAAATCACCCGTCCTATAAAGACTTACTAGAGACTCGATGTTGTTCTCAATTCCATTAGCCAAATTATCTTGACATGACCGAACTTGATCCAAGCTTTGATGCCCGTAACTAATTAGACTCAAAATAACCCGCTACAAAACTAATCAATCAACCTAAAAATGACAAGCATAGAAATAACTCGAATTTATCCACTTACAATGAATTGAAATAACTAATTTGAAACCATACAACTGTTATCTTCAATTTTTTTTAAAAAAATATTCAAGCATTAAACTTAATGTACCGTATTTGCAAACATGCAATAAATTGACAAAACACACTTTATTGGTCAAATTAACTAATAAAATATTTTAATCGAAAATAAATAACCTGATTGAACCAAAGTGACAGAAAAAGCTCAGATTCACTCGTACTCGCCTAATTTAAAACCCGTCCAAACTCCAGACTGATCACCCATTTACCAAGGCTAGTCATGGTGCTAATTTTATTACTACTATATACTCCCTCTTATTCTCTATGTTCTTCTACAATTGTTTTTGGGTAGAATTTAGTGGGAGGATGATATGTGGATGTAAATGAAAATAAGAGAGAGAATGTGGGGTCATAATATATTATAACCACAAAAGATAGATAGTAACTTTTAGTGCATAAAGTTTGATCATGTTACCGAAAGGAAGCCTAAAGAAAAAAAAAGAACAATTTAATAATATGACAAAATGCAAATATAAGGCGGTTTGACACGATTTTTTTTTTTTTTGTAAAATGAGTTACTTTAATCACAAATATCAATCTTTAAATGCGTTTTGCGACAAATTTCTCTAGTGAATTGCAAATTAGTGTGCACCAATGAAAGAACATGAAGCATAACGAGGGATACAATTTGCATTTGACAATGTTTTGTAAGACAACTTTGCATTCGATCAAGATTTGTGGGAGAGTTTCATCTTTAGTCGTACGTAATTTGGTCATATTTGAAAAAGGGTTCGAATTAGTTCATGAATTGTAATAATGTAGGAGTACTCTATAATTTGATCAAGATTTGTGGGAGAGTTTCATCTTTAAACCCTTGTTATTTGCGAGGCAATGGAAGTTGGTTTTTGGATACGAAAGGGTGAAAATAATTAAATGAATGTAATAATGTAGGAGTACTCTATAATTAGCTAGGCGTTGTAACTTGTAACGGTTCTAAATAAGATTAATTGTTAGCTAAAATGCGGTTTTATTACAGAACTACGGAGAATGAAGTTGTTAGCTAGAATACGGTTTTATTACAAAACAGATGTAAGAGTAATACAAATACTTTTGTTGATCAAACAGTAAAGGAATATAATCGTCCTTACAGACACCAATCACTCCAAAGCAAAGCTAGAAGTAATTAAAACATCAACAACATTATACCATTAACCATGTCAAAAATCATCCAAGCTAGCAACGATACTAAATCAAATTCTGGAAATCAATAATCAAGGAACACACAAGGTGTTAATCGCACTCTCAGCAGCATACCAACTAGGAACAATCTTGCTCAGATGAGGGTACATATCCCTGTAAGTATTCTTAATTGTCCCCTCCGCTACTTCCGTCGCATTCGCAACACTTTTAAGACCCGCACCACCACCACCACCGCCGCCAGATAACTGAACAATTACGTAAATCACCGCTGCTGCAACCGAAACTGGACTCCTTCTTACATCAACTTGGTCCTCACACTTTTCCGCAATCTCAAGCGCTGCCTTAGTAACCATACCATCGTTAAGATTCAAATTATAACAAAACCGCTTTACTAAGTCGCACGCTCTAATCGTCTTCCCTAACCCAGCCATAGCATCGCCTCCTTGATCATTCAACTGCTTCGTAATCAAGTTCTTTGCCTTCATCACCTCCTTTTTCGAGACATTGCAGTCTTTCACCACCGCACAAACCTCCTTTAACGTTCTTGGATAATTCTCTTGTTGACAAGCGACTAACACGCACGCGCTCACCACCGCGTCCAGGTTTCTTGCTCGACAAGTTTTGGCATTGTCATCGTAAAACACATTCTTGAATATCTCGCAACCGCGGTCTATTATAGGACGGGATATTATTCCTAACCTGTCGGATATGACAGCGAGGCGGTCGTACGCGTCGGAGAGATGGTGAATTGATTTGTTAGCTGCAACAGTGGCTCGATAGATAGTACGGGTGTTCATCATATTGGTTGATTTAGTTTCCTTAGAGTTGATGATATCGGTTTTAAGGATGGCAAAGTCGTCGAATAAGGGGTTATGCGCAAAACCGACACGATTGGGGTCGTCGTTGTTGTTGTCGTCATTGGCGAAAGTACGCCACTCGGAGGATTCATCTATCGCGTGGGAGTCAAGAACCAGACCGCACTCGGAACAGATGGTATCTCCGGTACCGTGGTCCAAAACCACTTCAGTAGGTCGATTGCAATCACCACAAATAATATCCATGATAATATGATATTCTTGATAAATTTTGGATGGATGGATTATATTGAGAGAGTATTATTGTATTAGTTAGGGTACCAAGAAAGAGGGAAAGTGGATTGAAATAATAAAGAGAGGGGTGTGGGTTTGTATTTATACACAAAATATAGGTCGGTTTATCTGAGTCGGCGAAGGGTATGTGTTTTGTTGGATTCCAATCATGGATTTGAATTAAATAAGGAAAGGGGTGCCTGATTATGGAAACTTTTCTTATAGCACCATATGGTTGAAAAATAATGCTATGATGATTTTCGAGGGCAAATTACCAATTTTGTATTAAAAAAAATTCGTTAATATTACCAATTTTGTATTTCATTAATATTAACGAATTCATATAGATTCAATACATAAATTCACTAATTAATTTACCAGTTTTTTTAATAGGTTTCTCGATTTTGTACTATATTTATTCAATAATGAAGGATGCATTTAGAAGATTGGAAGTCGAAAACTCTTATTTCTCACTTTGTAATTGTTCTATCAATGATCTTAATAACCTTATCATTGATATTAACTTTTCTTAGTACTCTCGCGAGGTTCTAAATTGTTTTTTCTAATTCTTTAAGGAAGTTAATATATACTTAGTGGTATTTAAGATCGTGCAATTAATAGTTATTGTAGGATATATATTCTTGTAAGGAAAATGAAAGGGTGACATCTAGTTTGGGCGCCACCCTCTCACATAAGGTGAGTGGAGACCCCTTCAATTAAGAATGGTTGTGAGAAGGTGGCACCCAATTTGGGCGTTACCTGGTGGCGCCCTATCACAGGTATTGACTTATGAATTAACTTGTCGGTTAATCTCAAATAGAATAGGTAACACGCACAACAAGAGTAAAACAAGTAAGCAATAAAATACACAATAGGTTTTGAGTTGGTTCAACGCAACAGATCCATAGATCGTGACCTACGTCCACTATTCTTTTACTAATTTTCTTCGTATTAAAACCATAATTACAAGAAAAGAAAATTGTTGATTACAGCTTTTTAAAAACCACTTTTTGAAAATTACAGCCTTATATAATTTTTTTTTTTGTAAATTACATCCAGAATACTCCCTCCTATTTCCTTATCTTCCCCTTTCTTTTGAGTGCAAAAATTAAGAAAGGGGAAGAAAGAAGGAATAAAGTAGAATCAAGTATTGTAAGTTGTGAAATTTATAGGTGAGAGAAAATAATAAAAAATGAATGATGAATAAAGAATAGATAAAGTAATGAGAGTTGTTGATTTTTTAGGAGAGAGAAATTAATAAAAAATGAATGAAACTTACCAAACAAAGGAAAGAGGGAAGATAATCAAAATTGGAGGGAGTATTACTTTTCTTCTAAAATTGCACCAACTTGAGGATTCCGGTGAATTTTGTCAAAATCTGACCGATATACCCTTTCTTATTTGAGAGCCTACTTGCCCAAATTTCTTACCTCTCCTCAACACAAACCAATTAATCACCCCAAACAACATCAAAACATCATCAAAATTTCCCTCCCTTTTTTTTTATCACAATTAAGCAATGACACAAAAACAATAATATAAATAGGTCAAAAAAAAATTCTTTCTTTTCTGGGTAATTTCATACAAGTATACAACTCATACTAAACACCAACAAATCACCCATCAAACAAAACCCATAATAATTAAACTTAAGAACACAAATTAAGTTAATAATACCAAGAATTAATGAAAGAAACGACAAAGAATCAACCTTTGGATGTTCAAGAGTAATGGGTCGAAATTTAATAACAAAACTATTCAGTAGTTTCACTCCCTTTTCTCTGCACCATCTCTTCCCTCTCACTAATTAACCGAAATAAATTGAAGAATCCTAATTATTTTCATTTTGGGGAAAACTGTGAAGGAAATGTAGATTCATATACATATTAACATACTCATATATGTCTAAAATAATTTGTCATAAAATTAAAACGGATTTTATGCATGCAAACAATAATATAAAAGAAGAGAAATAATGTCCTTACATTGTTGATTTCGGATTTAAGGGCACAAAAGAGATCACCTTTCTCTTTTGATCTTGAGCTTTTCCTTATGGATGAACAAGATCTAAGTATAAGATCTCTCCCTAAGCTTTATACCCAAGGCTTCTCTTAATTTAATTAATATTACAAATACTAGTATAATATTAATCAAGGTAGAAAATTGATCCAAAACTTTTATAAAACACTTATATGTTTCGGTTTTTAAGAGAGAAGAAGAGAGGATTTTTCTTCTCACTAGAACTTGTATTTTGATGAGTAAATTGGAATGAATAATAATACACTACATTTAGTATATTATTAGGTAAAATTATAGAGAAAACAATGATCATTTTTCTTCCCCAAAACCGTGTAAGAGGAGCCTTTAGGGTGAGCCAATGCATGCAAGTGTTGTTCTTTACAATACATAATAGGCTTGCATGGCTAGGAAATAAGGTAATCATTGTGTTTACCATTATCTTAATCAAACACAATATTAGCCTATTTCTTCCCCTAATTTCGGCACAATGGATAATATAGAGTCCATATTATTTTTGTCAATTTGTCAATATGTCACATGTCATATGTGACATAAATTTGTTATGTAATTTTTAACATATTAAAAATCAACGTATTAATAAAATACGTCACATACAAATATCGACTTAGTAATATCATAATTACTTGTACCAAAAATTTTACCAATTTATAAATCACAACTGATTGTATTTATAACAATTCATTCAATTTAATTGTTACTTTAAACAATTATTTCATCCGAGTAATGATACAATTCAATTACTCAGACCGTATCTTATTTAATCACATTTCAATATGATACGTAAATTTTACTTCCAAAATCGTCCGTCAATTTTCAAGTAATTTAATTAACTCGTAACGTTATACGATTAATTAAATAATCAATTAAGAGTGTTGCCCTATAGGTATGACCTAGGGGGTCAACTGATCACCACCGTCACACGACAGTAATGTCAAACTCTAGTCAGCCAATCATTACCGATATATGTTGACCAGTTGACAGTAACAAAATTACTTCCCAATTGTATTCTTTAAAATGAGATTTAATAATGATATTTAAATCATGTGATCGCACTATTGTTGATGACACATTTCCCAACAATCTCCCACTTGTCCTCGACAAGTGTGCGTCACCAATTCTCTTGTCCTATTACTATCTCCCACTCAATGCAAGGTGTCTTTCAGGTCGTACTTGCAAGTGATCATATCGAGAGTGGTTTCCTCGATCTGGAGAATAACTGATTGACCGGACTTATCTATCATAGATACTTTCCGAGCGTGGCCACGCATTTCCAGTTCATTACTCCTCGAGTGGCCCTGAGATATTGTTATAACCCTGACAAGGGGTGGACAATTCCTATCGCACTCATTCCCTTCGACTAGCCACACCATCATAACCCAAAATATGCCCATTTGACCCCATTTACGAAGGTCGTAGTAACACAAATCAAAGTTATTCTGAAATCGTGCCATCTTAGGCGAATAGTCTTTAGTCAAAAGAATCGACTCATTAGAATACTATAGTAGCTCTCGCCACGACCAAGCTATATAAATTTGCCAGAACTCTATAAGCGGTCATTAGGCCCGACAAAATGTTCCTAACAGTCTGCCTATGTGATCGACTAGTCATCTCACATGACTCTATGGCACTTGAACTTGCCATCAATCGCCTCACACTCTAGTCACTTCGAGACGTCACCTCATACAAGTGACTATGGGCAAATACTATGTTAATCCGTGTTCACTTTAACGGGGTTCAATTGTCTCTACAACCCGTATGGATGTAACAAAGTATAATATTAAAGATAAAAGACAAATGTGATTATGAACATGAACAAAAACAACACTTTTATTTCATTTCAAAATCTAACAGAAATTTGGTACACGTTTAAGTCCCATGGACGTAACATGCCCATCATGCTTAGCCTGCGATAAAGGCTTGGTGAGCGGATCGGCTATGTTGTCATCCGTCCCAACCTTACAAATCGCAATTTCCTTTCTTTCAATGAAATCTCTTATTACATGATACTTTCTAAGTACATGTCTAGATCTATTACTAGACTTTGGCTCCTTAGCTTGGAAGATCGTCCCACTATTATCACAATAGAGAGTGATGGGATCATTGGCGGTAGGTACTACTTTTAGACCTTCCGTGAATTGCTTGATCCACATAGCTTCCTTGGCGACTTCGATCTTTGCTATGTACTCACCTCCGTTGTCGAATCCGCATTCTGACTTCCTTGAAGCTTCTCCAGCTTACGGCACCACCATTGAGCATGAAAACAAAACCAACTTGTGATTTCATGTCATCTCTATCTGTTTGAAAACTTGAGTCCGTGTATCCAAAGAACACGCAACTCGGTGTCTCCTCCAAACACAAGGATAGAATCCTTAGTTCTTCTCAAGTACTTAAGGATGTTCTTGACAACAATCCAGTGACTCTCACCTGGATTTCCTTGATATCTACTCGTCATGCTCAAGGCATATGAGACATCGGGACGTGTGCATATCATGGCATACATGATTGATCCAACAACTGAAGCATAAGGGATCAACTTCATGCGTTCAACATCATGGGGCTCGGAGGGAGATTGAGTCTTGCTCAATATCGTCCCGGTTACCATAGGTACCAAACCCCTTTTGGATTTGTCCATGCTGAACCGTCGAAGAATCTTATCGACATAAGACTCTTGACTTAGTGCCAATATCCTCTTGGGTCTATCTCTATAGATCCGGATACCTAATATGCGTTGTGCCTCTCCTAAATCCTTCATTTGGAAGTGGTTACCTAACCACTTCTTAACACAAGACAACATTGGAATATCATTTCCAATGAGTAGTATGTCATCGACATACAAGATTAGGAACACAACATTGCTCCCACTCAATTTCATGTATAAACATGGTTCCTCAATATTTCGAGTGAAACCATTTTCCTTTATAACATGATTGAATCGATGATTCCAACTTCTAGATGCTTGCTTAAGACCATAAATGGATCTCTTAAGCTTGCACACTTTGTTAGGATTTTTAGAATCAACAAAACCTTCGGGTTGTATCATGTACACCTCCTCTTCTAAATGCCCATTTAGAAAAGCGGTTTTGACATCCATTTGCCAAATTTCATAATCATGAAATGCGGCGATCGCTAACAAAATCCGTATGGATCTTAGCATGGCTACGGGGCGAAGGTCTCATCATAATGGAGACCTTGGACTTGGGTAAATCCTTTTGCCACTAGCCTAGCTTTGTAGACATCGTCATGTCCTTCTATGCCATTCTTGACTTTGAATATCCATTTGCATTGAAGGGGTCTTGCCCCTTTAGGCAAATCTACCAAGTCCCAAACTTGGTTTTCAAGCATAGAATCCATTTCGGACTTCATGGCTTCAAGCCATAAGGTGGAATTAGGACTAGAGATTGCGGCCTTGTAGGTGGCGGGCTCGTCACTTTCCATAAGCAACACATCGAGTGTTCCATCTTCCTCGATAAGTCCCACATATCGATCGGGATGGCGAATAACTCGGCCCGTCCTTCTTAGTGGAGGAGGTACAACCGCGTTAGACGACGAAGGAACATCTTCCTGCGTCTCTACCTCGGTTTGTGGCTCTTGAACTTCATCAAGTTCAAAATTTCTCCCACTCTGTCTCTTAGAAATAAATTCTCGTTCTAAGAAGACAGCCTCGCAAGACACAAACACTTTGTTCTCTTGAGGTTTATAGAAATAGTAACCTCGAGAGGTCAAAGGATAGCCTACAAAGATGCATTTTTCGGATCTTGGGGCAAGCTGATTGTCGGGTTTAGCCTTGACGTAAGCATCACATCCCCAAATTTTCATATAGGATAGATTAGGAACTCTTCCTTTCCATGTCTCAAATGGAGTCTTTTCGGTGGCTTTAGTGGGACTATTATTCAAAGATAGAATTGCGGTTTGGATTGCAAATCCCCAAAACGAGTTAGGTAACTCGGTTTGACTCATCATGGATCGAACCATATCAAGTAGGGTTCGATTTCTCCTTTCGGCAACACCATTCAGTTGTGGTGTTCCGGGTGGAGAAAGTTGTGATATAATACCACAACCTTTCAAGTGTGAATCAAATTCAAGACTAAGGTATTCACCACCACGATCGGATCGTAGTGCCTTAATTCTTTTGTTCAATTGGTTCTCTACTTCGTTTTGAAATTCTTTGAATTTCTCAAACGCTTCACTCTTATGTTTCATTAAATAGATATACCCATATCTACTTAAATCATCGGTGAAGGTTATGAAGTAGTCATAATTACCACGGGCGGTGATAGTCATTGGTCCACATACATCGGTGTGTATGAGTCCCAATAGCTCACTAGCTCGTGTCCCTTTACCGCTAAAAGGATTACGAGTCATTTTGCCAAGTAGGCAATATTCGCATGTACCAAATGATTGATAATCAAAAGGTGTAATCACATTAGTCGAAACTAATCTTTTGATGCGATTCTCGTTTATGTGACCTAATCGACAATGCCAAATGAACGCTTCACTTGGGTCACTTGATTTGAGTTTCTTTGATTGAATGTTATAAATATCATTTGTTGGATTTGAGGTCTCTAAAATGTAAATGCCATTAATGGAAGAAGCTTGGCCAATAACCAAATCATTCCTAGAAATAGTACAACGATTGTTCTTAATGACAAAACAAAAACCGTCCATGTCTAGCATGGCGATTGAAATAATGTTTTTAGAGAGCGTAGGCACATAAAAACAATTATGCAAATACAACTCAAATCCATTTGGCAAAGCTAGAACATAAGTTCCTTTGGATTCGGCCGCTACCCGAGCTCCATTTCCAAGGCGTAGATCCACATCTCCCTTGCTAAGCCTCTCCACATCTCTTAAACCCTGTAAATGATTACAAAGGTGAGAACCACAACCGGTATCTAGTACCCATGTCGTAGTGGAAGTATAATTTATATCAATAACATAAATTTCTTTAGGAATTGTACCTTTTGGAGTAATGAGTCCTTCCCTTATATTTCGCAAATACATAGGGCAATTCCTTAGCCAATGTCCCATGCCATAGCAATAATGGCACTCATCATTAACTTGCTTGAAGTTTTTGATTTTCTTTCCTCTCTTCTTGAACCTCTTGCCCTTTGAAGCAAGAACTTGATTGCTAGAGCTCCCACTAGCTTTGGCATCCTTATCTTCCAGAGATAAAGACCCTATAGATCGTATGAGGTAGTCTTCCTGAGACAGACTCACACGAGGTCTAGTAGTAGTGGGTGGTTTAGAAGTGGTGATGAAATTAAGGTTTCCATCCGAACCTATCCCGAAATGAAGTTCTCTAGTTGTATCGAAATTATTGTTGGAGCATACGTCGTCAAGAACATGGTGATATGACTCAATAGTTATAGGTGCGGTAGCATTTGATGGATTCATTGTAAAAACTACAAATATGGAGGAAAAGGAAATATTAACATTTGTCTTTTTGAATCATACTTGCAAATTAACAAGATATGAACATTTATATAGTGACCTCTACCCAACTATAATAAATGATTCCAAGACCCAAATTCATATCAACTTAGGCACGGGGTAGCCGATGCAACCTTCATTAATATAACTCGGTGGATTAACTTTTTAATCGATTCTACTTTTAGAACTCTTGGTCGATAAAATTACTCTAATATTTATCTATAGCCCAAAACACATCAACAAGGGCACGGGGTAGCCGATTCAACCCTTATTAATAACTTTTGTTGAGTTCAATCCAAATTTCGAATGAATGTGTCCATTATCCAAACCCACATCAACTTGGGCACGGGGTAGCCGATACATCCCTTATCAACATGAATTCGGTGGATTAACATTCATCACCCACTTCCCCTACGTAACAAGGTTTGTACCCCGAGGTAGCCGAGTGCACTCCCTCGCGAAATAGGTTTTCATGGTTTCTACTATTTAGTAAGGCTATGTCTCAATTGTTTGTTTTAGCGAGAGGTCATGTCAATTTATTATCTATCACGTTTTAAGTGAACTAAAGCGGTGAACTACGATAATTATAATTGACACGGTCGATAAAACTCGATAAAATAAGGATGCATGTTTTAGTTATGGCGATTTAGCGATGCATGTGACATAAAATAAAATGCAAGCATAAAGATAAAAATCCTAGTATGGCCTTTCCTAAAATAGAAAAACTATTTAACTATTACATATTCGGAAACCAACTCCATTGGTCCCTTGAACTTCGGTTGTGGCACGCATCTCGAGGTAACACCGTCTTTATGTATCGCCATTCTTGAAGAAATCCGTATAGTGGAACTCCGGAATGAATAAAATTACATAATAAATTACATAATTTCCTATTATACATTTGTAACTAAAATAAAATAAATCTATTAAATTACAAAACGGTGATACGAGATCACAATAAAAATACAACCGAATCGATATTCCCATACATTTCGGGAAATACCAATTAAAAATCTAAGGCCATACTAAGTAAAATTACATAATTCAAAATTACATAAATTAAAATTATGACAATCATAAAGAAAAATGCAGCATTATAATATGTATGAACATGCTCAATTTTTATGCTAAATCGCCTTTTAATTAGCCAATATCGTATATTACTCGGTTTTTACGGATTTGCGTGATTTCAACATTTTATAATCACAAAAATACATAAATTCATATTTATGCATAAGTTAATTACCCTAACCTCTTAGGACTCAAAATTTAGTCTTTACTAATAATTTGACCATAATTAACCTTTATTTACAAAATTGTTCATAAATGGACCAAAAATTACAAAATAAGCTATTAAACTTCAAATAAATCCAAAAATTCCAAATAAATTCAAAATTTGAAATTTAAACTCATGAACATTCTGGAAAAATTCCATGACACTCATAATGTTCAAAATCTTTAGGTTAAAAATTTCGAAAATTTACCGGAAAAACAATGTTGCGGTTTATCGATTTATAATAAAATAATCATAAAAACATGGAAAAATTATTTTCATTAACTTTTCAATTTTAGATCTGAAAAATATAATAAAATGCAACATTAGACGTTTTTCCTAAGTCATAGATTATGTTTTATTAATTTTCACTAATAATGTCACTATTTATGCTATTTTTCTTCAAAAATTCATAAATCATGCAAAAAGACTTCTTTATAGCCAATTATTTTACACACATCTTATAAAATTGCATGTGACAACATATGAATTTTCTATGACCAGATTCGAAATTTAACTCATATTAACCTATTTTTCACTTAAATCCGAATTTAATAATGAAAAATTCATTTTTCGAGCATAATAAGTCCACAAATTATGAAAATTTACAGGTTATCTCAAAATAATATATGTGACAACATATCCAAAAACCAAGTGAAAATTCGAAGTATAGCTATTTTTAGACCAAAAATGACATTTTTACTCATAAAATCACATTTAAATGCCATTATTGTAAATTATGAACAATAAAAATCCGAAAAATTAACCAAAATATCCTAAAACACTTTAGGACCAGAAATATTAACATGCATGTAATAATTTCGTGATATATCATAATAACACAAATTTTACAAGTTTTATTTGTTATTCATATAACTCGGAAAAACTTTTAACCAATTTGCATGCAAACAACCGTGGCTCTGATACCGATTGAAGGAAATGTAGATTCATATACATATTAACATACTCATATTTGTCTAAAATAATTTGTTATAAAATTAAAACGGATTTTATGCATGCAAACAATAATATAAAAGAAGAGAAATAATGTCCTTACATTGTTGATTTCGGATTTAAGGGCACAAAAGAGATCACCTTTCTCTTTTGATCTTGAGCTTTTCCTTATGGATGAACAAGATCTAAGTATAAGATCTCTCCCTAAGCTTTATACCCAAGGCTTCTCTTAATTTAATTAATATTACAAATACTAGTATAATATTAATCAAGGTAGAAAATTGATCCAAAACTTTTATAAAACACTTATATGTTTCGGTTTTTAAGAGAGAAGAAGAGAGGATTTTTCTTCTCACTAGAACTTGTATTTTGATGAGTAAATTGGAATGAATAATAATACACTACATTTAGTATATTATTAGGTAAAATTATAGAGAAAACAATGATCATTTTTCTTCCCCAAAACCGTGTAAGAGGAGCCTTTAGGGTGAGCCAATGCATGCAAGTGTTGTTCTTTACAATACATAATAGGCTTGCATGGCTAGGAAATAAGGTAATCATTGTGTTTACCATTATCTTAATCAAACACAATATTAGCCTATTTCTTCCCTAATTTCGCACAATGGATAATATAGAGTCCATATTATTTTTGTCAATTTGTCAATATGTCACATGTCATATGTGACATAAATTTGTTATGTAATTTTTAACATATTAAAAATCAACGTATTAATAAAATACGTCACATACAAATATCGACTTAGTAATATCATAATTACTTGTACCAAAAATTTTACCAATTTATAAATCACAACTGATTGTATTTATAACAATTCATTCAATTTAATTGTTACTTTAAACAATTATTTCATCCGAGTAATGATACAATTCAATTACTCAGACCGTATCTTATTTAATCACATTTCAATATGATACGTAAATTTTACTTCCAAAATCGTCCGTCAATTTTCAAGTAATTTAATTAACTCGTAACGTTATACGATTAATTAAATAATCAATTAAGAGTGTTGCCCTATAGGTATGACCTAGGGGGTCAACTGATCACCACCGTCACACGACAGTAATGTCAAACTCTAGTCAGCCAATCATTACCGATATATGTTGACCAGTTGACAGTAACAAAATTACTTCCCAATTGTATTCTTTAAAATGAGATTTAATAATGATATTTAAATCATGTGATCGCACTATTGTTGAGGACACATTTCCCAACAAACTGATCTATAAAGTACGGAGTATAAAAGAGAGATGATGAAAACACTAATTAATGTTGAAGAAAGGGGGTGAATTGAGAGATTGATTAGATGAGAATGTTGAATAAATGGGGAATTAAAAGAGATGATGGTTAAGTGAAATATGAAGAACATAAGAGATTTTAAAAGAGGAATGTAAGGGGTATTTTGGTCATAAAAGATGAACTTAAGTGATAAAAATTCAAATTGACATCAATTTTCAACCGGAGTTTATATTTTGACTGTAACTTCTCATCAGAAGTAATATTTTGGATGTAATTTAAAAAAAAAATTATATAAGACTATAATTTTCAAAAAGTGGTTTTTAAAAGACTGTAATCAACAATTTTCTCATACAAGAAATCAAATGATCATTCATTCAAAAATTCATAGTATTTTTTTTTTGTTTAAATGATTGCACTATATTTTGGGTGAGAATCGAAACCCCCAACTTCTTGATTGGGAGTAAGAAAGCTCGCACGACTTGAATAGTTATCAATAGGATATAATTAAGGCCGGGAGGGGGTGAGCATAAGTTCTCCGGCACTCCGCTTATAACCATTAGGTAAAACTCATATTATTCCTACACACCTATTACTTGTGGAACTGTGGAATGAAGCTTCCGAACTGTACTCGCTTCACTGACGGAAGATCGAAAACCGTACCCATCCAATTGACCCACCACCCATATTACCATATATGATATCGCCCCACCACTGAGAATGGGTAATTTGTTTGATAGTTAAACCCGCTCCACCAGACGCTAAAACTGTACTCACGATCTCTCGCTCCAACTGGGACGGTTGTAGTGCGACACGATACCAACTCATATCCATCCCTACTAACATCCCTAATGACCAAGTAACCAATTCTATCAAACGATTATATCACCCATAGTAATCATCATACTAGCTACCACGGTACCATAAACCACGCCATACACTAAATCAATTCATAAATTCAATATTATGGGATTTATTAAAATAAAATTGAAAACATTAAACAGGTAAACAACAATAAGTTGAATTTATTATTTACTAGATTTCATGCCCGTGCGTTGCACGGTTAACTAAATAATGTTCTTGTTTAAGTGAGTTCGTTAAAACTGTTAATAGATAATGTATCGACATTTAAAGTCAATTGGGATACATGAACCTTGTTCATTGTGAAATGTTTTTTGAATTATTATCAAACCGATTAGTATGTTGTCCGGGTTACGTCATATGCCATATTACGTGGTAAAACTCTAATATTGTGTTCAAATCCATTCTATTATGCGTAGTACAAAATAAGACTGTAGTTATAATGTAAGATGAATGGAAATTACTATACGTTGATGCTTATTCTAATTTATTTATATGTATAAGAAATTCTTTATATTGTATCATGTTTTAAGACAGTATCATATATTCATCGGTTTATCTCTTTTAAGATAATTATGTCCGTCTTAAGCAAAAAGTTGTGTATATTCAGATTTCATATCTAAAACTCTTAGAGAAACCCGTCGATGTCTCGAAAGAACACGATCAATTTCGAGCAACACTGTCAATTATTATCCTAAATAATACAAAAGCTAATCAAATTGATATATTGCTTAATAAACCAAAGAGAAGGTTTTGGGTATTTGCGCAAATCAAAGGGAATAGTATCTTTAGAGGAATTTAGTAAAAATCTGAAAGAATGATGGCCATGCTCCCATTCTCAATCAAACCGACGGAGTCTAGTGAAATACTTAACTACCATGCTTAATTTAATATTGTATTAGAGAACAATCTTGGTATGATTAATGAGAGGTAGAATACAAATTAATATAGGAATGTTAAAAAAGTTATCACTATAAGAATCTTTAAAAAGTTATCTTTTAAGTGACTTAATAATTAAAAATAAAAATTATCTATATGATAATAATCCCATATTATTAGGAGGTGTTTAAAAAAGAAGTTTAAAACCTATAAAAGAAAAAATAAAATTACGGCAATTCTATATATAATAGTGCGCCAGATCATGATTTGCTTGAGTTACATAAAAACTAATCTATATCGCCTTCTTATGCTTGCTATTATTAAAAGCTAACTTCTTAACCCGTCTTAAGATTAAGACAAATATATTTATTTTAAATGAGAATTTGTGAACATGATTAGTATTGATAAAATATCAAATAACAACATTTGATGTACGCCCCTTGCAATGGGCTTATAAAAGTATTGAGGTATTACTTTGTCTATTGATTCAACAATAAAGTCTTCGTGTACTTTGGATTGTTAACAATGACTTCATATATTAGGATGCTGCATCTCTCAAATATAAAACCATCGTTATCAATGGCACAAAAATTGAACTTTATGCATGGATGTAAAATTGCTATCTGGTAACACTTCCAACTTTCCAAGCCTAACAAATACAATAATCCCAACCGATGAGTCATAACTATATATAGCCGCTTCACTGTCTTTATAATTGGTTTTTTAGTTGTAAACAAATTCCAATGGCTAAAAGATAAAAGATAGTTGTTGTCAGTTATTATTGATAAATATGGAGTATGTAGTTGTTTGAAATTGATTTAGTATATCTTTTGCATTATCTTTCTAGTCGAATTTATATTTTTTCACTCTTATTTTTATTTTAAAAATTATCTAATGTAAATATATTAATTATAGGTGATTTAGAAAAGTTGGAGTCTAAGGATCGCTAGAGATATGACCATCCGTGTTATGTTTTTACCAAAGTTCTAAAATCACAATGTGCCTTGGTTAGTGGTGGCAATATATCGCAGCTATTCACTTGTTGCTATAGCGAGACCTACAAACGCATCATGGATGCACATTAAGCGGAGCGATGGTCTTCACGTCTTCATATCCACATGACTTAATAAGACAAATCATTTGTGATTCCCTATGCACTTTAATTGTTGTCTTTATCTACCCATGTAGCTAATACTTGACCCGTCACAGGGTTGTGACGGATCACAAGAGAGACTTATTGAATATTATAAATAGTCTTAAATAATACTCGTATTAGGGTAGATTTGGTATTTGTTTTTTTTAATAAATACGGAGTACTTAACTTGGAGTCATATCATAGACATAGCGTAGTTGAATAACGTACGTATTTATCACATTATATATGTGAATGCTAAGGAACACAGTTGCAGAAGAAGCCATTGCTGCCTTGAAGAAGCTCCTAAGGTTAGCGAAAATATGAGCAAGCCGACGTCTGAAGCTGTTGAAAAATTGAAGCAGGGATTTATCAAATTCAAAAAGGAAATCTATGAGTATTATTCCATTAGTTTTCACCCAAAAGCAGCCAATCAGGAGGACAATGCATTACGAAGCCGAAACGAAAGTGGGTAATAGTTCACTTATTGCAAGCACGAGCAGCCCGATTCCATGAATGGCAAACAATAGATAATATACACTGCAACATCATACTGTTTGTTTTTATTTCTTTTTCATGTTTAACTTGCCTAGATCGAGAGTAATTATTATGGCAGGAAAGCACCTAAGCTATCTTATGTTTATGTTTAGATGCATGGTGTATATATATATATATACCTACTTTTTAATTAGTATTTCAGTTCTTAACAAATTCAAATGGAAAATCGATCTTTTGTCAGTTGTGATTAATTTTTAAATCTTCTGCATTATCTGTTTGCCAAATTTATATCTTTTCGTACATATTAGTATTTAAAATATATAGGTGTTTTACAAAAATTGGAGACTCTAGAATTGCCTGAAAAAAGCCTCTTTTATATATATATATATTGATTGATTGATTATTCAAAAGTAATACTCCCTCCATTTTTTAATATATGACGTTTTGTTTTTTCGAAGTGAGCCTTTGACTTTAATATTTACAAAAATATATTTGGTAAAAAATTATAAAATTATACCATTAAATTCCTTATTAAAAATTCTTTCATATGAGTATACATATCATTATATTTAATCATATAATTTGAGATATATTGAAGAGAGAAGTGTGTGTCTCGAAATGTGAGAAAGTCATATATAGAAAAATAGAGGGAGTATATATATACAAGATCTTGAGATTCACCATTGGGTAGTGGCTCACTTAATTGATTAAAAGATATCTATATAAGAAAAGTAAACAATCAAATAAAACAGCTTAAAATAAATAATGTTAACAATTCAATAGAACGGAGGAAGTAAAAGATATGGAGATCAAACATAACATGGATTTATTAAAGTCTCAAGACAAGGGTATGCATTCCAATGACCTTGAACATCAAGACACTCCTCCGATTCCTTAGTGACCAAGTCATACCATCTGTAACTCTTCTTATTTTTTGACGATTTGTCTTTCCATAACTCTAGCAACACTTTTCTACCTCCTTCTAAGAATGAAATCGGAATTGTTGAGAATGGCATATTATCGATCCTCACATTGTACAGTTCAATCCAACAACTTTTCGAAAAACCATAGCCGCCCTTCATTAGCCAAAGTCCAATTTCGTACGAGAAGTTGTGCAATTTCGAATATTTATTATGTAATGGAGGCTTAACATATGTAGAATATACCACATGTAGATCTCCTCGTATGGTCATGATTCTCGGTCGTCCTTTACAACAAGGTAAAGGGGTTTCATAAAATAAGTCAGTCTCGGGATCAAGGGTTAGCATACCGCGAGCTATTCCATAGGCGGTACCATAAATCCAGTGTAAGCAATTTTTGGCCTGGACGCCTATATTGTCTATCAACTTATGTGTGAAAGAGTTGTCTTTGATTTTCTTAATAGTGCCTGTTTTTGTACTAAACACGTAAGTTCCGTGTCTAAGTATAGTCACACACTTATAGTCATTATTCTTCAAATCAAACCCTAATCCATGCCCTTCCTTATTGTCCTCGTATAGTGAAAAATTTTCACCAATAATACCGTCCTGCGTATGAAGAACATGCAATAAGCGAACAATTTGAAGAGTGGGATTATAAAGATGGTATTCAAACTTATTATCATACCGAATATAGAAGCAAATCAAGCCGTTACACGTCCCGGCAAATCCAAATACTCCTTGTTTCACATAGTTTTCTAGTCTTAAAACAGGTATCCTTGACGGCACAGCCAGGTCCAATTTCGTATCTTTAACGACGTTGAAGATACGAAAGACTTTGATAACTAAGTCGCTGAAAACAAGAATGGTATTGTCTCGAACATGCTTGGTGTGAAAAACAGCGAAACCGGGTTCCGTTATTGATTTCAGCCATGACTTGGACACTAACTTGCAACGTTGAAGAGTCTCGCAGCGTAAGCGAGCGAGAATTTCAGATTCGATCAAGGATTGTGGGAGGGTTTCATGTTTTGATGCAAGAAGCTTCTTGGTCATATTCGAATAAGATTTTGTATTGTTATTGTATGGGTTCCCTAATACATACAAGTATATATTTATAGAGAGGTGTTAGTCCAACAAAATATATTCAATTAGGTTGCTTAAATAAAATCGGAATAGAAAAAAGAAGCAGTGTCGGTGAGAGAATAATTTTTGTGGTTGAATATTTTATAGCCAATGGACAAGACATAAAAACCAATTAGCTTTCCTAAGTAACACAAATTCTCATTATAGACGGACACTATCCGTTTATATATATAGACGGATACCATTTTCTCTCACAAAATACCCATTTGTCATAAAGTGGGAAGCACATGGAGGGTGCCCCACCTTATCCCCCTACCCATTTTATTAGAGGTTTTTACCCGTCTGTTTGCCCCACCCGTCTATACCAAGACCTATTGCCTAAGTAAAGTAGGAGTACAAGAGAAGAGGTGTGAACACTGTTTGTTACTTTCTCCGTCCCGGTTAATTATTATATTCTGAATTTGGCACAAAGATCAAAAAAGGAGGAAGGGCCAATTATAAGATAACAAGTGTACCAAATTAGGTGTGAAAAATCAAATTAATACCTAAAAATGAAATATGACAATAAATGACCGAGAGTCCAAGACGGAGGAAGTATTTTATATTTTTTTTTCAATTATTTTTTTATCAATTATAATTTGTGTACACCAAATATCGAGCTTTTTCCTTAGCATAAATGGTGGTTAAAACTAAAATAATTATGGGTTAACTATCAATCTCAGGCTCCGTTTGACAAGACATTTCAGGTACCTGATTTGGTCAAAGTAGCTTATTTGACCAAAATTTCAGGTACCTTATTTTTTTGTAAGCGTTTGGCAAGGACCAAATAAGCTACCTGAAATAAAATGCTACCTAGAGTAGCTTTTGGCAAGGACCAAATAAGCTATCAAATCCTTTTACATCATTTCATTAAAACCAATTACCTTTTCAGTTAATTTGCCAAACATTTTCTTATATAACCAGGTAGCTTATCAGAGTTAATGTACTAATCGATTTCAGATTATACATTAGCTGCGAGTAATCGTCTAAACTAAATTTAATCAGGTAACTAATCGATTACTCGCAGCTAATGAATATCTGAAATCGATTAGTACTTAACTTTACTTGCGGTATTTCTAATTGAATAATAAATATCGAGTTAAATAACAGGATACTCAAGCAGCATAATATTTACAAGGTTCAAGTCAAATATTTACAAGCGATCCGAATCCCTTAAAATACAACACACCATTTAGGTCTTGTTCTTTCTAGCTTAATTTCAGCTCGTTTCATTTCTGCTCAGCACTATTTATTCAGTTCAATTTAGTTTCCATTCAGTTCAATTCAACTAATCTCTTCAAAAATTAACTATTACTTCAACACTATTCAATTTAGCTAAGTTTCATTCAATTAAGTTCACTTCAGCTAACCAAGTGGTGTTAGTCCAGTGGTAGCCGGGTTAAACCTTAAACCTTGCAGAAATGCAAGAGTTGAGAGGTCCCGAGTTCGACTACCAGCTGGGGCGATGATCACTTGGCCACTATAGCCTCCGAAGGGGGTGACTTGCGTGGGTACATGTGGTGGTGCGGGAATGCATGGGCCCCGGGGGGGGGGGGATTCAACCCCTTTGTCATAAAAAAAAAATAAGTTCACTTCAGCTCAGCTCCATTAAGTTTAATTCAGCTCCTTTCAGCCGGAAAGAATAAAGTTGGTAAACTATATGCTTTTGACTCTATATATGAAATTTTGTGATTATATTGAATAATTGGAAAGTAGAAAGATTTTCTAAGGTTTTTTTTATTTGTTTTATTTAAACAGAGTGAACTTAAATGTCAATTTGATATTTTGCATCCCTAAGCTAGTTTGTTATCGGATCATTCATCAGGGATAGACGTCAGTTTGTTAATCTACATATTTTTAGCCTTTTAATAATTTTTGAACATATTTAGAATCTTGAAATTTGTGATAAAAACAAACTTGTGAGTTTTTAATCAGGTAACTAATCGATTACTCGCAGCTAATGTATAATCTGAAATCAATTAGTTTATTTATTAGATTTCCTTATTTCTTATAGTTATTGCATGTCTTATCATATAATTCATAATATCACCATGTTCATTGTCAAAGCATCCAACTTTATTGATTGTTTTGCCATAATAACTATGATTAGTGAGTAGTCTAATTACTAGCAGGGTGCGATTAGACCCCAACATGGGTTGTTTACTTATTTTATTTCACCAAATAAGTTGTTAAAAAGGGGATTTGTTGGGTTAACTAAAGGGATTAATTTGTCATTGCTTCTTAGAGGTTATAGTTGACTTTAGACCCTTGACCGTCAATGAGAATTGGCTAGGTTTGGAGTGAAATGCTTCTTGTGGAGTAGTTGCCTACTTGAGTTGAACCCGGGAGGGAGAGCTTGAGAAGGGTACATTTAGTTTTCGGTTTGAAATCGATCCTTGGAAGAGGGAGTGGGATGACTGTGAATTATCGCGAGACTAATGACTTGAGTCTTTGGGAGAGGTGAGTGGAAATAGGCCAATTTCGGTGAGCCTTGACCCTAGAGTTAGGATTTTGATTCATGAGCCCGGGAGGGAGTTGAATTTATAGTACTAGTGTCCTATTGTGAACCCAGGAGGGAGACAATAGGCGAATTAGAGGCGTTCCTCCCAATATCTACCCTTAGACAACTAATTAATGAAATTGAATGGTGAATCACAAATGTTGGTAGTTGAAGTCGTGCCCTAGGCCTTTCTCTAATTGATAAAAACCCATATCCAATTGCTTGTTTTCTTAATCTTAGTACTCACTTAGTTCTTATACTTCTTGTTCTTTAGACTAATTGTTAGATAGCACCCAAACTTGTTTTTATTAGACTTGGCTAAACCATTAAACGTAACGATTAGTAATCTAATTTGCTCCTTGTATGTGTTCGTTCGACCCTTACTAGTGCAACGATACGTGCACTTGCGAGGTAAAACTTATACCATCAAATCTGTTATTGGGCCGGGATCTGTCTTGGGCCTTATCAGGTCATTCTGTATAAGATCTTAGAGAGTACTATATAAACTCTTTAAGCATCTCCCTAGCAGTCATGCTTATCATACCATCTGAATCTGTAATATGAAAACTTCTCACACATTAATAAAACTCTCTCCCTTCTACCATGTGGACGTAGCTAACACACCGTTAGTGATCCACATAAATCTGTGCGTTTCTTTCTTTATTATTTTTTTATTTGTCTTTCTTGCTTCTGTTATAACAAGTAGAAACATTGGGGTTGCAGTATGTCATTTGGCTGAAGATAACACTAATACTGAACTTGATATGGTTGAAGGAACGAATTAATTTGGAGGAAATTAAATTAGGTGTTTTGCTTGATCGATTAGGGAAAATTAGTATGTTGTGTGTTGTTTTTGTTTGTGTATAAAATGGAGAACGTCAGGTTATAAGGGTTAAAGTCAAAGGAAAATGGTTGTGCAGGTTACCCTTTTATCAGTTCAGTATTAGTTAAACATTAGTTTGGATTAATATAAGGAGAGGAGGCTCAGTTTGGATTATTCCCATGAAATAACCCTATTTTTTAACCTATATCGTTAGTTTTGACCATAAATGATGAAATAGTTGAATAGAAATTATCGTGGATAATTTAAAACAAATAATATTTCGATAAACGACCCTAAAAAACAATAAAATAGTTAAACACGGATAAAACCGTCTAATTTCTTCCAATCACAAAATTTCAAACAAAAGATTACATAAAATCATGGGAATTAATTGGAGTAGGATCATAAGGACGTTCCCATATGCACGCGTCCAAAAGCAACGATATGCTATAACCTTCAATAAGCATTATTTCCTGCATAAATGTTAGGAAATGAGAATTTAGTAATATTAATTAGACTATATTTAGATATATTGGATGATTATTTCATGGGAAATTTCGTAAAAAGAGTGAGACCATCATCCTTATTTTATGTAAAATTGAAATCTATGTGAAATTAAATACCCCCATTTCTCCAAGAGAATAGAAAATAAGCATCTGTTAATTTTCAATTGGTCTTGTTTAAAACCGTATTAATTATTTTTTTCATTAAATAAAATTTAGATTGGATGATTATTTATGGGACATTAAAAGTAATAAAGGTAGCCCGGGCGATTGAAATAGTTTAGGAAGGTATAGCTAAGAGTGAGACCATCATACCCGCTCATTCAATTTAGATTGGATGATTATTTATGAAATAAAGGTATAGCTAAGAGTGAGACCATCATCCTTATTTTATGTAAAATTGAAATCTATGTGAAATTAAATACCCCCATTTCTCCAAGAGAATAGAAAATAAGCATCTGTTAATTTTCAATTGGTCTTGTTTAAAACCGTATTATTTCAGACTTCTCATAATACTCTCTTATTTTTACCTCTATTCTATTCAAGAGGTCAGAACTGTATTAAGTTAAGATGGTCTTAAATAAAAATCGATACTTATTTTAGTTCATCGATTTTACAATTATCAAGTTTTAGTCAAACACCACCTTACAAAAATAGGGAGTAATTAAGAATGATATACCATGCAAGTAGTTGACTTGTGAAAACAAGATGCCCGTACGTTTAGAGGAGTAGCCCAAAACAAAGTAGAATAATAATTGAAAAACTTCCAAGCGTAGTTGACATTCCTCTTGTTCCTGCGCCGGTCAGATAGTAATCAACGTCATATTTTTTCCGACGTATGTGTAAACATTCATAAAAAACTAATACAGGTCAAGCAAATTATACCTGTTGACCCTGACGGGTTGGACTTCAAACCCGGTAAACTTGATGGTGGAGGCGGAGATGCATTATCTTCGTCGTTAAAACTAAATGGAGGCGCTAAATCTTCGTCAGGAGAGTCCGGGGTAGTTGGAGTATCAGGAGAGCTCTCTGGAGGAGACGGAACGTCAGGAGAGCTCTCTGGGGGAGGTGAGCCGACATCAGGGACGAGTGTTACGGTGAAATCATAGGGTGAAGTCATAGTGACACTAGACAATTTATAACTTAACGTACAACTAGGGGTAAAAACTTGTCCCAAAAATGCCCCTGGATAGTCTGCCGTAAAATTCCCAAACCTCTGTTCCAAGCATGTTTTGCAATCAGAGGAGGTAAGATCCTGATTGCATTGCGCGAGGGCGTAAATGGTTTCGGTTGAGTAATCGGCTGTCCCCGTCGCAAAATAACGCGACGAGTCAGCGAATTCGGAAATGACATCACTTATAAGGGTTTCGAATGTTTTAGACAAAAGGGTGTCAAATTCAGTGTCGTTAATAGGATCGAGGCCGTGTATTGTGTATGATGGGAGTTCCTCCATAATGGAGAATATTGTATAATTGGAGTAATATACGGTGCACTCTTGATAAAATTGTATGCTTGCGACACTTCGAAAGCATTCTGAAACTCTGTCGAGAGTGCTCGTGACACAACTTTGACAAGTGTCAGAACTCATATCGTAGCGACACGAAAAGAAGGCATTGACTTGTTCAGTACCGTTACCAACGGTAATGGTATTGAAGTGGGTGGTTGATGCAAGGGAAGCTAGTTCAGTGATTGCGGTATCAATGTTAGATCCGTAATCACTAGACAAGCTATAAGTCCCATACCCTTCATAACAATCTTGATGAAGGTATTGAGCGTCGGTGTAGTGGTGAACTAAAAGAACAAAAAAAGCGACTAATGTGATTTTTTTTTGAGAAAATGTAACCATTTTTGTATAATTATTGGATAATAATAATTGCGAGCTTTTTAGTTTTTAGTTATTGTACGTGATTCCAAGTTATACGGAGTAAGTTGGTACTCGGTGTTATATATGTGAGTTTTGGACGGCAAAGAATGTTCAAAGTCAAATATAGAGCTGTATTAATTAGTTGTAGCTTCTTGTTTAACAGAAATGATTAGTCGCGAAGCACCAAGTTATATAAATGATATGATCGTATTAACATAAAGAAAGCGTAGGTTATGTGATAAACTATCGATAATAAAAGCATATTCTCTTAATAGCTCATTCAATTCGTCATGTAACTACCGTAGTACCGTGTCATGGTGTGGAAGGCGGTAGCGGACTAAAATAAAAATACATTTGTGTAGGAGACTGACCGGCCTCTCGGATAATTGTTAATACGAACAACTTGTAAAGAAAGCGTAGGTTATGTAATTTAATTTGTCAAGTTGATTTAGACCTCAGAGTTATAGAGTATGTACCGAAAAGTCAGAAGGCACTCTAATTCAGCTAAATAGTTTTTTTTTTTTTTTTTTTTTTTTTTTTTTTTGGCGGAAATGAACAATAAACTAAAAAATACAGCTTAAGTTTGGAGAGTATATTAGGGGGGCGGGTCAAGGGACAACATTACAGTAGCTGATCGAGTTAATATTACAAACAGTTTTTACAAAATTGGCGCAAAATGCCAACAAAAGTTTCCGTCGCATGGGGAACGATCATGGAGCGAGTAACGAGCGAGAGAATCAGCTATCAAGTTGGTTAATCTTCCTTAATTCGAATAGGATCTTCAAGAACGGAGGGACTTTTAGATGTTCCCTGCACTCCATAATAATATTAGCAAGGGGCATAAAGGAGGGGAGCTAGACTACACAAGATTCAGAGCAACTTTGCAATCCAAACCAATGATACAAGTGTCCTTGAACCTAATCGCATAATTAATTCTTTCCCTAATGGCAAATATTTCACCCGCTAAGGGATTAGGAGCGAGGCAACGAGTCGACAGCCCATTAACCCACCGACCAGTCCAACCCCTCACAACACCCCCTATTCCACAAAAGAGAGAGGTAGAACAAAAAGACGCATCAACGTTGATTTTTTGGCAGAGCTCAGGGGAAGGGAGCCAGGGGCTACATGAAGGGCTAAAGATAAAGTTAGGGGTAGGGGAGGGAACACCCAACAAGGGATGTTGGGTGGAAGTCCAGTCAAAGGTGAGATGGTAGACACGGTCAAACCAAGGCCTAAGAGGGGGGGGGGGGGCACTAAAGAGGCGTTCATTGCGTCTAACCCAGAGATGCCATAAAATGAAGGAGAAGTAGGGGGCCAAGGAGCCCGAGAGGAACATAGATTGGTGCTAAGCCACTCCTGGAGATTGGAACCAAAGAAGTCAGCTAAATAGGTTAACATATTACAAACAAAATGATTTTAAGGATTTTTATCATCAAAGAAAAAACTACATTCCGTGCAGTATAATGATTTTTCTTAATCAAGTTTAATGACATCAATATTATAAGTTTACAACGTGAATGATAGAGAAAGTACTAGGTTGTCGTAAATACTAGAATTAACTACCAAACTAACAATTTATAAGCCAAACTAACTCTAGACTACTCTAATTGATAAAGTAATATAGTAAGGTTCGAACCCAAGAGAAGGACTTTAAAACTAAAGACTTGAATTGTAAACTACTCCCTCCATAGCACACCAATGGTAACATTGACTTTTTCACACTTGTTGATACACGTTTTGCAACGTAAATATCTTTAGTTACACATTATTAAAAATTATAAAAAATTGATATTTTTACAACATTCAATATGATAAAAACAAGATCTCACATGACTATATTTTGTCTTATAGATTAAGAATAATAACGAAGTTTCCCTACGACCATGAATAGTGCCAAGATTCTCAATGTTACTGATGCGTGTCTAAAATACGATGTTTCACACTCTTTTCTACACGCATTTCAGAGCTCAATTGTGCAATATATGCCTATATTTCCCTATTTTCCTCTACTTTCGTGTTTTTGTACTTTACTGCAGAAATGTGAAGAATTGAGCGGAAATCGAGCCAAATCCGTCCCCGAGTAATCTGCATTGCAAATGACGTAAAGGAATTGCTTAAGGAACGAGCTTGGTGCGCAATCCAAGGCCCGGAAGACAAGTCCACGAGTTAAAAGAAGTCAAGTAGCAGCTTAGCCAGTCGACCGACCAACCTAGTCAGTCGATCGACCAAGGCTCGATTTCGAAGCTACTTGTTTGAGGAGCGATCGATCGACCAGCATCTTTAGTCGATCGACCATTTCGATTCCGATTTAGATTTAGAAAGCCCGTGAAGTTTAGGTTTTAGAAATAAGTTGTTGCGTTGATTGCTATATAACGTAACACCAGCATCTAGTTTTAATATCGAATAATATATCAGAGAATACATTAAGTTTCACATCATGATAATTTAGTTTATTTCCGAGTTAGGGTTTTGGGTTATCGACTTTAACATTGGATTTCTGCCTTTGCTCTTAATCTTTCCTCCTGAATCTCGGTATTGACTCTGCCCTAATTTCAGTTTTATTGTTTTGTTTCCATTGTTAGTATAGAATTGATAGTTAGTGTTCCCAAGCCAATTATCGTTTCATCATCATTGCTATTTATTTTAAGTATGAATTCCGTAATTGTCATGAGTTTGATTGTTGTTTTTACCTTCATCATGAGTAGCTAAACCTCTAGTGCTAGGATGTAGGCGATTTATGGCATAGGCGGCATTAGATTAGACACGGCTTGAACCCGCGTGTCAGTCGATCGACTGACCTTGTTGGTCGATCGACTGACCTTGTAAGGTTATCCCTCGTTTTAATTGTCTTTAATCTTGTATTTAACAAATCGAATGCATGCGACCAGTTAGATACCTATTTTGTGACTGACCCATTAGATCAAAAGATAGGGAAAGTTATTTGACCATCAATTAACTCGACTAAACTGTGCTAAGATCGAAAGGTAGGTATAGTTTAGACCATTAGTCACTTTTCAGGACGAAAGTTAGTATTAGTGACATTAGGGACCTATAGCGAGATCGAGAGATGCTATTTGTTAGGAGTGGACCGAGAGGACCTCTTATTTCCCGCCTTACCTGTGTTTGATTCAGACCGACTTAGTTTGCTGCCGCCGAAGCTATAATGACCCGATCATCCTAGTACCTTTCTTTTATCTGTTTAAATCATATCTTTAGTTTATTTTCCTCTTATTGTTATTAGATATAGACCAATTCAAATCAACCCCCATAATAGTTACCTCGGACTGATCATAAAACAACTAGAATTTACAACTGCCTCCTTGTGGTTCGACCCTGTTACCACTAGCCTAGGTTAGTCTTAATAGGAGATTATAAATTTTATCTTTGGTACTCACAACGACGGGTATCAAATTTTGGCGCCGTTGCCGGGGAGGCAATAGTCCTAATTTTAGTTGTTTTTATTTTCAGTCTTTCTCAGTTTAAGGGACTTTTGTTCCTTAAACTTTTCTTATATTCTTGTTGTAGTTTCATCTTATGCGCAGGTCACAGGGTGGAGAATTAGTACCATTGAACCCTGAGATTGAGAGATCCTTGCGCGAGTTGAGGCGAACACGAAGAGTATTACCGACAGAGGAAGAGCTGAGTACTCTATCAAGCTATCACGAGAACGAACTGTTCGAAGAAGACCCACAGTCTTCACCCGTTTCCACTTCTTCAGCCGAGACAGTTACTTCTCCGGAAATTCCAGTCATGGCCGAGGAAGCGAGTATAGCTAGTTTTTCCGAGCCGACAGCCGACAATTTATACAAGGGGTTCGAATTACCGGGAGATGCCAGAAAATTCGAACCAAAGCCTGCCTACATCACTATGGTTGAGAGAAATCAGTTTGGGGGAGCTGCAAACGAAGATGCAGCTAAGCACATGGAGACCTTCATAGACTACTGCTGCTCCATTCCCCCACCAAATGGCGTGACCCAGGACCAGATCAAGGAGACAATGTTCATCTTCTCCCTTCGCGATGCTGCAAGGGAATGGTATAGAGATCTGGACCGAGCCGCTCAGGAGATCACTGATTGGAATACTTTGGCATTAGCGTTCTACAAGAAGTACTTTTCTGCTTCAAGGACGATCGCTATTAGAGCCCAAATCACGGGTTTTAAGCAAGGGCCAGATGAAAATTTCCATGAGGCATGGGTCCGATTCAAGAAGTTAGTGCGAACCATACCGCACCATGGGTTTGCAAAGTGGAGTTTGTGCAATCATTTCTACAATGGGTTGTACGATGATCAGAGGGCCATTTTGGATGCTGCTGCCAATGGAAGATTCGCTGAAAATTTGGGAGCAACCAAGGGGTGGAAGATCATTGACGATCTAGCTACCCACAAGGCCGAGTATGGGAATTCGAGAGGGAACCAGAGAAGAGCTGCTAAGTCCTCTTCTGTTGCTGCGCTTGAGGCTCTCACCGCAAGATTTGACAAGTATGAGCTAGGGGGAGCTTCTAAAGGTGGAATATACCAAGTTAATGCCGTGTCAGACGGTCCCTTCGTCTGTGAAAGGTGTGGAGTTGAGGGCCATGTCTCGAAAAATTGCCCTAGCCCCTTTGAATCTTGTGCTGCCTTTCAACACTATAGGCAGAACAACACCTACTACGAGCCACCGCATCCGAACTTGAGTTGGAGGAGCCAGAATGTCCAAAACCCAACTCAACCTCCGCCACAGCAGCAGCCATATGTACCTCCACATCAAAAGCAACAGCAATACCAGAAGCCTCCTTATGTGCCGCAACAACAATAATCACAAAACTCTGAGTTCTCCGAGCTTAAGAATCTGTTGCTAAAGGAGTCCCAAGCAAGAGAGGCCGGGATGAAGTTACTTGTGAGCCAAATTGCTCAACTGGCTAGTAAAAGTAACACTCGAGCTCCCGGACACTTACCCACTCAACCCGAACAAAAAGAGACCCTAAATGCCATCACCTTGAGGAGCGGGTCCACCCTTGATGGTCCTGCCATGGTTGAGGATGCTGTCGAGAAAGGTGAGCCAGAAACAAGCCAAGAGAAAGCTTCAACGAACAATTCAAAGAAAAAGACGTCTGCCAGGAAAATCAGTCGATCGACTGATATACCTAGTCGATCGATCGAATTACGGGTTCCGGGAGCTTCGAATCGTGCAACCCGATCGATCGATCGAGGAGGGTGGTCGATCGACCAATATCACTGCTGATGTTGAAGAGTTTCGTCCTTTAATGCCAACTAATCTCCGAGACCACTTGTTTCGGGGTACCACAGTCCCGAAAGTTTTGGGGGCAGACCCGAGTGCTGATGGGTCAGCTCCGGCTCCGAAGTTCGATCCAATGACGGTCAATGGGTCTCATTTGAGACGGTCTGAGGAGGGATCTAGCTTCAACAAAGAGAAGGTGACGGACTTTCAGCCTAAGTCCAAGGATACCGGCACACGCGATTTAGAAGAGAGGGCTAAGGTGCTCCTTATAGCCCCATATCCGGAAAGACTCATGCCGACCAAAGAACAGGTATCTTTCAATAAGTTTGAGAAAGTTATCCGTAGTTTGAATGTGCAAGTCCCCTTCCTTGAGCTAGTTAACCAAGTACCCGCCTACACTAAATTTATGAAGCAACTGTTGTCAAAAAAGCGGTCACTTGAAACAGTGCATACTGTCGCACTCACCAAGGAGTCTTGTTCTTATCTGTCTCACACTGCGCCCCTTAAGTTAGAGGATCCGGGTAGTTTTTCCGTCCCTTGTAGCATAGGTACCTTTTCTATCGAAAAGGCATTGTGTGACTTAGGGGCCAGTATAAGTGTCATGCCCTTGAGTTTAGCTAGGAAACTCAAGTTGACCCGGTTTGCTATCACAGAAATGACAGTTCAGATGGCTGACCGATCTGCGGTCGAGCCCATAGGAGTCCTAGAGGACATACCCGTCCAGATAGGGAAGTTTTTCTTCCCTGTCGACTTTGTTGTCCTTGATATGCCTGAGGATGACCATATTCCCATCATTTTGGGTAGGCCATTTCTGCACACTGCTGGTGCAGTTATTGACGTCGGTTTAGGAACCTTGACCTTCAAGGTTGGGAAACACTCTATCATTTTTGCCCAACCTGCTAAAAAGAAGGACGCCATGTGGCCAGTTACTTGTAATACGGTCTCTGAAAAGAGATCGTACTTTGTTCTTCCTGAATCGTCTGTCCCTATTACTACTGCTGTATTAACCCCTCCGCCCCAAGATTGGGAGCAAAAAAGGAGGAAGAATCTGTTATTTTAGATAATGCAGGAGCTGGTTTGGGGAAGGAAGAGCCGTTGGATACTCCAGCTGTGGCAAAGCCTATCATTCAAAGAGGAGGTCTTGGATGCCTAAGCTATGGGACTGATGAGGAAGT
Organism: Silene latifolia; assembly: GCF_048544455.1. Lineage (NCBI taxonomy): Eukaryota > Viridiplantae > Streptophyta > Magnoliopsida > Caryophyllales > Caryophyllaceae > Silene > Silene latifolia. The sequence continues at coordinate 38,893,546 of NC_133527.1, read as the reverse complement.
TGAAGATGAGCCAACCAAGGTGAGACGGACTGATTTGGACTCCGACGACTCCGAGGGAGCCCTTGATTGGGGAGATGACGAAGCTGATCAGTTGAGTTCTCCAAATGTTGAAGCTGAGAAGGGTGCAACTGATAAGATGAGCACCATTGAGGCTACCTCTAGTAGCCAGAAGCCAACGAAGTGGGCCATACCGTGGTCCTTTTTGATCAACTATTAGTTGATCAAGTTCGTTATAAACTTCATTTTATCGCTTTCGAACTATTTTCTATTGCTTTTGTGTGCGCGAAAACTTCGCTTTTATTTCGTTTGCTTAGGATTTTCAAGTGTTTTAGACTTCGTTCTGGGTTTTGCGCAATTTTGGGCGCGTACTATTGTGCATTTGCAGGTATTTAGAGCTTCTTAGCTCAAATCATTGAGCAATTACGAAGAAAAAAGACACTCGCAAGAAGATGTTTTCGATCGATCGATCGACCGCACCATTGGTCGATCGACTGAATTGCAGGTTTACAGGAGCTACTGTTCACAACCACCTGGTCGATCGACTGCCTCTTTAGGTCGATCGACTACTGCTACTGCTATATTCGTTCACGACCTCTCCCCTGCTGTGTTTGGTCGATATGCGGACCTAAGGGAGTTTTCCACTCCACTTTATTTTCCGTCGAATCATCTATTTCTTCTTTTGTTTCAATTATGCATAATTTCTACGCTTCAAAATTGTTTTCTTCGGTCTTATGCGTGGTGTTTTCTGTCTTTCAGGTACTCTTGTTGGTAGCATCACTCTCATCGAAACCTCCTAGCTCACGCTGGTTTGGGGAGGTTTCCCTTTTGCTGCGCTTAAAGTCTTGTGAGTTCCCAAGTCTTTACCTTATGTCATTGTGTTTTTATTTCCTTTTTCTCGCAAATACCCATTTCTCTTTGCTTTCATCATATGATTTTGCACAATGGGGACATTGTGCGATTTGGTTTGGGGAAGGGTTTTGCGTCGCACTTCATTCATTTGTTTGCATTCACGTTTAAATTTCAGTTTGCATTGTTTATTTCATTTTCACATATATCAAAAATTCAATAAAAATTGAAAAATTTCAAAAATTTCCATAAAATGCACGTTTATTTTAGCATATAGGTCGAGTCGGAACAGTAGTATTTCTATGATGATTTTGCATTTGCACCTGTTTTGCCTGAGCCTTGCTAGCTTAACATGTTATTAGTAGAATCATAAATGCATATCTACGAGTTTTCGTTAAATTATTTGCTGAACCTGAGACTCGACTTTGAAAATTGGCAAGCTACATCATATTTCTTAGTTTTTAGAGCCTATAACTGGTGACATCTATGACCAGTTCATTTAGGAATGTGAGTAGTACTCCTTATGGGACATGTTTCCTTAATTTGCATGAATATGAATTCGATCTACTTAATACCTGTGTGCATTCGGTTTGTGGTTTGTCGACACATGTGGTAGAGGTTTCCTTTTCTCATTTTACCCATAAGCTTCACTATGCCAAAAATATCCTTTTTGTCCTATTTACTACATCCTACACATAGCCTGTCCCTTGTCAAGCTAGTAGTCTGTGTTTTCGGGATTGTCACTCAGTTTTTGGTAGCATATGCTCTGTTGAGACGATAGTTGGGAAATGGAATGAAAGAAAAAGGAAAGAAAGAAACAAAAAAAAAAAGAGAAGAGCTCTGTACTGTTCAAGGCAGTCGATCGACTGCCAATTATAGTCGATCGACTGAAGATCCGAGAAAGAAATCAATTCGCATAATTTAATCCTTATCTTTTGGCGATTTTTGCTCCCATGTTTCGTTTATATCCTATGGGGAGTTGTATTGATTTGATAGTTTGGAGATTGTGAGTTTTGTGCTTGTTATAGCACCGTTTCGTGTGATTTTGAGCAAGAAGAAGATGTTGTTATATGGTTCCGTTTTGGTGCTAGCTTGATCACCTGTACCTCCACTTTACCATAAAATGTTTTGCCTCTTCTTACCCATACCTCACATATCCCATATATACCTCAGCATGTGTCATTGGTCATCTGTTCGGTTGGAATGCATATGTACGGTTGTAGAGGTCGTTTTCATATTTTATTGCTGGCATGTCCTCATAGGTCGTAGTTAGGTGAGAGTCTTTACAAAATTAATTCTTTCTATCTTACAAATATATCACCTGTGCTTAATTGAGTGATTTGAGCGACCCGCGAGAGTCCAATTTGATAAGTCTCTAATGTCAACGGTTCAGCAGCCTTTTAACGACTTTATAATTCGTTTGCATGATTCACATTACTAATTGATTGTTGGTTGTGCATTAAATTGGTTTGGGCCCTACAGTTTGCATTTCGCTCTGAGATTGAACTCGTTCCATTAGGTCATTAGATCGAGTCTAGTTCTTGCTTGGGGACAAGCAAGGTTTGGTTTGGGGAGATTTGATGCGTGTCTAAAATACGATGTTTCACACTCTTTTCTACACGCATTTCAGAGCTCAATTGTGCAATATATGCCTATATTTCCCTATTTTCCTCTACTTTCGTGTTTTTGTACTTTACTGCAGAAATGTGAAGAATTGAGCGGAAATCGAGCCAAATCCGTCCCCGAGTAATCTGCATTGCAAATGACGTAAAGGAATTGCTTAAGGAACGAGCTTGGTGCGCAATCCAAGGCCCGGAAGACAAGTCCACGAGTTAAAAGAAGTCAAGTAGCGACTTAGCGATCGACCGACCAAGCTAGTCGGTCGATCGACCAAGGCTCGGTTTCCGAAGCTATCATTCTTTGAGGAGCGATCGATCGACCAAAGATCTTTAGTCGATCGACCAGATTTCGATTCCAGACGAGATTTAGAAAGCCCGTGAAGTTTAGGTTTTAGAAATAAGTTGTTGCGTTGATTGCTATATAACGTAACACCAGCATCTAGTTTTAATATCGAATAATATATCAGAGAATACATTAAGTTTCACATCACGATAATTTAGTTTATTTCCGAGTTAGGGTTTTGGGTTATCGACTTTAACATTGGATTTCTGCCTTTGCTCTTAATCTTTCCTCCTGAATCTCGGTATTGACTCTGCCCTAATTTCAGTTTTATTGTTTTGTTTCCATTGTTAGTATAGAATTGATAGTTAGTGTTCCCAAGCCAATTATCGTTTCATCATCATTGCTATTTATTTTAAGTATGAATTCCGTAATTGTCATGAGTTTGATTGTTGTTTTTACCTTCATCATGAGTAGCTAAACCTCTGGTGCTAGGATGTAGGCGATTTATGGCATAGGCGGCATTAGATTAGACACGGCTTGAACCCGCGTGTCAGTCGATCGACTGACCTTGTTGGTCGATCGACTGACCTTGTAAGGTTATCCCTCGTTTTAATTGTCTTTAATCTTGTATTTAACAAATCGAATGCATGCGACCAGTTAGATACCTATTTTGTGACTGACCCATTAGATCAAAAGATAGGGAAAGTTATTTGACCATCAATTAACTCGACTAAACTGTGCTAAGATCGAAAGGTAGGTATAGTTTAGACCATTAGTCACTTTTCAGGACGAAAGTTAGTATTAGTGACATTAGGGACTTATAGCGAGATCGAGAGATGCTATTTGTTAGGAGTGGACCGAGAGGACCTCTTATTTCCCGCCTTACCTGTGTTTGATTCAGACCGACTTAGTTTGCTGCCGCCGAAGCTATAATGACCCGATCATCCTAGTACCTTTCTTTTATCTGTTTAAATCATATCTTTAGTTTATTTTCCTCTTATTGTTATTAGATATAGACAAATTCAAATCAACCCCCATAATAGTTACCTCGGACTGATCATAAAACAACTAGAATTTACAACTGCCTCCTTGTGGTTCGACCCTGTTACCACTAGCCTAGGTTAGTCTTAATAGGAGATTATAAATTTTATCTTTGGTACTCACAACGACGGGTATCAGTTACCATTGGTCTAGTATGGAGTGAGTATTAATTACTTAGTTAAGACTCTAACTACTAATTAAGACTCACTAATCGACTTTAAAAACACACAATGGTCATTAACAATGACAAACAATAGATGAACATAGATCAAAGGGGAGTTGAGTTGATTGGTAACATGAATGTAAAAGAAAGTTGTAATCTTTACTAACAAGGCAATATGACAAACAGTTGGTGATACCCGTCGTTGTGAGTACCAAAAATAAGATTTATAATTTCCTATTAAGACTAACCTAGGCTAGTGGTAACAGGGTCGAACCACAAGGAGGCAGATGTAAATTCTAGTTGATTTATATTCAGTCTAAGGTAACAATTGTGGGGGTTGAATTGAGTTGGTCTACAGCTAAGAGTAAATAAAGACAATAAACTGAAAAGATGGTTTAAACAGATAAAGGAGGGGTACTAGGATGTTCGGTTCATTAAAGCTTCGGCGGCAGCATACTAAACATGTCTAAATTGAACACAAGTGAGGCGGGAAACAAGAGGTCCTCTCGGTCCACTCTTAACAAATAACATCTTTCGATCTCGCTATAGGTCCCTAATATCACTAATACTGACTCTCGTCCTAAAAAGTGACTAACGGTCTAAACTATACCTATCTTTCGATCTTAGCACAGTTTAGTCATTTTAATTAGTGGTCAAATAACTTTCCCTATCTTTCGATCTAATGGGTCAGTCTTAAAATAAGCATCTAACTGGTCGCATGCATTCGATTCGTTAAATACAACATTAAAATCAATTAAAACGAAGGGTAACCTCACGAGGTCAGTCGATCGACCGATAATGCCAGTCGATCGACTGACACGCGAATCAGACCGTGTTCAATACTTTGCCGCCTACGCTAAAATTCGCCTACATCCTAGCACAAACTATTTAGCTACTCATGCTAAGGGTAAAAACAATAACTTTAATAACGAAATTAACTAACGGATTCATGCTTGAAACGACAAAGGGAACAATTAACATAAACAACAAATTGGCTGCGGGAATTAACTAGCAATTCTACACTAATGACGAAATAAGTAATAATCTGGAAATTAGAACAGAAGGAATACCGAATTTCGCAGAAGGAAGAATTGAGTGATTGAAAGCACAACGGAAATCCAATGCAAATTAATATCCCAAACCCTAATTAGTAAACTAAAACTCAATGTAAATTTCTGATAATAAAGCTTGATCCTAGACTAGGTATTCTCAGTTACGTTATATAGAAAGTTCACGTAACAATTATTCCAAAACCTAAACTTAATGGGCTTCAAGTTCCTCGGTCTTTTAATTCCCGTCTGGAATAGCATCGTGGTCGATCGACTGAGGTGATGGGTCAATCGACTGCTTGGCAGTGAACAGTAGCTTCTGTAACCCGAGGGTTGGTCGATCGACCGAAGGTGGTGGTCGATCGACTACTTGAGCTGCTACTTGACTTCTATGAACTCGTGAACTTGTCTTTTGGGCCTTGAATTGCGCACCAAGCTCGTTCCTCAGGTGAATACTTCACGTCAAAATGCAATGCAGGATACTCGGGGACGGATTTAGCTTGATTTTCCGCTGGATCCTTCACATTTCTACAATAATGTACAAAATACGGAAGTAGACGGAAATAGGGAGAAATGCAGCATAAACTATGATACGGTCGTTCTGTACCAAAAATAAATACCTAAGTTACTACTAACAGAAGTCAGCGGTAAGTAGGGTCGATCTCCACAGGGAGGCTAAGTTGCTATCTATCTGTTTAATTCGGTCTGTCAGGGTGTCACAGAAATGGGGGTTTTGAATTGATTGTGAACTAACTAAAGTACTGAAACTAGAGGCAAGAGAAGGGAATAAAGGAAATTAAAAATAAGAGAAAGGAAGTATGCTAGGAGTCGGTCTACCGTGGCAGCTATCAGATCTTATACTATCGGGAATACTAAGGCGATTAGACTATTGATAAGAAGAGCTATGGTCATCACCTTTCGGTCCTTAAACCGCCCTAGAGCGTAAACAGCTTAACTTTCGCCCTCACTGCAATACCCTATTGTAATTAAGCAAGCCTTCCCTTCCAATCTTTCGATCTAGGTCGGGGTTAACTAAATTTATGGTCTCCTGCATGCCTTCATTCGACCGGATAACAATTAAATTGCCTAATACAATTCCTATCGCAAAACTAATCTATATAAGTCAATTAAAACATTGCTACCACGGCTTCCCTAATCCTAACGCACCACGGGATTTAGCTAGACATAATTAAAGGGAAAACAAGAAATAAAGGGAGAACAATAATCATAAGCATAAATTAAAGAGGAAAAGAAAGGGAAAGAATTAATTACTCAAATAGATCCGGAAGAAAGAACAGTAGCAAAGTAACAGTGTATGTGAAAAATAAGAGAGGAGAAGAGGTAATTAGAGAGGTGAAGAGGGAGAGAAGCAACGTCCTCCTCTTAGATTTATTTTATAGCCTAAAAACATAAACCTAATCTAAGCTTAACGTAAATTGAGGCCCAATAGCTTATAATTGCTCGATCGAACAGTTAAGTCACTCGATCGAACAGTTCCTGCGTCTGTTTACTCGATCGACCAAAAGATAAGGCTCGATCGAACAGTTGGCCACTCGATCGAACAGTTCCTGCGTCTGTTTACTCGATCGACCAAAAGAAACTGCTCGATCGAGTGGTTCCTGGTTCCAGCTCGTGTTGGTCTTGTAATTTGGTCTTTGACTTGGCCTTTTAGCTCCCGAAATAGCTTCACGCATCCCAAGACAACAATATTTCCCGCTCCAAATTATCTCTTCCTCCAAATGCATGCTAAACGGACGGTAAAAGGCTTGATTTCACTACTTTATGGCTCATTCCTGCAAATAAGACAAGAACTTCCAAAGTATGCAATTCGGGGCATATTCGTAGCAAATAACTACTAAAATAGCATAAAGATGCGTGCAAGAATAGACTAAAAAGACTATATAAAATGCACGTATCAAACTACATGAATGAGCTCTGAAATGCGTGTAAAATGGGATGTAAAACATCATATAAAAACACGCATCAAACTTCCCCAAACCGAACCCTTGCTTGTCCCCAAGCAAGAACTAGACTCGATCTAATTACCTAATGGAACGAGTTCAATCTCAGAGCGAAATGCAAACTGTTAACCTAAACCATTTTAATGCATTAACCAACAATCAATTAGCAAATGAATCATGCAAACGAGTTATGTAGTCGTTAAAAACATGCTGAACCGCCAACTATAGAGACTTATCAATTCGGACTCTCACGGGTCGCTCATATCACACATAGGCACAGGTGAATATATAGGAGAATAGGAATAATTCATTTTGTAAAGACTCTCACCTAACTGCGACCTATGAAGACATGCCAGCAATAAAATATGAAAATGACCTCTATGACCGTACATATGCATTCCAACCAAACAGATGACCAATGACACATGCCGAGGTATATATGGGATATGTGAGGTATGGGTAAGAAGAGGCAAAGCATTTTATGGTAAAGTGGAGGTACAGGTGATCAAGCTAGTACCAAAACGGAACCAAATGGCAACATCCAACTTCTTGCTCATAATCAAACGAAACGGTGCCATAGCAAGCACAAAACTCACAATCTCCAAAATACTAAATCAATAAACTCCCCAAAAAATATAATTGAATCATGGGGGCAAAAATCGCCAAATAATAAAGGCTGAATCATGCGAATTGATTTTTCCTTTTTCTTTCTTTCGAACTACAGTCAATCGACTATAAATGGCAGTCGATCGACTGCTTCTACAGTACAGAACTCTCTTTTTTTTTTCTTTTTCGAATCATTTTTTTTTCTTCTTTTTCTTTTATTTTCTTTCCTTCCTTCATTTCATTTTCCCAACTAAATCTCAATAAGAGCATATGCCACCAAAAATGAGTAACAACCCCAAGAACACAGACTACTAGCTTGACAAGGGACAGGCTAAATGTAGGATGTAGTAAATGGGACAAAAAGGGATATTTTTGGCAGTGTGGAGTTTATGGGTAAAATGAGAAAAGGTGACCTCTACCACATGTGTCAACAAACCACAGACCGAATGCATACAGGTATTAAGCAGATCAAGTTCATATTTATGCAAGTTGATGTAACATGTCTTATAAGGAGTAACTACTCACATTCCTAGATGAACTGGTCATGAATGTCACCAGTTATAGGCTCTAAATCTCAAAAATATGATGTAGGTTGCCAATTTTCAAAGTCAAGTCTCAAGTCCAGCCGATAATTTAACGAAAACTCGTAGGTATGCACTTATACGATTCTTCTAATAACATGTTAATCAAGCAAGGCTCAGGCAAAACAAGTGCAAATGCAAAATCATCATGGAAATACTACCGTTCCGACTCAACCTATATGCTAAAATAAACGTGCATTTTATTGAAATTTTTGAAATTTTTCAATTTTTTTTTTTGGAATTTTTGTATATATAAAGGAAATGAAAAAAAATAATGCAAAACAGAATTAAACGTGAATGCAAACAAATGATATGCGACGCAAAATCCTTCCCCAAACCAAATCGCACAATGTCCCCATTGTGTAAAATCATGTAATGAAGAAAAGAGAAATGGGAATTGCGAGAAAATAAAACATGAAGTAAAAGTCGGGAACTCACAAGACTTTAAGCGCAGCGAAGGAAACCTCCCCAAACCAGCGTGAGCTAGGAGGTTTCAGTAGCCAGCAGTGCTACTAATAAGTACCTGAAAGACAGAAAATACCATGCATAAGACTGAGAAAAACAATATTTGAAGCGGTAAATATGTGCACAATTGAGAAAATAGAAGAAATAAGGAAAGGGACGGAAAATAAAGTAGAGTAGAAAACTCCCTTAAGTCCGCATATCGACCAAACACAATAGGGGAGAGGTCGTGGATAGGTACATCAGTGTCTTCGGTCGATCGACCAAAAGGGGTAGTCGATCGACCAGATGAGCAGGAACAGAAGCTCCTGGAAAGCGCAACTCAGTCGATCGACCAATGAAGCCAGTCGATCGACTGAAAGTACTGATGTACTCCTTACTTCTTCGTATTTGCTCAATAACTTGAGCAAATGAGGTCTAAAAACCTGCAAACGCACAATAATTCGCGCCCAAAATTGCGCAAAACCCAGAATAAAGTCTAAAGTACTTAAAATCCTAAGCAAGCGAAATAAAATGCGAAGTTTTCGCGCACACAAAAGCAATAAAAATTGTCTTAACAAAGCAAATAAAATGAAGTTTATAACGAACTCGATCAACTAATAGTTGATCAGAAAAGACCACGGTATGGCCCATTTCGTCGGCTTCTGGCTACTAGAGGTAGCCTCAATGGTGCTTATCTTAGCCGCTGCACCCTTCTTAGCTTCTACATCCGTATGACTCAACGGATCAACATTCTCATCATCTCCCCAGTCAAGAATCTCTTCGGGCTCATCAAAATCCAGATCAAACTTTCTGGCTTTAACTGGCTCGTCATCAACTATCTCATCAATTCCATAGCTCAGGCAACCAAGGCCTCCTCGTTGAATGATCGGCTTCTTTACAGCTGGCACAACTTGCAGCACTTCCTTCCCCAAACCAGCTCCTGCATTATTTAAAACAACAGATTCTTCCTCCTTTTTGCTCCCAATCTGGGGCGGAGGGGTTATCACAGGAGTAGTAATAGAGACAGGTAAGTCAGGAAGCACAAAGTACGATTTCTGGTCCGAAACCGTGTTACAAGTCACCGGCCACATGGGGTCCTTTTTCTTAGCCGGTTGGGCAAAGACAATAGAATGCTTCCCCACTTTGAAAGTCAAGGTTCCTAGACCGACATCTATGACTCGCACCAAAGAAGTGTGCGAAAAATGGCCTACCCAAAATAATGGGTATGTGAGCATCCTCAGGCATGTCAAGTACAACGAAGTCAATGGGGAAGAAAAACTTCCCTATTTGGACTGGAATGTCCTCTAAGACCCCTATTGGCTGGTGATGCGTGTCATTTATATGATGTTTTACATCTCTTTTTACACGCATTTCAGAGCTCATTTGTGTACTATTTGCTGCATTTCTCCCTATTTCCGTCTACTTCCGTATTTTGTGCTTTATTGCAGAAATGTGAAGAATTCGACGGGAAATCAAGCCGAATCTGTCCCCGAGTAAGCTGCATTGCAAATGACGTAAAGGAGTTGCTTAAGGAACGAGCTTGGTGCGCAATCCAAGGCCCGAAAGACAAGTCCACGAGTTAAAAGAAGTCAAGTAGCACTTAGCGGTCGACCGACCAACGTAGTCGATCGACCATGGCTCGGTTCCGAAAGCTCTTCGTTGTTTGAGTATTGATCGATCGACCGCCATATTCATCGATCGACCAGACTTCGATTCCGATTTAGATTTAGAAAGCCCGTGAAGTTTAGGTTTTAGAGAGGATTGTTGCGTTGGTTGCTATATAACGTATGCATGTAGACATCGAATAAATCATCGAGTTTTCATCAGAGAACACATTAAGTTTCACATCACAATACATTAAGTTTTAGTTTTAGTTTGTTCGGATAATTAGGGTTTGCTATATCGATTCTTGCTTTGGAATTCTGCCTTGTTCCTAATCTTTCCTCCTGAATTTTCGGTATTCATTCATTACGCCTAATCCCGTTTATTGCTTTCTTTGTTAGTATAGAATTGATAGTTAGTGTTCCCAAGCCAATTATCGTTCCTTCATCATTGCTATTTATTTTAAGTATGAATTCCGTAATTGTCATGAGTTTTATTGTTGTTTTTACCTTCGCCATGAGTAGCTAAATAGCTTGTGCTAGGATGTAGGCGATTTATGGCTAGGCGGCATTAGATTAGACACGGACTGAACCCGCGTGTCAGTCGATCGACTGACATTGTTGGTCGATCGACTGACCTTGTAAGGTTATCTTCGTTTTAATTGTTTTTAAACTTGTATTTAACAAATCGAATGCATGCGACCAGTTAGATACCTATTTTGTGACCGACCCATTAGACCGAAAGGTAGGGTAGGTTATGTGACCGTCAATTAACTCGACTAAACTGTGCTAAGATCGAAAGATAGGTATAGTTTGGACCATTAGTCACTTTTCAGGACGAAAGTTAGTATTAGTGACATTAGGGACCTATAGCGAGATCGAGAGATGCTATTTATTAGGAGTGGACCGAGAGGACCTCTTATTTCCCGCCTTACCTGTGTTTAATTCAGACCGACTTAGTTTGCTTTGCCGTCGTCGAAGTCGTAATGACCCGACCATCCTAGTACCTTTCTTTTATCTGTTTAATCCATATCTTTAGTTTATTTTCTTCTTATTGTTATTAGTTATAGACCAATTCAACCAACCCCCATAATAGTTACCTTTGACTGATCATAGAACAACTAGAATTTGCAACTGCCTCCTTGTGGTTCGACCCTGTTACCACTAGCCTAGGTTAGTCTTAATAGGAGATTATAAATTTTATCTTTGGTACTCACAACGACGGGTATCAAATTTTGGCGCCGTTGCCGGGGAGGCAATAGTCCTAATTTTAGTTGCTTTTATTTTCAGTCTTTCTCAGTTTAAGGGACTTTTGTTCCTTAAACTTTTCTTATATTCTTGTTGTAGTTTCATCTTATGCGCAGGTCACAGGGTGGAGAATTATTACCATTTGACTCTGAGATAGAGAAATCTTTGCGCGGGTTGAGACGAGCACGAAGGATATTGTCGACAGAGGAAGAGCTGAGTACTCTGTCAAGCTATCTCGAACACGATCTGTTTGAGGAAGACCAACAGTCTTCACCCACCTCTTCGGCTGAAACAGTTACCTCTCCAGAAATCTCAGTCATGGCCGAGGAAGCGAGTATAGCTAGTTTTTCTGAGCCGACAGCCGCCGACTTGTACAAAGGGTTCGAATTACCGGGAGAAGCCAGGAAATTCGAACCAAAGCCTGCTTACATTACTATGGTTGAGAGAAACCAGTTTGGGGGAGCTGCAAATGAAGATGCAGCTAAGCACATGGAGACCTTCATTGACTATGACACGCCTGTCGTTGACCTGTCAAAAATAAAACCTAACGGTCTCAACTAAATATGTAGTAGAGGCAGTCGAGTATCGAATCCTCAGGGAGGTAATGCAACTACAGCTGTCTATCTCTAATCCTATGGTAACAATGGGGTTGATTGAATTTTTGGTTCTAAACTACGGAGTTAAAAGAAGAGAAATAAGGCAGAGAGCAAAAGAAAGCAAGAAATATGAATTAACTATCAATAAGAGGGAGACATGTCGGAACTCGGTTCACTACGGTAGTTTAACAACTCAAAGAAATGACTCGGGCACGAACTAACGCGAGACGGATATTAGAAGGTCCTTTCGGTCCACTTCCCACCCTAAAATACCACTAACTTAACTTTCGTCCTCATTAGGGCAGTCTATCGTTTATAGCAGGCCTATTTAATCCAATCTTTCGATCCAGGACTAATTGTAGCCAGATTAATGGGTGACATAGAAGCGTGCACTCAACTAGGTCGATAATTACAGTTATATTGCTATAGTGACAGAGTCTCTTTAACTAATTCGTCTAATTCATTTACTACAGCGTTGTCATTCTACCGTAGATCCCCTAATCCCAACATGAAGGGAGATTAGCTACTCATGACTATCGATAAACTAACAGCATACAAGATTCCAGCAGAAGACATAACGATATAATAGTAAAAAGCAATGATAAATAAATTAGGGCAAAGGGAAAATAAGAGCAATAACAAGAATTGAAACAATAAATGAAGGTTAATTATTATTAAGAGAGAAGAGAATTACAATCCGAGAAATTCCGGCGTAAAGAACGAAATCCCAGTGAAAACGATCCAACGTCGAAAGTAACAGTAGTCTAATGTCTATGGATAGAGAGTAAAAGATCGTTCAAGAGATTCAGAGATTAAAGCTAGATCAAAAGATAAAAAAGAGATCCCAATAACCTAGTTAAACATAGGTTATATAGCTAAAAAGTCTAAGTGTTTATGCGGAACTAAGCAAACACGGACTGATTAAGCCCATAATGTCGAAATCCTCTCGATCGAGTGGATTAAACCACTCGATCGACCAATGTCTCAAGAGAACTCCTCGATCGAACAGCAGGAACTCGATCGAGGGCTTGATCAAAGGCTGGTTACTCGATCGAGGAAGGAACCTCTCGATCGAGCTCAGGGAGCTTCAGGGACCATTCGATCGTCCTCCAAACAGCTCGATAGACCACCAATCAACTCGATAGACCACTTGGGTCTTCAATTCAGCTCACGTCTTCACCCAAATGCTTCGTAATGCGTGCAACGACTCTTCAAGTGCAGCATTCTCACTCTGGGACAATCCCGTCTCCTCTAAATGCATGCAAAAAGAACGAAATAGGGCATGGTTTCGCTACTTCCGCGATTATTCCTACAAAAAGGACAAAATACACCAAAGTAGCCAATTCGGGGCAAAATACTATAAAAACAGTATATAAATGCATAGAAATACGTGCTAAAATAGGCCAAAAAGACTATACATTAGGCACGTATCAAATCTCCCCAAACCAAACCTTTACTCGCCCTCGAGTAAACTCAAAACTAAACTAATGGAACGGAAATGATAACTCAGAGCTAACCTAACTTGTCCACTTGAACCACTTTAATGCAACAAAATCAACGATTAAAGCTAGACAATCAATACGCAAACGAATTATAAGTCGTTCAAAAAAATAAAGCTGACCTATCGACCTTGCAAGACCAACAAAACCGGACTCTCACGTGGTCACTCTTCTCTCATGAAGCAAAGGGCAAATGTTATATGTAAAAGAGAGAAGAAAAACAGTCACTCGCCTAATCACGACCTACATAGCATGCATGCAACAAAAATGAAAGACAATTCAAGTACTAATGCACACACTCCAACCAATAATGTCCGTCACAAACGAGGGGTTTGCAAATAATATGGGAATAGTGAGGTTCAGGTGAGAAAAGGCTAAACAAGTTATGGAAATGTGGAGGTAAAAGCGTCAAGCTAGTTCCTAACAGGACCATGATAAACCATCCGGATCTCAACTGTCTGAAAGACTAAACACAGTGCCCTTCACTTGGCACAAAACTCACTAGACGAAACACAATCTCCTCAAAAATGTAAAATAAGAGTGGAGGAGTCGACGGCGTCACAAAGTTCCCTTTTTTAAACACATCGTCTGAATTAACTAACTGTAACAACTAACCCTCTTGTCGATTGTACGTCTTCAAACATCTTCTCAACTCTGACAAGAGGGTCCAATTTTTTCACAATCTATCTCTTTCTTTTTTTTTCGTGAATCACATCATTTTTCATTTTTTTTTCTTTCTTCCTTCTTTCACGTTTTTTTCTCTTTTTTCAATACTTTTTTTTTTCTTTTTTTTTTTCTTTTCACTTCCTCCTTCCTCAATCCAAACACCAACTCCAAACGAGAATTACGGACCAAACTGCAACTGAAAACATACCACAAAAGGACAGACTAACTAGCTTGACTAGGCAGGCTTAGTTTGGAATGTGGCTAATGGGTCAAAAAGGCAAGTTTTGGCCAATGTGGAGCTGAATGGGTGAAAGATATAAAGAAAGGGAAATTGCAAGACCCTCCCTGCATGTGACACCAACCACAAACCCGAATATGTGCATTTGACAAGAAATTGAATGTCATAAATGTGCAAATGAGACGAACATGCTATGCAAGGAGTACTACTCAAAATTCCTAATGAACTGGTCATGAATGTCACCGATTATGGGCTCTAAAACTCGAATTTTTAAGTAGTTTGCCGTTTATCAGGTCAAGTCTAGACAGTCAGCTATTATTTGAACAGAAATTCGTAGACTATGCGAATTGACAAAGCTAAAAACCATCAATAAAGTGCAAGGTTCAAGTGAATTGACAAGTTAAGTGCAATTTCATCACGGGAATCTACCGTTCCGACTCAACCTAAATGCAAAAATAAACGTGAAAATTTTTTTTTTGAATTTTTAACATTTTTCTAATTTTTTTTGGATTTTTTTATTTTTAATGAAAATAAACAACAAATGCAAACTGAAAAATTAAACGTGAATGCAGAACAAATGCAGATGCAGACTCAAAAGGATGCAATACCCTCCCCAAACCAAAACGGACAACGCCCTCGTTGTCCTCCAGCATACACCAGCAGAAAAATGGGGGATGGGGGTATACAACCAATAAAAAGAAAAATAAAGGAGACGAAAAATAAAAAGAGTGAGAGAACATACAAAACACGAACTTCCCCAAACCAGCCAGAAAACTGGGGAAGTGAGTAGACCAAAGAGCTACTCGTCGTCGGACCGTCTCTCGTACTGACTCAACAAAACCGTCTCCCCAAACCAGCAAGAAACAAGGGGGAGACTCAGTCATCTCCATCCTGATCCTCCGGACCAGGTACGAACGGAGGGTCACTCGCCTCCTCTCTGGCAGCTCTCGCGGCGCCGCGCTCTGCCCAGAATCGCACCTCTCGTTCTACCGCTGTCTCCTCCTTCTCCTCATCCGAGTCGAGGATAGTGGAGGGTACCCGTCCGCCGGGTATCGGTAGAAGGAAGGATGCGGCCACCCCCCTCCGGAATCGGTCGCCGGGCCGGATGTGGAACTCGTAGAGAGGGAATACGACCAAAGCCATATCCCGTCTCATCTCGGTAAGGTACCCGCACAACTCCGAGGCAGGCATCACGACGCCCTTGGTCTGTGACCGCGGGCGCCTCTAAAGCGGGAGGGCAAACAAAATTGGCCGGAAAAACCGAACCAGAAGGAGGGTCAAGTGGAGGTGGAGTGTGAGACTGAGTGGGTGTGGGTGTAGGCTGAGGCGTGGGTGTCGGTCCAGCCTGGGCCTGAGTCTGAGTCTGAGCCTGGGAGCTAGAAGATGCTCCGGCCTCCCGCTTCCTCTTCTTCGTAGAGGGGGGAGGGGTGAAGGTAAGGTGGTAAGAAGGTGGAGGTGGCCTCGCTCCCTCAACAGCAGAGGAGAGCGGTAAAAGTGGGGGAAGGGTAGAGCACGGCAAGGTAACAGACGTGGAACTACAGATCTTCCACGTCCTCGCGCTCCCCTTCGCCTTGGGAAACCAGGTTAAGGTAACCATGGCATCCAGGTCAAGATAAGCCACCTCATCGGGTACACTGAGTCCTGGCTCAGTGGGGTAAAGGTGGCGGGCAATCCTAGTCACCAGCCCGCCGCAGACAACTGAGGTCTTAACCCGAGTCCCAATACCGTTCCA
Source organism: Silene latifolia (assembly GCF_048544455.1). Lineage (NCBI taxonomy): Eukaryota > Viridiplantae > Streptophyta > Magnoliopsida > Caryophyllales > Caryophyllaceae > Silene > Silene latifolia. The sequence continues at coordinate 38,877,373 of NC_133527.1, read as the reverse complement.
ATGCTGAGCTACTAGAAAGGCAATGTTCAGAACAAACGAGGTACCGTAGTCAATGTTGAGGTACCCCGCGAGAATAGCTAGCTCAATGTTGGTAACGTTATTGGGCTCAGGGCGCCCAAAAATGGTCTCTCCTAGTAGACGCAAGTAGTAACGGGGCGCAGGTAAATGAACATGAGCTCCCTTCCGTGCCTGGAAGGGAGTGTGAGAGAGAGCAGCCCAAAGTGGCTGAAGGAGCTCTCTAGGTGGGGCAGTGGGACCATCACTAACTAGTCCCAAAACCTGCCCAAACTTGGCCAAGGTCCAGTGATGTGACTCATTGTGGAGTCGGAAATGAATGCAGGCCCTGGAGTGGTCAGCCTGGTAGGTGTCGGTGTCGAAGGAATAGGAGCTAAAAAACTCGTAAGTAAGGGTACGAATAGTAGCCTCCTGCATGTGAATCAGACCCGACATACCCGTCCCGTTCAATAAACTACAGACCTCCTCATAGATGCCTAAGGTCTCTAAGTCAGCTCGTGCGAGGAAACGGGTGGAGGAGAGGGGGCAACGAAGTAAAGCGACTAACCGGTTCCGGTGAGCCTCTGAAGTGAAACGTACCGAAGGCATCTTCGGTAGAGGTGCGAGTGCGCCCTCCCTCGTAGAAACAGCCTCAGAAGGGCTGGAAGTAACGGCTAACTGGCTAGCCTGCGGGTGTGGCCTCGGTGGTAGCATACCGGGCTGCTGGAAGCGAGGAGTGCGTCCACAGTCCAGCAAAGAGAAAGGCCTGGTGGAAGTAGTGCTAGAAGCAGGGACTGTAGTGGTTACCAGGGCCGTAGTGGTGACAGCAGGGACCACTAACTCGTTCCCAGACGAGCTGGACGAGCTGGAGGACGTACTGGTGGAAGGTAAAGAACTCGCGTCCATCCTGCGAAGTATCAAAAGGGCACGAAATAAGAAATATGCTGCTAACCGTGGTTAAAACAACCCGCTAACCAACATGTGGCAGCAACTAGGAGGCCCTATCAGTTGGAAAATTCGACTTCCAGAAATCAAAAACAAGCAATTCCTCATAAATTTTCGAAAAACAGCATGTAAATGGTGATAGGGGACGGAAAACGGTTAACAGCGGTTAATAATAGTAACAAGTATGCGATAACCGCAATTACAAGGCAAAACAGCCGTCTGACAGTCGAAATTTCCGACTCACAGGAACCCTAATCGCAAAAATCGCGCAAGATTCGAATTTAAAGTGTAAAAACAGTAAGGAATTGCTAAGATAACATCAACAAGCTAATCAAGGGCAAATAAACACAATTTAATCGAATAAATTCGACTATACATGGGATTTTCGAACCCTAATTCAAATCACCTCATAAAAATTCGAAATAATCGAAGATAAAATGCAAAGAGGTTGAATGAACACTTACTTGATGATGATTGACCTACAAATTAGCAATTAAACTCCAACAACACGCAACAAAGGCGGATTTTCAATTGAAAAACCGCAAACCCTAATTCCCCTTTAAAACCGTGAAAATGAGCACAAAGTAAGGGGGAAATAAGGGGCTATCGAAGAATAACTAGCTAGCAAAGGAATGTAGGTGGTGGATTTGATAAATTTGGGCAAAAATTAGGGATTTGGGGTAAATGGGAATCGCACATTAAGGGGAGTTTTAGACGGAAATTATGAATAAAAAATAGAAATGAAACTGAAATAAGGAGTTAAGTGTAGAAAAACTCCCGTCTACTGTTCATTTCAGTCGATCGAGTGATTTTACGTCACTCGATCGAGGACTTTCTGATGTCCCTCAGCTCGATCGAATAAGAAACCTTTCGATCGACCTCTTCCTCTGTGGTCTTCCTCGATCGAGTAGCCAGCAGACTCGATCGAACCAATTTCCATTCGATCGAGTACAAAAATACTCGATCGAGGACTTCCTCGTGTAAATTCCTTTGAATTTCCATCTTTACTTCCCCGGAATGCGTGCATTTCCCCAAACCTGCATAAAACATGTCCCAAAATACCAAATATGCAGAACACAGTCTATAGTCTTAGTCTACACTAAAAAAATGTCTAAACTAATTATCCTAATTAAAAAATGCAATAAAGAAATAAATTCAAAAGAAATTCAAACTAAAATTTGTTACAATTTGTTACACGGGGCATTTCCCCGTTTAATTCCCATTAACTGTCAGCAGCCCCTTCGTGGGCTTCTGACTGGAGGACGTCACTTCAGCGATGCTGACCGTCCTCTTTGACTTCCATGAACTTGAATTTCTGAGAGGAGGAGGAACATAATTCCAGTCTATGTAGGTCCGAACTGCCTTCGTTCTCGCCCCTCTGTCATCTTCCTTGGCATCCTTTGCTCCAGGTTGATTGATAATGGTCTTACCACGTCCTTTGACAGCTCCTTCCTTGCCTTCATCTGTACCTGCAGTAAGGGAAACAGACGGATCTTCCTCCTTTTTGCTCTCAGTATGAGGCGGAGGGTTAGCAACAATAGCAATATTCTCCAAAATTGGAGTGTCAATAATAGGGTCAACAGAAGAAAGGGCATTACAAGGTTGAGCCTGCATGGGAGCCCTCCGGAACTTGGACTGATGAAAAGTCAGCTCCTCATGCCCTACCTGGAAGGTCAAAGTCTTCCCCCCGACATCTATCACTTTGCAAAGGCGGTGGACAAAAATGGTCTCCCTAAAATGATAGGGGTATGCACATCTTCGGGGATATCTAGGACGACAAAGTCAACGGGAATAAAGAACTTCCCGATCCTAACAGGTACGTCTTCCGCTACACCTAGTGGCCGTGATAGACTACGGTCGGCCATCTGGACAGTCATATTGGTGCAACTCAGCTTGGTCACACCAAGTCTCTTAGCTAGAGACAAAGGTAAAACACTTACGCTAGCGCCTAAATCGCATAGCGCATTATCAATCAATTGCATTCCTATGTGACAAGGGATCGAAAAACTACCCGGGTCTGATTGCTTGAGAGGTAGCTCATTTTGAGACAGGGGCGACCCCATCTCAGTCAAAGCTACAGTCTCACTATCATTAATGGTCCTCTTACGTGCTAAAATATCTTTCATAAATCGTAAATAAGAGGGTACCTTCATAAGCAACTCGATGAACGGTATGTAAAACTTCCAAACTCTTCAACAGTTCAACAAATTTGCTAAATTGTTGATTAATCCTGGTATTCTGCAGCCGCCTCGGGAAGGGAACAGTAATTGGAATCTCAAGTCCCTTATTTCTCGCCTCCAAAGTGTCTTCCGGAGCAAGTTCGGTGTCCTTTGGGCGCTTCTTACCTCTCGAACGAGGCCTTTCTGGTACTTCATCGCTTAAACGAGCACTAGCAGGCTCTCGAATAAGCTTCCCGTCAACAATATCAGGCGATCGAGCAATGGGTCCACTCGATCGACCTGTTTCTTCATCAACTTTAGTCGATCGAGCAACAGCATTACCACTCGATCGACCATCTTCACTTCCATTCACTCGATCGAGTGGAGTGACTACTCGATCGACCAAGATCTTCACCATTTCCACTCGATCGAATCTGTTCAGCACTGCAGACTTGATCGATCGAGTAATCGCTTTCGTCGTGAGTCCCTTTCTCTTAACGAACACTGTTCATCATCTCGTTCTGAAACTCCCGTGTCCGATTTCTTCATTTCTGGTCCCTCATAAGAGAGACCGCTTCTCAACTCTATCAAATGTACCGTCTCATTTGGGTTCTTGTCATTTTGAGTCGGTAAATGACCGGGCTTCCTTGAAGATTGATTTTCAGCCAACTGCGCAACTTGGGTCTCAAGTGCCTTGAATGCCGTGTCCTTTTGCTGTAATTGCTTTGCAATGGACTGCATCATGGTCTTTAACTCTCCCATCTCACTCACCCCACTAGATGACGAAGCACCTTGGTTAGGAGGGTTGAAAGACGGAGGCTTCTGATAGCCTTGTTGCTTCTGGTGTGGCGGAATGTAAGGCTGCTGCTGATTTGGAGGAGCGGTGGGGTTAAGCACGTTGTTCTTATTACTCCACCTCAAATTGGGGTGGATATTCGGCTCATATTGAGCGTTGTTTTGCCTGTAATGTTGGAAGGCAGCACATTGCTCATAAGGACTAGGACAGAAATCTGAGACATGTCCTTCTACCCCACACCTCGTACAGACGAAAGGACCGTCTGTCATAGCATTAACCTGGTACATCCCTGGCTTGAAAGCTCCCCCTAGCTCATACTTATCGAACCTAGCGAGAAGGGCTTCTAATGCAGCCACCAAGAGGATTCAGCGGCTCTCCTTTGATTTCCCCTTGAATTCCCGTATTCAGCCCTGTGAGTGGCTAAATCATCTATGATTTTCCAGCCCTTCGTCGGCCCCAAGTTGTCAGAAAATCGACCGTTGGCTGCCGCATCTAGTATAGCTCTCTGATCATCATATAAACCATTGTAAAAATGGTTACATAGGCTCCATTTCTCGAAACCATGGTGCGGTATGGTTCGCACTAGTTTCTTAAAACGAAGCCATGCCTCATGGAAATTCTCGTCGGGCCCTTGTTTGAAACTGGTTATCTGGGCTCTGATGGCTATGGTTCTTGAAGCAGAGAAATACTTTTTGTAGAACGCCAATGCTAGCGAATTCCAATCCGTTATGGCGTGAGCGGCTCGGTCCAAATCCCTGTACCACTCCCTTGCAGCATCGCGGAGTGAGAAAATGAACATAGTCTCTTTGATCTGATCAGCTGTGACACCAGCGGGAGGAGGTATGGAGCAGCAGTAATCAATGAAAGTCTCCATATGCTGAGCTGCATCTTCTTTCGCAGCTCCCCCGAACTGGTTTTTCTCTACCATGCTGATGTAAGACGGCTTTGGTTCGAACTTTCTGGCATCTCCCGGCAGTTCGAACCCTTTATAAAGATTGTCAGCTGTGGGCTCGGAGTGACTAGCAATGGTTGCTTCCTCGGCCATTTCTGGTACTTCTGGAAAAGTGATAGACTCAAGTGAGTAATCGGAAACTGGAGAAGACGGCGGATTATTCTCGAAAAGCTCGTTCTCGTAAAAATTGCCGCGAGAACTAGGCTCTTCCTCTGCCTGTTGCTCTTGAAACAGTAGTCTCCTTTTTGCGCGCAGAGACCTCTCAATCTCGGGATTAAAAGGTAGTAGTGGACCACCTTGCGACCTGCGCATAAGACGGAACTACAAACAAAATATGAGAATAGTCTAAGGAACGATGTTCCTTAAACTAAAAGGAGAATTAAAAATAAAAACAGCTAGTAATTGGAACAATTGCCTCCCCGGCAACGGCGCCAAAATTTGACACGCCTGTCGTTGACCTGTCAAAAATAAAACCTAACGGTCTCAACTAAATATGTAGTAGAGGCAGTCGAGTATCGAATCCTCAGGGAGGTAATGCAACTACAGCTGTCTATCTCTAATCCTATGGTAACAATGGGGTTGATTGAATTTTTGGTTCTAAACTACGGAGTTAAAAGAAGAGAAATAAGGCAGAGAGCAGTAAAGCAAGAAATATGAATTAACTATCAATAAGAGGGAGACATGTCGGGAACTCGGTTCACTACGGTAGTTTAACAACTCAAAGCGAAAATGACTCGGATTTAACTAACGCGAGACGGATATTAGAAGGTCCTTTCGGTCCACTTCCCACCCTAAAATACCACTAACTTAACTTTCGTCCTCATTAGGGCAGTCTCATCGTTTATAGCAGGCCTATTTAATCCAATCTTTCGATCCAGGACTAATTGTAGCCGATTAATGGGTGACATAGAAGCGTGCACTCAACTAGGTCGATAATTACGCTATATTGCTATAGTGACAGAGTCTCTTTAACTAATTCGTCTAATTCATTTACTACAAATAATCATTCTACCGTAGATCCCCTAATCCCAACATGAAGGGAGATTAGCTACTCATGACTATCGATAAACTAACAAAGATACAAGATTCCAAAGAGAAGACATAACGATATAATAGTAAAAAGCAATGATAAATAAATTAGGGCAAAGGGAAAATAAGAGCAATAACAAGAATTGAAACAATAAATGAAGGTTAATTATTATTAAGAGAGAAGAGAATTACAATCCGAGAAATTCCGGCGTAAAGAACGAAATCCCAGTGAAAACGATCCAACGTCGAAAGTAACAGTAGTCTAATGTCTATGGATAGAGAGTAAAAGATCGTTCAAGAGATTCAGAGATTAAAGCTAGATCAAAAGATAAAAAAGAGATCCCAATAACCTAGTTAAACATAGGTTATATAGCTAAAAAGTCTAAGTGTTTATGCGGAACTAAGCAAACACGGACTGATTAAGCCCATAATGTCGAAATCCTCTCGATCGAGTGGATTAAACCACTCGATCGACCAATGTCTCAGCAGGAACTCCTCGATCGAACAGCAGGAACTCGATCGAGGGCTTGATCAAAGGCTGGTTACTCGATCGAGGAAGGAACCTCTCGATCGAGCTCAGGGAGCTTCAGGGACCATTCGATCGTCCTCCAAACAGCTCGATAGACCACCAATCAACTCGATAGACCACTTGGGTCTTCAATTCAGCTCACGTCTTCACCCAAATGCTTCGTAATGCGTGCAACGACTCTTCAAGTGCAGCATTCTCACTCTGGGACAATCCCGTCTCCTCTAAATGCATGCAAAAAGAACGAAATAGGGCATGGTTTCGCTACTTCCGCGATTATTCCTACAAAAAGGACAAAATACACCAAAGTAGCCAATTCGGGGCAAAATACTATAAAAACAGTATATAAATGCATAGAAATACGTGCTAAAATAGGCCAAAAAGACTATACATTAGGCACGTATCAGACTACTGCAGCGCCATTCCCCCACCAGCTGGCGTGACCCAGGATCAAATCAAGGAGACCATGTTCATCTTTTCCCTTCGTGATGCCGCAAGGGAATGGTATAGGGATTTGGACAAGACCGTTCTGGAGATCACTGATTGGCATACATTGGCATTGGCGTTCTACAAGAAGTACTTCTCTGCTTCAAGGACGATCGCTATTAGAGCTCAAATCACGGGCTTTAAACAAGGGCCAGATGAGAATTTCCACGAGGCATGGGTCCGATTCAAGAAGTTGGTGCGGACCATACCGCACCATGGGATTGCAAAGTGGAGTTTGTGCAATCATTTCTACAATGGGTTGTACGACGATCGATCGAGGGCCATTTTGGATGCCGCTGCGCAATGGGAGATTCGCTGAAAATTTGGGAGCAACCAAAGGGTGGAAAATCATTGATGATCTCGCTACCCACAAGGCCGAGTATGGGAATTCGAGAGGGAACTAGAGGAGAGCTGCTGAATCTTCCTCTGTTCTTTGCGCACTTGAGGCTCTTACTGCAAGATTTGACAAGTATGAGCTAGGAGGAGTCTCTAAGGGTGGGATATACCAAGTCAATCTTTGTGTCGACGGGTCCCCTTCGTGCCTGAAAGGTGTGGAGTTGAGGGCCATGTCTCAAAAAATTGCCCTAGTCCATTTGAATCTTGCGCCGCCTTCCAACACTATAGGCAGACAAACACCTACTTTGAGCCAAGCCACCCGAATTTGAGTTGGAGAAGCCAAAATGTCCAAAATCCAACCCAACATCCGCCACAAAGAAGAGCCGTATGTTCCGCCTCATCAAAAGCAACAAAAGCAGCATGCCGAAGCCTCCTTATGTGCCGCAGCAAAGAAAACAATCACAAAATTCTGAGTTTTCTGAGCTTAAGAATCTGTTGCTAAAGGAGTCCCAAGCAAGAGAGGCCGGGATGAAGTTACTTGAGAGCCAAATTGCTCAACTAGCTAGTAAAAGTAACACTCGAGCTCCCGGACACCTACCCACTCAACCCGAACAAAAGGAAACCCTAAATGCCATCACCTTGAGAAGCGGGTCCACCCTTAACGGTCCTGCCATGGTTGAGGATGCTGTCGAGAAAGATGAGCCAGAAACAAGCCAAGAGAAAGCTTCAACGAACAATTCAAAGAAAAAGACGTCACAGAAAATCGATCGATCGATCGACATACCCGATCGATCGATCAAACACGGGTTACAGAGCTTCGAATCAGTGCAATCCAACGATCGATCGAGGAGGGTGGTCGATCGACCAATATCACTGCTAATGTTGAAGAATTCCGTCCTTTAATGCCAACTAATCTACGAGACCACTTGTTTCGGGTACCACCGTCCCGAAAGTTCTAGGGCGGACCCGAGTGCTGATGGGTCGATCCGCTCCGAAGTTCGATCCAATGACGGTCAATGGGTCTCATTTGAGACGGTCTGAGGAGGGATCTAGCTTCAACAAAGAAAAGGTGACGGACTTCCAGCCAAAGTCCAAGGACGCCGGCGCGCGCGAATTAGAGGAGAGGGCTAAGGTGCTCCTTACATTTCCCATCCGGAGAGACTCGTGCCAACCAAGGAACAGGTATCTTTCAGTAAGTTTGAGAAAGTTATCCGTAGTCTGAATGTGCAAGTCCCCTTCCTTGAGCTAGTGAACCAAGTACCCGCTTACACCAAATTTATGAAACAACTGTTGTCTAAAAAGCGGTCACTTGAAACAGTGCACACTGTCGCACTTACCAAGGAGTCTTGTTCTTATCTGTCTCACACTGCGCCCCTTAAGTTAGAGGACCCGGGCCGTTTTTCCGTCCCTTGTAGCATAGGTACCTTTTCTATCGAAAAGGCTTTATGTGATTTGGGAGCTAGCATAAGTGTCATGCCCTTGAGTCTAGCTAGGAAGCTTAAACGACCAGGTTTGCTATTACCGAGATGACAGATCCGGATGGTGACCGATCTGCAGTCGAGCCCATAAGAGTCCTAGAGGACATACCCGTCCAGATAGGGAAGTTTTTCTTCCCTGTCGACTTTGTTGTCCTTGACATGCCTGAGGATGACCATATTCCCATCATTTTGGGAAGGCCATTTTTGCACACTGCTGGTGCAGTCATCGACGTCGGTCTAGGTACTTTGACTTTCAAAGTGGGAAAACACTCTATTGTTTTTGCCCAGCCGGCTAAGAAAAAGGATCCCATGTGGCCCGTCACTTGTAATACGGTCTCTGAAAAGAGATCGTACTTTGTACTTTCCGACATGCCTATTACTACTGCTGTATTAACCCCTCCGCCCCGGATTGGGAGCAATATGGAGGAAGAATCTGCTGTTTTAAATAATGCAGGAGCTGGTTTTGGGGAAGGGAGTACTACAAGTTGCGCCAGCTGTAAAGCAGCCGATCATTCAAAGAGGAGGCCTAGGATGCTTAAGCTATGGGACTGATGAAGAAGTAGAGGATGAGCCAGCCAAGGTGAGATGGGCTGATTTGGACTCCGATGATTCTGAGGGAGTCCTTGATTGGGAAGATGACGACGCTAATCAGCTGAATTCTCCGTCTGTCGAAGCTGGGAAGGGTGCAACTGATAAGATGAGCACCATTGAGGCTACCTCTAGTAGCCAGAAGCCGACGAAGTGGGCCATACCGTGGTCCTTTTTGATCAACTATTAGTTGATCGAGTTCGTTATAAACTTCATTTTATTGCTTTCGAACTATTTTCTATTGCTTTTGTGTGCGCGAAAACTTCGCTTTTATTTTGTTTGCTTAGGATTTTTAAGTACTTTAGACTTCGTTCTGGGTTTTGCGCAATTTCGGGCGCGTACTATTGTGCATTTGCAGGTATTTAGAGCTTATTAGCTCAAATCATTGAGCAATTACGAAGAAATAAGAAGTTACAGCAGTATTTTAAATCGATCGACTGAGCTGTATGGTCGATCGACTTGTCTGCGATTTCCAGGAGATTCTGTTCCTGTTCACTTGGTCGATCGACTGAGTGCTGTGGTCGATCGACCACCCTGCACTGCTGTACCTGATCACGACCTTTCCCCTGCTGTGTTTGGTCGATTTGCGGACCTAAGGGAGTCTTCTACTCCTCTTTATTTTTCCGTCGAATTATCTATTTCTTCTTTTGTCTCATTTATGCACAATTTTTACGTTTCAAAATTGTTTTCTTCGGTCTTATGCGTGGTTTTGATTGTCTTTCAGGCACACTTATCGGTAGCAGATCATCTCATGAAACCTCCTAGCTCACGCTGGTTTGGGGAGGTTTCTTTTGCTGCGCTTAAAGTCTTGTGAGTTCCCAAGTCTTTACCTTATGTCATTGTGTTTTATTTCCCTTTTTTCGCAAATTCCCGTTTTCCATTTTTCTTCATTACTTGATTTTGCACAATGGGGACATTGTGCGATTTGGTTTGGGGAAGGGTTTTGCGTCGCATATCATTTGCTTGCATTCACGTTTACATTTTTGCCTTGCATTGTTTATTTCATTCTCATATATACAAAATTCCAAAAAAATTGAAAAATTTCAAAAATTTCCATAACATGCACGTTTATTTTAGCATATAGGTCGAGTCGGAACGGTAGTATTTCAAGGATGATTTTGCATTTGCACCTGTTTTGCCTAAAGCCTTGCTAACTCACATGTTATTAGTAGAATCGTAAATGCATATCTTCGAGTTTTCGTTGAACTATTTGCTGAACTTTGGACTTGACTTTAATAATTGGCAAACTACATCATATTTCTGAGAATTAGAGCCCATAACTGGTGACATTCATGACCAGTTCATCTAGGAATGTGAGTAGTACTCCTTATGAGACATGTTTCCTTAATTTGCATGATTATGAATTTGATCTACTTAATACCTGTATGCATTCGGGTTGTGGTTTGTCGACACATGTGGTAGAGGTTTCCTTTTCTCATTTTGCCCATAAGCTCCACACTACCAAAAATATCCTTTTTTGTCCCATTTACTACATCCTACATATAGCCTACCTCTGTCAAGCTAGTAGTCTGGTTTCTGGAATTGTTACTCATTTTTGGTGGCATTTGCTCTTTTGAGATGAAGTTGGGAAAATGAAAAGAAAGAGACAAAAAGAAAAAAAAAAAGAAATGAAAAAAAAAAATGATTCGAAAAAAGAAATGAAAAAGAGAAAAACGTCCTGTACTGTTCAGAGCAGTCGATCGACTGCTCATTTAGGTCGATCGACTGATGTCCGTGAAAGAAAAAGAAAAAAAAAAAAATCAATTCGCATGATTTAATCCTTATCCTTTGGCGATTTTTGCTCCCATGTTTCATTTATAATTTATGGGGAGTTTTATTGATTTGATAGTTGGAGATTGTGAGTTTTGTGCTCGTTATAGCACCGTTTCGTTTGTTATTGAGCAAGAAGTTGGATGTTGTCACTTGGTTCCGTCTTGGTACTAGCTTGATCACCTGTACCTCCACTTCACCATAAAATGTTTTGCCTCTTCTTACCCATACCTCACATTTCCATATATATACCTCGGCATGTGTCTTTGGTCATCTGTTGGTTGGAATGCATATGTACGGTCGTAGAGATCATTTTCATATTTTATTGCTGGCATGTTTTCATAGGTCGTAGTTAGGTGAGAGTCACTACAAAATTAATTCTTCCTATCTTACGAATATATCACCTGTGCTTAATTGAGTGATTTGAGCGACCCGTGAGAGTCCAATTTGATAAGTTCCTATAGTCAACGGTTCAGCAGTTTTCGACGACTTTATAATTCGTTTGCATGATTCACATTACTAATTGATTGTTGGTTGTGCATTAAATTGGCTTAGGTTTTACTTATTGCATTTCGCTCTGAGATTGAACTCGTTCCATTAGGTCATTAGATCGAGTCTAGTTCTTGCTTGGGGACAAGCAAGGTTTGGTTTGGGGAGATTTGATGCGTGTCATTTATATGATGTTTTACATCTCTTTTTACACGCATTTCAGAGCTCATTTGTGTACTATTTGCTGCATTTCTCCCTATTTCCGTCTACTTCCGTATTTTGTGCTTTATTGCAGAAATGTGAAGAATTCGACGGGAAATCAAGCCGAATCTGTCCCCGAGTAAGCTGCATTGCAAATGACGTAAAGGAGTTGCTTAAGGAACGAGCTTGGTGCGCAATCCAAGGCCCGAAAGACAAGTCCACGAGTTAAAAGAAGTCAAGTAGCAGCTTAGCCAGTCGAGCGACCAACCTAGTCAGTCGATCGACCATGGCTCGGGTTCCAGAAGCTACTGTTACTGAGTATTCAGTCGATCGACCGCCATATTCAGTCGATCGACCAGACTTCGATTCCAGACGAGATTTAGAAAGCCCGTGAAGTTTAGGTTTTAGAGAGGATTGTTGCGTTGGTTGCTATATAACGTAACAGCAGCACATCGAATAAATCATCGAGTTTTCATCAGAGAACACATTAAGTTTCACATCACAATACATTAAGTTTTAGTTTAAGTTTGTTCGGATAATTAGGGTTTGCTATATCGATTCTTGCTTTGGAATTTTGCCTTGTTCCTAATCTTTCCTCTGAATTTTCGGTATTCATTCTGCCCTAATCCCGTTTATTGCTTTCTTTGTTAGTATAGAATTGATAGTTAGTGTTCCCAAGCCAATTATCGTTCCTTCATCATTGCTATTTATTTTAAGTATGAATTCCGTAATTGTCATGAGTTTTATTGTTGTTTTTACCTTCGCCATGAGTAGCTAAATAGCTTGTGCTAGGATGTAGGCGATTTATGGCTAAGGCGGCATTAGATTAGACACGGATGAACCAGCGTGTCGATCGATCGACCGACATTGTTGGTCGATCGACTGACCTTGTAAGGTTATCTTCGTTTTAATTGTTTTTAAACTTGTATTTAACAAATCGAATGCATGCGACCAGTTAGATACCTATTTTGTGACCGACCCATTAGACCGAAAGGTAGGGTAGGTTATGTGACCGTCAATTAACTCGACTAAACTGTGCTAAGATCGAAAGATAGGTATAGTTTGGACCATTAGTCACTTTTCAGGACGAAAGTTAGTATTAGTGACATTAGGGACCTATAGCGAGATCGAGAGATGCTATTTGTTAGGAGTGGACCGAGAGGACCTCTTATTTCCCGCCTTACCCGTGTTTAATTCAGACCGACTTAGTTTCTTTGCCGGCAGTAAATGACCCGACCATCCTAGTACCTTTCTTTTATCTGTTTAATCCATATCTTTAGTTTATTTTCTTCTTATTGTTATTAGTTATAGACCAATTCAACCAACCCCCATAATAGTTACCTTTGACTGATCATAGAACAACTAGAATTTGCAACTGCCTCCTTGTGGTTCGACCCTGTTACCACTAGCCTAGGTTAGTCTTAATAGGAGATTATAAATTTTATCTTTGGTACTCACAACGACGGGTATCAGCTGGACCGCAGATCGGTCAGCCATCTGTACTGTCATATCGGTAATAGCAAACCTGGTCAATTTAAGCTTCCTAGCTAGACTCAAGGGCATGACGCTTATACTAGCTCCTAGGTCACATAATGCTTTCTCAATAGAGAAGGTACCTATATTGCAAGGAACAGAAAAGCTACCCGGGTCTTCTAGCTTAGGGGTGCAGTGTGAGACAAGTAAGAGCATGACTCTTTAGTTAAAGCGACAGTGTGCACATGTTCAAGTGACTTTTTCTTTGACAGGAGTTGTTTCATAAACTTAGTGTATGCAGGCACTTGGTTAACTAACTCAAGGAAGGGTACCTGAACATTCATGCTACGAATAACTTTCTCAAACTTACTGAAAGATACCTGTTCCTTTGTCGGCACTGGCTCTCCGGATATGGGGCTGTAAGAAGTACCTTAGCCCTCTCCTCTAAGTTGCGCATGCCGGCATCCGTGGACTTAGGCTGGAAGTCCACTGCTTTCTCCTTATTGAAGCTTGAACCCTCCTCAGACCGTCTCAAATGTGAGCCATTGACCGTCATTGGGTCAAATTTCGAACAAGGACGGACCCATCGAAGACTCGGTCCGGTCCTAACACCTTCGGGATTGTCGAACCTCGGAACAAATGGTCTCTCAAATTGTCGGGCATTGAAGGACGAAATTCCTCGCTATCAGCAGTGATCTCGGTCGATCGACCACTATCCTCAGTCGATCGACCGCTGTGTACAGTTCCAGAAGCTCCTGTAACCCGTGTATTAGTCGATCGACCGGGTACATCAGTCGATCGACTAATATTCCTGGTAGACGCCTGTTTCTTTGATTTATTCGTTGAAGCTTTCTTTTGACTTGTTTCCGGCTCATCTTTTTCGACAGCGTCCTCGACCATGGCAGGACCATCAAGGGTGGACCCGCTCCTCAAAGTGATGGCATTTAAGGTCTCATTTTGGTCAGTTTGGGTCGACAAGTGTCCGGGAGCTCGAGTGTTGCTTTTGCTAGCCAATTGAGAAATTTGGCTCTCTAGTAGCTTCATCCCGGCCTCTCTTGCTTGGGACTCCTTTAGAAACAAGTTCTTAAGCTCGGAAAATTCAGAATTCTGCGATTGTTGCTGCTGCGGCACATAGGGAGGTTTCTGATATTGTTGCTGCTTTTGATGAGGGGGCACATAGGGTTCTTCTGCGGCGGAGCTTGAGTTGGGTTCAGGACATTTTGGCTCCTCCAACTCAAGTTTGGATGGGTATTCGGCTCATAGTAGGTGTTGGTCTGCCTATAGTGTTGAAAGGCAGCACAAGACTCAAAGGGACTAGGGCAGATTTTCGAGACATGTCCCTCAGCTCCACACCTTACACAGACGAAAGGACCGTCTGATACAACATTTACTTGGTACATCCCACCTTTTGAAGCTCCTCCTAGTTCATACTTGTCAAATCTTGCAGTGAGAGCCTCAAGCGCGGCAACAGAGGAAGATTCAGCAGCTCTCCTCTGGTTCCCTCTGGAATTCCCATACTCGGCCTTGTGGGTAGCTAGATCGTCAATGATCTTCCACCCCTTGGTTGCTCCCAAATTCTCAGCAAATCGGCCATTGGCTGCAGCATCCAAAATGGCCCTCTAATCGTCGTACAACCCATTATAGAAATGATTGCACAAGCTCCATTTTTCGAAACCATGGTGCGGTATGGTTCGCACCAACTTCTTAAAACGGACCCATGCTTCGTGGAAGTTCTCATCCAGCCCTTGTTTAAAGCCCGTGATTTGAGCTCTAATAGCAATCGTCCTTGAAGCAGAAAAGTACTTCTTGTAGAATGCCAATGCCAATGAATTCCAATCGGTGATCCCCTGAACGGTTCGGTCCAAATCTCTATACCACTCCCTTGCAAAGATCACGAAGGGAGAAGATGAACATGGTCTCCTTGATCCGGTCTTGGGTCACGCCGGTGGTGGGGGTATGGAACAAAGAGAGCCAATAAAGGTCTCCATATGCTTAGCTGCATCTTCATTTGCGCTCCCCGAATCGGTTCTTCTCAACCATGCTAATGTATGAAGGCTTTGGTTCGAACTTCCTGGCATCTCCCGGTAATTCGAACCCCTTATATAAGTTTTCACTGTCGGCTCGAATGACTAGCTATACTCGCTTCCTCGGCCATGACTGGAATTTCTGGAGAAGTAACTGTCTCGGGTGAAGAAGTGGAAACGGGTGAAGATCAGGATCTTCTTCGAACAGATCGTTCTCGTAATAGCTTGACGAGTACTCGGCTCTTCCTCTCGGTAGTACCCTTTGTGTTCGTCTCAACTCGCGCAAAGATTTCTCTATCTCAGGGTCAAATGGCACTAGTTCACCACCCTGTGACCTGCGCATAAGAGGAAACTACAAAAAGAATATAAGAAAAGTTTAAGGAACAGAAGTCCCTTAAACTAAGAAAGACTAAAATTAAAACAACTAAAATTAGGACTATTGCCTCCCCGGCAACGGCGCCAAAATTTGATACCCGTCGTTGTGAGTACCAAAAATAAGATTTATAATTTCCTATTAAGACTAACCTAGGCTAGTGGTAACAGGGTCGAACCACAAGGAGGCAGATGTAAATTCTAGTTGATTTATATTCAGTCTAAGGTAACAATTGTGGGGGTTGAATTGAGTTGGTCTACAGCTAAGAGTAAATAAAGACAATAAACTGAAAAGATGGTTTAAACAGATAAAGGAGGGGTACTAGGATGTTCGGTTCATTAAAGCTTCGGCGGCAGCATACTAAACAGGTCTAAATTGAACACAAGTGAGGCGGGAAACAAGAGGTCCTCTCGGTCCACTCTTAACAAATAACATCTTTCGATCTCGCTATAGGTCCCTAATATCACTAATACAGACTCTCGTCCTGAAAAGTGACTAACGGTCTAAACTATACCTATCTTTCGATCTTAGCACAGTTTAGTCATTTTAATTAGTGGTCAAATAACTTTCCCTATCTTTCGATCTAATGGGTCAGTCTTAAAATAAGCATCTAACTGGTCGCATGCATTCGATTCGTTAAATACATCATTAAAATCAATTAAAACGAAGGGTAACCTCACGAGGTCAGTCGATCGACCGATAATGCCAGTCGATCAACTGACACGCGAATCAGACCGTGTTCAATACTTTGTCGCCTACGCTAAAATTCGCCTACATCCTAGCACAAACTATTTAGCTACTCATGCTAAGGGTAAAAACAATAACTTTAATAACGAAATTAACTAACGGATTCATGCTTGAAACGACAAAGAGAACAATTAACATAAACAACAAATTGGCTGCGGGAATTAACTAGCAATTCTACACTAATGACGAAATAAGTAATAATCTGGAAATTAGAACAGAAGGAATACCGAATTTCGCAGAAGGAATGTAACGGAATGATTGAAAGCACAACGGAAATCCAATGCAAATTAATATCCCAAACCCTAATTAGTAAACTAAAACTCAATGTAAATTTCTGATAATAAAGCTTGATCCTAGACTAGGTATTCTCAGTTACGTTATATAGAAAGTTCACGTAACAATTATTCCAAAATCTAAACTTAATGGGCTTCAAGTTCCTCGGTCTTTTAATTCTCGTCTGGAATAGCATCGTGGTCGATCGACTGAGGTGATGGGTCGATCGACTGCTTGGCAGTGAACAGTAGCTTCTGTAACCCGAGGGTTGGTCGATCGACCGAAGGTGGTGGTCGATCGACTACTTGAGCTGCTACTTGACTTCTATGAACTCGTGGACTTGTCTTTTGGGCCTTGAATTGCGCACCAAGCTCGTTCCTCAGGTGAATACTTCACGTCAAAATGCAATGCAGGATACTCGGGGACGGATTTAGCTTGATTTTCCGCTGGATCCTTCACATTTCTGCAATAATGTACAAAATACGGAAGTAGACGAAAATAGGGAGAAATGCAGCATAAACTACATGAATGAGCTCTGAAATGCGTGTAAAATGGGATGTAAAACATCACATAAAAGACACGCATCACTTGGTATGCGAGAAAATTCAATATTAAAGAGAACATGGTGTAACTTCCTCTTAGTAATCAACAATTAGTAAAGCTTGATCCTTTTTACATACTCTTTTAAAATTATTCACCCAATACTATCATCTCAAGATGTTAATACATGTAAATTAAACCATCTACATGCACCCTTCAAGCTTAGAAAACAAGTCATTAAACCATGAAAAGAGACTAAGCATGAGCATTAAAATTTGACCAAAAGATGAAGCTATGATCAATTCCTCACAAGATTAAACCATACAAATGAGAAAAAGACATAAACTTTCCTGTTTGTTATATGAATCCTTTAAACCAAATCATCATACAACAAATTTGTTTCAAACAATCCTAGATAGATTAAACCATTTATCTAGGATTTGCAATAGCTAAACAACAATAAGCATGGATGACCAACCCAAACATAAACTCATTCAAAATATGAAATTAAGCACAAAGAAAGAGTATTGGATAAATTAAGAGAGATTAGAAGGTCTTACAATACCAAAGTTGGGAACTTTGAATGAAATTATACCAAGTAATGAGAAGATTAGCTCCTCATAATTGTCTTACAACCCAAGAAATGAAGAATGCTTAACATAAATTAAAGAGGATATGTTCTAATTATTACAAGATTAAAGATAACAACCAAGATAAAATGTTCTTCAAAGCGTGGAGGTATTTATATTGCTGCACAAAAACCTAAGTTAAACCGTCTCACTAAAGCCCAAACACGGAAATTTAGGCCCGTATTTCATTAAGAATGCGCAGGATCTGGGGAGAGGCGCAGACTCCGCCCAGGACGGGAGTCCCTCTCCAAAATCTGATCATAACCTTGATTCTTTACTTCCTCGTCTTCACTTGACATCGCTTTGTTAGTTTGAGCTTCATGTCTCGGTTGGTGCAAAATGAAATCTCTATCTTGACTCATTTACATAGAAGCTTGAATATGTCTTGTGAGATGAGTAAACCAAAAGAGAGCTCAATGTGACCAAACTACAAGCAAATGGAATAAGCCGGTGTATGTAAAAGATTAGTGCACAAAATTGGCCTCACAACTCGCATAACACATCCTAATTGACACAATTTGATACGACATATTTGACTCTGTCAGTGAGTTATGTAAGTGGAGGCTAGTTTGAAAGAATCGATGGCAAGTTGAATGTTAATGTGTTAGGAATGGTTAACCTTGCATGTTATTCATCCTACTATTGCAATCTTTGTAGAAAGCTTGCATCTTTATGAATTTGGTTTAAAACTTGTTTCTTTGTGAGTGGAATTTGCAAGTTAGTTCTTGACTTCTTTTGTTCGGAATTGATCTTAATGCTCTTGTGTGTAATAATTCTCTTGTGGTTTTTCAATTGGGTGACCATATAGGTAGGATTAACTACTCTATCTTAGAAGCAAGTAATCACCATCTTATGAAAGTTGTTGGGTGATTTGTTGAAGAAGGAAAAGAGAGGATCTTTATGCTTAGGAAGTATTTGTTGTGCCAAGTTACATCAAGTTTTTCTCTTATATTGAATTCTTGTATACTACTTGTTTGTTAAATTGTCTCAATAGAAAAATCTCCACTTTTACTCTTTTTCATGTTGTTTCAAAACCAATGCTTTCTCCTTATATGTTTCCTACAAGTTGAACATTGTGAATACCCATTGTTTGTGATTAGTTTAAATTGTTGAGTCTAAATTGTCATTAGTGTCTTAATTAGTTAGAGGAGTCTTAGTTAGTGATTGTTGGTCAATATTTTACAATTCGAGTCTTTAGTTAAATGTCCTTCCCTTGGGTTCGACCCTAGCTTGCCATTTTACTACCTTATTGTTAGAAGTTAGTAGAGTCTAGTTAGGTCTATAAATTGTTAATTTTATAGTTAATTCTAGTATTTACAACAACCGGTATTTTCCTATCAATAAGCTTTAAGAATTGGACCGACTAGTACTCGATCGATATTGCTGGTTGTGAATATCGACACTTAAATATGCAACGATCCTCATTCACTTCCGAGGTTAATTAAAACTTGATCGAAGTGCCCAACATTCATAGTTCCGTAGTGTAACGAAAATATCGAAAACAAAAAATTTAACTGTAGTCGTTCATAAAATAAGGCAAATAATAAAGAATAGGTTTCACAAAAAAAAAAGAAAAACCTAAGGAAAAATTACATTATTCCTTTCATTCTCCTTAATATTCACTTCGGTCCATAAAGTCTATGGAAACAGAGTGTGTATATCATTCACTAACTTGTGCGAATGGTGTACCATCGAAAGAGTAATTGAATTCTGAAAACTCGACGCTGGTCATGCTGACTTTTACAGGAGCAGCCCAAAACAAAGTAGAATAATGGAGAAACTTGCAACTCTGTTTGACACTCCTCTTGTTCCTGTGCAAAATAAAGAGTTGTCAACTTACGCGATTTTACACAAGTCGGTCTTGTACCATTTTTGACATACGAGTAAATATTAATGTAAAACCACTTCTTATTTGACAAACGATTTATTTTCATGGAATAAATATTATTAGAAACCAGTGATGATTGAGTCTTAACCATCACTTATTATTTTAAATTGGATTCGAAAATAACGAACACATCAACGAATCATACCTGATGATCCAGGAGTTGACGTGAACTTGGACAAAGTTGGCGGTGGAGGAGTCGAACCATCGTCGGGTGAATCACTTATGGGTACAGAGAAATCGTACGGTTTAGTCATTGTTACACTCGACAACTTATAACTTAACGTACAACTAGGCGAAAAAACTTGTCCCAAATACGCCCCTGGATATGTTTCAGTAAAATTCCCAAACCCTTGTTCCAAACATTTATTGCAATCAGAGGAGGTTAGATCCTCGTTGCATTGCGCAAGCGCGTAAATTGTTTCGAAGGTTGAGTAATCAGCTGTCGCTGTCGCAAAATAACGCGATGAAACAGCGAATTCAGAGACAGCGTCATTTATTAGAGTAGTAAAGGTAGTGGATAAAAGTTTGCTGAATTCACCATCGTCGCTAACAGTCCTAAGACCGTGTATATAGTAACGCGGGGTTTCCTCCATGAAGGAGAATATTGTGTAGTTAGAGTAATGTAATGTGCACTCTTGATAAAATTGTATACCTTCGACACTCCGAAGGCAGAGTGGAACGTAGGCGATAGTGCTAGCGACGCAAATTTGACAATCTTCGGAAGCGATGTCGTATCGACAAGAAAAGAGGGCATTGACTTTGTCAGTACCCGTACCAACGGAAATGTTATTGAAGTAGGTAGTTGATGCAAGGGTACCTAGTTTACCAATTGCGGTATTAATGTTAGTTCCATAATCACTAGACGAGCTGTATTTTCCGACTCCATCGTAACAATCTTGTCCGATGAATTTTGCATCGGTAATGTGGTGAAAGAAAAGAACAAAAACAGCCACGCATGTGATTTTTTGGTGTGAAAATGTTATCATGTTTGTATAATTATTGGGGAGTTATTATTAAGTAAATATTACGATTTTTATTATTTATTTTTCGTGTGAGTGTCGAACATTAGTTGAGTTTATATGGTTCGAGTTATTTGTTGTTAAGTTATATATGTGGGTTAGGACGGCAAGAATGTTGACAGTCAAATATACAGCAGGATTAATTAGCTGTATTGTCTTGCTTAACAACGATCGTTAGTGGTGATGCACCAAGTTATATGAATGATATGATGGTATCGACATTAACAAAGCATAGGTTATGTAATAAACTATCAATGAATCAATGATAAGCATGTTATGTTAATGACTTAATGCCATTCGGCATGTAATTGCCGGCCAACGGCATTGGAGGCAGTATATGATTAAAAAATATAATTGTTTGATTGTTGACCTTTGGCATAATTTGACTATGAGGCAATAACTTATTTTCAACAAGAAAATATATGTCGATTTGATTGTTTTACTGAACATTGCTTGAGATACTTACAATACATATCATATCTTCAAATTGTTTGTTCTGCGATTTCAACGGACAGCACATTTAAGGCCTTGTGTTTACCTTTGCTTGTAATGGGAGCTCTAGTAGAACTTTAAAAGTATTAATTACATAGATGACGGTCAAACCATCACAATCACATAGGTAACTAATCCTTCTCTATAGCATTTCTCTTTGAGCTATGAAGGGTATAAAAATCCAACATGTCAACACAATACAATATCCATCATCAAGTGAGTCTCAATTCCACCACCACAAAAGCTAAGGAGTATCAAATGCTATAGGGATGAACCCTTTATACATGTCAAGATTCACACACTATCTTGACTTAATGACTTAAGGCTCAGCCCCCTCAACATATCAAACATCACATTCTTGGTCAACCCTTTAGTAAAGGGATTAGGAAGATCACTTTCATATTTCAAAGAAATCACTATATTTTTTTTTTAGAGTTGTTTAATCACATCATGCTTGATTCCAATTTGTCTTCTCTTCCTATTATAGACATCATTCTTAGCAACTCCAATTGTTGGTTGCAAATCACATTTGGTCGTTTGATAATACAGGATGCTACACGACTAAAACTTTTGTTGATGTCTTCTATAAACTGAAGTACAATGGCCTAGATCGGAAGCATTGGTTCAGCAAAATTTGGAAAGGATTAGCACCACCAAGGTATGAAATACTTCTGTGGGCAATATTGTGGAAAAGGGTAAATACCAAGGATAGAATATTGAAGTGGAAGGCGATGACTTGGGAGGAGATGCGATGTACTTTCTGTGGTGACGAGTTGGAGACTCCCAGCCACTTATTTTTGCATTGCAAATTTTCCTGGCAGCTATGGACGGGTATTTGTGATGCGTGGTATACGACATGGATATGCCCCTTGGAGATTGACGATGCATTTCTGGTATGGTATGACTATCATTTTGTTGGGTTTGAAAGACGCCTTTGGGAAGCATTCTTCATTGCTATAGTTACTCTTATTTGGGAATTGCGAAATGAGGCTATTTTCGAGAACAAGACACCTAACTGGCCGTGTATATTAGATAAAGTGTTTCTAAGAGTTGGGTTATGGTGCAAATCATGGAAGTAAAATCTACCCTACACCCTAGAAGATTGGTTAAATAATTGAAAAACAATGAGATCATGGAAAGAGAAAAGGATAGCACAAATAACGACCTTTCGCCTTGGTGTTTGAATACGTGTTGTTGTTCTCCGTCTTTGTAGTGTTTTTGCTGTGTCTGTGTAACTCTGTGTGGGACTCTACTCGCTGTAGGTCTATGGGTTTATCCCTACTTATTAATAAAAAAAATGAGAGTGGTACAACTTGTCCTTCTTATACTGGCAGAGTGCTACTATGTTTCTCAACCAAATTTGCTTCTTAGCTTGCTAACTTAAGAGTAGTAAACTCATATTTCTTGGTGGAGCATGGTACATAAATCTGTCTAAAAGACTTCTACGATACCACACACCTCCACCTAAAGTCAAACATAATTAATAGTAAAAAAAAATATTATCCTTGATGTCAACAGAATTTGCATCACAATAACCTTCTAACACAGCATGATATTTACCATAATGCAAACACACATCATTTATACTTTTTATGTATTTAAGTAAACGACGAAGAGCATTCCAATATTCATTGTTTGGATATATTTGTGTACTACAAATCAATATACTAACAACATAAACAATGTCTGGTCGAGTACAGTTCATGAGAAACATTAAACTATTACCCTTGTCGAGGATTAACCAGCTAATCGCTTCTACGACAGGGCACTCAATGCTTAGCTTCTTAAACTCCTTCTTAGGGTACCACCAAGTGTCCGTGTCGGAGGAAGACATAGCAAAGTGTGCATTCATCTCAAGCCATGACAATTATGCTTACAAAGTAATGTCGTTCGGACAAAAGAACGTTGTTGATCATATCATGATCCTCTACTACCTCTAACCTGCTATTGCTGCTCATCCTACACTGCCTTCATCCATGCTGTGTTTCTGGAGACTTCCAGGATGGATCTTCCACATCACATCCACGTCACTTTGTAACTAACTACAGCTCATGACAGCCTGTAATTAGTTTGTTACAGATATTTGTACAGAGTAGACAATGTATATAAATAGGTTGATTCATTGTGATGTAAGTTAAGTTTATAATCAATAAAATTCTCACAAATTCTATTTACTCAAGTTCTTCATTTTCTCTGAATTGTGCTTGAGTAATATCGTCAGTAATTGATTGAATAAGATTCAATATGGTATCATCGGCCAAATCGATCCTGATTTGGATGATTTCTTCCTTAAATTGATGTTTTTTCTTGCATCGATTGTTTACATTTCTTACAAAATCATTTGTTTACATTGTTAATTCTCTGTTTTTTTTCTATCAAAAACACTAAATTCCGCTGCAACTTCCATTAAAATAAAAAATGGTGCCATCTGCTCCTTCTTCTGTTTACAAAGATCCTATGCATCTTACTACTAGTGATCACTCGTTGATGCAGATTCTTCCGCAGGTCTTTAATGGCAAGTCTTTTCTCCATTGATCGCGAAACATGCGAATTGCGTTGATTTCGAAGAATAAGCTTGGCTTCATCAATGGCGCTTGTTCCAAACCTGCGGAAACGACTGATCGTTATCAAGACTGGATTCGCACTGATTATATAGTGATGCGCTGGATTCAATTTTCTCTATCTGAAGATATCGCTAAAAGTTTCTCGTATGTTACTTCAAGCAAGCAGCTATGGGAGGAATTGAACGAGCGGTTCAATCAATCGAATGCTCCTTTTCTGTATCAATTGCGCAAAGAAGTCAGTCAAATCAAGCAAGATGACATGTCTATTGCTGAATACTATGCAAAATTGCGTTCAGGTTGGGAGGATATTAGATCTTTAGATCCTCTTCCTCAATGTGATTGTGGAGGAATTTCTACCTGCAGCTGCAACATTCTCAAGAAGATCGTTGAGAGAGAGAATATACATCATATACTGGATTTTTTGATGGGATTAGACAAGAAATTTGATTCTATTCGTGATCATATTCTTGCTCTGGATCCTATTCCTAATATAAATCAGGTGTATGCAAAACTCCATCAAGCTGAAGTGCAAATGACTTTGTCTGCTCCTGCTGCACCTGTGCTCAATTCTGAGGGCATTGCTTTGGCTGCTACATCCACTAAGAATGTCTGGCGGAGGGATAACAAGAAGCCCAGGCATGACACTTATTCTGATCACGAAGACAAGCCAAAGAAGCCGTCTTATTGGTGTACACGCTGTGAGAAATCTGGTCACACTCTTGAGTATTGCTGGCATCACAAGAGAGAGCAAGCCAAGCTTGCTGCTGCTGCTAAAAATCAGAAGCATGCTACTGGTACTTCTTCTACTGGTCCAGGAAAGAGGTTTGCAGCCAATGTTGAGGAGGCTAAGACTGCTGATTCACCTCTGGACTCTGCTGGTAGCACTCTTCCTGCTATTGATGCTTCTTTTGTGCAAGCTGTGGCTAAAGAGTTGTTCAAACTACAGTCTCATCATCAGACATTTACTGATATTGCTGGACCATCTCAAATAGCAGGTAATCTCTTGGCTGTTAGTGCTCGTGTTCATGATCATAATTTCCTAAATATGAATTGGATAATTGATTCAGGGGCCTCAGACCACATGACGTATATGCTGTCCAATTTACAGACTATAAAACCATTGTTAAAACCCTTAGCAGTTACCCTACCTGATGGACAAGTTAAGAACGTTCACTATACTGGTAGTGTTCATATTTCTGATAAATTGTTGTTGCACAATGTTCTTTATTTGCCTGATTTCAAGCATAATTTGCTTTCTCTTGGAAAATTGTTGCACAATGGAAAACTGTGTGCTAAGTTTACTCCTGATGGTTGTGTTGTTCAGGACAGTTTAACTGAAGAGATACTATGCTCAGGCTTGAAGAAAGCAGGCATCTATCATCTAAGTAGTATACCTAAGAATAAATGCACTGTTAATGTATCTAGCACAGATTTTGTTACTGCAAATGTTGGTCTTACTGATGTAACTTTGTTGCATGCTAGGTTAGGACATAGTGCACTGTCAACAATGAAACATGTTGTACCTCAAGTACATTCTGTTGTTAATAAGAACAGTTTCTATTGTGACACTTGTTTGATGGCCAAATATCATAAAAGTCCTTTTCCCATTAGTACCTCTGTTACTAATGCTCCTTTTGAGTTAATTCATGTTGATCTTTGGGGACCATATAGAGTATTAGCCATCAATGGTGCATCTTATTTCTTAACTGTGGTTGATGATTTTAGTAGAATCACATGGACTATGTTGTTAAAACATAAAGATCTTGTTGCTCAAACTCTTGAACATTTCTTTGCCTATGTTCAAAATCAATTTAATACTACTGCGAAGATCTTAAGTTCTGATAATGGTACAGAAATTGTACAAAGAGATTGTGATAAGTTGTTAGCTGACAGAGGTATAGTGCATCAAACTTCCATTCCTGGTAACCCTCAGCAAAATGGTAGGGTGGAACGTAAGCATAGGCACTTACTTGAGGTAGCTAGGGCTTTAAAGATTCAATCCAGCTTACCTAAAAGATTTTGGGGTGATCTGATCCTTGCTGCCACCCATATTATTAACCTGCTTCCCACTGCTGTCCTTAAATAGAAGACACCTCATGAGTGTTTGTTTGGCCAGTCACCTAATTATACACATCTAAGGGTAGTAGGCTGTTTGTGTTATGTTGCAACACATGATGGGGACAAGTTTGAGGACAGAGCTCTTATATGCAATTTTCTGGGATATCCCATGGGCAAGAAAGGTTATAGATTGTATAATTTGGCCTCCCACAAGGTGATCTATAGTAGAGATGTGGTTTTCAGGGAACATCTTTTCCCATTTTCTCCTACATTCAATTCTTCTGCAGTTTCTAATACAATTTTTCCTCTTCAGAATATTTTTTTGGAAGAAAATAATGCCACTGATATTCCAATACCCACTGATACTCGTAATATCAGTCCAATAAATACTAATCATTTAAACACTATTTTACCAAATAATACCATAATACCAAATACTAATAATAATAATTCAACTACTACTACACCTGCAACTGCTGGCATTCCTAATCCTAGAAGATCTTCTAGAGATAGGTTTTTGAATTCCAGATTAAAGGATTTTCATTGCCAAGGGATACCACAATCTATTGCAAATATGCCTGGAGCCTCTAATGTTGCTGCACATTCTGCTTTGAATGCCCACATTCAACTCCATGGTTTCTCACCAAATTACCAAGCTTCCTGTCACAATGTCTTACAGCTGTATGAACCATCCACCTTTTCTCAAGCCAAAGATGACCCTCATTCACAGCAGGCTATGGATAAGGAGTTAGCAACATTGGAGGAGAATAAGACATGGGAGTTGACATCTTTGCCACCTGGAAAGAAAGCTATAGGGGAAAAATGGGTCTATAAGATCAAATTCAATCCTGATGGGTCTGTTGAGAGATATAAGGCTAGGCTTGTGGCTAAGGGTTATAGTCAGATTGAGGGAAAAGACTATAAGCATACTTTAATCCTGTTGCTAAATTCACAACAGTCAGGTGTATCATTGCCATTGCTGCAGCAAAAGACTGGCCACTCAATCAACTTGACATAAATAATGCATTCCTCCATGGTTTTTTGGACGAGGAGGTATGCATGAGGAAACCTGAAGGTTATAAGAAGGGAAAACCAAGTGATGTTTGTCTTCTTAAGAGGTCTCTTTATGGACTGAAGCAGGCATCCAGACAATGGAATGTTGAGTTGTCCGAATTTCTCATGAAACATGGATATGTTAAAGCCAATTCTGACTACTCTTTATTCACCAAGGGAGAGTCTACTAGCTCCTTTGTTGCCATTGTTGTGTACGTGGATGACTTGTTAATTACTGGAAATAATGCTTCAAAAATTCAGGCAATTAAAGATCATTTGAATGATGCTTTCACTATCAAGGATCGTCACCGAGACCGTCACTGTGAATATCGATGACATTGAAGAAACTCCAATTGATTTGAATGAAAATCCGACCATGTCTGCTGATTCGGCTCCGGTTCCGGCAAAGAAAGGTAACAAAATAAAGGATAAAGCCTCTTCATCCCAATTACCTCCCATCTCTGAAAGTGTCGAGCAAAGTGACATTGAAACCCCCACAATCAATCCCCCTGTTGAAACACCCAGTGAACCACCCTTGAAAAAATCGAAACCATCAAAGAAAAAATTAGTGTACCTTTCACCCTCTGATTCGGTATCCCTAACTTCTAAATAGGATTTGGCTCATGTTTGGGAACAACTCGAAAGTTTGGATCTTCCCACCTCCATCTACAAAAATTGTGAGAGGTTGATGAACCCCAAAGCCATCCATTCTCCTCGGGTTTACAATCAATCCTGGTTCGAGTCCCCCGCTTTTCACAGTGTCTGGGATATGATTTTGGCTCAAGGTTGGGAAAAATTGTTGGAATTGCGTGAACCGATATTTGTAAGTGAAGTGATTCAATTCTTTGCATCCGTCCGAGTGGATAAATCGGGTGATTTCCTCACGGCTAAGGTTAATGGTAAGCCTCTTAAACTGACTCAATCTGATTTTTCTACCGTCCTTAATATCCCAACCGGAGGTTATGACAATCTCCCCTCTGAAACTTGGGTCACCTTACCTTACGCCTCACCCCTCGGCGTTGCCCAAATTATTTGTCCTAAAACAGTCACTTGTGGTCCAGTTAGCAACACCCAAATACCCCCACCACTCCGGATTATTTTTAACATGCTTTGTCGCTCCATTTACCTTTCGGGTGATCGGGGAAAACTATCCATTGCCCAACAATACCTAATTTATCACATTGCAACACATAAAAAGGTTAATTTGATTGGGTTAATGTTTAAGCGATTTCATCTTATTTCGACCAAACTCCGTAAACCCTCCTCTAGCATGCTACACTTACCCTATGGAATGTGGTTATCAGTCGTGCTCAAGGCACACGGGGTATTAGTGAGTTCTAGTTTGGGTTCGTTGGACATGTGCGACATCATGAGTGATGGTCAAATGGCCTGGGGAACATGCTTATCAAAGTGGATAATGATGAATTGATTTCTGTGAAAATTAAGACGGATCCTGAGGGTGGGTCGTCTAGTCAAGCCGGTACGGGAAAATGGCGGGAAGTTCTTCAAGCTGTGGCTGATTTGAGTGCTTGGATTAAGCACGATGCTAGCCAAAAGGACATGGCCATCTCGGCTCTTGCATCCACCGTGGACCTCATTCGTGGTGAGGTGGATATCATCTCCACTCTCGTCTCAACAAAGGAACATGGTGATGATGCTCATGTTAATCAATTGGATGATGATCCTTTGGGTAGTGGCTCCGATGGTGACCAAGCTTCCTCTCCTTAGCCTATCCTATCCATTTCGGCCCCTTGACCTTATCCTTGACTTTTCATTTTGTCCCACCATGTTGTGCCCTTCTAAGACTATCTTTTTTTACTCGTTGTTTTTATGCTTGATGGTGTATGTTAAACTTCATTTAGCCGTGGTGAACTATGTTTAACTTATGTTTAATCCATATGTTTATGTTGACTTTGTTATCTTGTCACGGTTATATGTGTCTTTTTGTGTTTTCTTATGGTTGTTTGCACTCTAATGCCATTGGCTTCCCTATCCTTTTTGATGATGTCAAGAGGGGGAAAAGGTAAACTCATGCTCTTAATCTCTTGCATATTGATTAACTAATGTCTAGGCCTAACCTTCTTAACTTTTACTCTTGTTTTTGGGGCAATGTAAAATTATCATGGTAAGTATGATCTAAGTTCTTGCTTTATAAGGTAATATAGTCCCTTCTCTCATATGATCTTGCTTGATTAAAATCTTGAATTAAGATGTTTACATTGCTTAAACATTCATTTGGGGCTTGTCATCATCAAAGAGGGAATTTGTTGGGTTCCTTTAATTGATGATAACATGCCCATTTGATTTGTGTTATCTTAGTTTACCTTTTCAGGATTTATGATCAAATCAAGCATGGATTAAGAAGTGTTGAGTTGTTAATCATCCCTTTGTATTGAGTCTTAAGTGTCATCTAATGTACAAGTTAAAAAGTTAAGTATCTTAGAGTAATAGAAACAGTCAAGACGACTGTTACTTTCACAAGTAACAGCTGCCTGGATTGTTGCCTCAATTCGTAACACTTGAAGTCTTTTTATCTTTCGAAAGCCTTTTACGTGTCTCTTATTTTTGAAAGATAAACTTCAGATTTTTATAAGGATTTGGCCTTCAATAAAAAGTGGTTTGAATAATTATCATTTTCAAAATGTTTCCTCTTTGTGCAAATTTGACCCTTTGGTCTTTTAGAAAACAAGAAATGCTTTTTGCCATATTTGTGTAAACTTGTCATCATGTGACTTGTTTTTTCCCTCTTTGTTTTCTGAATTTGCATGAGCTTTTATGGATAATTTTCAAACACTCTTTCTCTCTTTTTGCCTTTGCATAAGAACCTTCTTTGGTGCAAGTATTGGGTGGTTGTTGAGGCTCATCACATGTGAGGTCTTTGACCCTTCAAAACCCTAGCAACTCCCTTACTCATTTCCTCTATAAAAGGCGTGCCATTTCCTCTGAAAATCTCAAGACTTTTTCTGAGATTTATTTCAAGTTTGCAAATCGTTTTACAAAGCTTAAAAACCGTGTTCATTTTGCAAAACTGTAAAAGTCTTCAAGTTGTTACAATAATGGCTACTGTTACTTTAACATACTAAACTCTCTTGCTTATGAATTGTTGATCTTGTAAAAGTTGTCCATCTCTATTCTTTGTTAAGAATACGTTAGTGGAAACTTGATCCTTATAACATTCTAAGTGTGTTAGTAGAGTTTATGACGGAGTAGTCTTCAACTCTTGGCAACCGGAGTAGGTTGCGAGTTGGCTTGTCATAAGAACGGAGTAGTTCTTGGACTCGCTTTACAACCGGAGTAGGTTGGTGTCTTTTATTGTACGGGTCTTTTAGTAGTCGGCGTAGATCACTAAAAGAAATCAATAAAAAGTAGATTGGACGTAGGCACTTGAGTATTTGCCGAACCAATTCAAAATCTCGTGTTTTGATCTTTCTTTTTATTTCCGCTGCTCTTTTATTTTGTTTGTTTTGCTTTTCTTAAACCTCGAAGTAACAGTTCATCATACTGTCACATTTGGTCTGCAGTCTGTACTTCATAAACTGAGACAAATAGCTACAGTCAGAACCGTTGTTACTTTCATACTTCAGCAAACATTCATTATATCACTCGTTCTATCTTACAACTCTCTTTAACTCAATAAAGTAGAAGTTTAATTTTTTAAATAGTACCTAATTCACCCCCTCCCCCTCTTAGGTACTCGAATCCATAAACTCAATACACTGTGATAACAAATCAGCTCAACAAATTTCTGAAAATCCTGTGTTTCATGAAAGGACTAAGCATATTAGACAAGACTGCCATTACATCAGGGAGCAAATAACTTCAGCTCTGATCAAAACTGCTCACATTTCTTCATCACAGCAGCTTGCAGATGTGCTGACAAAGGCACTTGGAGAAAAACAGCATGCCTTCTTAATTGCCAAGTTGGGTCTTGTGGATTCTTCCCCTTAGTCCAACTTGAGGGGGGATGTTGATCATATCATGATCCTCTACTACCCCTGACCTGCTACTGCTGCTCATCCTACACTGCCTTCATCCATGCTCTGTTTTTGGAGACTTCCAGGATGGATCTTCCACATCACATCCACGTCACTTTGTAACTAACTACAGCTCATGACAGCCTGTAATTAGTTTGTTACAGATATTTGTACAGAGTAGACAGTGTATATAAATAGGTTGATTCATTGTTATGTAAGTTAAGTTTATAATCAATAAAATTCTCACAAATTCTATTTACTCAAGTTCTTCATTTTCTCTGAATTGTGCTTGATTAATATCGTCAGTAATTGATTGAATAAGATTCAATATGGTATCATCGGCCAAATCGATCCTGATTTGGATGATTTCTTCCTCAAATTGATGTTTTTTGTTGCATTGATTGTTTACATTTCTTACAAAATCATTTGTTTACATTGTTAATTCTCTGTTTGTTTTCTATCAAAAACACTAAATTTCGCTGCAACTTCCATCAAAATAAAAAATGGTGCCATCTGCTCCTTCTTCTGTTTACAAAGATCCTATGCATCTCACTACTGGTGATCACTCGTTGATGCAGATTCTTCCGCAGGTCTTTAATGGCAAGTCTTTTCTCCATTGGTCGCGAAACATGCGAATTGCGTTGATTTCGAAGAATAAGCTTGGCTTCATCAATGGCGCTTGTTCCAAACCTGCGGAAACGACTGATACATAGGATCTTGGTGTTTGAATACGTGTTGTTGTTCTTCGTCTTTGTAGTGTTTTTGCTGTGTCTGTGTAACTCTGTGTGGGACTCTACTCGATGTAGGTCTATGGGTTTATCCCGACTTATTAATAAAAATAAGTGAGAGTGGTACAACTTGTCCTTCTTATACTGGCATAGTGCTACTATGTTTCTCAACCAAATTTGCTTCTTAGCTTGCTAACTTAAGAGTAGTAAACTCATATTTCTTGGTGGAGCATGGTACATAAATCTGTCTAAAAGACTTCTACGATACCACACACCTCCACCTAAAGTCAAACATAATTAATAGTAAAAAAAAATATTATCCTTGATGTCAACAGAATTTACATCACAATAACCTTCTAACACAGCATGATATTTACCATAATGCAAACACACATCATTTATACTTTTTATGTATTTAAGTAAACGACGAAGAGCATTCCAATATTCATTGTTTGGATATATTTGTGTACTACAAATCAATATACTAACAACATAAACAATGTCTGGTCGAGTACAGTTCATGAGAAACATTAAACTATTACCCTTGTCGAGGATTAACCAGCTAATCGCTTCTACGACAGGGCACTCAATGCTTAGCTTCTTAAACTCCTTCTTAGGGTACCACCAAGTGTCCGTGTCGGAGGAAGACATAGCAAAGTGTGCATTCATCTCAAGCCATGACAATTATGCTTACAAAGTAATGTCGTTCGGACAAAAGAACGTTGTTGATCATATCATGATCCTCTACTACCTCTAACCTGCTACTGCTGCTCATCCTACACTGCCTTCATCCATGCTGTGTTTCTGGAGACTTCCAGGATGGATCTTCCACATCACATCCACGTCACTTTGTAACTAACTACAGCTCATGACAGCCTGTAATTAGTTTGTTACAGATATTTGTACAGAGTAGACAGTGTATATAAATAGGTTGATTCATTGTGATGTAAGTTAAGTTTATAATCAATAAAATTCTCACAAATTCTATTTACTCAAGTTCTTCATTTTCTCTGAATTGTGCTTGAGTAATATCGTCAGTAATTGATTGAATAAGATTCAATAAACATCAATGCCACTTAGCAGAGGATAGCTGACCGAGTGTACAAAAGCCAGAAGGGAAGGAACATAGATGTATATGTGTGGATAATGTGATAGTCAAAAGTAAGCGGGAAAATGATCACATCGCGACGTGAGGGAAACATTCGGATTGCTGAGAAAATTCCGAATGAAACGGAATCCGAAGAAGCGCACATTCAGAGTCCAGTATGAGGAGTTCTTAGGATTCTTGATAAGTGCAAGAAGAATCGATACGAAGTCCGAATAAGTCTACCATATTAGACTTGTTAAGAGCAAAACTAGAAAAGATCGTACATATAAAAATGACGGGAAAAATGACAACCTTATCTAATCAACGATATTGGTTCGCTGGAAATGAGAGTAATTATTAAGAGAGTAATATAGCTTAAATAAACTAGAAAATAGAGGAAAGTGATGGAGGTTGGAGATAGAAATAAAGGAAGATAATGTAATAGTCTATCCATTAAGGATAATAATTACCCACTTCCCCCCTCAAGTAATGCATTACCTCCATATGGAGGTAATAATTCCTCCCTCACCACCTCTTTCCACCCTTCACAACCACCACAAACCACCAATCTCCTTCCATTTCTTCTTATTTTAGTCTTTATTACTCCCTTAATAATTAGTCCCATTCCAAGCGAGTCCTAAAGGAAAATAAGAAGTTCATTTGAGGAAAAAAAAATCAAAGGGAGGAATTGGCGGCCCTAAAAGTGCACCTAACAAAGTTGTCGACCCTCGCACGGAAAAAAAATAGGGGAAATATTATACTTATACTGCTAAGGGCTTGTTTGGGATGAGAGTAATTATTAAGGGAGTAATAGAGCTAAAATGAACTAAAAAATAGAGGGAAGGGATGGGAGTTGGAGATAGAAATGGATAGAAATGGGAAATATGGTGTAATAATCCCTCCATTAGGGAAGTAATTGTTACCCACCTCTGCGTCCTCCACGTCCTCTACCACGACCTCCATTATTTGGGAAGCCATGTTTCCAGTAGAAATGTTCTTCGTCGTGGTAGTACCGCTTACAATAGGTGCATTGAATTGGCCCGTCTTCGCCTTGTTCAAGGGGCCCGTGATTTCCACGTCCTACTCCATTCGAGTATGGTGTTTTGGCAGACATGGCAGCTTCTGTCTTTTCCTCTTTAATCCTTGTCACCGCCTGGTGCCTTTCTTCTCGTAACATCAAGGAATAGGCTCGACTTAAAGTAGTTATGGAATCTTCCATGAGCAGATTGGAGGGAAGATTGCCATACAAAACCGAGTTAAGTCCCATCAAGAATTGATGTACTTTCTCTTCTTCTCGTTCCTTGAGCAATGCGGCTGCCGCACCACACGTACATTTTGGTACTCGGCTGTAACTGCCTAACTCGTCCCAGATCATCTTCAATTGGGTGTAATATTCAACAACTGACAAATCTCCTTGTTTACATTCATTCAAATCGGCCTTTAATTGATGAACTCGTGGTGCGTTTCCAGCCGAGAAAGGTTCACGTATTTCCTCCCATATTTCAAAAACCGTACCTGAAAATGTGATGCTTGGATGTAATTTCAGATCGATTACATTCCGGAGCCACGCTTTGACCATTGCGTTGCTTTGTCTCCAAGCCACGCCTTCAATATTGTTCTCGTCATCTTCATCAACAACAGGCTGTTTTACCTTGCCCTCGACTAACCCCAGTTTATTTTTGGCGTCGAGTCCGTTCCGTACAGCGTCCGTCCAAAGATCATAATTATCACCATTGAATATTGTATTGGTATGCATTAGGCCGGGGCTATCGAAAGGATGGAGATACAAGGGTGACGACATGGGAATGGTTTTTGGTTTGCCACTGCCCTCGCCTTGCCCTTTGTTCTCATTGACCTTTCTGCCTGTCATTCTCAAATTTTTTTTTTTTTTTTTTGTGTTTTAGGATTTCACTGATACCATGATAAACTGAAGGAGATGATGAAGATTAAGTAAATTCTTATTGATGATCTCAAGCGTACAACCTTATGACATATATATACAAGAGTCAAGCACAAACCCTAGCTCTAAAGACGGAAACAAATATACATTAGCCTAATATAACGTAATCACATAATATACACTGAATATATGGATATGCCTAGAATATACGTCTAGAACATTCTTTCAAGAAATGACATAAAATAGTAGCCTTACACCACTATGAAAGCTCAAGAGTTAGCATATTTCTTTGCCGAATGCTCATACATGGATGCGGAGGGACAAGAACCCGGTGAATGGCTAGTATATAATATATATGGTTCAACAACGACGAATGGATCGGGGAAGGAGTAATGCTAGTGAGCTCGAACTAGACAAAGCATAAATAAGCCTCATGCTTCATTTTCCCGACCAAAAAAAAAAGGAATCGAGTATGAGGCGTTGATAGTAGGTTAGAAGGGTGGTCAATAAGTTAAGAGTATGTAAAACGAGTCATTTTTATATGATGGATTCACAGCTCATCTTATCCTAGATCAAATGAGAATACGAGACCATGAATGAGTCGATGGTGTTCGACCATAGGAGATAGTAATGGAACAAGCCGATCAAGGCTTGGTTGAAAAAAAATTTGAGATCGAATACACTTAATTGGCTGTATGCCACCCCGCAGAGTAACGATTAGGCAAAGGCGTGTAACATGCAAATCCTTGTCGGACAAAGGAAAAAAGTGGGATAAAGAACTAAATAGCATCCTATGGACGATAAGGACAACCATTAAGGAATCAACGTCCATACTCCATTTCACCTCGTATGCAGAGCGGAAGCAGTCCTACTGGTTGAAACTCAAACCCAAACTGATAGAATAGAGTTCTACGATGCGGGGAACAATGTGAACTTGATGAGGAGAGCCTTAGAACTCATGGACGAGTCCTGATAGAGTCAAATAATGTCGTGTCAATTAGTTGTGTTTAGTATATTTTTGTTACCAAATTTCGGGTTTTGAATATGAAATGTTGTATTTGCCGGTTGATACACTTTGGTTGTAACTTTGGTTAATTATAATTGTCATTGGCTTATATGTCTTGAGGTTGGTGTAAGTGTATTATGTCGGTGACTTAAGGAGAATAAATCATTTTGCCAAAGCCAAATCAAAGAGGATATAGACAAGTCAAAGTCAAGGGGTCAAACCCAAGCCATGGTCAACCAAGGTGAAGGAGGAGAGCCAAAGGTAAGCCAAGGGAATAAGTGCAAAGTAAAGAGAAGCAAGTAAAAGGAAGAATTGAAGCCTTGACATGCACAAACAAGAGCCAAAATGAAGAATTGAAAACTCGATTTCACAAGGGTCAACTTCAAACGAGTATATCTAGAGTTATAGAGCTCGTATCGACGCAAGGCTAATTGGAGGTGAAAGTTTGTGATCTTAGCTTTCCAACGGTAGGTCACACACCTCATTTTTCCAAGAAACAAGGGAGATATGGCCTTCAAAATATGATGTTGCCAGTCTGGAACACAGCCTGCACAAATGTGCGCAGTATGCCCCCCCAACCGCAGGCTGTGTTTTCAACTATTTCAAGCCTCGTGATTCTCTATTTTGAAGACCCAATTTTGCCTTAACCTAAAGCCAAGAGCCAAGGGTATAAATACCTACATTATGAGATCTTAGAGAACCTCCTTACCACCAAATCTCCTCATTATTATTGAATAATCTCCAAAACTTGTATGAAGGAAAAACTTAGTATTTTGGAGAAAATTGTAATCTTTGGTTGAATTTTGATGTCAATATTTTCATTAACCTTGGATTCATCTATAGTTATGAAAGGCTAGATCTTTTTGCTTGGTGTAATTGGGTAGACGCTACTTTCCTAAGCTTTGTAAGACTCTTTCAATCTTTCCTCGATAATTATTGCAGTTTCCTTGAATTTATTGTTTATGTTGGATGTTATTGTGTTAGGAATGATCAATCTTGCATGTTAATCATCTTACTATTGTAATCCTTGAGCAAGCTGCTTGCATCTTTATGAAGATGGATTAAAGTTTAAATCTTTGTGAGTGGAATTTGCATGTTAATCATTGGGATAGTTTGATTAAGCCTCCTAAAGGATTAATAGTCTTGACTTCTTTTGTTTAGAATTGATCTTAATGCTCTTGTGTGTAAGCCTTGTTGTAGTTTTCAATTGGGTGATCATATAAGTAGGATCAACTACTCTAGCTTAGGAGCAAGTAATCACCATCTTACGAAAGTTGTTGAGTAATTGTTGAGGGAAGAAAACAGAGGATCTTTGTGCTTAGGGAGTAGTTGTTGGGCCTTGTTACACCAAGTTCCTCCTTTATATTAAATCTTGCATACTAGTTGTTTGTTGAATTGTCTCAATAGGAAAGTCTCCAATTTTACTCTTTTTCATGTTTGTTCCCAACCAAATTCGTTTTCCATCTATGTCTCCCACAAGTTGAACATTGTTAATATCCATTGTTTGTGATTAAAATCAATTTGTTGAGTCTAAATTGTCATTAGTGTCTTAAATAGTTTACAATTCAAATCTTAGTTAAAGGTCCTTCCCTTGAGTTCGGCCCTAGCTTACCATTTTACTACTTTATTGTTAGTTGTTAGTAGAGTCTAGTTAGGTCTATAAATTGTTAATTTGATAGTTAATTCTAGTAATAACGACGACCGGTATATTATCTATCAAATTTTGACGCCGTTGCCGGGGAAGGTAACATAGCTAAAGCTTGTTTTTGAACTATTGGTCTTTAATTAGTGTAGTTAGTCTTTGTAAATACTACTAGGACTCATTTATTTGTCATAGATTATTTACTTGTTTGATTAAATAGCTAAGATCTATTTTGCACAAGATGTACTTTGATAGACTTGAGCAATATGTCTTGCATTGCAATTATTCTTTTGACTCATAGGACCTTGGCCGTATGGTTTATTGTGGTTTGAATGAGGAATATGTGTCTCGTGTGCTTAACTTGAGTAATGGAAGGTTCTTTGAATGGAGTTGTGAGGAGAAATGGGAACTCTTCCACTACTTAGCCAATGCTACTAGGAAATGGGAGTTGCGAAACTCTTATCAACCCCAATACCAACAAAATGAGACCGATGAAGAAGTTGTTCACACTTTAGACAATGAGTATTTTGATGATGATTCCTTTGATAAAGAGTGATTTTGAGCTGGAAGACCCTCCCTCCCAAGTTCATGAAATAAGCAAAGAGTGTGTTTATAATTATTATTTGTGGGATGATGAGAAGGATGCTTATGTTTTCACTACACTTCCATGCCACTCCCCCGCGGTGGCATCTACCAACACCTTGTGCACTTGTGATGATGGTTCCTCAAGTAATAGTCATATGGGTGAGGAAGAACCCTAGATCCTTAGTAAACTTGATGGGGAGTCATTGGGTCAAATTGTTGAAAAAGATGAACATGAGAGAAGTAAGGTCGAGGAAGAGGTTGTCCGTACCTTTTTTTTTTGGTGAAATGTGAGATGTATATATATATATATATATATATATATCAAAAAATAGATGTCATGGGTACAAAGCAACTAAAACCAGATTACATAATACCAATTTTCTTAAGCCATTCTAGTTCTAAGAGAGTTAGCTTTCTACTGTCTCTTCCTCGAACTCTCATCCTCATGTCATCAACAATGTTTGCTGCAACCTTCTCAGGCCTTAGTAGGACACCATCAGCCCTGCACTTATTTCTATGATGCCACACATGGTAGACAGCTCCCAAGACCAGACCTGCATGTACCCCTTTCTGCATCTTAGTTCCAGGAGCTTGTATACACCATTCAATCACCTTGTCAACTGCTAAATATAGGCCAGTTTTCTGCTGCATACACTGAACGATCCTGGAACTGTATTCACACCTAAAGAACATATGTTCCAAGTCTTGAGGTGCATGTCCACATAAGTAGCAACTGTCATCAATGTCCAACCCATACCTGATCAGCTTATCTTTGGTTCTGAAAACTCCATGTGCAAGAAGCCAGCCCATGAATTGGTGCTTTGGGACCACCCATTCATTCCATACCACACTATCCCAGTTAGTCTTAGGACAAGCACCCTGGAGCCATTGATAACAGCTAGCAGTAGAGAATTCTGCCCCCTGTATATCTCAGGCCCCATTTGTGTAAGCAGCAGTCAGGTCCTGTTTCACTCTACAAATTCTCCTCCATACCCAACTTGTGTTACTACTAGGCTTATACTGCAACCAGGCCTGTCCTTTAAGATGGTTATGCTTCACCCATTTGACCCATATAGTGTCCTTATCCTCAGCAATCCAATTGACCAGCTTACCTATCAGAGCCTTGTTCATCATTTCCAAGTTTTTAATCCCTAGACCACCCTCTACCAGGGATGTCATCGGGGCGGGTACAAGTAGGTACCGCCCCGCACCCGCCCCAGTTGGGGCGGGGATGGTTAGAGCTTTGGCGGGTGGTGGGGAGGGGGGGGTGCGGGTATGAAAATTGTACCCGCTATGGGTAATGGGGTGGGGATGGATTTTGCATCTTACCCGCCTCATACCCGCCGATCGTTTAAAAAATTAATATAATTATGACAATTTTTTAAATCTTATTTAGTTATAATTAAGATATAATGTTAATAATAGCTATTTTATAAAGTTTTTTACTGGCTTCTTTGGTGAAAAACTAAAATTATAAAAATAAATTCAAAAAAAATGAAAATTAATAGTGAGTAAATCAACTTTTGCGAAAAAATTTATCGAATAAAATTATGGTGAAGTGGGTTAATGGGTAAGCGGGGCGGGTACGGTTTTATATTTCCGCCCGTTGGGGCGAGGATGGTTTTGGAAAATTGTACCCGCCACGGGTGGTGGGGCAGGATGGGTACAGGTTTTTCTTGGTGGGTACGGGTACGGGGGAGCCTATATCCACCACCGCCCCGCCCCAATGACATCCCTACCCTCTACTTTAGGCCTACACACAGTGTCCCATGCCACCAATGGAACCCTATGGTATTCAGCACAATTATCCCATAGGAAATTTCTGCAAGTAGCCTCAACCTTTGCAAGAATTCCCTTTGGCAAAACAAACAATGATGCCCAATAAGAATGTAATGTAGTCAAAACAGCTTTCACCAAGACAAGTCTCCCAGCATATGAAAATTTCTTTGCACCATAGCCATGTATTCTGCTACAAATTTTCTCAACTAAACATTCACAATCCTGTTTTTGCAATCTGGTAGTTTGATTTGGCATACCTAGATACTTAAATGGCAACTTACCCTCTGCAAAACCAGACACACTCAGGAAGTCTTGTTTGAGCTGATCAGGAATCCCTCTAAAATAAGCATTAGACTTTGCAGCACTTATTTTTAGCCCAGTTGCTTTAGAAAAGGTAGAGTAGGATTGGAGTAGCAACATTATAGACTTGGCATCCCCATTACAGAATAAGAGCACATCATCTGCAAACATCAAGTTAGCCAATTGAACTTGCTTGCACATAGGGTGATACCTAAACTCATATTTAGCAGCAACATACTTAATGGTTCTTGTTAGGTATTCCATACATAATGTAAAAATTAAAGGAGAGAGGGGGTCTCCCTGCCCGAGACCTCTCCTGCCTTGGAAGTACCCAAACATTTCCCCATTGAGAGATAAGGAAAAAAAGGCTGTAGATATCCACTGCATCACCATTTCCTGAAACTCCACAGGAAATCTAAGCTCATCAGGAAGCTTCTCAACAAAAATCCACTCCACAGTATCATATGCCTTTTGGAGATCTATTTTAAACAGGCATCTAGGAGATGCATTAGGCTTTTCATAACACCTAACTAGATCTTGACAAATAAGAATATTCTCCTGTATGCTCCTATTTTGTATAAAAGCTCCCTGATTCATATTCACATTCACATTGATGATGAAGATGATATGTGTGACTTGAAACCTTCTTTGGTCTTATCATCTATTAA
Source organism: Silene latifolia (assembly GCF_048544455.1). NCBI lineage: Eukaryota > Viridiplantae > Streptophyta > Magnoliopsida > Caryophyllales > Caryophyllaceae > Silene > Silene latifolia. The sequence goes on along the minus strand of NC_133527.1, from coordinate 38,836,822 downwards.
AATTCATATTCACATTCCTTGTACTGGAGTTGATGCCTCACATATTGGTAACAACTCCTTAGTTTGTTGTAACTCTTGCCCGGAATTGACCCTTGAGGTATCAAGGAGTGAGGTGTTTGAGAAGAATGAGTAAGGACCAATGATTTGTGAGGTGGTTGTGATCGAAAAAGAGAAGGTGGTAGCTCTTGAAGATGTTTGTGACCCTTTAAAGACTATGAAACTTGTAAGTGTGAGGGTCAAGGAATATGCTAAAAAAGAAATGGAAAATGAGTTTGTAGAGGGGTACCCCCGCAAGGAGAAACCGCCTCAAATTTTCTTTGAACTACCATTCAATTCACTCCCCAAAGAAGCTCATGAGTCCCCTTATTCTTACTTGGTTTTCACCAAGTCCATCCCATCCTTCAAGGAACCATATCGTGACAAGAAACCATCGATTAAGCATGAAAACTTGAGACACTTGTCTTGTGTTTACTATTTTCTTGCTTATAATTGCTATGTGGGTGATTCATGCTATTTCCATGGCTCTTGTGTATGGGCTAGTGTGTATGAGAAGTTACTAAGGGTGTTGCATTGTTCCGCTCTTGATTCTTGAAGAAGAAAAATGTTGAAAAGGCGTCGAGCAAACGACGAAAACCAAAAGCGCTTTACGGGAGGCAACCCGTACTCCTTTCATATTTATTTACTCTCATTTGCACTTCTAGTACTCTCCTCCACATTGAGGAGAATGTGGAAACTAAGTGTGGGGGAGAAGTTTGGTTTTAACGTATGTATCTTTATTTCATGTTTTGATGCATATTTTTGAAAATAAATAAATAAATAAATAAATTGAAAATTCCGGTTAGGTGAAAACCCACAAGGGTGGGCACCTAGGCAAGATTGGGAAAGGTGGTCGAGGACGGGATGAAAACCCGAAAGGGCATTCCGGGCAAAATAAAGAAACGGGTTGCGAGCCACCATGAGAGGTAAGACAAAAAAGCTAAGGTGAAAACCCGAAAGACCACCTTAGGCAAAATGAGGGATTTTCGGAAAAACAAAAATTGAAAAAGAGAAAAAGAAAGAAAAAAAATTGAAAAATTGAAAAATTGAAAAATTGAAAAAAAATTCACCACCAAAAAGATGGAGGGATAAGAAGGGAGTGATAAGGAGGGTCATGGAAGAAGGCTAGCTTTAGGACTTAATTTCTTTTTGTGTCACAAAAATTTGCTTCAAATTGGTGTTTTTTTTCCGATTGGCTACTTGTATTGTTGATTCTTAAGGGTGTTTGCCCAACCAAGTAGCATGATCTTACATTGCATAGAGTGATAAGAGGGTGATATAAGTTGAGTAATGTGATGATTTAGGAGGTTGTGTAGGCCACTTCCCTATCACCTTGGGATAAGGTGAGAGTGACCATCTCTTGCTTGGAGACATAAGAAGGGTGCAGTGATGATGAGTCGGAGTTGGAGTGTATCGTGTCTTGTTTGAGGGATGATATAAGGAAGGGGAGTGAGAGAATAGTGCGTTTCAACTTTGAGTCTAAATTTTCCTTTAATCAGTGGATTGTTTATAAGGGAGATATAAGAAGGTAGTTGTTAGGGAAGAGTGATCATTTACACTCATGCTCACCTAATGACTTATGCAAGTGTTTGTTCCAAGGTTTGTTCGGGACGAGCAAAAGTATAAGTGTGGGGGTATTTGATATAGTCAAATAATGTCGAGTCAATTAGTTGTGTTTAGTATATTTTTGTTACCAAATTCCGGGTTTTGAATATGAAATGTTGTATATGCCGGTTGATACACTTTGGTTGTAACTTTGGTTTACTATAATTGTTATTGGCTTATATGTCTTGAGGTTTGTGTAAGTGTATTATGTCGGTGACTTGAGGAAAACAAATCATTTTGCCAAAGCCAAGTCAAAGAGATCGATATATAGACAACTCAAAGTCAAGGGGTCAAACCCGAGCCATGGCCAACCAAGGTGAAGGAGGAGAGCCAAAGGTAAGCCAAGGGAATAAGTGCAAATTAAAGAGAAGCAAGTAAAAGAAAGGATTGAAGCCCTGACATGCACAAACAAGAGCCAAAATGAAGAATTGAAAACTCAATTTCACAAGGGTCAACGTCAAACGAGTATATCTCGAGTTCTAGAGCTCGTATCGACGCAAGGCTAATTAGAGGTTAAAGCTTGTGATCTTAGCTTTCCAACGGTAGGTCACACGCTTTATTTTTCCATAAAGTGAGGGAGATATGGTCTTCGAAAAATGATGTTGTAAGTCTGAAACGCAGCCTGCGCAAATGTGCGCAGTCTGCGCCCCCAACCGCAGGCTGTGTTTTCAACTGTTTCAAGCCTCGTGATTCTCTATTTGGAAGACCCAATTTTACCTTAACCTAAAGCCAAGAGCCAAGGGTATAAATACCCACATTATGAGATCTTAGAGAACTTCCTTACCACCAAATCTCCTCATTATTGAATCATCTCAAAAACTTGTATGAAGGAAAAACATAGTATTTTGGAGAAAATTGTAATCTTTGGTTGGATTTTGATGTCAATCTTTTCATTAACCTTGGATTCATCTATGGTTATGGAAGGCTAGACTTTCTTGCTTGGTGTGATTGGGTCGACACTACTTTCCTAAGCTTTGTAAGACTCTTTCAATCTTTCCTCAATAATTATTGCATTTTCCTTGAATTTATTGTTTATGTTGGATGTTATTGTGTTAGGAATGATCAACCTTGCATGTTAATCATCTTACTATTGCAATCCTTGTATCAAGCTTGCATCTTTATGAAGTTGGATTAAAGTTTAAATCTTTGCGAGTGGAATTTGCATGTTAATCTTTGGGATAGTTGGATTAAGCCTTCTAAAGGATTAATAATCTTGACTTTTTTTGTTTGGAATTGATTTTAATGCTCTTGTGTGTAAGCCTTGTTGCCTTTTCAATTAGGTGATCATATAAGTAGGATCAACTACTCTAGCTTTGAAGCAAGTAATCACCATCTTACGAAAGTTGTTGAGTAATTGTTGAGGGAAGAAAACAGAGGATCTTTGTACTTAGAGAGTAGTTGTTGAGCCTTGTTACACCAATTTCCTCCTTTATATTGAATCTTGCATACTAGTTATTTGTTGAATTGTCTCAATAGGAAAGTTTCCAATTTTACTCTTTTTCATGTTTGTTCCCAACCAAATGGCTTTTCCATCTATGTCTCCCACAAGTTGAACATTGTTAATATCCATTGTGTGTGATTAAATTCAATTTGTTGAGTCTAAATTGTCACTAGTATCTTAAATAGTTTGCAATTCAAGTCTTAGTTAAAGGTCCTTCCCTCGGGTTTGACCCTAGCTTACCATTTTACTACATTATTGTTAGTAGTTAGTAGAGTCTAGTTAGGTCTATAAATTGTTAATTTGATAGTTATTAATTCTAGTAATAACGACGACCGGTATATTATCTATCAAATTTTGGCGCCGTTGTCGGGGAAGGCAACATAGCTAAAGCTTGTTTTTGAACTATTGGTCTTTAATTAGTGTAGTTAGTCTTTGTAAATACTAGGACTCATTTATTTGTCATAGATTATTTACTTGTTTGATTAAATGGCTAAGATCTATTTTGCACAAGATGTACTTTAATAGACTTGAGCAATCTGTCTTGCAATGCAATTATTCTTTTGACTCATAGGACCTTGGTCGTATGGTTTATTGTGGTTTGAATAAGGAATATGTGTCTCGTGTGCTTAACTTGAGTAATGGAAGGTTCTTTGAATGGAGTTGTGAGGAGAAATGAGAACTCTTCCACTACTTAGCCAATGCTACTAGGAAATGGGAGTTGTGAAATTCTTATCAACCCCAATACCAACAAAATGAGACCGATGAATAAGTTGTTCACACTTTAGACAATGAGTATTTTGATGATGGTTCCTTTGATAAAGAGAATGATTGTGAGGTAGAAGACCCTCCCTCCCAAGTTCATGAAATAAGCAAAGAGTGTATTTATAATTATTGTTTGTGGGATGATGAGGAGGATGCTTATATTTTCACTACACTTCCATGCCACTCCCCCGCGGTGGCATCTACCGACACCTTGTGCACTTGTGAAGATGGTTCCTCAAGTAATAGTCATGTTAGTGAGGAAGAACTCTAGATCCTTAGTAAACTTGATGGGGAGTCATTGGGTCAAATTGTTGAAAAAGATGAACATGAGAGAAGTAAGGTCGAGGAAGAGGTTGTCCGTACCTTTGACAACTCCTATTTTGATGAGTTCTTTGATGATGAAGATGATATGTGTGACTTCAAACCTTCTTTGGTGTTACCATCTATTAAAATTCATATTCACATTCCTTGTACCGGAGTTGATGCCTCACATCTTGGTAACAACTCCTTGGTTTGTTGTAACTCTTGCCCGGAATTGACCCTTGAGGGATCAAGGAGTGAGGTGTTTGAGAAAAATGAGCAAGGACCAATGATTTGTGAGGTGGTTGTGATCGAAAAAGAGAAGGTGGTAGCTCTTGAAGATGTTTGTGACCCTTCAAAGACTATGAAACTTGTAAGTGTGGAGGTCAAGGAAGATGCTAAAAAAAGAAATGGAAAATGAGTTTGTAGAGGTGTACCCCCGTAAGGAGGAACCGCCTCAAATTTTCTTTGAACTACCATTCAATTCACTCCCCAAAGAAGCTCATGAGTCCCCTTATTCTTACTTGGTTTTCACCAAGTCCATCCCATCCTTCAAGGAACCATATCGTGACAAGAAACCATCGATTAAGCATGAAAACTTGAGACACTTGTCTTGTATTTACTATTTTCTTGCTTATAATTGCTATGTGGGTGATTCATGCTATTTTCATGGCTCTTGTGTATGGGCTAGTGTGTATGAGAAGTTACTAAGGGTGTTGCATTGTTCCGCTCTTGATTCTTGAAGAAGAAAAATGTTGAAAAGGCGTCGAGCAAACGACGAAAACCAAAAGCGCTTTACGGGAGGCAACCCGTACTCCTTTCATATTTCTTTACTCTCCTTTGCACTTCTAGTACTTTCCTTCACATTGAGGACAATGTGGAAACTAAGTGTGGGGGAGAAGTTTGGTTGTAACGTATGTATCTTTATTTCATGTTTTGATGCATATTTTTGAAAAAAAAATAATAATTGAAAATTCCGGTTATGTGAAAACCCACAAGGGTGGGCACCTAGGCAAGATGGGGAAAGGTGGCTGAGGACGGGATGAAAACCCGAATGGGCATTCCGGGCAAAATGAAGAAACGAGTTGCGAGCCACCATGAGAGGTAAGACAAAAAAGCTAAGGTGAAAACCCGAAATGCCACCTTAGGCAAAATGAGGGATTTTCGGAAAAACAAAAATAGAAAAAGAGAAAAAGAAAGGAAAAAAATCGAAAAATTGAAAAATTGAAAAATTAAAAAATTGAAAAATTGAAAAAAAATTCACCACCAAAAAGATGGAAGGATAAGAAGGGAGTGATAAGGAGAGTCATTGAAGAAGGCTAGCTTTAGGACTTAATTTCTTTTTGTGTCACAAAAATTTGCTTCAAATTGGTGATTTTTTTCCGATTGGCTACTTGTGTTGTTGATTCTTAAGGGTGTTTGCTCAACCAAGTAGCATGATCTTACATTGCATAGAGTGATAAGGGGGTGATATAAGTTGAGTAATGTGATGATTTAGGAGGTTGTGTAGGCCACTTCCCTATCACCTTGGGATAAAGTGAGAGTGACCATCTCTTGCTTGGAGACATAAGAAGGGTGCATTAATGATGAGTCGGAGTTGGAGTGTATCGTGGCTTGTTTGAGGGATGATATAAGGAGGGGGAGTGAGATAATAGTGCGTTTCAACTTTGAGTTTAAATTTTCCTTTCATCGGTGGATTGTTTATGAGGGAGATATAAGAAGGTAGTTGTTAGGGAATAGTGGTCATTTACACTCATGCTCACCTAATGACTTATGCAAGTGTTTGTTCCAAGGTTTGTTCGGGACGAGCAAAAGTCTAAGTGTGGGGGTATTTGATAGAGTCAAATAATATCGAGTCAATTAGTTGTGTTTAGTATATTTTTGTTAGCAAATTCCGAGTTTTGAATATGAAATGTTCTATATGCCGGTTGATACACTTTGGTTGTAACTTTGGTTAACTATAATTATTATTGGCTTATATGTCTTGAGGTTGGTGTAACTGTATTATGTCGGTGACTTGAGGAGAACAAATCATTTTGCCAAAGCCAAGTCAAAGAGATCGAGATATAGACAAGTCAAAGTCAAGGGGTCAAACCCAAGCCATGGCCAACCAAGGTGAAGGAGGAGAGCCAAAGGTAAGCCAAGGGAATAAGTGCAAAGTAAAGAGAAGCAAGTAAAAGGAAGAATTGAAACCCTGACATGCACAAACAAGAGCCAAAATGAAGAATTGAAAACTCGATTTCACAAGGGCCGATTTCAAACGAGTATATCTCGCGTTCTAGAGCTTGTATCGATGCAAGGCTAATTGGAGGTGAAAGCTTGTGATCTTAGCTTTCCAAAGGTAGGTCACACGCCTCATTTGTCCAAAAAACGAGGGAGATATGGTCTTCGAAAGATGCTGTTGTCAGTCTGAAACGCCGCCTGCGCAAATGTGCGCAGTCTGCGCCCCCAACCGCAGGCTATGTTTTCAACTGTTTCAAGCAACGTGATTCTCTATTTTGAAGACCCAATTTTACCTTAACCTAAAGCTAAGAGCCAAGGGTAAAAATACCCACATTATGAGATCTTAGAGAACCTCCTTACCATCAAATCTCCTCATTATTGGATAATCTCAAAAACTTGTATGAAGGAAAAACTTAGTATTTTGGAGAAAATTGTAATCTTTGGTTGGATTTTTATGTCAATCTTTCCATTAACCTTGGATTCATCTATGGTTATGGAAGGCTAGACCTTCTTGCTTGGTGTGATTGGGTAGAGACTACTTTCCTAAGCTTTGTAAGACTCTTTCAATCTTTCCTCAATAATTATTGCATTTTCGTTGAATTTATTGTTTATGTTGGATGTTATTGTGTTAGGAATGATCAACCTTGCATGTTAATCATCTTACTATTGCAATCCTTGTAGCAAGCTTGCATCTTTATGAAGTTGGATTAAAGTTTAAATCTTTGTGAGTGGAATTGGCATGTTAATCTTTGGGATAGTTGGATTAAGCCTCCTAAAGGATTAATCTTGACTTCTTTTGTTTGGAATTGATCTTAAAGCTCTTGTGTGTAAGCCATGTTGTGGTTTTCAATTAGGTGATCATATAAGTAGGATCAACTACTCTAGCTTCGAAGCAAGTAATCACCATCTTACGAAAGTTGTTGAGTAATTGTTGAGGGAAGAAAAGAGAGGATCTTTGTACTTAGAGAGTAGTTGTTGAGCCTTGTTACACCAATTTCCTCGTTATATTGAATCTTGCATACTAGTTGTTTGTTGAATTATGTCAATAAGAAAGTTTCCAATTTTACTCTTTTTCATGTTTGTTCCCAACCAAATGGCTTTTCCATCTATGTCTCCCACAAGTTGAACATTGTTAATATCCATTGTTTGTGATTATATTCAATTTGTTGAGTCTAAGTTGTCATTAGTGTCTTAAATAGTTTGCAATTCAAGTCTTAGTTAAAGGTCCTTCCCTTGAGTTTGACCCTAGCTTACCATTTTACTACTTTATTGTTAGTAGTTAGTAGAGTCTAGTTAGGTCTATAAATTGTTAATTTGATAGTTAATTCTAGTAATAACGACGACCGGTATATTATCTATCAAGTCCCAACACTGAGTGATAACTCGATAATTTACCATTTATTTCTAGTTGTTTACCCTTGGTTTAGTCCCAATTTGCCTGCTTAATTGATAATATATGCTCTCATATTGAATAAATTGAATAGACGACTTTCATCTGGGTACATTGTTGCTTTCATAGCGTTTTCACGCTCTTTCTAGGCACTTCCTAGGACCCACGTGCCCTCACGTGACGGAAAAAAAAAATTCAAAAAAAACTGAAAATCTATGTTTACATATTTAGAGCGCCTATTTCTAGCATGATGATGCTCTTGGTCTGGTGGCAAGAGGCTTATAAACTTCCCTGATGGTCTCGTGTTTGAATCTCACTATTGTTAGGTTTGGCTTATTTTTTTTGTATGTTGAAAGTTAGATTTAATTAATTGAATTTCAAAATGATGCTACAAGGGTTCGAACCTGGGACGTTAGGCTAGTATATTCAATGATTGTCCAACACACCAATTGCATACTAATATTGTTTGTTAAGCATATATATTTTTATATCTATAGAATTATACACTTTTAGAAGTAGTTCCATGTAAAATTTCCCACTGTCTTATAAATAAAGATTATGGTACTCTTTGGTTAATTTTTTTACTATTTTCATGACGATAATATATGAAATTGAAGGGTCTCTCGATTTTTTTTTTACACAGGACCCCCAATTCTACCGCCGAAAATAGATATTCCCTCTAAAATAATGCACTTGGGCTTGTTGGTATTTGGTTTAGCCGTTTAGGGTTTGTTGATATATTTTTTCTTTACGATTATATTACTATGTATTGACGATGAAAAAATTTTAATGTATAAAAGTTGTCCACAATTTTTTTTTTTTTTTGGGTGTGCCCCCCCTCTTTAGTCAAATCCTGCATCCGCCACTGACCCACCTACCCTTATTTGGAAATGACAAAAACCGGACGCCAAACAAACGACCGAAGCCCCAGTAAGCGGAAGAAATAAAAGCACAAATACGAGCTAGAAGAGCCAACTATGTCATTCCCCTAAGCAGTCGTGCGATTCACATTAGAAGAGGAGGCTCCATTCTCTTCTGACCGTGCAGTTCTTATGAAACAGTGCGTTTCTTCACCAGAGGAAAAGCCTCCTTTCTCAATTCACCTTGTGGTTCAATTTGATCCGTGCGGTTTCCAGGCTAGAGCACAGTTACTCCGTTTTTTCAATTAAAGGACATCATTTTGCGAATTTTGGGACCCATGTATAAATAGATAAACCCTGAGAATATATCTCTTTAAGCTTCATTTCTTATGTTTTAGAAAGAGAAACTCATCACCTACTCCTTATATTTTGAGATCGTCATCCATTTTCATTTACGTAGCATTTGTAATCAAAGATTCATCCTTTATATTATTAACTCTTGTTCTTTGTTCTTCATTTGTTCATAATTGATAACATTTCTACTCTCTTTCCTTTTACGGTTGTATACTTGTATTCATTTATGTTCTTGTTTATTAAAGGATTATTTCATATGAATAATTCATCATATGGGTGGTGTTTTTAGATTACTCCATCCTTTAAGTAATCCGAATTTAATCCATCCTCTCGCCCCTCGCTTCCCATATCAAACTCACTTACTTTTTTGACCGGTTGTGTAACACCCCATGAGATTGAGAGAAGTTGTCCCACAGCGTGAAATTGAGTGGCTTATGAGATATTTATAAAGGCTTTCACCCACCACTTAGTAACAAGGCCTTGTACTTTTGGGCTTAAGTGAGGACAAACAAATGGGCCCAAAAGTGCACACCCATCTTATTGGGATTGTGTTACGATGGTGGGGAGTCGGGTTGTTATAAATGGTATCAGAGCAACCCTGCGACCGTGTGTGAGCCTGTGGTCAGGAGTACCCGGGTCACCCACCTAGCGGAAGAGGATTCTGGGCTTGGCTGCGGCCAGCCTCCGTGCACAACGGGGATGTTGTGTTATTTAAGTGGGGGAGTTTGTAACACCCCATGAGATTGACAGAAGTTGTCCCACATCGGGAAATTGAGTGGCTTATGACATATTTATAAGGGCTTCCACCCACCACTTAGTAACAAGGCCTTCTACTTTTGGGCTTAAGTGAGGACAAACAAATAGGCCCAAAAGTGCACACCCTTCTTATTGGGATTGTGTTACGATGGTGGGGGGTCGGGTTGTTATAGGTTGTATCAAGTCACCTTCATTTTTTATTCAACATTATCATCTTCTCCTCTCATTGTTTTCCTTCTTCTTCTCCTGTTCTCCATCCACTATCTTATCTGTGACAAACAAACAACACCACCCAAGGTCAGTAACTGAAGGATAACGGACAAACCAAGTTACAACATACACACACAACCATCTCCAACACCAATCCTCCATCAATCATCTGACTAACCCGAAGGTAAAGTCCTGCCAGAATATCCATCACAACAGATATTCCACACCGCCAGTGGGGGACCGCGGCCTTTTCCACCTAAGCCCTGCTCATCTCCATCGAGCGAATAACCCATGTCCATTAATGTGCACATCCCCCTTAAGACAGGAACCACAAGGGGCGAATCAAGGGCGTGAAGCCATTCCCGATGATGACTCCACTCAGCCCGGGACGCACCCCGTACACAAACACAACATATCTATCACACAATCAACAATACTATACACCACATAAGACAATCAACCAACAGTACTGAGTAGAAAAACCTACCTTTAGCAATCAACATCAATACCGCACACATCCGTATGAAGACAAACCAACTATCATTAACACCTATCACAAACAGTAGGGGAAAACCCTATAACTAACAACCATAACCACAAACAACCAAAGTATGATGCTGATGACTTACCTATGCTCTGCATTCCGGCGACAAGATCGCTACCCGACTCAAGTCCACATCCCCATGGTGTCTCAAAGTGTAAAGGGATCTCAAGGGTTGAAGGATGGTGAAGGAGAAGAAGTGTCGTTGATTAGGTTTAAGAAGAAAAGAAATGAAAAACTAATTTGGGGTTTACGACTTCACAATATATAACTTACCGCTAGAACCGCCATACTCGATCGAGTATGGGACTTACTCGATCGAGTGGCCTCTACTCGTTCGAGTCCCTAGACTACTCGATCGAGTTACCTACGCTAGATCGAGTTCCCCACGTCTAAAGGTCATCAAGTACTAAGTACGTTTGTACGAAAGGTTCTCAAGGGTCCACCAAGTGTCTAAAGCCGGTCAACGGCTAGTCAATGGGTGCCTAACGGGACGGGTATTACAATATTATCATAAGGGCGACAAAGGGGCCGTTTCTCAAAATTGCATTGACGGCATTAAGACAATCCGAGGCAATCAACATGTTATCTGTGAACAAACTAGACAGACGCAACCCTTATCTAATGGCAAACACCTCCCAAATGACAGGGTTTGGGGCCGGGAAACCAATCGGGTGGACCATCCCCGGATCCACGAACTAAAACAATTCCCGACAACACACCCAATAATAGAAAAAGTAGAAGAAGAGGAGAAGACCGCGTCAACATTGACCTTACACCAATTACACGGGAGAAGGGCCAAGCTACTCGGGTAGCTCAAGACTGAATGGTTACCAGAATACAACGAAGGGGGTTGTGGGGCATGGTTAATAGCGACCCAAGCAGAAGTTTAAGAAGAGATATTACTGAACAATCGGGAAGAGAAAAGGGAGGACAAAGGAGAGAAGATAAGGTCACACTGCCTCGTCCACGGGCGCCAAATGGCAAAGGTGAAAAGGGTGGTCCATGAAAGGTCAGTGGAGGTGCAATTACTATGAGATTATGAATTCAAGGTTGAAGATCAAGGGAGTAAAAGTGTTGGGAAGAGAGATCAAAGAAAAAGGCATAAGTAGAGCCTAAGAAGAATTTATTCTTTAGGGCAAGGGAGGTAGTAAATATTTTAGGTCTGCTAGAAGAGGGAAGGGGTATAGCCAGAAAAGTAGTTTATGGCCTTCATTATGCTCATACAAAATTTGGGAAAGACGGATAAATATCACAAATCAATCTTATTAATCTCCTCGCATAAAAATACATTCTTTATAATAATAGTTCCACACAAAAACGAACTGCATTTCTCACAACTAATTAGTAGCCTAGCAACAAGCTCAATCTCAAAATATTATTTTCCTATGCCTAATTAACTAGGTAGATTTCCACCTATTTCTTCTCACTCTTTCTTATCTTAATTAAACAAAAATATATGAAAAATAAAAACAAAATACTAATGCAATATTATACTATATTATTATGATATGGAATGCACTAATTAGTAAAATCCCTAATAAAAATTATGAAGAACAAGCCAATCCACAAGAAAGAGCCATTAAAAGTATAGCCCCTTCTTCTTCATCTCTAGGGAATACTCTTTGAGAAGAATTTGCCTTAGAATAATTCTTGCTTCTTGAACTCATTGCAATATCTTCAAAAGAATGCTTTTCTTCAGGGCGATAATTATTATCGACATAAATAGCATTAGTATGGTCGCTATTGTTATTATTGTTGTTATTATTATAGTTATTATCATTGTAGTTCCAAGAAGCATTAAAAGTCTTGCTTCTTTTCTTTAGTGGCAACTTATTTTCTGATGTTATGTCATCAACAACAAGCTTTGGAGCTTCAACGACAATGGTTGATGAAGTGGTTGATGGAGTTAAAGTACTATCCTTGGTAAATCCTGCAGTTGCGGCCGCCATTGCTGCCCTTCTAGCTTTCCTTTGTCTTATACCACATGCATTACAAAGAGACTGCAGCAAAACACATGCATTTAGTTATGTCCTTATTATTTATGTGGGTTCCTTTCATGGAATGAAAACGACTACTACAAATGTACATTCTATTATTAATTAGGCACCAATAAGTGATACTATTAACACTATAGAAAGTTACTTGTACCCTTCTTTTAGAAGGATCACGGGCGTCCCGGTCCATTTAACCGCCCGTGGTTGGAGCCGTAAAATAAGAAGAGGTACATATATAACGACTTTTCAAAAATTTACAAAGGACTTACTCATAAACCCGCCAAACCCGCTTGTCTGTGGGCCTCAGACTCAAGTCAGGCCAAAACCCGTATTTAATGACCTTTACCTAGCTTGTTTGATAGTTTCGATCAAATAAAATCGCTTTAATACGTAATGTGTGACACTCGTAACAAAAAATCGAAAATCAGAAAAGAAAAAACTATTAGGGTATTAGTCGCAACCCTTTGTTATTGGCTACAAGTGCCCTATGGACCCATAACCACAAGCCTCCCAGACGAGGACGTATGAAAGAATTGTTGATCATAGAATACAACCCCTCTTGTTCTTTTTCCTCAATTTTTTTTGTAGATAGGTCAATCTAGACTATTTATTAGTATCAATTTCATGATCTAATTACTACATCTGTGATAGCTAGCCCTACAATGGACATATTACTCTCTTCTACATAGTTCATGTAATCTTAAATGTGTTAGACAAGTCCATGAGTACTTAGATCAATGGTAAGTTAAAACTAGTGAGGGGAGAGGTTTACTGCCCTACTGGTCCTAGCCGGCGTGAATCCGGACTAAACAGGATGATATAGACCCAAAAAAACGTGTTAGACACATACTGACTATCCGATGACACTCGCTATCAATATTCAAATTGCATATTATAATTTCTTCGGACATTTTCCCTATCCGATGACAAAAATGAACATAATTGTATAAGAATGACCGACTCAAAGATCATAGCCCCAAGATGGTATGTATTATGTAGGGATCGTACATAGACTCCTTGCTTCAACGAGAATGAGATACATTTTTCAAAAATTCTCCTTTAATTCCATTAATTAATAAATTCAACCGTGGTGCGTACCAAAAAAAAAAAAAAAAAAAAAAAAAAAACACAAACACGGTGTATTCAATCTTCAAACAAATCATAAGTTATACTCCTTCTCATTAAGGAAGTTCGTTACCTTTAATTAAAATACTTATCACGAAAAAATTGGAATTGTAAACAATGAACGAGTAAGGCAAAGGGAGTTACCTTTGGGCCTTGAGGTCCACTTCTCCAAAGAGGGGTAGTAGTGGTGTGACAATCCGTACACATTCTAATGCCATTGATATTGTTATTAGCTTCATGATGGCTATTGGCCCTGGACGGTTGCGCGGTGACAAGGTGGTGCTGATCACGGCTACCCTTGTCATCGATATTCTTACACTTCGTTGTGGCTGCCGCAGTTGTTTTTTGCAAAATCCTTATCTTTGAAGGCTTGCATTTTTTGGGCTTCTCTATGATTTCATTCTTCTGATCGCCTTGATCTCGATTATCAAAAGGATTATAAACAATGGGTTTGTGACCATGTGATAGAATCAGCTTCTCAACAACCTGATACATGATTTGTAAATTGTTAGTAAATTTGCAGTAGATTATGCGGAATTGGTATATAGTATAACTGTATAAGAATAGTTGCTACTTGCTAGTTAGGGTTAATTGGATACAATCATAAACACGTATGTAGATATTTTTTATTTTTATTTTTTGAGCGATCATAAACATGTAGATTTATATAAGGAAATCGAAACAAATAATATATGGCTTGGAGGTCAAGGTAAGTACGTAGGATCAGAGTCCAGCACATCTAAAATAATTCTAGAAATCTTAATAATTTCCTAATGTAATCTTTGAAATGTGTAAAATAAGATTATTCATATAAGATCATAGTGAATTTTTCCTTCTATATAGTTAAAAAGATTAAAATAACACGTTAAAGTCAAATTATGGACATAACGAGATGAACAAACTCTAAAAATACAACCCTTTGATCCTCTATACACATATCTATGCTTAGTTGATAGAGTCTTGACGTATTTGTGACCGATAATACCAATATTGTCGTGATAGTTAAGAGATTAGAATTTGACATTAAAATGAAATTATGAGCCTAACCAAATGAACAAACATTACAGACGCAACCGCAGCCTATGATCCTTTATACACATGTCAGTTTAATTGATAGAGTCATGATTTCCTCGTGACCTATAATACCAATATTGTTCTTATAGTTTAATTCACCCCTAATAAAACTATGATCCTCTATATATAATACTGATTTGACCATAATATACACAAATTGTATGAAGAAATTTAGGATCGAATAGCATGAACCAAATTCGAGCATATCACATTATTATATATAAATTATCACAATTTTTTAATAAGCAAAATATTGATGGTATATATATATGTATATGTAAGTTCTTACTTCCTCTTGAGAACCCCTCGAATAATCCATGGCGGCTAAAAATTTAGTAGCATGGTGGTTCACCAAATTGGAACCCGAAAAATAGGTATTATTTGAGCTTGTGACATGATCATGTACATAACCGATAATTGTTGGTAGACTTAGTTGTTGTTCACCCTTAAGTTCTAGAAAAGGGAAAGTAGAGGAGTGTTGCGGATTCATGTAAACGGGACTCATACTTTGATTTTGGAGAGATCACAAGATAGAATGAATTAGGTAATGGCTTATTGGTGAAAGAAAGGCTGAAAAGTTGTCTGAAATTTTCTGATATTAATGTTGTTATTTATATGGTAAAAGTGATCATATATTATATGAGGAGACGAGGGGTAGTATATGTATATATGTATAATGTATTAGCCATTCACGTGACTTCTTGTCATACGAGACACAAAATGGTAAATAAGACATAAACTTTAGAGGTGTTGAGTGCTACAACTCGATCATATAATGACAAAAGTTCTTAGTCCATATCTTTTTTCCCCAACCCTTTGCGTTAATTTTGCAAGGCAAATCGCATGTTTGATCGATCAACTTGTTCTTGCTCAATTAGGAAAACTATACTATTCTTGCAATCTTTGGTATATTGGTTTTGGTAACCCGAAATATTATTTTGTAGACAAAAAATGAAGATCTTTACTTTATTTCAGAAGGTAATCTTTTAATTTCCCAATTTTTATATCGGTTTTTCTAAGGACATATATTAATAACCTAATATGAAAAGATTCATTAGTTCCTTTCTTGAGAAATTCAAGTGTTAATTCATATGTGGTAGAATACTATGTGAGAGAAGTCGAGTAAATATACTTACTTAGTTACTTTGGTTAAATTTCCTTTCATAATGTTAGAAAGAAAAGTAATTCCCATTCATATATCAATCAATCAATACTATCAATCAATCAATACTATATATTAATTCCAGAAATCAAGGGATTTCAATGTAATTAAATAAATCTATACAAATTAATTATACTATATAGTTTTAAATCAATATCACTGTGCAATGGACCTGATCAAGGGACTTCAATGTAAATATAATATAGTTTTGGTTGAAGTATAAATTTAGAGAACACCGGAATATGGTGATTTTCCTTAAATAAGCATGCCCCACTTATGGTATTAATTAGTATAAATATGTTAATTATTTTAACATAAACAAATATAATATAAGTATAGTATATTTTGGAAACTGCTAAAATGTAAATAAATCAAGCTAGATTTCCAAAAAAATATAAAATTCCATAATTATTTCGATTTGATTAATTTAACGCATATATGTAATATATTTAATGCATATATGTAATATATTTATTAAAGTAATAGAAGTAACATTGGATATAGTAATAGGATAGTAATCACTCATTGGATGCTTAAATAGTAAAAGTAATTATGTTAGTAAGGAAAAGAATTGTAGTAACATTAGATATAGTCAAAGTAACAATATTAGCAGCAAGAGCGAGCGCGAGTACTGAAAGTACCAACGTGAGTAGTGAAATTATCAATATTTATGTACAAGTAGTGAAAGTAACAATAATTACGGCGGGAGTAGTGAAAGCAAAAGTAGTAATAACGAATGTAATAAAAGTAACAATACTAAGAACAAAAGAAAGTATATATATGAACAATTAACTAACCAATCGATTTAAGTAAAATATTAATAGCGGGAGTAGTGAATGTGTCTCATAATTTATTTCATTGTAATTTTAAGATATACTCCGTATCATAGAAATATATATTAATGATAAATTTATGAGTTACGTAATTTTAAAGTAGCTTTAGTTAATTGAAAATAAATTTTAATGTTAAATAAAGGTAGCCCGGGCGAAGCCGGACACCCATACTAGTGTTTTAAATATACATAAATCATCTAGTGAGAGTCCTTCATAATTATTTTGTGGAAAAAAAAACAAAATTATGGTATTTTATGTACACATTTTTCAAACTTATTATACCTTTTATACCAGAAATTGTTACCAAATCCAAATTCTGATCAAAATTAAAATGAAAAGACGAAACTGTCTTTGGTTATAAATTTATAATTGTTACTCGTCCAAATTTACCCTAAACAAGATTCATTCACTCTAGCAAGCTACGTTTGTATGACATTAGTTGGTTTGTTATGACAATTAGTCGTAGCTTAGTGTTGTATGACATTCAAAAACATGTTTACTTCTAGACCTTAGTTTTCTATTTAGTAGATAGCGGACGTTGTTGTTCCTTAATTAGTTTGAATGGAAATCTTTTTTGGGAATGTGTTTTTGTAAATATTGTAGTCATTTTTGCAAGTTTAGATCGTATTCCTTTGGGCTTGCCTGGAATCCATAAAATTATTAAGGGTGTAAGTTTTATTGGGCGATAATTACTAGGAAAATTAATTAGTGGGGTAATGAGTTCCTTGATGATATGTTTGGCATAAGAGTAATGATTACTGAGTAGCTCTTTTACTCCCTTAATCATTACCTAAGGGGCATGGTGGGTAATGTATTACCCCTTCACAAGGGTAATAATTTCAGGAGGTGAACAATTACCCGCATACCAAACATGGAAAATACACCTCACATATTACTCCCCTATTCATTCCCCTCCTATTACGCTCAATCCAAGCAAGCCCTTTGAACTTATTATGTTCAGCTCAGCTGATCTCTTCATAAATTTAACTCCACTTCAGTTCAGTTCAGTTTCACTAAGTTCAGTTTTGTTCAGTTGAGCTCCATTATTTTCAGTTCAGCTCTTTTCAACCAAAAAAACAAGGTCTTAATGTTATCGCAAAAATGGGAGCTTAAAATATGCAAAAGTTGCCCACTTCTGCCAGCTTGCGACATATGTTCCACCGCATTCTCGAAGTCAAAGTTCAAAAATTAACGTTTTTGTAGATTACTTGTCTCACTTTTATGTCTTATCTTGTGTCCCACCACCTTAAGATATTGACACATCACACGTAAGATAATAGAAATGATAATAATATATATATGAAAGTGCTTATATGTTAATAGTAGAAATGATGGGACACAAGATGGAACACGAAATAGGACAGAAGATCTGCACTGCAGAAAACTATATGCCGTAATCCTTAGTTTAGCAACGGGACTTGGAAACGGATACTATTCTACCACGAGATATGCTTTGCAATTGATTTTGTGACGGGATTAAAATTTGCAACAAAGTTATAGACAAAAAAAAATATGTTGCAACTCTATCGTTAAATCGTTAATAACCACTAGTCTTGATTTCGCGCAATATATTTCACTTCTGATACGGATGCATTGCAGGATAGTGAAAATGAGGTACTTATCAGTCGAAATGCAGCTCAACTAATAGAAGGCTTCAAGTTTGGATTAATTTATGTGACGATGTTAAAATGGGAAGGCAGCGAAGGCGGAACAGCGCAGGACACAGTTTCCTAGGCCGTGTAGTAACACGAGTTCCAGGTCGTGTTTAGGATTAGCTTAATTAATTTATTATTGTTATTTGTTTTCGAATAAGCTTAGGAAAGCTTTGTTATTTCCGAATCCTAGGGTAATTAGAATTCTACAGATCTGATTCTATTTAGTTTATTAGTTAAATAATGTTTCCTAATTAGTTTAGGAAAGGAGTAGGAATTAGTTTGTTGCCCAAGCAACCGTAGGAGTCGTTTAAGTATAAATAAGGCATGGATGTAACCTTATTTTTGAGATTTTACAAAAGTAAAAATTCGTTTACAGTTTGTGAATAATTTGGCTGAAGCTTGCGAGTTTTAGCTATAATTCATCCTTGCGAGGTTGAGTGTGAGTATTTTGAGTTATTTCCTTGCTAGGTTAGAGCGAGATTTACCTAATCTATCATGTGTTTTATTTCTATATTCAATATTTAACAACAACAATCCGACAAATTCCGCTGCAATTTTTATGACTCTAAATTCACGCTTAAAATCGACTAAATTCTACATCAAGTGATATCAGAGCCAGGTTATTGATTTATTTTCTAATAAATCAGTCTTGAAAAGTCATGGTTATAGGAGATGAAGGTGGAAAGAGTGACGGTAAAGGAAAGCCATGGAAGGATGATGTGGATGCTATTAGGGTAGAAATTGGCCAGATCTCGTATGTTCTAAAGAACATTGCAACGGTTTTGGCCAAGAAGCAGAACGAAGGCGAATCGGACACACCATCTGAATCTCAAGAGGACGAACAACCTAAGCACAATAAGAAGAACAAAAACGACGATGACAGCGGCCTTAAACTCAACATACATCAGTTTAATGGGGATCTAGATGCTGAAAAGGTTCTGGATTGGATTCGTCAAGCAGGGAGAATATTTGATTACAAAGACTATGATGAGCATAAACAATTGAAGGTTTCTACCTTAAAATTAACCAAGTATGCGTCTTTGTGGTACGAGAATCTGAAAAGACAACGTAAGAAGGACATGAAACCGAAAATTGAAACTTGGGAGAAGTTAAAGAAGCCTCTTATGAAGAGGTTTCTTTCTAGGGACTACGAGCCATATAATTACCTAAATTTAACATCATTAACACACGAAAACTAAAGTGTTGCTGATTATATGAAAGAATTCGAGACGTTGAGCATTGTTTGCGATTTGGAAAAGAAAGAAGAATTGAGGACAACATGATTCATTCGAGGCCTTAACCCAGCACTTCAACAAAGCGTGGAAATCAAGAATTATGATGAATTTCACGATGTTTGCAAATTGCCTCTTAAGTTCGAGAAGCAAGATAAGGGAAAGAAATCCTATTCTCGTGATTATTCAAAGAATTAGAGTACTTACTCAAATCCAGCAACTAACACGTCCAGTAGCAAAGATGCACGAAAAGATGATCCAAAGGACAAGGGTAAGAGTATAGTGGTTGAAACCAGAGATGTGAGATTGAGGAGATGTTTCAAGTGCCAAGTATATGGGCACATTGCTAATGAATATCCGCAAAAGCGAGCTCTGACGATTCAAGAATTGGTTGGCTTAATTAGTTGCGAACTTTGTGCTTCCAGAACCTAAATCCAACTATGTTTTACTAGAAGAAGAGAGTGGCGATGAAGAAGTACATGTTTTTGAACCCTATAGCGACGAGGAGAAGGAGATGTTGGTGATTCGAAGCCTCCACACCGAGGTTTCTCACATTGAAGAGGAGCAAAGGGAGCGTTTGTTAAGTCTCCTTGTAAGGTAAACAATCATATTTGCATTCTTATTGTCTATAGCGGATCTTGTACCAATTTCGTATCTAGAGATTTAGTTGGTAACTGGAATTGTTAACTGAAACTAACTTAAACCGTATAAATTGCATTGGCTTAACGGAAATAATGGGATTTTGGTTAAGAAACAGGCCCTTGTATCGTTATAATTGGGGCCATATGAGGATGAGGTATTATGTGATATAATCCCGATGAGTGCCTGTCATATTTTACTGGGTAGGCCATGGAAATATGATCATAAAGTAGAACATGATGGTAGAAGTGATGTTTATATCGTGACCAAGGGAAAATCTAAATATCATCTTAAACCATTTTCACCTAATAAACATAAGAAGCCTATTATGAAGAAGAGTCTATTTATAGAAGCTAGTGAGGCCGAGGGGGTGGTAGCTCGAGGTGAACCAGCCTACATACTGGTTGTGCATCAGTTGGTTTGTGAGGAGAGCAAGGAAGAGCAAGTACATGAGTTGATAGATGAGTTTGTAGATGTGTTTCCCAATGAGTTGCCGAATGGGTTGTCATCAAAGAGATGGATAGAGCACCAAATTGACTTACTTCCAAGTGCGGTGTTGGCTAATAAACTAGCCTATCGTTATGATACCGAGGAAGCTAATGAATTATAAATACAGGTTCAAGAGTTGATAGATCGAGGGTATGTGAAAGAGAGCTTGAGCCGTGTGCTGTACCGACATTATTGGTATCAAAGGAGGAGGGGAATTGGCGGATGTTTATCAACAGCAGAGAGGTAAATGACGTTACCATTAAATATCATATTCTTATGCCTAGACTTGACGATATACTAGACGAACTTTCTAGTTTTTGTGTTTTCTCTAAATTGGATTAAAGGAGTGGTTATCATAAAATGAGGATTTGAGAAGGAGATGAGCGGAAGACCGCATTTAAAATGAAGCAGGGGTTGTATGAGTGGTTCGTGATGCCGTTTGGCTGGTGTAACGCACCTATTTCGTCTATGACTCTTATGAATATGTGTTAAGGCCTTCCTTAAATAGTTTGTTATTGTCTATCTTGATGACAACCTGATTTACAGAAAGAGCGAAGAAGAGCAAAAACTCCATCTTTGAGCTATGTTCTAAGTAATGAGAAGGCAGAAACTATATGGTAAGCTCGAGAAATGTACTTTTACGGTTCCAAATGTTGTTTTTCTTAGCTATATTGTAGGTAAAGGCGGAGTAAGCATGGACCCATCTAAGGCCGAAGCTATTCAAGCTTCGCCAATATCTAAATCTACTACGGACGTGCGAAGATTTCATAGTTTGGCTTCATTCTTTAGGCAATTTATTCAGAGGTTTAGTTTAATTATGGCTCCATTTACAGAACTAACCAAGATAGGAGAGTATGTTTGGATTCCGAGTGCCCAAAAGACGTTTGTAAGCTGAAGAAGAAATTGTGTTCTGGACCTGTTTTAGCGTTGTCCGACTTTGACAAATTAGTAGAAGTAGAATGCGATGCGACTAGCGCTGGGATTGGTGATGTGTTGATCCAAGAGAAGCAGCCAATTGCATACTTTGGAGAGAAACTTGGAGGTGCGAGACTGAACTATTCGACATGGGTATTGCTCTTTCACATACGCATTTTACTCTTTCACATACACAAACTACCTTATTAACCTTTTCATTTTTTTCAACTTTCTTTCATCCCTCATCAGTTAACCCTAATACCACAATATCAATAATACGGAGTAATTAAAAAAACCAACCACCTCTATTTCCCTACCCGACCACCATTAATCACCCACCGGCAGCCAGGTCGCTTTCCCCAACCTATAACTGGTGCTTACCCACTAGATACACCAACCGTTTTCCCCAATCGCTCTGCTCTCGTTGCACATCGCCCGCCTTTATTGCTCTTACATGTATGTTAAAATTCATTACTGGAAAAAAAAAACAATCAAATATTAAACGAATGATAATTTGATTGAGATGAATCACAATGTCATTTTCTAGCCAATGAATCACAAGATGAAGATTGTGCATTATGACCAATTATTTGTCAAAAGAAGTTGTTGGGTTTCTTTTTCTATAAATGAACACACAAAACAATCAAGTTGGACAATGCAATTTTGTGTGATATAAAGCAAATTAATGTAAGTTTTTGATAAATTGGAGTAATTTCTTGTTTGATATGAGTATTAAAATTTTATAATTAAAGAATTTGAATGAAATTTAAATAGGTTTTAGGAGGAAGAGGAATCAAGGTTTTTTAGTAGAGGAAGGAGTATTGTTTGAAAATATTACGAAAAAATGTATGTGAAAGAGTAAAAGTCGTAAGTGAAAGAGCAACACCGATTCGACATATGGCAAAGAATTTTATGCTATTGTGAGGGCAATGGATCATTGGAGCCATTATTTTCATCCAAAAAAATTCATGCTATATTCTAATCACGAAGCTCTTAAAGATATTCATGGACAACAGAAGTTGAATCCAAGACATGTTAAATGGGCTGGGTTTCTGCAATATTTTACCTTCTCATCGAAGTATAAGACGAGGAATCAAATATAGTAGCTGAAGCATTATCAGAGAGGCATTGTTTGTCGGTTGAACTGGACGCAAGGTTTCTGGCATTTGAGCATATTAAGGAGCTTTATAAAGCCGATCCGTTATTTTCTAAGAAGATAATTGAGCCTACTGGTGCTTATACATTGCAAGATGGGTTTTTGTTCAAGCACTACTACAAATCCAGGCAACCACAACGGCTCTTTAACAACGCTTATTCACGAAAATCACCATAAGACGTTGTAGAATGGATGGCGCAAATTTTACTAAACTTAATTACAACGGTTATGTGTTGTTAACCGTTGTTATTGGTTTTAACAACGGGTCAAACTTGCACAACCGTTGTTAATATAAAAACTAATAACAACAGTTTACTCTGTAATACATTATAACCGTTGTTAATAATTTGGCGTAAAATTAGTGAAAAGTAATTACAACGGTTATATTAAAACCCGATGTTATTAGGTTTTAACAACCGTTGTAGACGCAATAACCGTTGTTATTGAAGTTATGAAGATCTAAAGAACAACAGATCGCTTTATTCTGCTATACCCTACAAAACACAAACATAAGCTAATACTGCTACACAAATATCATCCTCCATTGCTCCCTGATCGTCTTTCTCTGTCTTCATCTCCGTCACTGTTGTCACCGTCTTCTCTCCCTCATCGTGTTTATCAATAAGGTATATATGTTTCTTAGCTTATTAACTATTTCTTATTAAGATTTCCAAGCTATATATAGATATAGGATTGTTCAATTTCCTGGTCTATGAATGCCGATTATTTTTGAATTTGTGAATTTGTTGGGTTATTATCTAATTTGTTGATAATTTAGCTTAATTGATTTCCTGAATTTC
This sequence comes from Silene latifolia, assembly GCF_048544455.1. NCBI lineage: Eukaryota > Viridiplantae > Streptophyta > Magnoliopsida > Caryophyllales > Caryophyllaceae > Silene > Silene latifolia. Next base: position 38,813,267 of record NC_133527.1, on the reverse strand, counting down.
GTTTATATTTTTGCCTATTATTGGATTTTCTGAATTAGTTGCCTATATATTACGAATGTAGAAAAATGACTCGAACTTGGATGATTGCTGCAAATATGAGTGACCCTAACTATAAGGATGGTTTAGCTGAATTTTATGAAGTCATTGCGAACAATTTGAAAGGTTCTTCTAGTATTCCATGTCCTTGTGAAAGATGTGATAATATTAGGTATATGGCTTTTCCGGACGTTAAAATACACCTAGAAACGTGGAGATTTAGTCGATCCTATACACATTGGATTTTTCATGGGGAACCATTAGAGGACGGGAATAGCTTTAAAGAAGATGATGTTGAGGTATACGAAAGGCTAACTGATGATCCTGAGTTTGCGGAGTTTTTTGAGTTGGAAGAGTTGGAAGCAGACAAGTTGAATGTTGGGTGTATAGATAATGAAAAGAATGATGATGAGTCGAATTCTTTTCAAGATGTAGTGATGACACTATTAATTGGGATGACCTTAACAACATGTATGAGAAGTTGTGTGAGTCTGAAGCACCTCTATATCCTGGTTGTAAGTTCACAAAAATATCGGCTGTGGTGAAGTTGTATAATATCAAGGGGGCAAATGGGGTGAGTGACACGTGTTTCACTAGTTTTTTAGCCTTGATAAAGGAGTTGCTTCCAGATGGTAATGTTCTACCTGTTAAGAAATATGAGGATAAAATACTAATAAAAGGAGTGGGTATGAAATATGAGAAAATACATGCATGTCCAAATGATTTCATATTGTATCAGAAATTATATCAAAACTTAAACAATTACCCTAAATGTTTGGAGTGGCGTTATAAGGATAAGGAAGGGATCTCGGCTAAGGTGTTGTGGTATTTTCCAGTGATACCAAGATTCATAAGGATTTATGCGAATAGCGATAATTCAAAAATGTTAACTTGCATTGAAACTGGAAGAATAAATGATGGAAAGCTAAGACACTCGGCAGATGGTAGGCAATGGAAATCGTTCGACGCTAAGTATCCCGACTTCGGTAATGAACCTAGAAACTTACGTCTAGCGCTGTCCACTAATGGAATGAACCCACACGGAAACATGAGTAGCCAACATAGTACTTGGCCAGTAGTGTTGGCTATTTATAACTTACCTCCATATGTGTGCATGAAAAGAAAGTATTTGATGTTGTCGTTGTTAATTTCCGGCCCTAAATAACCTGGAAATGATATAGATGTCTATTTGGAACCTCTTCTAGATAATTTGAGAATGTTCTGGGATAGTGGGATAGAAGCATTTGATGCATATAAGAACGAAACTTTCAATTTGAGAGCGATGTTATTGTGTACAATATCTGACTATCCGGGTTATGGCGACCTTTCTGGGCACACAGTTCATGGAAAAGAGGCTTGTCCATTGTGTGGGGAGGATAACGAGTCTGAATACTTGAAATCTTCTCGTAAGTATGTGTATATGGGAAATAGGAGGTTCTTGTAGCATGACCATTGTTTTCGCAAGATGCAGAAAGCATTCAATGGAAGACAAGAACTTTGTCAAGCTCCTAGAATTTTGAGTGGGCATGAAGTTTATCAGAAAGTAAAGCATATTGAGATAGATTATGGAAAGAAGAGCGGCTCTAAATTGTCTACTCGTGGTTATAAGAAAAGATCCATATTTTTTCATAAACTTCCATATTGGCATGACATGGAGGTCAGACATTGCCTCGATTTCATGCACATTGAGAAAAATGTCTGTGATAATATTATCAATACCCTTCTGAATGTTCCCGACAAAACAAAGGATAACTTCGCAGCTAGGGAAGGTATGAAAATGATGGGTATTAGGCTAGAATTGGCACCACAGAAGAGAGGTAATCGTACATTATTTCGCTCGATGAGGATATTTTAGGGATTGAGCGCGAAGCAATTATTTCATGGGAGCTGCTAGCCATTTGGGCCGGCCTTCTAGAGATTGATGTCCATCACCTATTTGTTTGGATGAAGTAAGTTTCTTAATAAATCATTTCATATTCTAATATTCTGACTAGATAGTGTTTTAAATACCGGAATTAATACCGTAATAATGTAGGTTATTGAAATCGAGAGTGATCCCCGAGAACAAGATTCCATGTGATTAATACAGATTCTTGTGTCCCTATATTTTATCTATGCATATCACGTTAATTTCGTACGAAGATCGGGTAGATTATATTGCTCGGGAATTGGTGACAAACAAAAAGCTCATTTTTGCCCCTTATAATGAAATCGGGTAATAAACAAATTAATATTACGATTCCACCTACAATTGCATTTTCATAACTAATATATGTACTTGTTAATATTGATGATGTCTCTTGATGTAGGAGTCATTGGGTGCTAGCAGCCATCATGCTAACCAAGAAGAAATTTTTTTTGTTGGACTCTTTGCATAGAGAACCAAACGAGACCTTTAAGGGCTTGATTATTAAGTAAGTTTATAATACTGATTTATTTATAATAACATTAAGTTTCAATTTTTATTTATAGCAAAAAGCTCATTTTTGCCCCAAAAATATGAGTTTCCGCCTCATTTTTTTTATAAAAAAGGGACCTTCGAGAAGAAAAGAGCTAACGAGGATCAACCCACAAAAGATTCTGATGATGGCCCTACTTTTATTACGATAACAGGGGTACATGCTCAAATACAATACCTTAAGTGCAAAAATTTGTCTTTAATAATAATGCACAAATACAATACCTAAGGTGCAAGATTCTGATGTGGGTCTTATCGTCTCTTCGTTTTTTATGTAATAATAGGTCCCTCGTCAGCCGGATAACATACAATGTGGATACTACGTTTGTCAGTTCATGTTGGAGGTTATTACGCGAAGCTATATCCTTATTCCAGAAAAGGTTAGTAATTTAAAAATGTGTTTATTACTTTTTTTAAATTAGAGCTGATGTTGTCTTGCTTGCTGCTATACCATGATGTTGCTATGCTGAATGATGTATGTTGTTACACTAATGAACAACACTAATGCTGCTGTCAATCAATAATGTCTTGTCTTTGTTTTTTCCGCAGTATGTAATCAACGCGCCACAAGTACCTCAGTACAAAGGGCACCAAATAGACGAGGTAAGGGACTTGTTGGGCAAATACGTCTTAGAACATTGCAATGAAGACTAAATGCATGATACTTAGAGCTTAGATCAGCTTAGTAAATTTTTTGTTGAAGTTAGGGAATGATCTTTGTAGATAGAGCTAGGGGGATGCACAGTTTTAGAAATCTTAGTTCATGTAAAGTGATCAAATTATTAGTATGAATTAATCGGAAAGTGAAACAAATTGTAAGTATGATGCTGCTGTTGTGGTTGAATTGTATCTATTGAGTTCTGATGAACCCAGCTATGATTTATGCTGCTGCTGATATATGCAGGATTTTGAATGGCATGAAACAAATTTAATTTTAAAAAAAATTACGAAAATGTAATAAAAACGGTTACTAAAACAAAAACCGTTGCAAATATCTTTCACAAATACCTGCGCATAATATTCAACAACAGGTTTTAAAAGAAGAACCGTTGTAAATACCTTTCACAAATACCCGCGCATAATATTCAACATCAGGTTTTAAAAGAAGAACCATTGTTACTAACAATTTCAACAACGGTTATGTTCCGTATACCCGTTGTTAAAAGTCTTCACAATTTTGGTGAGAAAGATACAACAATGGTTTTTTATATTGTAACCGTTGTTATATCTTTCCCACCAAAATTTTGTCAAACTTTCCACAACGACTTACTCACGACAAAAACGGCTTTTAACCGTTGTGAATAATTTCCACAACGGTTTTAGTAAATAACCTAACCGTTGTATACCTTTTACAACGGCTCTTTAACAACGTCCGCTTTTTGTTTTAACAACGGTTTTTACCCGTTGTTATAGCCTGTATCTGTAGTAGTGAAGGAAAATCGACTTTGCATTCCAAAAAGTTCGATTCAGGAGCTGCTTGTTCTTGAGGCTCATGGAGGAGCGATAGCTGGTCACTTTGGTTCTAATAAGACTTACGACATTCTAAGTGAGAAATTTTATTGGACAAATTTGATAAAAGATGTTCATGAGATCGTCGCTAAGTGCGTTGTTTGCTAGAAAGCGAAGAGCTCATTAACCAAAGGGTTGTACACGCGACATCCAGTGCCGAACAGCCTTGGAGTGAAGTTAATGGACTTTATCCTTGGGCTGCCAAGGTCACAGAGGAGTAAGGACTCAATCACGGTTGTTGTTGCTCGGTTTTCAAAGATGGCTCATTTCATTCCTTGTTATAAAACCGACGATGCTACTAATGTTGCTGATCTATATTACAATGAAGTAGTTCGGTTACATGGTATTCCTCTTACAATTATGACAGATTGTTATGTGAAGTTTCTTAGCTATTTTTGGAAGACACTATGGAGATTAATGGGTACGAAGTTGTTGTTTGGTACTTCTCACCATCCACAAATAGATGGTCAGACGGAGGTAATTAATTGTACTCTTGGAAGTTTATTAAGAGGGCTAGTTAGCAAGAACACAAAGGATTGGGATGTTAAACTCGCACATGCCGAGTTTGCCTACAATCGAACTCCATCTGTTACAACAGCTCAAGCTCCATTCGAAATAGTATACGTAGACAATCCATTTCTGCCTATTGACTTGGTTCCAATTCCAAAGAAAGATCTCATGAGTTTTGAACAAAAGGAATGTAACTCCCCCATTTATTCAGGATCCTGAAACAAGACATTTTCAAATAAATAGGACTGTTACCATCTCGGTTTCCCGAGGTAGTGAATAACAAATTACAACAAACCAAAGTACTTTAAATTAAACTTTAGCGATTACATATTCATTACAAATTAACCAACTAAAACTTAATATAAAATAAAGTACAACTCGCAGCGGAAATAAATATTGTGATTAATAATCTATAATCCGTGTCCATTGGCATCTCGAGAGTCATTCTAGACATGCAATGCTAAAGGTAACGAGTTCCTAGTGTTCATGTCATTACTTTGTGTCTTGACATGGCACGAAATATTCGAACAGTTTCCAATTTTTCCACAATATTGGTGACGACTCCACAAATGCAGGCTTATTCAACCTTTCACCGGTTTCAATGCCTCACAAATCGGTAACGGCCCATAACGTGCTCTGGCAAACCAAGGTTCCGTGGGAGAAGTGTCGCCACCTCAAAACCAACGCGCGGGTGCGCGCGGCGCGTGTGGCCCATGTCCACACTCACACATTCCTATAAGCTCCAAGTCAGCTAATCTTTAGTACCTGTCAAATCTGCTCCCCATTATGGTTCATCATAGGTGTTCATGAATACACTGTGAACCACGAGGTTGATAAGGAATAACCAACAACAATACAAGGTGAAATGATATGATATATAATGCAAATACAACTGAGCTCATCACCCAATACACCCGGTCATCCCGTAAATCCCTGGCCCGAGCTATTCATCATTTCAACCAAAGTTAAAGTATTCACCATCCCAACCAAAGTCGAGGTATTCACCGTCCCAACCATAGTTGAGGTATTCAATATAATTATACGTCATGCCACCATAAAAATCATCTCAGACACGAGGCTGACGTATCCAATGCAAACGAAATTCCAATATAAATAATCCAACAATAAACAATCCAATAACATGTAATCCACATCAATTAATCCATCCAATTCCTCAATACTTTTATAAATTCCACAAACCAACAAAGGTAAGACGATCCTATACAAATCCATAACCTACATACATAATTATGTACAATTACTAATTTACTACATAACCAACCAACTTGTCATGCACTTACCCTATGCCCATCATGTCCTAATCCTTTTGACAACTTCAAAGCTAAATCTTTAATTCTACCGTTTTACACCACAGTTCAATCTCGCTATAAAATTCATAATTAATTCAATAAAAATACGAACAATGCATGACCAGTGAGGTTGGAACCCTAAGACACATATCTACAGTTCTTGTGGAATAGACTTTCCTCAAATTTCAAACTTATCAAGGTTTTCTAGAAAGATTTATAAATACTGACGAATTTCATCGCATAAAAAGTATCGATTCATAAAACAAGTTTAACATATGATTTTTGAGAAATTTCAATACCTACCATCATCTAGACTCTTCAAAGTTAATGTATGAAAAAGACCCAACTAAATTTCATTTTATAAATTAGGTTTACGAAATAAAATTTAGACTACTAGTGCATTCGCGGATTCTTAGTCGACATGTTCATAACGAATTTATTCTAGAAAATCTACAAAGCCAATTGTTACGAAATTTTACAGGCATAAACTAGACGTGAAAATAACCTAAGTCTATTCTTTATGTTTTCGAAGATAACAACTTTAAAATGGTCTGATAATTCGTTTAAGACAACTTACATATTTACAGAATTGCTGTAATTTTATTCTTTAATAAAATCGTCACAAATTTAACTATAGATGATTATATTTAATCTAGACATGATTAGATGATGAAGTAAAACTTAAAACATGTTTATAAAGATTAAATATTAAATCTTTGAAAGATTAACGATGAACTTACAAAATAAAAGATTCAATCCAATGAAAGTATATGTAAAATCCCCAAATTGATTGCCCAATTCCCTTTTCCTTTTTTTATCTCCCTTGTAATTCCCCGTCTCTCCCTCTAACTTTTATGTGATGTTGTAAAAGTGAATAAGTGATTTATGAATAGGCTAGCATGATATATATAGTAGTAAGGTAGTATTATTTTAGGAAAGTTTCTCTCTTTATTATTATTATTACAACTACTACAACTATTATTACATATTACTAATATTACTACCACTATTATTATTACTATAACCACAAAACGTAAAATATAGATTTCCGTCTTAAAACACATTTCCTCATTAAAAGTATAAATTGGTAAATAGTAATAATAATGATCATAAAATATATGTTAATAAATTAAATTCATAAGTGTCGTTTAATAAATGTAACTCCTTCATATTTTACCGTTGACAATCCTTTGACCAAGTCTTCAAATATACGGGGTATTATAAGGAAAGACAGGCTTCATTCCTTAGTACTTGTGAGCCAGTGAGAGCTAAAATAACAAAGGCAAATGCAAAATACAAGGAGAAAGCAAACAGGCATTGAGAAAAGGATGTGTTCAAGGTAGGATATCTCGTGTGGCTACATTTGAGAAAAGAACGATTTTCATCTAAGTGGAAGAATAAGTTAATGCCAACAGTAGATAGTCTGTGCAAGATTTTAGAATGCTATTGTTCGAATGCATAAAAATTAGAATTGTCAAGTGAGTATGGAGGTGTGAGCGTGACCTTCAATATGGGAGATCTGTCGACGTATCTTGGTGACGAAAATTTAAGTTTAAATTCTCAAAAAGTGGGAGAGAATGATGCGGGTGCATTGCTCGATTGTGAAAATAAGGTACTTATCAGTCAAAATGCAGCTCAAATAGTAGAAAGCTTCAAGTTTGGATCAAGCTACGTGATGATGTTATAATGGGAAGGCAACAAAGGTAGAGCATCGCAAGACACAGTTTCCTAAGCCATGTAGTAACACGTGCTCCAAGTCGTGCTTAGGATTAGCTTAATTAATTTAGAGAAATTCCCACTTGTACCCCTGTGGTATGAGCTAATCCCACTTGTATCCCTACTTTTCAGGAAAGTCCACTTGTTCCCTTCAACTTCCTAGTTATTCCCACATATACCCTTTAAGTATAGTAAATGATGAATATTAAGGATGAAGTGTGGTAAAAGGGTAAAAGATGAATGTTGAAGATGAAGTGGAGGCATATAAAAATGATTTTAGAGGGGAAAAACGATGTTTGTTGGAGAGAAAACAAATATTTCAATTAAAGTATCATATTATTTACATAACCCTTAACATCAAATGTAAGGGTACTTAACACTTCTTCCCCACTTCATAATGATAATAGAGAATTCACGTAACGTCTTAGTTGTTGGTGCTAAGTATTATGATGTTGGAGTGTGGACTTTCCTTAAAAATAAGGATACAAGTGAGACTAGTCTATACTTGAGGGGTATAAGTGATAATAACTAGTAAATTGAAGAGTATAAGTGAGCTTTCCTGAAAAGTAGGGGTATAAGTGGGATTAGCCCATAAGGGAGATACAAGTGGGAATTTCCCATTAATTTATTATTGTTATTTCTTTTCGAATAAGTTTAGGAAACCTTTGTTATTTCCTAATCATAGGGTAATTATAATTCTACAGATCCAGTTCTGTTTAGTTTAAGAGTAAATAATGTTTCGTAATTAGTCTACTAAAGGAGTAGAAATTAGCTTGTTACCCAAGCAACTGCAGGAGTCGATTAAATATAAATAAGGCATGCATGTAACCTTATTTTTCAGATTTTACAGAAATAAAATACGTTTACATTTTGTGAACAATTCGGTTGAAACATGCGAGTTTTAGCTATAATTCATCCTTGCGAGGTTAATTGTGAGTGTTTCGAGTGATTTCCTTGCGCGGTTAGAGCGAGATTCACCTAATCTATCATATGTTTTGTTTCTGTATTAACGAATTAACATCAACAATCCATTAAATCCCGTAATTTTTAAGACTCTAAATTTACCTTTAAAATCGACTAAATTCTACATCAATTTTCATATATTTTGATTTGAGAAATAAATCGATCTGTAAAGCTAACAAAGAAACTTGAGTAAAGTCATGAAATGTGTATTTTAAAGAAAATAGTTTTTAATTCAAAGCTAATAATATAGCTTTATAAGAAATTTCAATGAATTTTTTTATCAAAAAGTTAATTTTATTGGTTTATAGTTTGATGCTATTCGTGTAATTATGAGTCAAATTATCCCCCTTAATGCTAAGAGAATAAAATTCTCTCTTATTTTTCCTGCCTAAATAATTTTTACACACAATTGGGCTCCTTTCTAAATCATAAACTAAAAATAAATAATGGGCTACTCATTGGTGTTTCAGTGCTTTTTCCACTAAAACATCTTATGAACTATACATAAATTTTAGGGTTTTTCTACGTGGTACTCCCGTATTTCTTCGAATTTATGTGGTACACCTAGGTTTTTGAAAATATCAGTGGTACCCTTAAACTTAGTAAAATGTTCTAAAAATACCCAAACTACTAAAATCATGTTTTTAATCAGTTAAATTTTGTTAAGAAAATATGTTTACGATTGAGTAAGCGATGTTTATTATAATGACTTAAAAATTATTGACAAAAAATCAATCAAAAATGTATAAATTAAACATTTGAAAGAGGCGGATTAGAGCGTTTTCGACATTTTAAGTTATTTTCTGTAAGTTTAGGGATACCACTGATATTTTTAAAAATCAAGGGGTACCACAAAAAATTCGAATAAATACAAGGGTACAATTCTTCTTTATATTTGTTAGTTCGTATGTTTTAACAAAAAGTACAATTATAGTTAGACATTTTACTTAAATATTTTATATAGATTAAAAAAGGATTTTTTGTTATTTATGTTAAACCGTTAAATCTTATTTATAATAAATAACTTTTTTATTTAAAACTTTTAGTTCAACTGTCAATTTCATTCTGGCTAAAAATATCAAATTTCATTTCTTCTACCTTTTATTACTATATACATTATTAAAATTTGTTTTTACAGTAAATCTAAGTTAAATTCTCAATAAAAAAAGTGATACATGAGGGCATGGTTATAAGTTCAAAACGTAAGTTCAAGTCACTCTTATCTTTCAGTTTCGTTCACTTAATTTAAAAGCTCAATATCTCCGAAAATGTGGTTATTTTTATTTGGTGTGATTTTTGCTGGAGATCAAAGTGCATGATGTTAACTTTCCATCTAGCGGTCAACCTTCTAAACTTATTACAAAGACTAATATTTATACGTTAAAATCAACCTCCTAAATTTAATAGAAGACAATAGATATTTCCTAAGCTAATTAGGAAATAATAATAGTTATTCTATCTATAATTAGAAAACTAGTTTTTCTAATTACGAAACAAATAACTAGACTCGATTAAGGAAAAGGCAATTTAAGAACATTTCCGGTTAAGCTTCAAACTTTTAGTCATGTCATGTTTGTCACCCACATAAGAATTAGGCAACTCAACTTAAAGCGATCATATCTCCACCGTTACTTAACCAAATAAAGCGTGTGACCACTTGTAAGAAATCTAACATCATGTACTTTTTTCTCCAACAAAAATGACACCAAAAATAGTCTTATTTCCGGAGATATTGACTAAGAGCTTTTAAATCAAGTAAACGAATTTGAAAGACAAGAGTGACTTGAACTGATTTGAACTTGCGTTTTGGAATTATACCCATGTCCCCCGTATCTTATTCTCCATTTCTTCAAAAAGATCATCCTTGAATCATCAAAATCTAGATTATAAAGAATTAATCATTGAACCCTCCGGGGTCAAACAAAAATCTTTTAAGCTTGAATTCACAAGATGCAAAAATATCAGAAGTTAACCTTGCTTAAAAATTTAAACGCTCCTTTAATTCATCATCTTCAATACTAATTTCTAGCTTATCTATCTTGTTTGATTTGTAGTTGGAGCACGCATCATAAGTGAAAATCCTCTTGTGTTCATGTGTTCTTCTCTTATGCTTTCCACCCCACCGCCTTCCTTGCACAAGTTTACAAAAAACAACACAAAAAATGCTTGATATAACTAGATCATCTTGAGCATCCATAAGAATCGAAACCAAGAAGAAATAATAATTATCACCATATAACTTCTTATCAATATAGGTGTAAATTTTATTTTGGTAGTTGTTCTTCCATGGTGAATTGTACTGGTATTAGATTTGTTGGTGAATGGTATGTTGGTGAAAGATGCTAGCGGTGCGTTTGGGTCAGTGTATGGAATGTTATATGATGTTAATAAGTTGATAGTATGGAGGTTAAGTATAGATGTTTGACCTTCGCTGATGAGTTGGGTTGTGAGCGGATGAGGGAAGTTTGAGTTGTGTATGGTAGGTTTGAACTTCGGGGATGAAGTTCGTTTAAAGAGGAAAGTATATAATACTACACAATTATGGTCGTAGGGTACTACGTGGAGTAAGGTACACTCGACCGAGTACTTCGGTTTGGTGTTCTGATTAGGCTACTAGTCTAGTGGCACTCAACGAAGTAGTGGTGGTACTGTAATACTACGGTTTCATGAGTCTCTGGGTACTCTATTGAGTGGGCCTTACTCTGTCGAGTAAAGGTGTGTTGGGTTTTAAAACAGTTTCTGACCTGTTGGGTACTCGATCGAGTAAGCTTGATACTCGATCGAGTAGGAGGCACTCGATCGAATATGTCAGCTACTCGATCGAGTACCCGGTTTACGGGGGGATGATTTGTCGGGTTTTGTTAATAATGCGATTTAGTATATAATCACTTCCGTCACTTTCTTAAGACACTTTTACAAACCTAATTACTTTCAAAAGAGAAAACAATCTACGTTCTTCGCATCAATCGCATTATTGGCAAATCCCGGAGCTTGGAAGGTCGGATTTCACCTTTTTTTATACCTTTGTGATCCTTGCGTCGAGGGTAAGATCTACGTACTATTTTTATGGTAATTCGTTAAAGTTAGGTAAACCCTAATTTGGGGATTTGGGGGTTTTGTTGTGTTTCTTGATTGGTAGTAATTGTATGATTGTATGTTAGGAGGAGGATTCGTAGAAGAGGCCTTTTGATATCAGCTGTTGAGATGGTCTGACTGTGTTACTTTCCAGGTAAGGTTTCCCTACTCAGTATTAGTCCCATAATGCGTTGTTGGTGTTTTGTGATTGTTGAATATTATCATACTCGTATTGTGACGGTTGTTGGATTTGGTTGTTGATAGTAGTTGTGATTGATTGTATCTGTCTGTGTTCTTCGATGCGTCCCCGGTGAGTGGAGTCACTTGCGGGAGTGGCTTCACGCCCATTATTCGCCTTCTGTGGAACCCGCCACAGAAGGGATGTGCACATTAAGGAATTTGGGTTTATCGCTCGACGGAGATGAGCGGGGATTAGGTGGGAACGGCTGCGGTCCCCCAATGGCGGCGTGGAGTGACCTGTTGCGATGGACACTCTGGCAGGGCTAGACACTTTAGTGTGTAGTCAGTATTGTGGAGTTGGGAATGGAGTTCGGAGTATATCTGTGATGATTGAGTTGTTTGTTTTACTGTATTGTTGGTTTATATAAATTGTGTGATTAGTACCGACCCCGTTTATTGTTTTAAAAACTGTGGTGATCCATTCGGGGATGGTGAGCGATTGTTGAGCAGGTATGAGTCGAGTTACATGGGATAGCTGGGATGTGCCACTTTCAGATGATAGAGTCTTCCGCTGTAGCCTGAGTAGTTTATTAAACATTTCATTTAGTTGAGTAGACAGTTGGTTTTGAAAACATGTAACCGTATTTTGGTATTTGGTTTTGGATTGTATCTTATTCACTAAAGTTATACTATTTAAATTTTGTTTCGTTATTGTCTTATGATTATCATTGCCTCGGGGAACCGAGATGGTAACATCTTTATACTTGGGTGGTCCTGGTAAGGCACTTGGAGTATGGGGGTGTTACAGGTACTCGGTCGAGTACGGTAATTTCTAATCACTTTTACAAATCCCAAACTACGTACTAAATTTCCCTCAATCATCTTAATCAGTTCTTAAGCAAGGATCAAGCAGTTGTGAGTTCTGTGTTTTTGATACCGTATCTATCGTGTTAGTAAGTTTCTAATATTTAGCTAGTTGTTGTTTGAGTATATGTAAACCCTAGATTTGGGTCAAACGGGGGAAGTAGGTATAATAATCATAGATTGTGATGGTAATTGTATGTATTTGTTTGTACAGGTGGAGATTTCGTAGAGGAGCCATTCTAGACCGTTGCTTCCTGTTTTTCTTTGGATTTGCGTATAAGGTTAGGTTTCCATACACAGTCTTTTGTACAATTGTTGTCCAGTGATGTGCTGATTTTTTTTATTTCCTATTGTGTTAGTATTGTGAAGATTAGTTGTTATTGGTATTATTGTTGATTGTGAAGCCATTGTCGAGAGATGGTCTTCTTGTTCACCCCTTGTGGCTCCCGTCACAAGGGGGATCTGCACATTAATGATCTGGGATCACCCGTTTCAATAAGGTGGGCATAGGTGGCAAGGCTACAGTCTCCCACTGGCGGTGTGGGTAACCTGTTGCGATGGGTTACCTAGCAGTGGCCAACTTAAGATTCTCTACCAGTGTGGTGGAGGTCACATTAGTGCAACTACTTCCACCAATACTGAAATTGCATATCCTGTACTAGACAGTGCACCTTGTCCTGAAGATCTGGTTCCTTCAGATAATGTATTTGGTGATTGGAGATTGTGTTGTTACAAGATTGCGTAGATGGTTTATTATTATTGTGTCTATGTTTATTGTTCAGTTGACTGACCCTGTTCTGTTGTGGCAAAACCTGCAGTTATCCATTGGGGGATGGTTTGCAGATATCTTGCAGGTTTTGGTTGCTTGAGCTCTCTTGCGGGATGGATGGAATATCGCTGAGTCTAGTTCTTGTCATAGCTTTCGCTGATCGCTAGTAGACTTTATTTTATGACAGTTGGTTGTTTTCACTTACATTTGGAGTTTTGTAATTTGTGACTTTAATTTGTTACACTTTTTTTTATATTATCGTTTTATAATGATATCTATGATACTTACCACCTCGGGTAACTGAGATGGTAGCACTCTTGTTGGCAAAGGTAGGCCTTGGTAAGACACTTTGGTTGTAATAACCCGAATTTCTATAGTTACTCGGTGCCACACTCGGCCGAGTGGAAGTCACTCGACCGAGTGATACCGTCGTTTTGTATCAAAATTAAATTTATAATTCCAAACTAAAACTATAGCTAGTGATAGTAAGGGTCGAACCACAGAGAGACAAGATCAATTCTATTTGCTTATTTCAGTCTATAAAAGTAACAATTAATGGGGGGTTTGAAATTGGTTGACTAATTTGACTAGTTTCTAAAATAAGAATTTCTCAACAAGATAAAACAGAAGATCGGGAACTTCGGTTCACCATGGCTAAGGTCAAGTCAATAAGGTAGCAAAAGTCTAATAAAACGGTCTCAGGGAATATGAACAAGCCTTTCGATCTATGCTCAAATTAACCTTACGGTCTACTAACTCCCAAGAATTTCTCAAAGCTTTCGCTCAAAGGAAATTCAAATCTAATGATAATTTTATTTTTTTTCGGTAAAATGTAAGTGTATTAAAATAAATGTCACCATACAAGAAAAGACGATGGGAAAAGACCCAACCCGACTTTCTTAATACTTAACAAATAGGACCAAAGACTTAGCCCAAACAAATTGAGCAAAACACTACCGACAATAGTCTTATCATCAAAACCAGGTGATTTCTGGTCAAAATTTCACCATCTTCCCAAAACTGATCAGATGCTCATCCACCATTTTCATCTATTGTATGCATGCAATCTCTCTATCAGCTCTCTATCACTTCTTCCCATTTGCTCCTGAAAACTTAAGGTAAAAGGGTTTATCAAAAGACAACAAGATCGATATGGAAGAATTCATGCTAACCAAATAATCCTAATTTACGCCATGGCTCACCTCGTTCCCAATCAATAAAATTAGCTACGCATGATTACAACTACGACAATTGCTAAATTAAAGACAAAGAACAAGACCGACATAATTGAAATTGAATAAAAGACAAAAGACAAGAGATAAATTACTGGAATTAAATTGGTAAAACAAGAATTGAAATAACAAGAATTAAAAGAAGAAGGAATTTGCATAAAACTTACTAAATGAAATGATGAACAACGTAATCAAATTCGAGGTTTTCCGTCTCCAAAACTAGATCTAAAAACTGAGTTTTTCAATAATGAAAAAGCATAACCTAATAATTGCTGCATTCTACTGATAAAAGATGCCCAAAAGTTAATTACAAATTGGGCTTTTAAAAGTCTAAAACGAAAAATCAATATCATTTCAGAGACTCGATCGATCGATTGATGTCGGATGGTCGATCGATCGTCACTTCGAACGATGGCGTCTGTTTTACTTCATTGGTCGATCGATCGCGGCAAAGATGGTCGATCGACCGGACTGAGCTGTGTAGTGGCTTCTTTCTCTCTTCAAATCAGCTCTTTACTCCAGGCACGCTTCCCGAGGTGGTTAAATCCGAGCTCCCTTCTTCAAAGCTTCCCAAAAGTTGCCTCCGGAGGACGATTTAGGCCTGATTTAGCCTACTTCCACTCATTCCTACAATAAATCATAGAAAAATGCATAGTAAACCGTTTCGGGAGAAATAATAGCCTTAAGCTAACAATTATGCATGGAAATACGTGCCAAAACTGCAAATAAAGTGTATAGAATATGCACGTATCAAATCTCCCCAAACCAAACCTTGCTTGTCCCCAAGCAAGCACTATGACCCATATAAAAAGCCTAATGAAAAGGAGTATATCTCAGAGCTAACTACAAGTCAATGCCAAACCGCTTAATGCACATAGTCAACTACCGCAAAGCTCAAATCAAGTGAACAAATTTATGCATATCATGGAATTAAATCGGGCGTTCGACCTTGCAAGACTCATAAATTCGGACTCTCCCGGGTCACTCTTTCCTCAGCAAAGCAAATGGTAAGATTATATGTAAAAGAGAGGGAAGAAAATACAGACTCTCACCTAGACTGCGACCGAGAAAACATGTATGCTTGACTAGTATGAATAATGATTCTAGCTACCGTACATACGCATAACCACCGTCAAAGACTATTACACGCCGAACTATTGCAAGATTTGGA
This sequence comes from Silene latifolia, assembly GCF_048544455.1. Lineage (NCBI taxonomy): Eukaryota > Viridiplantae > Streptophyta > Magnoliopsida > Caryophyllales > Caryophyllaceae > Silene > Silene latifolia. Next base: position 38,797,474 of record NC_133527.1, on the reverse strand, counting down.
TATGTGAGGCTTAGTGGGAAAGAAAGGGCAAAACAATTATGGAAAAAGTGAAGGTAAGAGTCAAGCTAGTACCTATCAAACCATCAGAAACCGTATCCCGTTCCTCCAACTCAAAATATAAACCATGTCTTTAATGACTAGGCAACACAATATCCCAAAACAAATACCTCCAAATCATGAAATAAGCACATGAGGCGTGTTCTCAATTCAACCAAATTATTATTTTTTTCAAATTTCTTATTATTCTTTTTTTCTTTTCTTTTCACTCTTTTTTTTTCAACTTCTGAGCTGGTGGTCGATCGACCAGTGATGGCAGTCGATCGACCACCCTGTCACAACCAGTGCTCTCTGCCCAGGTAAACGTCTCCTTTTTTTTCTTCTAAATTTATTTCTTTTCATTCCTTTGGCTGACACTCCTGCAATTTCTCCACTTCTCGTAAATACTCACTCCAACACAACAAATACGAACCAAAACTGCTTATAATACGACAAACTCTTCTACTACTTCCTAGCTTGGCATAATGGTAGGCTAAGTATGGGATGTAGTTGAGGGCAACTGGCAGTTATGGCTTATAGTGGAGTTAATGGGGTAAAATGAGAAAGGGGGAGATGCAATAATTCTCAAAACATGCAATACCGACCACAAACCAATGCGTATAGGCAATAAGCAATCAAAACTCATACACGTGCAAAACATGAAGTGAAGGGAGTACTACTCTCAATCCTAAATTAACCGGTCATGAATGTCACCAGTTATAGGCTTTATATCTCAGAAAGTATAAGTAGTTTGCCAAAAGTAATGAGTCAAGTCTAATTACCCGAAATGAATTTCATAACAAAATTTGAGAAATCACTTTTAATTCTTGCTAAGCAGCTATGAAAAGGCAAGGAATGGCATATTTGACTAATAGTGCAAAATCATCATTAATAACTCCAATCCGACTGAACTATATGCAAAAGTAAACGTGATATTTTTGATTTTTATGAATTTTTTTCAATTTTTTCTTTGTTTTTTTTTTGAACAGAAAAACAAATGCAAACAGAAATGAACTAAACATGTGACTAAAATGCAATAAAAAACAAATGCAGATGCGAAAGACTATGCAAATACCCTCCCCAAACCAAAACGCACAATGCCCTCATTGTGCTCAGCAGCAAATCACAGCAGAAATAGGGAAGAATAAAAGCATAATAAAATAAAAACGAAACTAATAAAGAAGGTTCGGAAACTCACAAAAAATGACCTCCCCAAACCAGCCAAAAACGGGGAGGTCACCAGCATCTAATCACCACCGTCGTACTCCTCACCGCTAGACTCTCCGGACCCTGAGTAATCCTCTTCGTCCACCTCAGCAGCAGCGGCAGTGGCTCTCCTGGAAGTGGAGGCACCAACAGTAGTAGTAGGAGGAGGTCTCCTGGCAGGCGGAGGGTACCCACCCACCGGAGGGACAAAAAAGGACGGGTGAGTCCAGGCACCCTGTGGAAGCATCCCTCCCTGGGCGTACTCCTCGTAAACTGGGTATAGGGCCAAGGCCGTGTCAAGTCGGTGCTGGTCAAAGCTCCTGCACAGGTCAGTCAACACACGTGACATCCCCCTTTGGTCCATGACCGGGGGGATAACAGTGGGTGGAGGAGGACGGAAAGTGGTCGGGTAGCCGGTGGGAGCAGGAGTAGAGGAAGAGGGTGCCTGTGAAGAGGAGGCACGAGCTCTCCTCGAAGTGCTAGCAGTTGCAGTACCCGCCCTAATAGGGAGCCTGTAACTAGGCAAGGGCGGGCGAGCTGCCCCCGAAACAGTAGTGACGGGCAGGATAGGAGGGTAGCCTAGGACAGGGATGGGGTCGCAGATGAAAGAATCGATCTTCCACCGACTCCTACGATCGATCCATTTCACGGACCGCCCGTAGGCAAGATCCATGAAGCGTAGGTCAGGGTCTATAGGGGCCTCCTCTCGAGGGAAAAGTAAAACAAGACGGTTGGCGAGACGCGTCACCAACCCGCCACAAGCAATAGTGGCCAAAGTGCCCTCACTTACAGTCTGAAAGTGAGCGGCAGTCAAATAAGCGATGTTATAGATACGGGCCATCCGACTTTCAAAGTTCAGATAGCCCACCAAGATAGACAGTTCGATATTATTCACATTATTTGACTCCTTACGGCCGAAAATGGTATTACCCATTAGCCGTAGAAAATAACGAAGAGGGGGCAAGTGGACGGAAGTGCCCGTCCTTTTAGGCCCGTAAAAGTCACTAGTGCAAGACCACATGACTCGGTGAACATCAGAGGTATCCGAGGTTCTACCCTCGAAAAAGAGACCCAGAAAACCAGCAAAATCGGCTAATGTCAGGGAGTAGTTGACATTGAAAAGCCGAAAGGAAATACAAGCATTAGTCTTATTTTCCGCAAAGGAAGCCGAGTTAAAAGCATAAGATGAAAAGAACTCGAGGGTCAAAATGTAATACGTGAACTTAGCCATGTCCACTAAACCCGTCATTCCTGTCCCGTTTAGCAGGGACACAACCGACTCATAACAGCCTAGTTTCTCCAAAGTAGGTTTATGAAGAAATCGGGTAGCTGTAACTTTCATTTTCGCAGCAAAAAGAGAAAACTTAGCACGCTGAGTAGAATTAGAAAAGATAACCTGCGGATAGTCAGGTAGACTATCCGTGGTGTCCTCAATCATCGCATGATGGATCACGCGGGTTGCTTGCGCGCCCTGGCTCGACTGCCCTTCAAACATGTGCTCCTTTCCTTTTGTCATTGTGGTTCCTGCAGACAACAAATTAGTAACAGGTTTCCCTCAACCTTTAGCAATAACAATTCATAAAACCCGATTAAAATTTCAGAAACTGAAACCGAAATTAGGGTTTCCAAAATTTGAGGGAAACTGATTTAAGCATCCTACAATTACTAGTATGGCTCGAAAATCACGGGAAAAAGGTAGGAAAGGCAATTAAAGCATACAAATCAACAAGAACTAGCCCTAAATCGATTTTCCCCAATTCGATTTTTCCGACTCAATGTATCAATACTCGAAAATATGGCATGAAACTTCAGTAAAAATCGAATATAAAGCATGGAAATAAGATTAGGGACATACCTTGAAGATTTACTAGAAGATTAAAGCAAGAAAAGATGAGATTAAGGAGGGTTTGTCAGGAAAATCGCAAGGTAGGGGGAGAAAAAAGGGTTTCCTTTGATTTTTTCGATTTTAGGGAAGTGAAAGAATGAAAGAGGAATGAGGTAATACTTCCCTTATGAGTTGCATTCTGATCCCGCGGAGTGGTCGATCGACCACTTGACACGGTCGATCGACCAGTTTTCCATTTACAGCCCCTCTGTCCATCGCGTGGTGGTCGATCGACTACCCACCGATCGATCGACTACCACCTCGTACACAGTAGCTTCTGGTTGTTTCTCCTCAGTCGATCGACTGAAGAACACGGTCGATCGACTTCTTGCACTGGCAATTAGTCTTATTCACGTTAAAATTTGCTTGCCAACTTAAATTGCCTTGCCGTTTCCTCCAATTTTACGCGCTTTGCATAAACTATATTCCTGCAAAATTTATCAAAGGCGCACATTCTCCGAACCAAGAAATTGCTAATCAGAAAGAGAATAAATAAAAGAAAACTCAAAATGCGAATTAAATGAAATAACAAAATAAAAGTCCTAATTACAAATATTTACAACCCGGGTTGCCTCCCGGTTAGCGCTGGTTTAAGAGGTTCCGCACGACCTTTTTACCTCACTTTGCATCATCTGATAACGGATCGAAGTATAATACCTCGACTTTCCCAACAAATTCGTCTGATCCATGATAATGCTTCACATATTGGCCATTAACTTTGAACCTTTCTCCAGCAGAGGTCTCCAATTCAACTGATCCGAATTTTGTAACTGCTGTGACCGTATAGGGGCCGGTCCACCTGGATTTCAGCTTACCAGGAAATAAACGGATACGAGCATTAAAAAGGAGTACCTTATCGCCAATATGGAACTCGCGCTTGATGATTCTCTTGTCGTGCCAGCGCTTTGTTTTCTCTTTGTAAATCCTGGCATTGTCATAGGCCAGCAGCCTAAATTCCTCCAGCTCATTCAGCTGTGTCATACGTTTCTCACGAGAGAGGTTAGGATCCAAATTCAAATCACAAATAGCCCACCAAGACTTAAGCTCTAACTCAACAGGCAAATGACATGTCTTACCATAAATCAATCGGTATGGTGACATCTCGATTGGCGTTTTAAACGCGGTCCTATAAGGCCATAAGACATCATCTAACTTAAGACTCCAATCCTTCCGTGATTTAGAAACAACTTTAGCTAAGACTTCTTTCAATTCTCTGTTAGAAACCTCAACCTGACCACTAGTTTGGGGATGATACACCAAACCTCTACGATGTTGGACACCGAATTTAGTCAATAAAGCACTAAGTTGTTTCTCTTTAAAATGCATTCCACCATCGCTAATGACAACCCGAGGGACACTAAAACGAAGGAAAATAATCTTTTTAAACAGTTTAATCACGGCCTTTGCATCGCAATGGGGAGTAGCAATAGCTTCCACCCATTTGGACACATAATCTACAGCTACGAGGATATATTTATTACCTTGACTGCTCGGAAAGGGTCCTTGATAATCAATGCCCCAGACATCGAAAATCTCAACCTCAAGAATGCCTACCTGTGGCATCTCGTGTCTCTTGGAAATATTCCCCGATCTTTGACAAGCATCGCACTCAGCAACAAAATTGCGACAATCTGCATGCAAAGTTGGCCAATAGAAACCAGATTGGAGTACCTTGGCCACAGTCCGGGATGGACCATGGTGACCACCATAAGCAGAAGAGTGGCAAGCTTCTAGGATATCCTTCACCTCCCATTGAGGCACGCATCTCTGGATGAGACCGTCTGCGCATTCCTTGAAAACATAAGGATCATCCCAAAAGTATTGTCTAGCGTCATAAGCGAACCGCTTCTTCTGCTGCCATGAAAGCTCGGGTGATATCCTACCTGTCACAGCAAAGTTAGCAAAATCAGCAAACCACGGACGTGGATAAGACCCTGAAGTAGTAATAGCTAACAGGCTCTAATCAGGAAAGGAATCATTAATAGGCAACGAATCCTCCCTTTTTGTCAGCTGCAGGCGAGATAAATGGTCAGCCACCACATTCTCTGCCCCTTTCTTGTCTTTGATCTCCAAATGAAACTCCTGCAAAAGGAGTATCCACCTCAAAAGCCTCGTCTTCGCATCTTTCTTGAGAAAGAGAGTCTTCAGCGCTGTATGGTCAGTATAAATAATAACCTTAGAACCTAACAAATAAGACCGAAATTTGTCTAAGGCAAAAACTACAGCTAGAAACTCTTTCTCAGTGGTAAAATAGTTGACTTGAGCCTCATCCAGAGTTTGGCTCGCATAGTATATGGCATTCAAAGCTTTATTCTTTCGCTGTCCCAAAACTGCACCAATTGCATAATCGCTGGCATCACACATGATCTCAAATGGGAGATCCCAATCAGGCGGCTGAATGATTGGTTCGAAACTAGAGCCTCCTTCAACCTTGTTAAAAGCTAAAAGGCACTCATCGATGAAACTCAAAGACAGCATCCTTAAGGAGCAATTGTATAAGTGGTTTAGCAATTTTTGAAAAGTCCTTAATGAAACGCCGGTAAAAACCAAATATGACCAAGGAAACTCCTCACTCCTTTAACATTCACGGGAGGAGGTAATTGCTCAATCACCTGCACCTTTGCCTTATCAACATGTATACTTTTATCAGAAATCAGATGCCCTAACACAACTCCCTCATTGACCATAAACTGACACTTTTCCCAGTTTAAAACAAGATTAACATCAATACAACGCTGCATGACTTTATCAAGGTTAGCTAAACAACGATCAAAGTCACTACCATAAACTGAGAAATCATCCATGAATACCTCCATAATGTTTTCTATATAATCGAAAAAAATCCCCATCATGCACCTCGAAAGGTAGCGGGCGTTACACAATCCGAAAGGCATTCTACGATATGCAAAAACACCTTGTGGACGGTAAAAGTGGTCTTACTCGATCATCCGGATGAATAGGGATCGAAAGAACCACGAATATCCGTCTAGAAAACAGAAAAATTTGTTAGAGGCCAGTCTTTCAGTCATTTGGTCAACAAAAGGGAGAGGGAAATGGTCTTTCTTGGTGGCGGCATTTAACTGTCTATAATCAATGCACATCCGCCACCCTGTCACTACTCGAGTTGGTATTAATTCATTTTTCTCATTTTTAACCATGGTAGTCCCTCCTTTTTCGGGACTACCTGAACTGGGCTAACCCACTTGGAGTTGCCAACTGTATAAATAATACCTGCATCGAGTAGTTTTATCACCTCAGCCATAACAACTTCCTGCATCTTCGGGTTCAACTTGCGTTGACCACATGCATAAGGCTTGTGGCCGTCCTCCAGCTCTATCCTGTGCATACAAACATCAGGGCTGATGCCCTTAGTGTCATCCAAAGAGTAACCTAAAGCCTTCCTGTTTTTCTTAAGCACACACATCAAAGCAGACAGCTAGTCATCATTAAGCTTAGAGCTAACAATAGCTGGGTACTGCTCCGTATCATCTAGAAAAACATACTTAAGATTAGGAGGAAGTGGCTTACGCTGTGACACTTTTACCTCTACAACATAGACAGAATCAGCTTCAATGGTATAACAAGTGTTTACCAAGTTCTCGTTGGCTAGGCTCAAGAGCATCTCATCTTCTTCCTCTGTGAGCTCATAGCTCTCCATTGAGGCTACCAAAGCATCTGGCTCCTCAGCATTCTCCACTGTAGTACTTGCACACTCATCTGAACCAGTTAGATCAGCTAAGGGATCCTTGGCTAAGGATTCCCTCCAATTATAACTAACAGCCCTGTCAACAATATCAATGGAATATCACATATCATCGTCGGCAGTCGCCTTGTGAGCAAGACTGAACTCAATGGTGTCATCCCCTACCTCTAAGGTGATGGTTCCGCGTTTGACATCTATTACAGCCCCAGCTGTATGTAAAAACGGTCTACCTAAAATAATAGGTATCTGACTGTCCTCTGCAATGTCCAAAACAACGAAATCGACAGGGATAAAAAAACTTACCCACTCGAACGGGTACATCCTCTAGAACTCCTATAGGTCTCTGAGTCGATCTATTTGCCATTTGAACGATAATATCAGTCACCTTAAGTCTACCAATATTTAACCTTTCGCAAACAGAATACGGCATGACACTGACACTGGCCCCTAAGTCACAAAGGGCCTTTCCAATTTCGTGGTTACCTATAGTGCAAGGAATTGAAAAACTACCTGGGTCCTTTAATTTAGGCGGTACATTGATTTGCGAAAGAGCATTACATTCTTCCACAAAAGCAACATTACCATCATCACGAAAATTTCTCTTACGATTTAAAATGTCTTTCATAAATTAAGCGTAAGAGGGTACCTGGGTAATTAAATCACTGAAAGGAACCGTTACCTCGAGATTCTGGACCATCTCCAGAAACTTACCAAACTTACGCTCCAGCTTAGTAGTCTTCAAACGCTCCGGATACGGGACTGCAACACTGGCCGTAGGATCAGTAACCTTCGGCTTCCGTAAGTTTAAAACCTCCGTCAAATCATCAATAAGTGTAGAATCATGCAAATTAGTTGACGGAATTGCGTCTTGCACTGAAGACCCAGTCGATCGACCATTGGTCTCGGTCGATCGACCAACATGGCTGGGCGTGAACAGTTCCTGTTCATAATTAATTTCGTCAGGAGATTCAGTCGATCGACTGACAATGTTGGTCGATCGAGTGATTGTGTTGGGTGTAAATAGTTTCTGATCAGAAACTTTTTTATCTGACGTTCCAGTCGATCGACTGACAATGTTGGTCGATCGACCAGAAGTACTGGCAGTTGAGCTCGTTTTTGCACCAGAATTTAAACTAGCTTTTTCATCATTTCCCGAGTCTTCTTTTCGCTTCTCGGGACTTTCATAAGAGAGGCCACTTCCGAGATTAATGGCATTAATCGTTTCAATTGGCCCTTCACATTTGTTTGAAGAATTTGCGACTTGCTTAGCCTCTATATTCTCCAACTGCTTCACAAAATTCTTTGAGGACTCAATCCCGGCTGCTTCCATATTCGCCACTTGAATCAAAAGAGTTTGGACCATTTATCTCAACTCCGCGGTCTCATCTGAATTATGGACAGGAATTTCAACTCTTTCCTTGGAAGCTTCAGACGCCTCGAGCCTCTCAAGACGGGCAGTAATAGAAGTAATGAGTGTCACAACGGTATTCATTTCATCACTTTGCTTTCGTGAATTTCCACGTGAGGTCCCAAACTCAGCTCTATGGACCACCATCTCCTCAATAGTGTTCCAACCTCTATTCTGACCGGTATTGTTTTGGAACCTACCATTTGCAGCTACGTCCAGGATGACCTTGTAATCATCATATAAAGCATTGTAGAATAAGTTTCAAAGATACCACTGCTGGAAGCCATGGTGAGGGACAGCTCGGACCAAACCTTTGAAACGTCCCCATGCTTCACAAAAGCCCTCATCAGCTTCTTGCTGGAAATTTGTAATTTTACTCCTCAAGGCATCAGTCTTTGAAAGCGGGAAGTACTTCTTATAGAAGGCTAATGCTAGAGATGTCCAGTCCGTGACTCCAGCTGCTACCCTATCAAGGTAGCGGTACCAATCTCGCGCCGAGTCCTTCAAGGAGTATAAGAACATCAACCCCTTTACTTCATCCTGAGTCACCCCAGCTGGTATAGGTATGGAACAACAGTAGTCTGTGAAAATTTCCATATGCTTCAAGGGGTCCTCATCTGGTAGACCAGCAAACTGATTTCGCTCCACTAAATCGATATAAGAGGAACAAAATTCAAAGTTACCCGTAGTAGGGGTAGGTAACTGGTGCCCCTTTGGAAGATGGTGTTCCTTTGGCTGAAGATTATCATATATTGTAGCCATATTCGCAGAACTGAGAGTACTCAAGCCTTCCTCTCAAAAACCTGTCTTCTAACTGTGCAAAAGCAAAACTAGAAGCAAAGGTAAGCAACGGCCTCAAGGAACCAAAGTTCCTTGAGACAAGAAAAATAAACTAAAAATAAAGCAAACAGAATTACACCGTCTCCCCGGCAACGGCGCCAAAATTTGATACCGTCGTTTTGTATCAAAATTAAATTTATAATTCAAAACTAAAACTATAGCTAGTGATAGTAAGGGTCGAACCACAGAGAGACAAGATCAATTCTATTTGCTTATTTCAGTCTATAAAAGTAACAATTAATGGGGGGTTTGAAATTGGTTGACTAATTTGACTAGTTTCTAAAATAAGAATTTCTCAACAAGATAAAACAGAAGATCGGGAACTTCGGTTCACCATGGCTAAGGTCAAGTCAATAAGGTAGCAAAAGTCTAATAAAACGGTCTCAGGGAATATGAACAAGCCTTTCGATCTAGTAAAAGGGTTTATCAAAAGACAAAAAGATCGATATGGAAGAATTCATGCTAACCAAATAATCCTAATTTACGCCATGGCTCACCTCGTTCCCAATCAATAAAATTAGCTACGCATGATTACAACTACGACAATTGCTAAATTAAAGACAAAGAGCAAGACCGACATAATTGAAATTGAATAAAAAACAAAAGACAAGAGATGAATTGCTGGAATTAAATTGGTAAAACAAGAATTGAAATAACAAGAATTAAAAGAAGAAGGAATTTGCATAAAACTTACTAAATGAAATGATGAACAACGTAATCAAATTCGAGGTTTTCCGTCTCCAAAACTAGATCTAAAAACTGAGTTCTTCAATAATGAAAAAGCATAACCTAATAATTGCTGCGTTCTACTGATAAAAGATGCCCAAAAGTTAATTACAAATTGGGCTTTTAAAAGTCTAAAACGAAAAATCAATATCATTTCATGATCGGTCGATCGATCGGTCATCATGGTCGATCGATCGTCACTTCGAAACGATGGCGTCTGCTTTGTACTTCATTGGTCGATCGATCGTGGCAAAGATGATCGATCGACCGGGCTGAGCTGTGTAGTGACTTCTTTCTCTCTTCAAATCAGCTCTTTACTCCAGGCACGCATCCCGAGGTGGTTAAATCCGAGCTCCCTTCTTCAAAGCTTCCCAAAAGTTGCCTCCGGAGGACGATTTAGGCCTGATTTAGCCTACTTCCACTCATTCCTACAATAAATCATAGAAAAATGCAAAGTAAACCGTTTCGGGAGAAATAATAGCCTTAAGATAACAATTATGCATGGAAATACGTGCCAAAACTGCAAATAAAGTGTAAAGAATATGCACGTATCACCGAGTGTGTTGGTCTACCCTACCGGGTAGACCTGTGTAGGGTTGAGACTTGTTCTACTGGCTGTCACTCGGCCTAGTGAGTGGTTCATTCAACCGAGTGCGGTGTCACTCGACCGAGTGAACATATCACTCGACCGAGTGTCACGGGAACCGCTGAGATTTACGTGGGCTTGCTTTGATGGGCTTTGATATATATACCTTATTTTCTGATTTTCCCCATTTCTAAACTCTAACTCCTTCTCTCTAAACTCCTCCCACCTCTCTCTACAATCCCTCCTCTAAATCCTAGATTTACAACAAAGGGTGAAGATTTTGGAAGATTCATTCACCTATTCTTGTTCCTTGTCACTTGGTGAGTCTTATACTACCTTTTTCCCTTTAATTTGGATAATTCGTTTTAAGAATAAACCCTAGAATTTGGGGAGTTTTAACGGGTGTTGTTAATTAGTGTTTTAATTAGTATTAGGAGTAATTAATGGGTAATAATGAAGGATTAATTAGTAGTACTAGTTGTTGTAGGATTTTTATGATAGTTGTAATGGAATTATGTAGAACGAGACGGTTTTATGATATAGATTCTTGGTGGTTTCGAATTTGCTTGTGAAGAATGCTAAAAGGTAGGTTAATCCTACTCGGTTTCAATAATGTGGTGTTGTTTATGTTGTAATTAGTCTCACATGAATTAGCGCATTTGCATTATAACATGTTTAGTGGTTAATTGCATCATTAAGAGGATGATTATGGTATGTTGGGTTATAATTCATGTATTGGTTGTATTTGTGTGTGTGGAGGATATGTTGTTGTTGTTGATTGTTTTAGAGACGTAAGACGGTTGGGAGACCGTCTTACACTTAAATCGCCTCTTGGAGCTTCCCACTCCATGAGGGATGTGCACATTAATGGCTTGATTTACAGAGGGACTCGCGTGGTTGAGACACGACGTATAGAAGGAGATCCGGTTGGCTTCCGGACCCGGTACGTCTGGGCGTGTCCCGGTACCTATTTGTGGTTATCAGTATATCTGGGCATGTCCCGGTACCAGTGTGGTTGTCAGTATGCCTGGGCGTGGCCCGGTACCGTGGTGGTGGTGATTTGATGTTATGTCATTCACATTAGTAGTCATGTTGCATGTTCACACTTGAGTCGTGTCACCTTTTATTTGTGTATTGAAATTGACGTTTGTGTTTCTGTGTAATTGTCACTTGTCTCTTTTGGGGTGGCCTCTGTCGATCCATATGATATCCTTTGGTCATATGGGGAGCAGGTTAGGTACAAATTGTTTGGATATTACGCGGGAGACGGGACGAGCTTGATGAGTCACGAGACCGGTAGAGTTAGCTAGAGAGTATAGTTGTCATGAGTTGTACTTTTATTCATTTGTTTATGTTTATGTAATTCACTAAACATTATATTTATTTATAAAATATTCTTTTATTGAAGTTTTGAAACACTACCCCGGGAAACCGGGATAATAAAGCTCTAATTATCTTGGCCGGATAGTTGGGATGTTACAAAGTGGTATCAGAGCGACGATTTTTGAACCTAAACCAATGAACTAAAATGAACCTAGATGTGTCTAATAAAATGAACCCGACTTGAGTTCAATAGGGGGTCAGTTTTGGGTGAGAAGGATCCCTCGTTTAAAAACTAGGTCCTATTGTTTCGGTTGGTCACTACGTGGTGGTTATGAGTCGGAAAACGCGAAGTGCGTGTTGCATGATGTATGCGTTATGTGAATTCTACTTAGCATCTTGCATGACTTATTTACTGAAATGAAATGTTGCTTGATTACATGTAGTTGTGATTATAATTTAGCTCCTTGCCTTATATATGGGTCTATTCGACCCATGATGATATGTGAAATGTCGTGTGATTACGTGTTTACTATAACAAGTCAATAGGTTTTGCATGATATCGTTATTTATAATGTGGTGCATCTATCGTGTGAAAATTGGATGTAAGTATTCATATGTATAATGTGCTTTGATGAATGCTTATTACGTGTTAGAATGTGCTTAGTAATGATTGATGAGTAGATTAGTCGTTAGTATAAAAGTAATGTTTGTGAGTCGGGAATTGCAAACCATATGAGAGGCACCCAGCCGAGTACGAGCTAGTACTCGACCGAGTACCAGTCACTCGACCGAGTGAACCCTACCACTCGACCGAGTGGACCAATTTCCATAAAATTAAAAATTTCTGGAAGTGAGTCACTCGACCGAGTGGAGAAGGCACTCGACCGAGTGGACTCGGCATTCGACCGAGTGCGACTGTCTGGGTTGTGAATTTCGCAAGAAAAAAAATTACATTATTGCCTTATTTTATCTCTTTATTCTTTCATTTAAGATCATTTTGCTTGTAAACACCATTGTTGATTGTTTGTTGCTTGAACTCAAGTTTTACTCTATTTTAGTCCCTGAATTTGACTAGTTTCACCATGTGAGTGACGTTTTTCTTCCCCGTATCTTTCCAATTTGATTGTGCTTAAATCTACGTTATTCCCTTCAAATTTGTCGATTAATTCCATGTTTTGTTAATTCATGACATTAATCACCTTTTTCGTCATTTATGATGTGAAATATGAGGTTTTCATGTTGAATTTTACCCAATTTTTTTCTATGAACTTGAAAGTATATGTTCTTGAGTCGATAATTTGATTTTGTATTTATTGCTTGGTTAATGATTTAGCAAGGACCAAAGTTTAGTTGTTATTGCTAATTTTGTCGTATATTTCAAATTTTGTCTTGAAAACTTTGAAACTTTAAGGTTTACTCTTAAACTTTGATTTGTTTGCGTTTGAAACTTAGTTTAATTAACAAAGGAGGCTACCATACTTGGGAGTAATGGCATGTATCATTTTGAAACAAGATTTCATTTTCAAATTGTTGTCCAAAATCTTTGAAATTTCACCTTAAAATGAAAAAAATTGATTTTGCTCTCAAATGTGGCATAATTATCTCTTGGTTCTTAGTCCTTGTTAATATAATATTGTGTTGCAATAATCTGGGAGTTTTGCATTTTGTACCCCATTCTTTATCTAGTTATGTCAAAAAGATTCACATGTTGTTAATGATGTTAGGCATGACCTTAAAAGTTTACGACTTTGTTTTAAAGTTTTCTTAACTTGAATGAGTAATAAGACTTCAATTTTGTTAATAATACTATGTGTTGTCTTACATCGATAACTTTGCCTTAAATTTTTGCCTAAACTTTGAGTTTTTCATGTGTAAATCTTGATTTAATGGTGTTAAGAGACCCTAATATTTGTTAGTGATGTTAAATCTTACCTTACATCTCAGACCTTGTACTAAAATTTTACCCCAAAATTTCGAAATTCTTATGTACATGTCGAAATTTGCATCCTTGTATTTAAAACATGACTTAATTGTCTCATAGTGCTTCAATATTTGTTAATGGTTTTGTGTGTGGTCTTAAATTAGAAATCTTGTCTCAAATTTTTGAATATTTATAGTGTTGATGCCCAAATTTTGATTTTGTGCTTAATACCCAGTTTTATTGTGCCAAAACGCTTACGATATTGTTAATAATGTGTTGTTTTACTTATATATGGATCAATTCTTAGTTTACCTTGCGGATTGCATGATTTTGATAAGTGAGGACGTATAGACTTGTGATTGAGGGGATGTGAGAGGGGAGTGAATCGATGAGCTCATTAGGATAAAGAGCAAAATGCTAATAATGTGCGATGAGTGAGTGTGACATCTTGAGGATTCTGAATGGAAAACAAGTGTTTTACTGGAATTGAGGAAAAATTGAGTAAGTAATGGTGATTTGAGCCAAGTAGAGAGGTATATGTATAAGGTTATGAGTGGTAAGTCATGGAATGAATATTATTGGGTTAAACATTGAATGTTGGTTAAGTAGTATTATAAGCATTATGGGTAAAAGAACATTGAACGGAAATGAGTAGTATGTGAGTGTGTGCCTCATTGCCTAAAGGTATCCATGCATTTAGGGGATTCAGGTGAAAGGTTGAATTGTGGAATTATGTATAAACATCAAGTTGGGAATTTGGAAACACTAGGAAAATGAGTTAGCCCATACAAAGTTGTGAGTGAGTGAGTTGATTATATGAGATGACCTTGTGGACAACAGGATAATGACTGATGTGTGATCTAGGTCTAACCTTTGCTGATTGATTGAACTTATTTATAGTGAGTGAGGTTGGGTTGTATGTTGAGGGATATTGTGGTTGAACATGACTTGGAAATATTGAGTTGATAAATAAATGAGATTGAATGGTGGAATAGTGAGAAAGCAATTGAGGTATCTATGGTTAGAATAAAGTTATAATTTGGGTTGTTCATAATTGTGAGAATATGTAAATTAAATTCAAGGATTTACGAGAATTGATAGATGATATCAAAGATTTATGAAATAGGAATATAAGAAGATATTAGGTTGAATTTGAGGTGACCAAGGAGAATTGAGGGTGCACTATGTCTAGTAAAGGCCGTAGTAAGAAATGTATGGCGAAACTATTTAAAAGTTAGTGTACATGTGTGATATGGTAAGTGATGATCATATTATTATGCCGATGTTGGGCTTTTCGGGGGATGTTATTTTGTGAGACATAGAGAAGATAGATTGCCCTTTTAAAGTCTAGTTTTGGGGAAATGTTATTTGTGAGATAAAGTTGTGGATTTAGTATTACCAAGCTTGGTTTTCGCGGTCATGAGAGTAAGAGTATGGCATATACTGTTTGAGAATTAAATCATGTTGTTGAGGTACTTGATCATTGGTTTTATGTAGCGTAACCGTTTGATTTAAGTATGCATGCATGACGTCTGAAGTAGTTGGTGAAAGTTTGTCCTATGAGAGGTAGTATAGATGTTGTTTGTGAAGTTGCCTCCCAATCGTCAAACACCCACGGTGTACATCGTGATCTAGTTGTAGTGCCTAATTGAGTGATGAAATAGGAAAGCTTGGGAACGAGTTAGAGAATGAAAACATCCTGCCCCAGGTGACACTCGACCGAGTGTACCATACACTCGACCGAGTGGTCGCATACTCGGCCGACTGGCCTCCTGTACTCGACCGAGTGGCATGCTTTGATCCTTGTTTTGTCAATACTCGACCTAGTATGGGGTGTATACCATTATTTTCGTGATTTATATTTGTTGGTCTGTCTCGGATAAATATGTTGACCCCATATGGATGAGATCTTGAGAATTGTTTACATTTGATCATATTGAGTGGCATGTTGCAAATAAATGGAAATTGTGAGTTAACATGAGTAATTGGATGACAAATGAGGTGATAATCTTGTTGGATATGTGTTAATCGACGTGATTTTGTTTTATTGTGTAAAAGTAAGATGAAACATGCAAGTTATGTGTCGCATAGTGGTCTTTGCATTATAGTGACTGTGGTCTTCCGTATAAGCGGAAGGGGTGACGATGGATGAGAACGGATATGGAAGCCCATGTGTGATCACATGGTGGATTTGATGCGGTATATGTGTGGCATGATGTCCGGAATTGGGAATGTTAATTGTGTCGAGTTAATTGACAATAAACTTCGCATTAATTGATTGTTTCCTAAAATTCACATAATCGGTGTTTTGATGTGCATACATGTGAAAGCATGAGGATTCACATGATATAGATACGTAGTAATAATCAATTATACCTGTGATAGATATGCTTACATATAACCAACATGAATTGGGAGTTGTTTATAGGACTTAGATTGAAACCGTGGGTTTGACCTGACACTTGACTTTTGGGAAGCTTGTAGATGGGGGGATTAGATCATTGAAATTATAACTTCATGAGGCTTGATAACGGATTGTCAATGGGTAGGAGAGAGTGTTGAACCTAGAATATAGTCATTTGAGGAACTCGGTAATGACCGTATAAGAGCACGCTATGAGGTTTGATAGTTGAATTTTGGGACGAAGTTCCCTTTTAGGGGGAGTGAATGTAACAATTTCGAAATTAAGGAAAGAGAAAGTACGGAATGTGAGAAAGTAATGATAATGGAGTGAAGAACCTTGGGATGAGTATGATGTTAGAAAGAGCGTATACGGTTGATAGACATGTGAGTTGCGAGATAGTACATGAGAGTCGGTGGTGAAACTTAAGGAGATTTGAGATAAGGAGAGAGCGAGGTGAACTTCGACGACGAATTTCCTTTTTAGGAGGAAAAATGTAATAACCCGAATTTCTATAGTTACTCTGTGCGACACTCGGTCGAGTGGGAGTCACTCGGCCGAGTGTGTTGGTGTACTCGACCGAGTAGACCTGTGTAGGGTTGAGATTTGTTCTGCCGGCTGTCACTCGGCCGATTGAGTGGTTCACTCGATCGAGTGCGGTGTCACTCGACCGAGTGAACATATCACTTGACCGAGTATCATGGGACCCGCTAAGTTTCACATGGTCTTTCTTTGATGGGCTTTGATATATATACCCTATTTTCTGATTTTCTCCATTTCTAAACCCTAACTCATTCTCTTTAAACCCCTCCCACCTCTCTCTACAATCCCTCCTTCTCTAAATACTAGATCTACAACAAAGAGTGAAGATTTTGGAAGATTCATTCACCTATTCTTGTTCCTTGTCAGTTGGTGAGTCTTATACTATCTTTTTCTCTTTAATTTGGATACTTTGTTTTAAGACTAAACCCTAGAATTTGTGGGTTTTTTAATGAGTGTTGTTAATTAGTGTTTTAATTAATATTAGGAGTAATTAATGGGTAATAATGAAGGGTTAATTAGTAGTACTAGTTGTTGTAGGATATTTTGTGATAGTTGTTATGAAATTATGTAGAACGAGACGGTTTTATGATATAGATTCTTGGTGGTTACGGATTTTCTTGTGAAGAATGCTAAAAGGTAGGTTAATCCTATTCGGTTTTAATAATGTGGTGTTGTTTATATTGTAATTAGTCTCACATGAATTAGGGTATTTACATTATAACATGTTTAGTGGTTAATTGCATCATTAAGAGGATGATTATGGTATGTTGGGTTATAATTCATGTATTGGTTGTATTTGTGTGTGTGTGTGGAGGATATGTTATTGTTGTTGATTGTTTTGGAGACGTAAGACGGTTGGGAGACCGTCTTACGCTTAAGTCGCTCTTGGAGCTTCCCACTCCAAGAGGGATGTGCACATTAATTGCTTGAGTTACGGAGGGACTCGTGTGGTTGAGACACGACGTCTTGCAGGGGATCCGACTGGCTTCCGGACCCGGTACGTCTAGGCATGTCCCGGTACCTATTTGTGATTTTCTGTATGTCTGGGCATGTCTCGGTACCAGTGTGGTTGTCGGTATGCCTGGGCGTGGCCCGGTACCGTGGTGGTGCTCATTTGGTGTTATGTCATTCAAATTAGTAGTCTTGTTGCATGTTCACACTTGAGCCGTGTCACCTTTTATTTGTTTATTGACACTGATGTTTGTGTTTGTGTGTAATTGTCACCTGTCTCTTTTGGGGTGGCCTCTGTCGATCCATATGATATCCTTTGGTCATATGGGGAGCAGGTTAGGTAAAGATTGTTAGGATAGTACGCGGGAGATGCGATGAGCTTGATGAGTCACGAGGACAGTATAGTTGGCTAGAGAGTATAGTTGTCATGAGTTGTACTTTTATTCATTTGTTTAAGTCTATGTAATTCACTAAACATTACATTTATTTATTAAATGTTCTTTTATTGAAGTTTTGAAACACTACCTCGGGAAACCGAGATTGCAACGCTCCAATTATCTTGGCCGGATAGCTGGGGTGTTATATTGGTAAATGTGGGTGTTACAGTAGCTATCAAGTGGAGATTAATGATGCTTTTTTTCTTGAAAATTAATCACATAAAATTTCATAAAAGTGTATGGAATGTTATATGATGTTAATAAGTTGAAATTGTGGGGGTTAAGTATAGATGTTTGACCTTGGCTCGTGAGTTTGGTTGTGAGTGGATGAGGGAAGTTTGGGTTGTGTAGGGTAGGTTTTAACTCTGGGGACGAAGTTTGTTTTAAAGAGAGAAGACTGTAATACTACAAAATTCTGGTCATAGGGTACTAGGTCGAGTAAGGTACACTCGACCGAGTACTTCAGTTGGGTGTTCTGATTAGGCTACTGATCTAGTGACACTCGACCGAGTAGTGGTGGTATTTGGTTGAGTACTGTGTACTCGGTCAAGTATGGTTGGGTACTCGGCTGAGTGTTCGGTCTGATAAGGGTTATTTACGCGGTTTTGATTAAAATGATTGGAGGGTATAAAAGATGAGTTCGACATTTTCTAATCACTTTTATAATCCCTAACTACGTACTAAACTTCCCTCAATCATCTTAAACAATTCTTAGGCAAGGTTCAAGCAATTGTGAGTCCCGGTTTCAGAAGTGGTGTGAGCATTCATGTGGTTAATAGCATGATAATCAAATCATGCTTGTTGGTGTCATGTGTCGCGTGCAACTCTCCTAACTTGTTGACTGCGCGTTAATTTATTCCTAAATTGCATGATCGTGGTTGTCATATTTATGTCTCATATATGCTTTTAATTATTAAAAATGTAGTATGTGTTCCATGATTATTGTCTTTACATATATGCATACCTCGTTTTATGGTTGAGGTGAACTTTGAGGACGAAGTTCCTTTTAAGAGAGGTAGATAACATCGCGACAAAAGATATGACAAAGTTAGCAAAACTTCCTTAATGTTTTAACTTTTGAGTCTTTAAACCTTCGCTTCATAACTTAAACTAATCTACTACATCAACTTTGTATTTCAAGTAGTTTGACGGTTTGCATATAGGGATAGCATAGTGACTTCGTGATCGTCGAAATCATGTTATGTAATGATAATAACTTGGTCGTGTATAAGTCATAAGTTTACGTGGTTGTGGTTTTCCTTTTCGCATGAGTACTAGGTGATCCCTTGAGTTGCCTTGTCGTGTTGTTTTCGAAAGTGCGGGACGAACTTCGGGGACAGAGTTTCTTTTAGGGGGGGGGAAGACTGTAATACCCTCCCTGTTTAAGGACCCGTTGACCCGCCTATTGACCAAAGGAGAGCCTTGGATACGGGAGAGATCAGTTGATCAACGTAATGTGTTACTCGACCGAGGAGTTAAGATACTCGACCGAGTAAGGCGTACTCGTTCGAGTATGTCTATACTTCATCGAGTACCTCGTCAATCAACGCGTTATTATAAAACACGGAGTCTAAAATATAGTTCACTTTTTGACAGTTCTTTTCTCATTCTAAACCTAATTTCTCACTCTCCCAATGCCCCTTATCACCCTATAATTCTCACACAGTCTTGGACACTAACCCAAGAAAGGAGATGGTTTGTGCATGAAGTCATCGAGTCGGGTTGTCTCTATCGTCGACACCAGTTTACGTCTTAAGGGTTCGTCATGGAGTCTTGCGTGGCTTGGTTAATGGACGCACTTTCATGGAATAGCGAAAAGGTTGGATCTCCCTACTCAGTTGCATGTTTAATTGATTTAAGACGATTTGATTATGGTATTGGCATGATTGGTATTATAATTGGAATTGTCTTTCTTGGTTGTTGTATTGGTTGTTGTTTGTCTATGTTTGAGAGGTGCACCCTCGGCTGAGTGGAGTCATCATCGGGAATGGCTTCACGCCCTTGATTTGTCCCTTGTGGTTCTCGTCACAAGAGGTATGTGCACATTAATGGACATGGGTTATTGCTCGTTACGATGAACGGGGCTTAGGTGGGCAAGGCAGAGGTCCTCCATTGGCGGTAAGGATTCTCTGTTACGATGGGTAATCTGGCAGGGCTACACACTTAGATGTTTAGTCGGTTACTGGATACTAATGGAATTTGGAGAATGGTTCTACATCGGATTGTATTGTTGTTGACATGGGCCATACGTTACGCGTACATGGGCCACCGCCGATCCGTGGACGTAGGCGACCTACACGCCAAGCTAATCTGTGGACGTATAGCGGTCGGAAAGCCAAGTTTGGAGGCGTAGAAATGCTTTCGACCGGATCATTTTAGATCGGTCGGTTTCGTCTCGGCAAAGGTCTCGAAACGATGTTTGAGATGTTCGGAGTCGCCACCAAGCATTTGTGGGATGCTTGGTACCCGTTCGAATCCGCTTTATACCTAGGTCAATCAAGGCAAAAAAACGGTGCTTGATATAGGTACTAAAGGTAAGGACTCGTCCCCCTTTTAGCATTTTATGCCTAAAATGACTCCCGTGCGCCCTGGATAAGGCCATCCACTATCTAAAGGTTCTGAGTAAAGGGTGAGGGTACATATTGGGAAGCCCTTTAATCGGACACCCAATCCCGTCCGCGTTAGTGGCCTCTATTGATCGATCGTGGTTGTTTAAGTGCAACAATTGATAAAACGGTTTAAATGCATGGATGCACATCAGAAAGTTTAACCTAACGTGAGAATTTCCTAAGTCGGTTTGTTGATCCAAATATGAAGTAATTGATGTCGAGTTGGATTTAGATTGATTTGCATGTGAAAACGGAAATTAAACATCCATTTACCAAATTCGGGTTATGATGCTTAACACGATCCATTTATTTGAAAAAGGGTGTCGAATGACAAAGTGTAGGAAAATGTAAACTTGTCAATCTGATCTGTCACGTATTCGGATTAACCGTAATTGGGATCGTCCTAGACAAATGCTAAAACGAACAAACCAGTGCCAGGCATACCCTTTGGGGCGCGAGCCACACGGCGAGGCAATAATGTCTGTCCAGGTTTATAAAAGATGAAAACAGGAGGCCTTGGGGCGCGAGTCATGAGCCGAACCAAGAGGCGTCCCCTGGTTGCAAAAAGGTTGTTTAAAACCATTTTAAAAGGTTGTTAAAAAGGTTATTTAAAACCGTATTTGTGATGAATGATTTGCAAGTATGATTTTCTTGACTCGGGATAATTACTATTGTGTTAGTAATATTCGTTGTCGGATTTGAAAGTTTGAAAAGTATAGTTTATAAATAAAAATGTAAATGTTTGTGCTTAACCGCTTTATCACCATACTCGAATTAAATTAACATGGTATTTATTTTAACCAAGGATAACGTATGATATGGTCAAGGCAAAGATGAAAATGAAATAAAATAAAAGTGAAAAGAAAATGTTTGATTTTAACTAATTATGTTAAGTTCATTTAATTTTATTTAGTCGATATTTATCATCGCACTCTGATTAAACCGACATGGTATAAAGAACCAAGGATAATTATAAATTATGACTAATATGCTTATAAATGTAAATAAGTGAGGAAAATGGTAAATAAAGGAAAAGGGTTTTAAAATACCCATTAAAATGTAATTAACCAAATAATATCATCGAGTCACGGAATAAACCGTCATGGTATATGGAACCAAGGATGATTTGGGTAATGGTCAAAATATTTGTCATAAAAATGATTTTTTTTGGTAAAAACCGTAATAGAAAGAAAGTCAAAAATAAAAGAAAGTGTCGAAGGAAAGACGAACTCAAACATGTTTGAGTCTAACCTGGACAACCCATTGAGGCGCGAGCCTCTTTGCACAGCAAGGGGCTTCTGTCTCGGGCCAAAACTCAGTTTTAGCTCATCTAACCTATATTTGAATCGTGTTATGCATTGTTCATGCTTATGAACTCATAAAAACAGTAAAGACATGAAATAAATGAGATATTTATACCCTCAAACTTACGTGTATTGATGTTTGCGAAGTAGACGACTTTAGAGACGGTTTTCTCGTTGTGACTAACCGCGGTCAAAGAAGTTTAAAAGGTGCCTTAAAAAAGGATTTTGTTTTGAAAAGATGTTGAAAATATGTTATTGAAAAACATGTTGATTAATGTTGAGTTGGTCGAAGGGTCGGTCGAATGCACGGCGACGGTACCAAACAAAATGTGTAAGGCTTGTGTTTTCGATCGGTAGGTCGAAAACACGTGTCGATTTTGTGAATTAAGAAGTCGAGTTTAGAAGTTTAAGGGAGAGGTGAAGGGGCGGACGCTCGCGTGAATATTATGGTGTGTGATGGTGTGTATTTATAGAGAAATGTGGGATGGTAGGTCGGTTGAATTTGCTTAGAGGCTAAGCAGATAGCCCCTTTAGGCGCGAGAATGCCAGCTATGCAATGGAGTGCCCTGTCCTTTTTAATTTGGACGTGGCCTTTCCCCTATCTATTATTTGATTGTTTTGATTTGTGGTAATCAAATAGGATGTTGTGTAACAATATGAGTAACTAATAAGATGATTTTGGGTGTTACTTGAGGTAGGTGTTTTGTGTGCTTGACTCGGGTTTGACCCGTGTGAGTCGGGATTTGAATTTGGAGTCGGTTTTTGACCCGGTGTCGGTTTTGACTCTAATTAGGGTCATTTTAATTGAAATGACATGATAAAGACATTCATGGTATTGTTTTTGACATTCAAGACTCGGTTTGACTAGAGACGACTCAGGTTGACTCGAGTTGCGCGTTTCTGAGTCGGTTTTGGGTCTGAAGACAGTTTTAACTCTAAATAGTGTTATTTTAATTCAAATGAAGTTGGAAAACCATTTATGAAATCATTTTTCATATCCGAGTATTGAATTAAATCGTCTCATGTATAACCAATCCACGCACGCATATCAAAAACACGTTATAGTCCGATCATCATCGGGTGGTTTTTGGAAGGTACAGATACTGGGTATCTACAGAATTGATTGTCTTTGTGATTTACTTATCTTAATTACTCAGTGAACTGACCCCGTTTTATGTTTTCAAAACTGTGGTGATCCATTCGGGGATGGTGAGCAGTAAGTTTAGCAGGTGCTGCTTGATACGATGCTTGCATGACAAGGAAAGGGAATAGAGTCATCACGCTGTCTAACTAGTTGTTGTTGTCACTCATACTTATTAGTTCTCTCATTTTTTTATGTTGTAATCCTTATCGCGTTGTGTTAGTTTGTAAACAATACTTAATAAGCGTTATGTATTGTTTATTTGATCTACTTACCTCGGGTAACCGAGATGGTAACACCTTTATATGCTGGGGTGGTCCTTGGTAAGGCACCTTGATATATGGGGGTATTACATTCCCACTCCCATGAAAACGACAATCCTAGATAGCTATGTGAATTCCCCCATTCAATGACCAAATTGCGTTAACAACGGTCCCCAAAGGATTTAATGCACCAACAATAACGCTCTACGATAGGATTGCAGACCCCTTTGATTAAATAAGCCAGTTCAAACAGAAGATGATGGTAATAACGGCTGTAGGACCTCCGAAGGAAGCATGCATGTTCAAGGGACTTGGCTCAACGATATCAGGCGCCACCCAACAATAGTTTTTAAACTTGGCCAAAAGCCCATAGTTTCATTCGCTGAGCTGGTTAACGCTTTCACACAGTAATTTTATAACATCAGGAAGCTAGTAAAGAAAATCAGTGACTTGTACAGAATGGTGCAGGGATTCGATGAGACCACGAGGGACTACATAAACAGGTTCAATAGAGAGAAGTTGGCGATACAAAATGCGACGTTCCTAAAGAAATAGAAGCATTATGCCGAGGGCTCCACCAAGATTCTGACTTATACAAAGACCTATTCAGGCACCCATGCTATACATTTAAAGACGTGCAAGCAATGGTGGAATCTGCCATGAGATATAAAGAGGATGTCAGATCTATTTGGAAGATCCCAGGAGTTGAAAGGAATACTAGGAAGGATACACCAGGCAAGAAAGAGGAGACGTCCAAAGCATATAATAGAACAATTGCAAGAGTCTCCGGAGACTACAAAATCGATCAGAAGCTTCCAACAAAGATAGAAGAATATGGATTCTCCACAGAGATGCATGGGCTACTCCAAGCTCTAAAGGACTCGGGGGGACAAAGTCAAAGGGCCCAGGCCACCTGTCGAGGGCTAGGCCTTCAGAAAAGATGCCAGCAAGAAGTGTGAGTTCCACCGTGTTATAGGGCATAACACAGGACTGCATTACCCTTAGGATAGAGGTGATTGTGCAATATAATCATGGGAATCTAGACCACTTGCTATCACGTGGGGGCAAGAAGGATAATGTTAGCTCAACAAGACAGACTCTGCCTTTAGCACCCCTAGTGTGCACCAGAACTATAAACGTGATAATATGAGGCTCAGATGTCTGTGTTCTAACATATTTGACTGCAAAGCGACATACCGTAGAAATAAAGGGAAACAGGCCAGAGACCATAGGAGGTCATGAGGACCTGCTAACCGTTAAATTTGACGAGGTAGATGCTCATGACACTGAGGAGCACCACCATGATGCACTCATGATAACACCGTTTGTAGGGAACTGCACTGTGGTAAAAGTCATGGTAGATACAGGGAGCTCAGTAAATCTTATCATGCTGGAAACATTGAAGGGAATGGGTTTTACCGAGAAGGACCTTCAGAAGAAAGCAGTCCCGCTGGTGGGATTCAGCGGGGAAACAGTCCATTCCCATGGAGAACTGTGCATCCCTACATACGCTGGGGGTATCAATAAGAAAGTGAGGTACCTGATCATCAATGGTCCCTTAACGTACAACGTTATTTTGGGAAAGTCGTAGTTGCACCAGATGAGAGCAGTACCGTCCACCTACCACCAGTGTATGAAATTCTCAACACCTTGGGGGGTAATTGAAATTCGAGGGAACCAAGAGGAAGCCAGGGGATGTTATAAACAGGCTCTGAAATGTACAGCCAACCCGCCCGCAAAACAATTAAAGAACCAGTTCATCCATGGTGTATACGTGGAGCCAACTCCAGTGGAGCTAGATCAGATTAGTTTGGATGAACTGCACCCAGATAGGGTGGTATACATAAGCTCATAATGCTTAGGTATTTTCCGCCAATATCTAGTAACATTTTTAGAAAAGATTATGGATTGCTTTGCCTAGTCCCACGATGATATGATAGGCATAGACCCAACCATCATCACACATAAGCTTAGTGTGGACCCAGCCTAGAGCCCGGTACAACAAAGAAGCAGGAAATTTGCCGCAAAAAGAAATGAGGTTATCAATCTAGAGGTAGATAATTTACTGGCAGCATGGAAGATCAGGAAAGTCATGTACCCTGACGAGTTGTTGGGCGTAGCAATAGTGCCCAAGAAGAATGGCAAATGAAGAGTTTGCGTGGTCTTTACATATCTAAACAAGGCATGCCCTAATGATCTGTTCCCTTTGCGACACATCGACTTTATGGTAGACGCCACATCAGGGCACAAAATACTAACGTTCTTGGATGCATGGAGCGGTTACAACCAAATCAAGATGGACCCAGCTGACCAAGAAAAGACAACATTAATGTCTGAGCGAGGAATATACTATTACAATGTAATGCCCTTTGGTTTGAAGAATGCAAGATCTACCTATCAAAGAATGGTCAATAAAATGTTCAAATGCTAGATTGGGAAGACAATGGAGGTATATATTGACGATATGATGGTCAAATCCAAGCAAACGAGCATGCACATGAGTCACCTAGCAGACACCTTCAACACCCTTAGGGAATATAGGATGAAGCTAAACCCATCTAAGTGCACCTTTGGAGTTTCATCAGGTAAATTCCTAGGGTACATAGTCACGCAGAGGGGAATAGAAGTCAGCACGGAACAAATCAAGGTGGTACTCCAGCTAGCATCACCTCGAAGCCCAAAGGACGTCCAACGTCTAGCAGACAAGGTAGAAGCGTTAAGTAGATTTGTGTCCAGATCCTCAGACAGATGTAGACTATTATATGACATACTGAGAAAGAGTAAAAAAGTTTAAGTGGACAGAAAAAGACAAGAAGGCATTTCAAGATTTGAAAAGCTACCTTAGCAGATCACTGCTACTAGCAAAACCGGAGCCAGGTGAATCCCGGTTCCCGTACCTATCAGTCACGAAAGTTGCGATAAACGCAATCTTGGTTAGGGAGCAGGATAAGACGCAACATCCAGTCTACTACGTAAGTAAAAGTCTGCTCCCAGCCGAAGTCAGGTACACTTCCTTGTAAACATTGGTCCTTGAACTTGTAACTGCCTCATATAAGTTGCGCCCTTACTTTGAATCTCATAGTATACACGTGGTGACTAACTATCACTTGAAAGCTATTATGAGTAAATAAGAATTGTCAGGTAGAATGGCAATATGGTCAGTACACTTAAGTGGTACGACGGACTGTTCGAGCCACGCACAACCATTAAGTCATAAGCCTTGGCAGATTTTGTATTTGATTTCAGTCCTGCTATCCAAGCCAAGGAATAAAAGGACATCATGATCTTAGAAGAGGATGGTAGGAATGACTTATGGACTCTGAATGCAGATGGGGCCTCAAACATGAGAGACGCATGAGTTGGTCTAGTATTGAGATCCCTAGGCGGAGACTTAATAGTTCAGATTGTCCGTTGCCAATTTAAGGCCACCGACAATGAAGAAGAATATGAAGCATTGATACTCAGCCTACAGCTGGTACTAGACCTTAAAATCAAGAACATCCAGGTATACAGTGATTCTCTACTAAGAGTTAATCATGTGAATGCAGCCAAGGATTCAAAGATGGTGGCTTATCTGAAAATGACCAAGAGCCTGACCCCAAAGTTCAGAAATTTCAAGATAGAGGAAGTTCCCCGGGACCAAAACGTGGAAGATGACGCACTAGCAAACCTGGGGGCAGCGTTCAAACCAACAGAGCTATGAAACATCCCTATCGTCCATGTTCTGCAACCAGAAATAGACAAAGTGGGAGAAGGAGGAGCTCAGGAGACAAACAGTTCACGGGTAGCAGGCCCATGGGAAGCAGAAGTAAAGTATATGGGTTAGGCGGCCCAGGATTGGTATCTTGATGAGTAATATAAGCAACCCTAATAGGGTTAATCACTATAAAAGGAAGGAAGGGCATCAAGGAGAGATTCATTCTACATTCAACGCTAAAAACCTCATAATCTCATTAGCAATTGGCCGCCTAAGACTAATTATATTCATGACCTAATCAAGTTAATCGCTAGTGAAATATTTGGTGGGATGTCCGTCTCCCCTGCGGTTGTTTCCCTTTAGGGTTTTTCCGCGTCACCAAACCTTGTGTCTCTTTCTTATTTGCATTTATTCTCTTCGCATACACATCATACAATCATACGATAAATCACATAGAATAAGCCTACTTTAACTCACCCTCAACTAAAAAGCGGTAAATATACCCAAACAACAACTATTATTATTATTAGATGCTGAACTATTATTATTATTATGTGAATTTGAACTATTTTTATGTAAAATAGGATGAGAACTAGATTACTTCTTAGCCATTGCTAGGAATAAAGTAAACCTCCCAATTTATAATATTAAGTGCTTATTATGTTTATTTATGTCATTTTACCAAAAATTAGCTACATTTTCAGCTATTTTACCAAACAATTTTTATATAATCACCTACCTTATTAG
Organism: Silene latifolia; assembly: GCF_048544455.1. Taxonomy (NCBI): domain Eukaryota; kingdom Viridiplantae; phylum Streptophyta; class Magnoliopsida; order Caryophyllales; family Caryophyllaceae; genus Silene; species Silene latifolia. Next base: position 38,769,747 of record NC_133527.1, on the reverse strand, counting down.
TTTTAAATTTTTAGCTAATTTATCAGCTATTAACTTCCTTTTCAGCTTTTAGTTAAATTTTCAGTTTTCAAGCATCGTTTCAAATTTCAGCTAGCTTTGAAGTTAATTTTACCAAACAGAGTGTTAATAATCGTTAGTATGTAATACTCTCAATATAATATACTTTCTCTCATCCAAACCAAAGGTAACACTTCTCCAATATATGTGAGGAGTATTATATTGAAGTGTTACCTTTGGTTTGGATGGGAGGGAATAGTTACCATCCAAGATATTTTTTCCATGATGATCTTTAAGATCTATGACAAAGTATATGGTGCAGGCAGTCACAATCTCATAAATGGGGCAAAATGATCAAATAAATCAAATCTTGGGTTGCAATAATTCACCTTACCACAATCCTCAAAAGAGATGGACGGGCATATCATGATCATATGATACAATTTGCACCATCCTTTGGTTATATAAATCATATTTACCCTACTTAAAACCATCACATGTGTTACCACTTGTTTTTGCTGGAATATAATTCTAAAATGCATTAATGCACTGCCACTTTCACGGGACCATGTATCTTTGGTTGAAAATAACGGCCCAAATTTCATTTTGTTATTGTATGATCATGTTTTTTACTATATGTATCTACCTTTTTACTGTCCAATACGTGAATATCGTTATGATCAGCTTTTACTTTTGACTGAGTTTACGCAGCGATAGGCCACCGCATCCCTAGTATATACTCTCACAGTCTCTCACGTCTCAATTCATCTATAATATGGTCATTAACTCATCATTTCCTCTTCTAGCTAGTACTCCCTCCTATTCTATATATTCTTCCCTATTTCCTAAAACGGATTATTCAGGTTTTCTTCCCCTTTCTTATTTTGGAAACTTTTACTCTTATTTTATTTATTTCTCTCTTCTATCACCAAACCCCACCCAACACTTTTACTCATATTTTATTACTTTTCTTAAAGGTTTGGCCCCACCATTCCTTATTTAACTCATAATTATTCATCCCTCTCTCCAATCACCAAACCCCACCCAACTTTTTACTCTTATTTTATTACTCTTCTTAATTCTCGTGCCCATAAACAAGGGGAAGAATACATAGAATTGGAGGGAGTATTATTTTCTTGAAATTTTTCATTGGTGTTTTCTGACAACAGGTAAAAATATTTATAACTATATTGAGGGAGAAGAACATAAAGGATAGTTGTATTATTAATTTGTGATCACTGATTGGAATACAAGGAGGATATATATAATAAATCACAATACTCTAAACTTTATATGGTAGCCGTTATATCTTGTAACCTAACCTTAATGGGCCTAATATCCTAATACCCTCCCGCAATCGTAAAGGCAGTACGTAGTACGAACTTTACGCTTGGAAAAATACAAGAAAAACATAAGAAAAATAATTCTTCGTCAACTTTTCCTTCTTCATTTACGCAAGGTTGGCAAGATAAACGAGTATAAACTCGTCAGAAAATTTCTTCGAACAAGAACGTTAAGTTTTCCGAACTTGTCGAATATCAAATAATTTGTTAGGAACACTAATTGGACCTAAACAAATTTCAGTAAAATAGAATATTATCCGTTAATTTTAAAGTTTGGAGAACGCTAAGTTTTTCGAACTCTAACTAGATCTGAACCACCTTGAACGGGAAATTGAAGACTATTAATCAGTTTTCAAAGAAGATAGCATAAAGATCAATTTGACGTAGAAGTTTATTTCGGTATTTTTTTTTTGGGAAATTAGATTTTTTATAGAAGAAATTAAAAAGATTTTGAACGAAATCCCGCCGCTAGGCGTCGTAATTAATTAACCCACCGACAGGGCAACGGAATTTATTTAGGCCTCAAAAGCTTGAGGCTCTGATACCATGTTAAATCATGCCAATGTGCCTGAGCCTTACCCGAATGGAGGAGAGACTGACCACTTAACAACACAAGAGAGGTTTCATCCTAAAACCAATTGGCTATAGGAGGAGTAGTCCATTTGGTTATAAAGTGGTACAATCTCTCTTTCTCCTTCGGGCACTCACATGTGGGATAATATGGGATCTTCACACTCCCCCACACATGTGAGGCCCGCTTTTAAATCAGACCGGAGCCATCAACGGATGGAATTTTCTCCTACTGCAATCAAGCTCAAACTGGGCCAAATAAGAGGTACATAAAGTCTCGGCTCCAGCTGGCACACAATGGCCCAGTTAATCATCATACTCAAGTCTTTAACCTTGGTCTCTGATACCATGTTAAGATTCACAAGGAGGGAGAAGAACATAAACGATAGTTGTATAATTAATTTGTGATCATTGCATCGGAATACACCGAGGATATATATAATAAATCACAATACTCTAAACCCTATATGGTAGCCGCCATATCTTGTAACCTAACCCTAATAGGCCTAATATCCTAATATATATATAATACTCCCTATGTCCGGTAAATAGTTTACACTTATCCTAATTGCCTAATAACCGTCTCCAGGCCTCAACTTTAACATATGAAGTAGGTCTCTCATATACGTAAGACGACCGTGCTTTTAAAACAAAGGTACTTACAAGTAGACCTGGTAAAATTGATTGGACCAGAATGACCCGACCCAGCACCCGAATGCAAGACCCGAATTTAACCCGAACCCGAATAGACCGGACTAATATACCTGATCTGAATGTTTATTGTTACAAACTGACTATTATTATCCATGAAAATGACCTGGAACTGAAATGACTCGACCCTAACTCGTATCAACCCAAAATTGACCTGAACCCGACCTGATTGACTTGTTTATCATGTCTACTTACAAGTTACAACTACCACGACACCTACCACGACACCGTAGCATAGTTATGATTTAAACTTTACATACAAGGGTGAGTGGGTAACCTAGATCGCAAGGAAGCGTTGGAGAAGCGGTGAATTAGAAAGAAGAGATGAGAAAAGAAGAGCAGATATGGAGGAGTTGTGGACATGTTGATGCGCCTTAGTTAAGGCCCAAGAGTCATCTAGTACAGGCAGGAAAGACATGGACACCCCATTTTTGGTCCCCTACTTAACCTCTATTTTGATTACTGACTATTTCCGGTACCACATCGGCCTATTGCAAACCAACAAACGCTTCTTGACAAAATCAAATGGGCTAGTCATTCTACTCTAAAGTGACCTTATGGGAGGGTTTTCATCTACTCCAGAATTCTCCCCGTACAACTCCACCCTATTTAATACCTAGAGACTTTTGAATAATTATTTTATACTCCTTTGATTTAGACTAGGGCTTGCCTGGAATCCATGGAATTATTAAGGGGGTAAGTTTTATTGGGCGATAATTACTGAGGAAATTAATTAGTGGGGTAATGAGTTCCTTGATGATATGTTTGACATAAGAGTAATGATTACTGAGTACATCTTTTACTCCCTTAATCATTACCCAGGAGGGAGGGTGGGTAATGTATTACTCCTTCACAAGGGTAATAATTCCAGGAGGTGAATAATTACCCGCATACCAAACATGGAAAATACACCTCACATATTACTCCCCTATTCATTCCCCTCCTATTACCCTCAATCCAAACAAGGGAAAATGAACAATTTAAGGAGGAGTTTTCATGTAGTCCAGAATTCTGCCCTACAACTCCACCCTATTTTATACCTAGAGACTTTTGAGTAGATCTGGCAAAAGAAACCCGATCCGATTAACCCCACCTGAAAAAGCTGACCCGAAACCCGAAGTGACCCGAACTACATCACCCGAATGTGACCCGAAAACCCGAATCGACCCAACCCGAACCGAATATGACCCGAGCTTTCTTGACCTGAATTGGCCTTACCCGAAAATGACTCGATCCGAAATCACCAAACCCGAAAATAACCCGACAAAATATAACTCTAATTGAACCGAAAAAACTTGAAATGATAATTTCTCTATTATTCATTGACCCGAAAATGACCCGACCCAAAACAACCCGACCCGCTTGACCCGGAACTGACCCGACAACAAACCCGAAACAGACCCGAAACCCGAAATAACCCGCCCCGACCCGAGTTAACCCGAAATCAATGAGAAACCCAAACTGACCCGACCCAAATGAACCTGACCCGAACCCGACTCGTTGACCCGTTTTACCAGATCTGCTTTTGGGTAATGATTTTATATTTTATTTTAAGATTAAAGTGTTTTGACCATTGTAATATAATTACTGAATTTTTTTTTAATCTTGATTATCATTGTATCATCAATTGTTTTAGAATATTAATTTTTGTGCTACTTATTTTTCTCATTCTAGTGTATAGTTACTATTTTACCTCTTCCATTTCACGCAAACTCCTTAAAATTTCACAAATTTTTTTTTTTTGTCAAACATAACTTTTAAAAAAACAAAATTTCCAAACACGTCCATTAAAAAAAAAGTTTGTCGAACACAACCTTTAATAAAATTTATTTGTCAAATACGACTTATCGCCCGAATTCCGACAACTTGATGACAACTTGAAATGGGGTGACTTTCAATCGATGTTTAAGATATCAAACAAAGTCGATTTGAGGGGTTCTTGGACTCGTTGGAAAGGTGGGAGTACAAGCTTTCCAAGGGTTGTCAACACAGTGGTGAAAGGTGGCCTTAAGTGGGTCGATTGGTGTGTAAAGTAATGCTGGTCAGATATGATTGCTGTAATTATGGGTTTACAGCGGGTGGTCGGGGGATTTTTGTGGGTCTTTTAATTGGGCTATGATGCTTTGTTTGGTCTAAAATTTTATTATGTAGGTAGAGAGGACTGCAAATTAGGTCGTAATTGTGTTGTTTGTGGTGGTTCTTGGTTTTAAGTGGTGGTTTGAGGGGAGTGATTTGACCCACGAAAAAATCCTACTTTTACTTACAGGAATCCTTTGTGACCAGGCTGACTTTGCATACAAATAACCTCCACATATGGCCACTTTTGACCATCTTGTTGACAACCCTTGGAAAGCTTGTACTCACACCTTTCCAACGAGTCAAATAAACTCAAACCGACTTCGTTTGGTATCTCAAACATCGACTGAAAGTCACGCCATTGCAAGTGGTCAAGCTCTGGCCAAAATGCCGAGTCCTAAGTCCTAAATGTTGTGTTTGACAAAAAAAAAAATATTCAAGGTTGTGTTTCACAAACTTTTTTTTAAACGTCATGTTTGATTTTTTTTTATTTTAAAGGTTGTGTTTGACAAAAAAACCCAAAAAAAACTCACCAAAACCCTATCCCACGTGACCATGTAGTACAATCTATTACCCCAATCACCTCCCACGCACCCGAACCGGTTTATCCCTCCTCGGATAACCACCACCTCCATTCACCGATGCTCCATCACTCACCCATGACAACCACCAACAGAACACCATCAACATCAGGACCTGCACTAGAACGAAGCCAACCATAGCCCTGACAATTAAAAAAGTAAATATAATCTCTAATGATGGATTGATTACTTGTCTTGCCAATCTATTATAGAAAACGAAACTGTAATACTACATTTTTTCTAAGTCTGTTACTCGGCTGAATATGGCTTACTCGGCCGAGTAAGTACGTCGTGTCTTTCTGGACAGTTTACTACCCAGGAATACTCGGCTGAGTATGTGAATACTCGAACGAGTAGAGGATACTCGGCCGAGTATACTCTATACTCGACCAAGTATCCGGTCTGACGGAGATTATTTCCGCGGTTTGATTAGAGATGGTTAGAGTTATAAATAAATATTCACTGTTTCACTTGTTACGTTGGACAAAACCTAAAACATTCTACGTAACTCTAATTATCTCTAATCTCTCTGAAGAGCGTTGATGGTTCGTGAGTCCTCGTCATTTTCTCTCTTGCGTCGATTTTATTGGTAAGTCTCTAATGCTTTGTAATCAGTTAATAGGTTGTCTGGTAAGGTTTTGCCTAATTATTGTTTTGGGTTAATTTGGGGGTTTAGGGTTTGGTCATCATATGTGTGTTGATTGTTGATTATCACTGTTCGAGGTAGCGATGTGGTATTTGTTATGCATTTGTATGATTGATTGCAGCGTAGCGGATTGCGAAAAGGTAGGGTTTCCCTACTCAGTTCCTGTTTAATTGATTTGAGATTGTATTATATTGTGTACGATTGATTGTTTGCTGATCTTTGTGGGAGTGTTGGTGTTGGTGTTGGTGTTGGTATTGGTGTGGTGTTGGTGTTGTGATGTTTGTGGTGGAGTCACTTGTGGAAGTGGCTTCACACCCTAGTTCGCCCTCTGTGGAACCCGCCACAGGAGGAGATGTGCACAATAAGGGACAGGGATATCGCTCGTTGATAAGCGGGCTTAGGTGGGGATTAGCTGCGGTCCCCCACTGGCGGTGATGATTACCTGTTACGATGGGTAATCTAGCAGGGCTACACACTTAGGTGTGTAGTCAGTTACTGTGTGAGATCGGGAGTTTGGAGGAGGAGGATAATGATCAGCTGGTTGGTTTTTGTACTTGTCTTACTTTGATTATTCAGTAACTGATCCCATTGTTGTTTTACAAAATCTGTGGTGATCCATTCGGGATTGGTGAGCAGATTGTGACAGGTGATGCAGTTCATTAGCTATGGGATAGTTATGGGGAGTCATCACTCGAGTCTAGCTTCCGCCGTCAAGAGACTTAGTTTGCATTATTTGTAGTTGTTAGACATTTTACAGTTGTACTTTGGTTTGGTTTTTAGAAACATGTAATCGTTAAACTCAGTTGCACTTTAATAAATGTGTTTTGGATGTTAACTTTGATATAATAACCTCGGGCAACCGAGATGGTGACGGTCTCTCATGCTAAGGTGGTCCTGGTAAAGCACCTTAGTATGTGGGGATGTCAGAAAGTGGTATCAGAGCGACGATTCTGGAACCTAATGAACATAGGGAGTTTAAATAAAATGAACCCAGGGAGAGTGGTTTGGAGCTACCGCAAAGACTTGGAAGACGTCCCGAAGTCGCATTAAGGCCTTACGATCTCGAGCCGGGCACATGGGGGTAGGGGTGAGCAAATTTAGGTTCGGACGGAAAAATGGACCGGACAAGAGCATTTGGTCTGGACCAAACCCGGACCGAATTATTTTGGTCCGCTCCTTGGTCCTCATTTCTTCAAGGTTTGGTCTTCGGTCCGCTCCAAGACCGATTAATTTAGGTTCGGACCGAATGGACCAAATTTCATGTTTTTAATGATGCAACATTAAAATATTATGAGTCAAATTAATATTTTATCTTCAAAAGACATTATAAATTAGTATTGTCAATGATTTTCATAAAAAAGAGTCTTCTAATTTTTTAAATGCATTTTATTTAACGGAATTAAAATATAATTATCGTATTCGAAATAGTTAAAAAACTAATTTTAGGTCCATTACGGTCCAAGACCGGACCGGACCAAATATTTCGGGTTTGGTCCGGTCCAAGACCGAAAGTTTTAGATCCGGTCTTTGGTCCACTAAATGTTTATAATTGGTCTTCGGTCCGGTCCGGTTTGGTCCGGTTCGGTCCGATCTTAGACCGATTCTCAGCCCTACATGGGGGAGTCTTGGGAATCATTATGTGTTTCAAGTTATGTGTGTAGTACTTATAGCTGTGAAACTTGTATAGTTGTTGGAAGAAATGAAAGGCTTTGACCATGGTGGTATATGATAAAGAAATTGCGTAGTTGTGTGTGACAAATCTTGAAGCATGTTATGTGGTTATTGCTTGGCTTTTGAAACGGGTAGTGGAGTGTCATATATATATATGGAATAGCATGTATAAATATGTTAACGAAATGTGAAATTGGAGTATATGTACTGTGAGTAGGGATGTGTCTATATGATCATGATGATGTTAATGTTTGGTTTGTTGGTAGTAGCATGTAATTAAGGTTATGCGTCTATATACATGAATGTTGTGTTTAATTTTCATACGGGTATGATAAAGGTTCACCTATGTAGTGGTTTTCTTGAAGTATTGAGTTGTTATTGTTTGCTTTATTCATGTTTAAGTTGTTTGTTAAGAAAAAATTGATTTGTACAAAAACCAATTATGAAAGGGTTGTCTTAAAACTGTCATAAGTCGAGTTCTAGAAATGATATTGCTGTGAATCTAATTGGAGGTGATAGCGTATCTTCTTACGATTCTAACAATAGGTCACACGCCCAAAAAGACCAAGTAACGAGTGATATATGATTGTTTTAAGAAAACTAGACGATGCTGAAAACTGAGTTGGTACTCGACCGAGTAAAGTAATACCCGACCAAGTAATCCTTCTGTGACAATTAGGTCAGCTTCCGGAGTCGAAAACTCGGCTGAGTAATATTGTTACTCGACCGAGTATCATGTACTCGACCTAGTATGCCATGCACTCGATCGAGTACCTCAATGGGCGGTCATTTTGAGTCGGTGGGTATGTGCTATAACACCCCCATACTCCAAGTGCCTTACCAGGACCACCCAGGTATAAGGATGTTACCATCTCGGTTACCCGAGGCAATGATAATCAAATAAACAATAGAGAAACAACGTTTAAATAGAATTACTTAGTGAAAGGTTACAATCTCGAAACCAAAACCAAAAGTACAAATACATGTTCTTAAACTGACTGTTTACTAACTGAAATGTTATGAAAACTACTAAGCTACAACGGAAGACTTCTATCATCAGATCGTGGCACATCCCAGCTATCCCAGTACTCATCTCATACCTGCTCAATATCTGCTCACCATCCCCGAATGGATCACCGCAGGTTTTAAAACAATAATCGGGGTCAGTACTATTTACATAAATCATATAACCAACGGAATAGAAAACAATACAGCTCACACAATCATACACAATTATCCACTCCATTCCATCTCCGTCACCGACTGTCCACTGGACCAGCCCTGCCAGTGGGGGACCGCAGCCGTTCCCACCTAAGCCCCGCTCATCATACCGAGCGATAACCCTGTCCCATTAATGTGCACATCCCCTCCCGTGGCGGGTTCCACGGAGGGCAAAACTAGGGCGTGAAGCCACTCCCGCAAGTGACTCCACTCAGCCGAGAACGCATCTCGAGAACCAGAGACAAACAATCACATCCATCAACACAATCAATTAACAACCGTCTTGAAACCAATCAACAGGCACTAATTACAACACAATCACCACACGTTATGTAACTAATACTGAGTAGGGAAACCCTACCTGGAAAGCACAACAATCAGACGATCTCACAGCTGATATCAAAAAGCTTCCTCTACGAATCCTCCTCCTAATATACAAACATACAATCACTACCAAGCATAACATACTACAAAACCCCCAAATCCCAATTTAAGGTTTAACCAACTTTAAAGAAACGTTATAAAAATGGTATATAGGTCTTACCCTTGACGCAAGGATCACAACGGTATAAAGAACGATGAAAACCGACCTTCCAAACTCCGGGATTTGATAACAATGCGATTAAGGTGATGAACGTACTTTGCTTTCTCTCTTGACAGTAAATTAGGTTTTGAAAAGTGTTTAGAACAATGACGGAAAAGATTATATACCTTAATCGCATAATTAACAAAACCCGAGAAATAACTCCCCGTAAACCGGCTACTCGATCGAGTAGCTAAGGTACTCGATCGAGTACCCCCTTACTCGATTGAGTATCATAGTTACTCGATCAAGTACCCAACAGGTCAGAAACTATTTTAAAACGCAACTCACCCTTACTCGACAGAGTAAGGCCTACTCGATAGAGTACCCAGAGACTTATAAATACGGAGTATTACAGTCTTCCCTCCATAAAAAGAACTTCATCCCCGAAGTTCAAACCACAACTAAACAAAGACTCACACTACGCACTCCCGACTCAACAACCAAAACAAAACTCAACATAAAACATGTTACTAACTCAAACTCAGCCCGACTCAAACGACAACAACCATACCGACACAACATAAAAAGGGTATAAAGCTCTTAAAAACTCTTTGCGATCATCTCCTACCCCCCTAAAAGAAACAAGGTTACGTCCTCGTAACCAAACATACCTAATCAAAAAGGAAAGGGTAGCGCTCTCTCATGGCATCCTCTGCCTCCCATGTAGCTTCCTCAGTCTCGTGGTTAGACCAAAGGATCTTAAGCAAAACTGTCTCACCACTCCTAGTCTTCCTAACCTTCCGGTCAAGAATCTGCTTAGGTACCTCAAGATATGATAAAGACTCATCTAGCTCTAAGTTCTCTGCCTCTAACACATGTGACGGGTCACTCACATACTTCCGCAGCTGCGATACATGAAACACATTATGCACTCTCTCTAACGCAGCAGGTAAAGCCAGACGATAAACAACTTCCCAAACTCGCTCTAAGATCTCATAGGGCCCGATGAACTTCTGACTCAGCTTGCCTTTCTTCCCAAATCTCATAACCCAACGCATAGGAGACACTTTCAGAAGAACCTTATCCCCAACCTGAAACTCTATATCCCGGCGATGTAGATCTGCATAACTCTTTGCCTATCTTGAGATGCTCTCATCCGTTCCCTGATCATCTTATTCTATTCAACCATCTCAAGTACCATCTCTGGTCCTAGAACCACTGCCTCAGCACTGTCGTCCCAACAAATCGGACTCCTGCATCTCCTCCCATATAAAGCCTCAAACGGTGCCATGCCAATACTAGTGTGATAGCTGTTGTTGTAAGAAAACTCTATCAAATCCAATCTCTGTTCCAGCTACCACCAAAGTCCATCACACAAGCTCGTAACATATCCTCAAGAGTTTTGATTGTTCTCTCAGTCTAACCGTCTGTCGCAGGATGAAAAGCTGTACTCATCTTCAAAGTTGTTCCCAAAGATTCCTGCAACTCTTTCCAAAACCGTGATATAAACATCGCATCTCTGTCAGACACTATGTCCTTAGGGACTCCATGTAACTTTAGCACATTCTTTCGATAAGCCATAGCCAATTGTGCCTTAGTCCATGTATCTTTCATTGGAACAAAGTGAGCTGACTTGGTCAGTCGATCCACTATCACCCATATCATGTTATTGCCCTGTTGACTCTTTGGTAAACCCATGATAAAATCCATAGAAATGGATTCCCACTTCCACTCAGGTACCTCTAAAGACTGAATCTTACCTTGTGGTCGTCGTTGTTCCCCTTTAACTCTCTGGCATGTCAAACAACGGGCCACGAACTCTGCTGTTTCTTTCTTCATCCCAGGCCACCAAAACGTGTTCTTTAAATCCTTGTATAGCTTGTCACCACCCGGATATACTTAATACGGTGTACAATGTGCCTCTGTCATGGTTGTCTTTTTCAGCTCCTCATCATTAGGGACACACCACCTACCATCGAACCTCAAACTACCATCTGTATGAATAGAAAATCGGGACACTGTCCCTTTCTCTACTCCAGCTCTCCACTCAACCATCTTGGGATCTGAAGCCTGTTTACCTCGAATATCATCATAGAGATCAGGTGAATGAATCAAAATCTCCCACAGCATCCCCTCTCTGCATCATATGTATCCCAAACTTCCCCACCTCATCTCTCAACCTCATCAAAGATAGAGCTGTACACAGGGAATGTACAATCCTCCTACTCAAAGCATCTGCAACAACATTGGCTTTCCCATCATGGTAGATAATATCCATGTCATAATCGCCAATCAGCTCCATCCACCTCCTCTGTCTCATGTTCAACTCCTTTTGAGTGAAGATGTACTTGAGACTCTTGTGATCTGAAAATACCTTAAAGGTCGCTCCATAAAGGTAATGTCTCCAAATCTTGAGAGCGAACACCACTGCACCCAACTCTAGATCATGTGTAGGATAATTCTCCTCGTACGGCTTCAATTGCCTAGAAGCATAGGCAATCACCTTACCGTTCTGCATCAACACACATCCTAACCCATTCTTTGAGGCATCTGTATAAACCTCAAAGTTCTCAATCCCTTCAGGCAATGCTAAGATAGGAGTTGTGGTCAAACGCTCCTTTAATGTTTGGAACGCCTTCTCACAACTCTCATCCCAACGAAACCTGTTCTCTTTCCTCATCAAGGCTGTCATAGGTCTAGCTATCTTGGAGAAATCTTTCACGAACCGTCTGTAGTATCCAGCTAAACCCAAGAAACTCCTAATCTCAGCAACATTCTTTGGTGCTTCCCACTTTGTCACTGCCTCAATCTTCGCCGGATCCACAGCTACTCCCTCCTTAGAGATCACATGCCCCAGAAAAGCAACTTTCTCTAACCAGAACTCACACTTGGACAGCTTAGCATACAACTCATGCTCCCTCAAAGTCTGCAACACGATCCTCAGATGTTCCTCATGCTCCTCCTTAGTCTTAGAGTAGACTAAGATGTCATCGATAAACACCACCACAAACTTGTCCAAAAACTGTCTGAAGATTCTGTTCATCAAATCCATAAACACAGCCGGTGCATTAGATAACCCAAACGGCATCACTACATACTCATAATGGCCATACCTCGACGTGAAAGCTGTCTTTGGTATGTCCACCTCTCTAATCTTCACCTGATGGTACCCCGACCTCAAATCAATCTTCGAAAAGACTGATGCACCACTCAACTAATCAAACAGGTCATCTATCCTTGGCAAAGGATACTTGTTCTTCCCCGTCACTCTGTTCAGCTCTCTGTAGTCTATGCACAACCTCAAACTCCCATCTTTCTTCTTGACAAAAAGAACTGGTGCTCCCCACGGCGATACACTAGGTCTAATGTATCCCTTCTCTATCAGATCATATAACTGTTTCCTGAGCTCCTCCATCTCTTTAGGACCCATCCGGTACGGTGCCTTAGAGATTGGCCCCGTCCCCGGTTTCAAATCAGCGGTGAAATCTATCTCCCTCTTCGGTGGCAACCCCGGAATCTCCTCTGGAAAAACATCTGCAAACTCTCCCACCACCGGTATCTGATCAACTGTCGGACTCTCTATCCGGTCATCTCTCACATGGCACAAGATCAAAGGACATCCCTTCCTCGGATAAGACTTCAAGGTGACAATTGCAATCAACTTAACTTTGGGTTTGACTAGAAACCCACGATAAGACACACTAACACCCTTAGGCCCTCTCAAAGACACTTTCTTTTGATGACAGTCTATCTTAGCTTTATACTTTCCTAACCAATCCATCCCGACTATCATCTCAAAATCATCAAAAGGAAACTCTAGCAAGTCTACAGGTAGATCAACTTGCCCAACTATCATAGACACATCTCTAAACAACCTCCCACATGATACAGACTCACCCAAAGGTATAAAAACTTTCTCACTCACAGACTCATATACTCTCAGACTTAACATGACTCGAAGATACAAACGACTGAGAAGCCCCCGAATCAAACAAAACAAAGGTATGAATACCGTTAACAAGAAAAGTACCAGTGATAACATGGGCATCCTCCTCACCGCTTTCTTTCTTGTCCATCATGAACAACTTTTTCATCGGTCTTCCGTCCACCTCCCCGGGACAAGATCTTGGTGATGTGGTCGGCTTAGCACCCGACCCCTGATTGTTGTTGTTGTTGTTCGTAGCTGGTTTCTGATAAGAATTACCGCCATTGCGGTTACCTCCACCCTGATAGCTCTGACTTCCCCGGTTAGACCATGACGCAGCCGGTCTATTACTCGCATAACTCTGAGCAGGTCCCTGAGAATAATTCCTTCGAGCCGATCCCTGAAAAGCTCCAGGCACACTCGTGCACTCATGTCTCTTGTGGCCCACACCGCCACAGCCAAAGCAAGTCATACCCCAACTACCACTGCTACTCACACGGCCACGCCCGAAGGAAGCCCCAAAGACTAAACCCCGACCCGAAGAAAACACTCTAGCTTGATTGTGGTTGCCTTTCTTGTGACTAGACTGGCCTTCACCCTCACTCTCAGCCTTTCTTTTCTCACTCACTCTCTCCTGAGCCATCTCAACTAGCCTCTCAGCTCTCCCAGCTCTCTCATAAGCTTCCTTAACATCGGTAAGGACTCCCACGGGTAACTTATCCATAATCTTGGGTGTCAACCCTCTTTCAAACCTCAGCGCTAGGTTCTCCTCACTCGCACCCATATCCTCAAAGATACCTAGACTTCTCATTAAATCGCTTGTAATACTCAAAGAATCGACATATTAGATGTCATCTTAAACCCATCAAACTCCTCTCTCAGCTTACTCCTCACATGTTCTGGTACAAACTCCTTCCTCATAGCTCTCTGAAACTCGTCCCATGTTATAGCAGGTAAGCCCTGGTTCGCATACATCTCCCTAGCACTCACCTTTACCGTATCCCACCACTTGCCAGCTGCGTCCCTCAGGTAGAACGCAGCTTGTTCTACTCTCATCTCATCAGGACAATGAACCAGGTCCAGGATGTTCTCCATCTCACGATGCCAGTTGTCAAGAAGGTTTGGTTCCCCGGTTCCCGTGTACTCTTTTGGGTTAAACCTCGCTATATAGAGACTGATCTTAGAGTGATCAACCTCCTTATCCTTATTCACTTTCTTTAAGGCCTCAGTCAGGGCATCTTAGTGCTCCAACATCTTAACAACATCATCTATGTTCATGGTCTCAGCTCTCGCATAGTAAGCGTTTCTCTTGGGCGGCATCTTGAAACTATATATAAGAAAGGGTAGACATAAACACACGTACTAAATCTCAAAACACGAAAACAGGCTGCCCAGGACATACTCGATCGAGTACCCAAACCTACTCGATCGAGTAAGAGGCTACTCGATCGAGTGCCTCGACTCCAGAACCCAAACAAACCTTCTGACCTCTAACATACTCGACCGAGTAGGCCGGCTACTCGATCGAGTGACCCCCTACTCGATCGAGTGCCAGAGGTACTCGATCGAGTGCCCAAAAACACGATTCTGGATTCAAAATCGTCAAATACCCACTCGATCAAGTTAAACCCACTCGATCGAGTATCTCACCTACTCGATCGAGTATCCCCCTACTCGATCGAGTCATGCTGACTCGCATAAACTACCCGCATGTTATCTCACATCTCCCAACATACTAAGCAACATATAAACGCAATATGTGATATAGCTAAGCATGAAATTTTATCAAGTTTTTCATATAATCAACTAAACGGTGACGTCATATTATCAAATGCCACATAGTAATCATCCAACATGCTTTTCCATTCCAACAATAATGCTGTATATCTCATCAATATTTCATTCATATATCAATCCTCTACTCCAAACATCCAACAATTACGACATATTTCATCACATCCACACACACAAGTTGACAAACAACACATACGACTTGACATACACCCCCCATGTGACCGGTTCAAAATTGTAGGGCGATTTCGCGACTTTAGGACGTCTCCCAAGCCTTTGCATTAGCTCCTACAACCTTTACCCCGGGTTCATTTTAATTGACTCCCTATATTCATTGGGTTCATTGGTTACAGGTTTCAGGATCGTCGCTCTAATACCATTTTGTAACACCCCCATACTCCAAGTGCCTTACCAGGACCACCCAGGTATAAGGATGTTACCATCTCGGTTACCCGAGGCAATGATAATCAAATAAACAATAGAGAAACAACGTTTAAATAGAATTACTTAGTGAAAGGTTACAATCTCGAAACCAAAACCAAAAGTACAAATACATGTTCTTAAACTGACTGTTTACTAACTGAAATGTTATGAAAACTACTAAGCTACAGCGGAAGACTTCTATCATCAGATCGTGGCACATCCCGCTATCCCAAGACTCATCTCATACCGCTCAATATCTGCTCACCATCCCCGAATGGATCACCGCAGGTTTTAAAACAATAATCGGGGTCAGTACTATTTACATAAATCATATAACTAACGGAACAGAAAACAATACAGCTCACACAATCATACACAATCATCCACTCCACTCCATCTCCGTCACCGACTGTCCACTGGACCAGCCCTGCCAGTGGGGGGCCACAGTCGTTCCCACCTAAGCCCCGCTCATCATACCGAGCGATAACCCTGTCCCATTAATGTGCACATCCCCTCCCGTGGCGGGTTCCACAGAGGGCGAAACTAGGGCGTGAAGCCACTCCCGCAAGTGACTCCACTCAGCCGAGAACGCATCTCGAGAACCAGAGACAAACAATCACATCCATCAACACAATCAATCAACAACCGTCATGAAACCAATCAATAGGCACTAATTACAACACAATCACCACACGTTATGTAACTAATACTGAGTAGGGAAACCCTACCTGAAAAGCACAACAATCAGACGATCTCACAGCTGATATCAAAAAGCGTCCTCTACGAATCCTCCTCCTAACATACAAACATACAATCACTACCAAGCATAACATACTACAAAACCCCCAAATCCCAATTTAAGGTTTAACCAACTTTAAAGAAACGTTATAAAAATGGTATATAGGTCTTACCCTTGACGCAAGGATCACAACGGTATAAAGAACGATGAAAACCGACCTTCCAAACTCCGGGATTTGCTAACAATGCGATTAAGGTGATGAACGTACTTTGCTTTCTCTCTTGACAGTAAATTAGGTTTTGAAAAGTGTTTAGAACAATGACGAAAAAGATTATATACCTTAATCGCATAATTAACAAAACCGGAGAAATAACTCCCCGTAAACCGGCTACTCGATCGAGTAGCTAAGGTACTCGATCGAGTACCCCCTTACTCGATCGAGTATCATAGTTACTCGATCGATTACCCAACAGGTCAGAAACTATTTTAAAACGCAACTCACCCTTACTCGACAGAGTAAGGCCTACTCGATAGAGTACCCAGAGACTTATAAATACGGAGTATTACATGTGCCTACATTTGTTTTGAGTCGGTGGCTATGTTCTACATTTGTTTTGAGTCGTGGGGTATGGGCACACGTACGCTTTGGGTCTTAAAGCATTATTTATGTATGTGACGGTCTTGATGCGTAAGTTACCAGCTACTATGATGTGGAGAATGTCGCTTATGAAGATATTTGCTGGGTAGAGAGGATATGAGTATACGGGATTGTGATTGATATTGGAAAGAATAAGTGAAGTTAACGAGTTATTGAGATGAGGAGCACATTCTATGAGTTATGGTGAGTGAATTAGTTGTTGACTTAAGTGGTGTAGTGATGATCGTAAATGGTCAAGTGAAGATAGAGCAGTAATGTAAATTCGAGGAATGTTAGAAACAAAATTAGAAATGAGGGATGTGAAGATTATGGTAATTTGGGGTATATAGTTATTTCTTGAGAGAGATGAATATGACGATGTTGGGTAAGGATATGGAAGTGGTGTCTAGAGAGCTTAGATCGAGGGATGCCACAATAAGGATATATAGGTAGTAGTCGTTGTGGAGATTTGTTTTACTAGAAGGTGAGCCTAGTGCATAATCATTTGGGAGGTCAGGGAATGAAGTGAATCTTGGTTATCTAGTATTATTATAAGAAGATGTAATGAATTAAGGAGAAATCATTGAGTGGGTGGATCTATCGGTGGAGAGTATGAGTGAAAAGTGGGATGAGAGAGATTGTTGTAAAAAAATGATGAGAAATAATGACATAGGCTAATCTAATTTAATTTTTTGGATGTAATAGAAAGAGAAGGATGATGGTAAGTTGATTGAACGTTAAGAAGAATTAGGGGACATGAAGGTCGGGTATCATGGAATTGTGTGATGCTACCATGAGGGCGTGAGTTAGAGGAGTATAGATGTATAAATTGCAGGATGACTTGTCAGATCTGAGTTTGAGGGTTTAAAGGAGTAGGAAGTTGGTAGGGTGTTTGTACGGTAAGAGACTATGGTGGTGATGTAGGTGAGTATATAATCAAGGAAAAAGGTTGGATAGTTGTTGAGGTAAATTTTGTGATAGATTTTATGTTCGTTATTTGGGATAATAACCAAGGAGAGAAGACGGATTGTTATATTAAGAAGTGATAGGAAGAGAGTAGTCGCATGAAGGATGGTAGTGACGTGTTATGGTCTAGTGGTTAAGGATGATGTTAAATAGGGAAGTTAGTCGTTCTAAAAAGTTTGTTCTTGTGGAGCCTGATTGGTATATATGGATGTGAGGGAGTGTAAGGTGTGGATATGGGAGGTGTTCATTGGTAGTTGGGTACGGATGATATGGTTACATTCGCCGGGTAGTGATAATTGTGTGGATGGAAGGATATGTTATGAAGGGCATCTAAGTTATGTTCGGATGAGGGACATTCATTATCAAGTGGTAACTTACGTGATCAGGATTGGCTAGTTAGATTTGTTTATGAGTCCATGATATGTATAAATGTTTGTGTGAGGTTCTGACCTCACGAGTAATGGTATGGTGTGATAGTTATAAGTCGTTATATGTTATTCCGTGTAATATGTTGCGTTGTGATCTAGTAAAGCGGTTTTAAGAAAGTCAGCTGGTCAACGAAGTTGTACTGGGTCAGTGTTATGAGATTGTAAAGGTTGCTATGACTATCGATGTGGTTGTTGTGCACTCGGCACGGTAATTCGTGTTGTGATATGAGTATTTTCGTGTTGTCATAGATTGTTGTTTGTTTACTGTTGTTTCCTGTCAGTGTCGATCGGGGCATATAGACCGTTGTTTTGTTTTCCGATGTTTTTTACCAGTGTCGGGAGTGAGAATAGAGTATAATATGATAGAGAGTTGGGTATGGTTCTGTTGTTGTCATGGTATAGTAATATTCTTTTAATGGGACACAGTTGTGAGAGGTTGTTAGAGTACTTTTAATCTTGTTTTAGATGAGACGTTGGTGGACATAGTTGTGGCAAGAGAATGGTGGAACATGTGTGGTATTGAACTGGAAATTACAGGTGGTTTATAACCTTTTTTTTTATTAGGGCCTAGTATCATGTTATGCTACGGGTGAGTTTTGTGGTAATAAAAGAAATGAACTTGAGAAGCTTATGTGATTGTGTGTAACAGTTGTGGATCGTGAGTTTTATCGTGGAGATATATATATATATATATATATATATATATATATATATATATATATATATATATATATATATATATATATATATATATAAGTATGTCGTTTTGCGGAAATGTTGAAGAGTTGGAGTAATGATTATGCTGAGGATTTTATGGTATAGGGCATATGGAGTGCAGATTGAGTTGAGGTATGAGAACTGTTAGAGAAAGAGAGACCTGGATATAGGAAGGGTTGTAGGCGTTGAGGTTATAGTGGGTTATCGTTGTCATGCGGTAATAATGAGGATTATGGGAGGTATGTCAAAGGACCTAGTATTTGTGAGTTACGAGGACGTAACATTTATCTTAAGAGGAGTAGGATGCAACAAGAGAGTTTGATGGTCATACAGGTTGCAATTGGAAGTTTGAGTGTTGGTGTGGAATAAGGATGGATTGTGTGATGGTCGATTTTATTACAGGTAATGGCAGTGCTCGTAATAGTATGATGTTTAGGAGTGTGAGTAAACTTCGATAGCGTTAATGGATTGTGTGATGATGATTATGTGTGTGAGTAAACTTCGAGGACGAAGTTCATTTTAAGGGTGGTAGAATAAAACATTCTATTTTGGTGATTGATCTTGTTTGGTGGATTGTCTTGGTTTTGAGTTTGCTTGTGAGCGTTATGGAAGTAAGACAGAGTTGGCAACACTTATGTTGTGGGTATCCGATAGTATTATGGAGTTAGTATTGGGAGACTATGCTGTAATTGAGACGATATCGTGAGCCATGTTGTGGAAGTGAGCGTGGTTAGTGGGGTTAGTGTTAGATGTCCATGTTTTATAGGTTGGGTTGGAACTTCAGGGTCGAAGTTCTTTTTAAAGAGGGAAAACTGTAATACGACGGTTTTTCTAAGTCTGTTACTCGGCCAAATGTGGCTTACTCGGTGGAGTAAGTGTGTCGTGTGTTTCTGGACAGTTTACTGCCCAGGAATACTCGACCGAGTATGGGAATACTCGACCGAGTAGAGGATACTCGGCCGAGTATACTCTATACTCGACTGAGTATCCTGTGTGACGGAGATTATTTCCGCGGTTTGATTAGGTACGGTTAGAGTAATAAATAAAGATTCACTGTTTTACTTGTTACGTTGGACAAAACCTAAAACATTCTACGTAACTCTAATCCTCTCTAATCTCTCCCAAGAACGTTTATGGTTCGTGAGTCATTGTCCTTTTCTCTATTGCGTCGATTTCATTGATAAGTCTCTAATGATTTGTAATCAGTTAATAGGTTGTCTGTTAGGGTTTTGCCTAATTATTGTTTTGGGTTAATTTTGGGGTTTAGGGTTTGGTCATCATATGTGTGTTGATTGTTGATTATCATTGTTGTAGGTGACAATGTGGTATTTGTTTTGCATTTGTATGATTGATTGCAGCGTAGCGGATTGCGAAAAGGTAGGGTTTCCCTACTCAGTTCCTGTTTAATTGATTTTAGATTATATTGTATTGTGTACGATTGGTTGTTTGCTGATCTTTGCGGGAGTGTTAGTGTTGGTGTGGTGTTGGTGTTGTGATGATTGTGGTGGAGTCACTTGCGAGAGTGGCCTCACACCCTAGTTTGCCCTCCGTGGAACCCGACACGGAAAGGGATGTGCACATTAAGGGACAGGGATATCGCTTGTTGATGAGCGGGGCTTAGGTGGGGATTGGCTGCGGTCCCCCACTGGCGGTGAGGATTACCTGTTGCGATGAGTAAGCTGGCAGGGCTACACACTTCGGTGTGTAGTCGGTTACTGTGTGAGATCGGGAGTTTGGAGGAGGATGATGATCAGCTGGTTTGTTTTTGTACTTTTCTTACATTGATTATTCAGTAACTAGCCCCGTTGTTATTGTACAAAATCTGTGGTAATCCATTCGGAAATGGTGAGCAGATTGTGACAGGTGATGCAGTTCTTTAGCTATGAGACGGTTATGGGGAGTCATCACTCAAGTTTAGCTTCCGCCGTGAAGAGACTTAGTTTGCATTCTTTGTAGACATTAGACATTTCACAGTTGTACTTTGGTTTGGTTTTTGGAAACATGTAATCGTTAAACTCAGTTGCACTTTAATAAATGTGTTTTGGATTGTTAATTTTGATATACTAACCTCGGACAACCGAGATGGTGACGGACTCTCATGCTAAGATGGTCCTGGTAAGGCACCTTGGTATGTGGGGGTGTCACACAAATACTTGTGTTAAGCATTTTTATACAAATTTATCGTAAAACATGATGTTTTTAGTAACCACTATTAGGTTAATGTAACATTCCCCACCCAAATCTTGGGTCGGGAGTGATTACTCACGGTAGCTCGCCAAGTTGTGTACATGACCCACAGATCAACACTAGTCTTTTCCAACACATTTTTTCCTCACTCATGAGCATCCCGGTAAACTTCCCAGGAGGTCACTCATCCTAAAACTACTCTCAGTCAATCACGGTTAACTGTGGAAGTTTTTTTTTTTTTTTTTTTTTTTTTTTTTTTTTTTTTGCATGAATAACTAGAAACATTTTGTTAAGAGTAGTGCTTTCAATCCTTTTAAGCACATTTAAACTTATCAATGGACCTCTTCACTTGTCATGGAGTGTTACAAGTTATGTTTGAATTCGTTCTTGTAGACACTCGTTTCTGCACCTCCCACCAAACACCCAGTGATGATTGGGACGCATGTTTAGCACATGTCGCGATTTTATGACTTTTCATAAATCGGTTAATAAAAGGTAACTCGTACACTTGTGTCTACCCCTTGGTTGTCATCTAGGTGTCATTACGATCGTTTTCGCAGTAACTAGATTACATTTGGAGTCCGGGTCAAAAAACGTTTCTATTTTTTAAAACCGTCAATCCCAATTCAAAAAGCAATGTGCTCGTTTACCTAAGGTAGGATGTCATAAAATTTTAGGAGTATATCTCATTTTGAGTACCATGTCACTTCTTTAATCTATACGTAAGTTTACATTGCAAAATGTGCATTTCATTTAGCTAAAATGACAACCTGATCTTTAGGCCCATTTTACAAGGTGATAACGACTATTTGGGGTCTTGCCTATTTCACAGAAAGTTCTAGATCTTT
Source organism: Silene latifolia (assembly GCF_048544455.1). Taxonomy (NCBI): domain Eukaryota; kingdom Viridiplantae; phylum Streptophyta; class Magnoliopsida; order Caryophyllales; family Caryophyllaceae; genus Silene; species Silene latifolia. The sequence goes on along the minus strand of NC_133527.1, from coordinate 38,747,744 downwards.
CTTTTATATTTCCAACACCACCGAAATCACCTTAATATAAGTCTTGTAGAGAAAACTATGCCTAAAATACGACATACCGTCAACGCGCTTTCTTGAAGAGCAGGAAACCGCCCTAGAGAGGACGCACTATTTGACACGCCTCTTCCCCAGGAGGTTTCTCGGCAGAATATCAAAGTAGGCTTGTTTCTTTCCTATTCTTTTCCAAATTATACTCTTTCCATAATTCCTCCACGTGATTAGTATAAATAGAGGCTTTCGCCTCACATATTTTCCACGCGAGTGTCCGCCCTTCTTTTCTCCCTTTGCATTCTAAGACCGCGCTCTTGCTTTTCGACGCCTACGTGCTTGATCTATTTAGCCATTTTAGCTCAGATCATTCTGAGTACCAGTCATGTTTACATGACCAACCAATTTGACCACTACACTTTAATCAACTCAATCAATTTGTTCTAAACCCTCTTTATAGGGCACTTTCATATTACATCGAGTCGAGCAATCACTAATACGATAATTTAGTTAAATTTCGCGACGCTAACATGTAAGTCTGAGGGTGTAAAATCCAATTTAATTTTGTATTTATTTAATTTTGAATTTTATTATTTACGTTTGTACATTATATTTATGCCAAAACCATCTTTTAGTTATTTCATAAAATACAAGCTTTTAAGCCTTTTTTTATCGAAATTGTCCAGATCAAACATGCGGAGAAAACGCAGTGTCTAATGCGCCTTCCGGAATAGTCGCGACGTTTGTTGTGCCTCTTCCAGAGGCTGCTCTCAGCTGCTTTGTTTTCCCTTCCTCTTGGGTTTGTTCCTCTTACGTTTCTTTTTTCAATTCTCGTCGCTTATTTCTTCTTTTAATTAATCTACATCTTTTCACATGTTTTCATTAAACTAGTTCACCTTTCAACTTAATTTAATTATTTTCTTAACCCTTTTATTTTCCGAGTCGATTTAAATCCCTAGTCTTCAATATTAGTGGGTTTATTCCGTCTCATAATCAAACTGAGTTTTAGAGGCTTGATAATCCATATTAGGTCTCTTAAAATTCAGTATTTGTAAATTAAAGTTTATGTTTTGCTTTCTTTCAATCCTTAAGTCTTCAAATCGTTTTCTAACCATCTCACAATCATTTGTAATCAATATTGATAGGGTTTTGGGACGGTCTTGTATATACGGAGAATATACACAATATAATTTAATGACTAACACGCCCACGCAAGATGGACGTTTTGGAGGAGAGACAATTCTTGGAACAGAGTGTAGCAAACCGCAAACGAAATAGAGGCTTTGTAAGAAGATAAGCAAGCTGATCGTTATTCGAAATGTGTTGAACACGTAGCGGTTGAGACCGACTACGCTCACGAATGAAATGAAATGCAATAGCAACATGCTTCATACGGGAATGGAAAACGGGATTTTCCGAATAATGCATGGCACCAAGGTTGTCACAAGAAATAACTGGAGTAGCAGACGGAGTGACACCAATATCAATAAGTAAAGCATGTACCCATTTAAGATCAGCCGTAGTGTCTGCAATGGAACGGAACTCGGCCTCAGTGGTGGAACGAGCAAGACTACACTGTTTCCGAGAACACCAAGTAATAGGATTACGGCCAAGGTAAATAATGTAACCAGAAGTTGAGATATAGTCATCCTTGTCACCGGCATAGTCCGCATCACAATAAGCATGGAGATGAAGAGGAGAGTCACGATATAGTTTTAAACCAACATTAATAGTACCATGGAGATACCTAAGTAAGCGCTTAACAGTCGTCCAATGAAGATCAGTGGGAGAAGACATAAAATGAGCCAATTTGTTTACCGTAAATGAGATGTCAGAACGAGTAATGGCAAGATATTGAAGACCACCAATAATGGCCCTAATCAGAAACATTTGAAGTAGGGGAAACATAAGAGCGCAGTAGAGGCGGGTGAGAGATAATGAGAGTAGGAATAAGAGGTGGTTGCTGGGGAGGACGAGAGTAGGAGCGGTTGTAATTAGGGAGGGCGTGTTCTGCTAGGGCAGTGACGGGAAAAGTTGAAGATAGAGAAGGGATAGGTGCGGTCTGTTTGATGGTAATTTCATGATTTATCAGTTTTCATGGAGAGAATCAAATGAAATTGTAGTATCACGGGCTCTTACGTTATCGATAACTGATTGATAGAAGCTATCGAGACCACGGAGAACCTTAGCAATGATGTCCTCGGCATCTAAAATTTTGCCAAGGGCGACAAGTTTGTCAGTGTATGATTTTAGTTGGGTCATGTAATCGAAGATGGATAGGTTGCCTTTGGAAAAGGGGTCGAGGGTGTCCTTCACTTGGAGAATATGACCGCGAGATGGATTATCGTAGGTGTGGGCAAGGGTTAACCATGCTTCTCGGGAGGTGGTAACATTGGTGATAAGGGAGGCAATATTGGTTGGTAGGGTGCCAATGATGGAGTCGAGGATGAGCCTGTCTTGACGTTGCCAAGAGTGTAGAGCCGGGTTGGTTTTTGTGGTTTCATCAGTTATGGTGGCAGGAGGAGCGGGGTGGGTACCATCTACGAACTTGAGTAAGTCGTAGCCAAAGAGGATGTTGGACGCGATTGTGTTTTCCAGTTAAAATAGGTTAGGGGAGTGAGTTCTTTGCATTGAGATAGATTGACATCGATGAAGGAAGCATTAGGGTTGTTGGGATTAGGGATGAGGATCCATGGAAGGGACCGGTTAGGGAAGAAGAACAGGACCGAAAAAAATAGATTGTATTTGAGCAAGACGGATCTTACAAGCTCGATACCGTGTAAGAGATGAGGAGAATTGATTATGAATGTGATGATTTTAGTGATGCATGAATTACAATGTTTATAGTAATTAAAAATACAAGACTTAAGAAAGAATAAACCTAATTACCTAAAATTATACAAAGAAATAGGAAAGTATAATTACAAGAAAAATATGTAGAGTAGCGATCAGGGCGGAAATATACAGTGAATATACACGATATAATTTAATAACCAAGATTAATAATATTGATCATAATGATAGTGATAAAAAAAACTTAAGATTCTGAGCCCGCCATTGTTATCATGTTCATGAGCTAAAGACCGCATCTTTGCGTTGTTGCTACTCTTAACGAAAACTTAAGTTGAGATTGACTATTAAAACTCTGTTCTTTTGGATTTAATTTTGCCGAACATTACTTAACTTATAAGAACTTAACTTTTGGTGGACTGAACTTAATTTTACTTAACTTTTCTGAACTTAATTTTGCTAAACTGAACTTAACTTTGTTGAATTTAACTTAGGAGCTTAACTTCTCTAAACTTAACTTATAGGAGATTAATTTTTCTGAACTTAACTTATAAAAACTTAATTTTCTGAACTTTACTTAATTTCGCTGAATTGAACTTAAAGGGATGACTTTAACTCTAAAAGAACCAACACCTAATTATTAAGTGTAGGAACTCCTTCCTAAGCAAAATTTAGAAGTGTTTGCCTACCTACTTGGAGATGTATGTAAACAATATTTTTTATTTTTTTTGAAACGTTTGAACATTAATCAAGAGCCAGGTAGGGCAAAAGAGTTCAACGAAGACAAATAAGTAATGTTATAACGTAAATTCCAAAAAAGTTCGAAAATATGATCTAAAACTTTCGCATTTTTTCAGTGTTCGGCGGATACGAATACCATACTAGCTTCTCCAAAATCTGCCAACAGAGCCGGACCGGGGATAATAATGCACCAATGTTTATACCGAATCACACATGAATGAGTTCATTACAGAGGTCCGTTACATCAGTAAAGATCATCTATCCCACTTTCATGTCTCATTGCGTGTGTCACTCCACTCACATTTTGACATATCACTTGTTGCAAAATAAAATACTGCAATAGTTATATAAATTTGTTGATGTGTTGGAAGATGATCGAAGTGACACACATCTTGAGACACCAAATGGAACAGAGGATCTCCACTCCGGTACATCCTAATATGACTTGCCATTAACCGTCATTTCGTCCTCAAGATTCAAGAAGGGAAGGAGTAAGGCATCAGCAATAACATTTACAAACCTTCTCTTAAATACTCGTATATTATATCTTCAATCATGGTGAGGCATTATCTAATTCTCTGCATTCCAAAATGATATTTAGCAACTAGCAAGTGGTCCACATGTCTGGTGCAAGAAAACTATTAAGTATTATTAATACAAGGAAACAATATACATTGATCCCTCTATTTTCACCAATTTGTTTATGCGTTTTTTTTGTCCATTTTATTCATATGACTAAATTTCATTTTTAAATAAAATTGTCTTATTGTAAGATGAACGAAATACTCACTCCATTCAAAACCGAACAACCCATTCATTTTTATTTTATTTTTGGCACTATTTATATATATATATATATATATATATATATATATATATATATATATATATATATATATATAGATTATTTCATTTCATTTAATAATCCTCCTATGATCTTACTGCAAATAACACTCCATCTTATCACTAATTCCAATTAAATCCATCCTATACACCATTCATCGCATCACACTCCCAGAAGACGGGCAACCTGAAGAACAGGTCACCCTTTGTTATTTTTAGGTAAAAAGGTAATTTGTCATTCCTCATTCTCCATTAATTAACTCCACCTTCCTCCATTTTTGTTCTACCCTTCACCAACACGAGCAGCCTGCGCCACCGCACTACACGTCTACACCGACAACACCGTGAGTCCACCACCAACACTCCCTACCGCCACTTAAAAATCAGCCATCACCCCCCGATTACAACAACCAACCCTTTCATCACCTAGACCGACCAAATAAGCCACTTCGACCACCACGATTCTCCTCTTTCTGACGACACACAAAAAAAACTCCAACTTTAAAGACTAAAAGTGCAGTAAGTTGCAAAATCCTTGAAATCACCCTGAAAAAATCCTTGAAATCAAAATCCCCAATTATACCTTCACATAATCCCCAATTAACAGATGAAAAATGCCTCAAATAAAAATATAATAAGTTGCAAAATTTCAATTGTGATGGTCAGCAAAGGAGTCTACAGCAACAAACCAAGCTCACCAATTCAATACTTAGTGCTCAATTACTAACAAAATGAATTGGGGATTTCAGGGAATTTTTTAGGGTTTGGGATTTGATTTTTCTGGATTGGTTCAAAGTTGGTATGTCATTGGAGGTGTTATCGGTTTGCAATTGATTTCAAGAAGCTAAGGTTTGGCATAATGATGATGATGGGTAGATGTTATGTGTAGGTTGGATGGTGCGGACATCTCTCTAGCAGTGTTACGGTGGTGGTCTTATTAGGGGTTGGTGAGTGACTGGGTGGTTAAGGCAGTAAAGGGGATTAGAATAGGGTGGTGGCAGTAAATAAACGTGTATAAAAGGAAGATGGTTTAATTTTGTTAATTATATAATTAACCTAAAGTAACCGGTCGTTAATTTAAGTGAGTTTGTTATGAGAAGAATGGTGGATAAGATGGATTTAATTGGAATTACTAATAGGATGGAGTGTTATTTGCAGGGCACCCATAGGATGGATTATTCCTATGAAATAATCCTATATATATATATATATATATATATATATATATATATATATAACAATAAAAGACAACCATAATAAAACAACAGTATTGTTTAATCGTGTAATTTTGATAATCATTAATCTCAAAATCATTCATTTTACGTTTTTATACCAGTGTGAATAGCTAATTGTTAAAGTGGCCAAATCATGTTGAAGTGTTCATAACTTTCAATCTTACTATCTATACTTAGACCTGGTATGCAGATCAGGTCGTGTCGTATTCGTGTACGTGTCAACGTTAAACGGGTAATCAAAAACCCAACCGTAACCCAACCCAATTACATAAACGGGTTATTTGTCTCAACCCTAACCCAACCCATTTAATTTTTCCATAACCCAACCCGACGGGTGTAAGCATGATATACAACAAGAGTGTAACTATGTTTTTACAATTAATTAACATGTTTTAACATAGGTGTAAACATGTCGGCATATGCATGCTCTAATCAAAGATATGAGATACGACGGGTGTAAGCATGATATATACAACAAGAGTGTAACTATATTTTTACTATTAATTAACATATTTTAACATAGGTGTAAATATGTCGGCATATGCATGCTCTAATTAAAGATATGAGATACGACGGGTGTAAACATGATATACAACAAGAGTGTACGTAACTATGTTTTTACAATTAATACTCTCTTAATACTAATGTTATTTTGAAAAAAAAAAATTAATACTATAATTTAAATATGTAGATTATACTGTTATAGAAGTATTGTATTTGTAATTGTAATTGTCAAGTATATAATTTCCATGTAACATATGAGAAATCAATTACCTCAAATAAGAAACCAAAACAATGTTATAAATCTAAGAATTTATAAAAAAATTTAAATATACAATTTATACACGCTCGTGCAACTTTGCACGGGTCCTAAACTAGTAGATTAAGAAAATCTTCAAAATTCTAAATAATATAAAAGAAAATATAGTCATGTGATATATTGTTGGATAGCGATAGGGCGCCACCCGGTAACACCGAATCTCGGCGCCACCCTAATTAAAAAAATGAAAAAAAAAAATATTAAACTAACTTTTCATTTTAGCGCCAAACACATTTGGGTAAAGTTGTAATATCATTAGGAGAATTATATTATCTTTTAGATTTATCGATTTTTACTCACTCGATGTTAATACAGGTATACTTGTTTGATGCAAATTTTGGATTGCTTTTAACATTGATTGATTGATTGTTATCGTCAAAAAAAACTATTGATTAATTGTTCAATACTTAACTTTAACTAGGATCGAAATACATCATAAGAAGGAAATTTGGATTGATTTGGTGTGTACTTTCAGATTGGCAGCATGTTCATCGTCATTTTTAAGTTTATCATCATCATCATCAACAACAACAACACTAATTATCTTACATTTGAACATCACTTGCGGAAACGCATACTCCATAACATAATTTTGCTTTTAGTTTTCGGTGGCACAATCAAATCACCATGGAAATTTAATCAGCATCTTCCAACTTTCATGGAAAGTGGAAAGATGGTGCATCAATCTTATTTGGATTATTGTGAAAATAAATTTATAAATTAAATTTTCTAAAATACCCTTTATTGTTAATTATTTTAAAATTCAAATTTTAGAGGAGGGGAATGAAAATTTATGTATAATTTACCATAACGCCCTCGGTGGTATCCAAAATGAGTGTCACTAGGTGGCGCTATCTCATTTTCGATTGTTTAATTCGCCATTATACGACAATATTATATTTTCTTACAATGTAAAATGCAAGATATTTACGTTATAATTTGTGCATTATCAAACCTGTAAAAGAGAAATGGTATGTTTGCAATTAAAGATATATTTTCTAATAATGTAAGAAGCATCACTGATTTATGTCATCTTATATAATGTGATCAAAAGGTTGTAATGATATATTAGCAAAGTCTCTTTGTGGTTCACTTCAAACTACGTATCATATTCTAATTTTTACTGATTATATTTCAAATTCATATGTTGAAATATATTATTGTGGCTAATAATATATATGTATCACCAAATATATAAAATAAGGAAATAAAACTAAAAATTAAATAAAAAATAACAATGATTTGAATTATAGACTATAAATTATACGGAGTAAGGAATAAGGTAGAAATGTATAATCAACGAATACTCCTTACTAAATAATTAAAAAAAAAGGATAGATAATTCTTTACAAAAAAAAAAAAAAAAAAAAAACTTTCATACAGACTTCTTGTAAAGGATGATGTTTCAGAAAAATTTCAAATAAATATTCTTGAAAAACATGGTTGTGTGACTTGTGTCCTCCTATCTTTCTCCTTCCTCCCCTAACTTTAGAAAGCAATCATTTATGAGATGACGAATCAATTTATTAAATGGTGTACTCAAAAAAAAAAAAAACCCTTAAATGTTGTAGATGATTATCATGGTGGTAGGAAATTTTCGATATTATTCTTAATCTATAAGTTAAAATATAGTTATGTGATATCTTGTTTGATTTATCGTCATGAATGCTATAAGAACATCAAATTTTTACTCCCTCCATACTAGAACAATGGTAACATTGACCGTTTTGCCACTATTCATGGTCGTAGGGAATCTTCGATATTATTCTTAATCTATAAGACAAAATATAGTCATGTGAGATCTTGTTTGATTTATCGTCATGAATGCTATAAGAATATCAAATTTTTATAAATTTTAATAATGCGTAACAAAAGATATTTACGTTACAAAACGTGTCTTGACAAGTGTGAAAAAGTCAATATTACCATTGGTGTGGTATGGAAGGAGTATAATTTTTAATAATGTGTAACTAAAAATATTCACGTTGCAAAACGTGTATCGATAAGTGTGAAAAAGTCAATGTTACCATTAATGTGGTATGAAGGTTGGAGGGAGTACCTTATACCTATACCACAATTTTTATCGTCTCATCAATTAACCCTCATCTCTACAATCTAATTAATAGCGGACTTAAAACATCAAATTAATTTGAATGACATAACACTAATTTTCATAATGTTGAGTTTGATAACATGACCGTAGTAGAGTATTGATTGAATGCATTCATCTTAGATATTTAATACTATAAAAACAAAAATATTTTTTTTTATTAAAGGTACCTAAAATGATACTATGTATAAATCTTAGACACCCTAACTCAAACTTATAATAACCCTAATTTTGATAAGTTTAGCCTATAAACTAAAAGTTTTAGTATATAGACTTTAGTGATTGTGCAAGCTTATTAAGGGACGATTTTAGTCTATAGAACACTCGAGTCATTCCATTGACTGTTTTGGTTTGTCCTGAGTAATTTTAGTCTATAGACTAGTGGAATCAATCTATCGACTATTTAGGTTGGCTAAGTGGTTTTGGTCGATCGACTATTTTGCCTTGTCGATCGACTATTGTGGGGGTGGCGTAGGTTGAGATTAGTCGTTCGACTAACTTGACCTGTCGATCAACTATGTGTAGAATCCACGAGCTAGTTCAACTTATCTTATATTCTTATTTCTTATTTAACCTAAACTTACTTAAACCTATAAATACATCGTACACATAAGTTTTTAAACCCTTTCGCAAAATTACACAAACATACACACCATCCAACTGTTAGAAGAGTTTGAGAGGGAGATCGTGGATTGGGGAATAGACTTTGAACACGCTAACAATCACGTTCATACCTTTATATCATAAGTTGTTTTCTTAATTAGTTGTTTACGTTTCGCCCAGTATCCCGCCACCCTGGAGCGTCGTTTGACCTGAGTAAGACCAAACCCTAGATGGGATTGGGGGATTTAGTTTATGATTGTTAATTTATGTGCTACATAGTAATTGATGATTGTATATAATTGTTATAGGTCGCGAATTTCAAAGGAGCGATTTTAATCTTGTGTTGCGTGAATACTTGCGAAAAGCTAGGGAATTTTTACTCAACTTGTTTAATTGTTATTTTTGTTGCATATATGTTATATATTGTGACAGTTTGATGAGATTATTTATCGCTATTCAATGAATGATTGCGTGAGACGGAATAATTATATATGTTGTATACATACTGTTTTTGTTGTTACGAGTGCTCTACTACATGCTATTATTGTTGATATTATTGAGATATCGGTCCGTGTGACCGAGGAGGTCGGTAGGAGTCTGGAAAAAAAGATGCTGATCTGCGTGATCGAGGAGGTCGTTAGGTGTTCGCAGTATGCTTATGGATACGAGTTTCCACTACAAAAAACACACGGAAAACTGACGAAAATAATCCATCAATAACACCATTTTCCCGTCAGAAACACGGGTTCCTGACGGAAAAACCGTCAGGAATCGACCGTCAGTACGGTTCGTCACGAAAAACGGATTCCTGACGGTTTTTCCGTCAGGATTTCACAAATCTCACGGCTTAATGATGGTAATTCCGTCAAAGCCCTCATCTAGGATGGGCCATAAAGTCAACATTTTGTTGACTTTTGTGACGGAAAAACCATCAGGAATTAGGATTTCCTAACGGAATTTCCGTCAGGATTTCCTAAAAGTCTCATGGTTTTTCCGTAATAAAAGTCAACAGAATGTAGAATTTCATGACGGATTTTCCGTCAGGAATATTATAGGCAGTGGCTAGAAACACCAGGTTGCTACCCAGCCACAATGCGGAATTTCCATTGTTTTACACACCGAACCTGCAAAAAACCATATACAACCGTCAACCGCCAAGCGGGAATCCATTTTCGTGTCGACCGCAGGAGCGGGAATCAAGAGTAGACAACGAAATTCTCGATAGAAAACTGAACACGATTGGAAGAATGAAGTTGTTACACAAAAATTAGAGGTCAGATTTGTACATGTCTCATAAAACGTCTTTTACATACCAACTAAAATACTAATCCACAATCATAAGTTTCTAACTTAAGATAAAGCCTTAACATACTAACATAAGATAAAGACTAACATAATAACATAGACGACGATACTAATAATTACCTAGAGTCTCAACTCGATCACTACTAAAGCCATGTCCATCATCCACATAGTCGTCTCTACGAAAAGCGTCGGGAAAACCTGAGCACGAGGGAGAGGGTTGAGATTGCAGCATCTCAGCCAAAGCTTTTTCCATGGCTGCCATCTGCTCAACTTAGAGACGGACTGTTTCTTAAGTGGTGCGCATTTGTTCCTTAAGAGTTAGTCGTGCGGCTCGCTCATGGTTCATTTAGGTGGCAAATTGAGAAACCATGCTAGGTGTGTAATAGAATGATCGACGAGCACCTTTGTTACATGGAGGCTCAAACCACACTTCGGCTCCTACATCTCCGTTCGCGAATATCCTGCCACGATTGTCAAAACCATTGACAGCGGTGTAGAACAAACGGTACTCATCTGGAGCCTCTCCAGTGGGCGTTGTTCGACTCATCTTTTCTTTATAAACGGCCTAAAAGAACAACAAATAAGGAAAAAATGATGGTATATTTAAAAATGAGGAGCTTACAATAAATACTAACATTAAGAATTAGAGAAATACGATAAATATTAACTTATGTCGGTCTTAACAGCTCGAGGATTAACCCACTCCTCCTTCTTGTTTTTCTTGGTCTTCTCAAACAACTTGTAGGGTGTGGCCGACTCACCCTAAAAGTAGCATAAAAACATAAATTGATTATATTTGGCAATCAGTAATTATAACCAATTTGTGAAAATAATAAATACAATACTTACCAATTCCTTGAAAGCATCGGAGCAACTCTTACGGCCTAGAGTATGAGTGTCTAATACTTTCCCGTGCTTAGCACCCGACTTTCTATTTGTCGTGTTTATTTTAGACATTTTGGCAAATTTAGGGTCTTTTCTTCTCTAGCCTTGAGATTGACCCACCAAGTGGCGGGGACCCAATCGGGGTTGTTCTTTGAATATTTGAGTCCATTAAGAAGCTTGGTAATCCGCCTCGTGACCGCCTTTTCTCATTCATGTTTAGCGTCATAGCCTTCATCAAAGGACTTTACATGTTTCTATTTCAAAAAAAGTGTTTAATTAGTAATAGAAGAGATGACTTTAATTACCAAAATAAAAATAAAAATTATTAATGTAAGGTAAATAATAGGTAACTTTCAAATTACCCCAAACCAATTCCACATCTTCAAGCGTTGTGCATGGCTCGCCTCACTCCATTTGGTGAAGTACTCGTCATCTGAAATGTTATTTGTGAACGAGCAACTGACATATTGTTTTACAGACTTGTCACTCCACCTGAAAATTAAAACATATATAGATATTGGAAATTCAAATAAAATTATTTAAATGATATATGGTAAAAATAAAATATTAGAACACTTACCATTGACCACCTTCTTGAGCGCTCTTGTGAGAGAATGATATACATGTTCTCCTGTGCCGGTGTTATATTCTCAACATCCGCGTCATCATCATTAACCTCTTCGTGCTCCTCCTTATGGCGAGATACCCTACTACCACTCCCTATCATCCTTCGAAAGAAACCTGCCATATACTAATTATAAACAATGCAAATTATCAGTCCAATAAAAATCATTAGTACAAATTGTTAGTAAAAAAAATGGAGTGTCATGAACAATATAATAAGTATATAATTTAACAATGCAAATTATTAGTCAAACAAAAATGAAGTGTCATGAAAACTAACTATGGACAATTCAATCAAACAAACTCCTTACAAGTGCTTCAAATTTGATTGAATAATTAAATTCATACGTAAAAATGATTTGATTAAAATTCATACATTAATATTGTAGAATTACAACAACTCCCATCACTCATCACTATCACCATCACTATGAATCAAAAGAGGTTCATCATCTGAAAAAAGCATTCTGACTTCTTCCTCTTCTTCCCCATCTTCCTGTATTCTATTTTCTTCAACTTCAACTTCATTATCCTCTTCTTCTCCGACATCCCAGTCATATTCCCTTTCACCCATTTCCACAACCACTTCATCTTCATCTTTACTTTGTGACTCTTCCACCAAAATTGATGAAAATGAGTGATCATTGACAACCACGTCCTATTGGAAGACAATTTCGTCAACAAGAGCATCAACATATGATCTTGCCTTGATTTTAAAAACCACGGACCATTGATTACCTTTCTTAGTGGTTGGATAAGGAGCATAACAAACTTGATCGGCTTGAAAAGCTGCCACGAATGAGTTATGTCCACGAAATTTCTTTTTCTCATTTACATCTACAAGTCCGTATACCTTATTGATATTAAGTCCTTGTTGGGAATTATCAAACCAATCACATTTAAACAATATCACCCTATAAACCCTTTCCTCAGTATAATAAGCAAGCTCAATTACTTTATTTAGGGTTCCATATTAGTCCAACCCTTCACGCAAACCCTATTACTTGAGGTAGCTTTCGAAAGATCAACTCCCTCCTTATAAGCTCGAAATTTATAACCATTGATAGAATATCGTCTCACATGTCTTCACCTTGCTACTAGGACCTAATGCTAGAGCTATTATTAAAGGGTCATTTAATCTATAAGACTATCAATAAAACAATATGTTAATTAAGGTGTTATATATATTATTCTCCATAACTAAAGATATGGACAAACAAAACAAATGCATTGGTGTATGAGTATGAAGCAAACGTATTACTTACTTTGTTTCGGAACCATTTCGGATACCTTTTGTCATGTTTGCTCCAAACATCATCAGAGGACGTGACATCAGAAAATGTGAGTTTGATATGTGTTCAAATTCCCTATTTGTACCAGAAAAATGTTTTATTTATGTATTACCTATAATTTTGATCTAATTTGATAATTAAAAATGTATTGAGTAATGGCGAAGTAATAACTTAGTTTTCATAAGACTCTAAAAATTTCTCACAATTCCTTAGCACATAAAAATGAGCTTCTTCATACTCTTTCTCACCAAAGTACCTCTGAATACATTTCGCAGTTGTAGTTCCCATGTCAGCATTGAATAACTCAGGTAATTTTATTGAAACTAGCTCGTCATCGGAATTCACACCAACATCTAAGCCTTTCACTTTTGTGTCAATGTGACTTTCGAAATATAGGGAACAGAAATTTGCAATTTCCTCTAACAAAAAAGAATTGCATATAACTAAATCTTAAATAACAAGAAAGAAAAATAAAAGTTAGAGAGAGAAAGACGATTTGCGAAAAAATTCCCTTTTGAAACCCTAATTTGTTTTAGATTCTGCAATGGCTAGATCTAAAAAATCACAAAATAATCCAAAAAAATCACAAAATACAAAAAAATCTGGGAATAAATTGTCGGGTAGATATAATGTTCTTGAGGAAGAATTACATGATATCGAAGAAACGACTCAGTTGAATGAGAAGAGTATTGCACGATGTCTTCTTCCTTATGACCTGGATTTGGATTTGGATGATATTCCTGAGGAACTAGAAGAATTGGAGGAGGAACCTGATGTAGAGATTTTTCAACAACAGGATGAGACTTGGACGGAGGTTGTGAATAAGAAATCCAAGCAGCAGACGCCGAAACCCTCTCCTCAGGTAAAACCAAAGAATCTCATTCAAATATCTGCTGAGGATGTTGCTCCTGAAATTAGCTACTGGAAATCTTCTGTGTATTGCTATATATTAGGGGCAAGCCCTCCTTGGAATGTTGTGGATGGATTTATTAGGCGTGTTTGGGGCAAGTATGATGTTGATAAAGTTTCGTTTCTGCCTAATGGAATTTTTTTGGTAAGATTCAAAACCCTAGAAATGCAACAAAAAGCCTTACTCTCTGACCAAATCATGTTTGACAATAAACCCGTAATTGTTCATGAGTGGAAAACTGATACTGAACTTGTTAAACATGAGATAGCTACTCTTCCTATTTGGATTAAACTGGTGGGGCTTGAGTTAAAATTCTGGGGGGAGAATGCTTTAAAGAAAATCAGTGGGATAGTGGGTGATTATATGAGATGTGATGAGGCTACAGCACACAAAACGCTTCTTAGTTATTCTAAGGTGCTGGTAAAAGTCCAGATGAATCAACAATTCCCTGATTTTGTTGAGTTTATGGATGAGAAAGGTGGAGTACAGAGAGTTAGGGTGGAATATGATTGGCTACCTATTCTTTGTACTCATTGCAAAGGAATGGGCCATTTAGCTGCTAACTGTAGGAAGCCTGATAGCAAGGCTAAGGATAAACCAAAGGTGGTGGCTAAACAAGTCTGGAGACCTGTGCAAAAAACTCATCAGCCTGTGGTCAAACCTGTTGTTCCTGTGATGACTCCACAATAGGCTAAGGTGCTCCCAAGTCCTCCTGTGGCTAAAAATTTCCAAGGGACAGCTAAGACACCTACTGAAAATCGACCTTTACAAACTCCTGTCAGAATTTTAACAAGGTTGAATTCACAAGAGTATGTTAGGGATTCTTCTGGGAAAACTACTTTCATGGAAGTGTTTAATAGTGCTATTCACAAATCTGTTCAAATGGCTAAGGGTGGACTTAATGGATTGAAAAATAGAGAGCAGAGTATTGTTGAGGAAGGTTCTACTTCCAGGCAAGACAATGGATAACTTTGGATTCTGGAATGTAAGGGGTCTCAATAGTTTAATAAAACAGAAAGAAATAAAGTGGTTCTTACATACTAATAAAGTAGGGCTGTTTGGGCTAGTTGAGACTAAGGTGAAGAATAATAATTGGTTGAGTGTCAGGAATAATGTTTGCTATGATTGGGCTTTGTGTACTAATAATAGTAAGCACAAAGGGGGGAGAGTGTGGCTGATTTGGAATCCTCAGTGTTATGATGTACACATTGAGGATATCACTAGCCAGACTATTCACTCCCATGTGAAGTATAAGGTTCATGGGAGGTCTTTTTGGTTTACCTGTGTCTATGGTTTTAATGATCAGAATCAGAGGAAGGAAATGTGGGCTAGCTTAAAGAGCTACAGTGGTAACTGTTCTGATCCTTGGGCAATTGGTGGTGATTTCAATAATGTTCTTACTTATCAGGAAAGGCTTGGGGGGAAAAGTTACTCCAGCTGAGATTCAACCATTTCAGGACTGCATTGATTTTTGTCAACTTCAGGATGTTAAGGCAATTGGCTCTTTTTTTACTTGGACAAACAAGCAAGGTATTGATACAAGAAAATACAGCAGAATTGTTAGATTACTGGTGAATGGAGAGTGGTTACAAAGATTCCCTGAGGCTTTTGCTCATTTTATGCCAGAAGGAATTTTTGATCATTGCCCATGTGTGGTTCAGTTTGGGGTGGCTGCTCAGAGGAAAAAGGCTTCATTCAAATATTATAACATGTGGTCTTTATTCTCTGGATTCACTCATATTGTTGAGAGTCATTGGGATGATCAGATTGATGATACCCCTATGTTCAAGTTGATCACTAATCTGAAGAGATTGAAGAGGCCTTTGAAAGAAATTAATAAGGAGAATTTCCAGGATATTGAGCATACTACCTCCCTGACTCTTATGGCCCTTACTCAACTTCAGGAGAGGTTAAGAGAGTCTCCTCTTGACCCTGCTCTGATTATGGCTGAGAGAGAGGTGTCTAAAGAGTATGCAGTTTTGCTTAATGCCAAGCATCAGTTCCTTCTTCAAAAATCTAAAGCTACTTGGGCTATTGAAGGTGATGACAATACAGCCTTTTTTCATGCTAGTCTAAGGGCTAAAAGAAATAGGAATAAGGTGATTCAGATTGAGGATGTGAATGGAAGGTGTCAGAGTATACCTTATGAGATTAACTCTGCGTTTGAGGAGTTCTTTATTCAGATTCTGGGTACCAATTTTGAGGTTAAAAAAGTGCACAAGCCAACAGTTCAGAAAGGTAAGGTGATTACCAGTGAACATCATGAAAAGCTGTTGAGGAAGGTTACTGTAGAGGAAATTAGGATGGCTATGTTCTCCATTCCTGGAACTAAGGCCCCAGGTCCTGATGGCTACAGTAGTCAATTTTTTAAAGACACTTGGAGCATAACTGGGACTACTGTGTGTGCTGCCATAATGGATTTTTTTTAGAATGGTAAGCTTTTAAAACAAGTGAACAATACTGTGCTAACTTTGGTGCCTAAGGTTGATATCCCTGTTTCTGTCACTCAATATAAACCAATTGCATGTTTTAATACAGTCTATAAGTGCATTGCAAAGTTGTTATGTAATAGACTGAGTGATGTTTTGCCTCATATTATTAGTCCAAATCAGAGTGCCTTTGTGAAGGGGAGAGATATAGTAGAAAATATTCTCATTTGTCAGGATTTGGTGAAATTGTATGGAAGGAAAGCTTGTTCACCAAGGTTATTGATGAAGATTGATCTTCAGAAGGCTTATGACAGTATTGAGTGGAGCTTTGTGAGAGAGATGCTTGAGGCTTTGATGTTCCCTGAGAAGTTCATTAGATTAATCATGGAATGTGTCACCACTCCCTCCTTTTCTTTGGCTTTAAATGGGGATTTATTTGGATTTTTCAAAGGTAAAAGAGGGATCAGACAAGGTGATCCTCTTTCACCTCTACTTTTCACTATTTGTATGGAATATTTAAGTAGAATTCTTCAGGTGGTTCAAGACTATGAGGGTTTCAAGTATCATCCTTTATGCAAGCCTATGAAGCTTTCTCATCTATGCTTTGCTGATGATTTGCTTTTGTTTTGTAAAGGGGATATAAACTCTGTGACTATTTTGCTTAGGGCATTTGAAACCTTCTCTCATGCTTCAGGGCTTAAGATGAATAGAAGCAAGTCTTGTATTTATGGTAATGGAATTGCTAAGGATACATTCTCTGAGATTATTTGTTTGGCTGGAATCCCTGCTGGTAGGCTGCCATTTAGATACCTGAGGGTACCAATTATTGCAAAAAAAATATCTTCTTTGGAGTGCTCTAAGCTGGTAGAGAGAGTAGTTGACAGAATTAGGGCCATTGGTGCTCGTAAGTTGTCTTATGCAGGCAGATTGACTTTAATCAAATCTGTTCTCAGCAATTTACATTGCTATTGGGCACGCATTTTTGTTTTACCTGTGAGAATTCTGAATAAAGTTGAGGCTATCTGTCGTAGCTTCTTATGGCAAGGAAAAGAGGTTGCTCAAGGGCCTGCTCTAATTGCTTGGGACACTTGTTGTACTGGAAAGAAAAAAGGAGGTTTAGGTATCATTGATTTAAGAAGATGGAACTATGCTGCCTTGGGTAAATATATCTGGTGGATTGCCCAAAAAGCAGATCACCTGTGGGTCAAGTGGATACATGCTGTGTATATGAAAACTGGGGGGTGGTGTGATTATGTTCCTACTGCTGGTTCGAGTTGGTCTTGGAGGAAGTTGTGTGCTGTTAAAGATAAATTGAAGCATGGGTACTGTGGTGACTGGTGGCTTATGAAGGGAGGCATCTATAGTATTAAAGCAGGTTATACTTGGTTGAGGCTTACTCATAGCAATGTCAATTGGATCCCTTTTGTGTGGAATAGGCTGAGTCCTCCTAAGCATTGTTTTATAGGATGGCTTGTGGCTCATGGCAGGCTGCTTACCAGAGACAGGTTACACAAGATGCTTATTTGTGAGGAAACTGCTTGTTGTATTTGTGGTAATCAAGATGAAAGTCATGCTCATTTGTTCTTTGAGTGTGCTTACAGCAGGGAATGCCTATTGTTGATTAAGGCTCTCCTGAAGGTTAATGTTCCTACTGGGAATGTGGTTCAGTGGTGGTTGAAACTTAGAATGAGGAGTCTTTTAAGAAAACAGATGATAGGTGCAGTCATTCAGGCACTAGTATACAGGTTATGGGAGATGCGGAACAAATGCAGGGTTGAAGGGGTACTGCTTAGGCCAAGGAATTTGGTTCTATTGGTACAACAGGATGTCAGACTAAGGCTCCAAGGATTAAATAGTTGTGGAAAGATTAGTGAGGTTTGCAAAGCATGGATTTAAGTGTTTTATTGTTTATTTTAATTTGATGCATGCTCGATGGTTGTAAGAAAACAAGAACAGTTGATGTAATTGTTGGTGATCTCTTTTGGTATAATATTACTTACATTTTACCAAAAAAAAAAGAAAAAAAAAGAGAATTGCATATGGAACCCTCCACCCGAGCTTTGTTGCCAATCTTTATTTTTATATAATTAAGATATCTCTCAAATGGATACATCCACCGATATTGAACAGGTCTTCCAACCTTCGCTTCATAAGGTAAGTAGGCAAATGCTCCATGAAATTTAAGAAAGACGGGGGAAATATCTTCTCTAACTTGCATATTATCTCCGCAAAGTTATTCTTTAGACATTCCATAGAATCAACTCTAATCGTAGAAGTACACAATTCTATAAAAAATTGGCTTATCTCAGTTATTGCATTCCAAGAACCAATCGCGAGCAACTCTCTCAAGGCAACAGGGAGTAGCCGTTCCATAAAGACATGACAATCATGACTTTTCATGGAATGCAACACCATATTTATATGGTCAACAAACCAACTCAAATCTGAAGCATAACCATCCGGGAATTTCAAATTAGCTACCCATTCACATAGAGCCTTTTTCTCCGTAGTTTCTAAAACAAACCTAGATGATATTGGCCGTTTATAACAAAGTTCATTAAAGTCGAGTTTATCCTTAGGGCCAAATTTAGTTTTACGTGGTACATCCATCATCAGGTTGATAAGCTTTTCAAAAATGTTCTTCTCAATGTGCATAATGTCTAAGTTGTGTCGAATCAACAACGTTTTCCAGTAAGCAAGTTCCTAAAATATGCTTTCTTTCCACCAATCTTCATTCTTGTCTTTCAATCTTTTCAATTCTTTATCAGAAGCATAAACTATTTTTGGCAAGTCTTTTACGGAATCCCACACTTTATCACCCGTTAATTTCGATGCGGCTATGCGATTCTCGGTTTTTTTGTTCTTTAGAAAATGCTTACAATTGTTGCGGAAAGGATAATCAGGTCTTAAGAACTCATGGTGACAATCGAACCAACAAACGTTTTTGCTATTTTTAAGCCAAAAAGATCTATGTTCTTTTTCTTGACAGTAAGGACAGGCACAGTACCCACTTGTGGACTAACCGGAAAGCATGCCATATGCCGGGAAATCATTGATCGTCCACATTAATGCAACCTTTAATTGAAAATTTTGTTTCTTAGAAACATCGTAGGTGTACACGCCGGTATCCCAAAGTTCTTTCAACTCTTTGATCAACGGTTTCAGGTACAAATCCAAATTTGTCTTAGGGTTCTTAGGACCTGGAACGAGGAGAGATAACAACATAAATTGTCGCTTCATGTGACACCCGCGAATTTTCCATTTTGACATTTAAAATTTATTAAACCGTTTTATTACTTTATTTTATATTTTTAAAGTATTCAATTTCATTAATGTTATTTCAAGCACGATTTTTTTGAAAGTAATATATAAAAGCTCATTATATAAAAATACGTATTATTAAATTATATTCATAAGGAATAATTTATATAAAAATATATGTATACATATTTTTGGTCGGACAATAATAATGACAATAATAATAATAATAATAATAATTCCCGCCTTAATTTCCGTCTAACATAGACCATCACATTTCAAGTGGAAATCTTGACTAAACTCGGACCAACCAAAAGTTGACAACACACTCACCTACCCTCTTACACCCTACCTTTAAATATCTCTTTTATATATTACTATATATTATTATATAGTTTATATAATTCTTTTATTATTATTATTATTATTATTATTATTATTATTATTACTACTACTACTACTACTACTACTACTACTACTACTACTACTACTACTACTACTACTACTACTACTACTACTACTACTACTACTACTACTACTACTACTTATATTATTGTTGTTTTGTACTACCGTCCCCACACCCCTCATTTCTCTTTCTTCTTCCTGCGAACAACAAACAAAAGCAACAGTAGCAACATACACACCATTTCCGTCCTCTTTCAAACTCCAATCCCGCCTCCTTTTCTCAACCAAATTCTCTAACTTTTATACCATTCTCCTCCTCTTTCCTTCCTCATTCTTTTAAGGTAAGAAAGTTTCAATTTTGTTGAGTTTTCGAAAAAGGCATCTTATGACAAACTCGATTTTACGACTCAAACAACCTGTTTTCTCACTCTAGTGGCAAGCTTGAAGACCCGGAGGAAAGCTCATGCTATTTTGGACACTTCTACTCGAAAATTCGAGGAGCTAAGGTAACGGTGATAGGTTACTCGACAATGAGTCGATATTTCACCCTTTCTACTCTGTCTTCACTTTTATTTATCGTAAAGTTTAGTCCTTTATGTCCCTTATATGCGTGGTTGAATATGCAAATTTAGGGGTCACTGTTACATGGTCATTCGAGTGCTTTTTGTTGTCTGATTTACCTTGATGAAATCGGGTATGGGGGGTTATTTTGAGTACAGTTTCCGTCTCAAAAGGGCGGGTGTTTGTAGCTTCTTTTTTTGTTTTTGGTCGAGCATGGTGGTGGTAAATTGTGGTGGTTATTCATGTTTTGAGTCGTGCTTACTTCCGTCTCAACTATACCTTCTAACTCTATTTTCATTCGAGTTGAATGGAATGCTGGGTTTCGGGGTTAAAACCGAGACATGGGAAGTCCGTGGGCCCTGTTTTGGGGCGGGTTTTCTGGACAGGTTTTAAGACGAGTACCTGTCGAGACTTGGAGACGGGTTGTATGCCTTTCAGAATCGTTTTCAGGTCCTTTGTGCAGATGGTCCGTGTAATCCTATTTTTGGGAATGTTTTCGAGTCTGTTTTGGGACGGATAGATGGGTGCTCTTCGGGTCTGTTCTAGTCTGTTTTGGGGACGGGACATAGGCCAGTGTGAAGGGTGGTTGTGGGTAGTCGGGTGGTGGTTGTGTCGGGCTGCTCATGGCATGCTTTCGGGCGGGTCTGGTGGCCTGGATAGTGGCTTGGAGGGGTGTGTATATTTGTATAATATCCGTCTTGAGTTTGTCTCGTTTGGGTTGTTGTTACACGGTTCTGAATGGCGGCGTGAGGGGCTGTGCTTGGCCGCGGCTGTAGACTGCCCATGGGTGGCTGTAGCCATGGCAATGGTTTTGGGTTGTTTAGCCTCAACCATGACTCGGAATTGTCGAGTTATGATCACGGTTGGGAGTGTACTCCTCCATTAGTCTCTTTTTACTTTTATGCCTTAGTAAGTATTTTATGAATAACATGTTTTGGGCTCATTCTTGCATAAACCTTGGACTCCGTACAATTTATTGTTCGGGATTAACAAGTCATAAGCATTAGGTTAGTAATGTTTATTTTGATTGGGTTGTTTACATTTTATATTATTGGGCCACACTTATTATAGGTGTTTTTGGTGTCAATTTCGGGTCATTTGGGGTGCTTAAACGTCGTCTCGTATTTTATATAGCATAATCCGTTAAATATCGTTCATTATATATATTTTTGTCGCATGATCAAATTGTTGGGTTTCACCTGATTTAATGGTTGGATTTTACATGAATAGTATGTTGGGTTTAACATGCCTTGTTTGTTGGGCTTAATGTGATTCAATTGTTGGACTCCTTATAATTTGTTTATTGGGCTCATAATTGAGTCACTTTAGTTGATCACATTTTATCCCGTAAATTATTCACTATGACTTATTATATTTGAGTTAACTCGCATGTTAAATCATGAAGTGGAATATTTAAATAATATAATACAAGTATGAGATATTCGTTATAAACAAGTACTTGTAAGAGTCACATCCTTGATAATGTCTTGTACTGTTCGGTTGTGAGAGTCTTGGTCCTGTCGGATACTAGAGATGAGCTATAGGCCCTCTAGTTGCGATATGATCATCAGGATTGATGTTCCCATCTGTACTTATAGTGAGATATAAGCCATAAGTATGAATGTGACATTAGTGATCCCGTGATATATGACATTCTATCGTGTTTATATTTGTATCATCATGCTTACTCTTATTGTGACTCAAGTGTAACGTTTTACAATGTGTGACGACTCGACTTTCCTTATTTACCCTTTCAAACCTTTGGTTACGGTTCGGTGCCATGTTTCCGGATTGGGTTATCCTTCCTCCTCTTCGGACCTCTGGTCATGGTTAGGTGCCATGTTTCCGATTTGGGGTTACTCGACCTTCGGTCACGGTTATGGGTGCCATGTTTCGAGTCTTGGATGCGGATGGGTCACCGCATGTCGAATCGGGTGTCGTCCATCCCAAGAGCCTGGATCCAGGTTTAGACTAGGACCGTATTATTATCGTCGTCCTACCAGGAGGATTGGATTCTAGGATGTAGTCTTGTGTGTAGTATCTCGGACATGCGTTAAAGGTAGCCTCTGAGTCGGATACACCGTCTACACTTTGTGTTGGTCTTACACTTGTGAGTCGTGTCAATATGAGTTGGTTGACTTGGTTATTCTATCTTCTTGATTGCATATTTATTTTAATACATTATGCCTATCTCATCATGATTATCAATTATATTTCCTTGTTCTTTATTGTTCACATATGTTGCATGATTAATATGTTTAATTAAGTGCTTGTTTACTTGCATTTCGACATATTGTGGCTGGGAGAACCTTGAGTTACTCCCCCACTGACTGTGGCGTTCATGTTTACATGAATGACAGGTGGTGAAGATGCTTACGTGGGGATGACGTGTGGGCTAGCGAGAACTAAACCCTTGGACCTTATTTTGCTAGTTAGAAACCCCTTATCTGTTTATTCGTGGGATATCTTTTCCCCGCTTTTTAGACTTGGTTGTAATAACCTAAGTTTGCCTATTGTTGTATTTGTTTCATTTCATTTTTTGGCACCCGCGTGTTAATCTTTAACTAGTAATAAAAAGTTTTTAAAATCTCATAAATTTCCTCTTTGATTTATTAGTTATATTTTGCCCCCGACCCACACACGTGTACCCCAAATTTAAATTTGAACTTGACCTTGAATAATAAATGAGGGATGGGTAGACTTAAGGACCTAAGGTGGTAGTCTATAGTGTGTTTGCTCTTTGTTAGGTTCTAACATGTTTGTTGATTATCATTTAATAATTTTTGTTCCCTTGGATCAATGACCGTGAGCTTACGTATGTGGAGATCGAGTTTTGGTACTTATTGCCGGGAATTGAAGAGTTGTTCAACCTTTGAAGAATGCTTCTACTTCCTCGAAGATATTTCTCATTCTTTGTGTACCTTGCCTTATTCTTTACTTCTTGATGCTTATTTTCTCTTCTAAACTTTCTTTTCCTTTTCCTTGGAAGTTACTCTTGTACCCTCCCAACTTGTCCGTTGTTCCTTGCTAATCTTTCTTTAACGCCTTTTGATAGTTCTCTTTATCTTGTGGGATGTTAACCTTGGTTGGATAATTTGGCTCTGTGGAGTTTGTATGTGGTTGACCTATGACCCTGGTTTTGAGAGGTTGTGATGTTAGAAAGACTTAGGTAGTGTGATGAGACATACTTAATAATTCTTACACCTAGTTCCTTCATAAAGTGAGTATAATTGATTGGTGGATTCGGTGTGTTAAGTGTGAGTTGCATATGTTACTAAAGTTATAGAATTTGGCTTTGTTGTTTATGTTTGGGATTTGAAAGGCTTGGGAAGTGTAGTGAGACGTGTCTTGGGATACTAGTGCTTAGTACTTGACTTAAAATGGATGAAATTGAATGGTGGATTTGAGGATGTAGGATTGACTAAGTAAGTCGAGTTTGTGATTGGCTTTCGTAGACACTTTGGATATGAGGGTTTGTTAATGTATACGTTACCATATGAGAAATGCTAATTGTGGGATTATTAGTTGATCTAAGTGAGTGATCTTGATTACTACTTGAGGTATGGTATGAGAGTGAGACTAAGCTACATTGTTGGGGAGTCTTAGCGCTTGTTTTAGTAACTAAAAAGGATAATGGTATGGTTGACGCCAACTGTTAAGTTGAAGAACATAGTTTCAATTTATGGTGTTAGAATGTGGAAATATGGGGTGGTAAATTGTTGTTACAACTAAGACCTTGTTTCTTGAAAACTCGATGGTAAGTAAAGTTCTAGGATATCGGATTTAAAGGAGTTTAACTTGAGGTGTTGATAACCATAATGGATTGGTGATGTGATTTGATATTAGTTGGCTCTTGAGAGTTCTTCAGTTGAGAGAGACTTAGTATTGAGAAGTATTTGTTAACCCTATAGTTTTATTAACCTTGAGGTTGTATTGATTACTTGAGATGATGGGATGATGTTGTAGATGAGTGTAGTTCTGCTTTTGGAAATCCGTAATAAGTAAAAAGATAGAAGGACTCGAGATCCTATTGATTTTTCAAACTTGGTTGATTATGCATCTTTCTCAAAAGAGTGTAGTAGAGTGGACTTTCATGAAAGAAGACTTTGGGTTGGCATGCTACTACCTTGTTCTGAAATGAGAACCTTGTGGAATTTTTGAGGAACCTTTTCTGAGAATTTAGAGCTTGAGATTAGGATCCTTGATTGAGGATTTTGCCATTTTAGGAAACTTATAGATGACACTAGTTGGATATGAGTGTAGCTTTGTTAGGAGCTTTGACCTTGTTCTCGTGGAAGTGGTTTATACATGTATGAGGATTTAGAGTGGTGAAATCACACTTATAGTGAAGTACCTTGTTTCATGGAATAACTTAGGATGAAATAACATAAGTGTTTGGGAAACCCTTAGGAGTGTTGTGGTTATAAGTTTTGTTGTTAGGAAGTTTTCAGAACCGTTTAGGATGATGTTGTTGTTTGAGATTTGAGCACTTGGTGTTTCCTTGTTGTCTAATTTCCCTTCTTCTTTGACCATAAGTGTTACCGTTCATACCTCTCTTTCTCGCTTCATCATGCTCTTCCTTTAAGTTTGGTACTCGTAACCTGTGAAACTCTATCTTTTACATCCGTGTAGATTTGACTTCAATTCTTACCCCTAGGATTTTCATCATAGCTCTTTTGTTGGTTAAGTTTGGATCCTCTTAGCGTACTTGTTTTTATGATGTCTAAGTTACCTTCCTTTTTGTACAACTTCTAAACTTTTCAAGCTACCAATTTTGATTCATTGTTAAAAGTTTATGTTACCTTTGCAAAACCTTACCTATTCTAAACATTTGAAAATGAAAATTTGATTTAATTCTCTATTTGTTCTTTGAATATAAACTTATTTATCATGCTTTTAATTGCTAAACCCGATATTTCTTTAAATTTTATCCAATTTCTGTTAACTTTGATCTAATTATGATTTCTTTGTCAAAGTTTGATGTTATCTTTTCACAAACTTGACTCCTTTTTTAGTTTAAAAGTGAAACTTTTATTTTTACATTTGCTTTTGTAAAAGGAAAATTACCTTTTTCTTTTGATTTTAATGCTGATCGGATGTTAGAACTCATTATTGGAGACGTTTGATAACTTGTTCTACACTTGTCGGCGAATTGATTTTGTTTTAAATCCGTCTTTGACATGGAAATTTAGCGCTCTTGTGTGCATGACAATAGCAATTTTGTTCCATGAATGAGACTTATACTTTTGAAAACTCTTCATTAATGTTTTTGAAAGTATTTTGATTTTTGATTTAAACAAATTATTTGCCTTTTGACCTTATCTGTGATTTGGAATGTGATGTTCTTGAATGCAAAAAGAGAACACCTCCGTTCCTTTGATGAGAATCTGGTTCTGTGGGAAAATTTTATTTGAAACTTTTGTAAGAATTTTAATTCTTATGATAAGTAACCTTTTAAATGTTTTGGTTATTGATTCCAAAATTCCAGCTTTATTTTATATAACCTTTCATTTCTACTTTCAAGTTTCGAGGATGAAACTTTTTAAAAGATGGGGTGATTGTAACACCCGCGAATTTTCCATTTTGACATTTAAAATTTATTATACTGTTTGATTACTTTATTTTATATTTTTGACTTATTCAATTTAATTAATGTTATTTCAAACACGATTTTTATAAAAGTAATATATAAAAGCTCATTTATATACAAATACGTATTATAAAATTATATTCTTAAGGCATAATTTATATAAAAATATATATATACAATTTTTGTCGGACAATAATAGTGACAGTAATAATAATAATTTCCGCCTCAATTTCCGTCTAACATAGACCGTCACATTTCAAGTGGAAATCTTGACTAAACTCGGACCAACCAAAAGTTGACAACACACTCACCTACCCTCTTACACCCTACCTTTAAATATCTCTTTTAAATATTATTATATATTTTATAAAATTCTTTTATTATTATTATTATTAATATTTTTATTACTACTTATATTATTGTTGTTTTGTACTACCGTCCCCACACCCCCCATTTCTCCTTCTTCTTCCTGCGAACAACAAACAAAAGTAAAAGCACCAACATACACACCATTTCCCTCCTTTTTCAAACTCCGATCCCGCCTCTTTTTCTCAACCAAATTCTCTAACTTTTATACCATTCTCCCCCTCTTTCCTTCCTCATTATTTTAAGGTAAGAAAGTTTCGATTTTGTTGAGTTTTCAAAAATGGCATCTTATGACAAACTTGGTTTTACGACTCAAATAACCCGTTTTCTTACTCTAGTGACAAGCTTGAAGACCCGAAGGGAAGCTCATGCTATTTTGGACGCTTCCACTCGGAAATTCGAGGAGCTAAGGTAACGGTGATAGGTTACTCGACAAAGAGTCGATATTTCCCCCTTTCTACAATGTCTTCACTTTTATTTGTTGTAAAGTTTAGTCCTTTATGTCCCTTATATGCGTGGTTGAATATGCAAATTTAGGGGTCGTTGTTACATGGTCATTCGAGTGCTTTTCGTTGTCTGATTTACCTTGATGAAATCGGGTATGGGTGGTTGTTTTGAGTACAGTTTCCGTCTCAAAAGGGCGGGTGTTTGTAGCTTCTTTTTCTGGTTTTGGTCGAGCATGGTGGTTGTAAATTGTGGTGGTTATTCACGTTTTGAGTCGTGCTTACTTTCATCTCAACTATACCTTATAATTCTGTTTTCATTCGAGTTAAATGGATTGCTGGGTTCCGGGGTTAAAACCGAGACAGGGAAAGTCCGTGAGCCCTGTTTTAGGGCGGGTTTTCTGGGCAGGTTTTGAGAGGAGTACCTGTCGAGACTTGGAGACGGGTTGTATGCCTTTCAGAATCGTTTTCAGGTCCTTTGTGCAGATGGTCCGTATAATCCTATTTTTGGGAATGTTTTCGAGTCTGTTTTAGGACAGATAGATAGGTGCTTTTCGGGTCTGTTCTGGTCTGTTTTGGGGATGGGACATAGGGTAATGTGAAAGGTGGATGTGGGTAGTCGGGTGGTGGTTGTGTCGGTCTGCTCATGGCATGCTTTTGGGTGAGTTTGGTGGCCTGGATAGTGGCTTGGAGGGGTGTATATATTTGTATAATATCCGTTTTGAGTTTGTCTCGTTTGGGTTATTGTTACACGGTTACGAATGGTGGCGTGAGGGGTTGTGCTTGGCCGCGGCTGTAGACTGACCATGGGTGGTTATAGCCATGGCTATGGTTGTGGGTTGTTTGGCCTCAACCATGACTCGGCTTTGTCGAGTTGTGATCACGGTTGGGAGTGTACTCCTCTCTTAGTCTCTTCTTGCTTTTGTGCCTTAGTGAGTATTTTAAGAATAACATGTTTTGGGCTCATTCTTGCATAAACCTTGGACCCTCTACAATTTATTGTTTGGGCTTAACAAGTCATAAGCATTGGGTTAGTAATGTTTATTTTGATTGGGTTGTTTACATTTTATATTATTGGGCCACACTTATTATAGATGTTTTTGGTGTCAATTTCGGGTCATTTGGGGTGCTTAAACGCCGTCTCGTATTTTATAAAGCATAATCCGTTAAATATCGTTCATTATATATATTTTTCTCGCATGATCAAATTGTTGGGTTTCACCTGATTTAATGGTTGGATTTTACATGAATAGTATGTTGGGTTTAACATGCCTTGTTTGTTGGGTTTAATGTGATTCAATTGTTGGACTGTTTATAATTTGTTTATTGGGCTCATAGTTGAGTCACTTGAGTTGATCATATTTTATCCCGTAAATTATTCACTATGACTTATTATATTTTAGTTAACCGGCATGTTAAATCATGAAGTGGAATATTTAAATAATATAATACAAGTATGAGATATTCGTAAAAAACAAGTACTTGTAAGAGTCACATCCTTGATAATATCTTGTATTGTTCGGTTGTGAGAGTCTTGGTCCTATCGGATACTAGAGGTGAGCTATAAGCCCTCTAGTCGCGATATGATCGTCAGGATTGATGTTCCCATTTGTACTTATAGTGAGATGTAAGCCATAAGTATGAATGTGACATTAGTGATCCCGTGATATATGACATTCAATCACGTTTATATTTGCATCATCATGCTTACTCTTATTGTGACTCAAGTGTGATGTTTTACATTGTGTGACGACTCGAGTTTCCTTATTTACCCTTTCGGACCCTTGGTTACAGTTAGGTGCCATGTTTCCGGATTGGGTTATCCTTCCGCCTCTTCGGACCTATGGTCACGGTTAGGTGCCATGTTGCCGATTTGGGGTTACTCGACCTTCGGTCACGGTTATGTGTGCTATGTTTCAAGTCTTGGATGCAGATGGGTCACCGCATGTCGAATCGGGTGTCGTCCATCCCGAGAGTCTGGATCCAGGTTTAGACTAGGACCGTATTATTATCGTCGTCCTACCAAGAGGATTGGAGTCTAGGATGTAGTCTTGTGTGTAGTATCTCGGACATGCTTTAAAGATAGCCTCTGAGTCGGATACTCCGTCTACACTTTCTGCTGGTCTTACACTTGTGAGCCGTGTCAATTTGAGTTGGTTGACTTGGTTATCTTCTTGATTGCATATTTATTTTAATGCACTTTGCTTATCTCATCATGACTATCAATTATATTTCCTTGTTCTTTATTGTTCACATATGTTACATGATCAATATGTTTAATTAAGTGCTTGTTTACTTGCACTTCGACATATTGTGGCTGGGAGAACCTTGAGTTACTCCCCCACTGACTGTGGCGTTCATGTTTACATGAATGATAGGTGGTGAAGATGCTTACGTGGGGAAGACGTGTGGGCTAGCGAGAACTAAACCCTTGGACTTTAGTTTGCTAGTTAGAAACCTCTTATCTGTTTATTCGTGGGATATCTTTTCCCTGCTTTCTAGACTTGGGTTGTAATAACCTAAGTTCGCCTATTGTTGTATTTGTTTTATTTCATTTATGGCACCCGCATGTTAATCTTTAACTAGTAATAAAAAGTTTTTAAAATCTCATAAATTTCCGCTTTGATTTATTAGTTATATTTTCCGCGTTATCGCGGGGTGTCACACTTCATGCATAACCAAGGAGGTAAGTTGTACGGAAAGACGATCCCGGGCCAACATAAGTAATTCTTCCCAAATTGCCCATAAGGGTTAAATCCATCTGTACACAAATCAAGTCGAACATTATGAGGCTTACTTGCAAATTCTGGATGCCCTCTATCGTAATGTTTCCATGCTTCTCCATCACTTGGGTGTGCCATTGTCCCCCTTTCTCTTAATCGAGAGTTTATATGATGCCAACTCATCTCACGTGCTATGTTCTTGGTTGCATATAATCGTTGTAACCTTGGCGCAAGCGGGAAATAAGTTAACAGTTTACACGGAATTCGCCTCCCACTTGAATTTTTTGTACTTTTATACCGAGATGCATGACACTTTGTACATTCCTCAAGATTAGCATTTTCCTCCCAGAAAAGCATGCATCCAGTAGGACATGCATCAATCTTCTCATGGGGTAGTTGGAGTCCCTTAAGCACATTCTTAATCTCATTAAAATTGCGCGCCATTTCATTATTCTTTGGAATAATGTCACCTATGAACGACACAAACCCATTCGCGCATCTATGAGATATTATATTCTCACATTTGAGTGCTACCAACTTAGCTGCCGCTTGCAACAAACTCATATTACTTCCCTCATACACTGGTTGTTCGGCTTTTTCTAGCATTTTATAGAAGGAACAAACTAGGGGGTTTGGGGTTTCATAATGTACTTCTTCATCGCTAAGGTCGTTGGGATTGAGTTGCTCCTCCAATATTTGTTCGACATTATCACGTAATGCATTTTCAACGAGCTCCCGGTAAGGATTCTCATTAACTACGATACTACTTGAACTTCCTTTGGTAGGCATTTCCTCACCGTGATACGTCCATACATAGTAATTATCGGCAAAACCATTCGAGCAAAGATGATCTAAAACTTCATTCTTCCCTTTAAAAGCTCTGTTATTACATTTCTTACATGGACACCTCATTTCACCAAAATACTTATACATACTACTTTGTTCCACGAAGTTAATAAACTCTTTCACCCCCTTTACAAATTCACGCTTGGGTTTCTTTTTTTTTTCGTCTAATCTTTCATACATCCATTTTCATTCTAATATTTTTATGTTTTTATATATCTACAATTCAATTTGTTTGTATATATATCATAAAAAAAAACAATAACAACCAAAAATAATACTCAATAAATATTATCACCAACAAATAACTATTGTCAACAAGTAATCTTTTTTTTTTTTGAATTGGGTCCTTATCACTCCAACCTAAACCCATCAATGTACATTTCAAGTCACTAGCAAACACACACTTGTGATTTATTGATGAGAAAAACATTCGGCAGCAATTCCCCTCTGTTCTCTAAATACACAACGTAGAATAAATAATTACTCCATATATGCATTCAGAGTACATTAAAGTAATTGTCACTGAGCTCTTTCCTCATTAACAAATCACAAGTACATGTTTACTACCTAAGTGACTTGAAACGTACAAAGACAGTCCCAAAACGGGGACTATTTAAGAATTACTCCAAATGAGTAATTTTTGAACGGATACTAAGTCAATATGAACATTAATTTCAATAATACTAAAAACAAAACATACAACAATGACTACTTTCCTAATAATGTCAATTAACCAAAACTAAGTAACATTACTAATTTTTCATTTTAAATATTTAATCTAATTAACATTAAGTCAAATTATAATTTTAAAAACATTAACATTTCACAAAATTTAGCACTTCACAAAACTTTTAACAATATTATTAACACTTTACAAAATTTTCACAAAACAACATTGTAGACATTGGCCACCAGCTGGTTTGCGGGCGCGAGCCACACCTACCAGTCTGTAGTCACGGGCCACCTGCACGTCAAGCCAATCTGTGGACATGCAGCAGTCTTTTGAAAGCCACGCTCGGTGGCGTAAAAATGCTTTCGACCGGATCGTTTTAGATCGGTCGATTTCGTTTCGCCAAGGGTCTCGAAACAATACAAAAGATGTTCGGAGTCGCCACCAAGCGTTTGTGGGATGCTTGTAACCCGTTCGAATCCACTTTATACCTAGGTCAACGAAGGCAAAAAGCGATGTTTGACATAGGTACTAAAGATAAGAAATTGTCCCTCTTTAGCATCCTATCTCTAAAATGACTCTCGTACGCCCTGGATAAGGTCGTTCACTATCCAAAGTTTCTGAGTAAGAGGTGAAGGTACGTATTGGGAAGCACTTTAATCGGACACCCAATCTCGCCCACGGTAACTGCCACTATTGGTCGATCTTGGTTGGTTAAATGCAAAAGTTGATAAAACGAGTAAATGTATGAATGCGCATCCACGAGTTTGAACCTAACATGTGAGCTTTCTATGTCAGTTGTTTTATCCAAGTATCAAGTATTTGATGTCAAGTTGGATTTAATGTTGATTTTCATGTAAGACGGAAATTAAACATCCATTTACCGAATTAGGTTCATGGTGCATAACCTGATCCATTTGTCTTAGTAAGGCATTTTGCAAATATGATGTAAAATGGGCTGATTTGTCATCTGATCCGTCCTGTATTCGAGTTAACCGAAGTCGAAATCGTCCTACGCAAATGCTGGAAGGAAACAGACCCGACATCAAGCAGCCCATATAGGCGCGAGCCATCATGCGAAGCAAGCAGGTTTGTCCTGGTTTGAAATTGGAAAAAAAGGAGTGGCCTATTTAGGCGCGGGTCGACAAACGATAGAAGAACGTATTCTGACCATTGAACAAGTTCATAAAATGGATTGAAAAGGAGGTGTTTGAACCCGTCTTGATTTGAAAAGGCCGTTTAGGCCGCTTTTGTGTTGATATGAAGAACGAGACTTGAATAATCGTCATTGTTTTGACAATATTCGATGTCGGGTTCGGTTTTTCAAGTTTGACATAAATAGTTTTGAAAACGATTATGAACTAATTGTTTTAAGTTCATTTGCTTATAATTAGTCAATGTTTATCATCGTACTCGGGTTAAAATCCGACATGGTATGTAGAACCAAGGATGATTTGTTGTTTATGACTAATGCATTTGTTTTGAAAATGTAAAGAAATGAAATAAAAGGTTTTAAAATACCTTTTATGATGTAATTAACCAAATATTATCACCGAAACACGGATTAAACCGTCATAGTATTAGAAACCAAGGGTGAAAAATGTTTCATGGTTAAAAGTTTTTTATAAAAAATGTTTTGAAATATTTGAAATGGTAAAAATTGATTACAAATATGAGATGACAACAAAAGGGGAAGAAGAGACCAAACACGGTTGGATTTAGGCTGAGAGGGGCTTTAGGCGCGAGCCCGGTTACTATACAAGCAGCCCCTCCCTCAACCAAAAATCCGGTTTTGGCTCATTTATCCCATATTTGGACCATATTATGCATGTTTTAGCATGTTATAGTCATGAAACAAATGAAAAACATGATAGAAGAGGATTTTTACACCCTCATACTTACATGCTAGGCTTGAGACGAGAAATCGACGAAAGTGTATCAACTTGTTTGGTCGGAATACTCGGTTTCAAAACCGTTTTAGCAATGTAGAAAGAGTGTTTTAAGTTTAGTGATGGTGTAGTTGGTCAAGATGGTCGGTCAAGTGATTTAATGCACGATGACGGTACCAAACAATGTGTAAGGCTTGTGTTTTCGATCGATAGGTCGAAAACACGTGTCGTTTTGTGACTTGAGAAGTCGAGTCTAGAATTTTAAGGGAGAGATGAGGGGGCGGACATTTGCGTAACTCTCAAATGGTGGAATTTGAGGGGTATTTATAGGAAAATGGGTGGTTGTGTGCGTTTTGAGCGATGTGGCCGCATGGGCTGCTCGAAGAGATGCGAGCCGTTTCGCGGGTCTTCGAGGTGTGTTGTCACTATCACGCAAGTATAATCATGATTTGTTCTATCCTAGGTTTTGGATGAACTTTAGTTGTACTTGACCATTAAGGATTCCGGGAAACCTTAACATGTAAGTCTTTGAAAAGTTTGTTTTTTGTGTTTAACTCGATTTGACTCGTTGTTGGAGTTGGGATTTGAATTTTTGAGTCGTTTTGATCCGGTGTCGGTTTTGACTCTAATTAGTGTCATTGTGACCCTGTCGTCATGCATTAAACACTCCAGGTACTTTTGAAAAGTTTTGAAATATTTATTTTTGAAATCGTTTTAAGTTTTTCGACGTATACTTGTACAAAACTGTCGATCAAAAGGTTCAATTCATACCTGAGGTATAAGAAGGAGTAATACCTGAGGCATCTTCGGGATATATCCTTGAGTCGTTTTCTTGTTTGCGGACAAACGCTCGCCAGCCGTGGTGCGTACATGAGGGGGCTCGCCAGCCGTGGTGCGTATATGAAAGGGGCTCGTCGCCGCGGTGCGTATATGAGGGGGCTCGCCAGCCATGGTGCGTACATGAAATGGGCTCAACAGCCGCGGTGCGTATATGAAAGGGGCTCGCCAGCCGCGGTGTGTAC
Source organism: Silene latifolia (assembly GCF_048544455.1). NCBI lineage: Eukaryota > Viridiplantae > Streptophyta > Magnoliopsida > Caryophyllales > Caryophyllaceae > Silene > Silene latifolia. Next base: position 38,713,378 of record NC_133527.1, on the reverse strand, counting down.
ATGAAAGGGGCTCGCGAACCGCGGTGCTTATATGAAAGGGGCTCGCTAGCCGCGTTGTACGTGCGTTGTCAGGCTCGCCAGCCATGTCCTATGTGCGTTGTCAGGCTAGCCAGCCATGTTGTATATGCGTTGTGAGGCTCGCCAGCCATGTTGAATGTGCGTTGTGAGGTTCGCCAGCCATGTTGAATGTGCGTTGTGAGGCTCGCCAGCCTGTTGAATGTGCGTTGTGAGGCTTGCCTGCCATGTCGAATGTGCGTTGTGAGGCTCGCAAGCCATGTCGAATGTGCATTGTGAGGCTCACCAGCCATGTGGTATGTTGATTGATCGACTGTGGGAAATAGCCGTGTTGGACAGGCCTATTTCGAGAAGTTGTTCTTATTAGCGGTCTTCGTGAGGAAGCCTCTAATATCCTGTTGGAGAATTTCGGTGTTTGTATTGAATATTTGTGGCGCCGCAAAGGAATAGGTTTGTGAGCCTGGCCCCCATGGTCGGCGTTGATTTTGAATCTCGGAGAGAGATAGCGGTTTTTATTGTCGTTCGTTTTGTAGGAAAAGGACAGATGTGTACTCTGTCGTCTAATGGGTGTTTAGGGAGGATGATCTTAATTTCTCCTTCCCATGATTTGCGATTCATGAAAATAGCGGATTTGAATTCCACTATCTCGCGTTTGTTTTTGAGAAGCGGTGCTTTTTAATGCCGCCGTTGAAAATTTAGAAAATAGCGGATTTTGAATTTCGCTATTTGCCTTTGAAAAATGGCGGTTTTTATTGCCTCCGTTGAAGTTTTGAAAATCGTGGAAATAGAGAATTTTGAATTTCGCTATTATCTTTGAAAACTAATGGTTTTTATTGCCGTCATTTTGAGAAAATAGTGAATTTGAATTTCACTATTTTTGTAAAATGACGGTTTTTCTTGCCGTCGTTGAAATTTTGAGAAAATAGCGAATTTGAATTTCACTATTTTTGTAAAAATGACGGTTTTTATTGCCGTCAGTAAAAATTTGAGATAATAGCGAATTTGAATTTCACTTTTGTTGTAAAATGACGATTTTTATGGCCGTCGTTGAATAATTGAAGTTTGTATGGGAAATTTGGGCCAAAGCCCAAAATTTCGCTGAATGAATCAGGGAGCTCCCCATTGAGGCGCGAGCATAGTTGCGAAGGAAGGAAGCTTCCCTATTCATGTAGAAAAGACGCGAGAAATAGGACGACTCCTCTTCACTTTGTCTTCTTCGATAAACATCTCAAAAACCCGATAAATCGCCATTTTTGATCTCGTTCCTTGCTTGTATTTGTGCTCTTATCATCAAGTCATCTCAAGGTATGTAAATCCTCTTAAATCCATTTGAATTTGTCCGTTTTTTGGTTGATTGAATTAGGGCGAAACCCTAGCCTTTCGAAAATTGATTTGGGCGTTTTTTATTAGCCCATTTTCGACTGAAATTGATGATTGCATTAGGCTATAAACCTGTTTAGGAGTATAGGGGTGCTTTTAGTTTGCATTTTGGTCCCCGTTCCCGCTCCCTATGCTCGAAAAACGTGAATGAGACGGTAAAACTATCTTATTTCACAATGTCAAGTTTGTCTGCTTGATTTGTGTGCCCCACTGATTTGTATCGTAGTCGGGGAAGACCGTGTTTGCCATATGGAACCTTCGTTTGGTGTTGTGGGCAAAATTGGAATTTTTGCCTTTTGTGACGGTCTTATGTCTGTCGAAATATCTTCTTGAGCCCAAATTGAGTCAATTCTTTTGAAATGGACCTTATTGGTAGTTTAGGTCGCTTTGGGACGTGATTAGATCACGTCGTTCTATTGTGGTCGTATTTTGAATTTTTGGCCTGTCTGTGCTTGAATTGGCGTAAAATTGCCTTTTTTAGCTCTGGAAAATACCCAGTTGTGTCGGGCATTTTTGTTGTTTATTTTGTGGACTTGTGTGGGCCTTGAGATGTTGGGTGATTTTTTTGAAATTTTGTTGTTGTTTTGACTCGTCTTTCACTTGAAAAGAAGAGCGAGTAGTTCTTGTGCGTTATTTTTGATGTGTGTTGTTTTTTTTGTTTTTTTTTTGGGGTTTGGGCGGGCTTGCCCTTGTTCTGTTCTGCAGTTTATTTTTATTTGTCCATTTTGTGTCATCGTAATGCCAAAATTTCGGCTGAGGTTTTTGTTTTGTCTTGATTGTAGGGGCTGTTCGGAGACTACCGGGTCCATTGTCGAGACTTTGGAGGACGAGGATGACCCTGGAGGAGGAAAGATGGCTGTTTTTTGTTACAAGCTTGGTTGTGTTTCTCCCTAGCTGCCTTTGTCTAGCCTTTGATCGAGTATCGATCACTGGCTGTTATCTGCAGAGGTTCGGACGTCTGATGATTGGGGGTCAAGACGGGTGCACTGTTCTATGTTGCCGTCTTCGATCGTTGTTGAGTTCTGATTATTTGGGTTCAACATCTGGGTAGGGCCTGGTGTCATGGCTCTTTTTCATCACCGAATTCCGACGATTGGGGGTCGACATCGGGATGATGCACTGAGTCGCAGTTCCTGATTGTCATGTCGTTCGACGTCTGCCAGGCATTGTTCGCTTTTTGTCATGGAGTAGGAATGAGGTATTACCGTCATGGTAACCACCTCTGCTTCCGCTGCTACTCCTTTGTTGTCCATGTTGCTGCTTTTCTTTTCCGGTCGGAAGGGTAGGGACTAAGGAGTGCTTAGTTCGGTAGCTGGCGGATAGCCCCCATTTCGTTGCTTTAGGCAAGTGCCTGTATGATAAATGTCTGTACCAGATCCTGTTTGTATGGTCAGTCGTTTGTATCAAATGTGTGTCGATGTATTTTACGTGAAGCGGTTTGTATATATGTGTTTTTGGATTGTGGTTTATTTTTTGGAGGGTTTTTATGTTGTGTTTCGGAGAAGCACGGTCACCTGCTAGTTCCCCTCTGCTTTGTATTTGTTGTTGCATCATTAGTGTATAAAATAGATAACAGGTAGCACATACACATGGGCGAGGCCACACTCGGCTTCGGTGTAGCAGCCGCTACACCAAAAACAAAAAATTCAGTTAGAATCTCGTGATTTGCTACACCAATATTTACTGGTTTCACACTAATTATCTATACACTTTACCTTAAGTATATATTTTGCTACACCAAAATTATAATTCTGGCCTCGCCTCTACACATACACATAAACGTAAACACGCAAAAGCATTTGATGAATAAAGATTCAAAATAACCGCGATGACTCGAAGTTAAAATTGAAATTTAACATTTTGAAAAATTCCGCGATAGGTCGTCACGTTTGGATTTCTCAAAAGAAATTAATTTGAATTTCGAGCAATTAACTCCTGTCTGAATTAAATTGTATCGAATTTTGCTGAAATTGATTTGTAACTCGAAAAACTCAAATATATTTTTGCGAGTTTATTTGATTTGATTTTTGTGAGAGCTCGAATTTTTGAAGAAAATTGACGTCGTGTTATCAATTTTCGAATTTCTGGAAAATGCAAAAAAGCGAAAAAGATTTCGAAATTTTTGACTGACATGGAAACGATCTGTCGCGGATCGGGGCGATTAGCCCTTCCCCCTAATAAAAAAAAGAAAAAAAAGGAATTTGTATGTTTAAAGCCGCGTCATGGAAATCGTGTCGGATTTCGTGAAACGCGAAAACCAGGAAATGTGAGTGTGAGAAAACACAAAAGTCCTGGACAGTCCCGAAGAGGCACGAGTCCTATGGCGAGAGGTTTGAGGTGTCAGGAGGAAACGCAACTTGAATGAGACATGTAAAGGTGCGGATCCTGAGGACCAGCTCAAAGAGGCGCGAGGCCACGGGCGATGGAAGGGAGCTTCCTCTTTTTTCGGAAAAAAGCGCTGATTGTTTTGTATAAATAGGGACGTTTGTGCTTCATTGTTTCATCATCCGAAACACGAAAAACATCTGCACAAAACCTTTCTTCTCTTTCCACAAAATTATTCACGGATGCTTTCGAAAATAGGTTACGACATTGGTGTCGGGAGTTTTACCTTCCGAGAAGTATCAACTCGTTGTTATGGGAGTTGGTCAATTGTTGGTGCTCCGTCAAGTCAAGGTGCAATCCTTGTTTCTTAAAGCATGCTCTCGGTTTTGGGATTCGAAACATCATGTTTTCGTTTTCCCAAAAGGTAAAATTTGTCCTCTTGCCGAAGAAGTAGGTGCCATTGGTGGATGGTCGGGTTGTACTTTGTTGCTTCCTCCGACTCGGTTGTGTTACAAAGAGAATTTTCGTTCAATGTTGGGCTTGTCAACAAGTCAAGTGGATATGTGGCTCTCATCAACATTTTCTCAAACCGGTTGGATGTCACTGTTTCGGAGGTAACTAGGAGAAGGGCTATTGCCTTTTGCCAAGTGCATGTATACCTCTTTGTTGATGCCTTGAAGAAGGAGGGGTATAAATGTTGTGGTAGTATAACCCTTGTGAATGTGTTGAGAAAATGGAGCATGGTAGGGATCCCTCATGGTTGATGCTTGGCGAAATCATCAAAGCTTTGGACAAGAAAGGCTCTTGTGGAGAAGCTCCTTCGTTTGGATCTCCAAGGATCCTCCAAGTGTGACTATTAGAGAGGCTAAGGAATGTAGAGCCTCCGGCCGATTCTTCTTCTTATTCTCTCCATCACCTTACTATGAGGAAGAAATTGTACTCGGATAGTTTTGCATCCACCGAGGCCTATTGGACTTCGAGATTGGTGGAGGAGGGTGGTCCTCATATCCGTTGGGTGGTGCCATGGTGGCACTTGAGGTCCTTCACGGGGTTGCCCGCTTCGGTTCCTAGTTCTTGTTCTTTGATGGTGGTGGGTTTGAAGGCTGATTCCTTCATCTATCCCGAAAGGCTTGTGAGGCAAATGGGGCGTCAACAAAAGGTGCCCGCTCAAGATACTCTCGTCCAATATAGTGTCTTCCAGAACTCCGAGCTTGTGGAGATCTTCGAAAGGTGGTGGGCCACTCGGCCGATTTGGGAGGTGCCAAACCCCGTTGCCACGACATAGGTGACTCCCGCTTATGTCAAGTGGGCAAGAGCTCAAACCTTGTAGGAAAGGTCCAAATCTCGTAAGGACGAGGTGGTCGACTTGAAGTATCGAGAGGTCGGCAAGGCCAACCGTGCCTTCTTTGACGATTTTGTTGTTGGAGCTAGCCCGGATGTGATGAGGCCACCAAAGAGGAGAAGCTCTGGTCCCAGAGAGGTAGTGGGCCATGTATGGGCTCGTCTTGGACCGAGTATGGGGTCATGCAAGAGACCGGAGGCCGTTGCCGTTGTGGATTCGCTGTGGGTTCGTTGAGGATCTGTTCCGAAGAAGAAGTTCATGCTAGGCGGCCCAACAAGAAGAACAAGAGGAAGATGTACCCCGAGGGAAAAGGCAAAGGTAGAATGGAAGAATGAAGATCTCCATTACCCGTTTTATTATTATGTTGTATTAGTATTGTGAGTTTTTATTATGTTGTACTAGCTATTTATTGTGTGTTTTGTGCTAGTTTTACTATGTGAGGTGTCTTAGTCGACAACTTAGCTTTGACAAGGTGTAGACGTTCTTAGCTTTGTTTGTTCTCAAATTTGTAATCCTTCTCATTACTAATTAAATAAAAGGATTGTTTGTGTTAAAAGAGTTGTGAACGCTTATTTCTTCCATCTATTTTGTAAAGGCAATTCGATTTGAATTATCCTAAACATTGCACTTGGGAAATGGGATTTTCGTGGGAAGGGAGAAAGGCTTCTTTTTCGTGGGAAAAGGAAATGCCTTTTCCTTTTCCTTTTTTGATGTTGATATGGGGTGGTTGTTTTTTTTATATGTGGGGATGGTTGTATCCTTCTTGTGTAAGAAAGGACTGCCTACGTATCCACCTGAAGAGGTGAAATCAAATTATGCTCGTAGTTCGAAAAGTTTTGTAAATTTATTTGGGTTTTATGGTTGTATCCTTTATGTATAAGAAAGGACTGCCTACATATCAACCTGAAAAGGTGAAATCAAACTTTACTCGTAGTTCAGGTGTTTTGTTTGAGTGCAAATGGATGTTTACCTTTGACAGATCAAAGGACGTTTGAAACGGGGCAAAGTGCCGCAACTTAGACTCGATAAAACATGAAATTTCAAATCAAAGCGCGTTGAGGAACTTGACTTGAAAGAGCTATAGTGCTTGCTAGTTTGTAAAACTAGGGTGAGGTTTGCTGGTCGCTAGGGTTCAAGGGTAGTATTTCTTGCATTGGTCTAGATTGGTCGGGTTTGTGAAATTCTCCCCGTCTCGGTCACTCAGTCTCACTGCACCCCCCCGAGAGTATTTGTTTGACCAAATATGGCCCGGCCCAATTGGGTTTGAATTTCCCCCTCGGATCGACGGGTAGTGGTGCTCGAACCAACTTGAGGACCAAGTCGTCTTCTTTGATGTTCCTGGGTTTGACCTTTTTTTTGAATGCCCGTTGAATACGTCGTTGGTACAACTGGACGTTATGCAAGGCAATTAGCCGCCGTTCGTCTAGAAGCGTAAGTTGTTCGAACCTTCGACGGGTCCATTCCTCCTCAAGAACTTGACTCTCCAATAAGATGCGTAAAGATGGGACCTCCAACTCTACCGGTCGAACCGTCTCCATACCATATTCTAGGTAGAAGGGTGTGGCACCTATGGGTGTTCGAATGGAGGTTCAGTATCCCCAGAGTGTGAATGAGAGTTTGCTCGGCCAATCGCAGTAATTATCTTGCATCTTTTTTATAATGGTGACAATAGTTTTGTTTGCTACCTCTACCGCTCCGTTGGTTTTGGGACGATAGGGGGATGATTGATGTCGTTTAATCTTGTATTTGTCCAGCAAGGCTTGTGTTTCTGCCCGGAATTAAGAGCCTTGATCGCTGATGATTTAATGGGGTACCCCATATCTGCAGATGATGTTGTCCTCGATGAACTTGGCCACTTGTTTGACGGTCAAGACTGCATAGGATTGTGCTTCTACCCATTTGGTGAAGTAGTCCGATGGCGACGAGGACAAAGCAATGCCCTTTAGTGCCTACCGGGTTGACTTTCCCGATGATGTCGATGCCCCAGGACGAGAAAGTCCAGGGTGATGTCATGGTGTATAAAAGGGATAGTGGTATATGTCGTATGTTGGCGAAGATTTGGCAGTTGTGGCAATGTTTGGCGTAGTTTCGGCGATCAGCTTCCATGGTGGTCCAGTAAGTAGCCTAACCGCATGATATTTCGGGTCATCATCATTGCGCTCATGTGAGAGCCGCATTCTCCGTCGTGGACCTCTCCCATGACTTTTTTGGCTTTTTTATGGTCAATACAAAGGAGAAGAATCCTTTGGGGTGTTGTTTTGTATAGTTGTTCTTGGCTTATCACGAATTGTGATACAAGTAAACGGACGGCTCTTTGTCCTCTTGTATCAAAGTTGGAGGTAATTCGTTTTCGGTTTTGTAGTTGAGGATGGCTTGGTATCAAGGTTCGGCATGGTTTTCCTCGTCGTTGTTGATGGCGCGGATGTGAGCTGGCTCGCTCTTTCTCTCGACACGTAGGGGCATCGACGTCATGTTGTCAGGTATGTTGACGAGCGCGGCAAGTTTTACCAGGGTATCCGCAAATTGATTTTCCTCTCGTGCACTACTACAAATCCAGGCAACTACAACGCCCCTTTAACAACGCTTATTCACGAAAATCACAATAGACGTTGTAGAATGTATGGCGCGAATTTTACTAACATTAATTACAACGGGTATGGTTATATAACCGTTGTTATAAGTTTTAACAACGAGTCAAACATGCACAACCGTTGTTAATAATTTGGTGCAAAATTGGCGCACAGTTAGTGAAAAGTAATCACAACGGTTATTTTTGAAACCCGTTGTTAAAACTTATTTAACAACGGTTGTTGTTTTACAACCATTGTTAAAATGTTCTAACAACGGTTTTTGTTTAACAACCGTTGTCAATACTTTCCATACTATAAACCACACAAACACAGATCAGCTACAGCCACAAAACACAAACCTTAACACAAACACAAACACAAACACAGACAAACACAAATAAACACAAAACACACACTTTCTCATCGTCTCTTTATCTCTTTCTCATCGTCGCTTTATCATCTCGTCGTCACTGTTGATTTCATCGTCTCTTACTTTCTCTAATTATCACGTAAATCTCGCCATCACTGTTGGTTTCATCGTCTTTCATCGTCATTATTTTCTTTTTCTAATTATTTCATTTGCATGTATGTGTTTTTATCGATCATTATGTTATTTCTCTAAGTATTATTCGCTTAATTAGCTAGTAAAACAAATTAAATAAAATAAAATAAAACAAAGAAGAAGCAAGATGATAGAGAGGAATGTGTGATAAACTTAATTAATTAATATATATATATATATATATATATATATATATATACATAAATTAAAAAAAAAAATTACATTAATAAAAATGCAATTCTTATATTTTCATAGAGAGTCTTATTCTCTTCTATGATATCTGTCCTCTCCTCCTTAGCTATTTGGAGGTTCCATTCAGCAGTTGCTATATCGTCATATAGCTGCAACTGCTGCTGCTCTGTCAAGCCATCTTTTTTGGCGTCCTTCAGTACGGATCGAGCATCCACAAGATAGCTCCTGAAACTGTCCTCAATGTGGAGCAACCGGCGGATGAAACTGTTGTTGTTCTTGATCATAGTAAGAGTCTTAAGGATGATAACATTCATTTTGTTGATGAAGTTTGGAGTTTGTTTGAAAGATTAATTAGGGTTTGGAGTTTGTTTTAGCAGTTAGGGTTTGGAGATAGTGAGATAATGGAATGGTGGTTGAGATAATGCATGTATTTATACTAAGTAATGTGTCGTTTAAGTTATTTTTTAATTAATATATGTTTAGGAAGTTGTGCCATAATCATCATCATATCTCTCTCTGCTGATTCAAATCTTATTATAACCCTTCTCATTCCATATTGTCCATTCATATTTGCACAGGGATGGAAGTAATAATGCATGCATCGGAATTATAACAGGCCGTAATTATGCATGCATCTAGTAATATTTAATTTAATTTTTTTTTTATTTTTGAAAAACAAACAACAACGGTTTTTGAGAAACAACCCGTTGTCTTTAGTTATAACAACGGTTTTGTATATTACAACCCGTTGTTATAACTTTCCCCCCAAAATTGATTCAAACTTTCCACAACGAGTTTTTATACTTAAAACCGTTGTTAATAGTTTTAACAACGGGTTCCTTAAGAAAACCAACCGTTGTTAAAACCTTTTACAACGGACGCTTTAACAACGTCCCCTTTTTTATATAGCAACGGTTTTTAACCGTTGTTATAGTCTGTATCTGTAGTAGCGGTGGCAAGTGGAAGTAGTCGACTTGGTCGAAGAATTCGGCCTCTTGATTGATTTTCGCTTGGTAGGGTGCTAAGTTGTCGCTTCGGATTTTCCATGATCTGGACACCTGATTAATGATGAGTGAGGAATCGCCGTGGACCCTCTGTCTCTTGATGCCAAGTGTTATGGCTGCTTGTAGGCCGATGAGGCATGCTTCATATTCGGCAGCATTGTTGGTGACGGCGAAGTCTAGTTTGACTGAGATCGGAACATGTTCTCCCTCTGGCGGTATTAGAAGGATTCCTACCCCCGAAAACTCTCAGATTTGATGCACCATCAAAATATAGGTCCCATGCGTCGGAGTCGGCACAAAGGATGTCTTCGTCAGGAAGTGACCATGTGTCGGTCGTTGAATCCTCGTTAACGGGATTCTCTGCTAGGAAATCAGCGACTGCCCTTCCCTTGATAACCTTGAGGGTTACGAACTTGAGATCAAATTCGGATAGCATGAGCGTCCATCTAGACAGCCTTCCATTTAGTACGGGTTTTTCGAAGATATATTTGACCGGGTCCATCTTGGAGTAGATGTGAACCGTGTAGATAAGAATGTAGTATCGCAGCTTCTTTGTTGACCATACTAGATCAAGGCATGGCTTTTTCAGTTGGGTGTACTTTGTCTCATACTCGATGAACTTTTTGCTGATGTAGTAGATGGCTCGTTCTTCGCCCTCAATTGTTTATGCTAGCATTGCTCCCATGTTTGTGTCGGTTACAGTCAGGTATAGGGATAAGGGTATTCCCTGTTGAGGTGGCATGAGGACAGGAGGTTTGGATAAGATTTTCTTTATCCTGTCGAAGGCCTTTTGACAGTCGTCGTCCCAATCGGTGTGATCGGAGGCACGAAGCTTCTTGAAGATTGGTTCAAAAATCATGATGAGCTTGGCTATGAAGCGGCTGATGTATTGAACTTGACCGAGAAATCCTTAAATCTCCTTCTCGTTCTTAGGCCGAGGCATTTGTTGAAGAGCTTTGATTTTGGCTGGATCAATCTCAATGCCTCTTTTGTTGACGACGTGTCCCAGGAGTTTTTCGGAAGTGATCCCGAATGCACACTTTTGAGGATTCAGTCTCATGTTATATTTCCGCAGACGAGCGAAGAATTTCTAAAGGGCCCTTATGTGGCCGTCCCGTTCTTTTGATTTGACGATCATGTCATAGACATACCTCCACCTCCTTGTGCATCGTATCATGTAGGAGTGTGGTGGCGGTTCTTTGGTAAGTTGCTCCGCCGTTGATGAGGCCGAAAGGTATGACTGTGTAGCAGTATATACCCGACTGTATAGTGAATACAGTTTTGTGCATGTCTTCCTCAGCCATTTTGATCTGGTTGTACCCAGCATACCCATTCATGAATGATAGTAGGGCGTGCTTAGGGGTATTGTCCACCAGGATGTCAACATGTGGCAAAGGGAAGTCGTCCTTTGGACATGCTTTGTTCAGATCCCTGAAGTCGACGCAAACCCAAATTCTTCCGTCTTTCTTGGGTACAGGAATAATGTTGGCCACCCAGTCAGAGTACTCAGATACTTTGATGAACCCACTCTTGAACTGCTTATCCACCTCTTCCTTGATTTTCGGGGCCCATTCAGGGCGCATTCGGCGCAACTTTTTCTTTATGGGTTTAGCTCCGGGTTTAATGGGTATCCTGTGCTCCGCAATCTCCCCGTCGATCCCAGGCATGTCTTTGTAGGACCAGGCGAACACGTCCTTGTATTCATTTAGGAGGTTAATCAACTACTGTCTTTCCGAGGGGTCAAGGGTTGTCGGTTTCTACGTTAATGGGCTCGGTCTCCTCAATGATGGGGGTCCTAGTTTCTCGTTTGTTAAATTCTTTGGCTAGGTGAGGTGGGTAGTTACTCAAGTCAAATTCCTCATAGTCGTTCAGAATTGCATTGCAGTTAAATTGAGACGAGTCAAAAACAGACTTAGCGTTCATTAAGTCGACTTGAGCGAAAAGCTCGGATAGGACAGACATATTATTGGCAGTCAAAGGTGACACGATGGAGGAGGTGGCCTCTGGAACTGAAAGATCATAGATCCATATTAGACTCTCTAATAAAAACAAATTATCTCATAATGTGTTATTTTAGTAATCTATGTAACATGCACGCTAATATAAAAGCATAATAAATAAAGATTAGGGAAATACAATTTCCGTACATTGATTTTGATGGTAATATGGGCACAATCTAGATCACCTATCTATATTATTCTTGTGCTAATAAAAGATGGATGATCCTCCTAGAACAAATCTTCAAATTAGAAGATCTCCTTCAATATGCACCCAAGAACAAAACCCAATAATTTAACAAGTATTAAGATACTTGTAAAATCTACCCTTGATAATATGTAAATAATACTAATACACTTAGTAGTTATTTTAGGTTACTAACTTCTTTGTAAAATGATTTCTTATTAGTTTTAGAGAGATAAACCAACTTTTTATTCACATGCAAAATATTTCAAGTAAGTAGTAAATAAAAGAACAAAATTGTTGGTCTATATGAGAGGGAGAGGACGCTTGGTAAGGGTGGAGTGTGGGAGAGATTTTGCTTTATTTTATGTCCAATTGTCATTGTGCATAAAATAGAACAAAAGTTTGATGGGATAGATCAAATTCATGAGTGTAATGATTATGTTTATAATCATCCATTTACACTCCATTTACACGGTTCAATGTCCCATTTACGGGTCCATATCGGTTCTTATATTTATCGCACAAATACGTATAATTTTACTTTAAACATCGTTTTACGTTTAAATGTTTCCCAATAAATTTTATCCAAAATACTCAGTAAATATAAGTGTACCGCTACATATATTATTTACGTACAAATATTAATCACATTAATCAATTAGTACTATTTTAGTGAATTAACAATTAATCAACTAAAACCCGTCTCATAAAATTTATTATTCAATTATCGCATAATTAAATAATAACTGTCGTGCCTCGAGTTCGCAACTCGAAATCTCTCTAAAAAGGATCGACTAACCTTTTAGTCAATAAATCAAGGGAGTAAATAAATTGTATCTCATACAATTAATTACTTGTCAATTAGGGTTTGTTCCCTTAGGTGTGACCGAAAGGGACCAATTGATCACCGCCGTCTCACGACAATAACGTCAAACTCTAGTCAACCAACCGTTATCGATTTATGTTAATTAACTGACGAGGATCAAATAATAAATATCCTGATGATATTTCTTTAATGAGATTTATTATATAAACGCACTATTGTGGAGGACACTAACTCCAACAATCTCCCACTTGTCCGACACAAGGTGTGCGCTACCAATTATCTTCTCCGTTTTAATCTCCTACTCAATGTAAGGTGTCTTTCAGGTCGCACTTGCACATGAACATATCGCGAGTGGTTTTCTCGATCAGGAGTGTGACTACTAGACCGGAAAAATCTCCCACAGATTACTTTCGAGCGTGGCCATGCATTTATAGTCACAACTCCTCGAATGGCCTTGAGATATAGTTACCCAACGAGGGTGGACAATTCATGTATGCCCTATATATCTTTGCCTAATACAGATCATTATCACTCAGAAGATGTCCTTTGGCCTTCTTTCACGGTACGACCTAGGACAAAAACCAAAGTCACTCGAAAACTGCACTGACTTAGATAATAGTCTCTACTCAAAAGAATCGACTCATAGGAACATCTTAGAGATCCCTGCCATGACCAGGAGTCTATAATAGAACTAAGGGACTCTCTAAATGGTCACTGTCCGGCAAAGTGTCGCACACTTTGTCTATGTAATCGACTAGTCATCATGTATGACCTCATGGTGTTGAACAACCATCAAGCGACTTACAATCTAGTCACTCCGAGACGTCACCTCATTAAGTGACTAGGGACAAAATACAATGTTCATCTTATTCACTTGAATAGTGTTCAACATTGTCTCCACAACTTATTCAGATAAACATGGTATTAAAAATTTAGTCGCCTAAATAAAAGATTCATAAATGAATGCTTAAACAATGAATGCGATTATCATATATATAAAAAGAGATACACTATCCAATTATTACATATCGATAATCAAAAGAAAATCCGGTACTCGTCTCAATGCCATTGCGACTACATGACAATCATGCTTAGCCTTTGAGAAAGGCTTGGTTAAAGGATCAGCAATATTATCATCTGTCCCAACCTTACAAATGTCTATTTCCTTCCTTTCTACATTATCTCTAATTACATGGTATTTCATTTCAATGTGTCTATATTTGTTACTAGACTTCGGCTTGAAAAATAGCCCCACTGTTATCACAATATAGAGTGATCGGATCTTTGGCAGAATGGACTACTCCTAGTCCCTCCATGAGTTGCCGAATCCAAACAGCTTCCTTTGCAGCCTCAGATGCTGCAAGGTACTCAGCCTCTGTTGTAGAATCCACGGTAACGCTTTGCTTGAAGCTCTTCCATCAAACAGCTCCTCCATTTAGCATAACACATAGCCAGATTGGGATTTTATATCATCCCGATCGGTTTGGAAACTTGCGTCCGTGTAACCTCTTACACGCAACTCAGTTTCTCCTCCAAACACTAAGAACAAATCCTTAGTCCTTCTCAAGTACTTAAGGATGTTCTTTACGGCTATCCAGTGACTCTCACCAGGCTTGGCTAGATAACGACTTGTCATGCTCAAGGCATACACGACATCGGGGCGAGTGCAAATCATAGCATACATGTGTTCAATCTCTTTAGGGGTAGAGGGAGACTGTGACTTGCTGAAAGTAATCCCTTGGCCCATAGGTAGAAATCCTCTCTTGAAGTCTTTTATATTGAATCGGTCAAGAACTTTGTCAATATAAGCTTCTTGCTAGTATCCTCTTGGACCTATCTCTATAGATCCGGATACCCAAGATTCGTTGTGCCTCTCCCAAGTCCTTCATCTGGAAGTGATTCCCTAGCCACTCCTTAACGGAAGTGAGCGATGGAATATCATTCCCGATGAGCAATATGTCATCCACATATAGGACAAGGAATGCAACCTTACTCCCACTAAACTTCATGTATAAACATGGCTCTTCAAGACCTCTAGTGAAACCATATTATTTAATAACATGATCAAAGCGATGATTCAAACTCCGAGATGCTTGCTTAAGGCCATAGATGGACTTCTTGAGCTTACACACCTTCTTAGGGTTAGATGTATCCACAAAACCTTCAGGTTGTATCATGTACACTTCCTCTTCTAGAATCTCATTCAAGAAGGCGGTTTTGACATCCATTTGCCAAATCTTATAATCATGAAATGCGGCAACCGCTAATATTATCATAATGGACCGAACCATAGCGACTGGAGCGAAGGTTTCGTCATAGTGTAAACCATGAACTTGGGTTAAACCTTTTGCCATCAATCTAGCTTTGTAAACATCTATATGTTTATCCACGCCGAGTTTAATTTTATATATCCATTTACACTGAAGAGGTCTCACTCCCTCAGGTAAATCCACCAAGTCCCATACTTGGTTCTCATACATGGAATCCATTTCGGACCGCATGGCTTCTAGCCAAAGCAAGGAGTCAGGACTAGACATGGCCGATTTGTAGGTAGGGGGTTCGTCACTTTCCAAAAGTAACAAAACACCATCCTCTTCGATGTTACCAAGGTAGCGGTCAGGTGGATTAGAAATCCTACTTGAAATTATAGGAACGATCAACGTTGGAGAGGAGGAGGGAACGTTATCCTCCACGTTCTCCTCTACTTCATTCTCGGTTTGTGGCTCTCGAACTTCGTCAAGTTCAAATTGTCTCCCACTCTGTCTTCTAGAAATAAATTCTTTTTCTAGGAAGACGGCATCACGATCCACAAACACTTTATTCACGTTTTTATTGTATAAGTAATAGCCACGTGTTTGCCTTAGATATCCTACGAAAAGACATTTGTCAGACTTGGGTGCAAGTTTATTGTCAGACTTAATCTTGACATATGCTTCACAACCCCAAATGCGCATGAATGACAAATGAGGGACTTTCCTTGTCCATATCTCATATGGAGTCTTATCGGCCGCTTTAGTTGGGTTTCGATTTAGTGAAAATACTACAGACAAGAGGGCAAACCCCAAAATGAATCAGGAAGCTCGGTAAGACTCATCATAGACCGAACCATATCTAATAAAGTTTGATTTCTCTTTTCGACCACACCATTTAATTGTGGTGTGCCAGGAGGAGTCCATTGTGATACTATACCACAATCTTTTAGGTGTAAATCAAATTCAGAATTTAGGTATTCACCACCATGATCGGATCGTAAGGTCTTAATCCTTTTATCCAATTGGTTCTCTACTTCATTCTGAAACTCCTTGAACTTGTTAAAAGCTTCACTTTTATTCTTCATTAAGTAGATATACCCATATCTACTCAAGTCATCAGTAAAAGTAATGAAGTAGTGAAAACCTCCTCTGGCGGTGATGGTTAATGTTCCACACACATCCGTATGTATGAGAGCCAAAACCTCACTAGCTCATGTCCCTTTTCCCGCAAAAGGTGCATGAGTCATCTTGCATAAAAGGCAAGACTTCCATATACCATAAGATTCGAAATCAAATGATTTGAGCACTTTTGATGAAGCAAGTCTCTTAATGCGTCTTTCGTTTATGTGACATAAACGACAAGGCCAAAGGTAGGATTTATTTGGATCACCCATTTTGAGCTTTTTAACTTCCACATGATAAACGTCATTAACATCATTTAAAACATAAATGCCTCCAATTGAAATGGCCTTGCCATAAACCACATCATTCAATGAAAAAGTACAACTATTGTCCTTAATCATAAAACAAAAGCCTTCCGCATCTAACGCGGAAATGGAGATGATATTCTAGGCTAAAGTTGGTATAAAATAACACTTATTTAGATACAACTCTAGACCACTAGCTAAAGTGAGCACATAGGTCCCCACGGAAACGGCCGCTACTCTAGTTCCATTGCCCATGCGGAGACCCACATCACCTTTTGCTAGTGCTTGCACGTCCCTTAAACCATGCAAATGATTAGAAAGGTGAGAGCCACATCCAGTATCTAGTACCCAAGTGGAAGTGCAAGCATAATTAACGTATATCACATAGAGAGAGGTAATCATACCAATAGGCGTCACATGCCCTTCCTTGATATCCTCTAAGTATTTGGGGCAACTCCTCCTATAATGCCCCTTCCCATTACAATGGAAACATTCGGTCTTGGAGAGTTTGAAATTTTTTGCCTTGGGTTTGCCATTCTCAACGGCTTTCCCCTTTCCCTTGTCTTGTTTCTTTGCCGATTTCTTGAATTGTGACTTTTCCTTCCCCTTTCCCTTTTTAACTCCAAGGGACATGTTCTTTAACTTCATGGTTAGAACATCCCCTTTTTCACTCCCACTAGCTTCCATATCCCTCTCCGCTTGGGTGAGGAGTGCGTGAATTTCAAGATAACTCTTATCCATGCCATTCATGTTATAGTTTACCCTAAAGTGGGCAAACTTGGAAGGAAGTGAGTGGAGGATATGATCCACTACAAGAGTCTTAGGAATCTTACACCCTAGACGCTCTAGGATGTCGACATATTCGACCATTTTTAGCACATGGGGACCAACCTTTTGGCCCCTCTCAAGCTTTGCTTCACAGAAGCGTACCGCCGCTTCGTATTGGCGGACTTTTGGTGTTTCACAAACATAGTATTCATACGAGTGAATATCTCATACACATTCAAGGAAATGCAAGAAAGCTTGAGATTTGGGGACATCGACCATATCAACACATTTTTGATATCATTCGACATCCTCACATGGTCATGATAGGCGGTCCGCACCGCTGATGAAGCCCTTGGACCGGGCTCGATTGGAGGGGCATCGGTCAAGTAAGTGAGCACGTTGTCGAACAACGCGGCACTTTTGATGTTGGATTCCCATTCAAGAAAATTACTACCGTCATATTTTAAGATACATTTCCATTATGGACCTTAGCCATGAATCTCTGCCTAGTGTAGTAGTTGATAGAGTTGATGAAGTTGCCGTTGCGAATTAAAATGCTACAACAAATAAGGAAAAATTAACATTCATTGTTTTAAAATTACTTGTGAAAACATATTTAACAAGTTTTAACATTTATATAATGATCTCCTACTAAATTATATAAATGATTCCAAGACCCGTTGTTAAACAAAAATGAGCATCGCTTGGGCGAAACATCTCATAATCGTGTAAATTCGGTAAGTCAACGGTTGACTAATTCTACCTCTAGAACTCATGGTTGGCGAATTTCCTTAAATCCATCTACTAGCCCCGGAATACAAGATCGTCTTATACCTCATTGAGTCCAACCAACTTTGGTGCGTGATAACCGTTTACCACCCTACTTACCCGAGGTAAAAAGAGAACACCCCGTGTGGGCGAGTGTGGCTTTAATGAACTAAGTCGGTGAATGTAAATGACGTGAATTGACAACCGCGAAAATAGAATGCATGTGAATGGCGATTTTGGCATGCGCGGAAAAACAAAAAGCAAGCAAGCATATGAATAATCCTAGTATGGCCTCCTAGTTAATAAAAACTAGACTATTACATATCGGAAATAAACTCCTTGGTCTCTTGCCTCTTCATTCCAAAAGTGGCTCCTTCTTGTGGGATTTGGAACACCTTTCCAAAAATAGACTCCGTCTCGATGTAAATCCGTCTTTTGGAAACGCCGGTAAAAATAACTATTACAATTAAATTACATAACTATTCGTATTATACATTAATTAATAAAATAAATAAAACTATTAATTAATTACAAACCGACGATACGAGATCGTATTTAAATTACAAATAAATCGCTATTCCCATTCATTTCGGGTAATAACGATTAAAATAAACTAGGTCATACTAGGTACAACAAAATAAATACTTTAATTAAATGACAATCATTCATTCAACATAAATAAATATGCTTAAAATGCTGTAAAATGATGGCAAAATCGCCCTATCTTACAATCGTTGGTATCTTGCTCGGTTTGTGGATTTAATCGATTTTTAACTTGTTAAGAATCAATAATTAACACTTAAATCTCATTTAAGTCCAAACTAATTATCCAAACTGTTTTGAAACTCAATATTTATTCCTCACTAATTTGATGATGAATAACTAGTTTGATTTGGTGATATTTCCTAATTTAATCGGTAAAATCATAACTTTTAAGTAATAAATCAAAAATAATTGAAAATATTACCAAAAATGAAACAAAAAACTTTGAGTATTCTGGAACACTCCCAAGAACACCAAAATGTCAGAAAAAATGCCCAAAAATTTATGATAAATTTTATGAAAAAAAAGATAGATATTTATCGGTTTTTAACCACTAAAACCAATAAACATCAAACCAAGATGAAATCACATTTTAAATTTCACTTTTAACTTTTAAATCATATTTTTAAATGTACATAAATTTATCAATGACAGGAACAAATTTTTCAAATATATGATTAATTTAATTCACTTTTATCGATTTTTATCTCATAAAATCAATAAACATGCAAAACTTCAAACCAACCTTCGAAATTTTACAAATAATATGTAGAAAATATATATGAAATAATATAAAATTTTTATTACCCGAATCAACCTTTAACTATTTTTAGTTAACTCTTAACCAAAATACGGCATTTTTGACTCGATTTTCTACAAAAATCATTAAAAGTAGCAAACTAACTTCACAAATCACCAAATTTTACCACAAACCTTTTAAGATCATGCCCAAAAATTTTCGTGCTAAAACCTCTTCTAACACAATATTTGAATTTACTAAATTATCTCATAATTTGTTTAATATGCTTAAAATCAACATGCAAATTACAAGCCTTGCTCTGATACAACTTGAAAGATTATAGATCCACATTAGACTCTCTAATAAAAATAAATTATCTCATAATATATTATTTTAGTGATCTATGTAACATGCATGCTAATATAAAAACATAATAAATAAAGATTAAGGAAATACAATTTCATTACATTGATTTTGATGGTAATATGGGCACAATCTAGATCACCTATCTAGATTATTCTTGTGCTAATAAAGATGGATGATCCTCCTAGAACAAATCTTCAAATTAGAAGATCTCCTTCAATATGCACCTAAGAACAAAGCCCAATAATTTAATAAGTATTAACTAGATACTTGTTAAATCTACCCTTGATAATATGTAAATAATATTAATACACTTAGTAGTTATTTTAGATTAATAACTTCTTAGTAAAATGATTTCTTTTTACTTTTAGAGATCTAAACCAACTTTTTATTCACATGTAAAATATGCCAAGTAAATAGTAAATAAAGGAACAAAATTGTTGGTCTATATGGGAGGGAGAGGACGGTTGGTAAGGATGGAGTGTGGGAGAGATTTTGCTTTATTTTATGTCCAATTGTCATTGTGCATAAAATAGAACAAAAGTTTGATGGGATAGATCAAAGTCATTAGTATAATGATTATGTTTATATCATCCATTTACAGTCCATTTACACGGTCCAGTGTCCTATTTATGGGTCCATATCGGTTCTTATATTTGTCGCACAAATACGTGTAATTTTATTTTAAACATCGTTTTATGTTTAAATGCTTCCCAATAAATTTTGTCCAAAACACTCCGTAAATATCTGTGTACCTCTACATATATCATTTACGTATTAATATTAATCACATTAATCAATTACTACTATTTTAGTGAATTAACAATTAATTAACAAAAACCCGTCTCCTAAAATTTATTATTCAATTATTGCATAATTAAATAATAACTGTCGCGCCTCGAGTTCGCAACTCGAAATCTCTCTAAAAAGGATCGACTAACCTTTTAGTCAATATATCAAGGGACTAAATAAATTGTATCTCATACAATTAATTATTTGTCAATTGGGGTTCGTTCCTTTAGGTGTGACCGAAAGAGGTCAGTTGATAACCGCCGTCTCACGACAATAACGTCAAACTCTAGTCAGCCAACCGTTATCGATTTACGTTAATCAACTGACGAGGGTCAAATAATGAATATCCTGATGATATTCCTTTAATGAGATTTATCATGTAAACGCACTATTGTGGAGGACACTAACTCCAACAGGAACAAGCTCCAAGTTGCTACCTTCCATGGGAGTGGGGATGACCCTAGTTGATTCAGCCTCTGAAGCAGCCACAAGTTTGTGATAAAACAGTGGAAAGGGGACCTTGATTGGGACATAAGGAGTGCTAGGAGCTAAGACAGACTCTGACTCAGACTCAGACTCTTCTTCACTTCCCTCTTTGAACATAGGGGGTTCTCCGGTTGTAATCTTGAGGACGCGGCCTTGACGATTGTTCCATTTGACAGTTTTCCTTCAACCTTGTGTAGCTTTCTCTGGGTCAGTATCAGAGATTAATTAGGTGGGATCAAACTGGTTGTCCTTTAGAGCAATGTTGATGATGTCCTCATAGCCGAGGTGCTTGATGTTATCCTCCCCGAAGAGAAGACTGGCGGCTTGTCCGTCCAGGCGCGAGGTCGACTTAGATTTGGTCGATGTAGCTTTGGTGTTGTCGGGGATGAAGTAACAGTCTTGAAAGACTTCTACGCCCTGGTGTCTGACCTTGGCTACGGAATCATAGATCGGCTGAGGAAAGTCGTGCTAGAGCTCGGATTCTCCCTCGGGGACGAAGTATCCATTGAGAGTTAAATTATCGGAACAGAGGATGACTCTGTGCTTCTTGCGCTTCCGTATTTGGAGGTTCATATCTTGGATGTCTTCATCGGTAGGTTCATAGCCTAGCCCGAAGTGGATGTTAGGGACCTTAGCCTATTTCAATGGAGGCAAGGTGCTCTTCAGCGGAATGAGGAGTAGACCCGGGAAATAACCCGGCGCATCAGAATGCGGTTGACTGTGAGGTTGGAGAACGGGTCACAATCGAAAGGTGCTTATTCACCGGTTAGGCATTCACAGCTTGGAATTCCCACATTTCGTTGTCGTCCTCCTCAATGGCTTGGGAGGTTATTCCCTTTTTCATGATAGCCTTGATCGGGGAAGCGGGAATTGTGAATTTCTTCCCGTTAAAAGGGACCATAATTTTCTGATGAAGGGTTGAGGTAACGACCTTGACGGCATGAATCCAGAGGCACCCCAGAAGCATGTTAAGGAGGCGACAATGTCGACTACCTGAAAATTGGTTTGTCTTTCTAAGGGTCCAGTTGCAATGGTTAGGGCGATGAGCCCCGCAACCTTAAGACGAGTGCTTTCATAGGCGCGTACTGCTTGATTGGTTGGGACCAAATCAGTTTCTTTGATACCCAGTTTATGAGTCGTCTTGAGGGGAATGACATAAACCGCAGATCTGTCATCCACTAGAACCATCCGTTATCCACTAGAACCATAGGCACATTCTTTTTGAGGCATTGTACGGTGAGGTATAGGGCCAGGTTATGCTTGGCTCCGAAGAGAGGGATATCCTCATCAGAGAAGATGACCTGGTTGTTCAGGTCGGGGACATCCCTTATCATGTGTGTACCACTTCTTTAGGAGAGGAGGTAGAGGGAACTAAGGCTTGTAGTAGAGCTTGCCGATGTTAGAAGGATGTAGCAATCAGTTGCCAAATTGAAATTTCGGCTTTTGCTTTTTGCAGTTGTTTGAGGATCGAATTTTTGGGAGCCTTGGGTTGGGTGCCCGCATCCGGGACAACCTGGTCATTCGTTGTTGGAATGACTGTTGAATTGTTCGGGTTTCGGTAGGGGTGTCCGGACCGGGTAATATGGCCGATCTCTTTTGCTTGTTTCCCCTTTCCCGGAACCATATAGACATCCTCCGCATCGTCTCTCCAGATACTA
Organism: Silene latifolia; assembly: GCF_048544455.1. Lineage (NCBI taxonomy): Eukaryota > Viridiplantae > Streptophyta > Magnoliopsida > Caryophyllales > Caryophyllaceae > Silene > Silene latifolia. The sequence continues at coordinate 38,691,182 of NC_133527.1, read as the reverse complement.
TTGATTTCGGGATCTTGAGGGTACCGTGGAGGGGTATTCCGTGGTGGGTAGTTTTTGTGAGGGAAGTTTTTGTGAGGGTAATTTTTGTGAGGTTGATTATGGTGGGGTGCATGCCAGAACGGTCGCGGGAGCAATCCTTCTCGGTGAGGGTAGTTTCGGGCGTTTGGAGGACCCTCCCTCGGGCGCGGTGTTGGTGTTGGTGGGTTGAAAATAAACCGAGGGTAAGCGTCATCGAGTCGAGTAATCCTTTCTGAGAGACTGGCTATACCCTCCTCAACTTGTTGGAACATGGCGAACATGATTGCAACGCTGAATAAGAATACCCCGTCCAAGGCATCCTTCTCCAAGGTGTTCACCTAGTCATCAATTGGTAAGATGAGGTGTGAGCAATCTAAGGTTGGCTCGTTATCAGAGATAGCATGGATTCCCAAGGGGTTTGTCTTGTTGTTTAGTTTTATTGGTAGAGGCAAAGGTAATTCCCCTTTCTCGATCATGTCTTGAATGTTGTGTTTGAGCTTGAAGCAGGCTTTTGTGTCATGACCTTTCCCTTGGTGGTATTAGCAGTAGGCATTAGGATTCCAGAAACGAGTTTTCTTAGCCTCAGATGGATCCGGAGTGGGTCCAATTGGTTGTAGTTTCCCTTCGTCCATAAGTCTTTTTAGGGCGCTTGCATAAGTTGAGCTCAGGTTGGTGAATACTCTTTGAGGGCGCTCACCTCTTTTCGCGGTTGCTCGGGGAAGTTGACCTCATCGATTCTCTTTGTTTGTATATAGGGGCGAGACCCGGTTGATGTAGATCCCTGATAGCCTCTACCGGTAGTTTTGGCTAGGACACCCTTGCGGAGGCCGTATTCGATGTGGGTTCCAAGGATTTGCAGATCCTGGAATGTTTTGATGTTTTGATATCTTAGCAAGTTGGCATAAATCGGGCAGAGATTGTTGACAAATTTCTCTACCAAAGCTGATTCACTCGGCTTACTGACCAATTGAGTGCTTACCCTCCTCCAACGGGTTAGGAATTCTCTGAATCCTTCCTTATCGTTCTGAGTCAGGACCTCAAGAGTATGGGTGTTAGCCTGGATTTCGACATTTTCGGCATACTGTTTAGCAAATTCAACTGCGACTTCGTCCCATGTAGTAAGGTTCTTCGGGTCGAGGGAGTAGTAGGACTGGCGAGGGATCAGTTCTAGGGATGATGGAAAGATCCGAGTGAAGAGTTCATGTTTGACCCCCTTTATGGCCATGTAGTCTTTGAAGGCCCGAATGTGATTGAGTGGTTCCTCCACTCCCTTGAATTTGGGTACATCACTCAGGGTAAAGTTGTCGGCTAGCTTGTCCCCAACGGATTCGAATCTTCGATTGTTTTGGAGGTGGAAGTTGTTACCCCGGGTTAGGAGTTGTTCTTCCAAGAGTTTGAGCCTTTTCTCAGTTTCAGTCAAAGACCGAGTGTTGTGTTCTCCAATTTCCTTGATTTCCATGGTGTCGATACACGTCTCGACAAGGTCCAGGCTGACTTTAAGAGCAATGAGCAGTTGTAACATCTCTGTTGTCATTGTTGTTGTTGGACGAAGCTGAAGACAGGGCCATGGTTCTGAGGCAGAAAAATGGCTCACATTACATCTCAATCCGACATGGTTTAATGACTAAACGCAGACAACATGAAGGACGGAACAAAGATCGGACTCAATAAGACGAAGTATTCCGTGCGTGGTGCCTCGGTGCTGCCTCGATTTATAATGTGACGGTATTGACCGAACTTTGACTCGCGTTCAACGTAGCGGTGTGACACCGTTGGACGAGTCTTGTGGTGAGACGACTCATAAGTAAAGACCCATACGTACGCTTGCTTCAACTCGATAGAAACGAGGCAAAATTGTAATGGTGGACTGAAGTTTTCGAAAATAGAGATTTTCAAAAAGATTTGTTTATTGGTTTATGGACGACTTCCGAAAAATAGGGATCTCCTGAAAGTCGGTCAGTTGAAGAGTCGTTTTAAGTTTATTTTCAAAAGACGGTTTGAGTTTGAGTCGGCTCGGAAAATAATGTACTATTTTCGGAGACGGTTTTTTGAAATTCAAAATTGTATGTTTTGAAAATCGGGTTTTGGAATGTTTGAGAAGGTCTCAAGGACGGTGTATGTTCCTCGGGATTTTTAAAATGTCTCAAAAAAGGGGTGTGTGCCTTTCTTGGGTTTTGAAAGAGCCAATGTCGGCGCGAGACGGGTTAAAATCCGTGTCTTGACGCGGCGATTATAACGGCGTAAAAAAGGTGTTTTGAAATGGTTGTAGAAAATCGGGTTTGAAAATCGTCATTACGACGGCCTAGAAAGGCGTGTTTGAAATGGTTGTAGAAAACCGGGTTTGAAAATCGTTATTACGACGGCCTAGAAAGGCGTGTTATTTTAAAATGCAACGGTCGGCGAAAGACCGAGGTTTGAAATGGCCATTATAACCGCGCAAAAAGGTATTTTTCAAATGACACGGAAAGACTTATGATCACATAACACATAAGAAATCACAGTTTCATTATATTATACATAATGCTGACACGAGTTTTGACGTAAAAGGGTGGGTTACACACCAAGCAATCAAACCCCGATTTTCGAGAGGGATACCAATCTAAACAAAATGTGTAAGGAGGGTGCCCTAGCCTCGTGCTCGAAGGTGATGAAAGCTCTTTGACGAAACAGAAATGTGTAACGTCAATGACATGCTTGACTCAATCGGGATTCAAAACGCGGGGATGAGAAAACTTATGCCAACGAGACGAGCCAATTGGTCGAAAAGGGTTAGGTTGTGGGCTCGGACAAGGAACCCGACTATGACCGTAATATCAATTAATGCATTTCAACCAAGACCTCGTTTGAGTCTCACCATCTAGGGATCACAAAGACACAAGTGTCCTAGTTTTTTCCAGCGGAGTCGCCAATCTATGCACCTGGGCCACAAGCCGGTCTGCGGGCACGAGCCACACCTACCAATTTGTATTCACGGGCCACCTGCACGTCAAGCCAATATGTGGACATGAAGCGGTCTTTTGAAAGCCACGCTCGGCGGCGTAAAAATGCTTTCGACCGGATCGTTTTAGATCGGACGGTTTCGTTTTGGCAAGGGTCTCGAAACGATGCAAGAGATGTTCGGAGTCGTCACCAAGAATTTGTGGGATGCTTGGAACCCGTTCGAATTCACTTTATACCTAGGTCAACCATGGCAAAAAGCGGTGTTTGACATAGGTACTAAAGATAAGGAATCGTCCCTCTTTAGCATCTTATCTCTAGAATAACACTCGTACGCCCTGGATAAGGTTGTCCACTATCCAAAGTTTCTAAGTAAGAGGTGAAGGTACATATTGGGAAACCCTTTAATCGGACATCCAATCCCGCCCGCGGTAGCTGCCTCTACTGATCAATCTTGGTTGGTTAAATGCAAAAGTTGATAAAACGGGTAAATACATGAATGCGCATCCGCAAGTTTGAACCTAACATGTGAGCTTTCTATGTCGGTTGTTTAATCCAAGTATCAAGTATTTGATGTCATGTTGGATTTAATGTTGATTTGCATGCAAGACGGAAACTAAACATCCATTTACCGAGTTAGGTTCATTGTGCATAACGTGATCCATTTGTCTTAGTAAGACGTTTTGTAAATATGACGTAAAATGGACAGATTTGTCATCTGATCTGTCCTGTATTCAGGTTAACTGAAGTCGGGATCGTCCTAGGCAAATGCTGAAAGAAAACAGACCCTGCATCAGGCAGCCCATATAGGCGCGAGCCATCAGGCGATGCAAGTAGATATGTCCTGGTTTAAAATGGAAAAAAAAGGAGTGGCCTATTTAGGCACGGGTCAACAGACGATGGAAGAACGTCTTCTGACCATTGAAAAAGTTCGTAAAATGGATTGAAAGGAGAGTGTTTGAACCGGTCTTGATTTAAAAAAGCCGTTTAGGCCGCTTTTGTGTTGATATGAAGAACGAGACTTGAATAATCGTCATTGTTTTGACAATATTCGATGTCGGGTTCGGTTTTGCAAGCTTGACATGAATAGTTTTGAAAACGATTATGAACTAATTGTTTTAAATTTACTTGCTTGTAATTAGTCAATGCTTATCATCGTACTCGGGTTAAAATCCGACATGGTATGTAGAACCAAGGATGATTTTGTGTTTATGACTAATGCATTTGTTTTGAAAATGTAAAGAAATGAAATAAAAGGTTTTAAGATACCTTTTAAGATGTAATTAACCAAATATTATCACCGAAACACGGATTAAACCGTCATGGTATTAGGAATCAAGGGTGAGAAATGTTTCATGGTTAAAAGTTTGTCATAAAAAATGTTTTGAAACATTTGAAATGATAAAAACCGATTACAAATATGAGATGAAAACAAAAGGGGAAGAAGAGACCAAACTAGGGATGGTAGTGGGTCGGGGACCCGACCCAGACCCTTCGGGTCCGACCCTAATGGGTCGGGTCTAGGTCTGAATTTTTGAGGCCCGATTAGGTATGGGTCGGGTATGGGTCTAAGATAAATATTTTGGGGTCGGGTTTGGGTCCGACTTATGGGACCCGGACCCGACCCTAGACCCATCCAATTTAAAAAAAAAAAATTAACTTAACAAACACACCGTAAACTTGTATCACTTGACAAGTCCGACACCTCTTTAACCTCCCAATCTCTTTCTTAAATCACTTTTATTGACTTCTCCATCTTCCCTCTCCCTTTGTTTCTGAATTCTGGTCTTCATCCATCATTGTCAGACGATCTCTAGATTTCACTTCCTTCTACTCTACGTTTAGCATCCTTTGCTGCGTTTCATTCAACCTTTAATGTCGTTTCCGCCTTATGTTTCTCTTTTTGATTCCGATTAATTTGTCAATAGTAAGTTGTCTTAAGGTAATTTGGTTTCGATTTGTGTATTAAACTTATTTGATTTGATTTAAGGCTAATTTATTGTTCAATTAAGTTTAGTCATATTGATTTAATTTTAAGGTTTGTTATTCAATTAATTTTAATACTAATTTGTGCAATATACTTTGTTTTTTATGCAAGATTTGTACAGTATACTACTGGCATTGAAGATGTGTTTGGTATAATTATTTGCCCAGTGAAAGATTAAACTTTCAGCTTTCATGGAACTGAAAAAAAGCTAAAAATGGCCATCTTACCCTCAGACCCAAGGGTAGACCCGAACCTGACCCAGGCCCTAATGGGTCGGGTATGGGTCTGATGATTTTAGACTCTATAGGGTCTGGGTCGGGTAAGGGTCCAGGATTAGAGTGACGGGTCCGGGTCTGGGTCTTACTGGACCCGACCCAGACTCGACCCATTGCCATCCCTAGATCAAACACGGTTGGATTTAGGCTGAGAGGGCCTTTAGGCGCGAGCCTGGTTGCTATACAAGCAGCCCCCGCCTCAACTAAAAATTCGATTTTGGCTCTCATATTTGGACCATGTTATGCATGTTTTAGCATGTTATTATCATGAAACAAATGAAAAACATGATAGAAGATGACTTTTACACCCTCATACTTACATGCTAGGCTTGAGACGAGAAATCGACGAAAGTGTATCAACTTGTTTGGTTGGAAAACTCGGTTTGAAAACCGTTTTAGCAATGTAAAAAGAGTGTTTTAAGCTTAGTGATAGCATAGTTGGTCGAGATGGTCGGTCAAGTGATTTAATGCACGATGACGGTACCAAACAATGTGTAAGGCCTGTGTTTTCGTTCGGTAGGTCGGAAACACGTGCCCGTTTGTGACTTGAGAAGTCGAGTCTAGAATTTTAAGAGAGAGATGAGGGGGCGGACACTCGCGTAACTCTCAAATGGTGGCATTTGGGGATATTTATAGGAAAACGGGTGGTTGTGTACGTTTAGAGTAACGTGGCCGCATGGGCTGCTGGAAGAGGCGCGAGCCATTATGCGGGTCTTCGAGGTGTCTTGTCACTATCACGCAAGTGTAATTATGATTTGTTCTATCCAAGGTTTTGCATGAACTTGATTTGTACTTGACCATTAAAGATTCCGGGAAACCTTACCATAGAAGTCTTTGAAAAGTTTGTTTTTTTGTGTTTGACTCGGTTTGACTCGTTGTTGGAGTCGGGATTTGAATTTTTGAGACGGTTTTTGGTCCAGTGTCGGTTTTGACTCTAATTAGTGTCATTATGACCATGTCGTCATGCATTAAATACTCCAGGTACTTTTGAAAAGTTTTGAAATGTTTAATTTTCGAAATCGTTTTAAGTTTTCCGACGTATAGTTGTACAAAATTGTTGATCAAACACTGCGATTCCTAAGCATGTTGTAGTCCGATAATCATCATGTGTTTGTTGGAGACTCGACAGATATTGGGTATTTGCAAACATACATTTAAACAAAATTGCTTCTATCCTAATTCAACATGCATCAACACCAACTACTACTAATTAAGCTAATTAAACAAAAAAAATAATTAAAAGGAGATTTAAAAATACCTAATTAACTTCACTAATAATTAAAAAGAAAGGATGAGAAAGAAGGTGAAGGCAGCAGTGGGTGGCCGGCGGCGGTGGAAGGCGGCAACAACCTATACAAAGAAAAACAATAAAGATAAGACAAGGAAAAGGAAAAGAAAAAGGAAAAGGATAAAGGATAAAGAAGAGAGAAAGGACATACCTGGCGCGGAGATGACGGTGGTCGGAAGGAGAAGAGGGTGGTGGTGGTTATGGTGGTGTCGGATTTAGGGTTAGGTTTTGGGGGGAAAATTGAATTGGGGAAAAACTTGTGCGATAGAAGAATGATGAGTTGTTCCCATGTTTTTTTTATTTAAGAATACTCCTGGCGAAATTTCCATCAGGAAAGTCAACATTCTGTTGTCTTTCCTGACGGAAATTTCGTCAGGAGTGTTCAAAAACACGGGATCCTGATGGTTTTTCCTTCAGGACTTTGCTTTCAATTATTGGACAAAAGCCAATAATTGAAGGGAAAGTCCTGACGGAAAAGCCTTCAGGATCCCTTGTTTTTTAATACTACTGAAGGAATTTCCGTCTGGAAAGTCAATATTCTGTTGACTTTCCTGACTGAAATTCCGTCAGGAGTATTCAAAAACAAGGGATCCTGATGGTTATTCCGTCGGGACTTTCCTTCAATTATTGGCTTTTGTCCAATAATTGAAAGAAAAGTCCTGACGGTTTGTCCATCAGGATCTTATCTTATCTGATGGTAATTCCGTTAGGACTAGTGAATGTCAGATGGAGATTTCGTAAGGATGTATTGGCGTCGTTGCTTTTTTGAGCGCGCCAGTAACCTGTGATGAATTCTGACAAGATTTCCGTCATTATTTAATTACTGACGGAAATCCCGTCACTATTCCGTCAGTTTTCTTAATTATCTTACGGATTTTAAATTCCGTTAGAATTTTCGTCAGTTTTCCGTGTTTTTTTTGTAATGTTCAATACTCTGCTAATAGTTGTTGATTATACCGTTGTTGCTTTAATGACATTACATTTGTATGTAGGTTTTCTTTACTCAACCATCGGTTGACCAATGTTTTTTATGTAAATTGTCACCCAAACTATTCAGTTTAATGACCTGTGATGAACTATTTGTTATTTCCGTTCAAATGGGGAGCAGTTTGAGTAGCAGGTTATGATTTGTAAGCTAGTTGTTGTTGCTGCATGACATGGGGGGTGACAGTGTGGACAGACCGAGTCTTGGCCAGTTTTATTAAACTTATCACCTAGCGATGACAACGTTTAATTCAATTATTATTTAATCAGTATTGGCTTATCTAATAAAGCAATTTAAGACAGTTAATCAGCTTTGATGTAATTCATTTAAAGTACCTTGTATTATTTATCATTGTTATTCACTTCCTCGGGCTATCGAGATGGTTACAGTCTCATTTAACTGAGAATGCCTGCTAAAGACTATTGGTTAAACGAGGGTGTTGTAAAACTAGCCAAACCTTGGGCACCCAAACTAAAAATGTGTTTAAACCCGAGGTACCAAAACTGGAAAAACTCAAACCGGGGATGATTATAGGATTTGCATTGATAGATGGGGTGCGGAAAAAAAATTTACAACGAAAAATCGAATTATACATTAAAATCTTATTTAATCGAGCAAAATATATGGTGAAAGAACATTAAAAAAACTCATTCAATTGAAGCAGGATTGAACCCATGGCCTCATAAGGTAAGAAAAAGTTATCACTAACCACTAGACCATTATAATTGATATACATTTTTACCAATCAAATTTGTATTTATTTTTGAAAAAGGGAATGTAGATGCATTCTTTGTACCGCCATCAGAATCGCCACTGACTCGAACTGCACGCACCCAAATTTGGCCATTGGCCAAACTTGGGCCACCTTAATTGAAAATTTTCCTTATTATTGTATAGATATTATTGAAAAGAGGTTACAAGGATTAATTTATGCATTCAAAAAAAACCTAAATCCACCACTAAGGCTAAACTCAATATTTTTTTGTAACAAAATGTTAGTACATTGAAAGCGTCTTTTTAATTTACAAAGATATATAGAAATCTTCTATTTATCTTTATTCGAAAGGTTCTTTTTGGCCTACTCTTAAATTTCCATATATAGTTCAAAAAAATATAAATTAATCACATAAAATGAAATGGAAATCACCATCAAATCAACACTTTCTCAATCAGCTTGAGTACACAATTACAATAATACCCTCCAAATGTGATCCGATCTTTCATATACTAAGACTGATCAATTTAAAACCAGATCATATTTACTAATTTATAGAATTATAGAATATATAAACCACAAATAATGTAGTGATGCATAATATTCCTTGAAAAATGTCAACGTGGAGATGTAGAAATTCAATCATTGTGGAAAACACACGAACACACAAAAAGGAAACCAAAAGGCAAAATCACAAAGACGTAAAAGGACAATTGCATGATTGTTTCTTTTGCATGGTACACCAAATATACCATGCAAACCTTATCTTAAAATTAATAATTCATTGGTTATGCTCATTTTGTACTTCTAATCATTCTTTACAATTATTACTATAACCTATCACAAAGGGTTTACAACTTATCTAATCTTCAACCAAAGACACATCAAAGTTTGTTTGCCCTTAAATTATTAAGGCTCAAAAGTCTATCCTTGGCTTTATTTTTTTGAGATTATCTTTGCCATTAATTTGTTGAGGACTTCATTTAATGATGTCGAGCACTTCATTTATGTGAAGTTGTCACTTCACTTAATCTATTCCCAAAGAAAATTTTTGACACTTAATGATAAGAAATCTCAACAAATTTGTTAGGGCACTCATATTTCTATAGGCATAAAACCTTGTTTAAGTTGGGATATTTCTGTCTTAAACTTAAAACGAGTCAAATAGGATATATAATAGTATGGGACAAAAACAGAATGTCTAATTAAAGATGGACTATTCAAGTGTGATAATATTTAACCAGTTTAAATTTGAATATGAAGATGTTCCTCTTAAAAGAGAGAAACATTTCTCATCCATTCTGACTTTTTTAGGGCGTGTTTGCATTGAAAGATTTAGAGGAAAAGAGAGGGGAAAGATTTGAATGGATGAAAAATAAATTATTTAATTAGTAAAATGGAAGTCGAGGGATTTGGAGGGGAGGAAAATTGGATCATTTCTTTTCCCTCCTCCAAGTCAAATTATTTTCTCTCCAACAAAGACAAAATAAATCACTTCATCCATTCTCCCCCTCCCTTTCCTTTCCTTTCCCCCCTTCCTCCTTCCCTCCCCTCTCTCCATTTTTTGCTATCCAAACAAAACTTCTCTGACCAATTTAGTATTTTCTCCGTCCCTGTCATTTGTTAACTATTCCATTTTAGGGCATCTCGTTCATTCATTTACATTCTTTAGGGTTCACTCGTCATCAACTAACAACCACCAAAAGTGGTCCCCTCCCATTTCTTTGGTCATTATTCCAAAAACAAAAGTAAACAAATAAGCGGGACGAAGAGAGTAAGATTTTATACAGTATTAATTAAGCCTCCAAACTTATGTTAGTGTGATACCGTTTGTTATAAATCAGCGGATATATGTTTTGCCTCATGGCGAGTTGATCGCCGTATAAAAAATGCTGCGAGGATCATGATTATGATTTAGTAGACATTTGTGAAAATTAAAGGTAAATATAAATCAAGGGATAATTGGATAAATGTTAGGCGTCATGGACAGTTAATCACCGTAGAAAAAAGAAGAAAGGATCACCATGCACATCATGATCATGAATAAACAGCAGTCCATTTAAAGAGATACTGAGAAATGCAAGTAGAGATCTGATAAATCTGATTGCATTTAGAAGTTCCATACATTATGTTTTGGCGTATTACTGATCAAATTATGTAATCTTGTATTTATGCTTATCCTTAGCCCACAGCCATGTTGGTCAATTCCAGACCACACATTGTTCTACAAACTTGTTTGCATTCTCCACTAAATACAAAACTAGCAAGCTCATCAGGCAGCATAACTAACTGCATAATTCCCACCTATTGTCAAATTGCTCCCACTGGTAACATCTTTGAGAGTGAGTTTTATTACTTTGTACTGTATAATTTATTATACACTATTAATTTCTTGATTGGAAATGAAACATGTTATTAAACATATTGCTGTCAATTAGTGGTGATTCTAGGATTTAGTCAAGGGGATGCAAAAATTCAACCTACCGTAAAACATCAAGTTAGTAACAGATTTAAGATTTTAACAACATAAGTCGAGTTCATAAAAAAACTTGTGTTCAAAAGTGCGATTCACTACTACTAGTTTGACATTTGAATTTATATACCTTTCATTTTCTTCTGTAAAACTGTTTCGATAAAAGGTTAAGCTAAACAAAAATAGGAGGCGGAGTTTTATCATTATAATATATATATATATATATATATATATATATGATGATGTAAGATATTCTCACCATTGACCGAAATCAACATATTGAAGCAAGTCGAGGATCAAAAGACAAAGAAAGTCAACATGTTAGACCGCCTAACCGACGCAGCCTGTCGGCCGATCACTTGGGTCTCGGCTAGGCAACTAGCCAGCCGGGAAACATACCCGCGTACTCATATCCAAGACCTCTCGGCATGGAGTCAACAGGGTCCGCCGGCCTGCCATGGGTCCCTCGGCCGAGGGTAGAACAGACTTTCCACCTGCTGCGCCACTTGGCTCACTTGGCCACTACGTGACAAAAGGTGAAAGTCTATAAATACTCCACTTCTCTCATTGAGAAGGGGATCCACAATCTAACCTAAAACTCATTATTCATCTGGTATAAACTCCCTTATCTCTCTACAATATACTTTGTCAAGTAACACACAACTTAATCCCTTTAAGTTTACTGACTTGAGCGTCGGAGTGAGTACGCTCGGTGCAAAGCCGAACCCTCAGTTTGTTCATCGTTTCAGGAGAGACCGAAAGGAAGAGTCGAGACAAGGAAAGACATCATTTCACCAAGCTTACGTGGTAAACAAATCTGCTCTGGAATTACACCCGGAACAATATATATATATAAAACTAGGTTGAAACGCTGTGGATGCGCCACGTGTCAACCCAACCTTAAATACACCTATTAATTACAGTTGAAATTAAATACAAACATAATAAATGCGGTATAAATCTCAGCAAAATAATAATTATAGTTTAATAAATTTTATTATAAAATTATATTAAATAATTACGGTTGTTTGATTCTAAATTTACTAAAAAGTTATTTTGATACAAATTCTAAAATGTAAATAATTAAGTTTATTGTGAAAAATGCTTTCAATTGAGTATAATTTTCATTATGTTTATTGAAATATTTGTTTTGATATGTAGAGATGATTAAAGTGAGTGTCTCACAACGTTTTATATTTACGTAAAAAAAACATTTTGAGAAAGTTATAAAACTTAGATTATTAAATCTATTAAGAAAAATATATTTGGAAGAGTCATTGTATATATTAAAAACACAACTTTAAAAAAACTACTAAGAGATAAGTTTTTATAGCCTGGGAATGAAAAAAATTATATTGGACAAATTGAATACATATGAGATTTTGATAGGTTTCAATAGTGTGATAACGAGTATGTGTACGAGTGTGTATGTACATAGTGATCGTAAGTGCATTTGAATAATCAAAACAAAAATAATGATTATTAAGTAATATAGTATTATAAACATAACGACATGAAAAAGTAGAAAACACGTTTCATTTTTATTTAATATCTTTAATTAAATATGTATAAGCCAAATATAAAATATTGATTATGACTATCCAAATACTCCGTATTACTTTTAGTTAAATATTTTATATATTATCTTTTAAATACTTTGAAGTTAAACATCAAAAAATAATATTTGAGAAAGTTCAACCTATTATATTTACATTTAGAGGTAAACTCTTAAACATCATTATATATAGTTGTTTAAAAAAAACAAAAGGTGCAAATTTCTCATAGATATGTTGACTCATATCACATGCAAGACACAATCAAAAAATTTGAATAATTTGAGTTTGAACTCTATATGTTTGATAGATAAATGTCACATGTTATACATAAAAAATTAAAAATTACATAAAATTATGTTCACAACATTTTGAATAAATATTAACTGATTTGAGACATAAAGTATCGTGAAATGATATAATTTGAGAACTTATTGTTGATTTTTGTATCTTTCGAATAACTTTTATTTTGATTAATATGATATTTCACCAGTCACAAATTTATTTATAAAACGTTGATCATGCATAATTAATTATCACTTATTAGTTTTAATTAAATCTGTTATGTATTTTATTTTAAAACATTGAAGTTAAACCTAAAACATTGAAGTTAAACCTAAAAAAAAATTGAGAAAATATTATTTATAAGAGAAAATATTGAAGGTCATATATGAATTATATAATTTTTCTTCAATTACAAGCATAAAATTTTAAAACAGGCCGCGCGAAGCGCGGGATACTACCTAGTATAACATAAACTTGGGGAAACATCATATATTATATTAAAGCAATAACCGCCACCCTCTTTGATTGCCACGTGTCATAGCCCCTTCAGATGCCATGTGTCACTCTCCACTTTATTAAAAAAAATTAAAAAAAGGAAAGAAAGGCAATCACGTAAACATTGCTAAAAAAACTGGAAGTTGTTGATTTTTTAACATATTTTCGGTATAATATTTTAAGGAGATATTTGCTCAAGATTATATTTGTTACCCAATTTAACTGGTTGAAAGTATAATTTTCGGTGTAATCTTTTAAGGAGATATTTGCTCAAGATTATATTTGTTACCCAATTTAATGGTTCAAAGTATAATCTTTTTAATATTTTTAAAATATCACAAATATGCCAATTTTATTTCGCCAAAAATTTCGCCCAAATCAAATCGATTATCACATAAAAAATATTTGCCTAATAATTAATTGCCCTAAATACCAAAAATTATGCACTATACACTACAAAAAGAATTAAAACAGGCGACTGATTTTGGCGACTGAAATCAGTCGCCAAAATCAATTTGGCGATCAAAATCGCCAAACGCGTCGATCGCGGACCTTAGTCGCCTTTTCTAGCTTTGGCGACTAAAGTCGGTCGCCAAATTTGGCGACTGCCAAATCAGTCGCCAAATACCAAAAATGGCGACTGATAGGGTAGTCGCCAAATTGGCGACTGATTAAAGGTAGTCGCCAAATTGGCGACTCAATAGCGATCGCCAAATGCCAATTCGATCGCCTTTTTTGGGTGACGAGCGATTTAATGACCAAATTTGGCGACTGAATTGGGATTTAGCGACTGCAATTCAGTCGCCATTTTGGCGACCACCTTTAATCAGTCGCCAATTTGGCGACTGAATTTCAGTCGCCAAATCACAAATCAGTCGCCAAAACCACTGTATGTTTTGGTGGTTTTTTTCGTTTTCATTGCTAGCCAAAAATTTACAACCTGCATACAAACCGATGTTTCACAACACCATACATCCCATTTCAACACACACAACACCATACATTTCAACCCAACACCTCCCAATTTCTCAAACTTCATTTCATATATTGAAAATGAAAGTTTTACAAGCTAAACTATTCTAAATGTTCAAGTCTAAATGTTCAAGTCTTACAAGCTAAGCTAACCTCCCAATCATCTTACTTGGAAGCCAACACCGGCTCCACTCCCCCCATGTGGACCATGCGGATCATTTGGATCGTAATTGGATCTAGGTCCGGGGTTACAACCTTGCCACCAAGTCTCAAACATTTCCATTCTTTCCTTCATTTTCCGGAATTCTTCATCACGTTTGGCAAGTTCTTCATCACGTTTGGCATCACGTTCATCACGCTCTCTTATTTGACTTTGAAGTTGACTAATAATTCCCGGTTGATACGTGTTGCTGGGAATTGTTGAAGTCGATCTTCTACGCGTTTTCTCATAGAAAGCCGGTGTTGAACTTCCGGTACCATACACGTGCCCTTTCTTGAAGCCATCCACCAACTCATACCATATGTCATTGTCCGGTCTTTCTGGATTGGCGGCTTTTTCTCGTTCAAATGCTTCCTACAATATTAAACAAATGGTAGTAAGTTAATATGGTAACCACCTTATATACGACATTTTAAAAGAGAATAAACTAACAAAAATTAAGTGTTACGGAAAACTTACATATAATTGCTTGTCTTTTGGCTTAGTCCAAGTTCTAACCCCTTTTCCGTCAACTCTGGAATGCGTGTCCAAAATCAAGTCCTAAAGAAGGTTCTACTTAGCTAATAGCTAATTTCTCTTAATCCAAAAGACGGTTTCACTTAGCAAATTCCATTAATGCAAAAGACGGTTTCACTTAGCTTAATATTAATAATAATACGACGGTTTCACTTAACTTAGTAATAATAATAATAATAATAATATTAATTAAGACGGTTCCACTTAGCTTAATACTAATCATAATGAGACGGTTTCACTTAGCTACCAACACCAAACACCACCCCACGACACACCCCCACCACGGCCGAACGCCGGCCGACCGCCACCCACCACCCACCGAACCACCCCCACCCATATACCCTAAACCTAGACAAAAACCCCCTTAATCATTCCCTTTTAATTCAAACACAAATTAAACTAAATCTAACTACAAATTAAACTAAATCTAACTACAAATTAATCAAACTAACTATAAATTAATCTAACAAATTAAACTAAATAAACTGAAATTAAACAAAAACAACTAACCTAATTAAAGAGGGTGGATGTGGCGGTGGAAATGGCGGTGGAAATGGCGGTGGAAGGGTGGTTGTGTGGTGTTGTTGGTTGGTGTCGTCCGTCGTTCGCCAAATCGCTGCTCGTCCCTTTTTTTTTTGTTTCGCAAAGAGTAAAGTAGGAGAGAGGGGGCTGAAAGTAATAAAAAAATTGGCGACTGACTTTTTGAATTTGGCGACTGAAAATCAGTCGCCAAATTTGGCGACTAACGAAATTTCAGTCGCCAAATTCAATAAGTCAGTCGCCACGTGGATTCCCTTTTTAAAATGACAGCCTGGTTTGTACTAAAAACTTTAGCGACTGATTGTTAATTTGGCGACTGAATTTCAGTCGCCAAATTGGCGACTATCTCTAATTCAGTCGCCAAATTGAACCTTTCAGTCGCCAAGTTTGATTCCTTTTTTGAAAAAGTCAGTCGCCATATTGGCGACTAATTTCAGTCGCCAATTTGAAAATCAGTCGCCAATTTGGCGACTACTTATTTCAGTCGCCAAATTTCGGTCGCCTGTTTCAGATTTTCTTGTAGTGATATAACAATTAATTTGAGTGCCTTTAAAATACTACATAAATTATGTCTAAAGTAATAAATTTAATCATTAATGGCAAGAATCTCGGGTGTCATTATTGACAAAAATATTGGCCTAATAATTAATTGCCCTAAATACCAAAAATTCCATAACAGAAATATAATCAACAAGTTAAATTCACGGCATCAAAAAAAGGAAGCTTTTTACTATTTTGTCACTAATTGGACGTAATTTTTAGTCTCTCATATCCTTATAATTTTATTTTATTTTTGTCTCTCATCAATTTTAAACATACTTATTGTGCTTCCTACTATTTTCGCAATCTTCATATTTTGCCATCTTTAATCCTTATATAGAGTATATTAGTTGTATATATGATATAGCTATGTACATATTACTCTATGTTTTGTGTATTTTAAAGTTTTATCTTCCAAGTTCCATCGCATAATATTATTGTAGGAAAAGATGATACTCCGTATATAACAAAAATCGATATTGCATATCATTCTCCATAAAATCTCTCTAAATAATTGAAAATGTTTATTGTGTCTCATATTTCGATTAGAGTAAGTATTCGGATATCCAACGTATTATATTATAACTTTTGAATGTGCATGTAATAGTGTAGTGTTGGTAATTCGATTATATTAATAAAATTATTATGAATTTTTTTCCCTAAAATCATTTCAAAATAGAAGTAGGATAATAAAATGGAGTATACTCGGATACTCCCTCTATTTTGGTCAATTTATTTGCCTTTTGTTTTGGAGAAAGACAAGGAAAGAAGAAGGGTCATTAATTATTAGATGACAAGTACAAAATGGGGAGAATTCAATTGCCTATTAAAGGTAAATCTAAAATAAAAAGATACAATTGATTTGTTTGCCTTTTGTTTTGGCAGAAAGACAAGGAAAAAAAGGAGTCAATTATTAAATGACAAGTAGACTAAATTAAGTGGGGAGGATTCAATTTTTTTGTTTTAACCATCAAAGATTAATCTAAAATATAAAGACAAACAATTGACTGAGACCCTCCAAAATGAAATAAAAAAAACCCGGAACAGATCGAGTACCAACTACCATTTCATAATCTTAATAAGTTTATTCTCCTTTTTCTATCTGTATTTGCAACAATTATTTTATTAAAAACATTTTCAAAACTTCGCACATGGTATAATTCGTTTCTTTACGAAGTTATTAACATGATATACGACACATGTGTAAGCATGATACAAGACCCAATTATAAACGTGTAGATTATTCACGCTCATAAATATACAACATGGTTGTAAATATAATATGTAACACAAGAGTGATACTCCCCCTATTTTACTTTTATTGTCCTATTTTCTCTAAAATTTATTCGAAATTAACTGTCCTCTTTATTATGGTAAATAATTAAACTACGGATATTGCCTTAAGTGACTACCACTTCCTCTCTCAAAGTGACATTGGTATCATTCTTTATAATACTAAGGGATAATATTTTAATTTATTCAATTTTTTAAATCCTTTCAAAATACTCTCATCGTTCTGGTCAATAGTTATCTATTTTCTTTTTTGGGTTTATCGGTCAATAATTATCTATTTCCATTTTTGACATATATTTGTATTTGACGTATTAATTTTAATTTTTATACGTCCACACGTATAAAAATAAGGGTTTTTCTAACATGTGCCTTAGGAATAGAACGATAGAACGAAATATATATAGATTAGACAAATTATTGTATTTTATTAAGGGACTTGCTAAATCCTACACAGTTTTACTAAATCCTACACAAAATTTACACTTTTTTCGACTTTGCCCCTCCCATTCCATACCCACAAACAACCCTTAATAGAGAGAGAAAAGAAGAACGTCTTCTACAGTTCTACTGCTTAATTCACGGTGTCAGGGAGGCCTCCGGCGAGCACAAACGACGCATCCAATTTGACCATCAATTTCTCCAGTGTGTAAAATTTTACCAGTAATGAAAATAACGTCTTTTGTTGATGCAATCTACGTCACACAAATCGATTATATTATAGGGGAATCGCGCAACTATATCTCCGACAATGACAACCCTCACGCCGGCACTCCTCCGATCACACTAACTCCCTCCAATAGTGACCCACGACGTCGTTTTATGCAGATCTGTCACTATTAGTCTCAATTTTGATGTGACGGCGACGGTTTGGAGCCATAAATGGCGGGGTTTCGAATTTTATGGTGGGGTGCTATTTTCGGGAATGAGGAGACGATAGCACACAAGGACACCGGCGAAATCTCCGACTTCCGATGCATCAACCGGTGAGACCAGAGGCGGTGACTGTTGCTAGGTGGCGGCGCCGACAGGAGGGGTTTGGGTCATTGAGTATGGGGGCTATTGAGGGGCTAGAGTTATTATTTTTTTATGTTTTAAGAGAAAGGGTATGAGGGGAAAAAAGTGACAAAATGTATATGATGTAGTAAAATGGTGTGTAGGATTTAGCAATTGCGTTTATTAATGAATGACCATTAATGCATAAATGATTATTGTGATTCTTCTCAACCAATTCCATAAAATATATCAGATCACGAGTAATTAATAGATAATATAGAGTCATTAAAAAAATTATTAAAAAATCAATTTAAATACTTCATATTATTTTCAATTTATATAAATTGAAGTGACTTCAAAAAATTATCTAACAATTAATGCATAACATTACGACATTGAAAGATAATAGTAAATAACGTGTTAGTAAATAGAGAATGAATGGGTGGTGTTAATGGTAGGAGGTCGTGATAGGAGATGGGTCACGATGGGTAGGTAATGATGGAGTGGGGAGTTGGATAAGGTTACGAGAAGGGTTGGGATTCACGCATGTGGTGGGTCCGGGCGGACGTAGAGGATGGTGGAGGCAAGAGGGGGGATGAGTAGTTGGAGAACGTATGATATGGATTGCAGTGCGATGGTTAGTTGTGGGAGCTGCTGAGATATGGGTTGACAGGGGCGTTGTGGTTCAACGTGTTTAGTACAGTGGAGTCATCACTGTGATGAAAGGTCTGTTGGTGGGTTTCGAGGTTGTCAAGTCAGTGATGAGAGAAAAGGTAAATAATTGAGAGAAGAACTAACAAGCGGGGTAATCTTATCTATATTAATACAAAAGACAATACTCAATCCTCAGCGCGCCACGTCATTAATGCAGGTTTTTTTTTTTTTTTTGAAAATTCATGTTATGGTGGGACCCGTGAGTGTGCAATGTATTTATTTTTTTCAGATTTCCGTCTTTTCAAACATGCGATAAATTCCGTCTTACAACAAATTCTATGAAATAATATTATGAAAAATTTCTATGAATTAATATTATGAAATAATTTTATACATTCCGTGTGAATAAAATTAATAACATATATGCAGAATGAATTACAAATGCGAGTAAAGAAAATTGAATTACATAATTTTTAAAACAAAATTACATAATAATAAAATTACATAATTTCAAGAAGGAATAACATTTATATACGGGATCAAACATAAAACGCAAATGAATTACATACATATGTTAAAGTTGATTATATTAGATTATATTTATTTTATCCAGATGTAAAGTTTTTATGTATGCAATTTTTATTTATAAGAGTAGATTACGTTATTTCCTTATAAACCAGTGTATGTGAACACGCGTTTGTAACAAATTTAAACATAAATTATGTAGATCGTAGATTTAGACCAACTAGATAAGTACAATAAAAATGCAAAAACAAATATACATCCAAAAACATTAGTACTGGCCAAAATACATACCCGTGCAATATTTTGCACGGGTTTAAACTAGTATGATATAAAACGTACAACAATGAGTAAAATTAAATGTATATTGCGTAAATAAACAGGTTATGAAATCTACAATAATTTTATATTTACTTTTCAGATTTTGCTTTTCATAAGTAAAAAATCGAGGAAAAAAAAAGCAGAGTACTTCACAATTAAGCAACACAAACTTATAAAAAGTGTATGGGTAGACCATTTTCTAAAGTTTAATTAGTAATTTTCTAAATTCAAAAAGCACGTAAATTTACTTTTAATAATACTTTACGTTACCACCCGTGTAGTGCACGGATTCAAAAACTAGTAAAACTTAAATAACTACCTAAATCTAACGCCTTGAACTTAAATATACATGATAGGTTTATGTACCGTGAATGTGTCACTCATACGGTGAGTAGTATTTAATATGGAATCTACGTGGTAATTGAATGTGAATGGATGGTATCTAATATGGAATCTTCATGGAAATCGCACAAGTAAAAAAAAAAAAAAAAAATCTAGTGTGAGAATTGAACAAGAGACCTCCTACTTAAAATTTAAGAGACTTTTTCTTAAGAATTTTAAGAGACTTACCGTTGTAAAATACGTGAAAAAGATAAAAAAAAAAACGATAAAAAATAAAAGCGAGTTAGAAAGTTATGATATGCATAACTGTCCGGATTTGACTTGGAGAGTTTATAAAGCACCTTCTAAGACCAATAGCGAATGATCTAATTAAAAAAGGCCCAATACAAAAACCCCCAGCCGAGTCGTTCGAAGCGGCACTAACACATTCAAGGCATAGATCCAACAGTTATCATTTGGCCACTGCATTCCCTTTGGCAATGCTACTGCAGCCAATGGTGTGCAATAGTTTTATACGGAGTATAATAAATGGTGTTGTTGGAACGATCAATTGGTTGCCAAAATAATGAATATGATATTCTTTTCATTCATTTCATTTTCATATGTTTGTTCATTATGTTTGAGGTGTCTTTTAGTTTTTTTTTTTTTTTAATTAAAAAAATTAATTGCAAATTCAAATCCACAATAATACTTGTAGCATATAATAAGAGAGACATGCCAACAATATTCACTCGCAGTAAATTGGACAAAACCTCCCTACAAATTGATTAAGCCAAAAGTTATACAATTGCAGAGTTTTATGTACTAAACTAGAACTACAATTCCTTTATTTTATATTTTTTAATTTTTTTAACAAGACGTAGAACTACAATTCAAGCATCCCCTTACATCCATTTTCCCAAAATCTTAAAACAACAATCCAAACACCTACATAGATCAAAGAGTTACCATTTCACTACTAGTCTTTTTTTTTGGTGGCGGAAATTTATAAGGAACGATAAATTAAAAAATACAGCCTAAGTCGGAGAGTACACTAGGGGGCCGATCAGGGGACAACATTACAATAGCCGAGTCAATATAACAAAGAGTTTTTTACAAAATTTGGCGCAAAATGCCAACAAAAGTTTCCATCACATGAGGAATGATCATGGAGCGAGTAACGAGCGAGAGAATCAGCTATCAAGTTGGTTAATCTTTCTTCGAATAGGATCTTCAAAAACGGAGAGGCTCTTAGATGTTCCCTGCACTCCATAATAATATTAGCAAGGGGGCATAAAGGAGGGGAGTTAGAGCACACAAGATTCACAGCAACTTTGCAATCCGAACCAATGATACAAGTGTCCTTGGATCTAATCGCGTACTTAATTCCTTCCCTAATGGCAAAGATTTCACCCGCTAAGGGATTAGGAGCGAGGTAACGATTCGACCACCCATAAACCCACCGACCAGTCTAATCCCTCACAATACCCTCGATTCCACAAGAGAGGGAGGTAGAACAAAAAGACGCATCAACGTTGATTTTTAGGCAGAAATCAGGGGGAGGGAGCCATAAATATAAGGTCAGGGGTAGAGGAGGGGACACTTAACAAGGGATGTTGGGTCGAAGTCCAGTCATAGGTGAGATGGTAGACACGGTCAAGCCAAGGCTTAAGAGAAAGGGTGGTGGAGGCACTAAAGAGGCGTTCATTGCGTATAGTTTAAGATTGTTGGTCAAGCCAATTCTTCTTAAATATGTCTAAGGCCTTATTTTTTTATTTTTTTTTTGGTGTAAGGTTAGGATAAGGCCTTGTTATTTTGAGCTGAATAAAGTTGAACTGACTGAACTTTATTAAACTGAAGTGATTTGAACTGAACTGGATAAAGCTGAACTAAGTTGATGTTTAAAGAGATGAATAGAGCTGAAATAAGTTAAGCTGAACTTAAATGAGCTGAGCTGAACTAAACTGAACTGAGTGGGTTGAAGTGAGCTAAATAAAAGCTGAAATTATGCCGAAAAAAACAGGGCCTAAACCTGCTCATGTAAAGTAGACACATAAAAGCAGTAAGACCGTAGATACATCCCAACTATACAAACTAACATTCCAATGAAAAGCCGTATAATTATAACCGAATTTCTGCTCCTACATATAACAAAAAGGCTACACATACACGAGGTGTATGAAAATTTCATACACGACCAATGAAATTGCGACACATGGCAAACTTGAGTTAAGTTATTTGGGTAAATCTAGGGTTAGTATTGTAATTTCACATATGTGGTTAATATGTTAACTACATCTGGTTAACACTAGTTATGGAATTGTTTTATTTGTTTTCATTTTCTTTAATTTCATTTATTATCATTTATATTTTTTTTGTTTTGTTTTCATTTAATTTATTATAAATGATTAAACAACCCTTTAATTTGTTGGAAAAAAATATACTATCGAAAATGAGAAATGAAAATCGATTGAATGAATAAGTGTAAATCAATGAACCCTAATTTAATCCAATTAATCAAAAACCTAATTCAATTATATTAATCAAATTCATCACTTGATTAACGGTAAAATCAATTCGATCAATTAATTGATGAACGGTAAAGTCACTCGAAAAACCCTAATTTAATTCGATTAAACAAAACATAATTCAATTCTATTAATGATATCGCTAAACCCTAATTCAATAAATCATAATCGAACAATTGATAAACCCTAATTCAATTAATCAAAATAAAAATCGATAAAGTGATGAACCCTAATTCAATCGATTTAGTTTCGTTAATAGCATAGGTTTGATTCTATGTAGAGCTTAGTATGGGGTAAGGAGAAAAAGTAAACCAAAAAATTTTTTGTTGTTATTGGGGTTCGAACACGGGTGGCTCAAGCAGCACAATGGTGATTTCAAAGAGACTAGTTACCAACAAAGCAAGGGGTATCAGCACATCAATTAGGGCATCAAAATACATTATATTGTTTACGTATTGCTTGATAAAGCAGCCTAATAGAATAATTTCGAAATTATGTATATTCTGATGATGATTTGCTTTCCTAAAAATATTATCTTAAATGCCTTATTTAGAGTCCATTATTATCTTAAATGCCTTATGTAGAGTCCATTATTTTAGGAATGATTATTAAATTAAGCAATTTATAATTGAGGTAGTTTTTAAATAAGGCAGTTTTTAAATCATGGAAATGAATAATTTAAATAAGGCAGTTTATAAATCATGGAAACAAATAACGGAATTTACAAATTGTGTAAATTATTTTAAGCTTCAATTTAAAATATAATGAATTGTGTTCGTTGTTTTGACGTGCTGTTACCCCTGTGTTAGATGGTTACTAATCTCTTTGCAAACATTAATGCTCTGTTAACGACAACCCGTGTTCGAATCACCATAGCAACATTTTTTTCGATTAGTCAATTAGGGTTACCAAACAATTTAGGGTAACCCCAAACAATTGTCTTTACATTTTGATTTCGTAAACATTTTTTTCGATTAATCATTTATTTACATTTTGATTTAGCTTCTCATAAACGCAAACAATTGAATTGGGGAATCGATTAATCAATTTGGGTTAATTGAATTTTGACGATTTGAATTAGGGTTCATCAATTGAATGATCAATTTTTGACTAATTGAATTTGATTAGCATTGATTAATGAAATGAAATTGGGGTTTGATTTTCGCAAATTTAATCGAATTGATTGATCGATTTGATTATTTAAATTAGGGTTCATCAATTTGAATAATAAGAATAAATTAGGGTCTCATTAATCGAATTGGGATTAATCGATTGGGATGAATCTAAATCGATTTTCATTATTATGTGTTAATTGATTGGGATGAATAAAAACAATAAACTAAAAAATTCGTTTTGGATTTTTTTGGATTTAATTCATTTTGGATTTTTTTTAATATAAATTTGATAATCAAAATTATAAAATCTAAATAACAAATAAATGAAAACAATAAAATAAAAAATAGTTAATTAAATGAAATTGAAGAAAGTCAAAAACAATTAAAAAAACTTCCAATTAAACTGTTAACTAATCTAGTTATCTTGTTAACCCAATATGATAATTTACTAATCTAACCTTACTCTAACCTATAGTAGTAAACCCTAGTTTGCCACATGGCGCAATACCATTGGTCGTGTATGAAAAATTTCATACACCTCGTATATGTGTATCACCTTTCTACATATAAGTTTCAACTATAACTGTAATTAAGCAACCCATAAGTGAATAAGACCAATTAAACACATCAATAAAATCTCGCCAAACCTCCCTTGATAGCGGCAAATTCAATTCATAATAATTTCTAGATAAACTCAAATGAGCAATTTCGCAGACCTAAAAAATCACTACTAGTATAGCACCGTAAAGTATACTATAACTAGTATAGCACCGTGCTATAACACAGTATTTTTTAGATGTAATTATTAGAGATGTTGCACTAATGAACGAAGTATTAGTTTTAACTCATTTTTAGTTTGTTGAGGGATCATATTAATAATATTTCGTATTAGAAGAAATAAAATAAAAAGATCAACACTGTTGATATGAATAGATTAATGAATTTTACTTAAATTACTTATCAACTTTATTTTAGAAAATAAATGTTAATTATATTGTTATATTCATTAAAGACATAATCTCGTGAGATTTATATCAAATCAGATAAAATATGTTTTTTGTAATCAACTTTGTTATGCATATATTAACTTAATACATACAAAGATTGAGTCGAATTTAACCGCTAGTCATGATTATTAACTTTATTTTTTTTTTCATATTTTTGAAACTTTTAGATTAATCCTTACAAAAACATTTAACAAATGTTATTTTCTTCCGTCCCATTGGTTTGTTTAGATTTGATTATAGAACCTCTCACAAATAATAAAAAAAAGGTAAATAAATAACTGGGACAACGAGCTACAAACAACAAATTACCATTTCTAATTTAAAGTTGTCTTGGCTCTGTTTGATAAAACTACTTGAAAAGCTAAAAACTCAAAAGCTAATTAAAATCTGAAAAAGCTAATCAAACTCGAAAAGGTAAATCGATAAGGTAGTTTGAAAATTAGGAGCTGATAAGATAACTGATTATATAAAAATGTGTTTGGCAAACTAGCTGAAAGGTAGCTTATTTTGGTAAAATGACGTAAAAGGATATGAAAAGTATTTAATACTCGTATTATAGAATAAAGGGGTACAATGGAAAATAAGTCATTTCAGTTACCCGATTTCTCAAATGCTACCTGAGGTAGCATTTCATTTCAGGTACCTTATTTGACCAAATAAGCTATTTGGCAAACCTTTGCAAAAAACCAGGTAGCTGAAATTTTGGTCAAATAAGTTACTTTGGTCAAATAAGCTACCCGAAATGTCGTGCAAAACGGAGCCTTAACTTAAAAAATACTCTCACTAGTCACTCCTGATTATAGAACCTCTCACAAACATTATTGTAAAATATTTTAGGTAGATGCTTAATTTTTTTAAAATATCAGTATGTTATCTTTTTTATTATTTTGTAAAATATTATCAGTATCTTTGATATTTTCAAAGTGGGCTCTTTGCCAATTAATGCAGTATCCTTATTTATTCAATGTGGGACCACTTTTTGGCAATAAAGTGAGCGGGAAAGAGCTAAAAAACTCTAAATCTTTTAGTTTATTTGTGATTATTTTAAAAATACGAGTAAAAGGAAGAAAAACTCAATCTTAAATTGAATTGAAATGGAAAATCGTCGAGCATTGAAGCCTAGAGTCCAAACCGTGCAATACGTTCCAACTTTCAAAAACAAAACACAAGAACAGAATATAAAAACCTCAAGATACTCCCAGGCTAATGCTGCGTACTAGTCCAAATGCAAATCCTAGAAGCAAAAAGCCCACCAACTCATCTTGAATCCTTGGTGCCTACTTGCCAATATATTTATTTGGACTTTTGTCGAAACAAATTGTTCAGTAGCTAAGCCTTCTCCGTATGGGCTTAGGAGTGTTATGACAAGTTCCATAATGATGGTCATCAAGATCTTATTAATGTGGATCAAATGAGGTATATGAATTTTCTGCATCTCCTTTCCCATCCCTCCATCACCACCTCCACGACCTCACCGCATAGCCATGAGGCTTTCCCATAACATTCGCAAGCCCAATCCTAAGTACGCCAAACTTGCCACCCTCCTTCCACCATCTCGTCCACCCAACACGACCAAACAAGCTCTCACCAATCCTCAGTAGCGTGAGGCGATGAATATTGAGTTTACTACCCTTAAGCCAATCAAACCTGGACATTAGTCCCACCCGACCCATCGTACAATGTCATTGGATGTAGATGGATTTAATGCATTGAATACAAACCCGATAATAGTATTGATAAATACAAAGCTCGTCTCATTGCGAGGGGGTTTTTTCAGCGTCCCAGAATTGATTATTCGAACACTTTTAGCCTTATTGTTAATCCCACAACAGTACGTACCTTGCTATCTCTTGCTCTTATTAATTCATGGTCACTTTGACAACTCGATATTAATAATACATACGTTCCTTCAAGGTTACTTGTCTGACATTGTTTATATGGCGGTTTGTTAACACCTTTCATCCCTCACATGTATGTCGCCTCGTTAAAGAGATTTACGGTCTTAAACAACATCGCGTGCCTAGTACACCACTCTCAATGAATATCTGTTAGTTGTCCACCGGGTTCAAAGCTTCCCTCGTTGACCCTTCTTTATTTTTGTTCACTTCACGTCAAGCACGGTTTATTTATTAGTTTATGTTGATGATATTATCGTCACAGGTCCTAACTCGAGTCTTGTCTAGTCTTTTATCAATGCTCTTGCCACTCGTATCTCTCTTAAGGATTTAGGCACTTTGTCCAACTTTCTAGGCATCGAGGTCACCCCGAATTCACACGGTCTTTTACTCACATAGTCTAAATACATTTATGATATATTGCATAAACATAAAAGGTAAGAGTCGAAACGGGCTAGCTAGCGCACCTCTAACTATGCACCCTCCCCTTAGCTTCATCACGATGAGAGTCCTAATATATCCAATCCATCAAATTTTTGAGCTATCATTGGTAGTTTACAGTACCTTTCGTTAGATCGGCCTAATGTTGCTTACTCGGTTAACAAAATGGCTCAATTAATACAACACCCCAGATCACTCCACTGGCCTATCTGATGTGTGCTTATTTTGTATCAATTTTCCCCTTCTTCCCTATGCATTTTCTCTCTAACTTAGATGATTTTGACATCTTTAACTTGCATTTTATGTCCTTAGTGTCGTTCTATGAGTTTTCGTCTCGCCTTGCAGGATTTGAGCCAAAAATGGACTAAGGAAGTAAGCAAAGCGACTCATGAAGCTAGCATGGGGAAGAAGGAGGGAAGAAAATAAAGAAGGACTCCCGGCCGGTCGGCCGACAACCAGTCCACCGGCTGAGAGTCCTTCGTAAGAGCTTTGGAAGATTTTTGAAGTGAAGGACAGGCGACCGCTCTATTTAAAGCACGTTCTTTTATGGTCTATTTGATATTCATTGCCTCGGGTAACCAAGATGGTAGCACTCTCATGCATTAGGTGGTCTTGGCAAGACACCTTGGTGTAGGGGGGGTGTTACAATTTCGTCATTTGGTAGTCGGAGCAAGGAGAACGGAGACAACAAAAGTAACTTTTCAGGTATGTTAATATACAAGCATTTCTCGCTTTCCTGGACAACGAGTATGTACAGGTCTAGCTTTTGTTCGCATTATGCTTGTTTTTGCCTTTTGCCTCTATAGATTCTCGTTGTCCGGGACAACGAGATATGTCGGATTTCTTAAAAAAAAAAAAAAAAAAAACGTAGTTTAAAACCCGCCATATTTTGTCAAATAGTTTGGATTTAAACCCCATTTTAGCAAAAACTTCTGTAAATTATTGAATGAATAAAATTATCACTTTTCAATATCTTACAATAAGTACATCTCAAAATCAAAGGCGATAATAAGCGCCACAATAATGAACAAAGTAATGACATCAATGGAGGATCTTATTTACGTCGTAAGAGGGCTATGCTCCCCCCTAACAATTTACAATAGGTCTTGGTATAGACGGGTGGGGCGTATTGACGGGTAAAGACATCTAATAAAATGGGTAGAGGGGACAAGGTGGGGCACCTCTCATGTGCTTCCCACTTGATGGTAAATGAGTATTTTGTGAGGAGAAATGGTGTCCATCTATACATATAGACGGATAGTGTCCGTCTATAATGAGAATTTGTGAACAATTTAAGTTTATATATACCTGACTCGATGGTTGAGCATAAGTATTTTCTTTCGAGATTCGGTGATCAAGTCTGAGCCTTCGTACTATTTATGTCAAGACCCGATACTGAATGACACCCCTATGACTAAATCGTAATCAGCCAGTCTTATTATAGATGGATATATCAGTTTGAAGTGAATGACGGGTCAAATATACTTAAAGTGGTGACATTTTTGGGCCCACAATACAACTTGTTGCTTGTCTTATGCTTAAAATGGGTGAATATTTAGCTCGTCTATAACTATAGACGGATATCTCTCGTCTGAAAATTTGTGTTTGCATTAATGGGCGCCATTGCAGCCACGTTCAAAAGTATCAATATGCCACCACAGTAGCCACGTTCCCTACATGCAACAAACACTTTGCATGGCTTACTGTAATATTTAACACAACACACTAATTGTCTCCCATGTCTATATATACATTCTACTTGGGACTCTTGTTTAAGTAAGACAAGTAAGATAAAATAATCATATAAAGTAATAAGAGAGATGCCAGGAATAACAATAGGAGATAAAGTGCCTAACCTTCAAGTTGAGACCACCCATGGCAAATTTATGCTTCATGACTATATTTCGGATACTTGGACCATCCTCTTCTCTCATCCAGGTTCCTACTTTACTTCTTTACTGCTTTTATAAAAACATATTTCCCGTCCCAGCAAATAGTTTACGTTATGAGTAGAAAATAAAGCAAATTTAAACTAGTATTTATACTATAACTGTACGGTTTTGGATATATATGCATGAGCAGGTGATTTTACACCAGTTTGTACGACTGAGCTTGGAATGATGGCAAAGTACGCCGACGAGTTCTCAAAAAGAGGTGTTAAGCTTTTGGGGCTTTCTTGTGACGATCTTGAATCTCATGAAGAATGGATAAAGGACGTGGAGGCTTTTTCTGGAGGACACAAGGTGAAGTACCCAATAATAGCAGATCCAAATAGGGAAATAATAAAGCAGCTGAATATGGTGGATCCTGATGAAAAGGGTTCCAACGGAGAGCCACTCCCGTCTCGTGCCTTGCACATCATAGGCCCTGATAAACTGGTCTTCTCTTCCTACACTTTTCGATCATCGATCGAGTATTCTTTTGAGTTGCAAATAAACATTTCATCTTCTAACTAATTTACGACTTACTTAATTGTTGTCACCAGGTGAAGCTGAGTTTCTTATATCCAGCAACAACAGGACGGAACATGGAAGAAGTAGTAAGGGTGCTCGAATCCCTACAGAAAGCTGCCAAGTACAAGGTGGCAACTCCTGTCAACTGGAAACCCGGGGAAGAGGTAGTCATATCTCCGAGCGTTAGTGATGATCAAGCCAAGAAGATGTTTCCTCAAGGATATCATACTGCTGATCTTCCTTCCAAAAAGGGTTACCTTCGCTTTACTCAAGTCTAAATAACTTGCAATCAAGTACTTATGTATAATTAGTCTGAATAACGGCCGTATGTAGCTAGCTAATTTATGTAGTATATTAACGCTTATATGTATTACTGTTACTTTGCTTTTGGGAGCGATCCATGATTACCTCTTTGTTAATAGCATGGTTGTTCTTTTCTTGAACTTGAACCCGGTGATTTGGGCTATAATACCATGATTAACTACATATAGGTGCACAATATAAGCATCGATATCAATATTAAAGACATAGTAAGATGCAAAGTATACACCTCGACTTCTATCAAGTTAAAGAGAGTGTTTAGCTATGGACGATTTCTAATCCGACTCGATGGCTTTGCTATGGAAGACTTCTCAGCCAAACTCAATTCATATCTCGTTACATTGTCTCAAAATCACAACTCAACTCCAGATAGCCACAAAGTATAGATGTCATCAGAAAATACAGAATACCAAAAAAACCTTTGCTTGAGAAAGCTCGTGAAAGAATGAAAGCACAATAATATAAGAAAAGAACATTGTAAATAATTACTCATAATTTTGCACAAGAATCATCCTACAAGACTTTATATAAAGGCCATAATATTATTGGGTATGCCAACTACCATCAGAAGCAAGAGCGAAAAGCACATCCAGAGGGATGATATTGTTGTTCTTGTGGATGCCGCCACTGCAAATTAAATACCGGTTTCAGTAAAGGATATAACAAATGTCACAATTAGCAAAACATGTATTTAGTATAACTAATCTCAAGTTTGTTTTATCATATACTCCTTCAGTTTGACCTTTCTTTTAATAATCTCAAGCCTGATTCATGTGGCTTGCACAAATGGGCCTACGCAATCCACATGAACCGGCCTTGACCAGTTGACCAGTTCGTGTGGTTTACTCGTTACCCCCTACTTTTTCGTAAAATTTCCCCTTGAAGTTTCTTTTAGTTGTTTCTTTGGCTAACGTTGACTTTTGTGTATATTATTAAACGATAATTAATACCAATAACGATCTCTATTTGGGTAAAAATGACGATTAAAAACGAAAAAACCTTGAACCACCCAGATTTTTAAGCTCGGGTATCCGTAATCGACGAATTTTTTCAAATTACTTATCTCAACAAGACAAGCCCAATAAAAAAAAATATCTTCCCTAAAACTACACGAATGGGTGCGGCCTAGACCCATTCTTGCGGTTCACACGAATAAGCCTAGGCCGAATCGTAATAATAAATGTAAATATCAAATTGTCCTGTTATAATTTTTGATAAAGTACCACCTAATTAAGGTGAACTTTCAAAAATTTTGAACAATAAAATAAAACTAGGAAGATTATTACGATTATGAGTGATTATTAGCCCCTACATACCTTGTTTAGCCGGTGGCGGCAGTGGAAATGACGGCGAGGAACCTGAAGAGCTCTGGGTTGGTGAAGGCGAAGGTGGCGGATAGACACCGGCATCACTAATAAGAAAGGGTGCAGAATCGTATCTAAGCCAACAACTAGGCAAGTACATTGCAAAACTCACCCTAGAAGTCCCACAACATCCAGCCATCCAAGTTAATGCAACTCGAAGACATCTTTCACATAAGCTACCAACTATATCCGGTGTACAAATCCCCATGATGTATATCGTCTCCAACACCGACAGATTCGCCTCGGCTGTCACATAGCCCTCGCTTGACAAGTTGTACGCAGCTTGCATGATCGTGTCATTCACGGCCTTACCAAATACTTTGGTGAATTTTTTTGGGTCAGACACATTCCCGAGGCTATAAGAAGAGGACGAAATAGTTTCGTCCTCTAGCTTGAATATGGATCGATTCGTATATCTAACCATACATTCCTCATACCAAACAATTGACTCGATTTCTCTAGGACATTTCTCGCCTAAGGCTAGGATTGCCGCGTCCACACAGTCGTGGCATTGTTGTTTGTTAAGGTCGCGTCTACACAAGTATAAACCGTAGGCTTTGTCAATCCCTTGGCCCACCGAGTAGTTGTTGAAGTGCGCGGTCGACGCCTGGTGCGTGAGCTTAGGAAGGACAAGGTCAAGGTTCCTCTTGAATTTATCTTTTCTTGTGTAGTTGCCTACCGTTGGGTAACAATAGGTATTCTGGAATTGAAATTGGGACAATGCTTGTTTAAAGTGGATTAGAAAAAATAAGATGGTTAAGACAAATGTTTTAACCATTGGAAGTTCCATTATCCTTTGTTTGTTTGATTTTGAAGTTTTGTTCAATTATTCTCTTCCTCGATCATAATAAGATTCTATAATGTAGTTCTGTAGATGTTCACATGACCTATTAAAAGTAGAATATATAAGAGCTATTTGCAAAAACTTTGTTTAATCAATCAAACAATCTGTTCTATTTACTTTTGATGAGAGAGAGAGGTGTTTTTTTTTAAATTGATATGTATAAATAATTCTTAAATGTAGTACATCACCGTATACAATGCCTAAACTACAGAAGTAGCTATAGTATGAGCAATCCTATTAAGGCTCCGAGGACAGTGACTAAGAGAAAAGCAATGACAAGAAGTTATTAAAGAAACAATAAAACGTAAAACTGGAGCAGCATCATGGTTGATCTCGCCACAACCATTAAGTTGAAGGACCAAGTTTAAGCAGTCCGAGGTTGCATCTATGTGCCGATAACCACGAGCAATGGCATCCATACAGGCATATTTAAGGGCCATTGCCTCTGCTTGAATAGCAGATTTTGCCCAGAAAACAGCAGACCCAGAATGGAACATGAATCCATGGGCATCCTGAAGAAGCCAACCAGCAGCGGCTCGCAAATTTGTTTTCCAAGAGGCATCGCACTTAATACGAATATGATTGGAACAAATCTTAGGACCAATCATGCATAGAGGGAAATGATTACGGAGAAGAAAAGAGTCTTCCACGTCTTCCTCATTAATCAGCAGAGTAGCACTCATTGGTCTCCTCATGTCGTTTTGTACACGGACATTACTCTGTGCATCGGCTGAGATCAAGCCAAAAAGGCCATAATAATCCTCAGAAGTGTCCTGAAAAAGTCTTTTATTTCTCCAACACCATATATGCCAAAGAGTACTAACAAAAAGAGATATCGAGGAGATAGGAGTTGTGGATTTCCGGAACAACTGCAGCCAATTAATAATCCATTGTTGAATGGATATATTATCCCCAACCTGAGACCTTATCCCCATTTGAGATGCAGCCCAAAGACGAGAAGTAAACGGGCAATCACGGAAAAGATGAGTCAGAGACTCAATTGGTGCAGGCTGTGATGAACAAAAAACGCAACAGTAATCCCATTGAAGCTCCCTTTTTCGTGCTTCCTCACCACATGGTAGAGAATTGGACATTATCTTCCATAGAAAAATTTTCCATTTATTATGAACTGGAAGATACCATAAATCTTTATGACAAAAAGCCATAGATGACTGGTCCATACGGGATTTATCTTTAATGGTAGCTTGAGCATTCCATAACTTTGCAAAAGCTAACGTATAACCACTCTTACTTGAGTACTGCCCAGTTTTCGTTAGATTCCAAAAAATACAGTCAGATTCATCGACCAAAGGGATAGGTGTAGAAAGAACAAGGGGCATAACCTCTGGGCCGCAGATGTTCAGCACTGCTGTCTGATTCCACTCCCCGGAGGGGCTTTGTAAAAGAGCAACCGGCAAATGTGGCTTACATTGAGTATCATTGATTGATAAAGAAAGTAATTGAGCCAATGACGCATTATGTATCCATCTATCCCTCCATATATCTAACGAAGATGGAAATCTCACTTGCCAAGAAATATTCTCCTTAAGCAAGTCAATCCCCCACTTGATTCCACGACCACCCCATGATACAGAGCCAGTCATAGAAGAGGTTGAGCACATAACTGATTCCGGTGTAATTCTATACTTATTCCCCACAACCTGGCTGAGTAAACACTGAGGATCAATAAGAAACTTATGGTTTGTTTTTATCGTAGTAATTTTAATTTCAAAAAATATTTATCTGGTCTTTATGTTTGGCTTTTAATATTGGGTTTCCGATGCTACTTAATCAAATCCGAAACGTCTTGCTTGTGACGGGCTAATCCCGTCACAAGCTGAAGACCTCTCACAAAAAGGGAGAGGGGACAAGGTGGGGCACCCCATGTGCTTCCCCACTCACCTCTCATGAGTATTTTGTGAGAGGAAATGGTATCCGTCACAGGCTTGTGACGGATATCGCCGTCTTCAATGAGATTTTGTGTAATCGAATAGCTTGCTGTGTAACTTTTTGGGATATTGTATGTTACTCCCTTCTATTCCGAATAACTGTCCCATTTGTACAATGACACGAAAATTAAGGAATGGTGTTAAAATAATGAAAAGTATTGTATAGGGGTAAGAATATAGGAGTTAAATAATGAAAAGTATTGAATATGATAGTTTAGGGGTGGTTGGGGGTGGTAAATAAAGAAAAGAGCCAAGGGTAGGAAAGTAAAAAAACTTGTCCAAATATGACAAATGAGACAGCTATGTGAATAGACGGAAATGGCAAAAGAGACAGTTATTCGGAATAGGAGGAATATATCCTTTTCCTACTATTAGAATTAAAAATGGGGCAATGATAAAAAAAAGTAAAAAAAACTTCATCGATGGCCCAAAATTCTTGCATTACCAATCTTGAGCTCTATTCTCCTGTGTGATGTGGGTAAGGGCCAAAAGTCCCACAACCGCGGATTAATAGTGAGGAGACATGTTTATAAGCTAGTGGATTAATCCTCCTATCACCAATTGGTTTTAGAATGATACCTCACTTGCTTGTGACCTTGTCTGTCTCACTTGTTCTGTAAACCCGCGGAGGAAGACTTACAAGTGATATCAGAACCGACAGTACGACTTGGGCCGCACCTTTGCAAGGTGACGATGTGGTGATCATGTGTCCCCTTGGCTTAACCAGAGATGATGCGGAGTAGCCTAGTTAGCCGGGTGTGAAGTAACATAGAGTAAGCTAGAGTTCACCAACACACATGTGAAATGGAGAGATTGTTAAGTTCTATTGTCATGTGTGGGACTCAACAACCACCATATTACTAGAGAAAGTACCCCAAACTTTGGACTTTAGTAAGATAACTAGGGACTAGTTTTTGGATAATGATACGGCGCCATCGGGTGGCGCTCAATTTCGGCGCCACCCTCTCACACGCATCCCTTATTATTAAGCGATTGATGTGACTCATATTTGAGCATATTTAGTCCACGAATTAGCCTCGTTCCTATGCTTTTTAGTGCATAATTGGGTTATTTACTATCTTTAGTTTCTCGTTTTGCATATTCTTTGAGGTTTTGATCCCTTCGTAGGAAAGGAGTGCAAACCTTGCATTTTCATGGCAAAATGGAGCTAAATTGATCGAATTAAATGACCAAGCATCAAAGGGAAGACAATGCTAGAAGGCCTATGTAGATAATAAAGTAGATTGGGCAATGATGAAAGGATCCTTGCATCTCCAACAAGATCCCCGAGGATTGTTGAAGAAAGAAAAGAAGAGAAGTGACTGTGAAGGAATCCGAGCGTCGCAGTGCCCAGTCCGAGCGTCGCAGCGCCCAGGACGAGCGCCGCCCTGCTATAATCCGAGCGTCCCGGCCCACAATCCGCTCGGATTCTGCTCCAGAACTAACCGTCCCTCAGCCAAGATGCTCGGGACGGGCGTATTACTTGAAAACCACCAAAACGGAGATAAGCATCTCCTTGGAGAGGAGCACTTCCTCAACTTTTCTTAAGGGTCTTAATAGTCATTTAAGCCTTTAGTAACCCTAATTTATGTACCTAATCCTTAGTATAAATACCCCATTGTACTACCTAGATTATCATGTCATCTTAATAGGATCTTAATCAAGTCCTAATACTCTCTTAATCTGGTAATCAATTCTTAATTTAACATTAATACAAATCTCATTTCTTAATCATTCCTTAATTTTTCTATTGTTCATCATTTATTTTGGGTAATTAGAAGATTATTTGGGTTTATTTGGAGGATTGACAACCTTCCATCAATCATCAAGTACTTCTATTATTCTTTACTTTATTATTTGGAATCATCTTTATAGGTATAATTCTCTCTTAATCCCTTTTTAATTATTGTTAATCATCTTCATTTGTTCATCATGTTTTGCCTTGCTAGTATGATTGACAACCTTGTTAGCATGTTAAACTTGATAATGAGTGAGTAGTTTTCTTAATTAGGGTTAATGTGGAATTAGGGGAAACCAACATGGGGATTGATTCATGCTTAATCTAATATGTTTTCATAATTAATTTGCTTGCTTGTTGTGATTTCAACTTATGCACATGTTATGTTTGATGAAATGCGAGCCTATGAATCCTTGCATTTTTTTACCCATCACTTACCTTTTCAATGAGACTTGTAAGACATAAACCAACTCGAGTCTCATTAGACCATGCATATAGTTGGATAGGGAGGATTAAGTCGACTTGTAGGTGTTGTACAATTTAATCGATTCGGCTTCGGGACCCAAACCTTCCTAGGGATTGTAAGATATACACTAACTCGATCCCATCACAACAATAATTGCTTGCATCTAGTAGAGAATATGTTTGTATGATCAAATTTCATGAATCCCCTATGAACCCATGACACCCCAGTGCTTTTAATCAATTGTTTACATCTCGTTTTAATAATCTTGCTTGCTTTCATTACTTTATTTACATTGTTATTTAGTTTAGTTAATCTCCTACCTCAACCCAAATTGTGACACCCTTAGACACAACCATTTGCAATCGAAAATCCTACATCAATACCCGTCCCTTGGGATCCGACCTTTACTTACCTTTTTACTAAAAGTAGAGTAGTTTGTGGAGTTATAAATATTGTTTTGGTCTAGGTAACTTTTGACGACAAGTAACAAAAACCGACGAACCAAAAATGGCGCTGTTGCCGGGGACGGTGTTAACTTGATTTGATTTTCTTTGATTGTTTTTAGTTGTGTCTTTCTTTACCTTGGGGAAGTAAAACTCCTCAAGGTTTATTCTAATTGTTTTCGAGTTGTTTGATATTTTGCATGTCTAGGAGATCACAAGGTAACTTGTTACCCATTGATCTTGAAATTGAAAGAACTTTGACCAACAATAGAAGACTTGATAGAAATACTTTGAGAGGTATTGGTGAAATTGTGGACATTCAACCAAATAATATTGAGTTCATCAACCCTTTTGCAAGAGAAAGAGAGGATAACCCAATACAAAACCAACCACAAAATCAACCCACAATGCCTACATTTTCATCACATTCTGTACCAACTGAGGAGAACCTACCAAATGGTACTCCTACACCACAACACTTAACCGGTAATTTCATTGCAAAATCCGCATTTATACAATTAGTTGAGAGAAGTCAATTTGGGGGGATGCCTAGTGAAAACCCTCATTCTCATATGGAGACTTTTTGTGACTATTGTGATGCGATTTCTCAAACCGGAGTTACTCAAGACCAAATTCGATGGGTCTTATTTCCTTTTTCTTTGATTAGTTCCGCGAAACAATGGTTAAAGAGCCTTGATAAGGCTACTCTTGGTATTGACTCTTGGAAGAAATTGGCACTTGCTTTCTACAAGAAATTCTATCCTCCGGAAAAGACTAACATGTTGAGAGCCCAAATCACCGAGTTCAAACAAAGGGATGAGGAATCTTTGTATGAAGCATAGGAGAGATTCAAGGATACTTGCCGATCTTGTCCACATCATGGACTTAGCGAGTGGTTCCTTGTACAATAATTTTGGAATGGTCTTTATGAAGACTCCCGAAATATTCTCAATATGGGATCAATTGGTATGTTCACCAAAGTTGATGATAATCAAACATGAAACAAGATTGAGGAAATGGCGGTCTATAACTCACAATATAATAGACCTCGTAAGGCTACTAGAGGAGGAAAGCATGAAGTGGACTCTATTACTCAATTAGGTGCTCAACTTAGTGCTCATATTGATACCATTAATTTGAAGTTTGAGAAGGCTATGGCTAAGCTTGAAGAAGCTTCCAAATCACCTAAGCAACATGTTAATGCCATGGTGGAATCTTCATCAATTCCAAGTGGAGTATGTGAGAGTTGTGGAACTTTGGGACATGACCAAAGTGAATGTAGGGGAACAAGTGAATGCTTTCCAAGCATACAAGAGTGGTACCCCTTATTCCAACTATTACAATGAAAACACCAAATTTCATCCCAACCTCTCATACAAAAGCCAAAATGTTCAAAACCCTCAAACAACATATACCCCACCTCCAATGAGAAACCAAGCTCAAAGACCCTTTTACAATCAAAACCAAAGTTATCAAAACCAAACTCCATACAATCAAACAAATGACCAAGGTTTTGATGTTCAAAAAGCGGTCCTCCAAATGCAAAAGAACCAACAAGAATTTTTCACTCAAATGCAAAAGGATAGCCAAACAAAAGACATCACCATTAACAACATACTAGCTCACACAAAGATGTTGGAGACCCAAATGTCTCAATTAGCATCTTCAAGTTCACAAGAATCGGTGAGTACCATCCATTTGAGGAGTGGTACAAGGTATGAAAGGCCGAAGAGGCCCGTTGATGAATATGTTGTGAATGCTAGTGACAAGGAAAGTGTTGTTGAAAACTCTAAAGAAGAAGAACCCACCATTCAAGAAGTTTCAAAGGAGAATAAAGAGAAGGCTAAAGGGAAAGAGCCTATTGTGATTCGGCTTCCATTTCCAAGTCGTCAAGCTAAGCCTAAGTTTGATGAACAACTTGGGAAGTTTATGGAGATTGTCAAGAACTTGGAAGTCTCAATTCCATTTACGGAATTAATCAATCACGTTCCGACCTATGCGAAATACATGAAATATATTCTTACAAAGAAGAAATTCATCCGGAAACTTGAGACTATTGCTTTCACTAAGGTGAGTAGTGCCATCCTACAAGGAAGTTCACCTCCAAAACTAAAGCATCCGGGAAGCGTCTTTATTCCATGTACCATTGGCGACAACACAATCAACAAAGCTCTATGTGACCTTGGGGCATGTGTGAGTGTCATGCCATATTCGGTGTGCAAAAGGCTAGGAATGGGAGAACTTAAGTGCACTAATATCACGCTTTAAATGGCGGATCGCTCAACGAAGACACCTTTAGGGGTATGGGAAGATGTGCCGGTAAGAATTGGCAAATTCTTCATCCCGGTGGACTTTGTTATTGTTGACATGGAAAAAGACTCCAACATTCCTATCATATTAGGAAGACCCTTCTTACACACCGCGGGAGCGGTAATTGACGTGAAACATGGAGATCTCACACTCGAAGTTGGAGATGAAACAATCACTTTTAATCTTGACAAGACAATGAGAGCTCCCCGATTACATGAGCCGTGTTTCACGGTTGATCATTATAGCCGAGAAAATGATAGGAAGAAGTTGGCATCTCAATGCAAAGAACAAGCTATGGGTAAAGAATCACCACCCATATGGAAAGAGAAAGTCCAAGATGCTCCGTCCAAGGAACAAGGATGCTTCAACAAGAATGAGAGCTTGAATAGCTCACCACCACTCATGACAGGTAAAGAAGAAGGCCTCATTGGCCATGACAAGAAGAAAGAGGAGTTGTTCTCATCAACTCGTGATATTATTGGGGAACAAGTAGATGAAGTATGCAGTCTTTGGGATGATGAGTTTGAAGGGATATTCAATCCCTATATTGTTAATGCTATGACCCA
This sequence comes from Silene latifolia, assembly GCF_048544455.1. NCBI lineage: Eukaryota > Viridiplantae > Streptophyta > Magnoliopsida > Caryophyllales > Caryophyllaceae > Silene > Silene latifolia. Next base: position 38,651,839 of record NC_133527.1, on the reverse strand, counting down.
AGACCACCATGAAGAACAACAAGTGCAAAGGTCTATTGAAGATCTTTATCATGACAATGAACACGCTTTCGACTACTTCTTCAAGGTGTTGAGCAACATCAACAACACTTTGAACATGCCTCCTTGACATCTCATTTATGGATGAGAGTTTGGTAGAGTCCTCCCTAAACCACCATTTGTAAATATTCTAACCCCTTAACTTGCTTTTTACTTATTGTATTGCATTATTTTGTCAATTTTGGATTTGTATTTTTCTGCCTTGATCAAGATTTTCATCATTTTGAGAGAAAGTGAGGGAGGGACTTATGTGATTATTGATGTGTAGTGTTTTGACATAGTGTGGGGATAGCAATTGCCTAGGCTATCCAAGCCTTCGTAGTGCCCCCACAATGAAGACCAAAGGAATGAAGAGTTAATGACACGGGTTATGAAATACCCACGGATGGACCTGAATTCGTGTGGTAGAGGGAGAATCCGAGCGTCCCAAAGGGAATCCGCTAGTCCTGAAGATAATCCGAGCGTCCTGGGTAGGATCCGCTCGTCCTGAGATAGCTGGAAAAAGAAGTTTTTGCTCTGACTGAGAATCCGAGCGTCCCACTTGAGAATCCGCTCGTATCAGTCAGGACGCTCGTCCCACAGAGAATCCGCTCGTCCTACAGCTGGTAAAAATTGGGATTTCTCCCTGACAAGGAATCCGAGCGTCCCGACAGCGATCCGATCGTCCTCATTCAAAAAGACGCTCGTCCCAGCACGTCTTTTTCCTGAAGCCAACTGCAGCAGAATCCGAGCGTCCCGACCCCAGTCCGCTCGTCTCCCCTCTGATTTTCAAATTTAACGGGATTAAAACCCCAACTTTCCCAATTCATTTACTCATTCACAACATAAACACAACTCCAAACCCTCAAAACCCTCATTCTCTCCATCAACCAACATCAAATTTCTCAACCAAAATCACTCAAATTAAATCCAAACTTCCTCAAAACTCAAATAAATCACTCCTTTACCAACAACAAGTGATTAAAACACCAACATCTTCAAAGTTTGAGTTGATTTTTAGGATACAACGCAAAATTCAACTATCCTAAATCGATTTGGGTCTTATTGGAATTTGAAGAAATAAAGCTAATATTTGGTATTACTACATAAAGGAGAACATGGCAAGAACAAAAGGTGGAAGCAAGGCATCCCCAAAGAAGAACCTTTCCAAAAGACAACAAGCTCTTCAAGCTATTCAAGCATCTAATGCATTGGTGGTTCAAAATGCAAGGTTGGAAATTCAAGAGTCTATTCCTCCTATGGAAGCTACTACTTCTACTCCGGTTGTTGAACAACTAGATGATTATCCGGAGGTAATTTTCACATCCGACTCTCATATGGAGAAATTTGTTTCCTTTTCTAAGAAATCTATTTTACCCACCAAATTCATATTATATGCCAAGAGACCTTAACAAAATTGGGTGTCCTAGAGCAAACCAAGACCTTTTTTGAGTCCATGGGGTTGAGTACTTTGTTTAATATGCGAGAGTTGACTTACTCATCCCTCACCTTAGAGTTTTTAAGCTCATTGAAAGTTACCAAGGTGGAGGATATAAGGAACATTGAATTCCGGCTCGAGAATGTTGATAGGAAATTGTCTTTTGAAGAATTTGGTAATGTTTTTGGCCTTAGTAATGACCCGACCTACACGAAGAAACCTACCAAGTATGATCCCGATCCCCTATGGAAGGCTATTACCGGTAAAGAGTTTACATCTTATCATGATTGTCGTGCTCTTTTTGTCCATCATCCGGGCATAAGAGTATGACACAAGGTTGTTGGGCATACTTTGATTGCTAGTAAGGGAACGAACCATTTCATCGAACTTGACTTTATTTATCTCGAGTCAACCTTGAACATTGGAAGAGAGTTCACCAAAAAGTACAACATTCTCCAACTTTTGATTGAGAGATGGCTCAAAGCCGATCATGGCAAAGAAGGCACGACCTTTATTGTTAATGGAGGTTTGGTAACTTATTTGGCTAAACACTTTAACCAGAACTTCAACAAGGATACCACCTATAAACCGGTTAAGGGAGGCCATATCATTGATCTAGCCACCATGGTTCGAAAATTCAAATCGGTCACGAATGATACTCTTGATGAAAAATTTGGATGGTTAACAAAAGATGCTAAATCCTTCACATTGCCAAGCAAGATTTGCCGATTGAATGTTCATAGGCCAAACTACCTTCTCCCACTCTCCGAGAAGCCGAGTATATTATACAACACCAAGGGGAAGACATTTCTGAGCCCTCATCCTCCATTATCACCCCACCTTACCCATTCACCTACCATGAATTTCAACTCGAAAATGTTAAGGCGGGGAATGACTACTTGACTCTCTTGATGAAAGAAATGCACAAGCAAGCTTATATGGATAGAGTCGATGCTTATAGAGCACAATATCCGCCTCTTCTTCATCTTTCTAGGCAAGGACTTCTTGACCCATCTTGTCCTTTGCCTAGTTGGGCGGATAAGGTAACCTTCTTTCCTAGTGCTTCTAGAGGTGATAGCTTGGGTGAAGAGGAGATGGTTGTTGTTGAGAGTGGTGCACAAGAAGGTGAAGAGAATGAAGAAGAAGAAGAGGGTAGTGAGGAAGAAGAAGGAAGTTCAAGTGAAAGTGGTGAAGCCTCCGGATCTATGGAGGTTGATGATGATTCAAGTGAAGTTGGTGATGATGATGGAGATGATAGTGATGACGCCATGGCCGAAGATTGAGGATTAGCAAGCTCTTGGGAGGATGCCGCATTACTTTGTAAGTTTCCTACACCTTCTTTAAGGTTTGTTTATTTCTCATGTTTTTCATATAATTTTTATCTTGATCATGATTTGGAGTCCTAGCATCATCTAGAGGACTCACACCTCGGTCCCATTGAGGTGTCTCTTTTATTGTTCCCACATTCAAAATCCAAAATGACAATTGTAGTTTCATGCATAGCATCTTTATGCATGAACTCCCCCAATTTTTGACATTAGAAATATTGTCTATTTTGGTTTGGGGAAGTTTATGCATATGCATTGAGGACAATGCTCATACTAGTGTGGGAATGGGAAATTCTAACATGACTTTTTAAACAAAAATGATAAAAATTGAAATTTTTTGAAAAATACAAAAATATGTCTTTTAATTTCATTAATCACAAAATCCATAAAAATTTGAAAAATTCAAAAATCCTAAAACATGTTCATTTCCTTCGTAGTGTAGTCTTGTATATATTGTCTTGTATATATTGTGTTTGTTCATCCTTTTTCACATTGATCGACTACGCCACATCCGAGACATGAGGATATTGAAGACCGCATGATATGATCTTTCCAATCTCTCTTTTCCTCTTTATGTTAATGACTATGTGGCTTTATTTTGATTGATGCGGTAAAAACAATGTGAATTTAGGATTGCATTTAGATTATTTGGCATACTAGTTGGTAAAGCATATGCATTAGGATGTATATATGTTAGTTGCATCATAGCATATAGTTGCATTTAGGAAAATTTTGTGAAAGCATCTAATTGGAAAGCTTGACAAGTGTATATAAGGCCCTTGTAGATACTTTTTCTTCTGAAGACTTTGCTTGTTAGAATGCTTGTAAAACACCCTAGGATGTGTCATGCTAGTATCCTTTGACCCATAGATTAAGGCCTAGTCAAGAGTACCTTGTGGTGTGATAACTCCTTGGCTACCGTTTATTCCAAGGTTACCCTTGAAACCATGCAACCATCATCCATGTTCTACCACATTTTTGTCATCAAAGGGAATGGGCACAAAAATTGTTCAAAATTTGAGTTCAAGAGATGAAAAGAAAAGAAAAAGTTTGCAATTGCATCAAAGAAAACAGGAGTAACAAAAATGAAAACTCCTATGCTTCAAAAATAAGCACCCTCCCTACAAATGGGGTAGCTTTGAAAATGTTCAAAAAAGAAATGCAAGAAAAAGTTGAAATTGTCAAGTGTTGAAAATGCCAAACATCAAAAGAAATGGCAAAGAAATGTTCTCAAAATGTCAAATGCCACAAAATTGGGGGGACAAACAACAACAAATGCAAACTCCCACATGAAACTCAAAATTCTATTGATCCCTTTTCCATCGTATCCACTTTTGTGCATGGTAGAGAGGGGACGACCCTTCTTCTTGTCTAGGCAAGAAGGGGAATTCCGCGATCCTCCAGTGTTTCTAACACCATAGGGAGTCTACTCTTGACAAAAGCATTTAACGATTGAGGACAAAGGTACCCTAGCTTGACACAACTTGGAGGTGATTTATTGGTATCCTTCTAGGCTTAGTAGTTTTGAAGAAACCATATCTATGATGGAATGTGTACCCTTGAATTGATTCCCCTTTAGATAATTTCCGCCACTTAGATGAGGAAAGTGGCTATTAATTTTTGTAAATGCATCCATTTACTTGTTTTGTGTGCTTTAATGCTTAGATGTATCACCATTTTGGCAAGCCCCACCTTACCTTGCAAGAAGGCATCCTACCTCAAGGTTATCTTGTTGTGAGTTGAAGGGGCGGAGTGAGAGCCGCTAATTGTGTCACATCGGCTATATTAGTAGGTAAGTTTGAATAAGGGTCCTAGTTTTTGTCACCTCTTAACTCGGGACGAACAAAGGTTCGGTTTGAGGATATTTGATGTGACTCATATTTGAGCATATTTAGTCCCCGAATTAGCCTCGTTCCTATGCTTTTTAGTGCATAATTGGGTCATTTACTATCTTTAGTTTCTCGTTTTGCATATTCTTTGAGGTTTTGATCCCTTGGTAGGAAAGGAGTGCAAACCTTGCATTTTCATGGCAAAATGGAGCTAGATTGATCAAATTCAATGACCAAGCATCAAAGAGAAGACAATGCTAGAAGGCCTATGTAGATAATAAAGTAGATTGGGCAATGATGAAAGGATCCTTGCATCTCCAACAAAATCCCCGAGGATTGTTGAAGAAAGAAAAGAAGAGAAGTGACTGTGAAGGAACCCGAGCGTCGCAGTGCCCAGGACGAGCGTAGCCTTGCTACAGTCCGAGCGTCGCATCGCCCAGCTACAATTCGAGCGTCCCGACCCACAATCCGCTCTGATTCTGCTCCAGAACCAACCGTCCCTCAGCCAAGACGCTCGGGACGAGCGTATTACTTGAAGACCACCAAAACGGAGATGAGCATCTCCTTGGAGAGGAGCACTTCCTCAACTTTTCTTAAGGGTCTTAATAGTCATTTAAGCGCTTAGTAACCCTAATTTATGTACCTAATCCTTAGAATAAATACCCCATTGTACTACCTAGATTATCATGTCATCTTAATAGGATCTTAGTCAAGTCCTAATACTCTCTTAATCTTGTAATCAATTCTTAATTTAGCATTAATACAAATCTCATTTCTTAATCATTCCTTAATTTTTCTATTGTTCATCATTTATTTTGGGTAATTAGAAGATTATTTGGGTTTATTTGGAGGATTGACAACCTTCCATCAATCATCAAGTACTTCTATTATTCTTTGCTTTATTATTTGGAATCATCTTTATAGGTATAATTCTCTCTTAATCCCTTTTTAATTATTGTTAATCATCTTCATTTGTTCATCATGTTTTGCCTTGCTAGTATGATTGACAACGTTTTTAGCATGTTAAACTTGATAATGAGTGAGTAGTTTCCTTAACTAGGGTTAATGGGGAATTAGGGGAAACCAACACGGGGATTGATTCATGCTTAATCTAATATGTTTTCATAATTAATTTGCTTGCTTGTTGCGGTTTCAACTTATGCACATGTTATATTTGATGAAATGCGAGCCTATGAATCCTTGCATTTTTTACCCATCACTTACCTTTTCAATGAGACTTGTAAGACATAAACCAACTCGAGTATCATTAGACCATGCATATAGTTGGATAGGGAGGATTAAGTCGACTTGTAGGTGTTGTACAATCTAATCGATTCGGCTCCGGGACCCAAACCTTCCTAGTGATTGTAAGATATACACTAACTCGATCCCATCACAACAATAATTGCTTGCATCTAGTAGAGAATATGTTTGTATGATCAATTCCCATGAATCCCCTATGAACCCATGACACCCTAGTGCTTTTAATCAATTGTTTACATCTCGTTTTAATTATCTTGCTTGCTTTCATTACTTTATTTACATTGTTATTTAGTTTAGTTGCTCTCCTACCTCAACCCAAATTGTGACACCCTTAGACACAACCATTTGCAATCGAAAATCCTACATCAATACCCGTCCCTTGGGATCCGACCTTTACTTACCTCTTTACTAAAAGTAGAGTAGTTTGTGGAGTTATAAATATTTTTTTGGTATAGGTAACTGATACCGTCGTAGAGTACCAAAGATAATATTATAATTTCCAAAGTATTACTATAGACAGTGGCAGTCGGGGTCGAACCATAGAGAGGCAATGCAATTAATAGTTGTCTGATTTTAGCCTAAAGTAACAAATGTGTGGGGGTTTGTTTTGAATTGTTCTATAACTAAGGGCAATAATAAAAACGGAACAAAAACAAATAAATAAGCAATAGATGAAAATGGATAAAATCAAATATTAAAAGAATGCTAAGATGGTCGGTTCACTGTAGTTTCGGCGGCAATATCCTAAGTAAGTCTGAGATAATCACGTGAGACGGGAAAATAAGAAGTCCTCTCGGTCCATTCTCAACAGGTAGAATCTTTCGATCTCGCTACGGGTCCCTAATATCACTAATACTGATTCTGGTCCTGAAAAGTGATTTAAAAGTCTAAATTAACTTATCTCTCGATCTTATTAATTTAGTCGTCTTAATTAAGTAGTCTATTTTCCTCCCCTATCTTTCGATCTTATAGGGTCGGTCAATTCCTAAGCATTCAACTAGTCGCGTGCACTCGAGTCATCAAATATAGCAATTAAATTAATTAAAACGAAGTAAAACTCACGTGGCCGGTCGATCGACCAGGGTAGGCGGTCGATCGACCATGGCGCGATTCAGGTATACTATTCTACGCCGCCTACTTCTACAGATTCCCTACATCCTAGCACAGGGTATTTAGCTAGACATATTGGTGATAATAATAACATTAAAATTGATAAACAAAGCAGATGATTTCATAATTGATTTAACTAAACAAATAATTAACATGAATCAATAATATGGCTTTAGGGAAACTACTCTAGCAATTCTAATCTATGAACAGATATAAATTGAAATTAAGGAGTCGAAGTTACCGAATGAAAACTGGAGGAAGAATCCCAAAGCACGAACTTTATTAAAGAAGAATAAACTAATTGTATTGAATGATTATGAAAACAAATGCTAAACTTCATAATCAACCCTAATTATTTCCCTGAAAACTGATGATCCCCGACTTGATGATTCAGGTTACGTTATATAGATAATCTACGTAACTTATTATTCCTAAAACCTAATTCCCTTGGGCTTTCTAATTCTCATCCTTTAGACTTGCGTCAGATTAACGGTTTGGTCGATCGACCACTGGGACCAGTCGATCGACTGAAATGCGCTGTACAGGAGCTTCTGAAAGTCGTGCTCTGGTCGATCGACTGAAAGCACCAGTTTATCAACTGCTTCATCAGGTAATTGGCTCCAAAAGCTTCGTAAATTCGTCTTTCGGGCCACGATACGCGCACCAAGTTCACTTCCCGAGTAAATACTTCACGTCAAATGCAATGTTAGGTACTCGGGGACGGATTCGGCTCGATTTCCGCTGGATTCTTCACATTTCTGAAATATTATACAAAAACACAAAAGTAGACGGAAATAGGGAAAATAGTAGCATAAACTACACAAATGAGCTCTGAAATGCGTGTAAAATAGGGCGTAAAACATCATATTTAGGACACGCATCAAAATTCCCCAAACCAAACCCTTGCTTGTCCCCAAGCAAGAACTAGACTCGATCCTAAAACCTATTGGAACGAGTTCAATCTCAGAGCGAAATGCAACATGTAAAGCCTAAACCAATTTAATGCAACAAATCAACAATCAATTAGCAACATGAATCATGCAAACGAGTTATGTAGTCGTTAAAAACTGCTTAACCGTCGACCTTGCAAGACCTATCATTATGGACTCTCACGGGTCGCTCAAATCACACATAAGCACAGGTGAATATATGTAAAAGATAGAAAGAATTAATTTTGTAAACACTCTCACCTAACTACGACCTACAAGAACATGCCTGCAATCTAATATGAAAATGATCTCCACAACCATACACATTCATTCCAACCAACAAATGACCATGACACATGCCGAGGTAAATATGGATATGTGAGGTATGGGTAAGAAGGGGCTAGGACGAATTTGGTAAAAACAGGGTTAAAAGCCAAGCTAGTAACTAAGGGAACCAAATTAATAATTCATCCCAACTTCTTGCTCAAAATTTCAATCGAAACGGTGCTAATAGCAAGCACAAATCTCACAATCTCCAATAATTAATCAACTCCCCATAAGATAAAAATGCAACATGGGAGCAAAAATCGCCATTTAATAAAGACTTTGAATTATGCGAATTTGATTTTTTTCTCTTTTTCGGGCTTCAGTCGATCAACCAATGAGTCCAGTCGACCGACCATAGATCGAACTTGTTTCTCTTTTTCTTTTTTCTTCTTTTTTCAATTCTATTTTTTTTCTTTTTTCTTTTTTTTTTGTCCTTTTCATTTTCCCAACATCATCTCAAAATGAGCATTAACCACCAAAAACGAAATAAAAATCCCGAGAACATAAACTACTAGCTTGACAAGGGCAGGCTAAACGTAGGATGTAGTAACGGGACAAAAAGGCTATTTTTGGCAGTGTGGAGCTTATGGGCAAAATGAATAAGGGGGCGACCTCTTCCACATGTGTCAACTAACCACGAACCCGAATGCATACTGGTATTAAGCAGATTAAGTTCATATTTATGCATATTTATGTAACATGTCTCATAAGGAGTAACTTCTCACATTCCTAGATAAACTGGTCATGAATGACACCAGTTATAGGCTCTAAATCTCAGAAAATGATATAGTTTGCCAAAAATCTAAGTCAAGTCTAAAGTTCAGCAAAATAATTAACGGAAACTCGTAGATTATGCATATGATTCTACTAATAACATGTCAATTAAACACGACTTAGGCATAAACAAATGCAAATGCAATGTCATCATTGAAATACTACCGTTCCGACTCAACCTATATGCTAAAATAAACGTGTAATTTTTTTGAAAATTTTCAATTTTTTTGAATTTTCTGTATATATATAGGAAATGAAACAAACAATGCAAACTGAAATGCAATAAACGTGAAACAGAAATGCAGTAAAACAGAAATGCAATAAAACATGTGAATGCAATGCAAAACCCTTCCCCAAACCAAATCACACAATGTCCCCATTGTGCAAAATCATGTAAAAGAAACAAAAGGGAAATGGAAATTTGCGATAAATTAACTAAAAGGACATGAAGAAGAACTCGGAAGCTCACAAGACTTTAAGCGCAGAAGGAAACCTCCCCAAACCAGCGTGAGCTAGGAGGTTTCAGTAGCCAGCAGTGCTACCATAGGTACTTGAAAAGACACAAAAAAGTACCGAGCATAATTCCGAGAAAACAATTTACGAAACGCAAAATTATGTGCAAAATACGAAAATAGAAGAAAACAGAAATGAGTCGGAGAATAAAGTGGAGAAAAGACTCCCTCAACTCCAAAAATCGACCAAACACAGCAGGGGAGTGATCGAAAACAAGTACAGCAGCGCGTAGCGGTCGATCGATCACTTCACCCAGTCGATCGACCAGGGTGACAGGAACAGTAGCTTTTGTAACTGTAGCAGTCAGTCGATCGACCAAGATGGCCAGTTGAATGACTGAAAAACCTGCTGTAAGTTCTGATTTCTTCGAATTAGCTCAATAAATTGAGCTAACAAGGTCTATAAACCTGCAAATACACATAATAATGCGCCCAAAATTGCGCAAAATCCAAAGTAACAGTTTAAAGTCTTTAAAATCCTAAGCAAAATTATTAATGCGAAGTCTCGCGCACACAAAAGCGATAAAAAGTCTAACAAAAGCAGTAAAATGTCTTTGAAAAGTCTTCAACAACTAATAGTTGATCAAGAATGGCCACGGAATAGCCCACTTGCTCGGCTTCTGGCTACAAGAGGTAGCCTCTACAGTGCTCATCTTCTCAGCGGGGCTCCTAACCATGCCAATATCCGCAGAACTCAACGGATCAGCTTCTCTGATATCTTCCCAATCAATGACCTCGTCTAGCTCGTCAAAATCCAAATCGGACTCCGTCACTTTGACTGATTCTTCATCTAGCTCCTCATCTGTGCCATAGCTAAGACATCTTAGACCGCCTCTTTGAACAATTGGCTCCTTCACAGCTGGAACAACATGCGGCTCTTCCTTCCCCAAACCAGCTCCTACAATATCCAAAACAGAAGAATCTTCCTCCAAGTTGCTCCCAATCTGGGGCGGAGGTGTTACAACAGGAATAGGCATAGAAGCAGGCATATCAGAAAGCACAAAATAAGATTTCTTTTCAGAAACCACATTACAAGTTACTGGCCACGTAAGGTCTTTCTTCTTAGCTGTCTGGGCAAAGACAATGGAATGTTTCCCTACCTTAAAGGTCAATGTCCCTGAGCCAACATCTATAACTGCACCAACAGTGTGCAGAAATGGTCTACCCAAAATGATAGGAATGTGAGCATCCTCGGGTATATCTAGCACAACGAAGTCAACTGGGAAAAAGAACTTCCCTATTTGCACAGGAATGTCCTCTAATATTCCTATAGGCTGGACCGCAGAACGATCGGCCATCTGTACTGTCTTGTTTGTGATTGCAAACTTAGTCAAACCCAACTTCCTAGCTAGACTCAAAGGCATGACACTAATGCTAGCCCCTAGGTCACATAATGCCTTCTCAATAGAAAAGGTACCAATATTACATGGGACTGAAAAGCTACCTGGGTCTTCTAGCTTATGAGGTGCAGTATGGGTCAAATAGGAACATGACTCCTCAGTTAGTGCGACAGATTGCATAGTACCAAGTGACTTCTTTTTAGACAAAAGCTGCTTCATAAATTTCATGTAAGCAGGCACTTGGTTTACTAATTCTAAGAAAAGAACTTGCACATTTAAGCTACGAATAACATTTTCAAATTTGTTAAACGATACCTGTTCCTTTGTCGGCACCAATCTCTCTGGATAAGGGGCTGAAAGAAGCAACTTAGCCCTCTCCTCTAAATCTCTCATACCGGCGTCAGTGGCTTTAGGCTGAAAATCCACTACCTTGTCCTTGTTGTAGCTTGAACCTTCTTCAGACCGTCTCAAGAATGAACCATTAATCGTCATCGGGTCATACATTGGAACTGGGACTGACCCATCAGCATTTGGGTCTTGCCTCAATAATTTCGGAGTCGTCGTACCCCGAAACAAGTGGTCCCTCAAGTTATCTGGCATTGGAGGACGAAAAGGTTCAACATCAGCAGCGTTTTCAGTCGATCGACCATGTGGGTCAGTCGATCGACTGGCTTCTACAGGAACATAAGCTGTACTGTTGCGCGGACTGGTCGATCGACCGGGTATGTCAGTCGATCGAATGATATACCTGTTGATCGTCTTTTTCTTGCCACTGTTCGTTCCAGCCTTCTTCCTACTTGGTTCCGCCTCATCTTTTCCAGTAGCATCCTCGACCATAGCAGGCTCATCGAGGGTAGACCCACTCCTCAAAGTAATTGCATTTAGGGTCTCTTTTTGATCCGGCTACGACGGTAATTGCCCCGAAACTCGAGTTGCACTCTTGCTAGCAAGTTGAGCGATCTGAGACTCCAACATTTTCATCCCGGCCTCTCTAGCTTGAGACTCCTTTAGCAACAAATTTTTCAACTCAGTAAAATCGGAATTTTGGAACTGCTGCTGCTGCTGTGGGACATACGGAGGCTTTTGGTAAAGCTGCTGCTGCTTATGAGGGGGCACATAATTCTGCTGCTGCTGCTGTGGACCCGGATTAAGGACATTCTGGTTGGTCCATCTCAAATTGGGGTGGACATTAGAGGGATCGGGATATGTACCAGTCTGCCTATAATGTTGAAAGGCAGCACATACTTCATTCAAACTAGGTCAAAAATCCGAAACATGTCCCTCAGCCCCACATCTTTTGCATAAAAAGGGACCGTCTGAAACAACATTAACTTGGTAAATACCTCCCTTTTGAGATCCTCTTCCAAGCTCATACTTATCAAATCTCGCCGTAAGAGCCTCTAATGCAGCTACGAGAAGGATTCAAAGACTCTCCTTTGATTTCCCCTGGAATTTCCATGCTCAGCTTTATGGGTGGCCATATCATCAATGATTTTCCACCCCTTAGTTTCTCCAACATTCTCCTGGAATCTGTCATTAGCTGCAGCATCCAGGATAAACCTCTAATCGTCATAAAGCCCATTATAAAACTGATTGCATAGGCTCCATTGCTCGAAACCATGGTGCGGAATAGTTCGCACCAGCTTCTTGAAACGGACCCATGCCTCATGAAAATTCTCATCAGGACCCTGTTTAAAGCTCGTGATCTGAGCTCTAATGGCATTGGTCTTCGAGGCAGAACAATATTTCTTGTAGAATGCTAGGGCCAGCGAATTCCAGTCAGTAATCCCGTTAGCAGCTCGATCCAGATCTCGGTACCATTCCCTCGCAGCATCACGAAGTGAAAATATGAACATCGTCTCCTTCACCTGGTCCTGGGTCACACCTGCTGGTGGGGGTATGGAACAGCAATAGTCAATGAATGTCTCCATATGTTTTGCCGCATCTTCATTTGCAGCTCCCCCAAATTGGTTTCTCTCAACCAAGTTAATATAAGACGATTTTTGTTCGAATTTTCTATCCGTCCCTGGCAGTGCGAATCCCTTATAGAGATTCTCAGCTGTTGGCTCGGAGTGACTAGCTATACTTGCTTCTTCGGCCATGTCTGGAGATGTGACGGTCTCAGCTGAAGAAGTAGAAATAGGTGATGAAGGTGGATCCTCCTCAAACAGCTCGTTCTCGTAGTAACTGGACAGAGTACTCAGCTCTTCCTCTATCGGTAATACTTTAGATGATCGTCTCAACTCACGCAAGGTTCTTTCGATCTCAGGATCTAATGGTCGCAATTCACCACCCTGTGACATGCGCATAAGAGGAAACTACAAGTAGAATATGAGAATAGTTTAAGGAACAGATGTCCCTTAAACTAAGAGAAAGACTAAAATAAAAAACAACTAAAAATTTAAACAATTGCCTCCTCGGCAACGGCGCCAAAATTTGATACCGACGTAGAGTACCAAAGATAAATTTATAATTTCCAATCTACTACTATAGATAGTGGCAGTCAGGGTCGAACCACAGAGAGACGATGCAATTAATAGTTGTCTGATTTTAGCCTAAAGTAACAAAAGTGTGGGGGTTTGTTTTGAATTGTTATATAACTAAGGGCAATAATAAAAACGGAACAAAAACAAATAAATAAGCAATAGATGAAAATGGATAAAATCAAATATTAAAAGAATGCTAAGATGGTCGGTTCACTGTAGTTTCGGCGGAAATATCCTAAGTAAGTCTGAGATAATCACGTGAGACGGGAAAATAAGAAGTCCTCTCGGTCCATTCTCAACAGGTAGCATCTTTCGATCTCGCTACGGGTCCCTAATATCACTAATATTGACTCTCGTCCTGAAAAGTGATTTAAAAGTCTAAATTAACTTATCTCTCGATCTTATTAATTTAGTCGTCTTAATTAAGTAGTCTATTTTCCTCCCCTATCTTTCGATCTTATCGGGTCGGTCAATTCCTAAGCATTCAACTAGTCGCGTGCACTCGAGTCGTCAAATATAGCAATTAAATGAATTAAAACGAAGTCCTTACTCGTCCCCGAGTAAGAGGAGAAATACATTACCCTTATATAATATCCGATGAAAGGCATTTAACGGGCCTTCTCCGTCCCTTCAACTCACAACGAGACACTTATGAGGTAAAGAGCCTCCTTGCAAGGCAAGTGGGGTCTCGCCAAAATGGAGATGCATCCAACATGTAAGCACATAAGCAAGTAATAGAATGCAATAATCAAAAAGTCAACCGCCTTCCTCATCCAAGCGGGGGTTTTGTTTTGAAAAGTTAAAAGGTTTTGGTCGGGAGATACCGTCTCATAGTCTCGGCGGGGTGTCAATGCCCTAGTCACGGCTCAAGAAACCTCAATATGACAACCAAATGCCTAGGAAACAAATTCAAAGGCGGGAAAGAGGGGAAACAAAGCCTAACCTTCAAGATTGACATGACACACACAAGATTCAACCAAAATGACCCATGACTAAAAGGACCTAGACTACCGACTTCCTCACGGTTTTCACTAGTCGCTCATTTTTGAAGGACGGGTGATTTATGTGCCAAATAGTAACCAAAATCACTCACTACTCGACTCGTGAGACATGCCCGCAATCTAACGTGGAATATCCTCCTACATGACCATTTTTGAGATGCAAAAAGGAAGATGTGCATAAAGAGAAACAAGGGTTGTAACGGGGCTAGGTGGCGGGTCGAAACGGGGTCGGTGCAAGCACCATTTTGGAAAAATGTGGAGGTACACATCAAGAAGTCGCCAAAATTCCATTTCTTCCACTTATTACAACAAATGAGTAACGTCTACACCCTAAAAAACACTCGATTTCCCAAATTATGCAAAAATTGTGTAAACCCGACTCACTTTGGAAAAACTTGAAAATCATCACCTTATTCCAACAATTGAGTAACGTCTACACCCTAAGATGAACTCGGTTTGTCGAATTCAAGCAAAAATTGTGTAAACCCGACTCACATTGGAAAAATCATCAAAAGCCCCCTTATTTTGCAACGCCTTTTTCTACTCCTTTGATGATGCATAAAAAGTGTTGCTCGGCTTTTTCTATCAAACATGATTCAAATACATAATAAGTAAATCTCTTTTCTTTTTCATATTTTTCTTCTTTTCTATTTTTCTTTTCTTTTTCAAAACCTCTTTATTCAATTTCTTGCCAAAAACAAGTACAAATGTTCCAACACAAGTGAAGTGAGCTCAACTTCACCAAATTAGGACTCAATACCCCCAACTCCTGCAACCACAACCATGACAACTTCTTGATTGGGGAAGATGTTTTTGGAATGTAGTTGATATAGTAGGTTCCAAATGGGAAAGCAAGGCTCAAGGGGGTTAAACAAAAGGTTGTCCTAATCTAATGGGTAGAAACAAAGCTTAGTTTGGCAATGTGAGGTTAAAACAAGTATATGCAATGAATTGATTCAACTATGCACACAAATGAACATCTCATGGTCTAAAAGGAGAGAATGCCACGCTTATGCGTTGTGATGTGACATGCCACGCAAGGAGCCTACTCATAACCTAAGGGAGATCAGGTATGGATGTACCGGTCCCAAGAAGGCTCTAAATCTCACATGTAAGTAGATATGTCGAAATCTAGGTCTAGACTACGGTCCATGGTCTCACAAGGTGGTCAATACTCTCCGGTCAAGCCTCGTCTCCCGGGTATTTGTAAGCAAACACCCTAACAAGGAGGTCAAAAAGGTGCAAGCCACTAAGAGGGGAAAGACACAGCCAAGACAAATTCATCATAGATGGTATCATACTCCCTTCCTAGACCACATTTGTTAGAAATATGTACAAACTTGATGCAAAAGAAAATTGAAAACACAAACAAACATTTACAAGGTACGAGATGCAATTCTACACTAGCAACAAAAGTAAATATGCAAACAATTTTTTCTAACCTAGCAGCACATAAGCACACAAACCAAGTTCCGAAATGGAACATCCTCATCAACATTGCCCATCCTCCTCCATATGTACATCCACTTGTAAAAGAAAAGGAATGGGGAAAGGGGAAAGAGATAAGAAAGATCAAACCAAGCGGTCTTCTAGTCTCCTAATGCCTCGAATGTTGCAAACAATTTTTTCTAACCTAGCAGCACATAAGCACACAAACCAAGTTCCAAAATGGAATATCCTCATCAACATTACCCATCCTCCTCCATATCTACATCAACTTGTAAAAGAAAAGGAATGGGGAAAGGAGAAAGAGATAAGAAAGATCAAACCAAGCGGTCTTCTAGTCTCCTAATGCCTCCAATATTCCTTATGTGTCTGCGCCACTTGTTAGACAAACATATATATATATATATATATATATATATATATATATATATATATATATATATATATATACAATGCAATATTTTTTGAAATTTTTGAATTTTTTCAATTTTTAGGCATTTTCTTAAATTTACAAGCATATATATTGATATTTACAAATGAACATTATATACAAATATATACGAAGTAGATATTTCCCTCCCCACACTTAGAATTTGCATTGTCCTCAAAGCAACTAAACATAGGGAGAGAATAGAAAAAGAAATAACATATTTTTGTATTTTTGAAATATTGAAAAATAAAAACATGTTTTTGGTTTTTTTTTTTGGGCCTCCTCCCCACACATGTTATGTACATTATCCGGTGATGGATGAAGTGTGGGTAGGAGGCAAGTTTAGAAAAATAAAAGCAACATATTTTTTGGATTTTTGAGTTTTTCGGAAATTAAAGGCATGTTTTTGTATATATTTTTTTTGAATTTATGGAGTTTCCTCCCCACACTTATTTATTTACATAGTGTGTGGAGGAGACTCGGAAAGTAAATGCATATTTTTGGGATTTTTAATTTTTCAATTTTTTTTTGTATTTTCCCCTTTTTTTTCATATGAAATGCAATGCATAATATAAGCTAAATGCGTAATGAATGCAAGCTAGTGTATATGAATGGAACTAGGCTAACATGTATCACAAATGCAAATGAACTAATGCAAAACTAATTATATGAATGCATCATGTGAATATGTACTACAGTAATGCAATCTACACTAGTATGAAGCCTAACTACGGGATCCTTGAACTACCTAAATATGTTTTTAATGGGAAAACACTCAAACACCAATTTGAGTGTGCATTTGTCATTTGGATTGATGTTCGGGGGAGCTTGCCAATGGTGTTGGATTTTCAAATGGGACCATTAGCCTCTAGGTGGTGAAAGGCTATGAATCACCAAGAGTCTCTTGACTCTTCTAACCAACAAGAATTTTTAACAAACCAAAAAAAAATGGAGAGATAAAATACTTACAAAGGGTCAAGGAACGAGATGCATAAGAAGCCACCATTGCCAAGAGCTCACATTTGAAAGTACCCTCTCCACTTCACCAACTCAACTATCAAAATCAATATCATCTTCCACATTGAAATCATTATTTCCCTCGTCATGAATAACATCATCATCGGTACTCATACCCCATCCTCCTCCGGACCCCGATGCCCCCGCATCACCTTGGAATGTAGGAGCCACCCCACTATACCACCCACCACTCTCTTCATGAACCACGGGAGTAGGGAAAGCCGGATTACTAAAGTAATCCGGTGGCATATGGAACCCTCCATGAATAGTAGGTGCGGTGTATCCTTGGGTAGGCCATGTGAAGAAATCCGGGTGTGGCCCATCCCTATTGACATACCCGCGACGCGTATAGTCATCATACATTGGAAAACTCCCTACTCCTTGGTTATAGTAGATATGATCAAGCCTTTGGTTTACCACGTCAAACCTTGTGTTCATTTCACTCTTTAATTCACCCAATCCCAAATTCAATTTATCAAAGTAACCCACTAAAGTCGGGTCGAGGGGAGGGTATTGGTAGTTAGGTTTTTGAGACGTTGAAGGCATTAAGTGAGCATCAAATTGTCGTGGTAAGGTGGTAAAATTGGATGGGTAGGATTCCGAGGTCGGGCCGTGGCGTTTTCGCCGACTAAGTGTTTGGCGGGATCCCTCGGTGTGGTCACGTTCACGTACCCGGAGGAGGTAGCTTGATTCATCTTGCTTAATTGTTGTAGCCTTAGTGTTTGGAAGGACAATGGAATCCTTGTCATCAATTTGCCAATATTCACGATTATCGGCCGGGTCAACCTTGAACCAATCTAAGGAGTGGGTCAGGTAAAACTTTGAGAGGACATTAGGTTCTTGAACTGGGTTGTACAATGATTCATCAAACCCGCCTATATACTTGGCCAATTATGTGATCATCCCGCCCACAAAAATACCCACATTTTGATCCGGAAAATTTGCCAATTTCCTAAGGTGAAGCACAAAATGATGGGCTATGTTGATTTGAAACGGCTTAGGCTTTTGAAAAAGATAAGAGCCAAGGATATTGAGTTCATCCGTTCTAACGGTCCATGGTTCACTCCTTGAAAAAATAGTCCACCCCATAAATCGATTCCAAACCCGAATAGCGGGAAAATGGATAGAATTGGCATTCATTGTCCCTTATGTGGGTTCGGGTTTACCGGAAATGGCCTCCCAAACCCGAGAATGATGAAAATCAGAGGGTGCCTTATAGTTATCCATGTAAGTCAAGCCAAAAGCTTTCCCAAACCTTTTCAAAGTCATGGTATGATCTCGGTTCATTAGGCGGAACCTAATTTCAACAATTTCACCACTACTCCTCCTCTTATCCACTTGGAGTGAGCTCAAAAATTCCCAAGTAAGGCATGGGTAGGTCAATCGCTTAAAGGTGTACAAAAAACTCATTCCAACACCCTTAACTAATTTCTTAGCATCGGTATCAAGCCCTAAATCTTTCATTGCTTGACTACAAATAAACTTAGTAGCATGAATAGGGCGATTCTTAAACAAAATAAACTTACACTTTTGAGCTCATAAGGTGAACACAAGATTAGGAAAATCGGGATCCGGTGAGGTATCCGTCATTTGAGCTGTCCCAAATTGAAAGGAGTCCATAGGGGCCCTAGCAACCTCTGCTCTTGTTATCTTAGAAGTCATCTTCAAGTTGGTTGGTTGGGGTGAAATTTGGTGGGTGGGTGATTTGGGGAATTAGAGAGGATTTTAGGTTGTAGTATAGTAGAGCGAGAGAGAGAGAGTGATTTTTAGAGAGTGGTGTAAAATTGGGAGGTGGGGGGAATATATAGCCGCGGGATAGATGACGCTGAGCCGGTTGGGAACCGGCAGCCGGTCACCCGGCTCTCAGCCATCCCCCCATCCTTCAAAAACTCGATTTTTTAGTCAATTTGTGAGATGTCTCGGCGCCGGTTAGGCTACCGGCCGCCGGTTGACCGGCTCTCAGCCCTCCTTCAGGTAAGTTGCAAATTTTGCCCCCTTTCAAAAATTGAATGTCTCGGCGCCGGTTGGGCAACCGGCCGCCGGTTGACCTTCCCTTCGTCTAATTACCAAGAACTCTTCATCATATTACCACGCAATCTCCTCATCTCTATAGTCAATTTTCCAGGACGATTTCTTCCTAAACCGTCTCAACCCTACTTCAGCCCAAGCTACCAAATAATCCAATGTGAGAAGGAATGCTCTACTCTAAAGTGTGACCCATGGGTTGCCTCCTATGACTCGACAAAGTCAATGAGAAAGCTTAACTAAATGGGAATGTTGTTGCGAGTGAAATGAGATTCAATGAGGGAGGAGACAAGTATCAATGGCATTCACATTCCTTAATATAGGGGACCCGGCTATGTAGTGCTTGAGCCATTGCCCATTGACCTTGAAAGCTTGATCTCCATCGTTTACTTCTACCGACCCATAAGGAAACACCCGGACCACGGTGAAAGGACCCGACCACTTTGACTTTAGCTTACCTGACAATAGCTTAAATCTTGAATTAAAGAGGAGGACAAAATCCCCCACCTTGAACTCCTTCCTTATAATAGCTTTATCATGGAATCGCTTTATATTTTCCTTGTACAACCTAGAGCTCTCATAAACCTCTAGCCTAAATTCCTCAAGTTCATTAAGTTTAAGGAGTCGCTTTTGCCCCGCACTCTTCAAGTCAAAATTAAGAAGTCGTATTGCCCAATAAGCCTTGTGCTCCATTTCCACCGGCAAATGACATGGCTTTCCATACAGCAACCGGAATGGTGAAGTTCCTATTGGTGTTTTGAAAGCGGTGCAGTAAGTCTATAATGCATCGTTGAGCTTAATTGACCAATCTTTCCTTGACCGACTCACGGTCTTCTCACGAATCATCTTAATTTCATGATTTGAGATCTTGGCTTGTCTGTTAGCTTGTGGGTGGCAGGCAAGACTCCGCCTATGTTGCACCCCATGTTTTCTTAGAAGAGCATACAAAGTCCTTTCCCGAAAATGTGTTCCACAGTCACTAATCAAAATCCTTGGCACTCCGAATCTTGGAAATATCATTGTCTCCATGAGTTTTACCATTGATTTTGCATCACAAGTTTTGGTTGGAATGGCTTCAACCCACTTGCTAACATAGTCAATCACAACAAGTATATACTC
The DNA here is from genome assembly GCF_048544455.1 of Silene latifolia. Lineage (NCBI taxonomy): Eukaryota > Viridiplantae > Streptophyta > Magnoliopsida > Caryophyllales > Caryophyllaceae > Silene > Silene latifolia. The sequence goes on along the minus strand of NC_133527.1, from coordinate 38,631,429 downwards.
ATTCCCATGGGATGAGGGAAAGGGACCTTGATAGTCAATTCCCCACACATCAAATAGCTCTACTTCAAGAATGTAATTCGTTGGCATTTCATGCCTCCTTGAGATGGTCCCGCTTCTTTGGAATTTGTCAAATCCCTTGACATAGCTTGCCACATCATGAAATAAGGCGGGCCAATAGAAACCGCATTGGAGCACCCTCGCGACGGTTTTTCTAAAACTTCTGTGCCCTCCACTAGGCATGTCATGGCAATGAGAAATTATTTGCTTAACCTCTTCATGTGGAACACATCTCCTAATGATCCCATCCGCATATGACTTATAAAGATATGGTTCCTCCCAAAAGTATTGTTTGACATCATGAAAAAACATCTTCTTCTTATGGGAATCATAGTCATGTGGGATGATGCCCGACACTAAGTAGTTAACGAAATCCGCGTACCAAGGAACATCCATTATAGCAAGTGCAAACCATTGATCATCCGACAAGTAATCATCAAGAGGTAGCCCATCCTTCATATTCTCATTGAATAGCTGAGATAGATGATCGGCTACAACATTCTCTACACCTTTCTTATCTCTTATCTCAATATCAAACTCTTGTAGAAATAGTATCCACCGAATCAAATGGGGCTTTGATTCCTTTTTTATTAGCAAATGCCTAAATGCCGAATGGTCGGTGTGCACTATTACCTTAGAGCCCACCAAATAAGAACAGAACTTGTTCATGGCATATATGACCGCTAAAAGCTCCTTTTCGATCGTGGTGTAATTGGCTTGAGCTTCATCCAAAGTTTTGCTTACATAATATATGGCATGAAGTTTGCCATTCTTCCTTTGTCCAAGCACCGCTCCCACCGCTACATCACTAGCATCGCACATCAACTCAAAAGGTTCTCCCCAAGTGGGAGGTTGCATGATTAGAGCGGTGATGAGAGCTTCCTTCAACCTATTAAAAGCATTCAAACATTCATTATTAAACTCAAAGGGCACATCCTTGCCAAGTAACAATGTTAAGGGTCGGGCAATCAAGGAAAAATCCTTGATAAATCTCCGGTAGAAACCGGCATGCCCTAGAAAACTTCCAATTCCCTTGATATATGTGGGAGAGGGTAGGGTTTTAATCACTTGAATCTTGGCTTGATCAACTTCTAAGCCTTTGTTTGACACAACATGACCTAAAACAACTCCGGATGTCACCATGAAGTGACATTTCTCCCAATTAAAGACTAGACCGATTTCTTGACACCTCTTTAAGACCTTGCTCAAATTAGCTAAACATCCATCAAATGAGGTGCCTACGATGGAAAAATCGTCCATAAACACCTCCATAATATCCTCAACATATTCGGAAAAGATAGCTCGCATACATCGTTGGAATGTAGTCGGCGCATTGCATAGCCCAAAGGGCATGCGCCTATAAGCAAAGGTGCCAAACGGGCACCTGAAAGTGGTATTTTCTTGACCATTGGGGTGAATTGAGATTTGAAAAAATCCAGAAAACCTATCTAGATAGCAAAAATGAGAATGTTGGGCAAGTCATTCCAACATTTGATCAAGGAAGGGAAGGAAAAAATGGTCTTTCCTAGTTGCCTTATTAAGGTGTCTATAGTCTATACACATTCTTCAACCCGTTGTAATTCTTGTCGGGATTAGCTCATTCTTGTCATTGATAACAACCGTGACCCCGCCCTTCTTCGACACAACATGCACCGGACTCACCCATACACTATCCGAGATAGGGTAAATGATACTTGAATCATATAGCTTCAACACCTCCTTCCTGACCACTTCTTTCATTGTGGGGCTAAGGCGACGTTGAGGCTCAATGGAAGATGCACCCTCATCCTCCAAGTGAATGCGGTGAGTGCAAAAAGAGGGGCTAATTCCTTTGATATCGTCAATTAAGTACCCAATGACGTCCTTTAATTTTCGCACAACATTGAGTAATTTTTGAAGCTCGGTGTCATTGAGTGCACTATTGACGATAATAGGTTATGTGTCATTAGGGCCAAGGAAATCATGTTTAAGGGTAGAGGGAATAGGTTTCAACTCCACTTGAGGAGGCGTGGATCTCTCCTCTTTTTTACCATCCCTTCGTAAGCTCTCAAATTCCTTGTTTGGGTCTTCTACAATTGTTGAATCCATAGCCAAAGCATATTCCCGGTGCTCCTTGCAATCCTTTACCTTACCCTCAAGAAATCCTTGTAAGCCTTTATCTTCTTCAAATCTTTTTATGGCAACCCATTCTTCTACCATATCAATCATGTAGCAAGACTTTTCTTCCGAAGGCTCCTTTATAGCCTTGTTCAAAGAGAACTCCACTTTTTCTTCACCAACTTGAAGATATAGCTTTCCATTTTTCACATCAATCAAGGCATCCCTCGTGTCAAGGCAAGGGCGCCCTAATATGATGGGAATGTTTGAATATTCGGGGATATCCATCACATAAAAATCACAACGAAATTAAATTTTGCCCACCTTGAGTGGGATATCTTCCACAAGTCCGATTGGGTACCTTACCGATCTATCCGCAAGTTGTAGAGAAACTCTAGTTGGTGAAAGTTCATAATCCTTCAACTTCTTGAAAATTTTGAGAGGCATAAGGCTAATACTTGCCCTCAAATCGCATAAGGCTCTCTCAATATGAACGGTGCCAATTGTGCATGGTATGGAAAAGCTCCCCGGATCTTCAAGCTTTTGGGATACCTCATTCATTAAAATAGCACTACATTCCTTAGACAAATTTACCGTTGTTGATGGTTGCATGGCATTCTTGTTGGAAATCAACTCCTTTAAGAATTTACCATATGTTGGTATTTCCTTGATGGCATCAATGAAAGGCATTGTGATGTTAATTCCCTTCATCATGTTCATGAATTTTCTATACTTTTGCTCAAGCCTTACCCTTGCCAACCTTTGAGGAAAAGGAATTGGTAGCACATAAGGTTTCACTATTTGTTGCTTGTGTTCCTCAACAACCCTTGTGGGTTTATCAACAATCTTGGTGGACTCATCAACTAGCATGGGAGTCTCCACAACAACCTCCACAAGATCATCTTCAATCACTTTTTCATCAATCACTTTTGGTTGTTCAACCTCCATTTCCGGCTTGCTACTCTTTCTCCTTTTGATGAACACCCGGTCTTCCAACTCCCTACCACTCCTCAAATGTATAGAATTAATGGTCTTTGGGCTGTCCTCGGTTTTACCCGGAAACTTACCATTTGAGGCTTGCAATTGACTCATTTGAGAGGCCAATTGAGAGATTTGAGTATCTGTCATTCTTTGGGAGGCTTGCATTTGAGTCCTTAGTTTGTTGATAGAAGATATTGTCTCCTCTTGTTTTTGATTAGAGTGAGCAATGAATTGAGTTTAAGTGTTTATCATTTGAGCCATCATGAGCTCCATGTTTGATTTGGGTTGGGTGGATTGTTGAAGGGGTTGGGAATTTTGTTGAAATGGTGGGTTGGTTGGTTGATTGAGTGGTTGGAATTGTGGTCTTGGTTGGAAAGATCTTCCTTGGAAACCCGGTGGTCCTTGGTTAAAGGTCGTATTTGGCTTTTGGGCTTGGAAGTTTGGTGTAAACTGTGATTTTTGTTGGAAAGTGGGGTTTTCGACATTTTGTGAGCCATAGGAAAAATTTGGGTGGGCTCTCATTCCGGGGTGGTATTGATTGTTGTTGAATGCTTGCCTTGCCAGACTTGATTCCCACACCCCATTCACTTGCTCCATACAATTAGCCTCTCCCATCATCAAAGGACACTCATTTGGTGGATGACCTTGATCTCCACAAAGTTCACAACAATACACTTAGTTCCTACTAGATGAAGAGTTGTTAGAGGTGTTGCTAGAGTTCAACAAAGCAACTTGTTGCTTGAGTTCCTCTATCAATCCCTTAACTTCCACATTGTTTGTCGACTCCACATTGGACTTCCCTTTCCTTTTGTGCCGGTCATTATTCCAATGGAAAGTCCGGGATTCCATCTCTTTGATAAGCTCCTTATCCGTCTTGTGATCTATCTTGTCAAGTGCTCCCTTTCCCGAGCCGGAGTCTAGATTCATTTTCATCTCATTATTCAACCCCTCATAGAAGTTATTTATTAATTCATCATCTCCGATCCCGTGATGGGGGCACAATCTTTGGAGTCCTTTATATCTTTCCATGCCTCATAAAGGGTCTTGTCATCATATTGAGTGAAGCCTTAAAGCTCACTCTTGATTCGTGCCGTCCTTTGTGGCGGAAAGTACTTGTTCAAGAAAGCCTTGGAAACATCGTCCCAAGTTCTAAGTGAATCGGGCTCACAACTCTTCAACCATTCCTTAGCACTCCCCCTCAAGGAATAAGGAAATAGTAAGGCGGATTGCATCCTCCGATACTCCATTTGCCTTATACATATCACAACTATCCAAGAAATCATTAAGGTGTTCATTGGGGTTTTCGGTAGCTCCCACTCCGAATTGGTTTCCTTGGACTAGTTGCAACAAAGTAGCCTTCACATTGAAATTATTTGCTTGTATTGGTGGTTTGACAATACTTGGGTTTACCACCTTCTTTGGAGCTAAATTGTCCCTCATAGGAACCGTGGCCATTGTTGCTTCTTCGGGAATTCCAAATGGATTCTCAAAGAACTCAAAAAGTACCCGGTTCTTCTAGAACATATTCCACTACTAAAGGTTCTTCGAAAATAGGAGTTTCTGTAATACTCCGTATTTATGAGTCTTGGGGTACTCTATCGAGTAGGCCTTACTCTGTCGAGTAAGAGAGTTTTGCGAAATAAAATAGTTTCTGATCTGTTGGGTACTCGATCGAGTAACTAGGGTACTCGATCGAGTAAGGGGGTACTCGATCGAGTAGCCTTGGGTACTCGATCGAGTAGCCGGTTTACGGGGATGTTTTGTCGGGTTTTGTTAAATGATGCGAGATAAGTATAAAAGGTTGTCCGTCACTTTTCTTAGTTTCTTTTATATGTTCTAAAACCTAAGTGAGGAGAAAAGGAGTTACGTAGTTTGTCTGTCATCGCATCGTTAGCAAATCCCGGAGCTAGAGGTGTCGGATTTCATTGTTCTTCGCATCATAGTGTTCCTTGCGTCAAGGGTAAGTCCTACATACCAATTTTATAGCGTTTGGTTGACTTTGTTAAACCCTAATTTTGGGAACTTGGGGTTTTTATGATTTGTTAAGGTTAGATTGTGATTATGTGATAGGAGAAGGATTTGTAAAGGAGAGGTTTTGAGACAGCTGCTAGATCGTCTGATGATTGTGTTGCTTTCCAGGTAGGATTTCCTACTCAGTATTAGTCCCATAATGGGATATTGGTGATGTGCTGTAGTTAGTTTTTTGATATGATGATTGTGATTGTGATTGTGATTGTGATTGTGATTGTGGTTGTGTTTGTTGATGGTTCTCGAGATGCGTTCTCGGCTGAGTGGGGTCACTTGCGGGAGTGATCTCACGCCCTAGTTTCGCCCTTCGTGGAACCCGCCACGAAAGGGGATGTGCACATTAATGGACAGGGTTATCGCTCGGTATGATGAGCGGGGCTTAGGTGGGAACGGCTGCGGTCCCCCAGCGGGGGTAGTCCAAAGGTGGACGATCGATGATTGAGATGATTGGAATTGGTGGTTGTGTGTGTGTGTGACGGTTAAGTCTGCTTTATCTTATTGTTGATATATTGAATTGTGTGATTAGTATTGACCCCGTTTAAATGTTTTAAAAACTGTGGTGATCCATTCGGGGTGGTGAGCGATTATTTGAGCGGTATGAGCCGATGCGTATGGGATAACTGGGAGGAGTCTTCACGATGCAGTTTAGAAGTCTTCCGCTGTGTTTGATAGTTTTATAGTCTTTTGATAGTAGATAGTTTTGGAGAACTTGTATCTCTTTATCAGTTTTGGTTTTTGGCATGTAATCACTTTAAACGTTAATTATTATTTAAATATGTTTCTTTATTGTCTTATGATAATCATTGCCTCGGGTAACCGAGATGGTGACATCCTTATACCTGAGTGGTCCTGGTAAGGCACTTGGAGTATGGGGGTGTCACAAATGGTATCAGAGCGACGATCCTGAAACCTGTAACCAATAAATCCAATGGATATAGGGAGTCAATTAAAATGAACCCGGGGTAAAGGTTGTAGGAGCTAATGCAAAGACTTGGGAGACGTCCTAAAGTCGCGAACTCGCCCTACAATTTTGAACCGGTCACCATGGGATATGTGTCGGGATCGTTATGTGCTTATTGTGTGCTGTGTGTATCTATGTAGTAGTATGTTGTATGAATTGATGGATGAAAGATGATAATGACGTGAATTGTATGTTGGTTGATTGTAAAGCATGAAAGTATAATTATTGATACATGTAAGTTGGCATGTTATAATTATTTAAGGAAAAGTGTTTTGTCTATATATATATATAAAGCGATGTGTAAGTATACATGTTATTGTCGTGTTGAGTAAAAGTACAGAAGGTTGGGAGTGTGAATTGAACATGTGCTGGGTGAATATGTTGAACGAATATGGTGGATAAATATGTGGTATGATGGATGAATTAATGGAAAAAGATGAATCACCGTGGTATGGTAACATGGTTCCGATTAAGCATGTTATATAATGAAAGTTATTTTATAATGTTGTTATGCTAGTAACATGTGAATAGGGGACTTGATGTCATGTATTTGTGATTTTGTTTGCGAAAGGTAATAGAATAAAAACATGTGGGTAAGTCATAATTGGCAAGTTAGATAAATTATGTGCATGATGAATGTTGTTGCTTGGCTTTTGAAAATAGTAACATATGATTATGAATACTGGTTTTATGAGTTCTGGACTGGTTTTGTTTGCTTGGTTGTTGTTTAAGCTGTTTGGAAGTAAAAATCAAATAGTTATGTCGTCTGATTACAGCAAAGTTGTCTTTAAACTGTTATAACTTGAGATGCATAAATGATTTTGATGTGATTCCAATTGGAGGTGATAGTTTGCCCTTTTACGATTCTAACGATAGGTCACACGCCCCAAGCGACCAAGAAATGAGTGAGTTATGGCTGTTTTTTCTGAAAACTGACAGTCTTTGAGAAATAGGGTACTCGATCGAGTAGCCTTGGTACTCGATCGAGTAGGGGGGTACTCGATCGAGTACGTCAGATACTCGATCGAGTGTCCCTGGTAATTTGTTTTACGTGCTTCTGATCTTCACCTACTCGATCGAGTAAGTCCCTTACTCGATCGAGTGGCCTATACTCGATCTAGTGACCCCTGTTTTGGGTCATATGCTTATCTTTTGACATTCGTTGCATATTATGTTTAATTCAAAGGTAATATTTTGCTTCTTTATGCACCGTTTTATATGTATATTGATCCTGATGCGTAAGTTACCCAATCTTATGGTGTAGTGAGTGGCACCTGTGGTGAGTAGGAGTTCGGTGGGAGGACATGAGTTCTATGTGTTGTGATAGACAGTGGAAAAAGAAAAGGGAGAATGGTATGGCTTAATTGAGGCATAGAACATGTTTTGTGAGACGGGATGAGTGATATGATTATGTGTTGAGTAATATAAGAATAAGTGAATGTGGGCAAAGAGTGATGCAAGTTTAAGGAACGTGAGAATGAAAAGATTGAAAGAAAGGATGTGGATAGTAGCAACCTGAGATGTATAACGAATTATGGAGGGAGATGGTTAGAAATAGAGTTGAGTAAGAATATATGTAATGAAAGGTCGTTTTAGAGGAATTGAGAAGAGTGGTATATAGCGAACTTAATGGAGGCATGTCGCGACGTAGATTTGCAGATAGTGAGTGAGTTTGGGAGATTTGGTTCATTAAGAAACGAAACTAATATGTGACTTCCTTGAGCAAGTAAGTCATGAGAGATCAGGGTGAGTAATAGTATGAGGTGGTCTGGACTGATTTATGTTAAGTGTGAGTAAGAGCAGGATAAGAAAAGATTGATGGTAAGAAAGAGTGAGATGGTATTAATATGAAATGAGGGAAATTGAGCTTTGGAGCAAAAAAAAAAAAAAAAAAAAAAAAAAAAAAAAAAAAAGGGTAACTGGTCTACTAAAGAGTTAGGTAGAAGGAATAGGGAGTTGAACTATTAATTGGTATTATCGAGTGTAAAGAAAAAAGAAGGATAAAAGTAAGCTGAGGAAAATGTTCACCGGAGTTATGTGATATAAAGGTAAGGAATCATCGAAATGTGTGATAGTATCACGAGGATGTTAGCTAAAGGTTACATAGGAGTTTCAGGACAACATGATTGATAATGAGTTTCGAGGAATTAAGGGAGTAAGAAGTTGGTGGAGTATTGGCACGATACGAGATAATTGGTGGAGAGTTGGATGACAATACAAATAAGATAGTATTGGGAATAATGTTGAGGTAATTTTGTTGATGGGTTTGTTGTTCGTTGTTTGGGATGTTAACCAAAGATAGGAAAGAAATCGTGATGTTTAGAGATGAGTGAAGAGGTTTGATGTCCGGACAGTGATAGTGTTATGGTTTTTGACTAATGGTTAAGAGTGACGGTATGTTAGAGAGATGGTAATTCTAAAGAGGCTGATTTTGTAGAGACTGAATTGATAAGTATGGTTGTGAGGAAGTATAAGACATAGTCTTGGGAGGCGGTTTCTCATAATGAGTGTTAGCTATATGGTTATGTATGGCAGAAGGTGTTGGGTATGCGAATGGAAGAATGTGATGAGGGGCATGCGAGTTAAGCTCGGGTGACAGGTAACCTTGGTTGAGTGGTAACTTACGTGATCAGGATTGATTGGTTGGATGTGATTATGGGTCTATGTTATATATAAATGTTTGTGTGAGGTTCTGACCTCACAAGAAGTGGTATGGTGTGATAGTTATAATGTGTCGTCTGAATGTTCTGCAATATAGGTTGAACACGGTAATTTAATTGAATGATATTCAAAAGGATAATAATTTGATTGATCTGGCATGACTGGTTATACTTGTATGTATTCATGATATATGTTGATTCCGTGATGCGGTAAGGGGATGATATTCATGAGGTTATTATCTGTTTAATTCATATAATATGTTACTTTGTGATTTAGCAAAGTGGATTTGAGTAAGTTTTTCTTGTTCAAGAAGTTATGTTGAGTCAGTACTTATGGGATTGTGTATGTTGTGATGTCTATCGATGCGGTTGTGGTGCCTCGGGTGGTGGTCCGGGCACGATATTTAGTGTTGTGATGCGGGTATTTTCGCACTGCGGTGTGGCTGTTGGTGGCGGTGTTGTGATGCCGTCACCGGTTGTGATGGAGTAGGCGGGATGATTATGATTCGAGTTTCAAAGTACATACCAGATTATACATAGATTGTTGTTTCGTTTGTTGTTGTTTCTGTGAGTTCGGTTTGGACGGATAGACGAGTTGTCTTGATCATTGGTGTTTTCTTTATCAGGTTAAGTTTGAGAATGAGGGTAGAATATGATATGGAATAGAGTTGTATATGTCTTCGTTGTTGTCATGGTATAGTGATATTCTGTTAATGGGACACGGTTGTGAGAGGTTGTTACAATAATTTTGATCTTGTTCTAGATAAGGCTTCAGTAGACATGGTAATGGCAAGTGAGTCATAGAACATGTGTGGTAATGACCCGAAAGATGCAGGTGGTTCATAATCCTTTGTTGAAGACAGTGAGTGTAGGGTGTTGGGGAATTAGTGCCATGTTGAGTTATGTATGAGTTTTTCGGTAATGGAAGAAATAACTTGAGGATCTAGTGTGAGTATACGTAACGAGTGTGGATCGTGAGTTATGCTTTTGGGAGATAGGTGCTTTACATAGAGAGGTATGTTGTTTTGCAGAAATAATGGAGAGTTAGTATGGTGATTTTGCTACGAGCCTTATGGTATAGGTTAGGGGTGTGCCGAATGAGTTGAGTTATGAGAAATGTTTAAGTAAGAGAGCCTTGGATATATGTATGGCAGTATTTAGATTATAGGTGGTTATCTTTGACATGCGGTGGTGATGAGGATAATGAGCCGATATAGCTAGGATTTAGTATTAGTGAGTTACGAGGACGTAACATTTGTCTTAAGAGGAGTAGGATGCGATAAAAGAGATTTTGATGGGTGTGCATATGGTAATATATTTGGAAGTTTGAGTCTTGATGTCGAATAAAAGGTTGATTCGTGTTGTGGTTAATTTTGTTAAAGGTCATGACCGTACTGGTAGTAGTTCGATGTTTAGGAGTGTGAGAATATTTGGATAGTGTTGATTTGGATGATGATGGTTATGAGTTCGATAGTCTTGGCGATTGGATGAGGATGTTTATGAGTGTGAGTAAACTTCGAGGACGAAGTTCCTTTTAAGGGTGGTAGAATGTAACATTCCGTTTGATGTTATGAGTATTTTGGTAGGGTATGGAGTTAGTGTTGAGAGAGATATAATGAAGTTGATACGATATCGTGAGACATGTTGTGGAGGTAGGAATAGTTAGTGGAGTTGGTGTTACGAGTTCATGTTTGGGTTGGAGTTTTGTTTTGAGTTCTTAGTCACGTTGTTGTGTCTTGATCGAGTCAGTATGTTTGTTTTTTTTATGTATGGGTTGAACTTCGGGGACGAAGTTCTTTTTAAGGAGGGAAGACTGTAATACTCCGTATTTATGAGTCTTGGGGTACTCTATCGAGTAGGCCTTACTCTGTCGAGTAAGAGAGTTTTGCGAAATAAAATAGTTTCTGATCTGTTGGGTACTCGATCGAGTAACTAGGGTACTCGATCGAGTAAGGGGGTACTCGATCGAGTAGCCTTGGGTACTCGATCGAGTAGCCGGTTTACGGGGATGTTTTGTCGGGTTTTGTTAAATGATGCGAGATAAGTATAAAAGGTTGTCCGTCACTTTTCTTAGTTTCTTTTATATGTTCTAAAACCTAAGTGAGGACAAAAGGAGTTACGTAGTTTGTCTGTCATCGCATCGTTAGCAAATCCCGGAGCTAGAGGTGTCGGATTTCATTGTTCTTCGCATCATAGTGTTCCTTGCGTCAAGGGTAAGTCCTACATACCAATTTTATAGCGTTTGGTTGACTTTGTTTAAACCCTAATTTTGGGATTTGGGGTTTTTATGATTTGTTAAGGTTAGATTGTGATTATGTGATTATGTGATAGGAGAAGGATTTGTAAAGGAGAGGTTTTGAGACAGCTGCTAGATCGTCTGATGATTGTGTTGCTTTCCAGGTAGGATTTCCTACTCAGTATTAGTCCCATAATGGGATATTGGTGATGTGCTGTAGTTAGTTGTTTGATATGATGATTGTGATTGTGATTGTGATTGTGATTGTGGTTGTGTTTGTTGATGGTTCTCGAGATGCGTTCTCGGCTGAGTGGGGTCACTTGCGGGAGTGATCTCACGCCCTAGTTTCGCCCTTCGTGGAACCCGCCACGAAAGGGGATGTGCACATTAATGGACAGGGTTATCGCTCAGTATGATGAGCGGGGCTTAGGTGGGAACGGCTGCGGTCCCCCATCGCTGGCGAGGTAGGTCCAAAGGACGATCGATGATTGAGATGATTGGAATTGGTGGTTGTGTGTGTGTGTGTGACGGTTAAGCTGTCTGTTTATCTTATTGTTGATATATTGAATTGTGTGATTAGTACTGACCCCGTTTAAATGTTTTAAAAACTGTGGTGATCCATTCGGGGGTGGTGAGCAGTTATTGAGCGGGTATGAGCTGATGCGTATGGGATAACTGGGAGGAGTCACCACGATGCAGTTTAGAAGTCTTCCGCTGTGTTTGATAGTTTTATAGTCTTTTGATAGTAGATAGTTTTGGAGAACTTGTATCTCTTTATCAGTTTTGGTTTTTGGCATGTAATCACTTTAAACGTTAATTATTATTTAAATATGTTTCTTTATTGTCTTATGATAATAATTGCCTCGGGTAACCGAGATGGTGACATCCTTATACCTGAGTGGTCCTGGTAAGGCACTTGGAGTATGAGGGTGTTACAGTTTCTATCAATCCCCTTCTTCGGAGTGAATTGAGTCTTCTTGCTATAGCTTCAATCTCGTGGTCAATCGGATGAATAGGTTGACCCCATCGATTTCTCCTACTCATGCAAAAGCCTACACACTGAAGAAAAGGATTAGTAACACAAGAGACTTAGTCTAAACTAGAACAAAAACGATTAATATCTAGCCTTTGCTCCCCGGCAACGGCGCCAAAAACTTGATGATTTAAATCTTAACCTTGCAAGTGCACGGTTTGTCATCATACAAATTGAGGGTCGAATCCACGAGGAGTTAGGGAGATTACTAATCATCCTAACTCTTAGGCTTAGCTAAGTCGATAATAAAAGGGTTGGATTTTTAACTAGAGAACTACACTAATCAAATTAAAGTGCAAATAGACTAATTATGAAAATAAAGCAAGTGAGAAATTAAAGTAACAAATTAAAATGATGTAATTCAAGGAATAAAAAGCCTAGGACTCGATTTTCCCCCAACAATCCATAATTTTTCGTCAAGATTCCCTAGGCTAGTCGTTGGGTGGGTGCTTAAGGTGGAGATGGCTCTAATTCGCCTAAAACCCCCCTCTCGGGTTCGTAATAGGACACTACCACTCCCGACCAACCCCCCTCTCGGGTTCGAAGATCGGTATCCCTAGCCTAACACCCGGTTACCCCGAAAACATGCACATTCCCAAGCTACCCTAACATTAGCTAAGGTCATTAAGCCCTCATCAAAATCCGGGTCATCCCACTCCCCCTCTCGGAGGTCGATTTCAAACCCAAGGCTAGAGGTGCCCTCCATTGGCTCTCCCACTCGGTCTCAACCAAAGATAGCAATATGACCAAATTTCGGGTACCCGATTCCTAACCTAACCAACTTTCGTTGGTGGACAAGGGTCACAAACCAACACTACCCAAAATAGGCCAATTTATCAAAACAATCCTTTAGCCTACTATTATCAAACCTTCCCAACAACAAGCCTTAATAGGAATCAATCAATCAAATTACTCATGTTGGGTTAAACCGAGTCCTAGTTAAAAGACTACTCACTAGTCATGGTTCTTAAGACAAAAGAATCAATAAAGTTGGGTTCTTTAAACATGAACATGATGTGAAGTTGGATTCTACAATTAATCATGCAATAATTCAACAAAACTATGATGATAGACAAATTAAGCTAAGATGAGAAAGGATTAAAGCAAAAGCACAAACTTTAACACAGAAACCTAAAGACTCAATCTTTGGATGAGAACAACAATGGTGAACAAGGAAGATATGAACAAGAGAGAGCAAAGTAACAATCAAACAACAAAAGAGAAGAATTCTAGCATAAACAATAATTAAACAAAACTTAAGCGAAAGCAAATGTAAACAAATGAAAATAAGGAAGGAAATTGTACCAATTCAATAGCAAGAAGGAAACTTGGATTGAAAATAAGAATGGAGAAATCTTCAACCTTGTTTCAACCAAATTACTAGAACTAATAATATACTAATTATTGAAGGAATTAGTCTAATTAGGGAAAGATTAGCAAAGTAATTAGCAAAGTTTCAAACTTGGAGAATGGAATTAATGTAGATCTAGGGTTATGTGTCTAAACACAATTTCGAGAGGGTATTTATAGTATCCTCCTACTTAGGTTACAAAAAAGGGAATTAAGAGAAAACACGGGTAGCAGCGACAGCCAGCCGGTCGGCCGGCCGCCGGCCACCCTTCCGGCGCCAAGACATTTGAATTTTGGAGCTTTAATTCCCTAAGGTGACCCTTGGCCGGTTGACCGGCCGCCGGCTGGTCGGCTCAAGGGCATCTTCAGCTCTTCTCCTCCCTTCTTCCTTGCTAACTTCCTCATGTGTCTTGTTCCTTGCTAGATTCCCCTTGGTTAGCTCGAATGTAGGAGACGGTAATAGCGGGAATGGAAAACAAAATGCAGGAAAAAGACCTAAGATTATGCCTAAGTACGTCTAAAAGTTTAGCAAAAAGAAGGGTAAAAAGGTGCCATATGTTCAATCATCAACAAAATAAAGTGAGTAGCAAATTTAGTATCTAATTTAAGTTTTCAGCTACGAAAATACTATGATAGTTAAAGTTAATTTTCACTATCATGTATTTTTTATATTTAATATAAAATGTATGCCAATGTAAAATATACTTTTGAATTATTATTATAATCTACTTATATTATTATAACTATTATTAAAAAAGTATGTACCTTATAATTCACATACGTAACAATGACTTTAAGTAGATATTCATAGTCCAAATAGTCATTAATTTTCTTGTGCCTCAATGGTTAGAATGTCAGGTCTCTATAAAACACAATAGGTGGTGTAACATAAGCAGAAATTTAAAATGATGGATAACATGTGTAAAATTTCCGTTTAATATATATAATGTTGGTAATTTAAGTGTAATTACCGGTTCATTTTAGCGTGGTCGGTTTTGGTTCGTAGATGGGTAAGTTCGCTATAATATAATGTAAGTTCGGGTAGTACGGAGTGTACACTGGCATAATTATTTACGAATTTACGGAATAATTTTCATTTGAACAACTATGATAGAGGGGATTCGGGGCAATACCCGGGAAACTTTGACGGGTTTTAATTCCCACAATAGACATTAAATATGTCATTTGTGAAAAGTGACAACTCTTCAAAAATACATTCCCCTATAACTTTCATATCTATATAAATAGACATGGATTGAAGATGTTTGAGATATAGAAAAAAAATCTCATTTTCTGCATCATAGAACGATCTAACAATCTACACAAAATACTTCTGAATTATTTCTTTGATTTTTGGTTTGTGCTCAAATCAGAGGGACACTGTCTTATCTCAATAGGAAATTCGATTTAACCCGGGCACAAATAAGGGTCGAATTATTCTATTAGGAAAGCGAAGTCGATTCAGTGTGATTAAATTATGGGTTATTTTATGGGAATAATCTAAACTAAGGCTCCCCTTCTCATATTAATCCATGCTTAAGTTTAACCGAGAAAAATCCGAACTTCCGCATCATTTATCTTGTATTGCACCATTAGAAGGGCTACCTGTGTAACAGGTTCCCCCTTTGGATCTACTGGCTCAACGTTTTCAACTGACATCATTGCACCATTTGAATCTACTGGCATTTCATTTGAATTTCCTTTAATCAATTTCAAAACTCCTTTAATTAACCACTAAATTCAAAACCATCCAATTCATCTATAAAGTATAACATTACATTGCTCAGATCAAAGGCCAATTAAACCCCAAATTACCAAGTTACATAAAAGATCTCAATGAACCAATCAATTATCATCATCTTTCGTTGTATTTCTCCTGCAATTTTTAGTAATCTCCTCTTCCTTTGATCAGCTTCTTATTCATCTTAGTAGGCTGATAATACAACAAACCCGACAAATGATTGACACGGTATTTCAGAAAATATTGTACATTTCTTCGCTTGTTATATCGAATGGAAGATTTCTTACGTATAATACGCGATTTACTTCTGGTGGTAGTCGTGTGTTTGCCTTCCGGACACTGATCGACATTGTTGTGTGGTTGATTTGGGGCAAACTGGAAATTGATTTGGGGGAAATTGATTTAGGGTTTATGTTTTTGGAAGGGAGAGACTTCTTTATTAGGAAATAGGCCTGAGAAGAGGAAGAAGAAAAAAGGGACATTGTGTTTTATCATTCGTCCAATCTAATCTTCGTTTATGATGATCCTGACATTGATTTTGAAGATGACGATTTTGAGGAACATGAACACGAAGATGACACAGGTCTAACTGTCTAAGCAATCAGTTGAATGGGAAGGGATACCATCCATAAGCATGGTACAACCACTATAAGAATTCGAGCTTACGTGTATTTTTTTCTGAGCTAATTTAAATTTCATGTTTTTAATGTGTAAATGAATGAACTCAATACTTTCTAATAAAGCTCATATTCTTTAATATAAAGCTCGGATACTTTGACACAAAGCTCAGGTTCTACACCGTACAACATATACATCTGGTTGTATAGTCCATGAATTGGAAAAACTAGGAGTCTTCATTTTAATTAACAACTTCAAATAATAGTGTGAGGAAATAATTAAAAAATAGAACTGAGAAAATTGAAAATGTAGAAAAATATTTAAAGGAAGGACAATGAAAATGAAGGAAGAATGGAGGGAGGAGAAGAATACTGGGAACGAAGGTTATTCAGGAAGATTAAGAACAAAAAATGGGACCACTGCCTTGCCTTATGACCTGATAGCTACCTGTTGTAACAGGTTAAAATTAGGCCAAGTTCAATGAAAGATAAATGATGCGGAAGTTTGGATTTTTCTCAGTTAAACTTAAACATGGATTAATATGAGAAGGGTAGTCATAGTTTGGATTATTCTCATAGAATAACCCTTAAATTATTGTCAATCCTTATTCGCGCATACTCAAATTTCTAACAATCTAATAGAATAATTATCGAAATCTTTCAAGATGAATGTTAAGGGAATGACAATGGCGGTGTTAATTTCAGAAGAGGCATATGAAGATGCATTTCTTATCTACAATTTATTGATGTTGTGCGTGTGAGTACTTCTTGTCCTCGGTACAGAGTGATAAGAAGATTGGGTCTTGAAATTTATTGCACACTGGCATCAAGCGTGTGGTATAACAACCAAATAAGTGAAATCTGGTTATATTGTATTGTGACCGGTAAACGAGATGGTGTTGAAATTTTGAATATGTTGCAATGATTGCAATTTTGTAAATTCTAAAATTTAGTGGTGGAACGATGGAGTAGATTAGGAAGACCAATTTTTTATAAGTTTGATACTTGGGTTCAAAATCTGGAATGTTTTAAATACGCGAGGTTTTTTAAAGGAGTGAGTGTGCGTATCAAGCAAACTGAATTTAGTTCGGGCATCTAAGTGTAAAGGCATCGCGAGATAAGTTTTTCTTTCGTATCTCTAATATCTATGATTAATAATAAAATTATGTCTGCCATGTGTGTCAGTGTGTGCGCCTTTATTTTGTGATACCATCTCATAATGCATGATGATTATCACAAATTGCGACATGTTTTACTGGTAATACTAGCACTTAGTGTTTGTAATTTTATGAATTCCACATTATCTTTTTGTTGAATCCTTGACTAATCATGAGATTATAGTTACAAGTTGATTGTTGCATAATGATTAATTTCTGTTGTGCGGAAGCGTGAATATCCCGTGTTGGGCCTCTGCTGCATCTGTATCCACCACCCATAATAGTACGATATTGTCCGCTTTGGGCCAAGCCCTCACGGATTTACTCTTGGGCTCCTTCCCAAAAGGCCTCGTACTATTATATTTCATGGACACTTATAAAGATGATCTTCCATCTTTATTTTACCGATGTGGGACAAGGGTTTGCACCCTAACAATCCTCCCCTCAAACCAAGGACCATCATCTTGACTCGGACCTTGACCTCCATGGAGGACTCTCCCACTCTACAGCCCCAACTTCTAGACACCCGAAACATCACAAGTCTTGATAACCTCCCCTTAGCCGACACACCATGCTACCACGAGCCGCCTATGTGCCCTTCTTGGGATTTGCTACACATGCACATTGAACAATCCTCTGCATCCAATATACCCTGGACCGGGTCCGTCACTTCAAAAGTCCTAGAACACAAACGGTCTCTGGCATCCACCAAACCTGTGGCACCCAACTTGATAAGGGTCCACCGAATCAACAATTCTAGTACACAAATGGTCTATGTCCCACAAGACCTATGACGCCTTTCATCCATTTAGCCCTGGACCGGGCTTGCTCAAGGACTCACCCCGAGCTAGGAGTTCCATGCCTTACAGTGTACAACTTCAAGTCTTGGGCCTGCTGATGAATCCCCGTGTCTAGCCCAAGTCGAACCATGGGCTCTGATACCACTTGTTGTGCGGAAGCGTGAATATCCCGTGTTGGGCCTTTGCTGCATCTGTATCCACCACCCATAATAGTACGATATTGTCCGCTTTGGGCCAAGCCCTCACGGATTTACTCTTGGGCTCCTTCCCAAAAGGCCTCGTACTATTATATTTCATGGACACTTATAAAGATGATCTTCCATCTTTATTTTACCGATGTGGGACAAGGGTTTGCACCCTAACAATTTCTGCAATACTTATATCATGAATATAATAAAGTATTTAAAAGTTAAAAGTATTTTTCAGTTTCTTTGCTTGTATACCATCAATTGATTAGTATTGATGATAATGAAGATATTGATACAACTTGGTTTTATATAAAATGGTAACATAAAGTGTGGTTGATATTAGCCAGTGTATTCACTTTAACATTATATATCTTGTATGTATGTAATGTATTTTTTGATCGGCGTGAAGGCTAATTAGTGGTCTAATAGTGTGGTAACTCTTGCTGTTTTGTCGGATTTATTCACCCTTGATTGAATATTCTTTATAACTGTCTTTGTTAATGACAAAGTCAAAGTCGTACTAATCTTGGATGAGTAAATTGTATATGAAACATGAGAAATATGATGGGAACTGATTGGTGTGTACATAATGTCTTGATCTAGTTCTCTGTCCACTATTAATAAGAACATGTCCATTTATTAGTATATATGAACTTTGTTTCTCACATAAATGCAATAATCATCATGAATGAAGTATGGTATACTATGCTTGAAATGAAAGTTTCATGGATGGATTATGTTGTGCATTTTCAATGTTGATTTGTCCTTATTGATGGTGATAATGGCATGATGATGTTTCACAATATGATGCTTTGTGATTAGTAAGGATTATATTATCACACAATCATGTTTGACACCATGCTAATTTGGTGGGTATTGAAATGCATGAAAGCATGGACTATATTCTGTTGTTACACCCACATGTTGTGAGTATTGAGTTTTAGTTCATTTATTTTATCATTTTACCATGTTACTCCATAATAACGAAATTGGTTGGGTGTGAATGTCATTTATATTATTAATAAACTTGTTTTGGATTTTATACACGGCAATGTGAAATTAAGAGACATTATACGGGTGTTTGTATAACTTAATAGCATAGTTTATTGGTTCTTTGGGTGTTGTTATGTTTCCCGTTTTATGGTAACTTGAGACATCCTAGGCTGGAGACACATTTTGTGTCAATTTCCGTCTCATTGTTATGTAAACTTGTGTTTTATTTCGGGCAAGTTTAATGTTATGGGTATAACTATCAAAATTTTATAGAAGTTGTTTTTTGATCGATCTTCTATAATGTATGCCATGTTGAGCATGTTTGTTGACATATTTATTTGTTGATCAATTGATTTAATGATAATGATCATGCCTTTGTGATGCAGTTATTGTGCATTGTCTTATGAAATGATTGTGTTGTAGATGAGTGTCATCATGACATGCTCTCTTGAATGTAATACACGGAATTATGTATAATGAGTGGTAACATATGGTTCACATATGTGGCTTGTTAGAAATATAAGTGTATCATATGAGAAGGTCGTTTAAATTGTGTTATTTCTTACATTGGGTATTATGTGAGATGAACATACATGTCCATAAGAATGTTTATGGAAATAAGTGTTTAGATGAATGAATATTTCATCGATTATTTAACAATGTGGTGATCGGTTATTTAATAATGTTGTTAGTGTGCTAACTATTTTGTATGATTGTTTAACATGTTAATATCTTGTGTAAAGCATTTTAAAGTTTGATTATTTACTTGATTTATTTACCATATAAATGATGGTTTGTGATAACCATGATAAGATTATGGGGTCATGGTGGTTTATCATGTAAGAGGTAAATCAATAGCATTGAATATTCAATTATTGACAATCCGGTTATGGAGTTGTCATGTGTTGTAGGATTATTGACAAGTTGGTCTTTGACACAAAGCAAAGATTATTTACCTTGTAAAAGGTGGTTTTGTCTTCGTGTTCTTCTATGAAGGACATGGGGGAGGTAATATGATCCTCGGTATTAGGATTAAGTGTGAGAGTATGATTGTTATTCTCCAGTTAATACTCTCAATGGTCGAGTATGGCGCTTTTATTCAATAATGAAAGTGAAGCTATTACTCGGGTTTTCACAAGGGCTTAATTATTGCGGTTTGACAAGTTGAGTAAGTATACTAGTATAGCTAGTACTCATCTTTGGCAAGGGATTAAGCAAGTGTGACAATGTATAAAGTAAACCATGAATTATGGTTTGTCCTATGTCATTTTCCTTCGGTTTGATATTAGAGGGATAGTGTTTTGCAAATTGAAGTACCAAATGTAGAAGGTGATTTTCTACTAGTTGTAGTGTATTTTACATGGGAAAGTACCATGAGTATATGAATTTCCAAGATCGAATTTGCATTATGAGTTTGACATTGGAGTTGGTATGCGTAGTGTTAGCATAGCCGGTTAAAAGGCTAAGTAGCTGAAGAAAATAATCTACGATTTTCCTTAAAGTATTTGACCAATTTCATTCATATAATTTTTGATACTGAATAACGGTGCGCACCGGCGTGTTTGTTAAAACTCGTATAAGATCCTTGGCGATAGGATACCCAATTCCCCTCTAATACAATGTTAGAGGCTGAATTCAATGTGGAAGGCCTATTGTTAAGAGATTGAAGCACACGATAATTTATATCCCGAGGTGTGTGCTTAGACTTGTATGTTGTAAGGTTAATCTTTCGAAAAAGTGTGTTTGCAAGGACACGATGAAAAGAATCAACCTATGTGAACATGAAGTACAGCCGCTTCAAGGGAGTATGGGTTTGACTCCTGATATGTTCATAAATAGATATGGGGCACTAGGCTTGTAAATAAGTGTCGGTTTTGTAACTTTAGAAGTAAATTAATTTATGTGTGAGTTATCTTCATGTATTCAAAATGGGTAGAAAGGGTTCAATGCTTAGTCATACCCCGATACTCGAATATTTGGAATGTGTAATTTCACTAAGTGGAAATTCAATCTTCGTGACATTTTCATTTATGCATAAATTGGTATGTTTGTTAGCTTACTTAAAATCTTGAATTACGCTTAAATGGGGGAGGAATGTTGGTAATTTAAGTGTAATTACCGGTTCATTTTAGCGTGTTCGGTTTTGGTTCGTAGATGGGTAAGTTCGCTATAATATAATGTAAGTTCGGGTAGTACGGAGTGTACACTTGCATAATTATTTACGAATTTACGGAATATTTTTCATTTGAACAACTATGATAGAGGGGATTTGGGGCAATACCCGGGAAACTTTGACGGGTTTTAATTCCCACAATAGACATTAAATATGTCAGGATTTGTGAAAAGTGACAACTCTTCACAAATACATTCCCCTATAACTTTCATATCTATATAAATAGACATGGATTGATGATGTTGGAGATATAGAAAAATAATCTCATTTTCTGCATCATAGAATGATCTAACAATCTACACACAATACTTCTGAATTATTTCTTTGATTTTTGGTTTGCGCCCAAAATCAGAGGGACACCGTCTTATCTCAATAGGAAATTCGATTTAACCCGAGCACAAATAAGGGTCAAATTATTCTATTAGGAAAGCGAAGTCGATTCGATGTGGTTAATTATTGGCAATCCTTATTCGTGCATACTCAAATTTCTAACATATAATGCAGAAGAACATAACGTACGTCTTACCATTAAATATGCGTAGTTGTCCGTAGTCCGTACTTTATATTTTTGTTGTCAATCCTAATTAGTTCATTAGTTGTGAGCCACTCAGTGTTTACGAAGAATAGTATGTAAACCTGAGGGAGAAGAATTCAAGAAAATTGGAATTCAATTAGTCTTGCGGGTATATCTGTCTATTGTTGTAGATGTGTCAAATATAAAGAAAATGGTGACATTTTTTGCCTCCACCACCCTACTTGTTGTTTGGTCTATTATTTTTTTTTTGGTGAAATGTCAAATATTTTATAGCTCATAAATAATGTAATTCAGTACAAATCATCACACCAATCTACTAATTACAAATCAACAGATTCTAAAAATGGCAGAACTCTAATCATACTTAGGTTCCCAGGCAAACTTGTGAGCTTTCACAGACTAGATTCTATCCTTACACCTCCTGGTGATGTCCAGTTTGACCTTCGTTATAAGTGCAGCAAGAGTAATCAGCATGGCTTCCAATCTGCAAACATTCCTGGCATTCCAAATGTGATACCAAACTGCCACAATGGCAGCATAAACAATTTGTTTCTTCATAAGAGACTTACATCTCCAATTTAAACACCAATCAATGAGTCCAGCAGAAGGTAGGTCAATCTCAAGCCAGCCACACAGAAGAGCCCAACATAGCTTACTAAATTGACAGTCATAGAGTAAGTGTTGATGAGTCTCTAAATGTGAGTGACAAAAGAAACAAGAAACATCAGTTATGATGCCAAAATTAAGTAGCCTTTCTCTTGTCATGAGTCTCTCTTGAACAACCAACCAGCTAATGAAAGAATGCTTTGGTATAATGGTTTGATTCCATATAAGAGGGCACCACTTCACCTTAGATTGCTGACCACATAACCATTTATAGCCACTAGACACAGAATATACACCCTTGTTGTCAATCCACTGTCCATTCAGAAAACCAGGCTTCAGAATGTCTCTGACCTGGCAAATCTTACGCCAAGTCCAGCTGGAATTAGCAGTAGGAGTGTACTCTTGCCAATCCTTGCCCTTGATATAGACATGGTCAACCTATCTTATCCACATATGATCTGATTTAGCTGCCAACCACCAAGTATATTTACCAATGACAGCCTGATTCCAAACCCTAGCATTCACAATGTTTAAACCCACATACCTCTTCTCATTGCAGATCTTATCCCATGATACAGCAGGGGATTTCAAATACTAATCCGAACCAGACCAGAGATAGTTCCTACAGATCCCCTCAATCCTATCAATAACAGTGAGAGGAATCACAAAGACTCTAGCCCAAAATGAATGCAACTGAGTCAAAACAGCCCTAATGAGGACAAGCCTGCCTGCATAGCTAAGTTTTTTGGCCCCCCATACCCTGATTCTTCCAACCACCTTCTCCACGAGTTTGGTGCAATCACCAACATCCATCCTCTTGTAGGAGATAGGAATA
This sequence comes from Silene latifolia, assembly GCF_048544455.1. NCBI lineage: Eukaryota > Viridiplantae > Streptophyta > Magnoliopsida > Caryophyllales > Caryophyllaceae > Silene > Silene latifolia. Next base: position 38,608,381 of record NC_133527.1, on the reverse strand, counting down.
CCCAGGTAACGAAAAGGGAAAGTTCCAATTTTAAAGCCAGATAACTGTATAATATGGTCCACCTCAGCAGGAGCCATACCATTAAAATATATCTCAGATTTCTCATTGTTCATAGCTAAACCTGAGGCAGCAGAGAATGTAGCAAAAATTCTAAGAATAATAGTAATGGAGCCCCTGTCTCCTCTGCAAAACATGAACAGATCATCTGCAAAGCATAAGTGAGTCAAATGCAAAGGCCTGCACAATGGGTGATAATTAAAATCCAGTCTACTGGTGACATCATTAAGGACCCTACTCAAATACTCCATACCAATAGTAAATAAGAGGGGTGACATAGGGTCACCTTGTCTAATCCCTCTTTTCCCTTGGAAGTACCCAAAAGTAGACCCATTAAGAGAAATGGTGAACCATGGAGTAGACACACATTCCATAATCCACTTAACCATCTTGTCAGGAAACTTCAAAGCTTGTAACATTTGCTCAATAAATTTCCACTCCACAGAAGAATAAGCTTTTTTCAAATCCACTTTCATGATACATCTAGGGGAGCAAACTTTTCTCTTGTAAAGTCTTACCAGGTCATGGCAAATTAGAATATTATCCACAATGTCCCTTCCCTTAGTAAGCGCACTCTGAGTTTCAGAAATGACAGAAGGTAGCACAGCAGCAATCCTGTTGCATATAACTTTGGAGATAATCTTATAGACGACATTTCAGCAAGCAATGGGTCTAAAATCAGCAACAGTCTCAGGTCTAGCTTTCTTTGGTATGAGAGTAAGAGTAGTTGTGTTGATCTGCTTCAACAATTTCCCAGAAACAGAAAATTCTTGCACAACATCAACCACATCATTACCAATAATATCCTTAGTATCTTTAAAAAATTGGGAAGTGTACCCATAAGGTCCAGGAGCCTTATTAGCAGGTATAGCTTGCAAGGCTTCATGAATCTCCTGGGCAGTAACCTCCTTAATCAGATCAACACATTGTTCCTCAAAGACCACTCTACCTTTATGGACAGTAGGGAAATGAACAGCTTTGACAGGCTTACTAGTACCCAACAACTCTTTATAGTAGCTGATAAAAGCATTCTAAATATCCTCAGTTTGATGACACTGGTGTCCATTCATATCTTTGATACTCAAAATTCTATTCTGTAATATCCTGACTTTGATAATACTGTGAAAATAATTAGTATTATCATCACCCTCAGTCATCCATTGAACTTTAGCTTTCTGACTTAAAAAACTCCTTCTGGCCTCCTGCAGCAGTTTGAAACTCTCACAGACAGCTTTCTCCTCAACATGAACATCAAGGTTTAATGGATCATCATGGAGCTTCTTTTGCATAGAGAACATATGCATTTGAGCCACTTGAGCAGATGTCTCAATATTGGAAAATGCACTCCCATTGAGTCTTTTCAGAGGTAATTTTAACCATTTGAGCTTCTTGACAAGTTGAAACATCTTATACCCCTCCACATCAGAATCCCAAATCTCCGGACAAGTGCGAGAAATCGTGTCCTTACCCCACATGTTGAAGTATTTGAAATTTCCTTTCCTTCTTATATCATGAGGTGCCAACAAGATAGTGCAGGGGCAATGATCAAAAAGGCCCTCAGGATGGAACATAATGCTGACATCAGGAAACTGCAAAAGCCACTCATCATTACTCATCACCCTATCAATTCTACTAAACACCATACTACCTGGGTCAAGCTTATTATTCCATGTAAAATAAGCCGCTTGTGCAGGAACATCCACTAGACCACACTCAGCCACACACTTCTGGAAATCCCTGATCTCATAATTAGTAACCTCAGACCCCAATCTTTCATTGAGGGCTAACACATTATTAAAATCCCCTATGACAACCCAAGGACCATTAACCAACGTATTCATTATAGACAAGGAATTCCATAATGACAATCTCTCATTTACCCTGTTAAACCCATAAACCATTGAAAGCCACCATACAATGCCAGTCTGTAAAGAAGTAACTTTGGAATGAATGACCTGAGGTTCACTAGCAAGGATGTCAACACTAAAGATACCAGGATCCCAAATTACCCATATCATACCACCATCATGAACAGAGTTATTATGAGCTACCTTACAATTATTTCCAAGCCCTTGATGGACCTTATTGATAGAAACGGTTTTAACCCTAGTTTTTATCAACCCACATAAACCTACTTTATTAGTATGCAGGAACCATTTAATATCGCCCTACTTATTCATACTATTCATACCCCTAACATTCCAAAACCCTATACTACCCATTTTCAATAGCTATAGGTGGATCCTCCATTCCCCCACTTAGGACTTTCGTGTAGTGAATAGATTGTTACAATACCTCCATGTAGGTTTTGTTCCCACTACCACTCACACCCCCTTGCCTAGTCATTTTAATAATAATTCTGGCAGGGGTAAAGGAATTAAAGACAGTAGGCATGGGAGTAATCAAGCCTTCAAAGCCCCCCACTAAAGATCCTAGTTGGACCAGCCATGGGCTGACCAGTGTCTTGACTAACAGCAGCCACTGGTGCCACCACAGCCTCCTCCACTGGTTCTGCTATCACAGTAGGAGCCGCAGCCACAGGATTAGAAACTTTAGGAACCTGATTAGAAGGGCCTGGTTTCTTAGGGACCCAGACCTTCTTAGCAGGTTTCTTAGTCTGATTCCTCTTGCAGTCCCTAGCATAATGACCCAGAGCATTGCAATCAGTGCACACAATAGGTCTCCATTCATAGTGCATTATCTGCCTCTGTAGTTCACCCATCTCATCAAGAAATTCAATAACATCAGGCAAGGCAGTCCCAACCTTCACCTCAACCATGACCCTAGCATGACCCAGAAAAGTTTTAAGGGTTGTATTGCTATCATATCTGACAGTTTTGCCTACCAGAGCTGCAATTTTCAGCAATGCATTACTCCAAAACGTCAGTGGCAAACCATAAAATCGAATCCAAATTGGCACAATGTCAACAGATTCTTTAATCATTTTACAATCAGGAGTCCATTCCTTCACAATCACAGGCTTATTGTTAAAGAATACTGGTCTAGATTGTAAAACACGCAGTTTCATTTCTTCCGTCTTAAATCGAACCTGGAAAGTACCATTCGAATTAAAGGATAACTGGTCATAGTCAGTGTAACCCCATACTCTCTTAACAAAGCCATCAATGACCTTAAAAGGGGGGTTAGCTCCTAACACGTAACAGTACACCGCCGTTGACCAAAACTTCAATTCAGACTCAACATCACTATTAGAAAGATGAAGTTGACTCACCCTAGAAGATTCAGAATCAGACGACTTACTTCTTTGTGATACTTCCTCCCAATTCTCATCATCTTCACTAACTTCAGATATGGATTCCATTCCTGCGCTTAGATTGTACGGTCGGATAACAGAAAATTGCTCATCAGTGATCCCTTCCAGAGAATTTTCCAGAAAAGCATCATCAAGATGAACAGATAGGCTGGAATCTCGATCCCGAAGCATTATTATTTGGAGTATTAGTACTAATTTGTGAATTTTTAGTGGTTTTTTGTGCTATTAAACGTATTATTCTACTAGATTTAGGAGCATTCTTCTTATTCCTAGCCATTGCAAGATAAGAACAATAAACCCTAAATCGCGTTTTCTCTAACAACTTTCTCTCTCATCGCTAACTTAGCCCCTAATCATTGTTTGTTCTATTAGAAAAGTGGTACGAAATATTTTATTTGACCCGTCTTTCGTTATAGACAGATAGTTTCCGTCTATAATGAGAATTTGTGATTGGAATTGTAGAGAAAAACGCTCTGATTCACCAGTGATACGCGAGTCAATCACTTGACTTATTAGCTTCACAAATCCGTGTGTAATAAATTAATACTCCATCTGTCCCGGTCATTTGTTGTCCTTTTCTATATTGTGGTGTCTCAATTATTTATTTTTGTTGTACTTTCTATGTTAAGAATGAACTTAATGAGTAATTTGATCATTCACACTCATTTTAATTTGTTCCACTTGTCATTTAATAATTGGCTATTTTCTCTTTCCTTGATCTTTGTACCAAAACCTAAGAATAACAATTAAACGGGACGGAGGAAATACTTTTGACTCTTTAATTAAAGTCGCCTACCATCAAATAATTATTTACAATTGTCAAAAAAAAATCAAATAATTAATTATCTGTCTTTTACTCTTTCAAGTACTGATACAATCAAGATCATCGTGTAATTAAGGACTGCCTTCCACGAACAAGATAAGAAGACTAAACTCAGCAGTGTGATATAGAAATGTACGAAAAATTCTAAGAATATGCAAGTTTAAGTACCTCTACTTTGTCAAACAAATACGAGTAATTTTTTTATAACGTACGAGATGATCAAGTGGATTAATGGAAAATTGACAAAGTGTGATGATTTTGAAAATTAACGTAGTCAGCCGTGTCTCTCTCATCAAAGTCAAAGCATTGTTTTTTTCTTCCCTAATGGTTAATGGAAAATTGACAAAGTGTGATGATTTTGAAAATTTCAGTTTAATACGATTAATTTATCAATGCAAGTGGATTAGTGTCTCACTAAATTATTGTTATGGAGTACGGAGTACTATTTTTCCGTTTTATAACCCTTTTGTTGATGTTCCAAAACTACTTTTTAATTTCGTAACAATAATATGCCTTTTTTACAATGTGTACAATAGGCACATGTTATTAATTATTTAGGCATAAGTTAATCCTTATTCTATCATTAAATTATTCAAATTTCTTAAATTATCTTAATTATAATTACCCTTTTCTTAATTTTATGCACCTATAATTCAGCAGAGATCACCTGTCTCACTTTTATGTCTCATCTTATATCTCATCCCTTTAAGATCTTGACACATCACTCTTTAAATAATAAAAATGGTAATATTATATCTTAAAGTGTTAATGTGTCATTAGGAGAAGTAATGGAATACAAGATGGAACCCATAATTTGGGGAGGAAATATTCTATGACAAAAAAGAAATTAATAGTGATAATAGTAGTAAATAATAATAATAATTTTGAAACTAGAGAGGAGAGGGAGTGTGATTTCGAGGAAGGGGATTGCACTGTAATCACATCCATCGCCGACGTCAGTCTCGCACCACCGCCGGCAACCTCACGTTGCCGTGTCGGTCAAATCGTGGGTTGTGGTGTTTTCATTTTTAAGGTTGCGTCAGATTTTTTTCGTTGTTGTGTGGCTGCGTTGTTACTGTTGTCGCACTGCCTTTTTTAACGATGGCCTTTGCCTACCACCGTCGACCTATGATCGTCGACGTCCTTTGGTAGGGTGTTTGGTTTAAGGCATGCGTTTTAGGGTTTGCTTTTTTTTTTTTTTTTTTTTTGCGTTTTCTGATCTTCTATTAGGTCATCGGCGAGGGCGGTTGCTGCTGCCAATGGTTGTCCTTCGTTGTGATCTTGTCGTCGTCGGTCTCCTACCGTTCAAGGGGGTTGTCTCTGCCTGATAGTTTGCGGTGTTTGTGGATTGCGGGTTTTCGGTTTCTGTGGTTTTGGTTGCTGCCTGTGTAATACTCCGTATTTATGAGTCTTTGGGTACTCTATCGAGTAGGCCTTACTCTGTCGAGTAAGGGTAAGTTGCGTTTTAGAAAAGTTTCTGACCTGTTGGGTACTCGATCGAGTAACTGGGATACTCGATCGAGTAAGGGGGTACTCGATCGAGTACCTTGGGTACTCGATCGAGTAGCCGGTTTTACGGGGAGTTTTCTCGGGTTTTGTTAATTATGCGATTAAGATATATAACCTTCGTCGTCATTATTCTAAACACTTTTGCAAAACCTAAATTACTGTTAAAGAGAGAAAGCAAGTACGTTCTTAATCCTAATCGCATTGTTAGCAAATCCCGGAGTTTGGAAGGTCGGTTCTCATCGTTGATTATACCGTTGAGATCCTTGCGTCGAGGGTAAGATCTATGTACCCTTTTTGTTGTCTTTCCTTTGATTTGGTTAAACCCTAATATAGGGATTTAGGGGTTTTTGAATAGTATGTGATTTGGTAGCATTTGTATGTTGTATGATAGGAGGAGGTTTCATAGAGGAAGCTTTTTGATACAGCAGTAGAGACCGTCTGATTGTGTGCTTTCCAGGTAGGATTTCCTACTCAGTATTAGTCCCATAATGGGATAATTGTTGATGTGTTGAGATTGATTGTTTGATATAGTAATTGTATTGGGACGGTTGTAATTGTGATTGTGATTGCTGTCTGTGGTTCTCGAGGCGTGTCCTCGGCTGAGTGGGGTCACTTGCGGGAGTGGCTTCACGCCCTAGTTTCGCCTTCTGTGGAACCCGCCACAGAAGGGATGTGCACATTAATGGACAGGGTTATCGCTCACTATGAGGAGTGGGGATTTGGTGGGTACGGATGCGGTCCCCCACTGGCAGGGCTGGTCCAGTGGACAGTCAGTGAATGAGATGATTGGAATTGGCGTGACTGTGTGTGTGTGTGACAGTTAAGCTGTCGGTTTATCTTATTGTTGATATATATTGAGTTGTGTGATTAGTACTAGCCCCGGTTGTTGTTTTGTAAACCTGCGGTGATCCATTCGGGGATGGTGAGCAGATGTTGAGCAGGTATGAGATGAGTACTGGGACAGCTGGGATTGCCACGATGTGATGATAGAAGTCTTCCGCTGTAGCTTAGTAGTTTCTTTACATTTTAGTTAGAATAGTAAACAGTTAGTTTGAGAACATGTATTATACTTTTGGTTTGGTTTTGAGAATTGTAACCTTTCACTAAGTATTTATATTTAAACGTTATTTCTTTATTGTTTATTTGATTATCATTGCCTCGGGTAACCGAGATGGTAATGTCTTCATACCTGAGTGGTCCTGGTAAGGCACTTGGAGTATGGGGGTGTTACAAATGGTATCAGAGCGACGATCCTGAAACCTGTAACCAATGAATCTAATGAATATAGGGAGTCAATTAAAATGAACCCGGGGTAAAGGTTGTAGGAGCTAATGCAAAGGCTTGGGAGACGTCCTAAAGTCGCGAACTCGCCCTACAATTTTGAACCGGTCACATGGGGGGTGTATGTCAAGGTCGTGTGTGTTGTTTGGTTAACTTGTGTGTGAATGTGATGAAGTGTGTGTAACTGTTGGAGAAGTAGAAAGCCGAGAATGTGAAAGGAAGGTTGATGATACATGTACACTTGTTGTTGGAATGAAAACATGTTGGATGTTTACAATGTGGCGTTTAATAACATGATATAATGATTTCGTGAATCGTATGAAAAGATGCGTAGAATTATATGCTTAGTTATGATACAATGTTGGTTTTATAAAGTTTTAGCATGTTAGCATATGATATAGCATGCGGGTAGCGTTTCTGAGTTAGCATGACTCGATCGAGTGGGATTGACTTGATCGGGTGGGTTTTTGACGATTTTGAGTCCAGAATCGAGTTTTGGGGTACTCGATCGAGTAACTAGGGGTACTCGATCGAGTATGGGGTCACTCGATCGAGTAGCCTAGCTACTCGGTCGAGTATGTTAGAGATCAGAAGGTCTGTTTGGGGTCTGAAGTTGGGGCACTCGATCGAGTATGTTTGGAACTCGATCGAGTAGCCTGTTACTCGATCGAGTATGTTTTGGAACTCGATCGAGTAGGGGTCTGGGCAGCGTGTTTTCTTGTTTTGAGGTTTTGGCGCGTATGTTTATATCCACCCCTTTTTTCTGATATAGTTTCAAGATGCCGCCCAAGAAGAACGCGTTGTATGCGAGAGCTGAGCTTATGAACATAGATGACATCGTTAATATGTTGGAGCATCAGGATGCTCTTACCGAGGCTTTAAAGACTGTGGGGAAAGATAAGGATAAGGATAAGGAGAAGGAGGTTGATCATTCTAAAATCAGCCTCTATATAGCGAGGTTTAACCCGAAAGAGTATAAGGGAGTTGGGGAGCCTAACCTTCTTGATAGTTGGCTTAGAGAGATGGAGAACATATTAGATTTGGTTCACTGTCCTGATGAGATGAGAGTGGAACAGGCTGCGTTCTATCTGAGGGAGGCAGCTGGCAAGTGGTGGGATACAGTGAAGGTGAGTGCTAAGGAGATATATACAAACCAAGGTTTACCTGCTATACCTTGGGAGGAGTTTCGTAGGGCTGTGGGAAATGAGTTCGTACCGGAGCATGTGAGGAGTAAGTTGAGAGAAGAGTTTGACAGTTTTAAGATGACCGCTGAGATGTCTGTGGCTGAGTACTACAGCGATTCAATGAGAAGTCTAGGTATCTTTGAGGATATGGGTTTGAGTGAGGAGAATTTGGCGTTGAGGTTTGAGAGGGGGTTGACTCCTAAGATTATGGATAAGTTACCCGTGGGGATCCTTACTGATGTTAAGGAAGCTTATGAGAGGGCTGGGAGAGCAGAGAGGTTAGTGGAGATGGCTCAGGAGAGGTCAGGTGGTGAGAAAAGGAAGTCGGAGAGCGAGGGTGGTGGCCAATCTAATCACAAGAAAGGCAACCACAATCAGTCTAAGGGGTTTTCTTAAGGTCGGGGTTCGATCGGGGCTTCCTTTGGGCGTGGCCATGGAAGTGTTAGTGGTAGTTGGGGAGTGACCTGCTATAGCTGTGGCGGTGTAGGCCACAAGAGACATGAGTGCACAAGTGCACCGGGATCTTTCCAGAGACCTGCGCAGAGCTATGCGAGCAATAGACCGGCTGGGTCGTGGCCGAATCGGGGAAGTCAGAGTTACCAGAGTGGAGGTAATCGCAACGGCGGTAATTCGTATCAGAAACCACCGACGAACAACAACAACAATCAAGGGTCGGGAGCTAAGCCGACCACATCAGCCAGTACTATCCAGGGAGGTGGACAGAAGACGAGTGGAAAGCTGTTCATGATGGAGAAGAAAGCAGCTGAGGAGGATGCACACGTTATCACCGGTACTTTTCTTGTTAATGGTATTCATACCTTCGTTTTGTTTAATTCGGGGGCGTCACAGTCGTTTGTATCTTCGAGTCATGTTAAACGGTTGGGTTTGAGGGCGTATGAGTCTGTTAGTGAGCAAGTTTTTATACCTTCGGGTAAGTCTGTATCTTGTGAGAGGTTATATAGGAATATACCTATGATAGTTGGGCAAGTTGATCTACCTGTAGACTTGCTAGAGTTTCCTTTTGACGGTTTTGAGATGATAGTTGGGATGGATTGGCTGGGAAAGTATAAAGCTAAGATAGACTGTCATCAAAAGAAAGTGTCCTTGAGAGGTCCTAAGGGTGTTAGTGTGTCTTATCGTGGGTTTCTAGTCAAACCCAAAGTTAAGTTGATTGCAGCTGTTACCTTGAAGTCATATCTGAGGAAGGGATGTCTTTTGATATTGTGCCATGTGAGAGATGACCGGATCGAGGGTCCGACAGTTGATCAGATACCAGTAGTAGGAGAGTTTGAGGATGTGTTTCCAGAGGAGATTCCGGGGTTGCCACCGAGGAGGGAGATAGATTTCACCGTTGAGCTGAAACCGGGGACGGGGTCAATCTCTAAGGCACCGTACCGGATGGGTCCTAAGGAGATGGAGGAGCTCAGGAAACAGTTAGATGATCTGATAGAGAAGGGATACATTAGACCTAGTGTATCGCCGTGGGGAGCACCAGTTCTTTTCGTGAAGAAGAAAGATGGGAGTTTGAGGTTGTGCATAGATTACAGGGAGCTGAACCGAGTGATGATAAATAACAAGTATCCTTTGCCAAGGATAGATGACCTGTTTGATCAGTTGAGTGGTGCATCGGTCTTTTCCAAGATTGATTTGAGGTCGGGGTACCATCAGGTGAAGATTAGAGAGGTGGACATACCAAAGACAGCTTTCACGTCGAGGTATGGCCATTATGAGTATGTGGTGATGCCGTTTGGGTTGTCTAATGCACCGGCAGTGTTTATGGATTTGATGAACAGAATCTTCAGACAGTTCTTGGATCAGTTTGTGGTGATATTTATCGATGACATCTTAGTCTATTCTAAGACTAAGGAGGAGCATGAGGAGCATCTGAGGATCGTGTTGCAAACTTTGAGGGAGCATGAGTTGTATGCTAAGCTGTCCAAATGTGAGTTCTGGTTAGAGAAAGTTGCTTTTCTGGGGCATGTGATCTTTAAGGAGGGAGTGGTCAGGATCCGGAAAGATTGAGGCGGTGACAAAGTGGGAAGCACCAAAGAATGTTGCCGAGATTAGGAGTTTCTTGGGTTTAGCTGGATACTACAGACGGTTCGTGAAAGATTTCTCCAAGATAGCTAGACCTATGACAGCGTTGATGAGGAAAGAGAACAGGTTTCGTTGGGATGCGAGTTGTGAGACGGCGTTCCAAACGTTAAAGGAGCGTTTGACCACAGCTCCTGTCTTAGCATTGCCTGAAGGGAGCGAGAACTTTGAGGTTTATACAGATGCCTCAAAGAATGGGTTGGGATGTGTGTTGATGCAGAATGGTAAAGTGATTGCCTATGCTTCTAGGCAATTGAAGCCTTACGAGGAGAACTACCCTACTCATGATCTGGAGTTGGGTGCGGTGGTGTTTGCTCTCAAGATTTGGAGACATTACCTTTATGGATCAATCTTTAAGGTATTTTCTGATCACAAGAGTCTCAAGTACATCTTCACCCAAAAGGAGTTGAACATGAGACAGAGGAGGTGGATGGAGTTGATTGGCGATTATGACATGGAAATCATCTACCATGAAGGGAAGGCCAATGTAGTTGCCGATGCTTTGAGTAGGAAGAGTGTACATTCTCTGTGTACAGCTCTATCTTTGATGAGGCTGAGAGATGAGGTAGCGAGGTTTGGGATACATATGATGCAGAAAGGAGATGCCATGGGTTATATGACAGTACAGCTTGAGTTTGATGATGACATTCGAGGTAAACAAGCGTTGGATCCTAAGATAGTTGAGTGGAGAGCTGGAGTAGAGAAAGGACAGTGTCCCGATTTTCTATTCATACAGATGGTAGTTTGAGGTTCGATGGTAGGTGGTGTGTCCCTAATGATGAGGAGTTGAAAAAGACTATCATGACATAGGCACATTGTACACCATATTCAGTACATCCAGGTGGTGACAAGCTATATAAGGATTTGAAGAAAACGTTTTGGTGGCCTGGGATGAAGAAAGAGACAGCTAAGTTTGTGTCCCGTTGTCTGACATGCCAAAGAGTTAAAGGGGAACAGCAACGACGACAAGGTAAGAGTCAGTCTTTAGAGGTACCTGAGTGGAAGTGGGAATCCATTTCCATGGATTTTATTGTGGGTTTGCCAAAGAGTCAACAATGTAACAACATGATTCGGGTAATAGTGGATCGACTGACCAAGTCAGCTCACTTTGTTCCAATGAAAGACACATGGACTAAGGCACAATTGGCTATGGCCTATCGAAGGAACGTGCTTAAGTTACATGGAGTCCCTAAGGACATAGTGTCTGACAGAGATGCGAGATTTATATCGAGGTTTTGGAAAGAGTTGCAGGAATCGTTGGGAACAACTTTGAAGATGAGTACAGCATTTCATCCTGCGACAGACGGACAGACTGAGAGAACAATCAAGACTCTTGAGGATATGTTGCGAGCCTGTGTGATGGATTTCGGTGGTAGCTGGGAACAGAGATTGGACTTGATAGAATTTTCTTACAATAACAGCTATCACACTAGTATTGGTATGACACCGTTTGAGGCTTTGTATGGGAGGAGATGTAGGAGTCCAATCTGTTGGGACGATTGTGCTGAGGCAGTGGTTTTAGGACCAGAGATGGTGCATGAGATGGTGGAACAGATTAAGATGATCAGGGAACGGATGAGAGCAGCTCAGGATAGGCAAAAGAGTTATGCAGATCTACATCGCAGGGACATAGAGTTTCAAGTTGGGGACAAGGTTCTTTTGAAAGTGTCTCCTATGCGTGGGGTTATGAGATTTGGGAAGAAAGGCAAGCTAAGTCAAAAGTTTATAGGGCCTTATGAGATCTTAGAGCGAGTTGGGGAAGTTGCATATCGTCTGACTTTACCAGCCGCGTTAGAGAGAGTGCATAATGTGTTTCATGTATCGCAGCTGCGGAAGTATGTGAGTGACCCGTCACATGTGTTAGAGGCAAAGAGCTTAGAGCTAGATGAGTCCTTATCATATCTTGAGGTGCCTAAGCAGATTCTTGACCGAAAGGTTAGGAAGACTAGAAGTGCTGAGACAGTTTTGCTTAAGATTCTGTGGTCTAACCACGAGACCGAGAAAGCTACATGGGAGCCAGAGGAAGCTATGAAAGAGCGTTACCCTTTTCTTTTTGATCAGGTATGTGTGGTTACGGGGACGTAACCTTGTTTCTTTTAGGGGGGTAGGAGATGATCGCGAACAGTTTTTAAGAGTTTTATACCCCTTTTTGCATGTTGTGTTGGTATGTTTGTCGGGATGAGTTGGGTTAGTAACATGTTTTATGTTGAATTTTGTTTTGGTTGTTGAGTCGGGAGTGTTATGGGAGTATCTTTGTTTAGTAGTGGTTTGAACTTCGGGGACGAAGTTCTTTTTAAGGAGGGAAGACTGTAATACTCCGTATTTATGAGTCTTTGGGTACTCTATCGAGTAGGCCTTACTCTGTCGAGTAAGGGTAAGTTGCGTTTTAGAAAAGTTTCTGACCTGTTGGGTACTCGATCGAGTAACTGGGATACTCGATCGAGTAAGGGGGTACTCGATCGAGTACCTTGGGTACTCGATCGAGTAGCCGGTTTTACGGGGAGTTTTTTCGGGTTTTGTTAATTATGCGATTAAGATATATAACCTTCGTCGTCATTATTCTAAACACTTTTGCAAAACCTAAATTACTGTTAAAGAGAGAAAGCAAGTACGTTCTTAATCCTAATCGCATTGTTAGCAAATCCCGGAGTTTGGAAGGTCGGTTCTCATCGTTGATTATACCGTTGAGATCCTTGCGTCGAGGGTAAGATCTATGTGCCCTTTTTGTTGTCTTTCCTTTGATTTGGTTAAACCCTAATATAAGGATTTGGGGGTTTTTGAGTAGTATGTGATTTGGTAGCATTTGTATGTTGTATGATAGGAGGAGGTTTCATAGAGGAAGCTTTTTGATACAGCAGTAGAGACCGTCTGATTGTGTGCTTTCCAGGTAGGATTTCTTACTCAGTATTAGTCCCATAATGGGATGATTGTTGATGTGTTGAGATTGATTGTTTGATATAGTAATTGTATTGGGACGGTTGTAATTGTGATTGTGATTGCTGTCTGTGGTTCTCGAGGCGTGTCCTCGGCTGAGTGGGGTCACTTGCGGAAGTGGCTTCACGCCCTAGTTTCGCCTTCTGTGGAACCCGCCACAGAAGGGATGTGCACATTAATGGACAGGGTTATCGCTCACTATGAGGAGCGGGGATTTGGTGGGTACGGCTGCGGTCCCCCACTGGTAGGGCTGGTCCAGTGGACAGTCAGTGAATGAGATGATTGGAATTGGCGTGACTGTGTGTGAGTGTGTGACAGTTAAGCTGTCGGTTTATCTTATTGTTGATATATATTGAGTTGTGTGATTAGTACTGGCCCCGGTTGTTGTTTTGTAAACCTGCGGTGATCCATTCGGGGATGGTGAGCAGATGTTGAGCAGGTATGAGATGAGTACTGGGATAGCTGGGATTGCCACGATGTGATGATAGAAGTCTTCCGCTGTAGCTTAGTTGTTTCTTTACATTTCAGTTAGAACAGTAAACATTTAGTTTGAGAACATGTATTATACTTTTGGTTTGGTTTTGAGAATTGTAACCTTTCACTAAGTATTTATATTTAAACGTTATTTCTTTATTGTTTATTTGATTATCATTCCCTCGGGTAACCGAGATGGTAATGTCTTCATACCTGAGTGGTCCTGGTAAGGCACTTGGAGTATGGGGGTGTTGCAGCCTGTTCACGCTGGCCTGTTTTCCTTTGTCGCCTGCTATCTGTTGGTCCCTTGGCCTCCATCTTGTTGTCGGTGTTGCTACCATTACATGCTCCTTGGTTTGGTTAGTAACAGCGAATTTCCTCTTTGTTTTCTTTGTTTTTTCTTCTTCTACCGTCATGTTGCTTACATTGCTGCTCTCCCGCCGGTCTTGTTGCTGCTGGTGGCTCACCGGCCATCAGTTCTGTTTGTGTCGGTGGGGTTGTGTCTATTTTTGTGGTGTGGGTGGTGCTTGTGGTGACTTGGGTTGGTTTTCACGCATATGGGTGTAGATACCTCATTTCTGCACCTCCCGCAAACCACGCGGTGATGATTGGGCCGTATGTTTAGTACGCGGAACGATTTGTGATAGTTCGTAAGTTTATCGTCAAGTGATCGCTCAAACATTTACGTCTACCTCTTAAATGTCATCTACGTACCGATACGGTCATTTTGGCAGTAATTAGAGTACATTTAGAGTCCGGGCCAAAAACCGTCTTCATTTTCTGAAACCGAGTCAGAATGTTCTGGAATGTTCCGGATATCTCTATTCCATATTTTATAAATCTTTTATAAATCTTTTAGTCTTTGGTAAACAATTTCCCGTAATATTCACACAAAATATTAAGAAAAACCGAATTATTCCGTTATTCCATAAATTAAACACGGAAATCTTTCTTCCGCTGGAGGAAACCACTTGGGAATAGACGCAGCAGGTGTTGCACCTCTTCCAAGAGACGCAGTGCCTGCTGCGCCTCTTCCCAAGTCATTTTCTGCGTATTTTTCGTATCTTTTTCATATCTTTTCGAGATTCACTTCCAAAGTCTCTCTGAAAACCCTACTTCCTCCACGTGATTAGTATAAATAGAGACCTTTGGTCTCACATATTTCTCACGCGAGTGTCCCCCCTTCTCTTCTCCCTTTGCATTCTAGACCACGTTCTTACTTTTTGGCGTCTACGTGCTTGAACATTTGACCACGTAAGCTAAGATCCTTCTGAGTACCAGCCTCGTTTTGAATGACCGACCAATTTGACCAACTCCACAATAACCAACTTTAATCAATCTGTTTTAATTCCTCTTACGAGGGCACTTTCGTCTACATTAGAGTCGAGCATCACTAAACGTAAACTTAGTTCATCTCGTTTCGTCAAACATGTAAGTCTGAGGGTGTATAATCCCTATTTTGTTTATTGTTCTTTATTTTGGTAATCACAATTGTAAGATTTATGTCGAAAATACAATTAAAACCGATTTCTAAAAACCTTGTTTAAAACCCTTTTTTCGGATTATCAGAGGACAACCGTCGAGAAAGGACGCAGCAACTGCTGCGCCTCTTCGAAGGGACGCAGCACCTGCTGCGCCTCTTCGTGAGGCTGCCGCAGTTCCTGCTTCCTTTCTTCTTCTTTCGTCTTTTGTTAATTTGTTTGTTTTTCTTTTGTTTTCAATTGTTCTTTGTTTCTTTGACATGATAACTCAAGCATAATAATCTGACATATCATTAATTGTCATTAATATTTAATTCGTCATTAATATCCCGACTTAAATCCCTTATAATCCATATTTGCGGGTTTTCGTCATTAAAATCAAATTCGGGCTTTAGAGATTCGATTTATCCATATTGAGTCTCTGGAATTCGTCATTGATATATTTTCATCTGTTGTTTATAATCTCCATCATTACTTCATCTTTAATTTAACCTAATTAGTTTATTTATTAATTAATTAATCTTTTAATCTTGTAAATCATTCATTCTAATCGTTTTCATCCATGTTTATCGCTTTACGACTGTTTATCATATGTAAATAATCCATTAATCACTTCCATCCGAGTAAATAGTATAAATCGATAATTAAAATCACCAACGAGCATTAACGACTTGCAATTCTGGCTTCACAGCCAGAACTGAGCCAAGGAACAGACGCAGCGTCTGCTGCGCCTCTTCCAAGGGACGCAGCTCTGCTGCGCCTGTTCCTGATTGATTTCTGTCTCTGAACTCCCGTTTTGCCTTGACCTAGTTCATTAGTCTACGTATTAATTTACTATTATCCATATTATCACCCTAATACCTGTTAATTCATTCATTTATTCTTTCTTTTCCAAATCATCTGTTTTAAATGTATTTTCGACATGAATCATTTAATCCCATTGTAATTATTGTAATTTTCTTTATAGTAATTTTTATTTTATCATCATATTTCTTTTTTATTGCTTGTATGTTCACATGTAATTAATCTAACATTCACTTCGACCCCAATTTGTGTGCTAACTACATGTTTACCGACTTAGTTTAATTCTTCACATGCTAGGATTAATCTAATGGATGTTTCATTGCATGCATATAATCGACAACATATCAAGTATAGACAATTTCCCTAATCATTAGTAGAGGCCGCTATCGAGGCGGGCGGGACTAGGTGTTCGATCAAAAGAGCTTCCTAATACGTACCCTCACCCCTTACTCCAGATCTCTGTGAACATCCGTGTTCATTGGCATCCACGAGAGTCATTCTAGACATAGAATGCTAAGGGTAACGAATTCTTGGTGTTCATGTCACTACTTTGTGTCTTGACATGGCACGAGGTATTCGAACGGTTTCCAATTTTCCACAATAAATTGGTGGCGACTCCACAAATGCAAACGCTTGTTTCCCAAGCACCCCCGTGGGCCCATTGTCCACAGTTTGGCGACTCCGCTGGGGATAACACACTTACGTGTAGCCAAAAGGGTGAAACTTGAACAAGGTTAGGGAATAGTTTGTACAAGATAATTGTCGGTTTTCATAACTTGGTCTTCCTAGATCGTTTATTCGGCCTTCCTAGGCCCAACCCAACCCATTCGACCAATCGTCCCGTCTAAACGGTCCTAATTCTTATTTG
Organism: Silene latifolia; assembly: GCF_048544455.1. Lineage (NCBI taxonomy): Eukaryota > Viridiplantae > Streptophyta > Magnoliopsida > Caryophyllales > Caryophyllaceae > Silene > Silene latifolia. Next base: position 38,591,598 of record NC_133527.1, on the reverse strand, counting down.
GGCCTAAGGATGGATAACGATTGACGTCATCCATACCATGGTACTTACTCTTGTTTGTATCAAGGACTTTCACTACTTGAGGAAATGGACTAGGAATCGGCCTTACTCTTGTTTGGTACGAGCCTCTCCACAGACTTCAGGTTTGATTGTTCGGTATGGCAACCCACCCTTTAAACCAAAACCCATTTAAATACACTCAGCATCCCGTTATAATGATTGTATATGTTTGTACCATACGTGATCACCCTTTTCTATACAAAACCATGACGATTTATGCAAAAATTCAAAATCCTTCTTTAACATGTAAAAATTTCGAACTTGGGCCTAATGTTAGCGCAAAACAAGCCGAAACTCTGTCCAATTATCGAGTCAAAATTCGGGCCTCAAAACCCATTTCAAAACCTCACTTCGAGTCCACTCCTACAACTACACTAAAGTTGACTAGGACCAACGTTTTTCAAACTTTGTCATTTCCTCAAAACTCACTGACACAAGTGGCACACTCCCACTTCACGAGTCAAAACATTTCTTTTCAAGTAAGTGTGCTAGAGTGGTCGATCGCGTTTTGATTCATTTTCGATCTCTTATCCAGTTTCCAAGATGCCTGAAACAAGCGACGTGAACTTCAATCAACTCGAGGATAGTAATGATCAAATCCTAACCACGCTAGCTCGTCTCCAAGTTACTCAAGACCAAGTGTATGATCGCCTTGACACCATTGAGGGTCGAATATATGCCGTGGAAACGAGGATGCCTTCTCGAGAAAGTGAAATAGCCGATGACTTCGTGAACAACTTCAGTGACGAAAACCCTCCCATGGGTATGACTGCAGCTGAGAAACGACTTCAATACTTAGAGGAGCAATTGATGTATCTCAAAGGGGATGACATTTATAGGGAGAATAACCGCAAATACGAGGCCGTGAGTTCCAAGTTGCCAACCAACTTCAACATGACGGATATCCCTAAATTCAAGGGGCATGAAAACCCTTTGAACCATATCCGAGCCTTCTTGGATTACATGTCTATCAAAGGCATTAAACCCGAGATGTTCTTGAGGATCTTTGCTTTATCTCTTGACACCATCCCAAAGCAATGGTTCTATTCGCTAGATCACAAGAAAATCGCTACTTGGGACGATGCCGCAATCGAGTTTGCTAAACAATATGCGGATAATGCTGAAATCCAAGTCAACATGCGCACTTTAGAGGTTCTTACCCAAAATGATAAAGAAGGTTTCACCGATTTCCTAAGTCGGTGAAGGAAGACTAGTACTCAACTTGTTGAACGCCCGGATGAGGCTACCCTTGTGGAGAAATTCGTGGACAACCTAAAGCCCATCTATGCAAATCATTTGAGGTATCAAAACATCAAGACTTTCAAAGATTTGACCGTACTAGGGACAAGGATCGAAGATGACATTCATAAAGGGCTCTTGTCCAAAACGATAGGTCGTGGATATCAAGGCTCAACAAGTTGTTGCTACGGCTCCACTATCAAGACTGATGAAGTTAACCTCCTTGAGCCATATAAGAAGAGTACCCCTCTAAGGAAATTCACAAATCTAGGGGACACGTATTCCAACGCTCTAAAAAGGTTGATGAAACTCGGAAAACTTCAACCCATAGGCCCTACGCCTGAACCAGAAAAGAAATCCAAATTCTGGGATGAGAATTCGTACTGCGAATATCATAGAGGTAAGGGACATGATACAGAGAAATGCTACAAATTGAAAAATTTACTTCAAGACATGATAGAAGACGGTCGCCTACCAATACCACCTGGAGGTAAGCCTAAGAACACTAAGAATCCTCTTGGAGTCCTAGTGATTACAAATGAAGAATCTACCATAGATTGTTCACATCTCATTTCCCCAGTCGATAACGAAGTTCATGCAATAGAAAATGAAGGGAACTACTCCACCATTTCCCCAACCATCACTGATTTCATCGCATGGGCAAAAAGTGTGGATAGGCAACTCTTGGAACTAGAGAGTGCAGTGGCAACCTTACGTGGCCCCAACGCCACACCTAAAGAACGTGCGCCACTAGTTTTCTCTCAAAACACTACAATGCAAGAAGTAGTAGCCATGGTTGATGAACTAGTGGACCAAATTATCCAATTAGAAGCTGAAATCATAAGAATGAGGGAGCTTGCTACTATCAATGGAATATGGGCCGACGATGACGAAGATCTATATCTCACTGAACACTACTTAGTCAAAATCAGTGAGGAAATAGTCCAAAATTGTGAAGATCAAGATGTAGATCACCTCACTCGTTCAGGACGCCCATACCAAAATACTCCTCAAAATGGTCCCATAGCAAACGGTCCAACCAATGTAGTCACATCAAATGATAATGAAGAAGGTTCTACTGACCATATACTAAAGCAACTACAAAAGACAAAGGCTGATCTTTCAGTCTGGCAACTAGTGTCAAGCTCATTCCCCCATCGCCAAGCTTTACTGCAAGCTTTGGCCAAACTAAATATGGCACATAACTCCAAACCCGACGACGTGGTCAACTTGGTCTTCCAAGAATCACCAAAGCTAAGTAATCCTATTACTTTCTCGGATGAGGACTTGCCACCCTTCGGTGCTAGTCATAACTTGGCTCTCTATATCACTGTCATTTGCTTAAAGAAAAATGTGCCAATGACCTTAGTAGATGATGGCTCCGCGGTCAATGTCATACCCTTAAAAACGGCATACAAATCGGGCATGAAAGAATCAGAATGGACCCCTACCAATCAAGGTGTTCGCGCATATGATGGTACACGACGAAAGTTGGTGGGACTTGTTGACCTAACCATAGCCACAGAGCCGATTGAACGAAAGGTTAATTTTCAAATAGTGGACATCGAGGAATCCTTCAACATACTTCTGGGAAGACCCTGGATTCACGCTTCCAAAGCGATAACATCCACACTCCACCAGAAAATCAAAATCCCACTAAATGGTAAGGTGGTGACGATCACTTCGTCGCCCATCAAGGCAATCATCGAAAAGAAGTCAAGCAACCAAGTCCTTACAGATCCAGTGCACGAGCTTGGGGGCTTCCATATCATAAACGTCATAGAGAGTGAATTGGCACCATTATACTTCAATCCCTACTCTAACCTAGTGGTCAACCACATACTCAAAACCCAGGGATACTTCCCGGGAATGCCTTTGAATCCTATCCGAAGGAGCACCATTGCCCCCTACAAGGAGGGTAATTCACAAAGAATACCCCTTGGATTAGGATACAAACCCACGAAAGAGGAAGTCCTCGAGATGCTCGCTCAATTTTAAAACCGCAAGAATGTGGGAATCCAAATGCGACCCTATCTCCCTACCCTAAATGGGTGCTTCGTTAGGGAAGGAGGTCAAGAACTCTTTCATGGATTTCCCGAACCTTGGCACTATCTCGAAAGGAAGTTAGTCGGGATCGAGATCTTTCACGATTGCTACTTCATTCCTCCAGAAACGGTTCCTACCGTCAAGACTCGTCAAGCACCTTGCCTAGACGAACAAGCCGTGAGTCTACTATTTGGAGAAGATCGATTTGTTAGAGCCGCGCAGGATGAGATAATTACTATGATACTTCAAGATGATCACTTCAACCCTACCGCGTTAATCACAGAAATCAACACCAATCAGCAGAAAGAATGGAGAAAATCGATCAAGTGGACAAACAACCAAGGAAGACTCTTCAAGCTCACTACTGGAGAAGGAGAGATGTTCAAAGGAGAACCAGAAGACGATGAATTCGAGTCAGAGTCAGAGTCGGAGTCAGAGTCGAAGTCTAGAGAAGTTCCTAGAGAGTCTCCTCCTGTCGTCATCCCCACTCCCCTCGTTTCTCCTAGCCTAGTGTCGAATAGCCACAACAGTTTCGGAAACGTCCCAACTGCTGTCCCTTTGCCGCCACTGACCACAGATCAGATGGCTTCTTTGTTTCAACTTTTCTCAAATCTTAATATGAATAAATCAGGTTCTGCTTACTCTTCGTGTTATCTTGCATGCAATTCTATTTACGATGATGATGAGAATGACCAAGATCCTGACTCAATCGAGATACCTCCCTACATAGCCAAAGAAATACTACAAGAGAGGGAAGGGGGACCAGTGATAGAAAATACTGAACCCATCAATGTAGGAACTGAACTAGAACCCCAAGAACTTAGGATAGGGACAACCTTGAGCCCCACCGAAAGGGCCAATTTCATAGACCTCCTACACGAGTTCAAAGACGTTTTTGCTTGGTCCTACAAAGATATGCCAGGGATCGACAGGGAGATTGTAGAGCATAGAATCCCAATCAAACCAGGGTTCAAACCCGTGAAACAGAAGCTTCTAAGAATGAGGACAGAATGGGCTCTCAAGATCAAAGAAGAAGTCGATAAACAATTCAAAGCCCGATTCATCAAAGTTTTCGAGTACTCAGACTGGGTAGCTAACATAGTACCCGTACCCAAAAAGGATGGGAGAATCCGTGTTTGTGTTGACTTTAGAGACTTAAACAAAGCAAGCCCTAAGGATGACTTCCCTCTACCACATATCGACATATTAGTAGATAATACAGCGGATCACGCGTTGCTATCCTTCGTGGATGGATACGCGGGATATAACCAGATCAAGATGGCCTTAGAGGACATGCATAAGACCGCCTTCGTCACTCAATGGGGAACCTACTGTTACACGGTCATGCCGTTTGGGTTAATCAACGCCGGAGCTACATACCAACGCACCGCAACCACGCTCTTACATGACATGATGCATAAAGAAGTTGAGGTATACGTAGATGACATGATTGTCAAGTCCAAGGAAAGAGAGGGACATATTGCAAACCTTCGCAAATTCTTCTCGAGGCTACGAAAGTACAACATGAGGCTCAACCCTCAAAAATGCGCATTCGGGGTGACATCCGGCAAACTCCTGGGATACGTGGTTAGCCAACGAGGTATAGAAATAGACCCTTCAAAGATCAAAGCTTTAATCGAAATGCCGCAACCTCAAACAGAGAAAGAAGTTAAGGGATTCCTAGGCAAGGTAAAATACATCAGTCGATTCATATCGAAACTCACCATGATCTACGAACCCATATTCAAGAAGTTAAAGAAAACAGATCACACAATGTGGGATGATGACTGTCAGAAGGCTTTCGACTGAATCAAGGAAATACTAGCCAAACCGCCAGTGCTCATGCCACCCTAACGAGATCAACCTCTTGGTTTATATCTCACGGTAACTGAAACGGCCATGGGCGCCATGCTAGCTCAAACCGTAGGAAAAGAAGAAAGAGCCATCTAGTACCTTAGTAAGAAGTTCTTGGAGTACGAGTGCAAATACACACCACTCGAGAAGACCTGTCTCGCTCTTGTGTGGGCAACGAAGAAGCTAAGCCATTACATGCTTAGCTACTCGGTCAAAATATTCTCCAAAATGGATCCTGTCAAATACCTCTTCGAGAAATCCGTTCTCAATGGACATCTAGCCAGATGGACTTTGATGCTCTCTGAGTTCGATTTAATTTGAAAGTCATAAAGGGGCGCGCCGTTGCCGAATTATTCGCAGAGAATCCCATCAATGATACACAAACGATAGACACTTGGTCATTTCCGGATGAGGATATACTCCAAACAGATGTAGACTCCTGGGACCTCTATTTTGATGGAGCATTGAACTTAAGAAGATTTGGAATAAGAGTGTTGCTCATTTCTCCTGAAGGCGAGCATACACCAATCTCTGTCAAACTCGACTTCGAGGTGACAAATAACGCTGCAGAATACGAAGCCTGTCTCATTGGATTGCAAGTGGCAGTAAGTTTAGGCATCAAGAATCTTCGAGTACATGGGGATTCCTCGTTGATCATCAATCAAGTTACGGGATCTTGGAAAATTCGAAGCGAAAGCCTGGCACCTTATCAAGCCAGAATAGACCAAGTAGCCCAATTCTTCGATCAAGTAACCTACTTACATTTACCTCGAGAAGAAAATCAATTTGCGGATGCTCTTGCAAAACTCGCATCTTTGATTAACATGCCGGATAGTATGGTAGAAATGCCTTTATGCATTGAACGACGATCAGAGCCAGCTTATGTGCACCAAATTACCGATGAAGAGGAAACCACGAAGGAGCCCTGGTTCCAAGCAATCCTAAACTTCAAACTCAACGGTACCTATCCACCAGAAATGGAAAAAAAGGGACAACACGCTATCCATTTACTAGCTTCCCAATACGTCCTCATGCAAGGAGAGCTATACAAAAGAACACCTCTTGGTGTAATCCTACGCTGTCTTGATCATTCACAGGCACGAAAAGTGATGGAAGAAGTCCATGATGGAGAATGTGGCCCTCACATGAGTGGACCCATGATGGCAAAGAAAATCACACGTTTAGGATATTATTGGACCACGATGGAATCTGATTGCATCAAATATGTGAGACATTGCCATAATTGCCAAATCTTCGGAAATGTGCAACATGTTCCTCCCTCATTGCTTTACACCATGACATCTCCCTGGCCATTTTCTGCTTGGGGAATTGACATCATCGGCAAATTCACTCCAGCCGGAACAGGAGGTCACTGTTTTATCCTAGTAGCAATAGATTACTTCACTAAGTGGGTAGAAGTGGTTTCCTACACCAGTCTTACAGCCAAGAACGTGGCAAAGTTCATACAAACCAATATCATCTGTCGATATGGTTGCCCACATGAGATCATCAGTGACAATGGATCACATTTCCAAGCTGAGACTGAACAATTGCTAGCCAAATATAAAATCAAGCATCACCACTCCTCGCCATATAGACCACAAACCAATGGCGCGGTAGAGGCAGCAAACAAAAACGTTGTCACAATTCTCAAGAAAATGATTGACAACTATAGAGACTGGCCAAGCAAGATACCCTTTGCTTTATGGGGATACCGTACATCCGTTAGGACGCCCACTGGGGCTACTCCTTTCTATTTGACCTACGGCATGGAAGCCGTACAACCAGTCGAGCTAGAAATACCATCCTTGCGTATTTTACTCGAAAGTCAAATCCCGGAAGCCGATTGGAAGAGGGACAGATATGAAGAACTCATCCTCCTGGATGAACGAAGATTACGCGTATTACATAATGTGCAGACATATCAGGCGCGTATCAAATGAGCCTTCAACAAAAGGGTTAAGCCAAGGAACATCAAAGAAGGAGATTTGGTCCTCAAATCCATTAGGGCTCTCTTACCTGTCGATCCACGAGGAAAATTCAAACCCAATTGGGCCGGGCCATTCCTAGTTAAGTCCATACTTCCAGGGGGTGCGGTTAGGATCACAGACCTAGACGGGAACGAATTTACCAACCCAACAAACCTTGACCAATTAAAACGTTATTATGCCTAGAGTAGGAGCAAAAACGCGCCTCACGTACCCTCACGTGTCGCTCTTGTGCCACGAAATAAACGGCCCCTGGCCAAGCTGAATCAAGCTAATGTCATCTTGCTCTTGCATCTTGACAATTTGTCATTCTCATATCATCAAATAAACTAAATTGCATTTTCAGGAGTAAGCAAAGTGCATGCTTATTTTTTCTAAAGTTCATTACAAGCTCTTGCTTAGAACAAATATTCTTTTACATTTACTCGAACTACGCGCAATGGTTTGATTTCATTTTTATGAATACGTAGGCAATCCTTCACGGGACACAACCCACTTAATCACTTTAAATGTAAATAGAAGGACATTTGCGAATGCATTTGAAATTCGACAAAAATAATGAAAAGAAAATCACAACGGTTTCATAACCAATCAACCTCTTTTATTTAATTAATAATAATAATACGTCACATAATAATATCATAATAAAAATAAATAGGCTAGGATTCTAAAAACCCCACCTTCTTATTACAATAATAATAATAATAATAATAATAAATAATAATAAAGACTTAGGCTATTCTTCCATTTTCCCTTTACCTTTGTCATTTTTATCATACTTCTTGTCGCGACCTCGAGCCGGACGCTCCTGCGCCACTTCCGACCTAATCACCAATGGTCTCTCTCGTGATCTCGCTTTGCCAACCACCACCTCGACGGCAGGAGAAGTCTTCGGTTTCTTCGAAGGATGAACAACTCGAAACCCGACCTCTTCCTCTCCCTCAGTCAGATGCTTCTCCTTCTCCTTCTCCACCTCGCGAACCTTGTAGTCAACAAGCTCGCGCTTCCTTAATCTCTCGCGCTCCTCCGGAGTAGCAACTTTCCTCCACCACATGTAGGAATCTGACACCCATAGAGCACTGACAGAAGAATTTAAGAACCAAATGTTCCTCTAAGCCCATTTGATGGCCCACTCTCTTCGACTCTCCGTAGTAAGCGTCGCGGCAATCTGCGGGACAGTGTCAAGCTTCGGGATCATCTCCTTCAATCCAACCTGCCTCATCAACCTCTCCAGGAAGATGCATATCATAAACTCCAAGCCGGGAATGCGAACAGATCGGGTAGAATCCAGGGAAGATACTCCAGTGACAGATTTGAGGTGCCACCATGGTACAATACATCTAATTAAGGGGCCATCTTCACTTTTCAACTTGTTTTCCCAGTAGTTGCACACTCGAGTGAAGTCCACCATGTAAAGCCTGGTCCTCATTGCAATCGAACGAGCATGATAGGAGGGAACATTAGCTGGGGGCTCGATCAATCGAAGGCGCTCCATAAGCCAGACCTACCAAAAGCGGGTATAAGAAACGGGTATAAGAAACGGAAAAAAAAAAGAAAAACGAAAAAAAAGGGAAAGAACAAAAAATATGCTTTTACCTGCAAAATAATGGGACTTCCCAAATAAGGTAGGTCGCGATTGGCTTTCCTGTTATCCAAGCCCAATAGGATCTCTCCTAAACACAGACAAGCTGGGCTCCTGCGCAGCTCCATTTGTTCAATCAGGCTTAAAAAACGAGGGTCGCCCCTCATGTCCTCATCAACATGCCCTTGAAGGACATATACATGTAACAGGCAGAATCCGAATGCCCTTCGCCTTGCAACATAAGAAACAGTAGGATCAGCCCTATTGATGAAGCGATCGACGAAATCCAACATTCGCACTCCTTTAGAAGTCATAAGACGGTCAACATCAACTCTGGCCAATCCAAGCAAGTCTCGAAACTTATTCTTATACCCTTGAGAAGTGGAGGGAACAGCAGGCAAATGTTCCGGATCCCAACCACCAATCGCAGCAATCTCCTCAGTAAATGGACAAATGTCTCCTCCAGGAAAGGCAAATACGTGATGATTCGGGTCCCAATAGTCAAGACAAGCATCTAGAAACGGTTTGACTACCTTGATCAATTTCAAGCTCAAAAGTGCTCCAAAATTATAAGCACCCATGTCATACTTCTCAACACTAGAGAACTCGTTTGTCCATTCTTTTAGACGGATCTCATGAGTATTCATGATGTAGGCTTATTTTGGGAGTTTTGTGTAATAAGACGAAGAAAGACGGAAGAATTATGTGAATAAAACCTCCCTCTAAGTCTCTATTTATACTAAAAGGTGTTTCCTAAAATCCGTCAGAACGGACGCACTGGGGAACAAGAGCAGCAGGTGCCGCGCCTCTTCGAAGGGACGCAGCTCTTGCTGCGCCTCTTCCTCGGCTCTTTTTTCTGTGATTTTCCGCGTTGGATCTTTCCTAAATTCATCAACGAATAATTTCCTATTCATACGGGTTATTATTTTGGTAAATGCGTCAAGTTACCATATTTCATGTTTCCTAATTTCGCGGGCACGCATCTTGAGACAATATCGACATTTTCGTCATTTTAGCACACTTGTACATTTCTTTTTAAAATTCTTTTTTTGGCGAATCATTTCACTAATTTAATTTCATTTATTCTTTTTTACAATTTTGGGTATTTAATTTCATTATATCATTTTTTGTTCGAACTTTACTTTTTTTTCCTTTTGGGGAATCATTTCACTCTCCACTTCAAACTTATATGTTTTTTAATTTTTCTTGTTTTTTAGGGGGTAACCCTCCCCTACCGTCCGGTCATTTCCGACCAAATTTTTGCATTTTTTTTGCCATTTCCGACCAAATTTTTTGCATTTTCATTTCTGGTCATTTTCTTTGCATTTTCGAGTCATTGTTTTGCGCTAATTTAGGCCATATGTACAAATACATGTTCTATATGATTTCTGTGTAAATTTCGGCAGCATGACGGCATAAACCGTCATCTACCAAACCTGTTCAAAGTTAACCTGCAGGTACAAACAAGATAACCCAGCAGCAAAGGCACGCAAGCCATCATATTTACAATCAAAAAGGGATATGTACACCAAACTGGGGGCTCGAGCCCCAAAATAAAATCCAAATATCCAAAATGTATAAATGTACAAAAATACAACCAAAAAGCAAGAAGCAACGCGAAAGCTACTGCTGGTCGCTGTCTAGCTCAGCAACTCTCGCCTCGAGATTAGCAACCTCGGCGTCACGAACCTCGAGCTCCCTCAACAGGCGAGCTGTCTTCTCTTGGGACTGGCAAGCTCTCGCTCCAGCTCGCGCTCCCTCTGGAAACAACAAAATTGGCTCATGTTAATCATCTTAAACATAAAGGAAGATTAGAAAATTCGAAAATAAAGTAAACGGAAGGTTCATACCTGACGTCCTCGGCCACCAGCAAGTGCCTCGACGGCGGTAACCCGCAGCCGGTTGGCTACCCTCCACAAAGCCACGAACCGAGATGGCGCGACCTGCATTTCAAAAGAAAAATGTTTAGCAATTGAGAAAACTTGAGCAAATGTGTTCTTACACGAAAACTATACAAGTTAGAAGGCTCACCCTCCAAATCAGATGCTGCCAATCGTCCAAGCCAACATCTCTCACCGCCACGTCAAAGTCACGTAGCTCGGAGATCGTCGTCATCCCCGTTGTGTCGGTGTACTCAAGGGTCTCAGGGTACTCTGGGGGCTTGATACCCGCCGCCTCGACCTCTTGCAAAGTCAGATGATTCCATCAACCGATGATCCTTCATCGTATGCTCAAACAATCAAAATAAAAAGGGCAAAGCACTTACCACAACCGGCCAGTACGCCAACCTCTCGTAGAGGAACGCCGAGTAGTCCTCACCAGGAAGGAGGAGAGCGTCGCCACCGACGCCAGCCAAGTCGGTTTCCCTCTCAGCCTCAGAAGGCTCCCTAAACATCGTCCGAGGAGGATCGATGGAAACCATCAAGACGTCCCGAGAGCACTGCCGAGCCAAGCGCTCATCCAAGTACCACACATGACCCATCGACGTCCTCAGCAGCAATCAGCTCGAGCTCCTAGGTCGAAGGACCTCAGCCACGAAAGGAGGAGCGCCAGCGTACTCCTCCCAAGGCTTAGACACCCACTAGAAAAGCAAACGAAGGGTCATTCTTATGATCAGTTCTAAAAAAAGAAAGAAAAAGAAAACACAGTCGAATATAAGTTAAAGTACTCACAACGTCCAGCTGAAGAGTGTTCACCTCCCACCGACAGACGTCGTGGAAGGAACGCCGACTCCTCGTGCGGCACATCACCCAATCCCTCACAACGAGATAGGCCTTCCCCACCGGCTCCGTCCTCTTGGGCGCGAGGCCCAGAAAGTAGGAGTACACCCACGCTTGTAAATCAAGATAATTAGCAACGATCGTTCGTGACTTGACAAGAAAAAGAAATGATCTTTCGTGAGAAGAAGTGAAGGTTCATACCTCCAAGAAAAGTCCAGGGCCGACAGCAGCAGGAGAAGTCCCCTTCTCCATCAACTCCGGACGAACCATGGCCCTCATGAAACGGATGAGGACCACAAAGCCAGCAGTGACCCAGTCCCAATGGCCTAGGGAGCTCAGGTCAGAAAGAAAGGGAAGAAGCTTCGTCGAAAGCCTCTCTCCCTTGTCTCCGAGGTAAATCGAAGACAGAAACCACCAGAGCCACAAGCGGACTCTCTGCTCTGCAGTGCAGGGAGGAGGAGCCATCTCCCTCCCCTCGATCACCACCAACGTCAGGGTCTTCCCCGCGAAATAGTCTCGAACGTAAGAACTAGGCACCAAGCCAGGCATCGCAGCCGCCTTCGGCGCCAAGTTCCAGCCGATCAGCCTCCTGGCCTCCGCCGAGTCAACCCTCATGGCCACCTCGTCCAACGTTAGCCCGTCTCGGGGCCTCCTCCTCCTCAGCAACCTCCTCCTCTAGGACCTCGTCCTCAGCAGCCATCACCGTAGCAGTGAAAGCCTCCTCCAATGCCTCCTCAAGCGAACGAGAAGGGTCAATAGCAGTTTCCACGTCCATGGGAGTCCTCCCAGACGTAGAAGCCTCGTCACCTGCAGAATTAAGGTATATTTAGGCCGCGTCAAGTGACGATGAGCCTTGATTAGAGGATTTTCGAGTTTTCGGAGCTCCGAAATCGCTCTTTTCTCGCCATCATTGGCATTTTTCCCATAAACCCGTGTGCTCATGTGGAAATCTGGGTCGAGTCAAGCCTAAATTGAAGCCTAGTCATGGGTTCGAGTCGGAATTTCGGCAGCATTTCGTTATAACGGCGTATATGCCCTAGAAAAGTGTCCTGAAAAAGCCGTCACAAACCAAAATTCTGAGATGGTAGGAAGTTTACCCATCATACAAGGATTCCAAATATCAAGTTTCGTCACAAATGGGCAATCCTAAGGCTATTTTCGAAGCGATTTACGGTTTAGCTGTGAAACCGTCTCAATTTCACTCAAATGCTCAAAACTCAACGAAAATTCGAAACAAATACATGGTTATGATCCTTATCTTACAAATTGACCATTTAAAAAGTCAATTTGGCAAGGCAAAATCATTTGGGGGAAAAGCCCCAAATTTTCGACTAATTAGGGTCGAAAACCCTAATTTTGTCGATCCCATTTGATCAAATACGAAAGATAAATGCAAGATTGATACGCATACCTCGATTAGTCATGGCAAATGCAAGTTTTGGATCAAATTTTGAAGGAAATAGTTGGAATTTGAGAGAGTAATTGAGATTTTATGTTTTCGGAATAATGAAATAACACCCCTGCTTCATCGGGTTTTTACGCAGAATTGCCACGCCCAGGAAAAGACGCAGCAGGTGCTGCGCCTTTTCCAAGGGATGCAGCTCTTGCTGCGCCTCTTCCTCAGCTTCCCTTCATACAAATTTTCAAAAATCCGTTATGAGTTCGTTATTTTGTGGGCCCATCTTTGGTGCGCCTCTTCCTTAATGTTATATCATATATTTGGTCCGCTTGACGTATATTCTTCGCCTGGATCCACATCCTCCAAGCCAACAGCAATTATCGCCTTTTTTTACCCAAGACCTAGCTTGCCACAACGAGCATTCCTTTCTTTGACAGGTGTTTCGACACTCCTTTATTCTGTCCCCCCAGCGAGAGTACACGGATAGACATTCCCTCTCGAGACATGGAGATCAGTACCTTTATTATGTTCCCCCTGCGAGAGTACACAAATAGACTTTCCCTCTCGAGACATGGAGATCAGTTCCCGATTAAGTTTCCCCAGCGAGAGTTCTCGACCGACAGTCACTCCCTCTCGAGACATGGAGATCAACATCGACCCCAAATGCTTCCGAAGTTTGTTTGAAGCTGAACACAAGCAGATTTCTCCCAGCAGTTCCAGACTGTGTCCTGCTGTCTTCTCCCAATATCGCGTTTTGTTTCCCCTGGAGTTTCAGAGAATTTCAGTTAAGTCCCCTTTCAGTCCTTCAGAGAGAGTTATCCTTCAGCCTTCCCTTTGCAGATATCCTTCAGAGTTTAGCCTTCAGAAGTGTTAAGAAGTTTCTTCAGAATCCCTGTGACCCCTAATGCCTTCAGACATCAACTTATCTTCAGACCAAAGAGTTTTGCCGAAGCGTCTTCAGTCCCGTTTCACCCAGGGGTATCTCAGGTATGTTCTCTTCTTATCGCTGGCGAGCTTCCTTACGTAGTCTAATGGACTTTAAACGACCCTCCCCGATAGTCGACAGACTCTAAAATGTTCCCGACGACAGGTCCTTGGTTCAGACCCCTTGAGCCGCCTCGCGTCGCCATAGTCGTCAGGTTGTAATCTTCGATTGACCTAATGGCTATACTTTGACTTTCGCCTTGTCCAAGCCTCAGTCAAATGGGGGCTCTGTAGATACCTCATTTCTGCACGTCCCACAAACCACCTGGTGATGATTGGGCCGCATGTTTGGTACACGGAACGATTTATGACAGATCGTAAGTTTATCGTCAAGTGATCGTTCAAACATTTACGTCTACCTCTTAAATGTCATCTATGTTCCGATACGGTCGTTTTGGCAGTAATTAGAGTACATTTGGAGTCCGGGCCTAAAACCGTCTTCATTTTCTGAAACCTAGTCAGAATGTTCTGGAATGTTCCGGATATCTCTATTCCATATTTTATAAATCTTTTATAAATCTTTTAGTCTTTGGTAAACAATTTCCCGTAATATTCACACAAAATATTAAGGAAAACCGAATTATTCCGTTATTCCATAAATTAAACACGGAAATCTTTCTTCCGCGGGAGGAAACCACTTGGGAATAGACGCAGCAGGTGCTGCGTCTCTTCCAAGAGATGCAGTGCCTGCTGCGCCTCTTCCCAAGTCATTTTCTGCGTATTTTTCGTATCTTTTTCATATCTTTTCGAGATTCACTTCCAAAGTCTCTCCGAAAACCCTACTTCCTCCACGTTATTAGTATAAATAGAGACCTTTGGTCTCACATATTTCTCATGCGAGTGTTCGCCCTTCTCTTCTCCCTTTGCATTCTAGACCACGTTCTTACTTTTTGGCGTCTACGTGCTTGAACATTCGACCACGTAACCTCGGATCCTTCTGAGTACCAGCCTCGTTTTGCATGACCGACCAATTTGACCAACTCCACAATAATCAACTTTAATCAATCTGTTTTAATTCCTCTTACGAGGGCACTTTCGTCTACATTCGAGTCAAGCATCACTAAACGTAAACTTAGTTCATCTCGTTTCGTCAAACATGTAAGTCTTAGGGTGTATAATCCCTATTTTGTTTATTGTTCTTTATTTTTGTGATCACAATTGTAAGATTTATGTCGAAAATACAATTAAAACCGATTTCTAAAAACCTTGTTTAAAACCCTTTTTTCGGATTATCAGAGGGCAACCGTCGAGAAAGGACGCAGCAACTGCTGTGCCTCTTCGAAGGGACGCAACGCCTGCTGCGCCTCTTCGTGAGGCTGCTGCAGTTCCTGCTTCCTTTCTTCTTCCTTCGTCTTTTGTTAATTTGTTTGTTTTTCTTTTGTTTTCAATTGTTCGTTGTTTCTTTGACATGATAACTCAAGCATAATAATCTGACATATCATTAATCGTCATTAATATTTAATTCGTCATTAATATCCTGACTTAAATCCCTTATAATGCATATTTGGGGGTTTTCGTCATTAAAATCAAATTCGGGTTTTAGAGATTCGATTTATCCATATTGAGTCTCTGGAATTCGTCATTGATATATTTTCATCTGTTGTTTATCATCTCCATCATTAATTCATCTTTAATTTAACCTAATTAGTTTATTAATTAATTAATCTTGTAAATAATTCATTCTAATCGTTTTCATCCATGTTTATCGCTTTACGACCGTTTATCATGTGTAAATAATCCATTAATCAGTTCCATCCGAGTAAATAGTATAAATCGATCATTAAAATCACCAACGAGCATTAACGACTTGCAATTCCGGCTTCATAGCCAGAACTGAGCCAAGGAATAGACGCAGCGTCTGCTGCACCTCTTCCAAGGGACGCAGCTCTGCTGCGCCTGTTCCTGGTTGATTTCTGTCTCTGAACTCCCGTTTTGCCTTGACCTAGTTTATTAGTCTACGTATTAATTTACTATTATCCATATTATCACTCTAATTCCTATTAATTCATTCATTTATTCTTTCTTTTCCAAATCATCCGTTTTAAATGTATTTTCGACATGAATCATTGAATTCCATTGTAATTATTGTAATTTTCTTTATTGTAATTTTTATTTTATCATCGTATTTCTTTTTTATTGCTTTTATGTTCCCATGTAATTAATCTAACATTCACTTCGACCCCAATTTGTGTGCTAACTACATGTTTACCGACTTAGTTTAATTTTTCACATGCTAAGAGTAATCTAATGGATGTTGCATTGCATGCATATAATCGACAACATATCAAGTATAGACAATTTCCCTAATCATTAGTAGAGGCCGCTATCGAGGCGGGCGGGATTAGGTGTTCGATCAAAAGAGCTTCCTAATACGTACCCTCACCCCTTACTCCAGATCTCTGTGAACATCCGTGTTCATTGGCATCCACGAGAGTCATTCTAGACATAGAATGCTAAGGGTAACGAATTCTTGGTGTTCATGTCACTACTTTGTGTCTTGACATGGCACGAGGTATTCGAACGGTTTCCAATTTTCCACAATAAATTGGTGGCGACTCCACAAATGCAAACTCTTGTTTCCCAAGCGCCCCCGTGGCCCATTGTCCACAATGGGTTGCTTGCTAATTCGATAGCTTTGCTTCCGTTGGTCATGCCTGACTTGGTCAGGAATCACTGTCCTTTTGTTGGTCTTAATGGGTGTCAGGATGGTTGTGGTAGGGGTCTTGTTAAAACCGTCATGCTACACCACTTTTGGGATCGGCATTGCCGTGGTGAAGCTATGGTACTTACACGTCAAACTCTTACTGATAGTTTGACTGTTGTTTCTAATGCTGAGATTACTTTAAAGCAGATAGGGGTATGGACATGTGGGGTGTGCCTTAAAACTCATACCTTTCGTACTAGATGTCGACATAGTCGGGACGACATTGTTGCGCTTCCGGATTGTAGTGATCGCCTTGTTCGCTTTATTATTTCTGATATTCCCAGACCTTCTGTTCCGTCTCCGTCGGTTCTCCTGTCGGATGTTGGGGTTGAACCTGTTGGTTGGTCTATCTTTTTGCTTGATCGTTTGTTAGCTTTGGGGTTATGCACCGTGAAATCTGTCCCTCCTAAGTGACGTCTTGGGTTTGCTCTGGGTTTAAAAGGAGCCTTAGATGACGTAGCTGACCCTCCTAGTGACCTCTCATGCTGGATTCGTTTACTTGTGTTGCCTCTTTGTATACTTAATACCTTCTCCTCGAGGAGTAATCTTGAGTGTAGGACAGCTGTCAGGCGTCAGCGTCAGGAGGCGAGTATTCTTAGTGCTATTCTTGCTTGGGGGGGGGGGGGTCCCTGGTGGCAGTTTGCAGCTTCTGATGGAGACTTTGGATGAGATTCCTCCTTTGTTTCATGAGGAGGAGGACCTTGATTTGGGCGAGGTTAACCTCCGGCAATGTCGGAGGAAGATTTGTGATGATCACTATACTGCTGCTGTTTGGGTGCTTTCTTCATCAGGTATTGCTCCTTATTCCGATGCCACTCTTGCGGCTCCATGGATAAGCACCCCATTACCCCATCTCCCACCTTGCCTCCTTTGCCTGCTGATCACTATCCCCTGGTTGCTTCTTCGGCCGTTATTTTGGATATGATCAGGAGTTTTCCGCGTGGCACGTCATGTGGGAGGGATGGGTTCCGTGTTCAGCATCTCTTGGATTGTATGAGTTGAGCTGCAATGGCTTTTTCAGATGATTTGATCGCCTCTATCACTCGGGTTGTTAATCTTTTCCTTGGGGGCAGATGCCCGCAGGTTCTGCGTGAGTACATTGCTAGTGCTCCGCTCACCCCACTTGATAAACCATGCGGTGGTATTCGTCTTATTGCTGTTGGCACTGTTTAGAGCCGTCTTGTCTCTAAGGTAGGAGCTGTCATGATTGGACCATCTTTGTGTGGTTATTTCGAGGGTCTTCGGTTTGGGGTTGGGGTTTCCGTTGAAGGAGAGGCTATTCTACATGCCTTGAACCTATTAGTTAAGGCTCGTGGTCACGAAGATGGGCTTTCCATGTTGTTGGTTGATTTTCTGAATGCCTTCAACTTGGTTGATCGTGAGGTCATGTCATGTGAGGTTCGTTGTCACTGCCCTGTTCTCTCTAGGTGGGTGGAGTTTTGTTATTTGACTCCGGCTAGGTTATTTTATGGGGAACACTCCGATCCTTATGGTCTTGTCAGGGAGTCCAGCAGGGAGATCCTTTGGGTCATTTTCTTTTCGCTTGGGTGTTACACTCCTTGGTGTGTAAGATCCGGGACTCTTTTGACTTATGTCTACAGGCTTTGTACTTGAACGATGGCACTATTGTTGGCGACACCTTGGTAGTTGGGAAGGTTTTGGAGCTGATAATGGCGGATGGGCCTTGCTTGGGTCTTCATCTTAATGTGGGTAAAACCGAGGTTTTTTGCCTAAGGAAGACCCTAGGAGTCGGCTTCCCGGTACTTTCCCCCTTGATATTTCTAGGCCGTTGCATGGTGTCAAAGTTCTCGGTGGTCTTGTTGGTGTATGCCCTCTTTTCAGCAGCGAGCTTGTGTTGAAACGTGTGAACAGGACCATATAGCTTATGGATTTTGTTGCCCATATTGATGATCCACAGTCGGAGCTGCTTCTGTTCCGCGCTTGCACTGCTATTCCGAAACTTTATTTTGCTTTACGTACTTGCTCTCCACAGGTTTTCAAGTCGGCTCAGCTTCCCTTTGATGTGGCACTCCGTTCTAGCTTGGAGCGCATTGTCACTGCATCCGGGCCTGGTTTTGGAGACTGGTAGTGGCGCCTTACTAACTTCCCCTTTCATTTTGGAGGGCTTGGTGTCTATGCTACCTTTGATAGTATTCTGGCACCTGGGACTACCTTTGATAGTGCCGTGAGACTGTTTACTGAGACTACAGGTTCTGACCTTTTAAGTAACCCGAGTGAGATCGCTGCCCCCAAACTTATGAAGACATTGGCAGACATATATTCCACGAAGCTTGTTGTTACAACACAATATGAGTTCTCTTTGACTCCTCGCTAGGTAGCTTTTTGGAAGTCTCATCATGATTTGACTGGATCATCTCTTTTGACTCAGTTCGGGATGTCTGACTTTAGGCCCGGACGCGTGGTGGTCGATGCGGCCCATCGCAAGTGTGCCAAGTATCAGAGCTTCTATGAGGCAGTTGGTTATGGGTTCTTAACTTTTTCTTTCTCTTCGTTGGGAAAGTTGGGGACGGATGTTGTTGCCTTACTCAAGCAGATTCATAAATTTTCTGTTTCCAAGAATGTCGGGGCTCGTCCTGCTGCTTTTATTTTTACTAGACTTAGCTTTACTATTGCTAAGGGAGTGGGCGCCCAGATTGTATCTCGGCTGCCCACCATTTTCTTGTAAAATTTGATTTGATCTCAATAAAAAGTTCCAATTTCTATAATTAAAATAAATAAATAAAGAAAATAATAATAATAAAAATACCGTTGTGTGCAGATTATGAACGGTATGTCTTACCATTGTGTGCTTAGCTATCGGTTGGGTATTCCTTTGTTTTCGGTGCCTGGTCCGTGCTCTGCTTACTCTCGGGTCTTTGATGGGGTTATCTTTGGGGATCATGCTGTGTCGTGTGCTGGTATTGTTGGCATCAAACATCGGCATAACTTGGTTTGTGACACCCTTTTCAATATCTGCTTCTGATAAGGGATCTCTGCTGGTAAGGAGGTCGATATTGGTCTGATTGATGCACATGACAGGTCCTTGCGTCCTGCAGATTTGTTGCTTTACTCTTGGGACAAGGGCCGGGATGTGTGTGTGGACCTGGTCGGGTCTTCCCCTCTGACTCAATCTGGGATGTCCGATTTCGTACCCGGACATGTGGTGATTGATGCCGCTCGGCGCAAATGCGCCAAGTACCAGGGCTTCTGTTTGGCGATCGGTTATGGTTTCTTATCTTTTTCTTTCTCTTCTTTGGGGGATTTGGCGGCGGATGCCATTGCACTGATCAAGCGAATTAAGAAATATTCTCTATCTCAGGATGCCGGAGCGCGCTGCTGCTTTTATTTTTACTAGACTTAGCTTTGTTATTGCTAAGGGAGTGGGCGCCCAGATTGTATCTCGGCTGCCCACCAATTTTTTTTAAACTTTTGATTGATTAATAAAAGTTTGCGTTTTTATAATAATAATAATAATAATAATAATAATAATAATAATAATAATAATAATAATAATAATAATAATAATAATAATAATAATAATAATAATAATAATAATAATAATAATAATAATAATAATAATGTGAGTGTACTGCTACTCTGCACGTTTCCTTACACTTGCAGGGTTGACTTGCATTTATACCTCACCTGCTTCGTTTTGTATTTTATTTTATTCTGTTCGCACGCTTTTCAGAGGCTAGTGTTGTTTCGGTTGATCTTGTGTTATGGGTATGCGTGTGGGTTGTTAGCATTTCGATAGCTTTGCATCTTTCGCGCCATGCCTGCTTTGGTTCGATATCACTGCCCTTTCGTTGGTCTTCATGGGTGTCGTGATGGTAGTGGAAAGGGCCTCGTTAAAGCCTCCCTCCTACGGCACTTTAAGGATCGACATTGTCGTGGTGAAGCTATGGCTCTTACGCGTCAAACTCTTTCTGATAGTTTAACGGTTTTTTCTAATGCTGAGACTACTTTGCAGCGGATGGGGGTCTGGTTATGTGGGGAGTGTCTTACCACTCATCCTTTTACTACTAAATGTCGGCATAGTGAGGATGGTTCTGTTGTGGATCCTCCGAATTGTGGTGATGGCCATGTCCGCTTTTTTATTTATGGTATTCCTCGGCCTTTTGTCCATCTCCATCGGTTTTCTCGTCTGATGTTGGGGTTGAGCCAGTTGGTTGGACTATCTCTTTGCTTGATCGTTTGCTTTCGTTGGGTTTGCGCACTGTGAAATCTATCCCTCCCAAGTGTCGTCTTGGGTTTGCTCGGGTTTTAAAAGGGGCTTTGGACGATGTGGGTGGCTCTCCTGGTGACCTCTCCTGCTGGATTCGTTTGATTGTGTTGCCCCTTTGTATACTTAAGACCTTTTCCCCGAGGAGTAATCTTGAGTGTAGGACCGCTGTCAGACGTCAGAGCCAGGAGGAGAGTATTGCCAGTGCTATTCTTGCTTGGGGTGTGCCTGGTGGCAGTTTGCAGCTCATGGGGGCGACTTTGGATGAGGTTCCCCCGTCCTTTCTTGTGGAGGAGGATCTTGATTTGAGTGAGCTTAACCTCCGGCAATGTCGGAGGAAGATTTGTGATGGTCATTATACTGCTGCTGTGCGAGTACTTTCTTCATCAGGTATTGCCCCTTACTCCGATGCCACTCTTGTGGCCTTGCGTGAGAAGCATCATGTCGCCCCGCCTCCTTCTTTGCCTCCTTTGTCTGGGGATCATCATCCTCTGGTTGCCTCTTCGACTGTGGTTTTGGATATGATTCGGAGCTTCCCACGCGGTACATCTTGTGGGTGGGATGGTTTCCGTGCCCAAGACACCTTATGGATCGTTTGAGTGAGTGCGCCGCTGCGTGGCTATCTCTGATGATTTGATCACTTCTATTACTAGGGTGGTTAATCTTTTTCTTGAGGGTCGGTGTCCTCTTCCTCTGGGTGAGTACATTGCCAGCGCCCCTCTCACGCCACTTGTTAAACCGAGTGGTGGGGTTCGTCCTATTGCTGTTGGCACGGTTTGGAGACGACTTGTCTCTAAGGTTGGTGCTTTTATGGTTAGTCCTTCTTTATCTTCTTATTTTGATGGACTTCACTTTGGGGTGGGTGTGTCCGGTGGAGGAGAGGCTATCTTACATGCCTTGAACCGGCTCATTGAGGCTCGAGGTGCTGAGGTGGGGGTTTCTATGTTGCAGGTTGATTTCCAGAATGCGTTCAACCTTGTTGGTCGTTCGACCATGCTTCAGGAGGTCCGCCGTCGTTGCCCGGCTCTCTCCTGTTGGGTGGAGTTTTGTTATTCCAGCCCGTCCTGCCTTTTTTATGGGGAACACTACTTGTGGTCTTGTCAGGGTGTTCAGCAGGGTGATCCGTTGGGCCCTTTGCTTTTCGCTTTGGTTTTGCATCCTTTAGTTTGCAAGATCCGGGACACTTTTGACCTCACTTTGCAGGCGTGGTACTTAGATGATGGCACCATCGTGGGTGATACTTTGGAGGTGGGGAAGGTCTTGGATTTGATTATGGTGGATGGCCCTCGGTTTGGATTGCATCTTAATGTCTCCAAGACGGAGGTCTTTTGGCCTGTTGAGGATCCTTGGAGTCGGCTTCCGGGGGTTTTCCCCCCTTCTATTTCTCGCCCATTGCGTGGTGTTACAGTTTTGGGTGGACCTATCAGTGCTTGTTATGATTTTAGCAGTGCGATTGTGGCGAAGAGAGTAACCAAGACCATTGAGCTAATGGATTTGGTTGCGAGGATTGAGGACCCGCAATGTGAGTTGCTTCTTCTTCGAGCTTGTACTGGTATTTCCAAGCTCTATTTCTCACTTCGTACTTGCTCTCCTAGTGTTTTTAGGTCTGTCCATCTTCCTTTTGATGCCGCTCTTCGTTCCAGCTTGGAACGTATTGTCACCGCGTCAAGGCCGGGTTTTGGGGATTGGCAGTGGCGCCTTGCTACATTCCCTTTTCAGCTTGGTGGTCTTGGTGTCTATGCGGCGGGAGATGTTTTATTTTATGCTTTTATTGCGTCCCGTTTGCAGTCTGCTGGTTTGCAGGCTAAGCTCCTCGGCCCTTCCGGTATTGTAGTCATTGGCCTGCTTTTGATGATGCCGCGCAGTGTTTTCTGCGACTACGGGATCTCGGTATTTTGGGTAACCCTAGTGAAATTGCGCCCCCAAACTTATGAAGAAATTGGCGATATTTATTTCGCGACGGTTCTTTCTTTGCCTCGTAGTCTCGTTTTCTCTTTGACACCATGCCGCTTGCTTTATGGCGATCTCGGCAGGTTCTCACTCCTCTGATTGGTTACGTGCGGTTCCTATCTCGGAATTGGGTCAGACTATGAA
The DNA here is from genome assembly GCF_048544455.1 of Silene latifolia. Lineage (NCBI taxonomy): Eukaryota > Viridiplantae > Streptophyta > Magnoliopsida > Caryophyllales > Caryophyllaceae > Silene > Silene latifolia. The sequence continues at coordinate 38,568,706 of NC_133527.1, read as the reverse complement.
CGGGAGGACTTACCGTAGTGTGCTGGGGTATCGTTTGGGTGTTCCGTTATTCACGGTATCTAGGCCATGTCCGGCTTGCTCTCGGGTTTTTGTTGAGGATGTTTTTGGGGACCACGCTGTTTCTTGTACTGGTACTGTGGGCGTTAAACATCGGCATAACCTTGTCCGGGACACTCTTTCGACATCTCGCTATAGATCCGTATTCTGCGGGAAAGGAGGTTGATATCGGTTTGGTTGATGGACATGGTGGCTCTCTTCGTCCTGCGGATTTATTGCTTTATTCTTCGGACAGGGGGTGTGATGTGTGCGTTGACTTGACAGGTTCTTCTCCTTTGACTCAAACTGGGATGACGGATTTTGTGCCTGGCCGGGTTGTCGCTGATGCTGCTCAGCGAAAGTGTGCTAAGTATGGGGATTTGTGCGCGGTAGCGGGCTATGGTTTCCTTCCTTTCTCTTTCTCTTCACTTGGGGAGCTGGGTTCGGATGTTGTTGCCTTGCTCAAGCGGATCCAGAAATTCTCGGTATCTCAGGATGCGGGGGCTCGGGTGGCCGCTTACATTTTTACTAGACTTAGCTTTGCTGTTGCTAAGGGTGTAGGAGCCCAGATTGTCTCTCGGCTCCCCACAAATTTCATGTAAACTTTTATTATTCTTTTAATGCTAGCTGCGCACATCCTTATAATAATAATAATAATAATAATAATAATAATCTGGGCGAAAATGTTATTTTAGGTATAAGATTTTAAAGAAAGTTATCTTAGGTATAAGATTTGAAAAAGCGAGTTATTCAAGGTATAAGTTATCAAAAACCCTAATAATAATCACTATATAGTTGAAGTTGAGTAAAGCTAAACTCAATGGAAGTGACATGAACTGAACTAAACTAAATTGACTGGAACTGAACTTATTTAAACGAGTTGAACTGAATGAAGTTGTATTGTATTGAACCGAGTTGAATTAAAATTAAACCAGAATTTAGAGCACAATAAAATATAGATTTTTGATGTATTTAAATGAGGTTAAACTTTATTTTACTATACATAAGCATTAGAGACTTGTTCATCCTTTTAGACCTTATGACGGTGGATACATGGTATTTGTAATACTACGGATTTACTAGGTTGGTACTCGATCGAGTATGGCCTACCCGGTCGAGTAAAGTGTGTCGTGTATTCTGTCTGGCTACTGCCCAGGAACACTCGGCCGAGTATGTGGAATACTCGACCGAGTAGAGGGTACTCGGCCGAGTATACTCTATACTCGACCGAGTATCCAGTATGACGAGTGTTATTTCCGCGGTTTGATTTGGAAACGATTAGAGTAATCTATAAACGCAAAGCAGTTTCTAATTACACTTTTATAAAACCTAATCACTCAACGACGCACTAATCCTTTCCAAATCTCTACCTAGAGTGTGTGTGATAGTTAGCAAATGTGGTCATCCCTTGTTCATCGTCGGTAAGTCCTTGTCTCTATAATCCATTGGTTCATATTTTAGGGTTGTGGCTTTAATTATGAATTGGGGAAAAATGGGGTTTTTGAATATTGTGATTGTTGTTATGTGATTGTTGTTAGGCGGAGACTTCGTAGAGGAGCCGTTCTAGATCGCTTGCTTGAGTTTCTTGCAGTTGTGCTAAGGTAGGGTTTCCCTACTCAGTTCCTGTTTAATTGATTTGAGATTATAATGTATTGTGCACGATTGATTATCTGCTGATCTTCGTGGGAGCGTGGGTGTTGGTGTTGTGATGATTGTGGTAGAGTCACTTGCGGGAGTGGCTTCACACCCTAGTTCACCCTCCGCGGAACCCGCCACGGGAGGGGATGTGTAAATTAAGTGACAGGGATATCGCTCGTTGATGAGCGGGACTTTGGTGGGGATTAGCTGCGGTCCCCCACTGGCGGCGTGGATTACCTGTTGCGATGGTAAATCTGGCAGGGCTACACACTTCGGTGTGTAGTCGGTTACTGTGTGAGATCTGGAGACCGGAGGGGGAGGATGATCAGCGGGTTGCTTATTGTACCTGTCTTACTTTAATTATTCAGTAACTGACCCCGTTGTGTTTTGTAAAATCTGTGGTGATCTATTCGGGGATGGTGAGCAGATTGTGACAGGTGATGCAGTCATTTAGCTTTGGGGCAGTCACGGGGAATCACCACGCAAGCTTAGCTTCCACTGTCAAGTGTGTTAGTTGTCTTTCGTAATTGTTGGTTTTTAGATAGTTCTTTTATGTCGGATTTTGAAGACTATGTAATCTTTAAACCTTTCGTACTTTAATAAATGTGTTTGGATTGTTGTTTTGATATACTAACCTCGGGCAACCGAGATGGTAACAGCCTTTCATGCTAGGGTAGTCCTTGGTAAGGTACCTTGATATGAGGGGGTGTTACAAAGTTGTATCAGAGCCGACGATTCCGGTACCTAAAACTAATGAACCCAATAAACTTAGGGAGTCTAAATAAAATGAACCCGAGGAGAGTTGTTTGGAGCTACCGCAAAGACTTGGGAGACGTCCCGAAGTCGCACTAAGGGCCTTACGATCTCAAACCGGTCACCAGGGGGAATTGTTATATGTGAGTCAATGTATGTGTGTCGTACTTGGAAACTTGAATGGTTGGATAATGCGGTAGAAGAAGTGTTATGTGATAGCATGTGAAAAACGTGGCAAGATTTGTGGATTTGAATTTTTGTATGAACATGTGAGCATGCTACGTGTTTATTACATGGCTTTTAAGATTGATGATGTATTGTATGTATCTTTGGGTAGAAAGGCATGTGTAGAATATGTTTACGGTTAGTTGTAGCTCGTTTTTGGCATGACTCGGCCGAGCAGGGCAGGCACTCGACCAAGTAGGGAGTCCTCGGCTGAGTAACCAAGCACTCGACCGAGTGTTGATTGGCAGTGAGTAGCAGCAGCTACTGGTTGTGTTTACTCGACCGAGTATCCTATCGTACTCGACTGAGTAGAGCATACTCGGCCGAGTACTATCTATACTCGACCGAGTATGATTCTTGTGTTTTTGACGTTGGCTACTGGAGTGGATTACTCGACCGAGTATCAGTGATACTCGGCCGAGTAGTCCTTACTCGACCGAGTATCGCTACATACTCGTCCGAGTGCTTCTTTGGCGGAAGGTCGTTTACATTTCGAGCCGTAGGCTTTTGTGCTTATGTTTCCTTGCTTCTTATCAGCATAAAATGTCGCCAAAGAGGATTGCCGCGCAAATCCAGGCATCTGAGATGACTATCGATGAGATAGCCCGTATGATCGAGCAACATGAGGCACTCCTTGAAGCCCTTAAGAATGTGGGTAAGGGGGCAGAGAAACTGGTGGATGCTACCCACCTGAGCATTATCATTGCTCGTTTTAACCCACTTACTTATGAGGGCGTTGGGGAACCAAAGTTGCTTGAAAACTGGCATCGTGAAATGGAGAGTCTTCTGGAGGTTGTCAAGTGTCCGCCAGAGTTAGCTGTAGAGCAGGTAATGTACTACCTGAGGGGTGAGGCTGCTGTATGGTGGCAGAACATCAAGGAAGACACCAGAGCTTACTACCAGGCGGAGGGTCTAGGGGTTATACCATGGTCAAGCTTGAAGAGCGCTATGAGGGAACAGTTTTTTTAGGTTCATATACCTATTATTAGACTCTTCTAATAGTGAACAAATTAACATTTTAATTTCTAGTTCTTTAGATCTAGTGCATGCATAACAAAATAAGAGATTTATAAGAAAACAATGTCCCTTACATTATTGATTTCGGTTTTGTGGGCACAAGTAAGGTCTCCTACCTTCACTTGTTCTTGAGTTATTATGAATATAAGGATGATCCTCCAAAGACTCCAAGTATAGAAGCCACTCCTTTTGATTTCACCCAAGACTAGCCCTTATCACTACTAAATAATATGTGCTAGATATTTGTTTAGTAGTATACCTTAAAATTGATTACTAATACTCATATATTACACTAATAATATTAGTAATCTAAAAATGACCAATTTATGAAGATTCTAAGACATTTTAGAGAGTTGTGAGAGTTGTAGAGATTTTGCATGCATGAGATGTATGAATAAATGAACAAGTAAAGATGAGAACAAAATGTTCTCTTATGGAGAGCATACAACCGGTGGGAAGAGGCCAAAATGACATCTTGTTCTATTGCTTTTTATCTTCACAATGCAATAGGTAAGAAGGCTAGTATGTAGGGTATGATTACATGCTATTTTATCACATAAAATAATTAACCACACACACCACAATGTCTCCCTCCATTTCGGTCCATGTACCATAAAATGGACTACCATTTTATTTTGTCAATTTGTCATTTGTCACACAATATGTCACATGTAGTATGTTACATATTATTAGTAAATTTAATGCATATTTATCACATAAATATCATTTTACAAATTAATTAAATTACATATAACAAATTGACTAGTGATACTTGATCACATAAATAAAATGGGTCATATAATTATAATTCACAACATCTTGTAATTATAATTAACCATTCATTCTTATCTCTATCGTTTCTCAAACAATAAGCAATTTTAGTAATAAAGTATTTTTATTACTAAAATAAATCTTATTTAATCCCATTACAATAAGATATCAATTTTCTATCTCACAAATGAATTGTTCAATTTTAAGGAATTGATCAACTTGTATCGTCATACAATTAATCAACTTTACTGATTAGGGCATCATCCTTTAGGTGTGACCTTAAGGGATGAACTGACCACCACCGTCCCACGACAGTAACGTCAAACTCTAGCAAGCCAATCGTTACCGATTAATGTTGATCAGTTGACTATATAAGGAATCATCCCATATGTATTCTTAATATGAGATTTAATTATGATATTAAATCATGTGAACGCACTATTGTTGAGGACACATTTTCCAACAATCACCCACTTGTCCGAGACAAGTGTGCGTCACCAATTCTCTTGTCCTATTACAATCTCCCACTCAATGCAAGGTGTCTTGCAGGTCGTACTTACACTTGATCATATCTTGAGTGGTTTCCTCGATATGGAGAGTAACTGTCTGACCGGAATTATCTACCATAGATACCTTCCGAGCGTGGCCACGCATTTCCAGTTAACTACTCCTCGAGTGGCCTTGAGATTTCAAAGAACCCTGACAAGGGGTGGACAATTCCTATTGCACTATTCCCTTTGTTCAGCCACAGTTCAACATAATCCAAAATATACCCAGTTTGACCTCATTTACGAAGTCGTAGAGTATAAATCAAAGCTAATCAGAAATTGTGCCAACTTGGGCGAATAGTCTCTAGTCAAAAGAATTGACTCATAAGAATACTATAGTAGCTCTTGCCACGACCAGGCTTTATGAATTACCAGAACTCTATAAGCGGTTACTGCCCGACAAAGTGTCCCATACAGTCTGCCTATGTGATCGACCAGTCATCCCATATGACTCTATGGCGCTTGAACTTGCCATCAATCGCATCGCACTCTAGTCAATTTGAGTCGTCACCTCATATAGGTAACTAGGGGCGTATACCATGTCAATCCAGTTCACTTTAATGGGGTTCGATTTGTCTCTACAACCCATTCGGATACGACAAGGTAACGGGTGAGTTTAATGAAACTCAAACGATAAATGCGATTATCATATATGAATAGTCAATACATTATTACTACTTCATATCTTATCATCTATAGTGTACCTTTTACACTGGTTGAATTGCAATAAAAGCTTGGCAAGTGGATATACCCTATATCCATAAATTCCAACTTTGTCAATTGCTATTTCCTTCTATTCAATGTTATTTTTAATAACTTGAATTTATCTCTAAGTATTTGTCTAGTCTTCTTACTAGACTTGGGCTCTTTAACTTGAAAGAAGCTCCCACTGTTATCACATAACTTGTGATAAAGTCATTTATAGATGGATTCACTCTTAATCCCTATTGATACTGTCGTTTCGTACCAAAAATAAAATACCTAAGTACAACTAACAGAAGTCAGCGGTAAGTAGGGTCGATCTCCACAGGGAGGCGGTTTACTATCTACTTGCTTATTTTATCTGTCTAATGTCACAATTTGGGGGTTTGATTGATTTGGACTAACTAGACTACTGAAGCTAAAGGCAAGAGAAAAGGAATAAAGGAAATTAACAATAAGAGAAAGAAATATGCTAGGAGTCGGTCCACCGTGGCAGCTATACTATCGGGAATACTGATGCGATTAGACTATTGATAAGAAGAGCTATGGTCGTCACCTTTCGGTCCTTAAACCGCCCTAGAGCGTAAATAGCTTAGCTTTCGCCTTCACTACAATACCCTATTGTAATTAAGCAAGCCTTCCCTTCCAATCTTTCGATCCAGGTCGGGGTTAACTAGATAAATTGGTCTCCTGCATGCATTCATTCAACCTAATAACAATTAAATTGCCTAATATAATTCTTATCGCAAGACTAATCTATTCAAGTCAATTATAACATGCTACCACGGCTTCCCTAATCCTAACATACTACGGGGAATTAGCTACGCATGTTTAAGTAGAGAAAATACATAATAAAGAAAGGAAGAGAAACAAACATTCAATAAAAAGAGAAAAGGGAGAGAAGAAATTACTGATATAAATGATCCGGAAGATAAGAACAAAGTAACAGTAACAAGCAACAGAGTATTAAGAGTAATTAGAGTGAGTAACGTGCGATGATCCCCCTGGATGCTTACAAATGACGTCCTAACTCCTATTTATAAGAAAATAGGAGTATAGCTAAACCTAATGACGGAATTAGAGCAAAAAGCCCAACTCGTAGCAAAATCCACTCGATCGAGTGGAATAAAACCACTTCGATCGAGCAAACTGAGCCAAAAACCAGTCGATCGACCAGATTAGTTACTCGATCGACTGAACATAAGGGACTGGTCGATCGAATGGAATAAGTGCTCGATCGACTTATTTATTCATCCTAAACCACTCGATCGACTAGAAAAGCACTAGATCGAGTGGATCTTGACTTCAGCAGCTTAGAATTCACGTTAGTATGACCTTGACTTGTCCTTTTTGCTCCCGAAACACCTTCACGCATCTCAAGACAGCAATATTTCCCGCTCCAAATCTACTCTTCCTCCAAATGCATGCAAAACGGACGGTAAAAGGCATGAATCTACTACTTTATGGTCCATTCCTGCAAATAAGACAAAATAATCCCAAAGTAGCATATTCGGGGCATTTCGTAGCATAAAACCACGATAAAAGCATAAAGATACGTGCATAAATTAGGCTAAAAAGACTATATAAAATGCACGTATCAAATCTCCCCAAACCAAACCTTTACTCGTCCCCGAGTAAACTAAAATGCAACTAATGGAATGGAAAAAGATAACTCACAGCTAGCTACAAATACCCACTTAAGCCAATTTAATGCAAACAAACTAACACTTATAGCAAGACAGTCAAATGCAAACGAGTTGTAAGATGTTTATAATAAAGCTGAACCGTCGACCTTGCAAGACCTTTAATAATGGACTCTCACGGGTCACTCTTCTCTCATGAAGCAAAGGGTGAACATATATATGTAAGAGAGAAAGAAAAATAGTCGCTCACCTAAACTACGACCCACATAAACATGCATGCAACTAATATGATAGACAATTCTAGCTACTGTACATACATTCCAACCAAACAAGGTCATGTCACAGCCGAGGGCTTACAAAAATATGGTAAAGTGAGGTAATGGGTAAGAAAAGGCAAAACATGTTATGGGAATGTGGAGGTATAAGCGGCCAAGCTAGTACCTAAACAAAACCATATATCGACATCCATTTCCAACTCAATTATGAATTAAGCACATGCCCTTCATTTGGCATAAAATCTCACCAAACCGAACTAGGAACACTCCTCAAATAATATAAATAAAATATAGGAGCAGAAACCGTCAACAACCAAACAACATCTTTTTTTTCCTTTTTTTTCTTTTTTTTCGAATTCTTTTTTTTCTTTTTCTTGTTTTTTTTTCTTTCGATTTTTTTTCACTTCTTTTTTTTTCATCATCCTCCTTTTCTTCATAAAATACCAACTCCAAAACAATAGATATAAGCCAAACTTGGCACAATGGAATGTATACCGCAAAAACAATCTAAACTAGCTTGACAAGGCAGGCTAAATTTGGAATGTAGCTAAGGGTCAATAGGCAAATTTGGCTAATGTGGAGTTTATGGGTAAAAATGAAAGAAAGGGAAATGTAAGCATCTCCCTGCATGTGACACCAACCACTAACCCGAATGTATGACGGCAAAAAGCTATTGAATTTCATATATGTGCAAATTGATGATACATGTTATGCAAGAAGTAACTACTCACAATCCTACATGAAATTGGTCATAAATGACACCAGTTTATAAGGCTCTAATCCTTAGAAATTTTAAGGAGGTTGCCGAAATTTCAGGTCAAGTCTATTCGTTCAGCTAAATTAAACATTAACTCGTAGATATGCAAAAGACAAAGCTAAAAGATATTAGTTCAATGCAAGGCTTAAGCAAAAAGACAGACGCAGTGCAATATCATCATTGAAATCTACCGTTCCGACTCAACCTATATGCTAAAATAAACATGACTTCACATTTAAATTTTAACAATTTTTCAATTTTTTCAATTTTTAGGGAATTTTGAATTTATTGAAATAAATAACAATGCAAACATAAATTAAACGTGATAACAAAAATGCAATAAAAACAATATGTAGACACGGATATGGATGCATAACCTCCCCAAACCAAACCGTACAATGCCCTCATTGTACCGAAACATGGAAAGGAAATGCAAACTAAAAGAGAAAGAGAGTAAATACGGAAAACCTCACAAGATGCGCGAATAAAGGGACCTTCCCAAACCGACCATGAAATGGGAGGTTGCTAAAGGCCCGGAAAACCGTCTCAGGAAGCTAATCCAAGTCAACAATACTCGGTCAAGAGGAATAGTGTCTGATCGAGTAGAATGGGCGCTCAAAACTGCTCGATCGATTGGAATTTAGGTCGATCGAGTGGTTTCTCATCCTGCAGGTGGTCGATCGAGTGGATTAATCACTCGATCGAGTGAATCCATCAGCAAAAGTACTCGATCGAGTAGAAAAACTACTCGATCGAGTGATTCTCGATGTAATTCCTGCAAAACGCAAATAAAACAACCTGCAAACTAACAAGACAAGCATACTGAGATAGTCTATGGTATAAAAACCATTTATTACAACTGAAATAAAATAAAAAGCAAAATAAATTCTCCAGGTTGCCTCCCGGGTAGCGCTAGCTTCAGACAGGTCCCAGCTCGACCTTCTTTTCTTTGAGGCTCTCTAATTAATCATAATCAAAACAGCTCAAAGCGCGCAGAATTAAATCATAAATCTGCGCATGTGCTACACAACAGCATAAGTAGCACCAAAGTGGGATACAGAAATAGGAAATAAATATGTAAAACCGTTTAAGTCTAAAAAATTTCCTATGCGAGCTCCTAAATTTATCCACAAAATAGAGGAGCGACGGAGCAATTGACGATATAGTAGGGTATCTTTCTAGATTAACAAAATTGAGACGACATGGATGGTGAATAATCGCTAATTTATTCGTCCACATGGGAGGGGGTGGGGTAGAGGTGGTGGACGGAGTGTGACTGTGTAAGTGACAACTCCAACCTTTCTTGCTACAACTGTGGTGGCATAGGCCACAAGAGACGTGACTGTACGAGTGCTCGAACTGGAGGAGGGCCGGGAGCTTTCCAGGGGAACTTCTCATAGGGTCAGAGTTAGAGTTTTACTAGCAACCGACCATCTGGGTCGTGGATTAACCGCGGGGGACAGAACAACAATGGCGGTTTTAACCGCAACAGTGGAGGATCCTACCAACGCCCGAACAACAGTGTCACCCAGGATTCGGCAGCTAAGCCGAGTACTTCTAACGCCTCGGTCCAGGGTGGAGGTCAGAAAAGCAGTGGGAAGCTCTACATGACGGATAAGCAGGAAGCTGAGAATGATTCACATGTAGTTACCGGTACCTTTCTTGTTTCATAATACACCGTCTTTTGTTTTGTTTGACTCGGGGGCAACACACTCTTTTGTGTCTAGAGGTCATGCTTTGTCTATGGGTTTGGGGGAGTTTGAGCTAGTAAAAGATGATGTGTTTATACCTTCTGGGGAGTCAGTGTCAGGTGTTAAGTTGTATAGGAGCGTGTCTATGTTAGTTGGAGGGGTAGACTTACCGGTTAACTTGCTAGAGTTTCCTATGGATGGGTTTGAGGTTATCGTCGGGATGGATTGGTTGAGTAAGTATGATGCCAAGATAGATTGTCGGCAAAAGAAAGTGTCTTTAAAGGGTCCTAAGGGTATAAGGGTGTCTTATAAGGGGTTGGTTGTGAAGCCTAAGTGTAAGTTCATCGCGGTGATGACTTTAAAGTCATGTTTGAGGAAAAAATGTCCCTTGATTCTTTGTCAAGTGAGAGATCGCCGGGCGGAGCTGCTTAAAGCTTGTGATATACATGTGGTGGGAGAGTTTAGTGATGTCTTTCCAAAAGAGATACCGGGGTTACCCCCAAAGAGAGATATTGACTTCAACGTAGAGCTTAAACCGGGAACAGGTCCTATATCAAAAGCACCTTATCGTATGGCACCTAAAGAACTGGAAGAGTTGAAGAAACAGCTGCATGATCTGTTAGACAAGGGGTATATTCGACCTAGTGTATCGCCATGGGGAGCACCGATGTTGTTTGTAAAGAAGAAAGATGGGAGCATGAGGCTTTGTATCGACTACAGGGAGCTTAACCGTGTCACAGTGAAGAACAAGTATCTTTTGCCTAGGATTGATGATCTGTTTGACCAGCTGAGTGGAGCAGGGGTGTTCTCTAAGATCGATTTGAGGTCAGGTTATCACCAGTTGAGGATAGCAGATGAGGATATTCCTAATACAGCTTTCTGATCCCATTATGGTCATTATGAGTATGTGGGGATGCCTTTTGTTTTGACGAATGCACCAGCAGCTTTCATGGATTTGTTGAACCGGGTTTTTAGTCCGTTCTTGGACAAGTTCGTGGTTGTCTTCATTGATGACATCTTATGCTACTATAAGACTAAGGAGGAGCACTTGAGGCTAGTTTTGCAGACCTTGAGAGACAATTAACTTTATGCCAAGCTATCCAAGTGCGAGTTCTGGTTAGAAGAGGTGGCTTTTCTGGGTCATGTGATATAGAAGAAGGGTGTGTCCGTAGATCCTAGCAAGATTGAGGCAGTGATCAAGTGGGAATCACTGAAGAATGTGGCTGAGATTCGGAGTTTCTTGGGTTTAGCTGGTTACTACAGGAGGTTCGTGAAGGACTTTTCCACGATAGCATGACCTATGACTGCTTTAATGAGGAAAGAGACCAGTTTCCGATGGGATAAGAGTTGTGAGACGGCGTTCCAAACCTTAAAGGAGCGTTTGACCACAGCTCCTATCCTAGCTTTGCCAGAGGGTTGTGAAAACTTTGAAGTGTACACCGATGCTTCAAAGAATGGTTTGGGTTGTGTGCTGATGCAGGATGGAAAAGTTATAGCTTATGCATCGAGGCAGCTGAAGCCATATGAGGAGAACTACCCTACTCATGATTTGGAACAGGGTGTTGTTGTTTTTGCTCTTAAGATTTGGAGGCACTACCTTTACGGGGCAACCTTTAAGGTGTTTTCAGATCATAAGAGTCTGAAATATATCTACACTCAGAAAGAGCTTAACATGCGTCAGAGGCGATGGATGGAGCTGATCGGGAACTATGACATGGAGATCATCTATCACGAGGGTAAGGCTAACGTTGTTGCAGATGCCTTGAGTAGGAAGAGCATTCATTCGCTGTGTACAGCTATGTCCTTGCTGAAGCTGAGGGATGAGATGTCCAGGATGGGGATCTATATGATAAGGAAAGGGGATGCCATTGGGGATTTGACGATCGAGCCGGATTTGTATGAGAACATCCAGAGTAAGCAAGAGCTTGATCCTAAGATCCAAGAGTGGAAGTCTAGGGTGGAGAGTGGCACGGTTTCTAGGTTTTCTATCCACACAGACGGGAGTGTTCGCTTTGATGGGAGATGGTGCGTTCCTAATGATACAGAGTTGAGGAGGGTAATCCTAACTGAGGCTCATTGCACTCCCTATTCGGTTCACCCAGGGTGTAACATTCCGTTTGATGTCTATGAGTGTCTTGATATTGGATTTGGTAGTGGATGATATTATGTAGCTAGCAGCGTTAAAGGATGGTAGTTGGTAGTGTATGGAATTAGTGTCGGGAGAGTTTATGTTGTAGTTGATACGACATCGTGAGCGATGTGTGGAGGTAGGAATAGTTGGTGGAGTTGGTGTTAAGAGTTCATGAGTTATAGGGTGAGGTTTTGTTTTGAGTCTTAGTTGCGTTGTTGTGTCTTAGTCAAGTTGGTAGGTTTGTTTTTATGTATGGGTTGAACTTCGGGGACGAAGTTCTTTTTAAGGAGGGAAGACTGTAATACTACGGATTTATGAGCCTCTGGGTACTCTATCGAGTAGGCCTTACTCTGTCGAGTAAGGGTGTGTTGCGTTTTAAAAATAGTTTCTGACCTGTTGGGTACTCGATCGAGTAACCTTGATACTCGATCGAGTAAGGGGGAACTCGATCGAGTACCTCAGCTACTCGATCGAGTAGCCCGGTTTACGGGTAATGTTTTGACGGGTTTTATTAATAATGCGGGAATGATATATAAGGCTTTCGTAACTTTTCTCAAAACACTTTTACAATCTAAAAACCTTCAAGAGAAGATTAGAAGTTACGTTGAATCATTCTCGCCGCATTATTAGCAAACCCTGGAGCTAGAAGTGTCGGATCCCGTCGTTCTTCATATCTTTGTGATCCTTGTGTCGAGGGTAAGATCTACGTACCGAATTTGTTATATTTAATTAAGTTTCGTTAAACCCTAATTTTGAGATTGGGGATTTTCTATGTTTATGTTGATGTGGTAGTGATTGTATGATTATGTGTATAGGAAAAGGGTTCGTAGAGGAAAGGTTTTGAGACAGCTGCTAGATCGTCTGATGATTGTGTTGCTTTCCAGGTAGGGTTTTCCCTACTCAGTATTAGTCCCATGATGCATTGTTGGTGTTTTGCGATTGTTGAATATTAGCGTATTCGTATTCTGACGGTCGTTGGTTTTGATTGCTGGTTAATGGTTGTGATTCTTTGTCTCTGGTTCTCGAGATGCGTTCTCGGCTGAGTGGAGTCACTTGCGGGAGTGGCTTCACGCCCTAGTTTCGCCCTCCGTGGAACCCGCCACGGGAGGGGATGTGCACATTAATGGGACAGGGTTATCGCTCGGTATGATGAGCGGGGCTTAGGTGGGAACGGCTGCGGTCCCCCACTGGCAGGGCTGGTCCAGTGGACAGTCGGTGACGGAGATTGATTGGAGTGGGTGTGATTGTTTGTGTGACCGTTTGAGCTGCTTGTTTACTGTGTTGTTGGTTATATAAATTGTGTGATTAGTACTGACCCCGTTTAATGTTTTAAAAACTGTGGTGATCCATTCGGGAGTGGTGAGCAGTTATTGAGAAGGTATGATATGACGCGTATGGGATAGCTGAGATGAGTCATCACGTGGCAGTTAGAAGTCTTCCGTTGTCGTCGACGATGTTTTATAGCTTTGATAGTTTTAGCGATGAGACCGTCCGAGTCTTGTATTTCTTTTTATCAGTTTTGGAGTTGGTATGTAATCACTTTAAACATTATTTACTTTTAAGTATGTTTCGTTATTGTCTTATGATTATCATTGCCTCGGAAAACCGAGATGGTAGCACTTCCATGCCTTAAGTGGTCCTGGTAAGGCACTTGGAGTATGGGGGTGTTACACAGGGGGTGACAAGCTATATAAAGATCTCAAGAAGACTTTTTGGTGGCCTAATATGAAGAGGGATGTGGCTGAGTTCGTGGCTAGATGTTTGACCTGCCAGAGGGTCAAGGGTGAGCAGCGGAGACCACAGGGTAAGATTCAATCTCTTGAGGTACCTTAGTGGAAGTGGGAGTCGATTTCTATGGACTTTATCGGGGGGTTTACCTAGGACACAGCAAGGTAACAATATGATTTGGGTGATTGTCGACCGGTTAACAAAGTCAGCTCACTTCATTCCTATGAAAGATACCTGGACTAAGATGCAGCTCGCCTTGAGTTACAGAAAACATGTGGTCCGGTTATATGGTGTACCTAAGGATATAGTGTCAGATCGAGATGCGAAATTTATCTCAAAGTTTTGGCTAGAACTGCAGGAATTGATGGGTACAACCTTGAAGATGAGTACAGCTTTTCATCCTGCAACAGGTGGTCAGACGGAGAGGACTATCAAGACCTTAGAGGACATACTGAGAGCTTGTGCCATGGAGTTTGGGGGAAGTTGGGAGGACAGATTGGATTTGATCGAGTTTTCATACAACAACAGCTATCATACTAGCATCGGGATGGCACCTTTCGAGGCTTTGTATGGCAGGAGGTGTCGAAGTCCAGTTTGTTGGGATGACAGTTCTGAGTCGGTGGTTCTAGGACCACAGATGGTACAGGATATGGTTGAACAAGTTCAGTTAATTTGTCAAAAGATGATAGCAGCTCAGGACCGTCAGAAGAGTTATGCCGACTTGCACTGCAGGGACATCTAGTTCGAAGTGGGTGATAAGGTCCTTTTGAAAGTGTCACCAATGCGAGGAGTGGTGAGGTTTAGGAAGAAGGGTAAGTTGAGCCAGAAGTTTATCGGTCCAGATGAGATTTTGGATCGTGTAGGCGAGGTAGCCTACAGATTAGCGTTACCACCAGCTTTGGATCGAGTCCACAATGTTTTTCACGTTTCACAGCTCCGGAAGTATGTGAGTGACCCGTCGCATGTGCTTGAGGTCGAGAACATAGAGCTTGATGAGTCCTTGTCCTATGTCGAGGATCCTATGGAGATACTAGACCGCAAAGTGCGCAAGACAAGGAATGGGGAGACCGTCTTACTCAAGGTGCCTTGGTCTAATCATAATGTGGAAGAGGCTACATGGGAACCCGAGAACGCTATGCGAGAGCGCTTTCCTAACCTTTTTTATCAGGTATGGTTGGTTACGGGGACGTAACCAATGTCTTTTTAGGGGGTAGGAGATGGTCGCATGTGTGTTTTTGGGTTAGTTTGAGTCACCTTAGTAATGTCTTAGTAATGCTTTAGTAATGTTTCGTGATGTTTTGTGTTAGTATGTCTATGTCTAGTTTGTTTAGTGTGTTGTGTTGGGAGTTTGCTGGTCGTGTTGGGTTGTAGAGTGTATATGTAGAGTGTGAACTTCGGGGACGAAGTTCTTTTTAAGGGGGAAGACTGTAATACTACAGATTTCCTAGGTTGGTACTCGATCGAGTATGGCCTACACGGTCAAGTAAACTGTGTCGTGTATTCTGTCCGGCTACTGTACAGGAACACTTGGCCGAGTATGTGGAATACTCGACCGAGTAGAGGGTACTCGGCCAAGTATACTCTATACTCGACCGAGTATCCGGTCTGACGAGTGTTATTTCCGCGGTTTGATTTGAAAACGATTAGAGTTATTTATAAACGCAAAGCAGTTTTTAATTACACTTTTATAAAACCTAATCACTCAACGACTCACTAATCCTCTCCAAATCTCTACCTAGAGTGTATGTGATCGTTAGCAAGTGCCTTCATCCCTTGTTCATCGTCGGTAAGTCCTTGTCTCTATAATCCATTGGTTCTTATTTTAGGGTTGTGGCTTTAATTATGAATTGGGGAAAATGGGGTTTTTGTATATTGTGATTGTTGTTATGTGATTGTTGTTAGGCGGAGACTTCGTAGAGGAGCCGTTCTAGATCGCTTGCTTGCGTTTCTTGCAGTTGTGCTAAGGTAGGGTTTCCCTACTCAGTTTCTGTTTAATTGATTTGAGATTATAATGTATTGTGTACGATTGATTGTCTGCTGATCTTCGTGGGAGTGTAGGTGTTGGTGTGGTGTTGGTGTTGTGATGATTGTGGTTGAGTCACTTGCGGGAGTGGCTTCACACCCTAGTTCGCCCTCCGTGGAACCCGCCACGGGAGGGGATGTGCACATTAAGGGACAGGGATATCGCTCGTTGATGAGCGGGACTTTGGTGGGGATTGGCTGCGGTCCCCTACTGGCGGCGTGGATTACCTGTTGCGATGGGTAATCTGGCAGGGTTACACACTTTGGTGCGTAGTCGGTTACTGTGTGAGATTGGGAGACCGGAGGAGGAGGAGGATCAGCTGGTTGCTTATTGTACATGTCTTACTTTAATTATTCAGTAACTGACCCCGTTGTGTTTTGTAAAATCTGTGGTGATCTATTCGGGGATGGTGAGCAGATTGTGACAGGTGATGCAGTCATTTAGCTTTGGGGCAGTCACGGGGAATCGCCACGAAAGCTTAGCTTCCATTGTTAAGTGTCTTAGTTGTCTTTCGTAGTTGTTGGTTTTTGGATAGTTCTTTTATGTCGGATTTTGGAGACTATGTAATCTTTAAACCTTTCGTACTTTAATAAATGTGTTTGGATTGTTGTTTTTATATACTAACCTCGGGCAACCGAGATGGTAACAACCTTTCATGCTAGGGTAGACCTTGGTAAGGTACCTTGGTATGAGGGGATGTTACAGTATTCTGATTCAAATTAGCACATTTGTCTTACTCAAGGCGGTAATTTAACAAGGATATTGATGATTGAACATATGGCACCTTTCTACCCTTTCTTTTTGCTAAGCTTTTGGACAACTTAGGCATGATCTTAAGTCTTTTTCTTGCATTTTGCTTTCCATTCCCGCTATTATTGTCTCCTGCATTTGATTGTTGGTAATCGAGCTAGCCAAGGGGAATTTACCAAGAAACAAGGCACACGAGGAAGTTAGCAAGGAAGAAAGGAGGAGAAAAATCTGAAGATGCTCCTGGGCCGACCAGCCGGCGGCCGGTCAACCGGCGGAGAGTCACCTTAGGCATTTTAAAGCTCCAAAATTGATATGTCTCGGCGCCGGAAGGGTAGCCGGCGACCGACCGGCTGTCGCTGCTACCCGTGTTTTCTTTTAATTCCGTTTTTTGTAACCTAAGTAGGAGGATACTATAAATACCCTGTCTAAAACCGTGTTTAGACAAAACCCTAGATCTAATTTATTTCCATTCTCCAAGTTTGAAACTTTGCTAATTACTTTGCTAATCCTTCCCTAATTAGAATAATTCCTTCAATAATTAGTAGATTATTAGTTCTAGTAATTTGGTTGTAACAAGGTTGAAGATTTCTCCATCCTTATTTTCAATCTAAGTTTCCTTCTTGCTATTGTGTTGGTACAATTTCTCTCCTTAACTTTATTTGTTTACATTTGCTTTCTCTTAAGTTTTGTTTAGTTGTTTATGTTAGAATTCTTCTCTTTGTTGCTTGATTGTTGTTTTTCTCTCTCCTGTTCATCTTTTCCTTGTTCACCATTGTTGTTTTCACCCAAAGATTGAGTCTTTGGGTTTTTTGTGTGAAAGTTTGTGTCTTTTGGTTTAATCCTTACCCATCTTAGACTAATTTGCCTTTCCTCATAATTTTGTTGGTTTATTGCATGATTAGTAGTAGAATTTATTCTCCCATCATGTTTATGCTTAAAGAATCCATCTTTATTGTTTCTTTTGTCTTAAGAGCCATGATTAGTGAGTAGTCTTTCACTAGGACTCGGTTTAACCCGACATGAGTAATTTCATTAATTGATTCACATAAAGGCTAGTTATTGGGGGAGATTGGTAAGGGTAGTCTAGAGGATTGATTTGATCTAAGGATCAATTTTGGGTATTGTTAATTTGTGACCCTTGTCCACCAACGAGAGTTGGTTAGGTCGGGATTCGGGTACCCGGGATTTGGTTTTATTGCTAACCTAGGTTGAGACCGAAAGGGAGAACCAATGGAGGGTACCTCTAGGCTAGCGTTTGAAATCGACCTCCGAGAGGAGGAGTGGGATGACCCGGAATTCGATGGGGGCTTAATGACCTTAGCCAATATTAGGCTACCTTGGGATTATGTTTGTTTTTGGGGTAGCCGAGTGTTAAGCTAAGGATTCCGACCTTCGAACCCGAGAGGGGGGTTGGTGGGGAGCGCTAGTGTCCTATTGCGAACCCGAGAGGGGGATTTTATGCGAATTAGAGCCATCTCTTCCTTTCTTGTCTACCCAAATAATTAGCCTAGGGAATCGTGATGTGGAATTACGAATTATTGTGGGAGAACCGAGTTTTAGGCCTTTTAATCATTTGATTTACAACTTAATCTTCTCTTGCTCATTTTTCCTTCTCTTGTTAAATTACATTTCATTTTGTTTAGGTTAGTCGTTAGTTTAATAACCTCATCTAAATATTGCTGACTTAGCTAAGCCTAAGAATTAAAACAATTAGTAATCTTCCTAGCTCCTTGTGGGATCGACCCTCAATTTTGCGCGACGACAACCGTGCACTTGCGAGGTTGAATTTGACACCATCAGATATACTTAGTTGTTATAGTTGTTCAATTTAAGTTAATGATGAACCATGCCTAGAACTTTTCTTTTATTGATTTCAACTTTAAATTTTTGCATTTTAAGTAGTTTTCTTAAACTAGGTATTTAATTATTGACCCTATTTCTTTGTTCAATTCGACTTTTGCCTTGCTTGACCCGAGTAATTCAAAAGAAGTCGCCTCTAAATAGCTAGTGCATGCATCCTGGATTCGTGGAGTTGGTCTGGCTTAGGGTCTATTGTGCATTACGTCCTTTTTAAGATTCAACATAACCACCACCACCACGGCCAACGAAGAAGTCTCAAGCTAAGAAACCATCTATTGTCATAGTTTTAACCAAATCCCACATAAGAGAATGGCGGGTTTTGAGTTGATGTCTGGATCAATGTTGTTCATCGAAAGTTAAAGTATGTTTATTTTAGTTTTACGCTTATTACTGTTGTAAGATTGTAAGAAGTGTGACTCGAAAGAGTCACACCACTAGTCCACAAGTATTATGTAGTTGCCTTTCCTAAAATCTGAAGCAAAAGGTTTACTCGAAACAAAGAAACTGTTACACAATGTTGCAAACACATAAAAAGTAACTCCACCATACAAATCATTCTATAAACAGTTTTCCAATGACACATAAATCAATCAAACACATTGATATTATAAAAATATGAAATCAGCCTGCAATAGGTGATGGCGAGGACGATCAAGGATCGGACGGAGTAAGTGGCGTAGACGTTTCCGGGAAGATGAATTGGACCGTTTCATACTTTAACAAACAACTAGGCATTAGGACAACAATATGTTGTGCCAAACCGTCTTCTGGAATTCTATCCACCGCAGTATTCAAACAAGTCTCGCACTCAGCCAATGTTATATCAGGAGTACACCAAACCATTGCATAGAACCCTTCCCAAATTGTAAATGTGTCATTACCGGTGGCAAAACGGTCCTTATTCTCTGGCATTAACGCCCTTGCTATGACATCGTCCAAGGTCTTATTACGTATGTCCGGGAAAATGTCCGGTTCAGATACAATGAAAGAGCTCGCCCATTCGTTTGATGGTTCTGTTTGTAGGGTGGCGGAGACGGTTCGATTAGTGTATTGAACCATACATTGGTTGTACCTGTCCAAGACAATGGGTTAGACATAAAATTATCTTTATCAATAATTCGTGCAAATAAAGAAATACTACAACTACGATTTGGGTTTATCATTATCAATAATTCAAGACAATGGGTTATGGATAAAATTTTCGGGTAGCATATATAATTTGGGGTAGCAAAATTTCTTCTTGGTGTATAATATATTTGCTACTACGGCATTTTTAGAGATTTTCCGGTAGCAAATATAAACCAATAATTTTAACTAATTTTTCGGCATTTCTAGAGATTTTCCGGTAGCAAATATAAACCAATAATTTTAACTATTTTTTCGGCATTTTTAGAGATTTTCCGGTAGCTACTCTTTAAGCACAACGTGAAAAAAGTACTCCGTAATTAATTAGACGAAAAGAAGGTAAGTAGAAAGTACCATACAACGGCTTGCTTCTTGTTGGAGCACATTTGGCTGAAAAAAGGCACAGCGGTAGTGACACAAGAGTTGCACGTCTCCAAGTCGAGGTCAGGCCGACAAAAGTATTGACCGTTGACACGGTCAAGGCCATCGCCGGAGGAGGTATTAAAGAACCTTGAGATAGATGATTGATTGATAAGCTTGTCAAGGACGGAAATGATGTTGTCATGGTATGCACTATCAGCAGTTACATTGTCCATTCTCCTACAAACACTACCTTGGAACACGATTTGTTCTTCGGCATGGGCAATTTGGAGAAGTAAAACAAGTGTAACGTGAAGGAAAAAGATGAGAGTAATTTTTTTGCTTACCATATTTGACGAAAGTATGTTAATTTTATTTTACTTATTTCTTATTTTCTTGTACATATATGAGGTTCGAAAGTATGAATGATTCATTGATTCAAATGCTGTAAACAATTTTAAATATTTTTGGATTTGACTTAGTTATTTATTTTTTATTTTTTTCAAAGGACTTTGAGTTAATTAATAAGCTTTGTATTTTGTATATTTCTTGGAATTTTATTTATTGATTTAAAGTCACCTACTTCGACCAATGGTGTTTATATATACATCAACTTGATCATTATGAAAGATTGCGGTCAAATTGTCCATCGTGTGGAGTTTGATTGTTAGACACGGCCAACTAATCAAAAAGGAAATGGTCTAAGCCAAGGGTTCTTGACAAAAACCAAACAAAGTCCAAAAATTCTCTAGATATAAAAGCTAAAGCATGTCTACAATCTAACGAAGTCAGCCATAAATTTGAACTTTTATTTTTAATTTTTGAACAAGTTTTATGTCTCATGAAAATTCACCGGATTCATAAATAACTTCTGACAAACTCGATGGGCTAGAAGTATAGTAAGTAAAAGTTGTGAACCCTACGGTTATACAATCAAGTAAGGGATATTCTATCGTATACCCCTAAACTTTTTCGTTTTCTAAGGTGTACCCCTCGTTTTTCACAAAAAAACTTTGACCGACAATAATTATTCTCTGTTACGAGTTCAGAAAACGATAGTTTTTTTTCAAACCAATTATCTCGTCAAAGCCTTAAATTTTAAAAAAAAAATTCACCGCTTTTTGAACTCGTAGCCGGTAGTTATGGTTGGTCAAACGTTTTTAACGAATAAACTTTGACCGACCAGAATTTCGAGTTGGACTGTTCGTGGTTGAGAAAAGAGCAGAAAAATAAGCGGTGGATGAGAAATGAGGAGAGGAATTGAGTAGAGGAGAGTCGAGTTGGATTGTTGTTTATTGTCATACTAGTATTGGTGCTCGGCTTCGCCCGGGCTACCACTACTTACCATTAATTTTTTTTTCATTAAATAAAATTATTTAAAGTTGCATAACCCATAAATTTATCATTTTTATATTTTATTTTATAACATATCCTAAAATTACGATGGAATAAATTTTGAGACAAATTCACTACTCCGCTATTAATTATATTTTAGTCTTATTAATGAAACAATAGTAATAACATTTCACTACTTGCCCGTAATCATTGCTACTTTCACTACTCCCGTCGTAATTATTGTTACTGTCACTACTGCCGCATTAATATTGATAATTTCACAACTCCCGCCGTAATTATTGTTACTTTCACTATTGCCGCATTAATATTGATTATTTCACTACTTCCGTTGTTGTTTCTACCACTCTTACTAATCTCGTTGATAATATTGTTACTTTTACTATTCAAATGAGTGATTACAATCATATAATTATATCCAATATTACTACAATTATTTTCTTTACTGGCGAATTACTTTTATTACTTAGGCATGCAATTTTAAGAGGATTATATATTTATATAAATATATTACATATATGCATTAAATCAAATCGAAATAATTATGCAATATTATATATTATGGAATATAACTTGAATTATTTATAACCTACTTATATTATTTTTTTATGTTAAATAATTAACATCTCTATACATCTAATAAACTATAAAGTTTAATAAACTTGCATAGATTTTAAATTTAATATATAATTTTATGATGATAATAATTAATAACACAAGTGTGCATGTTTATACTAATTAATTATTTTATTTTAAAGAAATTGACCGTCTTCTAGTCTTCTATAAATATTTATGAAAATTATCAAGCATCTTCTTTCTTTTAGTCTCCTTAAAATTGACCATCTTAATTAATTATTTTATTCTAAGGAAATTGGCCATGTTTTAGTCTCTTACAAATGTTTAGGAAAATTACCAAGCTTCTATATAATTTAATTTTAACCCAAACTATATAATATTTGCATTGAGATCCCTTAATCGGGTCCATCACACGGTGCTATTGATTTAAAACTATATAGTATAATTAATTTGTATACCTTTCTTTAATTACATTGAAATCCCTTAGTTTCTGGATCTAATATATAGTATTGATGCCGAGTTGGACTGTTTGTTAGAGGTACTTAAACTGAGTAGTGAATAAACCCATGAGAAGTACCACAATAACCCGCCAAATTAGCTACCAAACCCGCCCACTAAACATGATACCCGGCCCAGAAAATCTCAACTATTCATCACACAATTCAACTATTCATCCATAATTCCCAAAAAAAAAATTCTTAGTCACTTTTATATAAGGGGGATACACAAAAAGTCATTTTCATTATAGTCGGCCACTATCGGTCTACCCTCTCATAAAATTAAAGTGGAAGGGCAAGTGGGACATCCATTACCAGTTACCACCCACTTGCACTACCCACTTTCATTTGTGAGAGGACATTATCCATCTATAGTTATAGACAGATATGGTCCATTTATAATAAGAATTTGTGATACACATATAATTGCGCTTAAAATTTCAACTTAAACAACTCCATCGTCTCAAAATCTCAACCCACAACTTGGGTAGTCAGAAAAATACATATTTGTTTAGAAAATACAGGATACTCATTTTTCAGGTATAGATCCAGTGACCAAAATAACCTTTGCTTGAGAAAGCTGATGAAAGAATGGGAGAACAATCATACAAAGAAACATTGTACTTTGTAATTCATTAATTACAATTCTTATAAGAAGCCTTTCACAAAAATTACAATGCGGCCATAACATTATTGGGTATCCCAAGTGTCATCAGAAACCAAAGCGCAAAGCAAACCCATAGTGGCGATAGTGTTGTCCCTGTGGACACCGCTGCAAATAAAGTACAGTTTCAACAAAACTTGTCAGATGAATTGGAATTATACACACTGGAGGACCTTAGTTTTTCAGGAAAGGGGGCCTTATAATTCAGTGTAAATTTGTCATCCGATCCCCCTTGACTCAATTGGGTTAAGTCTTAGATAATCATACACGAAGTTAGTAATTTAGAGTTTTAGACCTCAGCCCCTGATCTACCGTTTACGTCAAGATCCGTCACTGATAATACGTCTCTATATAAGTTGATATAATTTTAATGTCCATCTGCCATTTCAACTAGCTTACCAACTTAAGAGTACATTATAGTCCCCATTGAGGGGCTCGCACTCCCTCTAAACACTGAAAAATGCGAACGGTTTACTTTAAACTTTTTTGCAATTTGCCTTATGTTATTACTTGCTTAGTTGTTTGTTCCTACTGAACTTTTTCTTCCCTAATCGTTAATCCTTACTTCGTCACCTTGTCCATGTTTCAAACTAAGGAATTGTCATTTAACCCATACTCAAATGTGTGACATGTAATCCATATTTAAATACGACTAGAACTCATTGGATACCAAAATTTAAGACCGAAGCTATAATTTGCAAGGTATCAAATTCAATAAATCTGATCCACGTCTTTTAAATTGCTCTCGTTCGTCTCAATTATTTGTTCAACTCATATTAAAATATCCCACAAAAAAATAAAATAAAAAATATATAAACAGGTTTTTAAATTACTGGCTTCGTCCCAATATATTTCATGTATGTAGATTCAAATTCCATTAATTAGGTTGGGTTTATTGCAATCCCAAACTAAAACGATGATCAAATAATTACTACCTCCATCCAATTATTATCGTCATACTTACTATTTTCCGATGATTTAAGCAATAGTGATGTCGAAAAGAATATCAAAAATCGTCTCTACTCCTTACTCAAAATTAGTAGAACGTAATACTTATTTTGGAAAAAATTAAGAAGGCAAAAGCGGACAATAAAATTGGGATGGATAGGGAGTTATAACCAATACGTACCTTCTTTAGTTGGCGGTGGAAGTGGCAAGGGCCAGTTGCTAGCCTTATGGGTTGGTGGTGGAGGCGAGGTCGGCGGTTGGACACTGCCGTCACTCATGATATAAGGGGCAGAGTCATATCTAAGCCAGCAACTAGGCAAGTACATGGCCAAGTTCACCCTTGACGTACCACAACATCCAGCCATACTACTTAACGCAACTCTTAGACATCTTTCACATAAACTACCAAGAATATCCGGTGTACATATCCCCATAATGTACACCGTCTCAAACAACGAGAGATTCGTCTCGGCTGTCGCAAAACCGTTGATAGTCTCGTTATAGGCGGCTTCCATGATCGTTTCATCTACAGCCAAACTAAATATTTTGTCAAACTTTTTGGCGTCAGAGACATTGGATTCACTCCAAGAATAAGTCAAAAGACTTTCGTCTTCGTACTCGAAAATGGACCGGTTGGCATATCGAACCAAACATTCCTCATACCAAACAATTGTTTCGATTTGAACAGGGCATTTCTCGCCTATGCTTACAATTGCGGCATCCACACAATCGTGGCATTGTTGTTCGTTAAGGTCGCCTCTACACAAGTATAACCCGTAGGCTTTGTCAACGCCTTTGCCCACCGAGTGATTGTTGAACAGCTCGGTTGACGCTTGGACCGTGAGCTTTGGAAGGAGAACGTCCAGGTTTTTTTTGTATGCGCTGGTTTTTGTGTAGTTCCCAGTTATTTGGTCACAATAGTAACCAAAGAAATGATATTGAGAAAATGCTTGTTGAACGTGGATAAGAAAAAATAAAATGGTTAGCAATAATGTTTTAAACTTTGGAAGTTCCATTATTATTGCTAGTTTGGTTAATTGATTTTGAAATTTTATGTAGTAATTGTTTTACTCCAAATCTTATATACGGAGTATGTTCTATATGTTTATGTGACCTATTAAAAGTGGAATATAATAGAGCTATTTGCAAAGAGAAGTGTGTTGAACTAATCAAACGATCGTTTCTACCTCTTTCTAAGAGACGCAATTTTGTTTGTCCATGAGATGGATTTTGTCTATATTTACTTTTGCGTTGACTTTTTTAATTTGGAAATAATAGTTCCAACTAGCCAATTTTGGACCTGATTTGTAAATTAGGCCTCTTTTTTCAGGGTTAGACACCAAAATCTTGGCCCACAACCCGTTTAACCCAAACCCGACCGGTTGACTCAAAGATAAAACAACAATTTTATTAGAATACTAATATTTATATATTATGTTTAAAATAATAATTATTAAATTATGAAAAAAAAACCTAGAGAGAGAAAGTTATGACTGTGTAGAGAGAGAAAGCGAGTTTGACCTAGGTTTCCGCGCCCATGGCAAGGAAGTCTAACCTTCAAAGACAGCGGGAGATGTCTCTACGGGGACGGAACATCCCTGCTAATCAGAATGATACGTCCGATAGTGGCTCGGATGTGGAACCAAGTGCTGAGGACAACCCTACTGGAAATCATAATGGTCCAGATGTTGATGAAGGAGGAAAGATGAAAAATAGCAATGAAGTAGTGGGAATCCCAGAGTTGATAGTTGAACTGAAAGGGAGGACGATTCGGATCATGATGAGGAGGATACGATAGTGACAGAGACTCAGGATGCGGAGATTCAGGAGGAAGATGATGGAAAAACAGAGTATGATGATATGCTACAAATTCAACCAGAGGATGTGGAGGAAGAGATTGAATATTGGAGTCAGGCGGTTATGTGCTTCATCCTAGGAGCTAACCCACCCTGGGAAGTTATTGAGGGATTCATCGGCGCATTTGGACAAAGTTTAATATTGATAAAATTTCCTTTTTGCCGAATGGAGTTTTTCTAGTTCGTGATGTAGAATTCGGTCGTTTAATGTAACGACGTTAGTTTGATTGCAGCGGAATTATTGTATAGTTTGTGTTAGACCACACTTGGTTGATGATGACAAGTTTCATTGTCATTTAATGGTTTGCTTCTTAGTTATTGTTAATAGCATTTGAAGTTTACAAATTACTCATCAAGATGGTGCAAGAATGATCAAGACAAAGAATATCCCTAGTCTAAGTCAAATGTTGTAAACGTGGTAGTGTAACATACTCAACTTGTCAAGTGACTGCAGAACCATACAACAGTGCAATGCACTATTGCATCTGATACAACGGTGGAGATAGTTTTTCAAAGAAAAATTTTAAGCTTACAAATGTTTACAATTTCCATTTCAGAAATCTTTTAAAGAAAATTATAAGAGTAACATGCCTTATCATATGAAAAATATCTAAACTTTTGGATTCAAAGAAGTACATATACTTTACCTTAAAAAGGGGAACTTTGTCCTCCTTAACTTAAGGAACTAGGTCCTTTGCTTTATCATCAAATCTTTCATAGTTGTTGAAATCTTTTCATTGAACCTTGTGTAAAAGCAAATCAGTTACACTACTTTAAAATCATTTAAAATAATGAAAAGTTTTCATCATTTCCAAAGTTTAGATTTTTATAATAATTTTTTTACTCTTAGAGTATTTGTTCCTTGCCTATATAAGGGGCTCTCTACCTCATTCAAAACTAAGACTTTTAAGAGCACTTTATTGAGTAATATTTGCAAAGCATTTCAGAGTTTAAAACTTATGTTTTTCTTTAAGTATTTGCAAAAACGTTTTTAAGTCTTAAAGTCTTCAATTGTTTTCAAAAGTGTTGAAATGTCTCCATGTATCAATCTGCTGCACTGTTGCTTAAAGAGTATGTTGCATGATTCTCGTGTTTAGGTCTTAATTGTAATCTCCATGTTCTTAAGTGAACCACTGAGATTCTGACTCTGTAAACCGTTGAGATAGAACTTAAGTCTTGAAGCGGAGTAGCTTTGAGCAAGAGAAAGTCTTGAAGCGGAGTAGCTTCAAGAAATTGCAACCGGAGTTGGTTGGCGAGTTATTTTCATTGTAATGGTTTAGTTAAGTTTGAGTAAATTTCTAAACAAGCAATAAAATAACGGTTGGACGTAGGCTCCGGAGTAGGAGCTGAACCAATTTTTTAAACATCGTCTTGTTTGTTTATTTACTTTTACGTTCTTTTATCATTCTACTTTTATTCATCAATCTCGTTGCCAGTGCTGTGCAACAGTCACTCATACTGTTGCATAGACCTGCTGTACCTCTTGTGAACTCATTAAGTTTCTCAAGTTTGTACTTAATAGCTCTTACTTGTGTTAGTCTCTAACCAAGTAAAGGAGAAAATTTTTAAAAGGTACACTTAATTCACCACCTCCCCCTCTTAGGGTCTGTTTGGATAGGAGAATTTGGAGGGAAAGAGAGGGGAGGGAAAGGAAGGGATGATAAATCCTTTGTTTGGTTAGCAAAATGGAGGTGGAGGGATTTTGAGGGGAGGGAAAATGAATCCCTCCACTTCCCCCCTCCTAGCCAAATTATTTACTCTTCAACAAAGGCAAGATTTGGAGAGAAAATGACCTCCTCCATTCTCCCTCCCCTTCCCTTCCATCCCTTTATCTTCCCTCCTTCTCCCTCCCCTCCCTTTCCCTCCACTTTTGTTATCCAAACACACCCTTAGGTGTTAATCGTTCTTAACTCTTCAATTGGTATCAGAGCCTCGTGCTCTTGATATTGGTTAAATCCAAAGAGTTGATCCTATAGTTATGGACGATTCGAAACACACTAACTATCCCATCTTTAAGGGAGAAAACTATGCGTGGTGGAAACACCGCATGGAGCACTATGTCAAAAGTGCGGACTATGAATGTTGGAAGATCATTCAAAAGGGTCCCATCGATATCACGGTTACTAATACCGATGGTACTAGTGCCCCTAAAGACGAGGATAAATATGTTGAGGCTGATTATAGAAAGGTCGAAAAGAACTCTAAAGCCATGTCCATTCTTCAATATGGCATTGGTGAACAAGAGATTAACCGGATTTCCGGTTGTACCACGGCCAAAGAAATTTGGGACACCCTAAGCCTTGCTTATGAGGGAACATCACAAGTTAAAAAGTATCATGTTGATCTTCTCATGCAACAATATGAGATGTTCAACATAACAAGAGATGAGTCAATTAATAGTTTGTCTTCTCGTTTTTTTCTAGTATTGTCAATGACCTCAAGAGTTTAGGTAGAAACTTTGAATCCGAGGACTTAGTCCATAAAATCCTTCGTAGCTTAACTGAAAAGTGGCAACCGAAGGTTACGGCTATCGAGGAAGCTAAAGACCTATCACTCCTCACCCTTAATGAACTAATGGGCTCACTCATGGCTCATGAGCTAACCCTCATGAAGCGTTCTAGTGAAAGCTCTAAAGGGAAAGGGATCGCTCTCAATGCTCTCTCAAGTGATGAGGAGGATGGAGATGACGAGTTTGCAATGTTTACTAAAAACATTGTTGGAATGATTAATGGTCGAAACTCTCAAAGGTACAACAACAATACTAGCAAACGACGTTTTCCAAAGAAAAGGTCAAGTTCCACAATTGGTTGCTTTAAATGTGGTGACAATGGTCACCAAATCAAAGAATGTCCAAAGTGGAATGACATCAAATCTAAGGAAAAACGTGACTTTGCCAAAAGAGAATACAAAAGCAAAGTGATGTCGGCTATTTGGGGAATGTCTGATTCCGAGGAGGACGATGTCCTTGAGGAAGAATTAGATGCCAAATTGTGCCTTTCTTCTCATCTCAATAAAGATGTTCCAAAGTCATCAAAGAAAGAATACGTCAAATGTCTTATGGCTCACTCAGTTGATTCCGATTCAGATTCTGAAAATGAGGCATTAGCGAGAGGCAGCAGCAATTGGTACTTAGACAGTGGATGCTCTCGTCACATGACGGGAGATGAAAGCCAATTCTTTTCGCTAGAAGCCTACGATGGTGGCATGGTGACTTTTGGTGACAACAAACGAGGTGAAATCATTGGTATTGGAAAAGTTGGTAAGTCAAAGTCACTATGTGTCGACAAAGTGTTGCTTGTCAAAGGTTTGAAACACAATCTTCTAAGCATATCACAATTGTGTGATCGAGGTAACATCGTTGAATTTCTTGCTAGTGAATGTAGAATAATTGATGGAAAGACTAGAAACTTATTCTTGAAGGAAAACGTGTCAAGGATGTTTACATGACTAACCTATTTTCATTGTCGGGTCAAACATTATCATGCATGAGTGTTCAAAAGAATGACTCTTGGCTTTGGCATAAACGACTTGGTCATGTTAATGCTAAAACACTTAATACCCTCAAAAGACTTGATCTAGTAGATGACATTCCTAACATCAAATTTGCGTTTAAATCACTTTGTGACGATTGTGTTAAAGGTAAACAAGTAAAATGCTCCTTTAAATCCAAAAATGTTGTTAGCACTTCCTTACCTCTTGAACTTATTCACATAGACTTATGTGGACCAATGTGTGTTGTTAGTAGAGGTGGAAGTCGCTACATTTGTGTCATTGTAGACGACTTTACAAGATATGTTTGGCTTCTTTTCTTAAGTTCTAAAGATCAAACTTTTGACGAATTATTAATTTGGGTTAAAAAGGTCCAAAACAAATTTGGTTATAAACTTGTCTCTTTGAGATCCGACCATGGAACCGAATTTTAGAATTTGTCATTTGAGTCCGTATTGTAATGAACATGGTATTAGCCATAACTTTTCGGCCGCAAGAACCCCTCAACAAAATGGGATTGTGGAGCGAATGAACCGAACTCTTGAAAATATGGCTAGGACCATGCTCATTAGCTCTAAAGTGCCAAGAAACGTTTGGGCAGAAGCCGTTAACACATCTTGTTATATCTATAATCGTGTCATGATTAGAAAAATCATTGAGAAAACCCCTTATGAATTACTACGGGGAAGAAAACCTAACATCTCACATTTAAAATGCTTTGGTAGTAAATGCTTTGTGCACAATAATGGAAAAGACAACCTAGGCAAATTTGATGCTCGTAGTGATGAAGGTGTTTTTGTTGGTTATTCCAATCATAGTAAATCTTACAAAGTGTATAACAAGAGAACCATAAAAATGGAGGGAAGCGTTTATGTAATATTTGACGAATCTAGTCTCTTTGTTTCAAATACATAGGTTAATGATGAAGAAGATGATGAGGAAGATGATGACTTTGAAATTGGAATGATACAACATGACATGGATCAAGTAGTGGAAGTGGTTGAGCAACAGTTGGAGCCACTGTTGCTTGAGGAGGCTGGCCAAAATTCAGGGGGAACTAACCTTCCCTAATCTCAAGGTGGAGCTAGCTTATCCAGGGGGAATGAGGATGAAAGTGAGCAACCTGCTCAAACAGAAACTAATGAAGAAGCAAGTGAGCAACCCCCTCAAACTGAACTGATCCACAAACACCCTCACAAAATATTCCCTATGCAACAGTCATATCAACTGTTGCATCAGAACCAAATGAAACAAACGAGGTCTCCAATACTCTCGTTCCAAAGAAATGGAAACATTAAAGTTCTCACCCTTTATCAAACCTAACCAGTGACCTAACCTCTGGAATCAAAACCAGATCTTCGCTCCAAAACTTTTGTGCTTGTGATGCATTCATATCACAAGTTGAGCCCAATAATATCACAATGGCATTAACGGACGAACATTGGGTAACGGCTATGCAAGAAGAATTGGAGCAATTTGAGAAGAATAAGGTATGGCATCTGATCTCTAGACCATCTCAACATACAGTAATTGGTACGAGATGGGTCTTTCGCAATAAGCTTGATGATGTTGGAGAAATAGTAAGGAACAAAGCTAGACTAGTGGTGCAAGGTTTTAACTAACAAGAGGGAATTGATTATGATGAAACCTTTGCACCGGCAGCTAGGCTTAAAGCCATACGTATGCCTATAGCTTTTGCATCTCATATTGGCATAAAACGTTTTCAAATGGATGTCAAAACCGCTTTCTTAAATGGATATCTTGAAGAAGAAGTTTTTGTCGAACAACCACTGGGCTTTATAAACAATGAGTTCTCCAACCACGTTTTCAAACTTGATAAAGCACTTTATGGTTTAAAACAGGCTCTCAGAGCTTGGTATGATAGGCTTTCAAAGTTTCAGTTGGAAAATGGTTTTTTACGTGGTTCGGTTGATAAAACATTGTTTATCAAGTCACAGTGCGATGAACTGTTGCTTGTGCAAGTATATGTCGATGACATTATTTTTGGTGCAACAAATGACGTCCTTTATAAATACTTTTCGGATCTAATGACTTCTGAATTTGAAATGAGCATGATGGGAGAACTTGAATTTTTCCTTGGTCTTCAAATCAAACAAAATGAGAAGGGAACAATGATCCATCAACAAAAGTATTTGAAGGAAATGCTAAGTAAGTTTGGGTTGACTAATGCTACACCTTATGCTACACCAATGGTTTGTAAACACAATCTTGACAAAGACAAAAATGGTAAGAGTGTTAGTGAAAAGGTGTATCGAGGTATGATCGGTTCATTACTTTATTTAACCGCTAGTCGACCCGACATACAATTTAGTGTGTGTGTGTGTATGTGCCCGTTTCCAATCAAATCCTAAGGAATCACATTTCAAAGCCGTCAAACGGATTTTTAGGTATTTGATTGGAACACAAGGCCTATATCTTTGGTACCCAACTCACTATGACATTGATCTTGTAGGATTTTTGGATGCGGATTATGCGGGGAGCTCGTTGGATAGGAAAAACACATCGGGTATTGCTACATTCTTAGGACCGTGTCTCATATCATGGGCATCCAAGAAGCAAAATACTGTTGCTTTATCCACGGCCGAAAGTGAGTATGTAAGTGCCGCTCTTTGTTGTGTTCAAATTCTTTGGGTACGACAACAATTGCGTGATTACGGTCTTATTTTCGAAACCACTCCCATATTTTGTGATAATACAAGCGCAATTAACATCTCGAAAAATCCAATACAACATTCATGAACTAAACATATTGACATAAGACATCATTTTTTACGTGATCAAGTTGAAAAGGGAAATATTTGTCTTAGCTTTTGTAGAACGGAAAATCAAATAGCCGACATTTTTACAAAACCACTTGAAAGAGAACAATTCGTAAAACTTCGGTCGGAAATTGGTTTATTAGGTGATATGTGACTCATATTATTTTAATTTCCTAAATGATTGACTAAAGATGAGGACATACATGTGGTTAACCTAAATGATTATTAATTTACTACATGCAAAAGTATGGTTCGAAAAATATGAACAATTATGCTTGCACTTGAATTGCTTTTGCATTGAGCCATCCAACCCACATTCTAAAATCAAACCTCTCCACTTATCTTATGTCACTAAAACCATCCAAATCAACACTTCAAAAATGCCTCCAAAAACCTCATCCAAACCGAAACTTAAATGTCTTCAAGATTCTATGACCAAACGAAAAGATCAAAGAAACAAATGACTTCGTCCACCAAATCCGCTACCATACTTGAAAAGTTGAGAAACACATTTGTTGAAAAACCCATTTCCCTAAGCAATCAAAGATTATATCTCCTTCCAAATCTGATGCCACAGTCCATGCAACTGTTACATGAAAGAAAACCACTGCTCTAATTGAGGAAGATGACCAGAATATTGGGGTTGAAAATGACGATGGAATCCATAAAGATGTTGGAAATTTGAATGAAGATGATATATTCAACAATAGTCTTGACCCATTGTTCTTATTACATGATACAAATGAAGATGATATATTCAAAATCATTGGTGATAACTTGGAGGAAAACGAAGATGACAAGCCCATTCTTATACCAAGCTTGTTCCAATCAAAGAAACCAGGTTCGAGATAAAAAAAATAAAAATAAAAAAGACGATCTCTGCAACAGTCAAGGTGAATGTTGCATCTGGTACTTTATCAATTGGCTAGTGATACCATGAAGTCTAATGATGAACTTGGGAAATTTCGAACTTTCAATGGAGAATTCTTGGAGCATAGGCAAACATTTGAGGGGGAAAGTCACGAGGATATTGATGATGCTTGATTAACCCTATTTCTAACCCACTTATCCATTACCCTAACCCATTATCCATACTCTTAACCCTTTTTGGCTTAATGTTCTTCAAACTCTTTTGAAAACCATACTTATTTTATTTGTTGAACCTAGCCTTGTTGTTGTTAAAGTAATGTCAAATTGTGTCCGTCACTATGTTTGTCCTTCCTTGATGATGTCAAGAGGGGGAAGTAGTATAATTATGTTTTATGTATGACCCTTTAACTCTTAGGCTTGCGTTCACCGTAATATGTTTTGCTACCATGATTACATGTTTTACTTAGGCTAAGTAATTTGACCCTCATTCATTGATCATGTTTTATATATTTTATGTTGAATGATTAAAAGACCGACTACTCATGGGCAAAGGGGGAACATCACACATTTTAAAACTTGTCATCATCAAAGGGGGAATTTGTTAGACCACACTTGGTTGATGATGCCAAGTTTCATTGTCATTTAATGGTTTGCTTCTTAATTATTGTTAATAGCATTTGAAGTTTACAAATTACTCATCAAGATAGTGCAAGAATGATCAAGACAAAGAATATCCCTAGCCTAAGTCAAATGTTGTAAACGTGGTCGTGTAACATACTCAACTTGTCAAGTGACTGCAGAACCATGCAACAGTGCAATGCACTGTTGCATCTGATACAACGGTGGAGATAGTTTTTCAAAGAAAAATTTCAAGCTTACAAATGTTTACAATTTCCATTTCAGAAATCTTTTAAGCAAAATTATAAGAGTAACATGACTTATCATATGAAAAATATCTAAACTTTTGGATTCAAAGAAGTACATATACTTTACCTTAAAAGGGGAACTTTGTCCTCCTTAACTTAAGGAACTATGTCCTTTGCTTTATCATCAAATCTTTCATAGTTGTTGAAATCTTTTCATTGAGCCTTGTGTAAAAGCAAATCAGTTACACTACTTTAAAATCATTTAAAATAATAAAAAGTTTTCATCATTTCCAAAGGTTAGATTTTTATAATAATTTTTTTACTCTTAGGGTATTTGTTCCTTGCCTATATAAGGAGCTCTCTACCTCATTCAAAACTAAGACTTTTAAGAGCACTTTATTGAGTAATCTTTGCAAAGCATTTCAGAGTCAAAAACTTCTGTTTTTCTTTAAGTATTTGCAAAAACGTTTTTAAGTCTTAAAGTCTTCAATTGTTTTCAAAAGTGCTGATATGTCTCCATGTATCAGTCTGCTGCACTGTTGCTTAAAGAGTATGTTGCATGATTCTCGTGTTTAGGTCTTAATTGTAATCTCCATGTTCTTAAGTGAACCACTGAGATTCTGATTCTATACACCGTTGAGATAGAACTTAAATCTTGAAGCGGAGTAGCTTTGAGCAAGAGAAAGTCTTGAAGCGGAGTAGCTTCAAGAAATTGCAACCGGAGTTGGTTGGCGAGTTATTTTCATTGTAATGGTTTAGTTAAGTTTGAGTAAATTTATAAACAAGCAATAAAATAACGGTTGGACGTAGGCTCCGGAGTAGGAGCTGAACCAATTTTTTAAACATCGTCTTGTTGTTTATTTACTTTTACGTTCTTTTATCATTCTACTTTTATTCATCAATCTCGCTGCCAGTGCTGTGCAACAGTAACTCATACTTTTGCATAGACCTGCTGTACCTCTTGTGAACTTACAATTCATTACGTTTCTCAAGTTTGTACTTAATAGCTCTTACTTGTGTTAGTCTCTAACTAATTAAGTAAAGGAGAAAATTTTTAAAAGGTACACCTAATTCACCCCCTCCCCCACTTAGGTGTTAATCGTTCTTAACTTTTCAGTTTGAAGTATGTCGTGTATAAGATCAGAAAACAAGGATTATATTGATGGTATTTGCGTGAATTTGGAACAAAGAACAGGATAGATTAGCGAATCTTGTTCTAACCTCGCAAGGTTATAGCTGGATTTGCTATAACTCAGCCTCGCAAGGAAGAGTCCTAATCTAATCTCGCAAGATTGACACAAGTTTTACGAACTGTAAACTTTATTATATTTCTGAAAGTCTTCTGAAAAATAAGGCCACAATCGGTCCTTATTTATAGTCCTACTCGATGTCACAATCTGACTCGAGATCTAATTCCTCAACTTATCTTCCAAGCTATCTTTCTTAAACTAACTAGGAAACTTATTATATAATTAACTAATAAAAATCAGATTTGTGGAAGCTAAATAAGACTAGGATTAGGAATTATACAGTTTCCTAATTTTATTTGAAAACAGTAAAATAAACTAATAACTAATCCAACACGATTTAGGAAATCGTGTCTCCTAACACGGCTGGAATTCTGGGCTCCTACACGGCTTAGGGAAGCGTGTTTCTAGCTCCGCCACCTTCATTGCTCTCCCATTTCAACATCGTCACATAACTCGACCCCATTTTGAAACCTTCTGTAATTTGAGTTACATTTCGATTAATGAGCACTTCATTTTCGCTATCTTCCAATGCTCCTGCGTCATTCCCTCCTTCTTTTTGAGAATTTGACCTCACATTTTCGTCATCAAGATACGGTGATAGATCTCCCACATTGAAAGTTGCACTCACTCCTCCATACTCACTTGGCAAATCCAGCTTGTAAGCATTCGAACCATAACATTCTAGGACTTTGAACGGATCATCAGCTCTTGGCATTAGTTTATTTTTTCGCTTAGACGGAAATCGTTCCTTCCTTAAGTGCAGCCACACAAGATCTCCTACCTTGAACACGGGCTATTTTCTATGCTTGTTCGCTTTCTCCTTGTATTTTGCATTTGCCTTCTCTATTTGAGCTCTCACTTGTTCACAAGTACGAAGAAAAGCAGCTTGTCTATCTTTAGCTTCGAACTCATTAGATCTTTCTTCGGAATCGGGACCAAGTCAATAGGAAGAAATGGATTGACCCCGTACATTATTTCGAATGGAGCTCTCCCAGTAGT
This sequence comes from Silene latifolia, assembly GCF_048544455.1. Lineage (NCBI taxonomy): Eukaryota > Viridiplantae > Streptophyta > Magnoliopsida > Caryophyllales > Caryophyllaceae > Silene > Silene latifolia. The sequence continues at coordinate 38,532,525 of NC_133527.1, read as the reverse complement.
AACAGATGGAGTTCGATTGTAAGCAAACTCGGCATGTGTGAGTTTAACATCCCAATCCTTTGTGCTTTTAGTAACTAATCCTCTCAATAAACTTCCAAGAGTGCGATTAGTTACTTCCGTCTGACCATCTGTTTGTGGATGGTGAGAAGTACTAAATAGTAACTTAGTTCCCATCAAACGCCATAACATTTTTCAGAAACAACTAAGAAACTTTACATCTCGATCCGATACAATGGTAAGTGGGATTCCATGTAAACGAACCACTTCTTTGTAATACAAATCAGCAACATTAGTAGCATCATCGGTTTTATGACAAGGAATGAAATGAGCCATCTTCGAAAACCGATCAACAACAACCATTATTGAGTATTTACCATGTCGAGTTCTTGGCAACCCGAGTATAAAATCCATACTAACCTCGTTCCATGGCTGTTTTGGGACAGGTAAGGGCGTGTATAATCCCTTATTGAACGAACTCTTTGCCTTCTGACAAACAACGCACTTTGCTACTATGTCTTGTACATCTTTGATCATCTTTGGCCAATAAAAGTGTTCACTTACAATGTCGTAAGTCTTCTTAGAACCGAAATGACCAGCTATCGCCCCTCCATGAGCCTCGCGTATAAGCAACTTCTGAATCGAACTTTGTGGAATGTAAAGTCGATTTCCCTTAAATAAAAATCCATCTTGCAATGTATAAGCTTCAGTACGTTCAATCAACTCTTTAGCGAAAGACGGATCAGTCTTGTACAACTCCTTAATATGCTTGAAACCCAACAATCTTGCATCGAGCTCAACCAACAAACAATGCCTCCTAGAAAGCGCATCAGCTACAACATTCGAACTTCCCGTCTTATACTTTGATGAGAAAGTAAAAGATTGCAGAAACTCGACCCATTTAGCGTGCCTTGTATTCAACTTTTGCTGCCCATGTATATGCTTAAGAGCCTCGTGATCAGAATGTAACACAAATGGCTTTGGTCGCAAGTAGTGACTCCAATGATCTAATGCTCTCACAATGGCATAGAATTCTTTATCGTAAGTTGAGTAATTCAGCCTTGCACCACCTAGATTCTCACTGAAATAAGAAATAGGCCGCTTCTCTTGCACCAATACGACACCAATTCCAACACCACTCGCATCACATTCAACCTCAAACAATTTGTCGAAATTAGGAAGTGCTAAAACAGGTCCGGAACACAACTTACCCTTTACTTCTGCAAACGTCTTTTAGGCGCTAGTAGTCCACACGAAAACCCCTTTCTTGGTCAGATTTGTAATTGGAGCCATGATCGAACTAAATCCTTGAATGAATCGCCTATAGAATGATGCTAACCCATGGAAACTCCGCACCTATGTAGTTGATTTAGGAACCGGCCAGGCCTGGATTGCTTCGACCTTAGATGGGTCCATACTCACGCCATCTTTGCCCACAATATAACCAAGAAACACTACACTCGGCACCATAAATATGCACGTCTCAAGCTTGCCAAATAGCTTCTGTTTTCGCATAACTTCGAACACTGATCTTAAATGTTGTTTGTGCTCTTCTTCATTCTTGCTATAAATCAGAATATCATCGAGATATACAACCACAAACTTGTTAAGGAAAGGCCTTAACACTTCATTTATAAGCCTCATAAACGAGCTAGGAGCGTTACATAAACCAAATGGCATCACGAGCCATTCATATAACCCCTGTTTCGTTTTAAAAGCGGTCTTCCACTCATCTCCCTCTCGAATCCTCATCTGATGATAACCACTCCGTAAATCAAGTTTAGAGAAAACACACGAACCAGAAAGTTCGTCTAACATATCGTCAAGCCTTGGCATAGGAAAGCGGTATTTGATTGTAATGTTGTTCACCGCTCTACTGTCCATACACATTCGCCAAGTTCCCTCCTTTTTCTGCACTAATAACGCTCGTACTGCACACGAACTCAAGATCTCTTGTACATACTCTCAATCAATTAATTCATGTACTTGCCTCTGTAATTCTTTAGCTTCATTGGGATTACACCGATAATCTAGTTTATTAGGCAATGCAGCTGCGGGAATTAAGTCAATGCGATGTTCAATTCCCCGCAAGGGAGGTAACCCATATGGTAACTCCTCGGGAAACACATCCATGAACTCATCAAGTAACCCCTGCACTCCTTGGCGGTTACTCTCACCAACGGACTCCAAGTCTCGGACAACCAGCACATAAGCTCGTTTTTCTTGAGCAAGGCACTCCTCTACTTCACTTGCTTCTAAAAACAAACTCTCCTTTGCAACAGGCTTCTTATGTTTACTTGGTGACAACGGTTTAAGATGATATTTAGCTTTTCCTTTAGTCACGATATAAACATTGCTCCTCCCGTCATGTTCTACCTTTCGATCATATTGCCACGGCCTACCCAGTAAAATATGATAAGCATTCATCGGGATTACATCACATAGCACCTTATCTTCATACGGTCCCAATTGTAACGATACTAGGGCCTGTTTCTTAACTAATATCCCATTACTCCCATTAAGCCAATGCAATTTATATGGCTTAGGGTGGTTTTTAGTTGGCGACTTCAGATTATCAACTAAGTCTCCAGATACGACATTGGTACAAGAACCGCTATTGACAATAAGAGTGCAAATCTGATTGTTTACCTTACAACGAGAATGAAATAATTGTTCCCTTTACTCCTCTTCAACGTGAGCAGCCTCGGTGTGGAGGCTTCGAAGCACCAACACCTCCTTCTCCTTGTGGCTGTAGGGTTAAACAACATGTATCACTTCATCTCCACTCTCTTCCTCTTGCAAATCAGATTTGGATTCAGGTTCTGGAAGCACAAAGTTCGAAACTAAGTCAACCAATTCTTGAATCATTAGAGCTCGCTTTTGCAGACATTCATTGGCAATGTGTCCATATCCTTGTCACTTTTAACATCGTCGCAATCTCGCATCCTTTCTTTCAACCATTGTACCCTTGCCCTTATCTTTTGGATCCTCTTTTCGTACATCCTTGCTACTGGTCGTGGTAGCTCCTGGTTTCGAGTAAGTGGTCAAATTCCTTGAATAATCACGAGCATAGGATTTCTTGCCCTTATCTTGCTTCTCAAATTTAATAGCCAGCCTGCAAACATCGTTGAATCCATCATAATTCTGGATTTCCACCCGTTGTGCTATGTTCGAATTGAGGCCACGAATAAAACGCGCGGTTCTCAATTCTTCCTTTTCTTCCAAATCGCAAACAATGCTCAACTTCTCGAATTCTTTCACATAATCAGCAACACTTGAGCCTTCCTGCGTTAAAGATGTTAGCTTTAAGTAATTATCTTGCTCGTAGTCTCTAGGAAGAAATCTCTTCATAAGATGCTTCTTTAATTTTTCCCAAGTTTCAATCTTAGGTTTTTTGTCTTTCTTGCGTTGCTTCTTCAGATTTTCGTACCATAAAGACGCGTATTTGGTTAATTTTAATGTAGCAACCTTAAATTGCTTATGCTCATCGTAGTCTTTGTATTCGAAAATCCTCTCTGCTTGACGAATCCAATCCAGAAACTTTTCAGAATCTAGATCTCCATTAAACTCGGGTATGTCGAGTTTAAGGCCTCTATCATCATCGTTCCTGTTTTTATTTTTCTCCTTTGGACGTTCTTCTTCTTCAGATTCGGCTTGCCTGTCTGAATCAGCCTCGTTCTGCTTCTTTTTCTTATTCAAAAAATTGGCTATGTTCTTCACAATATATGAGATCTGGCCAATTTCTTCTCTCATCGCATCCATGTCGTCCTTCCATGGTTTTGCTGCTCCATCGCTATATTCGGCATCATCTCCAATGGCCATGACTTCCCAAGACTGATTTATTAGAGAATAAATCAAAAACCTTGCTCTGGTAACACTTGATGTAGAATTCGGTCGTTTAATGTAACGTTAGTTTGATTGCAGCAGAATTATTGTATAGATTGAAGTATGTCGTGTATAAGATCAGAAAACAAGGATTATATTGATGGTATTTGCGTGAATTTGGAACAAAGAATAGGATAGATTAGCGAATCTTGTTCTAACCTCGCAAGGTTATAGCTGGATTTGCTATAACTCAGCCTCGCAAGGAAGAGTCCTAATCTAATCTCGCAAGATTGACACAAGTTTTACGAACTGTAAACTTTATTATATTTCTGAAAGTCTTCGAAAAATAAGGCCACAATCGGTCCTTATTTATAGTCCTACTCGATGTCACAATCTGACTCGAGATCTAATTCCTCAACTTATATCCAAGCTATCTTTCCTAAACTAACTAGGAAACTTATTATATAATTAACTAATAAAAATCAGATTTGTGGAAGCTAAATAAGACTAGGATTAGGAAATATACAGTTTCCTAATTTTATTTGAAAACAGTAAAATAAACTAATAACTAATCCAACACGATTTAGGAAATCGTGTCTCCTAACACGGCTGGAATTATGGGCTCCTACATGGCTTAGGGAAGCGTGTTTCCAGCTCCGCCACCTTCATTGCTCTCCCATTTCAACATCGTCACATAACTCGACCCCATTTTGATACCTTCTGTAATTTGAGTTACATTTCGATTAATGAGCACTTCATTTTCGCTATCATCCAATGCTCCCGCATCAGTTCGATTTAAAACTATGGAGATAAAGGAGAACATGCTACAACCTGGACATTTCCTTTTTGATAACAAGCCTATGATTGTTAAGGAGTGGATAAAGGATTTGGAATTATCGAAACCAGATGTGAAATCTGTCCCTGCATGGATAAGAATGCATAACCTGCCGATCAAATCCTGGGGTAAGGGTTTGCCGAAAATTGCCAAGTTGGTTGGAGAGTATGTCAAGAATGATCAAGCAAGGAGGAAAGGACGAGATTGGGGTTTGCACGAGTGATGGTGGAGATGGTGGTGGACCAGCATCTTCCAAATACTGTCTCCTTCGAAGATGAAAAAGGGAGTGTGGTTCAGGTTGAAATAGAATATGAATGGCGGTCTGTCACATGCTCCAAATGTCATGGGATGGGTCATGAATTGGCACAGTGTAAGCATGGAGATAAAAAAAACAAGAGACCAGTGGTGACTAAAAAAGTATGGCGGCCAATAACTAAGAAAGCTACTGGAGAGCTGGTGGTGGCTTCTACTCCTGTTTAAGTTCTGCAAGTTACTCACTTACCTGGTAGGGCTTCCATTAGGAGTTCAAACTCTCACAAATCCCCAGTAAAGAGACTGACTTTTTTTACTAGGAGAGTTGATGAGGCTGGTGGCTATAGCAATGAGGAATTTGGAGCACATTCACATAAGGAAATCCTATCTTCTCCCCCAAAGAAGCAGATAGGAGATCATGGTAATGCATTATCTCAAATACATTCACATGGATAGTATAGGTTTCTGAAATATATGAGGCATGAATAGAGTAGAAAAGAAGAAAAATATTAATTATTTCTTACAGAATAAAGGTATTGGTTTATTTGGTCTATTGGAGACAAAGATAAAAAAAATAAAGTCTTTACAAAGGCTGTTAATAGTTTTAATAATGGGTGGTGTATTTCTACAAATAATGGATATCATAGTAGGGGACGTATTTGGATTTTGTGGCAACCTAAGATGTTTAGAGTGCAATTCATTGAGTACAATGCTCATTTATTCACATGAAGATAGAATCTTTGGTGGACAAAGGAGTTTTTTATATGACTATGGTCTATGCTTTTAATGGGATCCAAGAGAGAGCCCCTTTTGGGATCATTTGAGTAAAATTGTTGGTCAGATCCAAGGGCCGTGGGCCATTGCAGGTGATTTTAATCGTGTTCTGGCTGCTAGTGAGAGGTTTGGAGGAGCTACATCAGCAGCTGCGATGAAACCTTTTAGGAGGTGTATTGAAGACTGTGAGGTTGTGGATATAGCTGCTATAGGATATTTATACACCTAGAATAATAAGCAAAGACCCGGGGAGAGAATTTATAGCAGGATTGATAGACTTCTTGTTAACAAGGACGTGTGTAATCACTTTCCTGACAAGTATGCTCACTTCTTACCTGATGGCTTGTTTGATCATTCTCCATGCTTGGTTAGAAGTTCCAATAGTGTGCAGGGTAAAAGTAGTTTCAAATACTTCAACATGTGGGGAAACTCCAAGGAGTTTCTACCTACTGTTAGACAGTCATGGGACAGGAGCATTGATTGCACTCCTCTATACAAATTGGCCACTAATCTGAAGAGGCTAAAAGATGGCTTGCTACAGCTGAACAGAGAGGCTTTCAGTGATATAGAGAAGGCAACGTGCATTCTACAGAAGGAGGTTGAGAAACTGCAACAACAGTTGGGAAATAACCCTGCAAATCTACAGCTGCTTCAGAAGGAATATGAGGCATCTCAAAAACTTAAATTCAAGAGTATTGCTAGGGATAGCTTTCTCTATCAAAAGGCAAAGAGTGTTCGGATTAAGGAGGGTGACTCTAACATGCTTACTTTCACAATACTATTAAGTAGAGGAGAAATAAGAATAGAGTGATCATGATAGAAGATATGAATGGTAAAATGTGTGATACTCCTGCTCTGGTGCAGTCTGCCTTTCTAGAATATTACCAACAATTATTAGGTTCAAGTCAAAGGACCCAAAACATACACAGGAAGATCATTGATCGAGGCCCTAGATGTACTGCAGCTCATCATGCTTTTCTTCTCAGACCTGTTATTGGTGCAGAGGTAAAGGACACTCTTTTTGGCATACCTAATGTAAAATTACCAGGTCCTGATGGGTACAACAGTAAGTTTTTTAAAGATGCTTGGGGGGAGATAGGTAAAGATGTCATCACTGTTGTCTTGGATTTCTTCAAACATAGGAGGATTGTAAGGTAAATTAATGCTACTAATTTAACTATGATACCTAAATGCGAAATACCACAAACTGTGTTGCAATTTCGTCTTATTGCCTGCTGCAATGTGGTTTACAAAGTCATCTCTAAGATCTTATGTGCTAGACTGGCTGATGTTCTCCCTCATATCGTGGATCAAAATCAGGGAGCATTTATACAACACAGAATCAACCAGAAGAATATCTTGATATGTCAGGACCTTATATGAAAGGCCTTCTACTTCTCATAGGTGTATGTTCAAGATAGATTTACAGAAAGCTTATGATAAAGTGGAGTGGGAGTTTGTGGAAAACCTTTTGATCACGCTGAACTTCCCCGTGGGTTTCAGAAACAGGGTCTTGCAATGCATCACTACAGCATCATTCTCTATCACTATAAATGGTGAGATGTTTGGTTTCTTCCCAAGGAAGAGGGGCCTGAGACAGGGAGACCCACTCTCACCTCTCATTTTTACCCTGTTTATGGAATACCTTACTAGAACGCTTAAGTATGCAGCTGCCAAATATGATTTTGGGTTTCATCCAATGTGCAAGAAGTTAAGACTCACTAATTTGATGTTTGCTGATGATGTTCTTATGTTCAGTAGAGGAGATGCAGAGTCTATAATGCTTTTACTGAGGTGTTTCTCTACCTTTTCAAAAGCTATTGGACTGAAGGTTAGTGCATCTAAATCAAATGCCTACTTTTGTGGGGTTTCTAATCAACTCAAGCATGAGATATTGAGTGTCTCTGGTTTCAGTGAAGGAGAGTTGTCTTTTAGATATTTAGGAATGCCTATTCAAACTACTAGGCTACAGAAAAGGGTCTGTGATTGCCTGGTTGAAAAGATATGTACCAGAATTCATAGTTATAGAGCCAGGAAATTTCTTATGCACGCAGGTTGATTTTGGTTTGGGCTGTTCAAAAGATTCTATGTTCATACTGGGCTTCTTTATTTATCCTTCCCAAAGGTATTGTTAATAAAGTTGAAGAAACATGCAGGAACTTCATATAGGATGGAAGTGCTGATTATAGAAGAGCTCCCTTAGTGGCGTGGGACAAAATATGCAAGCCAAAGGAGGAAGGGGGACTAGGGCTTAGGGATATGGAGGTATGAAATAAAGCCCTGGTAGGCATACTTGTGGATTGGATATATGAAAAAAAGGACACTATCTGGGTTCAATGGGTGGAATGTAACTATCTGAGAGGGAAGGCCTGGTTGGATTATAAACCTAGTACTAATTCTAGCTGGTTTGGAGACGTATTTCCAGGGTTAAGTAGGAGTTAGCAGGAGGTTACATTAATGGCAAATGGCATGAACAGCCTGAGGGATATTCACCTATTGGCTGCTATAAGTGGATGAGAGGGCTATGACCTCAGGTCAGATAGACGAATGTGGTATGGAACTCTTGGAGTATTCATAAGCATAGTTTCCTGGGATGGCTATGGGCTCATGAAGCACTGCATACTACGAGCAAACTCCTACACTATGGGATAACTACCGATGAAGGTGTCTCTTGTATGGACAAGCATCTGAAACTCAGGCACACTTATTTTTTGCTTGTCCCTATTGCAGGAAAGTTCTACAGTTCATGAATCAGAGTATTGGGGGAGCCTTTCCTGTCCATGATCTAATGGAATGGTGTCTGCATAGAAATGGAACTAAGGTCCAGAGAGGTGTTCAATTTGTTGTGGTTATGAGTGTCATATATCATGTATGGCAGCAGCGGAATAAGAGTAGAATGGAGCTGGTTCTTCTCCGACCAGAAAAGCTTACTCAGATGATTGTGCAGGAGGTGCGGGTCAGCATCAAAAACAGGGACAAGAAGCATATGAAAATTGATGATCTCGTATGGCTAGATAGCATGAACTTCTTTTAATGAATATATGATCGATGTAATATGATATCCATTTTATAATATACTTACATTTCACCAAAAAAAATTATTAAATTTAATGCTATAAATTACAGACAAACTAGTTTTATACCCGTGCAAAAAATGCACGGGTCGTAATAATTAATTGTGCGATGCAGTATTTAACAACATATTATCTCTATAATATGGTGAACAATAATCCTAATTTGGCCAAATTATAATTGACCGACATGCTCACTACTCTAAAAGCTCATGCGACTATAATGTGAGTATAAAACTGCTTCTCCCTCTATCCTAACCTGCTTTTTACTAAATAAATAACAAACATGTTTTTTATACAAATTTTAGAATAAAACGGTCTTATAATGTGAGACAGTTACTTTAATAAGATAATTATTAATTTAGTGTAGTAACAATAATAAAAACTATAAATAATATTTCGTACAAAGATAAGGATAATAATAATATAAATAATTATAGTAATAAGTTGAATCAAACTGAAACGGACTGTAGTTGAACAGAAATAAATATAGCTTATAAGAAGTAAAATTAAGTGAAAAGCCATTGATCTCTACTCCGTAAATTAAGTGAATCGGACTGAAAACGGAGTATAATTTTTCGTTGCACATTATTAGTCACCAATTTCGTTTCGCTACATGTCTATGCCAATCATATATTCAGCCCATTTTAATAGAAAATTCTATGCTGAAAAACCAAGACTCATATATATACTCCGTAAAAAATCTAACCAACCCTAATCACATTTTTCTTTCACTTTTGTCTTCCTCATTTCATTTTACCGATTCACTTACTCCATTATTTAATACTCATATCTCCCCTTCTCAAAGCCCTCAGCTCGCCTCAGCCCCCGCCCCCCCCCCCCCCTCTCTTCTCCCTCATTGTCCCCGTCGGTCCCACCATCACCTAATCCGATATTCTCACCGCAAATCTTTTTTTGTTGAATGCCTTTCAGATTCGAATTTAATCTCAATACTGGAGTTAATTGGTATAATAAGAACAAATTCATGTAAATATGATCCAAAGATTTATCTGAATCCTTTTATTAGTTTGATCTATTTTAAAGTGCATATTTTCGATTTTCAGAAATTTATATCAATTTATTTTTTTCCCAAATTTTTTTACAGATCTAATATAATCTCTATTTGATTATTTGTTATACGCTAGTATATTTTTCAATTTTGAAAAGATTTGTCAGTATTTTTTTTTCGAAAATCTTTTGATCTACATTTTTTCTCATTTTTAATTTTATTTTAAAATTTTCATCAATACATTTTTTTAATCTTTAGATAATATAAATGTGTATGTAGATTTACTATTTTTGTTGTGGTTTTAAGAACGAATTAATGCTCTTATAGTGATAATAAGACCTTATTAGTGTTACTACTAATAATTCTTTTTTCCTGTATACATATAATCAAAATTTATTTTTTTTGATTGTATATCGCTTTTTCGATTATCGACGAACTTTTAGAATTATAATTTATTAATCTGATTTGTTATTTTTAATTTATTTTTTGAATTATATGATCATATATTATAATATCATATCATATACTCCAATATCATGTCACCACTGTAAATAGGAGGAGGAAATACTGAAATGAGGAGAGAGGTAAATGAAATGGTTTGAGGAAAAAGGTGGGGGTGCTTGTGAAATTAAAAAGTTTCATTCCCTAATTTTCATGGACCAATGAGAAGCATTCAAAAAACCTAACTTTTATACTAGGTAGATTTAAAACATCATTTTAAATATTTTTTTATAATCTTTAATAATAAAGGTATTATCAAAATAAATTGTTTCAATATAATTAATGTAATTATTGAATATAATTAAAATATTAATATGATATTGTTTAAATATTTTTTTGTTTTAAAATTGGTAAAAAGAAAGGTGTTAGAAACTAATTTTCGCCCATATTCTGACCCTAACTCGATTTGTATTTGACTCCATCTTTATTTGACCTGACTCGTATAACCTAACCCATTTAATCGGTTTAGTTCCAACCCACAATATGTTTAATATATGAACATTCGGCTTTGAAGAAGTAGAAAATAGTTGAACATTTTATAAACCAAATAGTTACCCCAATTGATTTTGTTTTCTTTGGACGTCTCAAATTGATCACGTAATGAATATAGTTGTATTATAATTAAACAATACATAGTTGTACTATATAGTATATTTTGTTGTTGATAATTTCGTAAAATTAATTACTTGTGTGAAGAATTACATGTTGGTCTCTCATATTGGAAAAAGAGAGCTATAATCTACTTTATTAGTAAAGGAGGTACTTCACCCGTTGTCAATTGGTTTTGGAATGAAACCTTCTTAAACTTATAAAGTGGACACTCTCGTCTCCTCGACGGGTGCAACTCAGGCCCATATGCGAATCTAACAGCGAAGTGAGAGGCAATATTGATTCAATGGTGTGGTAGCTTTCAGTACCTAATCTCTCATCAGATGACTAACATATATGATCTCAAATTCTCAACGAATCAGTCACGTATCGGGTCAAGAAATAATTTTTTGCGTTAAGAAATAAATCTTGTCTAAATTCTTGTTTAAAACAGGACTGTTCGTTTTAAAATTATAAAAGATCCAATATGATATATGCGACAAAAGGAAGATATTAAGGGACTAACTAAAATATAAAATATAAAATATTTGTCCTATATATGTAAATAAGAAGTACATATTTAAGTATTTGACCTGTTTTCATCTCAATACGGATACGAATACTGCCATCATAAAAGAAGCCTCTTCCACTCTTGTTCAAGTCTTGATACCTTTAACCAAGTAAGCAACCTAGTTTAAGGTCGACATGATATAAATTGACTAGCTTCCACGTCTAACATTAAGAAGACTAAACCTAGAAACTTTTATTTAATTCGAGTCAACCATAATTTGCAGCTTGTAAATAGCAGTGCGATAGGTACAATTATAGGAATTAGCCAATAGGTAACTTTGAATAGACCATTGACTTGTCAAACCTAATTTTTTATAAGAAAATAGCAAGTAGATTAGTGACTCTCGCTCTCATCAAAGTCAATGGCCGGATAGAGGTATATTTCTTATAATAATTTGGATCCAATTACTGAAATTGTCTTGCCTAGTCGCATGAAGATCCATGGACCATGGACGGTAAGATTCATGTTCGATTGCACGTCCGTTACAGTTGGGACGTTAGGTCGACACTGTCAAGGGTTTATAGATTATTGGGTATTTGGGTTTAATGTCAATGAAAGACATTAGAAGACTGCATTGAAAAGTTGAGTAAGAGAGATTGAAGCAGATATTTTTGTATAAATTTCTGACTAATATTTGTGATGAATTAGTCACTACTCACTACTACTACACAAGTGTATATACACTACAATATGGACAATAACCATAAAATAACTATGTGCATTAATAAAGAAAAGACAAGTCATATTACTAGCTAATAATAGGTTTTCAAGCTTGTCTTCTGTGAGCCACCATCCTTCTTTCTTCTCTTTTGGACAATCCCATGGACTGCTAGTCCATGGTGATAACTATGTTGACACCTTTTCTTTACATGACAAGATTTGGTGAGAATTTCTCCAACCTATTCCTTAGTGCTGACATATGATGTAGTGAGCAAGCCTTGTTAAATCTTTTCTTTAATAAACTGGCAGCCCACCTCAATATGCTTGGTGCATTCATGGTTCACTGGATTAGCAGCAACAACCAGGGTTGCTTGATTGTCACACTTCAGATAGGCAGGTCCTAAAGAAGTGAGACCCAAATCTCGAAGTAGGTGAAACAACTAAGTAACCTCACAAGTTGTTATGGCCATGGCTCGAAACTCTGCCTCTGCTGAGGATCTTGATATAACAGATTGCTTCTTGGATTTTTAGGAAATGCGAGATTGTCCAAGTATAGAACACAATATCCTGTAAATGACTTCCTGCTGAAGGCACAAGAGGCCCAATCAAAGTCACAGTAAGGCGTGAGTTGTGCTGCTGAAGAACTAGCAAAGAGTATGCCTCGGCCAAGAGTAGATTTCAGGTACTTGAGAACTCTTCGAGTTGCTTGCATATGATCAGAAGTTGGGCTTTGTAAGAAATGACTTAGCATTTGAACAGAAAATGCAATATCAGGCTTGAAAATGTTGAGGTATATCAGTTTGCCTACCAATTTCCTGTATATATCAGGTTGAGCTAGAGGGGTAGTGGCTTTGCCAGGTTCCAATTTGAGGAAAGGATTCACTGGAAGCCTTAAGGCCTTGGATTTATTTATGTCAAAGGTGGCTAATAAGTCCAAGGTGTATTTTCTCTGTGAAATAAAAATGCCAGCACTGCTTTTCTCAATCTCAAGTCCTAGAAAGTAAATTAATTCCCTCAAGTATTTCATAAAAAAAGGCGGCATTTAATGGAGCTTTTAACTCATCAATTTCAGATAAATCATCTCCGGCAAATCATCTGAAATCCTGAGGCTCTGAGGTCCACCTATTGCCCGTCCAATCGCTCATAAATGTTGGAGGTTGGGCACAATTATCCCTAGGAGGATAACCTAATGGAGGTTCAAGCACCCCATTCCCGCCTAAGGGTTATGCGCTGGGTGTAGGAAACCAACATTGATTAGGCGTCATCCTACTAACTTCAAACGCTAGCCCTGGTGAACGAGTACCATTATAATTAATACCTCGCTCAACAGGCACATGACGCTGATATCCGTATACATTTTGTTTATTGCCCAAATGTCTTGATGACTCACCATACTCAAACATCCTGTTTCTGACGCCAGATGGTCCATACATTGCTTCATATACTCTTGAATGAGTAGTTAAAAGATTTCGTGATCTAGGCTCACTACAACCAATAATAATGGTTCTAGCATCGCCTCTAATATGTTCTCCTTTGTTAATTCGTGCGTTCATCATCTCTTAGAATCCATCATTCAACAATCTACATAACCGCTCATTCATGCTATTATGTTTATCTATCAATGGCTCTAATTGGCTAATAACCTCTTGGGCAATATCACGTGATAAAACCCTTTGAGTAGTGGTTAAGAGACTTTTCATCTCTTGAAACATCCTTACTAATTCCCTTGATTGATTGTCTTCAAGGTTTTCAGCAACTGATCTCACAGTATTTGTGAAAACTCTAACATTTTCTTGAGTTAGGAGCCGATAATGTTCATGGAAATCATTTCTCACGGCCTCCTTAACTTCGATCAACACATTATTCAAAGATCTTACATACTTCTTATGTAGTTTACGTAGATAACACTTATTTGCGTAATTTATGTCATTTGCCACGCTTCTAGCGTGATCAGATTCTTCATGTGCATTAAGAAATTCATCATTAGGAGTAGACCTATAACGAGGACTTTCCAAGTTCCTTTCATGGGTAATCTCCAATGAATCATTGTTAAATACTTTGCGTAAATATGTTCTTTCAGTATGGGCATCATGTCTTTTACTTTGATCGTTCGCTTCCCTCATTCTAGATTTAGATCTAGCTGAGTACATCTCCCACTGTAATATGAGATTTAATATGTTAGAAGGATCAATTATCTTAATCCTCCCTCTGTGGTCGCAAAAACTTGTTTGTGTTAAAACAAGATTCATACCTAAAGGTACCTTGGAGGTCGTAACTATTCTCCTACACTCTGTGATCTACTCTTGAATGCAAGGGTACGAGCGACAGTTGTAGATGTGTAATCTAATAAACAACGCTAATTTACTTATAATAATTTAGCGCTCAACAATGAATGATATAATTTTCAAACTTAAACACAAGAATTCCCAACGATACTTATATATCAAGAAGATTCCAATAACATAACATCAACTAGAGGCTTCACAAGAGTACTTGTAAATACTAAATTACAAACTAAGGGATAGATGGCCTATTACCTTCATGATCGGATAAGCTCGTCGTGCTACTTCTACTTCTACTTCTAATGTTAATCTATGCTACGTCTAAAAGGCTAATCTAAGGATAGACTAAGTTGTAGTAGTAGTAGTAGCAGTAGTAGTTGTTGTTGTTGTTGTTGTTGTTGTTGTTGTTTGAGTTGTTATTTGCTTGAATGAAGTGCCTCCTTATATAGGCGTCATCCGGCTTCTTGGAAACTACTCCTTAGTGGGAGGCGGTTAGTAAACCGCCGAGTCTTCTTTGAGATGGGCGCTTATTACTCTTTTGCCCAGCGCTTTGTCTTTTGGACTTGTTGATCTTCTTGGACTCCATTTGTTTTCAATCTGGAATTGACTTGACTTAGTCCCAATAACTGCATTCTTTAGTTCTCATACGCACATACCACAAATAGGATCCTACATCCTGTTGTACAGTAGCATTGTACAACAGACCCATATATTATATATATCTATCTAAGCCCACGTCTTCTTTTTCCCTAATTCTGATTTCTCTTCCGCCGACAAAACCCTCTTCTTTACCTTCTCTAAATTTCTCTTAAACGACAGTCGACAAATCTCTCTTCTCCATAATTTTGATTCTAAAATGGTGAAAGGGAAGCAATTTACATCATCATCAAGGAGGAAAAACGCATCTAACAATATTTCGTGAACGAGAAACAATTTATATCATCATCAGGAAGGAAAAATGCATCTAACAATACTTTGAGGTAAATTTCTACACCAATCATACGAACTATTATTAAAAGAATACGAACTAAAAAATACGAGCACCTAAGAATACGAGCTATTAAGATAAGAATACGAGCTAATGTAAAAAGAATACGAGCTTAAGAGGATCACGAACTTAAAAAAACGATCACATAAGAATATTAGCTATTAAGATAAGAATACGAGCTAAAGTAAAACGAACACGAGCTTAAAAAGATCACGAGCTTAAAAATACGAGCACATAAGAATACGAGCTATTAAGATAAGAATACGAGCTAATGTAAAAAAATACGAGCTTAAAATGATCATGAGCTTTAAAATACAAGCACATAAGAATACGAGATATTCAGATAAGAATACGAGCTAATGTAAAAATAATACGAGCTTCAACTATTTTCATGCATTAGAAATATTGGAAAAAAAATTCTTTCAAGATGATGCTCAGTTTCGCACAGTCAATTAATTATAATTATTTAAGGGAGAAGATGATTCATTAACTGGATGATGGAGGAAGATGAAGAGAAGTTAGAAAAATATGGAAACAGTCAGAGAGAAATGAGGATTAGATTGAAAATTGAATTACGTTACCTTTTTTTTGCAAAACTATTTGAAAAAAAGACTAAAATAACTTTTGATGTACAATGCTCATTGTACATCCAGTTGTATAGTCTTGGAACTGCGCACATACCCTTAAAAATAATAAATTTATTACCAATTCATGGACTATACAACCAGTTGTATATGTTGTACGGTGTAGAATCTGAGCTTTGTGATAAAGTATCCGAGCTTTATGTTAAAGAATATGAGCTTTATTAGAAAGTATTGAGTTCATTCATTTACACATTAAAAACATAAACTTTGAATTAACTCAGAAAGAATACATATAAGCTCGCATTCTTATACCTTGGTTGTACAATGCTTCTGGTACAACTGGTTGTATAATCCTATTTGTGATTTATTACCCTAACTAAATTAGGCGCCAACCGGCCCGAACTCTTTAAAAATCTTTGTTTAATTTTTTAATGTGTCATTATCTATTATAGTAATACAATTCAATAAACAAAACAACACTTGCACAAATTGGTTTCTAAAAATACCAAAATGTTACACAACTTAAATATCAAATAAGTCGAATTAAGTTCATAAATTGTTTATTAAAATGTCCGAAATAATTAAATTATATTAGTGTGTGAATAGTAAGTTCTTTTACTTCACAGGTTCAAATGCACAAATTTTACGGTTCATAGTAATTTCTGGATGTGACATATTTTTCAAGTTGAAGCTGATGAAGGTAAATTATTGTCTTCTATGTTACACTAATTATCAGTATTTTCCCAGTTATTCCTAACAATACAGAGCTTGTCCTTCGATCTCTAGAGTACTATGCGCTTCACATTTTGGTGGCAAATTGTTAGAATAAAATTGCAGTAACAACGTAAAAGGAAAAGAGATAATCGGTTTGTAGTGACGTGGTATGAGAGCCACTACCTTGAATACTATATTTCCGGTACGACCGTGGTGGCGATCAACAATTGACCAGTAGTTCCCCAAAGATTTACACTAGTGCACTCAGGCACGCCTACTCGAGACTGAGAGCATTGGAATGACAAAATTTTCTTTACCCAGAAATGTTATAGAAGAGAAGAGAGGAAGAGAGACTTGTGTTGTGTGTTTCTGGAGTGAAAATGCAGGTCCTATTTATAGGAGAATTGGAGCAGGTGAGGAGCCAAAAACGACTCCACATTTACATCAGTCAAACGCAATTAAGGGGGCATTAACACAGAAGATTCAGCTCTTAATTGCAGACGATTTGACTGTGTACCTGGATACTTCTCTATGAATGAATCTAGTCACTTCATCCCAAAACAAAACACGTTGCCAAATCCCGAATCGGAATCCGAATCGGGTCGGGACGGGACGGGCCAGGCCGGGCTCTGGCACGAGTACGCGCGCGCGTGTGCGAGCTGAATTAAGCACCTCGCAAGGCTTCCACAAAAGCCTCCCATGACCCACTAGTGATATGGTAATGTGTAGTATGTTATATAAACACATGACAACAACTACATTCTACAATTGTGGGATAAATTGGAAAAACTACATAAGGCATAACTAAGCCCCTATTTCCAACAATCCCCCACTAGGGCGATAGAGACATAGAAATAAATTCCTGGGTAAAGGAAGGATTGGACACTTAGGTATCAATATCTTTCGATTTGAATTGACACTTTAGTAAGATGAGGAAACAACTTACTTACAACCAGAGAATATCTTGCGATTTGAATTCCTAGTTGAGCTTCGGTCGATACCCCCTACAACACATATCATACCTTCAGAATTGTGATCGTTCCGCGATTTCAAAGTGCAACGCGCTTGTAACACTCCCATATACCGATGAGCCTTAACTAGACCTTCCTTAGCATATAAGGGCGTTACCATCTCAGTTGCCCGAGGTAAGTAATCATCAAAAGTTGATAAAATAACAATTATAGTTATAATACAAGTGTTACAACCAACAAACGAAATAAAGATACAACTTGTCAGCTACACGCTATCACTATCAGAACTCGTGAAGACTCATCCCCGCTAGGACTCCTGCTATCAACCCACACTAACACCTGCTAAGACTGACTGCTCACCATAAGGTGTTAGAACACACTTGGTTGATGATGCCAAGTTTCATTGTTATTTAATTATTTGCTTCTAAGTTATAATGTTTAGCATTTGAAGCACTAAATGAATTTCCAAAGATGGTTCAAGAATGTTCAAGATAAAGTTATGACAAGAAATCCCTTAGCCTTAGTCAAATGTTGTAAACGATTACAAATGCTTAGTGATTGAAGCAATCAAATGGACTCTCAAGACGACTTAACATGATCAAGATGAAGTCAACAAGAAGTCAAGACAATGATATGATCCTAGCATTAGTAAAAAAAATATAAGAGTAAGTGTAACATTCTCATTTACGTCAAGTGACTGCAAAACCATGCAACAGTGCACTGCACTGTGGTTTCTGATACTACCGTATGGAGGGACTTTTATTCGAAATGTTTAAGTGTCAAAATCTTTACAAATTTCATATTCTCAAAGATTTTACATTTGAATTATCCCAGTTTGAAACAAATCTGAAAAAACCAATTTGCAAAACTTACATGTGACTCCTCTAAAGTTGTGCATCTACTTTTACATAAATGGAAAGTTTATTTAGTCAAGTACTAAAGCACTCTTCCATTTGTGGTAAGTTGTCACTTGTCAAATGTGTTGAAGTTTTAAATATGAAATTTTAAGTCATAAATTCACATTGATTAATCCTCTAGATTTGTGCATTTACTTTTTACTAAAATGGTAAGTTGAACTTGTCAAAATTTTAAAGCTAGAAATGCTTTTTGCCATTTTGGTAAAATGTCACATGTTGAGTGTTTTGGGAAGAGTTTTCTGATTTTGATCAATGACTTGTGCTCCAAGCCTATAGCCTAACACTTACCATCACTCAAAAGCTATCTATTTAATATTGGATTTAATTAACCTAAGTTGTACTACTTAGATGATCAAATCCACTATAAATAGGGTGCCTTTGCATCATTTATTACATAAGACTTTTATGAGCATTAATTGTTAAAACACTTTGCAAAACATCAGCTCTTGTTCTTCAACTTATTTGCAAAATTGTTTTCTATTTTAAAAGTCTTCAAACGTTTTTTTCAAAAGGGCTGTAAATCTTCATGTATCAGTTCGCTGCACTGTGGCATATGAGCTTGTTCCATGATTCTCGTGTTTAGGTCTTAATTGTGATCTCCATGTTCATTAAGTGAACGATTGAGATTCAAAGACTCTGTAAACCTGTGAGATAGAACTTAAGTCTTGAAGCGGAGTAGCTTTGAGCGAGTGAAAGTCTTGAAGCGGAGTAGCTTCAAGCAAATGCAACCGGAGTAGGTTGGCGAGTTATTTTCATTGTAAGGGGTTTAGTTGTTTGAGTAAATTTCTTAACAAGCAATAAAATAACGGTTGGACGTAGGCCTCGGAGTAAAGGCTGTACCAATTTTATAAACATCGTCTTGTTTGTTCATTTACTTTTACGTTTGTTCTCCTTATTTATATATTGTTTATCTCGCAATCTGTCTGTATCATAGTGTTCAATACTGTGTCTCAGACCTGCTGATTGATTCAATCTTGTGAACTTAAAACGATTAAGTATCTCAAGTTTTCAACTTAAAAGGGATTCACTTAAGATTTTCATTGCTAAGAGTATTCAACTTAAAAAGTATTCACTTAATATCTTCATTGTTAAGTTGAATAAAAAATACTCTTTCATTCATACTTTTCTGGTCTGTGCAACAATCGACTTTATTGTGACATATACTGAGCTGAATTCGTGTGTATATACTTCTAACTTAAATAGTTCTAAGTATAAACACCTCTATCATTTAAAGTATTGTCCATATCAGTTTATTCTATTGTCCTAAATTTCAAAGAAGCTTAATTCAAGCTTAAAATTTTTAATTGGACACCTAATTCACCCCCTCCCCCTCTTAGGTGTTCTCGTCCTTGACTCTTCAATTGGTATCAGAGCCTTGTGCTCTTGATATTGGTTAATTACCAAAGAGTTGATCCTATAGTCATGAACGGGAAACATACTAAGCATCCTATCTTCATTGGGGATAACTATTCATGGTGGAAAAATCGCATGGAACACTATGTTAAAAGTACGGACTATGAATGTTGGCTGATAATCCAAAAAGGGACCCTTGCTATCACGGTTACTAGTTCTAATGGTACTAGTGCCCCAAAAAGTGAGGAAAAGTATGTCGAGGCTGATTATAGAAAGGTCGAGAAAAACTCAAAAGCCATGTCCATTCTTCAATATGGCATTGGTGAGCAAGAAGTAAACCGGATTTCCGGATGTACCTCGGCCAAAGAAATTTGGGACACCTTAAGCGTTGCTTATGAGGGGACGTCTCAAGTGAAAAATCATCGTATTGACCTTCTCATGACACAATATGAGATATTCAATATGATGAAAGACGAATCAATTAATAGTCTTTCCTCTCGTTTTTCTAATATTGTTAATGACCTTAAGAGTCTTGGTAGAAATTTTGAATCCGAGGATATAGTCCGTAAAATCCTTCGAAGTTTAACAGAAACATGGCAACCGAAGGTTACGGCTATTGAGGAGGCTAAAGACTTATCCACTTTAACCCTCAATGAACTAATGGGCTCACTTATGGCTCATGAGTTAACTCTCATGAAACGTGTTGGTGAAAGCTCTAAAGTAAGAGGGATTGCTTTCAAATCAACCTCAATTAATGAGGAAGATGATGGAGACAATGAGTTTGCAATGTTCACTAGAAATATTGCGGATATTGTTTATGGTCATAATCCTAAGAGGTTTAACAACAATTCTAGTAAGAAACATTTTTCAAAGAAGAGATCTATTTCCATTGTTGGTTGCATTAAATATGACGAAAAAGGTCACCAAATGAATGAATGTCCAAAGTGGGGTAACATCAAATCTAAAGAAAAATGTGACTTGGCTAAGAAGGAATATAAGAATAAAGTAATGTGCGCTGTTTGGAGAATGTCCGATTCCGATGAGGACGAGATCCTTGAGAAAGAATTGGATGCCATGTTGTGTCTTACTACTCGTCTTAATAATGATGCCCTTAGGTCTTCAAAAAGAGAAACATTCAAATGTCTTATGGCTCATCCCGATGATTCTGATTCTAACTTCGAATATGATATAAATCATCTCAAGACAAAGGTTCGATCCTTCTCCAAAAATAAAGTATGTTTACTCTTAGATAAATTCATTGATAAATGTCGTGTTCAAAACAATAAACTTGAAGCTATGCAAATTGAAATTGAAAACATAGCCGAGGAAAATGTTGGTCTAAGAGAGTGTCTAAATGAGCGTGAACAAAATAACATTTCACCTTGTCTTGAGAAAGAAGTAAGGAAATTGAAAAGGCAAAATCAGATTCTTGTAAACGAGGTCAAACTGCTGAATGTCACAGAGACACCCACTGTGACATATGATGTTGAAAAGGAAAACGAGTCTCTAACCAAACATGTTTCTATGTTAACACAAGAACGGGAATCACTTTTAATCGACCTTACCTTTTGTAAAAGTCGTCTTAAGGAACTTGAAAAATTAGCAGAAATGCTACACAATGAAACAAGTCATGCTAAGAGTGCCTTCGGAAATGTACAAACATTAAATCTTGACTATTTTGCCAAAATTGAGATTTTAAACAAAGAGTTAAATGATGCAAAGGAGTTTTACAAAGAAAAGGAAGGAAGTCAAACTGTTCTAAACTCGTTTACAAGTCAGTCGCAACAAAGTGAAAAGAATGTTGGACTCGGTTTCAAATGCAACAGTAATGTTCACTGTGGCATTCGAAACCAAGAACCAAGCAAAACATATTTCCAAAGAAGAAAACATGTTAGACTTTCTGAATATGTTATTTGCAATTACTGTGGCAAGACTGGTCATGTATTTAATGGTTGTACAAAAAGAATAAATGGCATTGAAAGAAACATTAAGGTTGTCAAACAAGTATGGATCCGAAAAGACTTGGTAAAGGATATGATTCACAAGAAGGGACCCAAATTAATTTAGGTTCCAAAACTAAATGTTCGATTTGTTAAAGGCATTAGTGAGAGGCAGCAACAATTGGTACTTTGATTGTGGACGGAAGTGAAAGCCAATCTCTCTCACTAGAAGCCTTCAAAGGTGGCACCTTGACGTTTGACCGTAACAAAAGAGGTGAAGTTGTTGGTATTTAAAAGTTGGTAAGTCATCGTCACAACGTGTCGACAAAGTGTTGCTTTTTAAAGGTTTGAAGCACAATCTTCTTAGTGTCTCTTTTTTGTGTGATCATTATAATGTTGTTGAATTTCTTGTTAGTGAATGTAGAATTCTTGATGCAAAAACAAGGGAACTTGTTCTTGAAGGAAAACATGCTAATGATGTTTACTTGACTAATTTTTGTTCATTGTCCGGTCCAATCATGTTTTGTATGTGTGTCTTAAAGAATGACTCGTGGCTTTGGCATAAACAATTAGATCATGTAAATGTTACAACATTGAACACCCTTAGAAAGCTTGACCTTATTGATGACATTCCTAACATTAAAATTCATTGTTAAAGAGATGTATGATGATTGTGCTAGAGTAAAACAAGTAAGATGCTCCTTAAATCCAAAAACTAATTTTGTTAGTACTTCTAAACCTCTAAAGCTCTTTTGTATAGACTTGTATGGAGCACTGTATATTAAAAGTAGAGGTAGAAGTCGGTTCTTGTGCATGTTTGTTGATGAATTTTTTTGATATGTTTGGCTACTTTACTTGATCTCTAAGAGATGAAACATTTGATGAATTTCTTATTTGGTTGAAAAATGTCTAAAATAAATTTGATTTTTTTTAGGACCGACCATAGAACGAAGTTTGAGAATTCATCATTTGAAACCCATTGTGATAAACATGGTGATTATCGATAGCTTTTTCAACGTAAAACACCTCAACAAAATGAGTTTGTTAAACGTATGAACCGTATCTTGAGAATATGGTTAGGACCATGCTTCTAAGTAGTAAGTTGCCAAAGAAGTTATTTTTTAGCCATCAACACTTTTATGCTTAATTTATAACCATGTTATGATACGTAAATTCTTAATAAAACCCTCTACGATTTGTTAAAAAGAAGAAATCTCAATATTCCCTCTTAAGATGTTTTGGCTGCAAATACTTTGTTCAAAGGATTGGGAAAGACAACTTGGATAAGTTCGATGTTCATAGTGACGAGGTCGTCTTTATTGGATATTCGGATCATAACATGGCCTATAAAGTGCACAATAAAGGAACCATTTAAATGGAAGAAAGCATTCATTTAATGTTTGACAAATCTAGTTCTTTTTGTGTCTAATGAACAGGTTGAAGAAGATTAGGATGATGATTTCGAGATTGGGATAATTTGTTAAGATATGGATCAAGTGGTGGAAGAGGCTAAGCAACATTTGGAGCCACTGTTTCTTGAGGAGGATGTCCAAAATTCAGGGGGAACTAATTGTAGATACCTCATTTCTGCACCTCTCGCAAACCACCCGGTGATGATTGGGCCGCATGTTTGCTACGCGGAACGATTTGTGACAGTTCGTAAGTTTATCGTCAAGTGATTGCTCAAATATTAATGTCCACCTCTTAGTTGTCATCTACGTGCCGATACGGTCGTTTTGACAGTAATTAGAGTACATTTGGAGTCCGCGCCTAAAACCGTCTTCATTTTCTGATAACCGTTAAATCCCGAGTCAGAATGTTCTGGAATGTTCCGGATATTTATATTCCATATTTTATAAATATTTCATAATCTTTATCCTTTGGTAAACAATTTCCCGTAATATTCACATAAAATATTAAGGAAAACCAAATTATTCCGTCCTACCATAACTTAAACACGGAAATCTTTCTTCCGCAGGAGGAAACCACTTGGGAACAGACCAGTAGGTGCTGCGCCTCTTCCAAGAGATGCAGTGCCTGCTGCGCCTCTTCCCAGGTCCTTTTCTGCGTAATTTTCGTATCTTTTTCATATCTTTCCGAGATTCACTTCCAAAGACTCTCCGAAACCCTAATTCCTTCACGTGATTAGTATAAATAGGAGCCTTCGCTCCTCATATTTCTCACGCGAGTGTCCGCCCTTCTCTTCTCCCTTTGCATTCTAGACCTTTGTTCTTACTTTTTGGCGTCTACTGCTTGAACATTTGACCACGTAAGCTCGGATCCTTCTGAGTACCAGCCTCGTTTGCATGACCGACCAATTTGACCAACTCCACAATCAATCAACTTAATTAATCTAATCGTTTTCCTCTTACGAGGGCACTTTCTTTACATTCCCGTCGAGCATCACTAATCGATATCTTAGTCCTTCTCGTTTCGTCAAATATGTAAGTCTGAGGGTGTATAATCTCTCTTTTATTATTGTATTTAATTTCTGTATCATCATAATATAAGGTTTATGTCGAAAATACCAATTAAAACCGATTTCTAAAACCTTGTTTAAAACCCTTTTTACGGATTTTCAGAAGACAAACCGTCGAGAAAGGACGCAGCAATTGCTGCGCCTCTTCGAAGGAGCGCAGTACCTGCTACGCCTCTTCGTGAGGCTGCCGCAGTTCCTGCTTCCTTTCTTCTTCCTTCATCCTCTGTAATTCGTTCGTTTTATTTGTTTTGTTTGCTTTTTGCTAACTCTTTGACGTACAATATCATAGTAATTCACATGTATATTATTCATCATCTTTAACACGCTTAATTCATCGTTAATTCCGATTTAAATCCCTTATAATTCATGTTTGCGGGTTTTCGTCATTAAATTCAATCCGGGTTGTAGGAATTCAATTCTTTCATATTGAGTTTATGGAATTCGATCTTTGATATATTTTCATCTGTCAATTATCATATTCATTGTTAATTCGTCGTTAACTCATTGTATTTAGCCTAATTAATTTGTTTAGTTTGTAATTAATATCTCTAATCCATCATTCATCCATGTAATAATTCGTTTGCATCCGTCTCATCCATGTTTTATTGCTCTTATGACCCTTAATCACATGTAAATAACCTACTAATCACTTTCATCCGAGTAAATAATTTAATCAATCATTAAATTTACCAACGAGTATTAACAACACGCAATTCCGGCTTCACAGCCAGAATTCAAGTCAGGAACAGACGCAGCAACTGCTGCGCCTATTCCAAGAGACGCAGCTCTGCTGCGCCTGTTCCGGGTTGAATTCTGTCCCTGAACTCCGTTTTTTGCCTTGACTTGGTTATTTAGTTTACGTATAATTAACAATTAATCCTATTATCGCCTGTTGGCTTGTTCGTTAATTCTTTTGATTCATTCTTTTATTCCTTTTCTCAAATTGTCCGTTTTAAAGGTATTTTCGACATAAATCACCTAATCCAATGTAATTATTGTAATTTTCATTATTTCAATTTTCTTTATTGTATTTATCATTATTTCTTGTATCATTTGTATGTTTTCACATGTAAATCAACCTTAAATCCTACTTCGACCCAATTGTATACTAATTACGTGTTTACCGACTTAGCCTAAATCTTCACATGTTAGGATTAAAACTTGGATGTTGTATTGCATGCATATAGCCGACGATATATCGAGTATAAATGATGTCCCTAATCATTAGTAGAGGCCGCTATCGAGGCGGGCGGGATTAGGTGTTCGATCAAAAGAGCTTCCTAATACGTACCCTCACCCCTTACTCCAGATCTCTGTGAACATCCGTGTTCATTGGCATCCACGAGAGTCATTCTAGACATAGAATGCTAAGGGTAAAGATTGCTTAGTGTTCATGTCTTTACTTTGTGTCTTGACATGACACGAGGTATTCGAACGGTTCCAATTTCCCATAAAAATTGGTGGCGACTCCAACAAAAATGCAAACTCTTGTTCTCTTCCTCCCAAGCGCCCCCGTGGGCCCCCCGCTGTCCACAGTTTGGCGACTCCGCTGGGGAATAATACACTTACGTGTAGCCAAGGGTGAAACTTGAACAAGGTTAGGGAATAATTTGTACAAGACAATTGTCGGTTTTCATAACTCGGTCTTCCTAGACCGTTTTATTCGGCCTTCCTAGGCCCAACCCAATACATTCGACCAATCGTCCCGTCTAAATGGTCCTAATTCTTATTTGGGCCTAAGGATGGATAGAGATTGACGTCATCCATACCATGATGCTTATTCTTGTTTGTATCAAGGGCCTTCACTACTTGAGGAAATGGACTAGGCATCAGCCTTACTCTTGTTTGGTACGAGCCTCTCCACAGACTTCGGGTTTGATGGTTCGGTATGGCAACCCACCCTTTAAACCAAAACCCTTTTAAATGCACTCAGCATCCCGTTATAATGCTTGTATGAATGTTTGTACCTTACGTGATCACCATTTCTAAACGAAACCATGACGATTTTTTTGTAAAAATCAAAATCCTTTTTTAATCAAAATTTCGAGAAGAGGCCATTGATTAGCGCAAAACCCAGTCAAAACTCAACCCATTTGTCGAGTCAAAGTTCGGGCCACAAGCCCATTTCAAAAACTCACTTCGAGTCCACTTCTTCAACTACACTATAGTTGACTGGGATACACATTTTCAAAATCCTTGTCTTTCTTCAAAGCTCACTCAACACAAGTGGCACACACCCACTTCACGAGTCAAAACATTTCTTCTTTTAGCAAGTGTGTTAGAATGGTCGATCGTGTTCTGATTCGTCATCGATCTCTTATCCAGTTTTTCAAGATGCCTAGATCCAGCGAAACAAACCTCCACCAACTTCAAGATGGTAATGATCGAATCCTAGCCGCGCTAGCTCGTATCCAAGATACTCAAGACCAAGTCCATGATCGCCTTGAGACCATCGAGGGCCGGATCTATGCCGTAGAAGGAAGGTTGCCTCCCCATGAAAGTGAAGTAATAGGTGACTCCGCGGACGAATCCAGGGATGAAAATCCTCCCATGGGACTAACTGTAGCCGAGAAAAGACTCCAATACTTAGAGGAGCAATTGATGTACCTTAAAGGGGACGACATTTATAGGGAGAACAATCGTAAGTATGAAGCGATCAATTCCAAATTGCCAACCAACTTCAATATGATGGATATCCCTAAATTCAAGGGGCACGAGAACCCTTTGAACCACATCTGTGCCTTCAAGGATTACATGTCTATCAAAGGCATCAAACCCGAGATGTTCTTAAGGATCTTTCCTTCATATCTTGACACCATTCCGAAGCAATGGTTCTACTCCTTAGAACACAAGAAGGTCGCTACTTGGGAAGATGCTGCAATCGAGTTTTCTAAACAATATGCGGATAATGCCGAGATCCAAGTTAACATGCGCACTCTAGAGGTTCTTACCCAAAACGACAAAGAAGGATTCACCGACTTCCTAAGTAGGTGGAGGAAGACTAGTACCCAACTAGTTGAACGCCCGGATGAGGCTACCCTTGTGGAGAAGTTTGTGAACAATCTCAAACCCATCTATGCTAATCATTTGAGATACCAAAATATCAAAACTTTCAAGGACTTAACCGTACTAGGGACAAGGATTGAAGATGACATCCGTAAAGGACTCTTGTCCAAAACGGTAGGTCGAGGATATCAAGGCTCAACAAGTCGTTCATACGGCTCCACTAGCAAGACAGATGAAGTTAACCTTCTCGAGCCATCCAAGAAAACTACTCCACCAAGGAAATTCACAAATCTTGGGGACACTTACTCCAACGCTCTAAAAAGGTTAATGAAGCAAGGCAAACTCCAACCCATTGGACCTACTCCCGAACCCGAAAGGAAATCCAAATTCTGGGACGAGAACTCGTACTGTGAATACCATAGGGGCAAGGGGCACGACACAGAAAAATGCTACAAGTTGAAAAATGTGCTTCAAGACATGATTGAAGATGGTCAATTGCCAATACCGCCGGGAGGTAAACCCAACAACACTCAGAACCCTCTTGGAGTTCTAGTGATTACAAGTGACGAATCTACCTTAGATTGCTCACACCTCATTTCTCCAATTGAAGATGAAATCCATGCAATCGAGAATGAAGGGTTCTATTCTACTATCTCCCCTACCATTTCCGACTTCATCACATGGGCAAGAAGTGTGGATAAACAAGTTTAGGAATTAGGAAATACGGTGACAACTTTACGCAATCCCAACGCAACACCCAAAGAACATATACCACTGATCTTCTCTCAAAACGCTACTATGCAAGAAGTAGTCGCCGTGGTTGATAAACTAGTCGATCAAATCATACGACTAGAGGATGAAATCATGAGAATGAGGAAACTAGCTATAATCAATGGAGTTTGGGCTGACAATGACGAGGACGAGTACCTCATTGAGAACTCCCTAGTCAAGGAAATAGTCCAAAACGGTGAAGACCAAGATGTGGACCACCTAACTCGTTCGGGTCGTCCATATCAAAGCACTACTCAAAATGGTCCAACCAACGTTGTCACACCAAATGATTATGAAGAGGACTCCAGCGACCATTTGCTCAAGCAATTACAAAAGACAAAGGCTGATCTTTCAGTCTGGCAATTAATAGCAAGCTCATTCCCACATCGCCAAGCTTTACTGCAAGCTTTGGCCAAACTAAATGTAGCACATAACTCGACACCCGAAGATGTAGTCAACTTGGTCTTCCAAGAATCACCAAAGCTAAGTGGCGCTAGTCACAATTTAGCTCTTTACATCACTGTAATTTGTCTAAAGAAGAACGTGCCAATGACCTTGGTAGATGATGGCTCCGCGGTCAACGTCATACCCCTAAAAACGGAATACAAATTAGGCATGAAAAAGTCGGATTGGACCCCTACCAATCAAGGTGTGCGTGCATATGATGGTACACGACGAAAGGTGGTAGGACTTGTTAACCTAACCATAGCCACATGGCCAATTGAGCGAAAGGTTAACTTCCAAATAGTGGACATCGAAGCTTCCTTCAACATACTTCTAGGAAGACCTTGGATTCACGCTTCCAAAGCGGTAACATCCACCCTCCATCAAAAGATCAAGATCCCACTAAATGACAAAGTGGTGACGATCACTTCATCGCCTATCAAGGCAATAATCGAAAAGCAGTCAAACAATCAAGTCCTTGCAGATCCCGTATACGAACTTGGGGGCTTCCAAAGCATAAGTGTCATAGAAAGCGAATTGGCACCCTTATACTATGATCCCTACTCCAACTTGGTAGTCAACCACATGTTCAAAACCCAGGGATACTTCCCTGGAATGCCTTTGAACCCTACCCAAAGAAACGCCTTCGCACCATACAAGGAAGGCAACTCAAAAAGGATACCACTTGGACTAGGGTAAAAACCCACCAAAGAAGAGGTTCTCGAAATGCTCGCTCAAGTCCAAAACCGTAAGCATGTAGGAGTCCAAATGCGACCCTATCTCCCTACCCTAAATGGGTACTTTGTTAAGGAAGGAAGTCTAGAACTCTTTCACGGATTTCCCGAGCCTTGGCATTATCTCGAGAGGAAGCTAGCCGGAATCGAGATCTTTCACGATTGCTACTTCATCCCTCCAGAAACGGTTCCTACCGTCAAAACCCGTCAAGCACCTTGCTTAGACGAACAAGCTGTTAGCCTATTGTTTGGACAAGATCGATTTGTTAGGGCCGCGCAGGATGAGATCATTACCATGATACTTCAAGACGATCGTTTCAACCCCACCGCGTTAATCACAGAAACCAACGCAAGTCAGCAGAAAGGATGGAGAAAATCAATCAAATAGACCAACAATCAAGGAAGACTCTTCAAACTCACCACTGGAGAAGGAGAGATGTTCAAAGGAGAACCGGAAGACGATGAGTTCGAGTCGGAGTCGGAGTCAGAGTCGGAGTCTAGAGAAGTCATTAGAGAGTCTCCTCCTGTCGTCATCCCCACTCCCTTTGTTTCTCCTAGCTTAGCCTCGAGTAGTCACAGAGTTAGGAAATGTCCCAACCATCTTTGTCCTTTGCCGCCACCGACCATGGATCAGTTGGCTTCTTTGTTTCAACTTTACTCAAACTATAATATGAATAAATCGGGTTACGCTTACTCTTTGTGTTATCTTGAGTGCAATTCATTTTACGATGATACTGAGGATGACCAAGACCCAGACTCGATCGAAATACCTCCCTACGTAGACAAAGAAATACTACAGGAAGGGGAAGGGGGACCAGTAATAGAGGACACCGAACCTATCAATGTAGGAACCGAACTAGAACCCCAAGAACTTAGGATAGGGACTACCTTGAGCTCTACCGAAAGGGCCGATTTCATAGACCTCCTAAACGAGTTCAAAGATGTTTTCGCTTGGTCCTACAAAGACATGCCAGGGATCGACAGGGATATCGCCGAACATAGAATCCCGATTAAGCCAGGTTTCAAACCTGTAAAACAGAATCTTCGACGAATGAGAACAGAATGGGCTCTCAAGATTAAGGAAGAACTTGACAAGCAATTCAAAGCCGAGTTCATCAAAGTTTCCGAGTATTCTGACTGGGTAGCCAACATAGTACCCGTACCCAAAAAGGATGGGAGAATCCGTGTTTGTGTTGATTTTAGGGACTTAAACAAAGCAAGTCCTAAAGATGACTTCCCTCTACCACACATCGATATATTGGTGGACAATACTGCGGACCACGCATTACTATCCTTCATGGATGGGTATGCGGGTTATAATCAAATTAAGATGGCCATAGAAGACATGCATAAGACCGCCTTTGTCACTCAATGGGGAACCTATTGCTATACGGTCATGCCATTCGGATTGATCAACGCCGGAGCTACATATCAACGCACCGCAACTACACTCTTACATGACATGATGCACAAAGAAGTTGAGGTATACGTTGACGGCATGATTGTCAAATCTAAGGATAGAGAAGGGCATATTGCGAACCTTCGCAAATTTTTCACAAGGCTACGAAAGTACAACATGAGGCTCAATCCTCAGAAATGCACATTCGGAGTAACATCTGGAAAACTCCTGGGATACGTCGTTAGCCAACGAGGTATAGAAATAGACCCTTCTGAGATCAAGGCTCTGATCGAAATGCCACAACCTCAAACAGAAAAAGAAGTCAGAGGATTCCTGGGAAAAGTGCAATATATAAGTCGATTCATATCGAAACTCACCATGATTTGCGAGCCTATCTTCAAGAAACTCAAGAAACCGGATCACACCATGTGGGATAATGATTGCCAGAAGGCATTTGACCGAATCAAAGAGATATTGGCTAAACCACCAGTGCTCATGCCACCACAACGAGATCAACCTCTTAGTTTATATCTCACAGTAACCGAAACAGCCAAACCGTAGGAAGTGAAGAAAGAGCTATCTACTACCTTAGTAAGAAGTTCTTGGAGTACGAGTGCAAATACTCACA
The DNA here is from genome assembly GCF_048544455.1 of Silene latifolia. Lineage (NCBI taxonomy): Eukaryota > Viridiplantae > Streptophyta > Magnoliopsida > Caryophyllales > Caryophyllaceae > Silene > Silene latifolia. Next base: position 38,501,232 of record NC_133527.1, on the reverse strand, counting down.
GCTCGAAAAGACATGCCTCGCTCTTGTGTGGGCACCGAAGAAGCTACGCCATTACATGCTTAGCTACTTCGTCAAAATATACTCCAAAATGGATCCAGTCAAATACCTCTTCGAGAAGCCCGTCCTCAACGGACGCCTAGCAAGATGGACTTTGATGCTCTCAGAATTCGACCTCAAATACGTGCCTCTGAAAGTTATAAAAGGGCGCGTCGTTGCCGAATTCTTCGCAGAAAATCCCATCAATGACGCACAAACAATAGACACTTGGTCATTTCCAGACGAGGACATACTCCAAACTGACATAGACTTCTGGGACCTTTATTTTGATGGAGCATCAAACTTAAGAGGATTTGGAATAGGAGTGTTGCTCATTTCTCCTAAAGGCGAGCATACACCAATTGCTGTCAAACTCGACTTCGAGGTGACAAATAACGCTGCAGAATACGAAGCTTGTCTCATTGGACTACAAGCGGCAGTGAGCTTAGGCATTAAAAACCTCCGAGTACATGGAGATTCATCCCTGATCATCAACCAAGTTACGGGATCTTAGAAAATTCGAAGCGAAAGCCTAGCACCTTATCAAGCCAGAATAGACCAAGTGGCCCAATTCTTTGATCACGTGACGTATCTACACCTACCTCGGGAAGAAAATCAATTCGCAGACGCTTTTGTGAAACTTGCATCTTTGATTAATATGCCATATCACATGGTGGAAATGCCTTTGTGCATCGAACGACGGTCAGAGCCGGCTTATGTACACCAAATCGCCGACGAAGAGGAAATCGCACAAGAACCCTGGTTCCAAGCAATCCTGAATTTTAAGCTCAATGGTACCTATCCACCCGATATGGACAAGAGGGGACAACGTGCTATACGCCTACTAGCTTCCCAATACGTTCTCATGCAAGGAGAGTTATACAAAAGAACACCTCTTGGTGTAATCCTACGTTGCCTTGATCATTCACAGGCGTGGAAAGTGATGGAAGAGGTCCACGATGGAGAATGCGATCCTCACATGAGTGGGCCCATGATGGCAATGAAAATCACACGTTTGGGTATTATTGGACAACAATGGAATCCGATTGCATCAAATACGTAAGACATTGCCACAATTGCCAAATCTTCGGGAATGTACAACATGTCCCTCCTTCATTGCTCTATACGATGACATCTCCTTGGCCATTTTCTGCTTGGGGAATTGACATAATCGGGAAGATAACCCCAGCCGGAACAGGAGGTCACTGCTTCATCCTAGTGGCAATCGACTATTTCACCAAATGGGTAGAAGCAGCTTCCTACACCAGTCTCACGGCTAAAAATGTAGCAAAGTTCATACAAAACAACATCATCTGTCGATACGGTTGCCCACATGAGATCATTAGTGATAATGGATCATATTTCCAAGCTGAGACTGATCAATTGCTAGCCAAGTATAAAATTAGGCATCACCACTCTTCGCCCTATAGACCACAGACTAACGGCGCGGTAGAGGCGGCAAACAAGAATGTTGTCACGATTCTCAAGAAAATGATTGACAACTATCAAGATTGGCCAAGTAAGATACCCTTTGCTTTATGGGGGTATCGTACATCTGTTAGGAAGCCCACTGGGGCTACCCCTTTCTATTTGACTTACGGCATGGAAGCCGTACAACCAGTCGAGCTAGAGATACCATCCTTGCGTATCCTACTCGAAAGTCAAATCCCAGAAGCCGATTGGAAGCGGGATAGATATGAAGAACTCATCCCCCTGGATGAATGTAGGCTACGCGCCTTGCATAATGTCCAAACATATCAAGCACGTTTCAAACGAGCTTTCAACAACAGGGTTAGGCCAAGGAACATCAAGGAAGGAGACTTAGTACTTAAATCGGTTAGAGCTCTTCTACCTGTCGACCCACGGGGAAAATTCAAACCTAATTGGTCCGGACCATTTTTAGTCAAATCCATACTTCCAGGGGGTGCAGTTAGAATCACAGACCTAGACGGGAATGAGTTTTCAAACCCAACAAACCTTGACCAACTAAAGCGGTACTATGCCTAGAATAGGAACAAAAACGCGCCTCGCGTAACCCCACGTGTCGCTCTTGTGGCACTAAATAAACGGCCCCTGGCCAAGCTGAAATAAGCTAATGTCACTGTGCTCTTGCATTTTTGACAAAATTGTCATCCTCATGTCATCAAATAAACTAAATTCGCACCTTCAGAGTAAGCAAAAAGCTCATGCTTATTTTCTAAGTTCATTACAAGCTCTTGCTTAGAACAATTATTCTTTTACATTTACTCGAACTACGCGCAAGGGTTTGATTTCATTTTTTTAAGTGAATACGTAGGCAGTTCTTCACAGGATACAACCCATTATATTTAAAATGTAAATAGAAGGACATTTGCATTGCATTTGGAATTCGACAAGGATAATAAATAGAAAATCACAACGGTTTCATAACCATTTAACCTTTTTTTATTTCATTTTCTAATAATAATAGTACGCTACATAATAAAAAAAGAATAGGCTAAGATTCTAAGAACCCCACCTTTTTTATTACAACAATAAAATAGTAATAATAACAAATAATAAATAAAGACTCGGGCTATTCCTCCATCTTCCCTTTGCCCTTGTCGTTCTTGTCATATTTCTTGTCACGACCTCGAGCCGGACGCTCTTGCGCCACTTCGGACCTAATCACCAAAGGTCTTTCTCGAGGCCTAGACTTTCCATTCTTGCCAATCACCATCTCTACGACAGGAGAGGTCTTCGGTTTCTTCGAAGGATGAACGACTCGAAACCCGCTTCTTCCTCTCCCTCAATCAAATGCTTCTCTTTTTCTTTCTCTACCTCGCGCACCTTGTAATCAACGGGCTCGCGCTTCCTCAATCTCTAGCGCTCTTCCGGAGTAGTAGCTTTCCTCCATCGCAGATAAGAATCCGACACCCACAAGGCATTTGCAGAAGAGTTCAAGAACCATACATTTCTTTGAGCCCATTTAATGGCCCACTCTCTTGACTTTACGTAGTAAGCGCCACAAAGATCTGGGGACAAGATATCAAACTTCGGGATTGTCTGTTTCAGTCCCACCTGTCTCATCAGCCTCTCCGGGAAGATGCACACCATAAATTCCAGGCCAGGAATGCGCACGGACCGAGTAGGATCCAAAGAAGACACTCCAGTGACAGATTTGAGATGCCACCACGGCACAATCCACCTAATCAAGGGACCATCATCGCTCTTCAGTTTGTTCTCCCAATAATTGCAGACTCGGGTGAAATCCACCATGTAAAGCCTAGTCCTCATTGCAATGGAATGAGCATGATAGGAAGGAACATGAACTGGGGGCTCGATCAATCGGAGCCGTTCCATAAGCCAAACCTACCAAAAGCGGGTATTAGACATCAAAAAAAAAACGAAAAAAAAAAAATTTATCTTTTACCTGCAGAATGACGGGACTTCCCAAATACGGTAGGTCACGTTTGGCTTTCCTATTATCCAAGCCCAACAGGATCTCTCCTAAGCATAAACAAGCTGGGCTCCTGCGTAGCTCCATTTGCTCAACAAGGCCCAGAAGACGGGGATCACCTCTCAAGTCTTCATCAACATGCCCTTGGAAGACATACACATGCAACAAGCAAAAACCAAATGCCCTCCGCCTAGCAACATAAGAAACGGTGGGGTCGGCCCTGTTGATGAATCGATCTATGAAATCCAACATTCGCACTCCCTTCGAGGTCACTAGACGGTCCACCTCAAGTCTAGTTAACCCAAGCAAGTCTCTAAATTTGCTCTTGTACCCTTGCAAAGTAGAAGGAATGGCAGGCAAGTGTTCAGGGTCCCACCCACCAATAGCGGCAATTTCTTCAGGAAATGGGCAAATATCGCCTCCAGGAAACGCAAAAATATGGTAATTCGAATCCCAATAGTCAAGACAAGCATCCAAGAACAGTTTGACAACCTTGATGAGTTTTAAACTCAACAACGACCCAAGGTTATAGGCACCCATATAATATTTCTCCATGTTCGAAAATTCGTTGGTCCATTCCTTCAAGCGAGTCTCCAAAGTATTCATGATGAAGAGTTATTTTGAGAATTTTATGTAATAAGACGAAGAAGAGACGAAAGAATTGTGTGAATAAAAGCTCCATCGACGTTTCTATTTATACTAATTTCTGTTTCCAAAAATCTGCCAAAACATAACCACCTGGGAACAGGCGCAGCACATGCTGCGCCTCTTCAAAGGGACGCAGCTCATGCTGCGCCTCTTCCTCAGCTCAACTTCTGTGATTTTCCGCGTTGGATCTTTCCTAATTCCATGACGAATAATTTCCTGTTCCTAAAGGTTATTGTTTTGGTTAATACGCGAAAATTACCATGTTTCAGGTTTCCTAATTCCGCGGGCACGCATTTCGAGGCGACATCGACATTTTCGTCATTTTACCACACTTGCACATTTTCATTTTAGGAAATAATTTTCATTTTCATTTTAGGAAATAATTTTCATTTTTATTAATTCATTTTAGGAAATAATTCTCATTTCGATTTACATTTATTTCATTTCTTCTAACTTATAGATTTCTGTTTTTCCTTTTTTTTTAGGGGGTAACCCTCTCTACCGTCCGGTCATTTCCGGCAAAATTTTTGCAAATTTATGCATTTTTTTTAGTCTTTCGTTTTGCGCTAATTAAAGCCATGTGTATGTTTTGCGTGATTTCTATGTAAATTTCGGCGGCATGACGGCATAAACCGTCATCTACCAAACCTGTTCAAAGCTAACCTGCAGGCACAAGCAACGCAACCCAGCAGCAAAGGCACTCAGGCCATCGTATATACAACCAAAAAGGGAAATGTACAACAAACTGGGGGCTCGAGCCCCGAACAAAGTCCAACATGTTCAAAACAAAGGTCCAAATGTACAAATGTGCAAAATACAGCCAACAAACAAACAAAAACTGCACAAAACTACTGCTGGTCGCCCTCCAGCTCTACAACCCTTGCCGCAAGAGCAGCAATCTCGGCGTCTCGAACCTCGAGCTCCCTCAACAAGCGAGCTGTCTCCTCCCGAGACTGGGTCAACTCTCGCTCCAACTCGCGGTCACCCTGTAAACAACAAAATTGGCTCATGTCAATCGTTTCAAGAAAAATCGGAAAATCAAAATTCAAAAATGAAACAGGCACAAGGTTCATACCTGACGGCCTCGACCGCCGATAAGTGCCTCGACGGCAATAGCTCGCAGCCGGTTGGCCACCCTCCATAACGCCACGAACCGAGACGGCGCGACCTGCATTTTCAAAAAGAAGTTCTCAATAATTGAACAAACTCAATCAAATGTATTCTACACAAAAAGTTATGCAAAATTAGAGGTTTACCCTCCGAATCAGATGCTGCCAGTCGTCCAGGCCAGCATCCGTCACAGCCACGTCAAAGTCACGCAGCTCGGAGATCGTTGTCCTCCCGGCCGCGTCAGTGTACTCGAGGGTCTCGGGGTACTCTGGGGCTCGATGCCCGCCGCCTCAACCTCCTGCAAAGTCAAATGTTTCTCATTAATCGATGATCTTTCATCATAGTTCTCAAAAAAAAATCAAGTAAAGAGAAAGGGCAAAAATGCTCACCACTACCGGCCAGTACGCCAGCCTCCCGTAGAGGAACGCCGAGTAGTCCTCGCCAGGAAGAAGGAGGGCGTCACCACTAGCGCCAGCCAAGTCCGCCTCTCTCTCTGCCTCAGAAGGCTCCCTGAACATCGTCCTAGGCGGATCGATGGGAACCGTCAACACGTCTCGAGAGCACTGACGAGCCAAGCGCTCGCCCAAGTACCACACAGGACCCATCGACGTCCTCAAACAGCAGCCGGCTCGAGCTCCTAGGTTGAAGGACCTCAGCCACAAAAGGAGGCACGTCAGCGTACTCCGCCCAAGGCCTGGGCACCCACTGCGACAAGATAAACAAAGGAATCAATCTTATGATTAATTTAAAAGCAATATATAGGAATAAATGAATATGAGATGCTTACGTTGTCTAGCTGAAGAGCGTTCACATCCCGCCGGTAGACACCGTGAGAAGAACGCTTGCTCTTCATCCTGCAAATCACCCAATCCCTCACCACGGGATAGGCCTTCTCCAGCGGCTCTGTCCTCTTGGGCGCGAGGCCCGGGAAGTAGGAGTACACCCACGCCTTCGAGGCAAGATAGTCAATGACGATCTTTCATAATTTGGTAAGGAAATGAATTGATTTTGATCTAAATGAAGGTTCATACCTCCAACAGTAGTCCAGGTCCGACAGCGCCAGAAGAAGTCCCCTTCTCCATCAACTCCGGACGAACCATGGCCCTCATGAATCGGATGAGGACCGCAAAACCAGCAGTGACCCAGTCTCAACGCCCTAGGGAGCTCAGGTCAGAAAGGAAGGGAAGAATCTTCGTCGACAGCCTCTCGCCCTTGTCTCCGAGGTAAATCGAAGACAGAAACCACCAGAGCCACAAACGGACCCTCTGCTCAGTTGTACAGGGAGGAGGAGCCGTCTCCCTCCCGTCAATTGTCACCAGCGCGGGATCTTTCCCGCAAAGTAGTCTCGAACGTAGGAGCTGGGTACCAAACCCGGCACTGTGACAGCCCTCGGCGACAAGTTCCAGCCGATCAACCTCCTAGCCTCGGCCGAGTCCACCCTCATGGCGCCTCCGCCACTCCACGGCCTCGATCCTACACGGCAAAAACCGTAAATCATGCCGTAGTCCTCCAGAGTGACTCCCACCTCACCAAAAGGCATGTGAAACGTGGAAGTCGTATCCCAGAATCGGTCCAAGAAAGCGCGGACCAGGCTAAGGTTAGCCCGCGGCTTCCTCTTCGCGATCCCCCTCCAGGCCTGCACCAAAGAACTGAACATTCCGCGCTCGATCATGGCGCGCTCTTCTGCCGACAGTCGCTCGTAGCACTCCATCGCTGTCGTGTAGCCCGAGAACGACCTGATGTTCCCGGCCTCCTATCATGATTTGAAACAAAAGCTATCTTTAGTTTTGAATGAAAATGGGGAAAGATATGAACAAATGAATGAAAGAAGATGGGTGATGAGTAGTGAATTCCTATTTACCAAACTCTTCACCGTCCTGTAGGACAGGTGACCCTCTGCCGCCCACGGCAAAGTGCCTACTCTCCCGGTCTCGGCCACGCAGAGCTCCTCTCAGCTGACGACCTCCTCGTCCAACGTTGGCCCGTCTCGGGGCCTCCTCCTCCTCGACAGCCTCCTCCTCATGGACCTCGTCCCCAGCAGCCATCACCGCGGCGGTGAAGGCCTGCTCTAAAGCCTCCTCGACAGCAGCAACGTCTATCTCCATGGGAGTCCTCCCTGAAGTAGAAGCCCCATCACCTGCAACATTAAAGCAAATTTAGGCCGAGTCACGTAACGACAAGCCTTGGTTAAGGGATTTTCAAGCCTTTGGAAGCACTGAAACCGCTCTTTCCGCGCCATCTTTGGCCACATTCTCACCAAACCGATCACTCATGTGGTAATTTGGGTCGAGTCAAGCCTAATTTGAAGCCTAGTTTTGGGTTCGAGTCGAAATTTCGGCAGCATTTCGTTATAACGGCGATTATGCCCTAGAAAAGTGTCCTGAAAAAGCTGTCGCAAACAAAAATTCCGATATGGTAAGAAGTTTACCATCATCCAAGGATCCCAAATATCAAGTTTCATCGCAAATGGGCAATCCTAAGGCTATTTTCGAAGCAATTTACGGTTTAGCTGTGAAACCGTCTCAAATTTCACTCAAAGGCTCAAAACTCAACGAAAATTCGAGACAAATAAATGGTTATGTTCCTTATATTACTAATTATCCATTTCTAATGTCAATTTGACAAGGTAAATGCATTTGGGGGAAAAGTCCCAAATTTTCGATTAATTGGGTCATAAACCCTAATTTTTTCGATCCAAAATTGGACAAATACCGAAGATTAATGCAAGAATGAGACACATACCCCGATTAGTCATGATCAATGCAAGCTTTTGGATCAAACCTTGGCGGAAATGGTGAAGATTTGAGAGAGAAATGTGTAATTTATGTTTCGAAATAATGATTTCAACTCCTCTGATTATCGCGTTTTTACGCAGAAAATACACTTTGAGGAATAGACGCAGCAGGCGCTGCGCCTCTTCCAAGAGACGCAGCTCTTGCTGCGCCTCTTCCTTGTGTCCCCTCCATACGAATTTTCAAAAATTCATTATTTGTGGGCCCATCTTTGGTGCGCCTCTTCCCCGATGCTATTTTATCCTTTTGGTCCGTTTGACGATTTTCTTTCGTTCCGGCCCGCATTTTCCAAGCCAACAGCAGACTGTTGCATATTATTTATTTCTTCCAAGACCTTTGCTTGTCGCAACGAGCATTTATTCCTTCACAGGTGTTTCGACACGCCTTCGTTATAACGAGAGTAAGCGGATACACTTTCCCTCTCAAGACATGGAGATCAGCATTGTTTCCTCTCAGCAGTTCTCGCCTGTGTCCTGCCACTCGCAATTATTTCTCGAAGACTACCCAAGCAGTTTTCTCTCAGCAGTTCCCGCCTGTGTTCTGCCACTCGCAATTATTTCTCGAAGACTACCCAAGCAATCTTCTCTCAGCAGTTCCCGCATGTGTCCTGCTGTTCGCAATTATTTCTCGAAGCCTACCCAAGCAGTCTTCTCTCGGCAGTTCCCGCCTGTGTCCTGCTACTCACCTTATTTAGCTCCCACGCTTGACCTTAGCTCAATAGCTCCCATGCACCTCCTGAAGCATCTCGAGAAGAAGTCTCAGGTATGGTTTCTTCTTATGGCTGGCGAGCCTCCTTACGTAGTCTAATGGACTTTAAACGACCCTCCCCGATAGTCGACAGACTCTAAAATGTTCCCGACGACAGTTCCTTGGCTCAGACCCCTTGAGCCACCTCGTGTCGCCATAGTCATCAGGTTGTAATCTTCGATTGACCTGATGGCTATACTTTGACTTTCGCCTTGTCCAAGCCTCAGTCAAAGTGGGGGCTCTGTAGATACCTCATTTCTACACCTCTCGCAAACCACCCGGTGATGATTGGGCCGCATGTTTGCTACGAGGAACGATTTGTGACAGTTCGTAAGTTTATCGTCAAGTGATTGCTCAAATATTAATGTCCACCTCTTAGTTGTCATCTACGTGCCGATACGGTCATTTTGACAGTAATTAGAGTATATTTGGAGTCCGGGCCTAAAACCGTCTTCATTTTCTGATAACCGTTAAATCCCGAGTCAGAATGTTCTGGAATGTTCCGGATATTTCTATTCCATATTTTACAAATATTTCATAATCTTTATCCTTTGGTAAACAATTTCCCGTGATATTCACATAAAATATTAAGGAAAACCAAATTATTCCGTCCTACCATAACTTGAACACGGAAATCTTTCTTCCGCAGGAGGAAACCACTTGGGAACAGACGCAGCAGGTGCTGCGCCTCTTCCAAGAGACGCAGTAGTTGCTGCGCCTCTTCCCAGGTCCTTTTCTGCGTAATTTTCGTATCTTTTTCATATCTTTCCGAGATTCACTTCCAAAGACTCTCCGAAACCGTAATTCCTTCACGTGATTCGTATAAATAGGAGCCTTCGCTCCTCATACTTCTCACGCGAGTGTCCGCCCTTCTCTTCTCCCTTTGCATTCTAGACCTTTCTGCTTACTTTTTGGCGTCTACGTGCTTGAACATTCGACCACGTAAGCTCGGATCCTTCTGAGTACCAGCCTCGTTTGCATGACCGACCAATTTGACCAACTCCACAATCAATCAACTTAATTAATCTAATCTTTTTCCTCTTACGAGGGCACTTTCTTTACATTCGCGTCGAGCATCACTAATCGATATCTTAGTCCTTCTCGTTTCGTCAAACATGTAAGTCTGAGGGTGTATAATCTCTCTTTTATTATTGTATTTACTTTCTATATCATCATAATGTAAGGTTTATGTAGAAAATACCAATTAAAACCGATTTATAAAACCTTGTTTAAAACCCTTTTTACGGATTTTCAGAAGACAAACCGTCGAGAAAGGATGCAGCAACTGCTGCGCCTCTTCGAAGGAGCGCAGTACCTGCTGCGCCTCTTCGTGAGGCTGCCGCAGTTCCTGCTTCCTTTCTTCTTCCTTCGTCCTCTGTAATTCGTTCGTTTTATTTGTTTCGTTTGCTTTTTGCTAACTCTTTGACGTACAATATCATAGTAATTCACATGTATATTATTCATCATCTTTAACACGCTTAATTCATCGTTAATTCCGATATAAATCCCTTATAATTCATATTTGCGGGTTTTTGTCATTAAATTCAATCCGGGTTGTAGGAATTCAATTCTTTCATATTGAGTTTCTGGAATTCGATCTTTGATATATTTTCATCTGTCAATTATCATATTCATTGTTAATTCGTCGTTAACTCATTGTATTTAGCCTAATTAATTTGTTTAGTTTGTAATTAATATCTCTAATCCATCATTCATCCATGTAATAATTCGTTTGCATCCGTCTCATCCATGTTTTATTGCTCTTATGACCCTTAATCACATGTAAATAACCTACTAATCACTTTCATCCGAGTAAATAATTTAATCAATCATTAAATTTACCAACGAGTATTAACAACACGCAATTCCGGCTTCACAGCCAGAATTCAGGTCAGGAACAGACGCAGCAACTGCTGCGCCTATTCCAAGAGACGCAGCACTGCTGCGCCTGTTCCGAGTTGAATTCTGTCCCTGAACTCCGTTTTTTGCCTTGACTTGGTTATTTAGTTTACGTATAATTAACTATTAATCGTATTATCGCCTGTTGGCTTGTTCGTTAATTCTTTTGATTCATTCTTTTATTCCTTTTCTCAAATTGTCCGTTTTAAAGGTATTTTCGACATAAATCGCCTAATCCAATGTAATTATTGTAATTTTCATTATTTCAATTTTCTTTATTGTATTTATCATTATTTCTTGTATCATTTGTATGTTTTCACATGTAAATCAACCTTAAATCCTACTTCGACCCAATTGTATGCTAATTACGTGTTTACCGACTTAGCCTAAATTTTCACATGTTAGGATTAAAACTTGGATGTTGCATTGCATGCATATAGCCGACGATATATCGAGTATAAATGATGTCCCTAATCATTAGTAGAGGCCGCTATCGAGGCGGGCGGGATTAGGTGTTCGATCAAAAGAGCTTCCTAATACGTACCCTCACCCCTTACTCCAGATCTCTGTGAACATCCGTGTTCATTGGCATCCACGAGAGTCATTCTAGACATAGAATGCTAAGGGTAACGATTGCTTAGTGTTCATGTCTTTACTTTGTGTCTTGACATGACACGAGGTATTCGAACGGTTCCAATTTCCCATAAAAATTGGTGGCGACTCCAACAAAAATACAAACGCTTGTTCTCTTCCTCCCAAGCGCCCCCGTGGGCCCCCCGCTGTCCACACTAATCGTCCTCCAACACAAGATGATGCTAGCTCAACCAGGGGGAATAAGGATGGTGACGAACAGCCAAATCAAATTACAAACAACCCACAATCACCTCGTTCAAACAATCCTCGTGCAACAGTCCCCTCGACTGTTACACAAGAACAAACCGATTCCTCAAACCAACTTTTTCCAAAAATGGAAACACCAAAGCTCACCCTCTCTCAAATCTAACCAGTAATCTAAATTTTGGAATAAAAACCAGATCCTCGCTCCAAAACTTTTGTGCCTTCAATGCATTCCTCTCTCAAATTGAACTTGTCAATGTCACAGTAGCACTCACTATTGCATACTGGGTGACAACCATGAAAGAGGAATTAAATCAATTCAAAAGGAATGAGGTATGACATCTTACCCCTAGGCCAATGTACTGTAATTGGTACCACATTGGTTTTTCGCAATAAGCTTGATGATTTTAGCGAAATCGTAAGGAACAAAGCTAAACTAGTGGTGGAAAGTTTTAACCAATAAGAGGGATTCGATTATGATAAAATCTTTGCACCGGCAGCTAGGCTTGAGGCCATATGTATGCTTATAGCTTTTGCATCTCATGTCGACAAAAACTTTTTCAAATGAATGTAAAAACTGCTTTCCTAAATGGATATCTTGAAGAAGAAGTTTTTGTCGAACAACCACCGGGCTTTATAAACAATGAGTTCCATAACCACGTTTTAGAACTTGATAAAACATTTTATGATTTAAAACAGGCTCCTAGGACCTGATATGATAGGCTTTCAAAGTTTATGTTGGAAAATGTCGTTTACGTGGTTTGGTTGATAAGACATTGTTTATCAAGTCACAGTGCGAGGAACTGTTGCTTGTGCAAGTATATGTCAATGACATTATTTTGGTGCAACAAATGGCGTCCTTTTTAGATACTTTTTTGGATTTAATAACTTCTGATTTTGATGACCATGATGAGAGAACTTGGATTTTTCCTTGGTCTTCAAATCAAACAAAGTGAGAAAGGTACAATGATTCATCAACAAAATTATTTGAAGGAAATGCTAAGTAAGTTTGGGTTGACTAATGTTAAACCTCTTGCTATACCAATGATTTCTAACATCAATCCTAACAAAGAAGAAAATGGTAAGAGTGTTAGTGAAATCATGTATCAAGGTATGATTGGTTCATTACTTTATTTAACCGCTAGTCGACCCGACATACAATATAGTGTATGCTTGTGTGCCCGCTTCCAATCAAGTCCTATGGAATCACATTTCAAAGTCGTCAAAAGGATTTTTGGGTACTTGATTGGAACACAAACCTATATATTTGATATCCATCTCATTACGATCTTGATCTTGTAGGTTTTTGCGGGTAGCACGGTGAAGACGAAGAACACATTGAGTATTGGCACTTTCTTGGGTCCTTGCCTTATTTCATGGGCCTTAAAGAGGCAAGAAGTTGTTGCACTATACACGGCTGAAAATGAATACAACAGTGCAGTACTCTGTGGCGTACAGATTCTTTGGGTATGACAATAATTGCATAACTATGGTATTATCTTCGACACAACTTCTATCTTTTGTGATAACACTAGTGCAATTAACACCTCAAAGAATCCAATACAACATTCTAAAACTTAACATATCGACATAAGATATGATGTTTACGTGATCAAGTTGTAAAAAGGAATAATTGTCTTAGTTTTTGTAGAACGGAAAATCAATTAGCGGACATTTTTACAAAACCGTTTGAAAGAGAACAATTCGTAAAACTTCGGTTGGAAATTGGTTTATTGGGTGATATGTGATTCATATTATTTTATTTTCCTTAATGATTGACTAAAGATGAGGACATACATGTGATTACCCTAATTGTTAATTAGTTTACTTCATGCAAAAATATGGTTCTAAAAATATGAATAATTATGCTTGCATTTGAATTGTTGTTGTATTAAGCCACTCAACCCACATTCAAAAGTCAAACCTTTCCACCTCCCGCATGTCCCTAAAACCGTCCGAATCAACACTTCAAAAATGCCTCCAAAACCCTCATATGACCGAGACCTCAAAATCTTCAAGATTCTTATGACCCAAAGAAAAGAGAAAATTCAAAGAAACAAATGACTTCTCCCATTAAATCCGCTCCCATAAATGAAATGTTGGGAAGCTCATATGTCGAATTACCCATTTCCTCTAAGAAACCCAAGGGTATTTCTCCTCCCAAAGCTGATACCACAGCATGTGCCACTGTAACACGAAAGAAAATCACAACTCTAATGGAGGAAAATGACCAGAATACTTGGGATGAAAATGAAGATGTTGGTAATTTGAATGACGATGGTATGTTTAATAATAGTCTTGACCCATTGCCCTCACCACATGCTACAAATGAGAAAATCATTGAAATCCTTAATGACGACTTGGAAGAAAACTAACATGATAAGCTCATTGTCACCAAGCATTTTCCAACCAAAAGAAAAAAGGGGTTCAAGTTCAAAGATTCCAAAAAAAAAATGGAAGAAGAAGATTTATGCCACTGTCAAGGTGAATGTTACATCCGGTACCCAATCCGTAATCATTAATCACCAACTCTTTTCCTAATTCTTGAAACTTGGGTAAGATTCTTGTAGCCATTACTCAATTGGTTAGTGAGAAAATTCGAACTTGAAATGAAAAATTTTTGGAACTTATGCAAACTTTGAGGGGGAAAGCTTCAAGAAAATTGATGATGCCTTGATTAACCCCATTTTTAGCCTGTTATCCATTACCATAATCCATTTTGGCTTAATGTTTTTCAAATTCTTTTGCAAACCGTACTTATTTTATTTGTTGAACCTTGCCTTGTTTGTTGTTAAATTATGTCAAACTGTGTTCGTCACTATGTTTTGTCCTCCCTTGATGATGTCAAGAGGGGTATGTAGTTTAATTATGTCTTATGTGTGACCCCTTAACTCTTAGGCTCGCGTTCACCGTAATATGTCTTGCGACCTTGATTAGATGTTCTACTTAGACTAAGTATATTGACTCTTTCATGCCTTGATCATGTTTTGTATGTTTTATGTTGAATGCTTAAAGACCGGCTAACCATAGGTTAAGGAAGAACTTCACACATTATTAAAACTTGCCATCATCAAAGGGGGAATTTGTTAGAACACACTTGGTTAATGATGTCAAGTTTCATTGTTATTTAATTATTTGCTTCTTAGTTATAATGTTTAACATTTGAAGCACTCAATGAATTTTCAAAGATGGTTAAAGAATGATCAAGATAAAGATATGACAAGAAATCCCTTAGCCTTAGTCAAATGTTGTAAACAATTACAAATGCTTAGTGATTGAAACAATCAAATGGACTCTCAAGACGACTTAACATGATCAAGATGAAGTCAACAAGAAGTCAAGACAATGATATGATCCTAGCATTAGTAGAAAAATATAAGAGTAAGTGTAACATTCTCATTAACGTCAAGTGGCTGCAAAACCATGCAACAGTGCACTGCACTGTGGTTTCTGATACTACCGTATGGAGGGACTTTTATTCGAAATGTTTAAGTGTCAAAATCTTTACAAATTTCATATTCTCAAAGATTTTACATTTGAATTATCCCAGTTTGAAACAAATCTGAAAAAATCAATTTACAAAACTTACATGTGACTCCTCTAGAGTTGTGCATCTACTTTTACATAAATGAAAAGTTGATTTAGTCAAGTACTAAAGCACTCTTCCATTTGTGGTAAGTTCTCACTTGTCAAATGTGTTGAAGTTTTAAATCTGAAATTTTAAGTCATAAATTCACATTGATTAATCCTCTAGATTTGTGCATTTACCTTTTACTAAAATGGTAAGTTGAACTTGTCAAAGTTTTAAAGCTAGAAATGCTTTTGCCATTTGGGTAAAATGTCACATGTTGAGTGTTTTGGGAAGAGTTTTCTGATTTTGATCAATGACTTGTGCCCCAAACCTATAGCCTAACACTTACCATCACTCAAAAGCTATCTATTTAATATTGGATTTAATTAACCTAAGTTGTACTACTTAGATAATCAAATCCACAATAAATAGGGTGCATTTGCATCATTTATTACCTAAGACTTTTATGAGCATTAATTGTTAAAACACTTTGCAAAACATCAGCTCTTGTTCTTCAACTTATTTGCAAAATTGTTTTCTATTTTAAAAGTCTTCAAACGTTTTTTTCAAAAGGGCTGTAAATCTCCATGTATCAGTTCGCTGCACTGTGGCATATGAGCTTGTTCCATGATTCTCGTGTTTAGGTCTTAATTGTGATCTCCGTGTTCATTAAGTGAACGATTGAGATTCAAAGACTCTGTAAACCTGTGAGATAGAACTTAAGTTTTGAAGCGGAGTAGCTTTGAGCGAGTGAAAGTCTTGAAGCGGAGTAGCTTTAAGCAAATGCAACCGGAGTAGGTTGGCGAGTTATTTTCATTGTAAGGGGTTTAGTTGTTTGAGTAAATTTCTAAACAAGAAATAAAATAACGGTTGGACGTAGGCCTCGGAGTAGAGGTTGAACCAATTTTTTAAACATCGTCTTGTTTGTTCATTTACTTTTACGTTTGTTCTCCTTATTTATATATTGTTTATCTTGCAATCTATCTGTGTCACAGTGTTCAATATTGTGTCTCAGACCTGCTGATTGATTCAATCTTGTGAACTTAAAATGATTAAGTATCTCAAGTTTTCAACTTAAAAGGGATTCACTTAAGATTTTCATTGCTAAGAGTATTCAATTTAAAAAGTATTCACTTAATATCTTCATTGTTAAGTTGAAGAAAAATACTCTTTCATTCATACTTTTCTCTGTCTCAGGCAACGATCGACTTTTACTTGTGACATATACTGAGCTTAATTCGTGTGTATATACTTCTAACTTAAATAGTTCTAAGTATAAACACCTCTATCATTTAAAGTATTGTCCATATCAGTTTAGTCTATTGTCCTAGATTTCAAAGAAGCTTAATTCAAGCTTAAAAATTTTAATTGGACACCTAATTCACCCCCTCCCCCTCCTAGGTGTTCTCGTCCTTGACTCTTTATAAGGGATCACGGAAGACACATAAACAAACAAGACAACCACACAAGGTCAGTAACTGAGGCAAGACTCAACATAAACCAACAACAATTGTCAACACAGTACAGCACAACCAGTCACACACAATCACACCCACTCCAATCAATCTCCGTCACCGACTGTCCACTGGACCACCACGCCAGGGGGGACCGCAGCCGTTCCCACCTAAGCCCCGCTCATCATACCGAGCGATAACCATGTCCCATTAATGTGCACATCCCCTCCCGTGGCGGGTTCTACGGAGGGCGAAACTAGGGCGTGAAGCCACTCATACAAGTGACTTCACTCAGCCAAGGACGCACCTCGAGAACTAGAGACAAACAATCACAGACAGCTGCAACACAACAACAACCAACAAACTGTATACACCAAACCGATTACCGCATATACTCTGCCACACAAACACAATAACAATCCTAAAACCACTACACAACAACCGACACACTAGACCATCCACAGAAACTGAGTAGGCGAACCTACCTTTACGCGACTGCAACGATTCCATGCCAACACACGCAATACCCAGCAATCAAGCAACACCTATATACACAACACAAACATCTATCACTACCAAGCTAACCCTAACTACAAAGACAATGATACGGATGATGATGACGACATACCTACATGAGGGAACCTGACAAAGAACCGCTACCCGACTCAAGCTATGCACTCCTAAGGCACAAGGACCTTCAAAGACTCCCATGGAAGGTATATGGTGAAGGTAAGGGAAGGAGGCGACCTAAAGATCTGAAGAAATGAGGCGGAAATGATTTACGGTTTTAACAAAACACGATTATAAACTCTCGCTGAAAAGACGCTACTCGATCGAGTGGCCCCTACTCGATCGAGTATCCAAGCTACTCGATCGAGTAGCCTCTACTCTATCGAGTACCACTCCTAACTCAAAACACAGGATAACTTTGGTACGCACTTCTAAGGACTATTACTGCTTCCAAGGTCGGTCAACTGGTCTCTAAAAAGGGCGGGTATTACAGCGCTCCTTTTTTATCATTGCGTTTACCTCGGTACTAATAGACGTGTTCACAAGACTTCTCATAGTCTTTATGATCAACACACCTACGTAGGTGGCTCCAGTGCTTCTCAATGGCACTTCTTGCATGAGCCATTAAGGACATAAGTCCAACCTTATGTATGATTCATCAAGTGTGTCTCAAAAGCACCACCGTTTAAGGCTATGAATCATATGACGTCATAGGAATAGAAACTTTAAGGCCTAGTCACTCTTGACTTAAGTACTTAAGGACTTAAGCCCCATTCCCCTCGATGTTTCAATGACTAGTCTCCTAGTCAATCCCTTAGTAAAGGGATCAGCCAGATTGCTTTCGGACTTCACATAGTCCAAAGCAATTACTCCATTATCAAGGAGTTGTCTAACTGCAGCGTGCCTGATTCGAATGTGTCGTTTCTTTGCATTATAGACACTATTCTTAGCGGCACCAATAGCTGCTTGTGAATCACAATGTAAGGAGACCGATGTTTTCCGAACTCCCCACACTGGTACATCTGCCAACAGATTTTTCAACCAATCAGCCTCTTGTCCTGCCAACTCAAGAGCTATGAACTCCGACTACATGGTAGAGCGTGCAATATATGTCTGTTTAGTAGACTTCCACGATATAGCACCTCCACCCATGATGAAGACATAACCACTAGTAGGACAGATCTCGTCGTTACCTGAAACCCAATTTGCATCACAATATCCTTCTAAGACAGCAGGAAAATTACTATAATGTAAACATAAATCAGATGTTCCTTTTAGGTACTTTAGTAAACGACAAACAGCATTCCAATGTTCACTACTAGGGTTATGTGTATAACGACTCAGTCTACTAACTGCATAGGCAATATCTGCTCGAGTACAGTTCATAAGAAACATCACACTACCTAGGATTTTAGCATACTCTTCTTGGGATACACTCTTACCCAAGTTTTTATATAAATGTATACTAGCATCGTAGGGTGTCCTAGCAGGCACTTCATCAAAGCAGTTAAACTTTTTCAACACTTTTTCGACATAATGAGATTGACTTAAAGAAATACCTTTAGAGTTTCGAATAACGTTAACTCCTTGGATTACATCGGCTTCTCCTAAGTCCTTCATCTCAAATTGTGATGACAAAAATTCTTTGGTTTTAATTATTACCTCCAAATTATTACCAAGTATTAACATGTCATCAACATAAAGGCATATAAGCACACAATCAGATTCTATTACTTTTGAATAAACACATGAATCAGAATTGTTTACCATATAACCATTACTTACCAAAGTGTTGTTAAATTTCTCATACCACTGTTTAGGTGCTTGTTTTAGACCATATAGTGATCTCTTCAATTTACACACCTTATTCTCTTGACCCTCTACCACAAACCCTTCAGGTTGCGACATATAAATCTCTTCCCTTAGCTCACCATGTTGGGGTTGGTGTCCTTAACAGTTAGTGCAAGGACTTATAAATCTCTAAAAGGATCAAAGGGCATACTTTTGGTATTATTATCAGTTGATCCACGTTTATCAATAACGGTTGGCTTGCTAGATAAGTTTGACGTTATTGTCATACAGATGGCGGTGATCAACTGGTCCCTAAAAGTCACACCTATAGGATACGTTTGAGAGATGTGACAAGATGAAAATACAAATCATGTAGATGCCAATTTTGACTAACCAGTTAGTCCGAGTTATTTGACTAGTAATTAGTCAAAATATGATGTTGAGATATTTTATTTAATACGGATTAAATAATAATGGCTAAGGCGAATTAAGCAGTTAATTCGTAAATTGAATATAACCGTTTTATATTTAATTAAATGTATATTGAATATAATTATACAATATCGTCTTTGTCGGACATGTATTAATACTTCAACTAACCTGTATTATTAGTTGATATTTTAATAGCCGATAACCGATGACGATTTATAATAAAAACCGCGTCATATGCATTTTAGCGAGTGGAGTCGGATCAGTCGGATCACGAGTTAAATGAGGAGAAAGTGGAAAGCCCACTCCCTCCTCTAGTGACCCGCGGACCGAGGCCATCAAAAGGAGAGGTTTCCTCTCCTTTGAGACCGAATTCATTTTTGATAAAAAAATTAGGGTTTTGGAGATCGTTTTCTCTCTGAAACCTAGATCTCACATCGCAAAACCTCACAAGAGCTTTCTCAATATTGCAAGACAATTAGAAAGCATTTCTAGCACAAGGGCATAGTCTCAGACGGTCTTGGGTGCAACAATTAGGAGGGAATCTCTGTTGATTTCTGTTCTTTACGCCGTGCATCAAAGGACCCGAGGTTGATTCTTTATCTTTATCGTTTCTTTGTTGTATTTCGTTTATGACCATATTTCACATGCAAATTTTACGTTATAATCCTAAATTTAGAGGGTCTTATACGGATATTACCCCACAAGTGGTATCAGAGCTAGGCCTCGTAAATTTTCTTTGTGATTTTTCATAAAACGATTTTGAAACAATTGTATTTGTCTCGAAAACCGTGCCTAGTATACACGGCAGAAATTTTTTTTACCGTGACATGTTTACACGGTTGATTCATCTTGTTTTCGATTTGTTTTTATGCATATTGTTGTTTTATACGGAGATTATAACAATATGTCACGTTTTGTCAGTTTATAAAATTGTTTTGATGTGGTTTTGATCAATTTTGCGATTGTTTTGTTTCGTCAAAACTGTTTTCACGAGGGTTTTTGCATTTCCAGAAATTTTTGTACTCGATCGAGCATGTTTTTAATCGATCGAGTGTTTTTCTGTCTTGTTTTTACTCAATCGAGTCCTTGTTGTACTCGATCGACCACTTTCAAAACCCCACTGCTCGATCGAGGAGTCCTCGTACTCGATCGAGCAGATTTACTGATAAAAGCTCTCGATCGACCTCCAGTACTGTCGATCGAGTACTTTCTGTTTGGCAACCTCTCGATCGACTAGAAGTTCAGTCGATCGAGCCCTATAGTTCCTCGATCGAGCACTATTGTCCCTGGATCGAGGGATTCTTGTTCTGGCAAGCTTTGAAAATTTATTCTTTTGTTTTAAATTTTCTTTTGGCCTTAATATGTACTTTATACGGATATTGTACACTCGCTATGATTGTGAAACGGTTCACACCCGTACCATTAAGTTATTTTAAAGCATATTTAAAGTAACGGATTGTATTCGATTAAAATTAAATTGATAGAAGCGGTTTTATCACATGAATTTTAATCGTTAAAAGGTGGTTTGGATAAATTTAACATAACTACGGAATTATGTCATGAATGAATTTGTTTTTAGTTGATGCATTTTCATTTATCGTTCATTTTGAATGCTTTTGAATGCTTTTAATTACGTATTTATTTATTTTTGCAAACGGTTGTAACTTAGTGTGGCCTTAGTAGAACGTGTTACCGTAATGATGGAACACGGTCTTGGTTGTATTTTGAGATCTCGTATCTCCATTTTATTTCTTTTTAATTACAGTTTTTATTTAGAATGTAAATAGGTTTATATTTGTAAATTTTAAATTGTAATTTATGAGAAGACCGAAGATGGAGACCGGATGCTCACTCACGCTACATGGATCAAGATGGAACATCAAAACAAGCTTCTCGGGTCCAACGGTGGATTCCAAAGTTGTTTTATGTTCTTTTTATTAGGATAGGCCACACTAGGAATTTTTATTTACGTATTGCATTCTTTTATTTATTTTTCGCAACGATTATTTGCATCATATTCCGCCTTAAAACCAAACCACCTATTTATTGCATGAAAACTGACACATATAGAGGTCACGAGTTAGTTTTCTTTGACATTCTCATGTCACACGATTTTTAAGCCATCACCCAAATTAATTCATTCACGCAGACGCTAGTTATTCGTTCACTTAATATGAATTATAATTTAGTTGATGGGATCTTCCTCGTATAAACAAAAATTGAGAACGGTCTTTATAGGTCAAACTCCAATGAGTCCCTTCTTCGTCGGTAGGCATAATATGACCCCTTCTACGTCGGGTAAGTTGGAACTGATTGACCTATTTTATCTCAACACTATGGTCACTCGTACGATCCTGTGATCATGGTGGACTATAGATAGGATTTACGGAAATCTATCGACCAAGAGTTCTTACGGAAGAATTAGCTAAACAGTTGGCTTATCAATTTACAGAAATTGAGTCTTGGGATCACTTGTATCATTCTTGAGGGAGATCAATCATGCAAGTGCGAGAGTCTACATGTTAAAATGTATTTTAAAATAGACTTAAATCACCTCGATGAGTTGCTTATTTCGTTTTGTTTTTCTTTCTTTTTCAGTGTAGATCACGAACTTTTAAACTGCTAATAACAAATGGCTGGTTCTACTGATAACCCAATGCCAAGTGCCATATTGGACCGTGAGTCCGGCTTCGATCTTCATGAATCGGATGAATCGCTACTCGATCAAGAATGATGGATCAAACTTCGCGACCGGGAGGCGGCATTACGGAATGCTTTGCCGCTGGCGACGGGAAGCTCAAATATCTATTAGAGCCCATCCCGGCAAACCCAGGTCCCACGGCTAGAGCCTCTTGAAATCACCAAGTTTAATGATTTCTGTATGGAAGCGGGTGCGATTAAAAACGTACTCATTTTTGCAATGGAACCCAATTTGCAGAAACGCTTCATAGCCCATGGTGCAAACAAGATTTTCACCACGCTCACCAAGGAATTCTCGAAAGCACCGAGAATCGTGACCTATGAGCATACCACTCGCTTCTTTGATGCGAGACTCCAGAAGGGCCAACCGGTTAGCCCACACATTCTCACGGACGATTTAAGTAGATATGGCTATGTCTACTTAATGAAGCACAAAAGTGAATCCTTTGAGAAATTCAAGGAATACCAAAATAGGGTACAGAACCTATTGGGTAGAAAGATTAAAACACTGCGTTCAGATCGTGGTGGCGAGTATCTTTCTCACGAGTTTGATCAACACCTTAAAGACTGTGGGATTGCCCTACGCTTAACTCCACCTGAACACCTCAATTGAATGGTGTGTCCGAACGGAGAAATCGAACACTACTTGATATGGTTCGATCCATGATGAGTCACACCGTGTTGCCTGACTCATTGTGGGGTTATGCTCTTCTGTCAGCTGCTCTAATACTTAACCGAAGTCCGTCTAAAGCTGTTGACAAGACTCCATATGAACTATGGAAGGGAACGGTCCCTAACTTGTCCTTTATACGGGTTTGGGGCTGCGAGGCTTATGTCAAGTGGAGACACGAGGATAAGCTCGGCCCGCGATCGGTCAAGACATACTTTATAGGTTATCCTAAAGGAACGCTTGGTCATTACTTTTATTCGCCAACCGAACAACGTGTTTTTGTTGCGGCTAGTGCGACATTCTTAGAGAAGGAATTTCTCGAGAATGCAAAGAGTGATAGAACCTTCGAACTGTCGGAGATTCCATAACCAAGTACCGAGCAACTATTGGAGGAACCTATTCCTTCAATCCCTACTGCGTTAACATTCCCGAGGAACCTAGGAGGTCGGGAAGAGTCTCTATTCCTCCAGACAGATACATTGGTATGGTCGAGGAACATGACATAGATGACGTTCTACTCTTAACGAGTAGTGAACCCGCAACCTATAAAGGTGCCATGACCAGTTCCGACTCAAAGCTATGGCTTGAGGCCATGCGATCCGAGATGGACTCCATGTATGAGAACAACGTGTGGGATCTTGTTGACTTACCTGCTAAGGTTCGTCCCCTTCAATGAAAATGGCTTTACAAGATAAAGCATTCTGTGGAAGGTCAACAAGATATCTATAAAGCACGACTAGTTGCTAAAGGTTTCACCCAAGTGCCAGGTTTGCACTACGATGAAATTTTCGCACCCGTAGTCATGTTGCGTTCCATTCGGATTATCTTAGCGATTGCCGCTTTTCATGACTATGAAATTTGGCAAATGGATGTGAAAACCGCCTTCTTAAACGGCTTTTTGGAGGAAGAGTTGTACATGGTACAACCCGAAGGTTTCATCGATCCAGAACATCCTAAGAAAGTGTGCAAGCTTAAGCGTTCCATTTATGGACTTAATCAAGCATCAAGGAGTTGGAATCATCGCTTCGACCAAGTGATAAAAGAAAATGGATTCACTCGATCGGTCGAGGAACCATGTTTATATATCAAGTCGAGTGGGAGCAAGATTGTCTTCCTAATATTGTATGTTGACGACATACTCCTGATTGGGAATGACATACCTCTCTTAACTTCGGTGAAAGTATGGTTGAAAAACCATTTCCAGATGAAAGATCTGGGAGAGACACAAAGAATTCTAGGCATCCGTATCTATCGAGATAGATCACGACGGATGTTATCTCTCAGTCACGAGTCTTACATAGACAAAGTCCTAGAGAGATTCAGCATGACTAATTCCAAGAAGGGGTTTCTTCCTATGGCTCCGGGGTGCATTTGAGCAAGTCTCGGCACCGAGACACCGAAGAAGAGAAAGAGCGCATGGCACGGATTCCTTATGCTTCGGCAATAGGATCAATCATGTATGCCATGATATGCACACGTCCGACGTGGCATATGCATTGAGTATGACAAGTCGATTCCAACAAAGATCCAGGTGAATCACATTGGTTGGCTGTCAAGAACATTCTTAAGTACCTACGGAGGACTAAATATTGGGCATTGACTTATGGAGGCCCTCAAAAGCTATCTTGCGCAACCGATTCTGAGATGCTAGCTTCCAAACGGATCGAGATGACTCGAAATCTCGATCCGATTCGTTTTTACTCTTAATGGCGCTGCAGATCACCGGAAGAGTTCGAAACAAACTGTTACAAAGATTCTACGACGAGTCCGAGTACTATGCCGCGTCTGAAGCTACAAAGGAAGCGATATGGATGCGTCAATTCTTACATGGGCTATCGGTAGTACCTAGTTCGAATGACCCGATCACCATCTATTGCGACAATAGTGGTGCCATCTTCCAAGCTAAGGAGCCAAAGTCTAGCAACAAGTCTAGACATGTACAACGGAAAGCTCATCTAATCCGAGATTACGTGGAGCAAAAGGAAGTAGTGATAGAAAAGATTGCTACAGATGATAACATAGCAGATCCTCTCACTAAAGCATTACGACAAGATAAGCATGAAGGGCACGTTAATTCCATGGGAATTAAACGTGTTCCTAAGTTGTAGTACTCTTTTATGGATTAGATTCATTCGCTTTTGTACTCTATACAACATCATCGTTTTGATATTTATATATTTTGTTTTTCATGTGGAATTGTACGACAAATTTTGAACACCACAAAGTGAACTGAACAAACATTATATTTTTGGTCCTTAATTGGCCACATGAGCTGATAACTCTGGCAATTATTTTGTGACGTTGGTTGATGGTGGGTTCAACGAGCCATAAGTCAACCGGTTGACTGACCAATCACAGAGGCGATTTATACGGATATTTCGTAGGACACAATTGTGACATCGACGTGGAGTCCTAAATGTTTTATAACATTCGGTGCCCGGTCGTGGATAGGACTTCCATGGTGATCCTAAGAGTCGATTCTTTTGACTATCGACTGTCTCTTGAGACTACGGCAGATTTTGGGTGACTTTGGTTTCTTTCTCACGGTCATCCGTAACAGGGGGCCAAGTAGATTTTTTCTGGGTCATTTCATGCTGTGCTTAGATCGGAAGGAGTCGAGTTGAAGGCAATATTCAGCCTTTATCGTGTACTCGATATTTCTCGGGGCCACTCGAGGAGTCAGAATCGAAATGCATGGCCATGCTCGGATACGGATTCGTTTTATCAGTTAAGTTACTCTCTAGTCGGGGAAACCACTCTAGATACGGATCGATTGTAAAATACGACCTTTGCGATCCGGATCTCGCAAATTGTTTTACATTGAGTGGGAGAAATTTTAAATGAATATGAGAATCGGTTATCGCACATACACTTGTACGGACAAGTGGGAGTTTGTTGAGCCGTGTCCTCCGATTAGTGCGGATAACGTCATTGCACATACACTTGTACGGACAAGTGGGAGCTTGTTGGGGTTGGTGTCCTTAACATTTAGTGCAAGGACTTATAAACCTCTAAAAGGATCAAAGGGCATACTTTTGGTATTATTATCAGTTGATCCACGTTTATCAATAACGGTTGGCTTGCTAGATAAGTTTGACGTTATTGTCATACAGATGGCGGTGATCAATTGGTCCCTAAAAGTCACACCTATAGGATACGTTTGAGAGATGTGACAGTATGAAAATACAGTCATGTAGATGCCAATTTTGACTAACCAGTTAGTCCGAGTTATTTGACTAGTAATTAGTCAAAATATGATGTTGAGATATTTTATTTAATACGGATTAAATAATAATGGCTAAGGCGAATTAAGCAGTTAATTCGTAAATTGAATATAACCGTTTTATATTTAATTAAATGTATATTGAATATAATTATACAATATCGTCTTTGTCGGACATGTATTAATACTTCAACTAACCTGTATTATTAGTTGATATTTTAATAGCCGATAACCGATGACGATTTATAATAAAAACCGCGTCATATGCATTTTAGCGAGTGGAGTCGGATCAGTCGGATCACGAGTTAAATGAGGAGAAAGTGGAAAGCCCACTCCCTCCTCTAGTGACCCGCGGACCGAGGCCATCAAAAGGAGAGGTTTCCTCTCCTTTGAGACCGAATTCATTTTTGATAAAAAATTAGGGTTTTGGAGATCGTTTTCTCTCTGAAACCTAGATCTCACATCGCAAAACCTCACAAGAGCTTTCTCAATATTGCAAGACAATTAGAAAGCATTTCTAGCACAAGGGCATAGTCTCAGACGGTCTTGGGTGCAACAATTAGGAGGGAATCTCTGTTGATTTCTGTTCTTTACGCCGTAAATCAAAGGACCCGAGGTTGATTCTTTATCTTTATCGTTTCATTGTTGTATTTCGTTTATGACCATATTTCACATGCAAATTTTACGTTATAATCCTAAATTTAGAAGGTCTTATACGGATATTACCCCACACACCATTCAAAAAAGCGGTTTTGACATCCATCTGATGTATAAAAAGGTTATGAATAGCAGCTAAGGCGACAAGAGTTCTAATAGTCGAAATTTTGGTCACAGGTGAATAAGTATCAAAATAATCAATATCTTTCTTTTGTGTAAAACCTATAACCACAAGTCTAGCTTTGAATCTTTCTATTGTACCGTCAGGTCTCATTTAATTTTTGAAAATCCATTTACTCGTAATGGGTTTACTACCTTTAGGTAAATCAGTCAACTCTCAAGTCTGATTAGACACAATTGAACCAAGTTCACTTTAAAGCATCTTTCCAAAAGTTAGCATCAATGGATTTCATAGCCTCATTGTATGTTTTCGGATCATCTTCTATTAAAAATGCTGAAACAAACTCATCACTAGCACAAACAGTGTAACCATGTTCAGACAGCAATGTTGAAACAAAATCAGGTCCAAAGTTTTTAGGACATCTAGGTCTCTTAATCCTTGTAGGTTCAGCAACATGATCAATAGAAGTGCTACTACTAGCATGTGAAGAGATATCAATAGATGTAACAGGTAAACTAGGAGATGAATCAACATTTTTCTGTAATGGAAAAATATGCTCAAAAAACACAGCATCTCTAGCTTCAAATATAGAACGATCACTTAAAGACATGAATCTATAAGCAGAACTATTTTTAGCATAACCTATAAAAACACAATCATAGGTTTTAGGTCTAACTGTAGGTCTTCTAAAGTCAGGTAAACCCACTTTAGCTAAACACCCCCATACCCTTAGAAAGCTCGGGTTAGGAGGATAGCCCTTCCATATCTCGTAGGGTGTCTTGTCTAGTTTCTTATGAGGTGCACGATTAAGAATATGACAAGCCGATAGAATTGCTTCCCCCCACATATCGTCAGATAGGCCAGAACTTAAAAGCATAGCATTCATCATTTCTTTTAAAGTTCTATTTTTTTGTTCAGCTACTCCATTGGATTGAGGTAAGTAAGGTGGACTAGTCTCATATATTAGACCGTTTTTCTCACAAAACTCGGCTAAATAGTTTGATTTATACTCGCCACCTCTGTCAGACCTTACCCTTTTGATTTTTCTGTCAAGTTGGTTTTCGACTTCATTCTTAAAACTTATAAACGAATGTTCTGCTTCATCTTTTGTCTTAAGCAAATAAACACGGGTGTAATTTGAACAGTCGTCTATAAAAGTGACATAATAATTTTTACCACCTCTACTTGCAACATTTTTGAAGTCAGCTAGGTCGGTGTGAATAAGCTCAAGAAGACTCGTTTTCCTAGTGGTAACTTGTTTACTAGGTTTCTTTGTGAATTTAGCCTCAACACAGCTAGCACATTTAGAGAATTCTTGACTCGACAAACATGGAATTAAACTCATAGTTCTAAGTTTTTTAATGTAGTCAACATTCACATGACCTAATCTACCATGCCAAACATCAATAGACTCAGCGATATAAGCAGAAGTAGATGCAATATTATTAGAAACTGAATCAGTGTTCAATACAAAAAGACCCCAGAAAGATAACCCTTGCCCACAAATTCCCCATTACGTGACATTACCACCTTGTCAGCCTCAAAAACAAGTTTCAACCTAGCTTTGTTTAATAAGGCACCAGACACAAGGTTTCGACATAACGAGGGTACATACAAAACATTATTTAGAGCAAGTGTTTTCCCCGAGGTGAGTTTGAGAAATATCTTGCCTTTACCTTTGATCGGTGCGGATGAAGAGTTACCCATGAAAACGCATTCCCCATCAGCTACCTCCTCGAACTCAGCAAATAACCCCTTGTTAGCACAGAGATGTCTAGAAGCGCCAGTGTCCAAGACCCATTCAGCAACATTACCCACCACATTAGCTTCCACAACCACAGCAGCAATGATGTCATCAGTCCACAGATTGGCTTCAGAGATTTCTTTTCGGAGCATTGGTAGGCTTTGTGACCAGCTTTTCCACAGACATAGCAAACAATTGGCCCCTTTGGTTTCTGAATCTTAGCAACTGGTTTGGTATGCTTCCCTGGACCATTCTTCTTAGCAGGACCCTGGTTCTTCCCCTGACCAACCTTGGCCTTACCCTTACCCTTGAATTTCTCAAAATTGGATGGACCACTCGACTCAACCAGATTAGCTTTAACAGAAGCATTACAAGCATTTACAGACACACTAATGTTTTTGTCTTTGAGACGATTTGCCTCCTCGGTCCTCATGTGACTCACTAATTCTTGGAGGAGAAGGTCTTTTTTCTTATGTTTAAGATGGTTTCTATATTCAGACCAGGAAGGAGGGAATTTTTCGAGTAACACATTTGCTAGAAAAATCTCATCTAGTTTCATACCTTCATTAACGACATCAGCACAGAAATTCTCATAGATATGAACTTGTTCCATAATTGGTTTGTCATCTACCATCTGAAACCCAAGCCACTTCCCAACGACATATTTTTTTTTTACCCGCATCATCAGCCCATATTTTTTCTCTAGTAATTCCCATATGGTTTTAGCCGATTTATGAACCATAAACAAGTCAAATAGGGTATTAGTCATAATATTAAGGAGGTGAAACCTAACTGTTTTATTATCCTTATCATTCTTAATTTAACTTGACTACAGAAATTGCAGGAGGGGTGGACTCAACAGACGATGCAGCAATTTCGGTTACAGCAGCAGGAGAGTCAGAAAATAAAACGTAATCAATTTCAACTGCTAAAAAAACATCAGTAACTTTTGAGACCAACGCTTATAGTTCAGACCATCTAAGGGTTCGACTTTTGACAAACCAGGAACATTTTTTGACATGATCGACATTGTTACAGCAACAAAATATAGTTTTCAAATTGTAAGAATAAAATTGTAGTAACAATGTAAAAGGAAAAAAGATAACCGGTTTGTAGTGACGTGGTATGAGAGCCACTGCCTTGAAAACTATATTTCCGGCACGACCGTGGTGGCGATCAGCAATTGACCGGTAATTCCCCAAGGATTTACACTACTGCACTCAGGCACGCCCACTCGAGACTGAGAGCATTGGAACGAGAGAAGAGAGGCCACAGGCGATTCCCGATTCCCGGGTCGAGTCGGCTCGGCTCGGGCTCGAGCACGCGTGCGCGTGTGCAAGCTGAATTAAACACCTCGCAAGGCTTCCACAAAAGCCTCCCATGACCCACTACTGATATGATAATGTGTCGTATGTTATATAAACACATGACAACAACTACATTCTACCAATGTGGGATAAATTGGAAAAACTACATAAGGCATAACTAAGCCCCTATTTCCAACACAAATAAATCGAACTCAACGATAAAATCATGCTCGAGCCAATACTTTGACGGTTAAAACGACTAAATCAAAATGAAACCAAAGTAAGAATTAAAAAAATCACTCAATTTTCTTTGATTGTACAAAATGTTGCATTATCGACCTTAAAAATTCTGCAATGACATAATAATCAAACAAATTAAATTGATAGTCCACCTACACAAATTGTCAAGTATGATTGTAAACGGTTTATAATAGCTAACGCCCACGTCTCATTTACTACTATCATTAAATGAGATACATAAGCTATTATAATCGTTAGTTCATTTTACGGTGTACAACGATCTTATATGAGACAAACCGATCTGCCAGACAAAGGTGATGGGAACGGAGATGCTGCAAAAGATCAACGAGCGGCCGGAGATAGTGGCGAAGCCTTTATGGAGAAGATGAATTTGACGGAATCATACCTCAAAAAACAACTAGGTAGAAAAACATAAGCATATTGCGACAAACCGCCCTCTGGAATTCTACTCACCGCAGTGTCCAAACAAGTCTTACACTCATCCAACATTATATCAGGAATACACCAAACCATGGCGTAGAACCCTTCCCAATTTGTAAAAGTGTCGTTACCGGTGGCGAAACGGTCAGTATTCTCTGGCATTAACGCCTTTGCTATAACATCATCCAAAGTCTTGTTACGTATATCCGGGAAAATGTCTGGTCGGGATACGTTAAAATAGCTCCCGTACTCATTCGATGGCTCGGTTTGTAGAGTGGCGGTGACGGTGCGATTAGTGTATTGAACCATGCATTGTTGGTACCTGTCAAATATAATCGCGTAGCCAAAAAATTAAGACCTCAAATTGTAGATTATAAACTCAAGCAAACCGTCTCATTATAGACGGGGAATATCCGTCTATAACTATAGACGGGCCAAATGTCATCACTTTAACGCCAAATGTCACCAGTACCATTTCCATGTGATAAACTACCTGTTGTAGCTTAGGAAATGACACTGGTGACATTTGGCGTTAAGTTGGTCACATTTGGTCCGTTTTACTTAAAGTGGGTGAATATTTGGCCCGTCTATAGCTATAGACGAATATGCGCCGTCTATAATGAGCATTTGTGAAACTCAAGAGCATGAAATATAACTAAGTTAATGCCAATTGCCAAATCGTATATCGCAAACTCGATAACATAGATAATTATACGAAAAGAAGGCAAATAAGTACCATACGATGGCTTGCTTCTTGTTGGAGCATACTTGGTCGAAAAGAGTGAGAGCAGTGCTGACGCAGGACTTGCAGGACTTCAAGTCGAGGTCGGGCCGACAATAGTATTGACCGTTGACACGGTCAAGGCCATCGCCGGAGGAGGTATTAAAGAACCTTGAGATGGATGATTGATTCGTGAGCTTGTCAAGGACGGAAATAATGTTGTCATGGTAAGCGCCGTCAGCGCTTACATTGTCCATACGTTTACATATACTACCTTGGAACGTGATTTGTTCTTCGGCATTGGCGATTTGTAGTAGTAAAACAATTGTAATTTGAAGGAAAATGACGAGAGTAATTTGTTTGCCAACCATATTTGGTTCTGTAAGAAAAAGTTCGTTATTTTTATTTTTTGTTCTTTCTTTGTATATATATATATATGGCATTTTAAAATGGAGATTTAAAAAAATTAAGTTAATTGGGGTTGACTTAGTGATTTAAGCTTTGTAATTGTATAATCATAATGATGCTTGGAATTTTATTGATTTGAAGTCACCATCCTCGGAGGCTAATTAGTAGACAAGGTCAGAGATTAACTGTCCTAGTAGTGCTCCTCTTGCTGCTAATGAGTGCTATGAATGTCCTATTTTGACAAAATTTTGCAATTTGAAAAGGATATGAAACCCATCTATATTCATCAACTTGATCATTATGAATAAAAGAGTGCCATGAATGTCTTATATTAACTTTCATAATAACCGAGAGCGTTTTTGAAGAGTCAAGAAATAGACAACTCAAAAGCGAATGGGTGAATTACGTGTCCAATCATAAATTTAAGTTTTGTTGTCCTAAAACAAGAGCTAACTTAACTAAATTAAACTAATTAGACAAAAAATGAATGAGAGAAAGTGTTCATACTTTGAACAATTTTTGTTTGTGTGTCATACCTCGTTATGTAACACCCCCATTTATTAAAAAGTCTCTAGCAAAACCTTTTCTAATAAATACGAGCATTACCATCTCAGTTGTCCGAGGTAATACATATCAAATAGACAATAAAAGAACAATTGCAACTTTTAGAATATATCTTTTAGAAACTGATACAAGACTAACAAAAGAAAGGTTACAAGTATCTCAACTACTATCATCTATACTAAGTGAGACTCAAAGATGTCACGTACCCTCCAAGAACCCTTGACGCAGCTCGCAGCAAACCTCATACACTTGATAAGACCCTGTGCTCACCATTTGCCGGCAATATCAAATGGATCACTAGAGACACATAAGAGAAACAAAGAACACACAATACCACACAAGGTTAGTAACAGAATATGATAAATGCAGAAATTATAGTACAAAGGAACATCACAAGGGTACATCACAACAACATCCTCCTCCAACTCCAACCTCCGCAGTAACTAATGGATCTCATCGCAACGAGTAGATGGGTTCCCATCGCAACAGGTAACCTACCCCCGCCGATGCAAGACCGAAGCACTGGTCACCAAATCCCCGCTCATCGCAACGAGCGAGCCCAAGCTCATTAATGTGCACATCCCTCTTGCGATGAGAGTCACAAGAGGCGAAACATGGGGGTGAAACCATCTCCGACATGGCTCACAATATCCAATCCAATACCTCCAACAACCACGCACATGATAATACAACATAATGACAACAATTCAATCAATAAAACTGTACTGAGTAAGGAAACCCTACCTGTAGCGATTCTTCACACAAGCTTCCACAATCATAAAAACGTACAAGGGACATCATCATCACCTACAACCAATGGTACAACTCTATCACGACCAACTATTATTATTACTAATACCAAAGATGAGGGAAATGACTTACCTTATTAAATCGATTGACCACGGAACCTACATACCGACCCGCTAATCTCGCTCCCTCGTTAGTCTTCTAGGTGGAGGATACGAATGTGGTATGGTGGACAGGAAAAGAGGGGAAAAGGGGAAAGGGAGTCTGATTTTAGGTCTTGAGAAATAAAAGAAATGTTTTACGAAAATGAATTAAGTCGCAACCCTTGTGTATTATTATAACACGTTGTCACCACAACATACTCGGCCGAGTAGACCGCACTCGGTCGAGGTCCACAGACACTCGGCCGAGTGACCCTTACTAGGTCGAGTACTTAGTCTCAAGTGCAATATAACTCTCCCTTCCTCTCCCACTAAGGATCTCGCAAGGTCGAGGGTCAGTCAACGGGTCTTCAAAGGCGGGTATTACAGTCTTCCTTCCTTAAAGGGAACTTCATCCCCGAAGTTCGACCCACACTTTCAACGGAGAATTAAAAGAAATAAATCCAAGAGGCATTATACTAAGTATAAATCATGAAACTGCAACAATGTTTATAAACTACACCAAGACCATGTTTATTTCATCCATATCGTAACTCCAACAACATGCTACTATCGTGCCAAATTCGTAACCATCATGCCAATTCCAAACTTATGTAGAAATTTTCGCCGCGATCGATGTTATCTGCCCTTCTTAAAAGGAACTTTGTGTAATACCCCAAGAGTTTGAGAGGAGATTTGCCCCACATCATGAAAGTAAGGAGCTTATGATATGTTTATCAGCTAGTCTTGCTTGTGATGGACTAATCCCGTCACAAGCTTGTGACCTCTCACAAAAAGGGCGATGGGACAAGGTGGGGTACCCCCCATGTGCTTCCCACTCACCTTTCAATGGGCATTTTGTGAGAGAAAACGGTATCCGTCACAAGCTTGTTATGGATATCGCCCGTCTTCAATGATATTTTTTGTATGTTTATAAAGGATTCAACACACCACTTAGTAATAAGGCCTTGTACTTTTGGGCTTAAGTGAGGACAAATAATGGGCCCAAAAGTAGACATCCCATCTTATTGGAGCTATGTTACGACGGTGACGCGTAAGATTGTTATAAATAGTATCAGAGCAACCTTGCGACCGTGTGGTGAGCGTGTGGTCAGAAGCCCTCGAGTCACCCACCTAGCGGGGGGATTCTGGGCTTGGTTGCGGTCAGCTGCGAGACACAACGAGGACGTTGTGTTCTTTAAGTGCGGGAGTTTGTAACACCCCAAGAGTTTGAGAGAGATTTGTCCCATATCGGGAAAGTAAGGATACTACCCACCACATAGTAACAAGGCCTTGTACTTTTGGGCTTAAGTGAGCACAAATAATGGGCCCCAAAGTACACATCCTATTTTATTGGGGTTGTGTTACAACGATGACGGGTCGGATTGTTATACTTCGTCCCTAAAGGTCACTGCATGGCAAGGCGAATCAAGGAAAGTAGTAAACAAAATAAATTAAATGTGAAGTCATTTTCCCAAGACAATTTGTCCACTCTAGTCAAATATGCTAGTGATTTACTAAGGGATCGCTTTAAGATCAACTAGAAAAGCTGATTATTGATAATGAACAATCGGTATTAACGAAGCATGTAGTGATTAACAATTATACATCTTGTTGTATGGAAGAGAGTTCTTAGGCAAACATAATTAGAACATGAGCATAAACGTTTCAGACCACAATAGTATATGAATGCATGCATTACTCGACAAAGAGATAAAACTCTATTTATACAATATGTATGCAAGTGTATAGACAACAATTGGCCATAAAAAGTACTCGTGTCAGAGAATCACCATATGTTATACCATCAAAATTTTCACCCCATATGCAATTGATGAGTCACATTTATATACATTAATATGTCTCCCCTTAGTTATTTTTGATATGTTTTTCGTGCTAAATTACATTATTTATATGCCATTTACTTTAGAATGTCGATATTCCCACTATTTGGTGTTTAATGCAGGAATGATGCATTGATGGAGCAAGAGAATGAAATAGAGCACCACGGATATGGCATGAAGGAAAACACGGAGCATGGCATAGAAATCTAGAAAAATAAAGGAAGAGAAGTGGAGAACACTACACAAAGAAATGAGCAGACAAGAAGAGGATACTTAATCAAGTTAATGAGCACTCGATCGATTCATCCATACTCGATCGAGTATACTCCAATTTGATGACTTTCCGCGCAATTTTCTAAAGTCGTTTTAGTTTATAATAAATACCTAATCCGTGCCCTGTTGTATATATCGTCTTATTTTAGCTTAATTACACCTCTAAAAACTCTTAGATTAGTTTAGCTTATATTATTCTCGGATCTAGACATTGTTTATCCTTAATTAATTACGGTAATCATTCAATTCTTCTTCATCCTTTATTATTCATCTTTGTTCTTAATTATGTTTTCTTTCATTATTGTTGTTGCTATTCTTCCTAGTATGCGTAGTTAATTTCTTCATCTCGGGTGATAGGGGATCTAGGTTGTTATAAGGGGGTTTAATTAATGAATTGATAGTTAAATTACTTCTTTGTTGTTGTTCAGGTGTTGTTTGGAATCTAGATGATTGATTACTGCGGGATTGATTAATTAGTGTTGCAAACTAGGATTTTCACCGACTGGGTTAAGACTAGTATAGGCTGCGATAACTAAATAGAACTAACTTAATGATAGTGACCGCATGTTAAGTTAGATCTAAAGGGCATATTATAATCGACCGATCATATGACCTTAAACAACATAAATTGCTCTTTTAATGAATTAAATCTTACCCCGGATAACTACCTAATGAATCTAATCTCTAAACCTTTTAATCTTATTGAATTTGTTATTTACTTTATTGCAAATTAGTTTCATCAAACCAATCAAATTTTTCAAGAAAACTGTTACATTAAGACGACGTAGTTAATTATTAACTAACTTGAAAAATTACCTCGCTTCCCTGTGGATTCGACCCTTCTTACCGCTAGCTATTAGTTAGTAGTAATTTAGGTTTATTTTGATATAGGAGATACGACTAAATCATTGTCAAATTTGGTGTCGTTGTCGGGGAGGCAATTATTTTCAGTTTGTTTTTATTTATTTTTGTCTTTTGTCTCATGGAACTCTAGTTCCTTGACAGAGTTTGATATTTTTTTTTTCCTGTATGCTCAGGTCTGACAGGTCGGAGATCGTACCCTTTGATTCTGAACCAGAAAGGACTTTCTATTATAGACAAAACCTTCAAATAAAAATATGTCAGGTGGAAGGCTTGAGTACACTTGACGCCAATTATGAGCTTTTTACACTTGCAGAAGAACAGTCCTTAAAAGAGGACAAGTCAATTTCTGCCACAGATAATCATATCGCAATACCTACCCTTCCACCCAATCCCAAGGGATTCAAGCTACCCACCATAGAGAATGGCACATTCGAGATTTGTAACTCCTACCTAAACTTTGTGGAGCGAAATATGCTTGGTGAAGGTGCTTCTGAAGATCCTGCAAAATACATGAAGAAATTTACTAACTATTGTTGCTCCATTCCACTATCTGCTGAAGTATATCAAGATCAAGTGAAGTAAAGTACTCTTCTCTTTTTCTCTGCAAGATGGTGTAGCCTAATGACTAAGAGATTTGATATGGATGCCCATGCTATTACCGATTGGAATTCTCTAGCTCTTGGATTCTACAAGAGGTACTAATGCACTACGAAGCCAGATTACAAGCTTTAAACAAGATTGTGACTTTTAAATTATATTACGCAGAGCAATGCCCGCACAATAATCGGCCATTATAGACTGATAAAGTGAGGGTAGAAGAGATGATAGTGGAAACTAGCGGTGGGGAGGGGGGGGGGGGGGGGGTCTCCAAAAATTTAGATAATTGGTAATAGTGAATCACTGAATCATAATTGTTTACCTTTACTAGTCGTTGCGCCGCGCCCTCCCGGGCGCGGAGCCCCAATTTGATTAACCGCTGACATGTTATTGACGGGATTCCCGTTTAGTTAATGTGCGCCTGGCCTTAGAATAGCATGCTAATTACTTTCCGAAGTTGGCCCCTACCATTTAGCAGCCTTACGCTGCTATCTTGGGCAGCCAAAATCCTATAGCCTTGAGGCCAGAACGTACAAGTTAACAGCTGGGTCAGTAATCGGGGAGTCTCCGACCTCATTATGGGACATCGAAATAGAATCGAAAACCGCCTCTCACCTGGCTAAAAACGTCTATAGACCATAGGAGTTAATATACTATAAGACGGACGCGTAAAAACAGACATTAGTATAGTAATTCCTATGGTCGATAGACGTTTCTACGCCACGCTTCGTCATGCTATATACCTATCACATACGGCGAAGTATTTATTAGAACATATATTAACGGCTATCTCACACAAAAGAGGGCTATTTCTAAAACTATCACAAGTAATTTGAACTTGATAGACAAAAGTAGTTGAATGCGCACAAACTTCTATCACCATTGTCGTCATCATCATCATCATCATCAACATAAGAGATAGTCATCATCATTAGAACCTGCAACAACATAATCGTTGTGTGAGATGTAATCGGCAATCGATGTATCTGTTGTTTTCACATAAGTTTCTTGTACAGTACAAAGAAACCAATCTTGAAACCTCTAAATTAAATAGCATGTGATTATTGACCGGTCGATTGATCGAAAAATAATAAGTCACCCAAATTAACCGGATAAGAAAGAAAAGACAGACCCAAACAAAAATGGTCATGACTAAAATGGTCATGACTATTGCTCGGATGCGAAAATGGTAAAGGAAAGTTGCAACAAATCACAAATAAACAGAATATTGTGGGAGGGTATACGAAGCTCAGATCTCTATTTCCTCTCTTTTTGTATCATACGATCATGGGTGGGTATACAAGTCTGGGGTTCTTTTTTCTCTTATTTTTTTTCGAAACAATCATCTATGTGAAAAATGCACCAAATATTGATCATATACTTCACCTTTAACAAATATTAATCATACTTCATTTGGCAAGCTATAATAATAACTCCACTATTCGCAAATTAAAATGCACCAAATAAAGCGGAGGTTTAAATCTCCGTCTCTAATCACCCTACAATGCATGATCAAACCTACTCTGACTTTAAATCTGCTGCCAATCAAATGAAAGGCAAAAAACAAAGAAATTATGAATATGAAGATGTTAAGAGGTGAAGATGGAGCTGAAATGTTTGCCATGGCATTGCCATTACTGATCATAAAAGCTCCGACTCACCATCAACCTTTAACAAGCCTGAACTTGAACTCAACACCTCTCAAATCAAGCACTTCCGGAAAGCGGTATCGAGCTTCCAACATTTAATGTTGGACAATAAGACATGATATAAAATGCTCTTAATTTACAAGGTTATCTCACAAGAATATCTAAACAAGTGTAAGCCAAAATCATGGCGATGGCACTTCCCACCCCTTCAGTAACAAAAATATTGATAATCAGGGTAAAGCAAAATCCAAATATCAGAGGTACCTAAACTCCATCAAACTGGCCTCTAAAGTCTTTCTCGTTTATCAGCAGGAAAGTGCAAACAAATAAACACAAGCAAGCAAGAATTCGAAGACATCCTAAATTTATAAAAAAATGTTGAGTTATTGAACAAAAAGCTCACAATATCTATTTGGATTATAGGAATGATATCCGAAGCATTCAACTTCCTTATCCTAGTCCTCCAAAGTCATATGTGAGACTTGCGATTTTCCTCCTGCAAAATTACATTAGAGTATGTTAAATGAAAATAGCATCCACTTCATAGAAACATAACTCTAGCCTCTAGATGAACAAATAACTCTAAGTGACGTGATGAAAGAAAAAACAAGGAGAAAAAAGATCAAAGTATGAAACAAATTTGAAACTGCAACAGGAAATTTTTTTAATAACTATCCCCAGCATTGGCCATCGCTGACTCTCCCATCTCCTGCCCCTAACTCCAATAACCCGCCACCTAAACCAACACCAACACCTATTGCCGGAAAGGAAACCCGTAACCCTGTCATACCTTTGTCAAAGCTCTCACTATCCTATTCTTCCTCCTCGAGTGCGAAACACTGTCTACACCACCATCATGGCAGTAGCGCTGCCTTTATGCGGGTTACCTAAATATGATATTCAC
This sequence comes from Silene latifolia, assembly GCF_048544455.1. NCBI lineage: Eukaryota > Viridiplantae > Streptophyta > Magnoliopsida > Caryophyllales > Caryophyllaceae > Silene > Silene latifolia. Next base: position 38,462,173 of record NC_133527.1, on the reverse strand, counting down.
CTTAGAGAAATAGATTAAGGTTAAAAACAACAATAAGACTGTTAAGACCGTATGAGAGGAGCTAAATTTTGCGTTCAAAGAGGAAACAAACTCGATCCTCACCCTCTTCTAACCACTTCCTCCGCCCTTTCCAACTTTAATCTCCTCATTTACATATGGGTTACCTAAATGTCGACGTATCGATAAAAAAAAAATACAAACAATGAGAAGGTATATAATGTAGACCTTAATCCCTTATTCAAGTTTCTCTCCCTATTTATCTACAGCACTTGATATTTTTTTTTTGAAATATTTAGATGCAAAATATACCCATAAAATATGAATTTCTAATTACCTTTCAAATTCGAGTGAGCAAATGAATAATTATACGCCCTAACTCAATCTCCTCTACCCATACTGTTCCTATGAACTGGGCTTGAGCTCATCTCTTTCCTTCTAAACCATTAGTCCTTTTCGCGTCGTCATCGTGGCTACAACCAGATACAACTATACGGGTAATAAAAGGCTGCCTTATGACCACAGAATTAACAATACCATCAGTCCCAAACCAAAAAGGAAAAAGTAAACATTAAGCATTTCAAAAACCTCGCCTACCTCCTGCTCCTACTTCCAATAACCAGCAAACAGGCTGAAACTCGTAACTCTGCTGCACCTTCGTCAACCCTTTTCACATCGTAAATTGAGAACTAAGGCATGGTGATGGCACTTCCTACTCCTACAATTACAGTATTGATATCAGGTTAAAGCAACAAGCAGAATACCAGAGTACCTAGACCCTGTCAAAGCACCCCAAAATAAAATAATAAAAACACAATGAAGAGGTCGAATCAAAACCCTAATTTATCCAACAAAATCAGTACCTTCTGCTTTGGCGGAACTTGTCAGCGACCACTGGGCCATTGCCTTAGTTTACTGGTACAAAGGTGAGTTTGAACGGCTAAGAATTTTGAGTTTAGACAGACGCCACAGTTGAAAGTTTCAATCTTTAGCCTATAAGCACACGAGTACATACCTGAAGAAGACAATGGAACCTCAATATGCTGAAAATTAAACACCATAAAACGATCAAACAAACCCAACAAAATGCATAATCAAGCAAAATAATCAGCAATAAATTGAAAATCGAACATGAGTAAAATTAAAAAGCAAATATTAACTCACACCCATCACCAAAAGAGCCAATAGAAAATATCAAGAAAAAAAAATCACAGCTTAAAGTGTGTCTAAAAACTAAATACCTATTTCCTCTTAAGTTTTTTGTGTAGCTTAAACTTAGTGAAAAGGTGAATGGGCATTTATATACATTTTTAAAAACTACTCCCTTGTTGAACGATGTTTTGTTTAGAAATTGTAATCTTAGCATATGAGATGCCATATGCCATATGTTAAGTGTATAAGAGAATACGCAATTACCAATTACGTAAAACACTGCTCATTCGGAGCAATGATCAGAGCCAGCTCAATTTCAAACTAAAATCCTTCGTGTGAGCCTCAAGTCTTTGGCTCTCCTATGGTCATGTTTTATTGATGGATAGAAGCGTTCTTAGTTCGATAAGAGTCACAAGTGCTTCAAGAGTCAATCAAATAATAAGACAAATCTCATTATAACCAATTCAAAAGCGATATACTCAACCAACCTTTAATAACTATATACGTGAAAGAGAAACTCCAAAAACAAGAGCAAAATTAACACTCATATGAGATTTTCTATCCTGAGAAAATACTCGATATAAAAGACTCATATCTGCAGATTTATTTGCGTAGTAGCATACAACAAAAGATCTGTTCATATATTCATAAACCCCTATGGGAGTGCTATAACATGAAGAACTTTTATGCATACAACAAAAGATCTGTTCATTTATGTAAACCACAGAATACATTAATACGGATGGTGTTAATATCCCAGATTTCAAGCACCAATAAAGGGCAAACGTACACAGAAAGGAGAAATGGCGGAGAATGAGAAGCAAGGGAAAAAAAATGAAAGGATGAAAGGAGGACAAGAGAGGCAGAATGAAAGGCAAGAATGAAACACACGTTGATTGGGAATGAGAGGCAGAACGAAAGGCAGGGAATGAAAGAGGGTTGAGCTAACTTAGGAAAAAAGATTAAGCCATTATTGGTGCATGCCATGGCCTAATAATAACAGAAGATATATTTAGAATCAAAAGCAGAAAAAGAGTTTCTGGTCTTTTAGAGGAGAAGAAAACCTGGAGCTCCATCGTGAGAAGTGTCCAGCGAACAAAGACCAGGTAAGAGAAATGGGCAACCCCTCATTTTGAGTTCCATCACACTGAAAAAAAAATAACCATTTTCCTGAATTCCTGTCAGAAAGACTGAACTATAAAGCACGGACTTAATACACCTATAAAGGCAGGAACTTGGATACGGTGAGAATCAAGGATATGAAAAATTAAAAAGAGCAATTTATACTGGTAACCGGTGTATATGGACTCTCGAAAAGAGCAAAAGGAACATTCAGTAGTTTATTATTGAACCGACATTAAAACAGAATATTTAACTACTACACTAAAAAAAGAATGACTATCCTATTCGCCAACTCAAACCTTTTAAGAGCAGTCCAAACAGAATTATCACTACAATTCCTTGAGAAATATTTGGCTCGCTATCATATAGGACATCCCTAATAGGCCTTTAAAGTTAAGCCCATCACCTAAGATTAGAGTAGCACCTACCCTGCTAGGAGTGCTTTCTCATAAGCCATCATAGCATATTGGACTGTAGCTAACAAGCAGATGACTCTTGTACCAAATTGCAAACTAAGATATCTTACACATCAAGTAACATCACATCAAAACTTAGTGCTGATGTAGTTTAATTCGGCTTTCAAACAATGTAAGAGCGGATCATATCTCCAGTCCTTATAAAAGCCATTCAACCATTGGTGTCACTACATGTGACAACTTCATCTCTTCTCCCTCAACTTTTTTATAGGCATCATCGTCAAGCCATGCCTTTGTGGCGCATTCCTTTCCACAATCCAAACCTATGACGACTCATCATCAGCCTACTCCTATTACAAGTCCGCAATACCTCCAAAGACTACTATGTAATACTCTTTTTACATTACAAAACGCTTCTTCCTTTCTCATACACAACACCGCTCCAACTATTTTATCATTCGTTACTCGCATCCTTCTCCACCACTGAACCACTATGGTCCTCAGTTACCCAAGCACAATACTCTCTAAAAACAAACCACCGCAGCCAGATATTTCGAAAATAAACATATACCTACCATAAACTCCCCAATCATCACCTTAAGGTAACTACCCACAAACCACCAATGAACATTAAACGTCACTACTCTCCATAGTACGCCATCATAAACAACCAAGAACAACCCTTAACCACCTCAATGAACCACAGTTGCCCCTCATTCGCAATGTCTGATATGGGGACATGTAGTTGCATTGTGTTAGATTAGTTTTTTTTTTTGTAATATTTGTAAAACCTGTTTCCCTGGTCATTAATGAAAGGTATCCATTTCATTCACCCAAACCCTTTACTCTGTCGCCTACTTCTATGCATCAGTAGTCATTCCTCAATCTCACAAGTTTGCATATTTACAGTAGAGTGTAAAGTATAAGATGTCAAACACTAAAACGAACGAAGTAAAGTTTATATTTATCAAGGTCGTGTCCCATGTAGATTTTAAACCTCTCATTGTCATTAATGATAATAATCCTTTAACCGAGACATATTCAATTGCCACTATATGCTACATTGCTACTATCCTACAACAATCAATCACGAGGTGTTGCCTCAAAAGAACCTAAATAGGAGGCAACTAAAAGTAGACGCTTTGTTGAATTATGTTAAATTAAATTGAATAAGCTATGTCAAACAAGCCCAAAGCGTAAGTAACCCTCTAGAAATACTATGACACAGGAAAATATGCAATCAGAGACACACCCAACGCCATCTTTTAGCAGGTCATCTGCCCACGACAGAAATCTACGGCAGCTAGGTAGCTTCTCGTCCCCATACCAGAAATAAAACAAACAAACGGAAGCGAGGGGCAATTTCTCGTCCCCATACCAGATCTCCAGCTGCTACTATATCCAGTATAAGAAGGTTGTCACTGTAGTGCAGAAAGCATGTGAGCAGCTTTTGTTGATATGTCTCCATAGAGAAGATATCTGAGAAAAAAAGATACTCAAGCTTAGGTGATTTGGATATACTCGTTTTCATATAGAAACTCGTACAGTTGAATATGTAGAGAACTATATCCTATGCAACAACCAAAGATAATAAATATGTACGACAACGGCACTAACCTAGACAGATATAAAAACCTGAACGTGAGGCCTGCATGCACTTGGATGACCGTGACCAAGATATCCGGACCTGACATCTAATTAAAAAGTAGTAAGCTCAGTATTTCAGAAACCCTAGACTACAAGACGGTACCAAACTTAGGGAGAAAAAAAATAGTAGATGAACAAAGAGAAATACTTTGGAATCAGGATGATGATACTACACATGATCACCCACTAATTAAAGGCATGGCCTACCTAGTAATAGATTAGCTTTATGGGAATTATAAGATCGGCGAGTTAAATACATCTACAACGATCCTAAGCCACATAGCTTAAGCTCCATATCATTTCCACGTACCGCTAAGCTCCAGAATACATAGCTTAGACGGCATACGAATGGATCTACCTAATTTGGAAGCCTGTACAGGAGACTTCTGCAAGTTTGCAACTCGACGGCCAAAACTACGATATCCGAGGGACGAAGACCCAGAAATAAAATTACCACAAGGCAGTAAATCTAAGCAACAAAGAACAACCAAACTTACCATGATCTATACCCCGAATGCAGTCCGATTTTGCTGCATCGGGAGTCCTTGACTCCTTGGTGCCTGTTTTTGCTGCTTTAGATATGTACCCTGACAAAGATAAACCCCAATGAACTAAATGTGACTCTAATAAGAATCAAACTAAGAATTTGGTTTACAAATCAATAGATAATAAACTTACTGGCATTTGCTAAAATTTCAGAAGTGACTCCTGTGATAGTGCTTTCCTTGCTTTCCTGAACTTGCTTCTCCAGCAAGCTTTGCTCTTGTCAGCCCCTGAGACCACATCTTCTACACATTAACAACAATCCAAATGCTAGAACTCCTACCATAATAAGTACGACTCCACTCATAACTACCAAGGGTACAACACATTAGGACGTGGAAATCTTCTTAGCGAATGTTGGATATGCCTATCAACTGTCAAACAGTCCCCAAAGAATTTTGCAACTGTTTTTCTTAAACAACCGTAACTTCTCCTGTTAATCTATTGTTCACTATGTCAAACCCGAGTTTCTCACCACATCAAAAGTGATCCGAGAGTGTTCCTACCAGCAGGGGCGGCCCATGAGGGGTTCAATTCGGTTCGTCGAACCGGGGCCCAAAGAGTAGAGGGCCTCAGATTTATAGGATTAAGTTTTGAATTAACCATTGAATGTATGTCTGGTGTAGTGGGAGAGATAGTGTAAATCTATCGTGGCAGCCCGGTTTCAAAACCCCATGAAAGACATTTTTTTTGTTTAAATTTTTTGATTTACTTTCTAAAATTTGAGCAAAATTGGAAACGATCCTTGTACCAATTTATTTATTTAAAAAAGGTTGTGATCTACTCTTGATGTACCAAGAGAACATAGATTTAATATGTGTGTTTAAATAAATTTTATATATTGTGTACATTAGACAACCATTATTCAATATACTATTTAATTATTCGTATCATCGTAATGATTTAGAATCATAATTTTGTAAATGAAAGTTACAATAAAAAGAATATATGAAAAAATTTCATTGTAAAATCATAAAACTGATTAAATGTTAAATGCGAAAAACAGTTGACAATTAAAACTAACATTTTTTCACAACCTTATTATTTAGGGCCCCAAAATAAAATTTAGAACAGGGCCTTCAAATATCATTGGCCGCCCCTGCCTACCAGTTCATTGGATGGCAAGTTCAGGTAGCCAATACCAGGCAGGGAAAAAAGGAACGTTGGTCATCTTCCAATAAGATTATTCAATGATAAGTTGAGGTGCTCTAGTCGATTCAATCGATTACAACTTCTTGGTATAAGCAGAACAAAAAATCAATCAAATCTTTAGCCATCAAATAAAATCAATCTAAAATCAAAACTAAACGTATAACCTCGTAAATAAACATTCAAAAAGACTACGACCACAGTGGAGCCCTAACTAATTAAATTCAAGGCAATCTAATCCCAGTCCCGGCAAATATCAAAATAATAAACAATAAAACGAGCTGAAAAATGCAGTGCACAAACAAAATAAAAGTTTAATACAAAAATTGGTATACACACAAAACCACATTGGTATACACACAAAAAAACAGAGTTTTAAAGCCTAAACCATAAATTAATATACAATAACCATCAATAAGAGCGGAGTATTAAGAATAAAAACAAAAAAAAAAAACAAATAATTAATCAGGGTTAGATTAGAACTACTACCTCCTGTTATAAGTTCAATATCTAACTCAAACCGAGAAGACTCCAACCACAACAACAACAACCTGGTTATTAAAGCGTAAGAAAGAAAATAAAAAAAGAAAGAGTTATACCCAGACCACAATGAAAATACAATAACCAACAGCGGAGCATCGAGAATGACGTGATAGCTCCTTTTACATTGGTTTAAACATTTCCGCCTCACATCTTCGGCCAACGCCATATCTAAAAAAAGGCAGACCAAGCGATGATTTTTAAGAACAATCTGCCAGTAGTAAAGTTATCATCTGAAGTCTAAATTAATACAGCAATAATAAAACCTCTACGAAAGAATTTAACACACCTCCAAAATTCCGCTTCATCTCCCCTGACAAGTCAAGCTGAATTGGGGAAAAAATGAGAACAATGAACAAAACCATTAAGAAATTATAACGACTTCAAAGAAGCGCAAAATACCTGAAGTAAATTCGATTAAATATCCGAAAAAACAGCTGCCTACTGATCTCATGGACATAACAATGATTTAGAGATACCAGGTAAATACTAAGGCCACATTACATACAGTTTGAGAGCAAAGTAAAGCCTAGACATCAAGTATTTAATTTTGAAACATGAATATTCATGTTAAACACTTAGCAATTAGCGATAAATGCCACACATAAACAAGTTCATTAAACACAAACTCAATCCAAAACTCAACACCCATCACAACCTCAGCTACATTTTTGCAACAGAATGTAAAAACAATCTCATTTGGACGACATTAAACACGCCAATTGACTTTCGCCGTCAAATCAAACCAAAGAACACCAATTTCCAACCCCATAACCCGAGAGTTGTACATTCCAGGGTTCCCGACAACCAATTGCTAAAATTAGGTCAAAATTGGATGTCGAAAATATCACCTGAGCAAAACCCAACCACTTCGAACTCGAAATCCCTTCCCGCGAAAGCTAGGGTTTAACTTCGATCAATCAAGTGCCAGAACATATGTGGGTTTATAAAAAGTTTGTGAGTATCATCAGTGGTCAAAAGGTATGTGGAAGTCTCACTGAACCAACAACATCTTAATAGTTAATACCCTAACAATGAAATCAAACTGAAATGAAAAAAAATTGGGATTAAGAGTATATACCTTTTAGATGATGTGAGAATGAGTGGAGTTAGAATCAAGAGACGGATGAGAATGAATGAAATTGGAATGAGGGAAAGAATAGGAGGTTAGTGTGTGGCAGTGAGTGAAAGAAAAATAGAGGGATGAGATTTAGAGGGGGATCCAACGGTGGAGGGGGATCTTGCTTGACAACTATTCATTGCTACAGTTAGTAAGTTGGGGCTTTTTAAATGGTAAGGATGTACCAAAAAAAAATTGTGTACCTTTGATATTAATACTCATCACAAAATATTTAAAATGTAAATATTTTCTTTAAGTCAGAGGGAGTACTATGTATCATATATTACAGAGTATTATATTAAAGTTGAAGTTGGTAATTCATATGAGTGTCAAGTGTCATAAGCGAAATGGTCATATTTAAGATTTTATTTAGTATTGATCGTAATCCGAGGAAGTTGTAATTGACCCTCATTACTTTGTCTAATCGTGAAATTAAACCCCTTAAGTTTCACTTGGACTAATTAAACCCCATTAGTTTGACAAAAGGTTTAATTAAGCCCATTTATTTTCACAAAAGGTGTAATTCAACTCCTTATCAGAAATATATAATTAGATTTTATTTGGGAGAAATATATTAAAATTTTAAAATTTATAATTTAGAAAAAAAAATTATAGTGTAAAAATTTATATTTGAAACTAATTCACAATATAATTTTTTTTAATCGTTAAAAAAAAATAAGATTTTTTATAAAAAAATTGAAAAAATAATTCTTAAAATGTCTTTCTTTTGTAAATAATGAGTTTTCTACAAAAGTTTTTAGCAATTCTCAAACATTTGCTAAAACTTGAGAACCCTTTATAGTAGACTTTATTATGACTACAAAAGTGTTTTTTTGTTTAATTATTTTCGCAAAAAATAACGATTTTTCTATCATATATATATATATATATATATATATATATATATATATATATATATATATATATATATATATAAACGAAAGTCTGAAACACAAATAACATGCAAAAACATACTCCCTCCTATTCTAGATAAACCTCCCTATTTATGGGAGGCACTAGAATTAAGGAGGGGATTAAAATAAGGTAAAGTATTGTAGTGGGGTTTGGTAATTGGAGAGAGGGAAAATATTGTGAGGTATTATTGTGGGTGGGATGATTAAAATAAGTATTGTTGTGGAGTAAGTTGATTAAAATAAGTATTGTTGTGGGGTGAGGTGGGGTATTGTTGTGGGTTAAGGTGATTAAAATAAGTATAAAATTATACTAAATAAGGAAATAGGGAAGGTATTGTAAATAGATGAAAAAGAAAAGAGGGAAGTTTATGTAGAATAGAAGGGAGTATATATTACTTTTTTTCAGAGGTTTTAGAATTCTCTTATTTTTCTAAATTTTTAGGATTTTCTCGCAAGTATGATTTTTTTTTCCCTAAAAGAAAATCTTATAACTCTTTTATTTATATTATTTTCCGTAAGTTAATTATGTCGTACGTTAAATATTTGTATTTGTGGTATGAGATATCAATTTCTCATGAGATTTTGGGTAATGGTTTTTTTTCACTTTGTATCTAAGTTTTTGAATTCTACAATAATTTTATATCAACTTCTCATATTTTACCTCTCATAAGTTAAATGGTTGAGACAAAAAAAAGCAAAATATTTCGAATAAAGTATGGGTAGAAAAATAAAATTTTCTAAAATTTACTAAATCGAAAAAATATGTAAGTTTTTACTTTTAATAGTTCTTTCCGTTACCACTCGTGTAGTGCATGGATTTCAAAACTAACTAGTAACTATGAAACATGTAATAGCCCAAAATGCGTCAAAATTTATCAAACAAAACGCTACAATGCGAGGTTAAAAACCCCTTGAAGTCCAACAACAAAACCCAAAAAAAAAAAAAAAAATTGTAGATAATTTATTTATTCTTTTATATTTTAGTTTTATTTCATTTATTTTAGTTTTATTTCTTATGTATTGTACTTTTTTTTTTTAGATTTGTGATTCATGTTGAAAAAATCTCTTTGAATCGACGAAAAACTCTTGATTTAAATTTGGATGACATTTTGCTTTATTATTGGTTTACATGGGTTGTTTTTACAATTAGGATTTTTCGACTTATAAGAGGATTTTTCTTAGTACCAAACCTGTTGTCTCAGTTGATAATCCCAAATCAAATGATAACTTTTTTCTTGTCACACCAATTTACGCGGGCAGTGAAACTGAAGTTGTTTTTGGGTTGGATGATATTTACTTTTACGGGGTTCGTTGTTTTGGGAATTGACTTTATCTTAAAGGTGGTAATTATACCATTAAAGATGATTATCCAGCTACTTTTTTTTTAAATTATTCTAATAAAATGGAATTTTATGTTGGTCTTGAAGTCTTAAGAAATAGTGTTATTAATCTTCATAATGATGAATTCGCCTCTTGGGCATACCATAATCTGGTTCTAAATTTAGTAGAGTCTATTAGGTTTCATTTCATTATGTTGAATGTTTTGAAAGATGGTAGTGCTTTGTTGGATAAGCCTGAGAAATGGGTAGTTAATAATTGGAGGTTATGTCAAAATTGTAGAAACTTATGTGTCGGTATGATAAATGGAATCCGGAAAAAAATGTATGTGAAATTGAAAATGCTGATAATGCGAGGTCGATGTTTGATATTGTTATTGACGCTGAAATAAAAAAAAAATAGGCATGTTTGACTTTAGCTATTTTTTGTTCTAATTGTCTGATTATCCACTTTCGGTAATTTATTATAACTGTGAATGTGATTTTTTTATTGTAGAAATTGTCTATTTGGACAAGAAAAATGTTCTTGTTCACCCGGGTGTTAAGAGCATCCGCATAAGTGAGTTCTCACTAATTATCACTCTACACTTTTTCAGCTTTTCTCTCTACAATTTACCACCCACCTCAGCTTTTCACTCACCACCAAAATTCGAGATAAAAACATTCATTGTCATCTTAAAAGTTCGATTTTTCTAAAATTCTCATTGTAAATTATTTTTTTCTATTTCTGTCACTCAAAAATATATGTTAACAAGCTACTACAAGTAATTTATATGTTCTTTCTTTTTCTTACAAGTAAATGATAAATTAATGAAAAAAATTGCTTCATTTACGATGCTACATATTGTAAGAGTATAGTATATTTTAATTTCCGATGTACTTTTTTTTCTGAATAAAATATAGTGGCTTCATATACTTTTGAATACTTGACTTGGTTCCATAATTTTCTAAATAGATGTTTTGGGTTGGTTATACTTTTAAAGTTCAAATGTAGTATTGAGCGAATGTTTTTTGAATATTTAAATTTTAACAGTTTGACATAAGAACTCAGTGAAGACGGTCTCTCACTAAGTAGTTGATGAGAGACAATATTTTACGTACACCTTTATGTATTTTTGTAACCATTTTATTAATAATTTTGACTAGAAATGACTATAACATTTGGTACTTGTTTGCTTAATAAATTTACTTTTTTTTTATCAAAAATTATACGAAGTAATTATTTTTTTAGTACCTCGTTTTATTCTATTCGTACCCATTTTATTATTTCAGTACGATTTTTAATCTAAGTTGCAATTAATCTTTCAATAAATTTATTTCGAAATCATCTGTGTGGAGACTTGCTTATATTTTTAATATTTGGTAAGTGTACAAATTATCTAAATGTCTGAAATGTACGTCTTTTGAATATGTTAAAAGTAAAATTTTATTTCGAAAAACATCGAAAATCTAACAAATGCCATATTTCGTCGCCAAAAATACTTAGATTGGAAATAATGTTCGACAACTTACAAGATATTAACTTAATATTCGCACTTTGTGGTCTCCATTCTTGTTTTATTTGAAAGTGTAGCCATGTAAAGGATTTAATATAAAAAAAATGGCAAAAAAAAAGACTAAGGATATTATTTAATAATTTGTCTTTTAATTAAAGGAAAAGTATAAAGACCAAAAATACCTGTAATCGCAGGTTAAAAGTTTGAAAATGGCATTAAAAGTTTAAAAATGGCATTAGTATAATAATTCATGTTCTAAAGAGACAGTAATAGAAAAAAATAATTTACAATAGCCAAATTGGAAAAAACAAACTTTTACAATGGCGATAAATGCTTTTATCTCACCAAAATTCACCAAAAAAAAAAAAAAACTCACACCCACATCAATCAATACTCAACTTTTTTTTTCTCTTTCCTACTTTACTATTACTCATACTGTCCATATCAACATTCAACTATCTCACACTTACTGTTGTTTGTTTTATTTCCTTATCATTATTTGCAATCATATAAATTTTTAGGTTTTATAATTTATTATTTTTATTGTTATTACTGAAAGTTTGAATTTCTATTTTTTTCATGGTTTTTTTAATCTAAATTAAGGTAAATTCGAATTTTTCACACTTTTTTGTTACGTTTTTTAAACTTAGTCATTTTTTTATTTAATCTCGTTTTGGAGAGATAAGTAGAGAGAATTAAAATAAGTGTGAGGAAATATATCGATATGTATACTCATTTTATAGAGGGTAAAAAAAATATGGATTATGGTTATTTTATTTTAAAAAAAATTGCGGTAGCCGTTGCTAGAAAATAAAAGTACTAACGTTGATAATGGGACACATGGCAAGTCCTTAATGTACCTTTTTGTTTGATAAAGTAAGAAAAACGAAATAAACACTTTACTACAAAAATTAATTAAGGGAGCCAAATTTCCGGCTTCTCAGCAATTTTCGGAAATGCGGGATTTTTCGCTAAACTTCTGTCCTTTCTTTGCTCATGTTTCAACATTTTTCATTTTATATTAATTTACAAATTTCATGAAAACTGGCGAAGATGCCATTGTATTTGCTCTAAGGTATTGACTTTATTATCAAAATCTAGGTCTTTGTCACTAAAATAAGTGACATTTGAAGTCTTCTTGTGTGGTTAACTCTGTATTTTATTATTATGTTTAGTAATTGACAGTAAAATGAAGGAAATGGTAATATTGAAGGCTATCCATCAAAATTGGTGATTTTTGTTGAAGATTGGTGGAACTATATCTAATATAGGTTTAGCTATTCGATAAGTTGTAAACTTGAAATACATTTTAATCTTGAAATAGGATGAATATGTCTTTGTGAATTGACTTAAATTTCTAGTGTTAATACCTTTATTTTGGTACACAGATTTCTGGTTTATAAACGAACCATGTAGATTTTGTTACATTTTCTTAACTTCCATGATCATCAAATGGAGGTTCTGGTTGGTGTATGTTTGATGTTAGTGTAATTCTCAAGGCTACCTGCAATCTTTGTATTTTATTGTCTCGTCTTCTCTTAGGCGGAAGATCTGCTTGTCAAAAGAAGCGGTTGTTTGGCTATTAAAAGGAGGGGCATCTTCATATTAACTTGATCATGAACGGCCTCTTCTTTGTTTTACAGTTTGTGGGAGTTGGGTCATACCCAAAAGTTGCATGATCAAATCTGGCTCTGATAATTTGATTCGTCATAATTTATATAAACAAAACGAAATAAAGAACATCAACGCCCCTGATGTTCAAGTCTTGGTTCGACCAAAGATTTTTTTTTTAAAATCAAGTCTTTGTTTTTGAAGAAAAAGAGACTTGGCGCATCGGCACTACAACAAATTGTCATTTGCGCCACAAATTATGCCACGGGAATTTATATTCGTGTCTAAATTCAGCTTAGCCATGGGAAAAACTTACTCATTACGTTGGAAAAAAATTTATGCATCGGGATTAGACACCACAACAAAAAGTCCATTGCGTCATGAATTAGGCTACACACGTGGCAAATAATCATTTTAGCCACGAGTTATGTCACACCCGTGGCGAAATTTTATTTAGCTACAAAATATTTTGTGGCAAATATTTTTTTAGTCACAAACTAACAGACACCCGTGGCGAGTATCTTTTCCGACGTAAATTAAGATATTTTCATGTTAAGACAAACCTAAAAGTTGCTTGCTTCAAAAAAAATACAAAATCAAAATGAAATTTAATCAAATATAAATAATATGGGAATACATTTAAATATAAAATTTTGGAAACACGTTAATTAATTTAATTAATATTTTTTATTGTTTTATTTAACTTTTATAAGATATTTAAAATTTTATAAACTTATATGTAAGCAAAGAAATGTTTATCGTCTACATTTTTTGATTTTTTTTTACAAATCACAATTATGTTTAGTAGTTTTTTCAAAACATTGATAATTTAAGAAATTTGTTTTAATATATAATTTTGTTCATTAAAGTCATGGATTTATTTTAATTTCTTTTACCTTTTTTTATTAAAACTTTATAATAATCTTAAATAACAATCTTATATGATCGTATCACATTTAAAGACATAGCATATCAATTTAAATAAATAAATAAATTATTTACCATCTATCTTAGAGAAATCTAAAATTAATATATTGTTGATGAGTCATATTTATATATATTTATATGCCTCCTTTTGATACGGTTTTTGTGCTAAATTACATTGTTTATATGCCATTTATATTAGAATGTTGTTACTTCCGCAATTTGGTGTTTAATGCAGGAATAAAGCATTTATGGAGCAAAGGAATGAAATGAGCAACACGGAATTGGCATGAAGGAATACACGAAGCATGACACGGGAATCTAGGAGAATAAAGGAAAAGAAGTGAAGAAGACTATACGAAAAAAGGAGCTGAAACGAGAAGTACTCGATCAAGTTGGCCAGGACTCGATCGAGTAGGTGTGTACTTGATCGAGTTCTCTATGACTCGATCGAGTATGCCCCCGATATGATGACTTCCGCGCAATTTTCTAAAGTCGGTTTATGTTTACTATAAATACTTAATTATTTTCCTATTATAATTTACGTCTTATTTTACCCTAAAAACTCCTAGAATACTTGAGATTTAGTTTATTTTCATATTGCTTTCGGACCTATACTCCCTAATTACGGTACTAATCTTTCTTTAGTTATTGATTAATTCAAAGTTCTTAATACTACAATTGCTTTATTATTGTTCATCTATTATGTTTTAGTTATGTTTTTTTGTATCGCTATTGTTGTTGTTATTATCAGTATGAGTAGCTAATTTCATAATATAGGGTGAAAGAGGATCTAGGCTGTTAGAAGGGGGTTAATTAATGAATTGATTGTTAAATTGCTCTTAATTGTTGTTCAATTGTTGTCTTACTTCTAATTGTTTAATTACTTATCAGAATTGGTTAATTAGTCTTGCTATCTAGGATTTCACCGACCGGATTAAGACTAGTATAGGCTGCGACAATTAAATAGACTGACTTAATGATAGCGACCGCATGTTAAATTTAGATAAAAAAGACATAATAGAATTGACTGATCTTATTGCTTTGAGCAATCTAATTGCTCAATCAATGAATTAAATCTCACCCCTGGATGACTACCTAGTGAACATGATCTTTAAACTCTTTATTATTGAATTTGTCTTATTCACTTTTGCAATTAGTTTTAGTAATCAACTCAAAAAACAAACCCCGGAACTGTTAGCTTAAGACAAAACTCACACATTAGCAAACTAGATAATTACCGCGCGCCTCCCTGTGGATTTGGCATTTTTCTTGCCACTAGCTACCAGTTGCAAGTAACTTAAGATTATTTTGATATAAGTCATATGACTAAATCCTTATCAAATTTTGCGTCATTGTCGGGGAGACAACTATTTTCTGTTTGTTTTTATTTATTTTTGTCTTTCGTCTCAAGGAGCAGTAGTTCCTTAAGACAGTTTGATATTTTTCTTGTTGTTTTCGTGTATGCCCAGGTTTGATAGGTCGGAGATTTTACCTTTTGATCTCGAGCCAGAGAGGAATTTTCGCTACAGACGAAAATTTCAAATAGAAGTAGGTGAAGTAGAAGACTTGAGTATACTTGACAGTGATACAAAGCACATATTTGAGTCAGAAGAATCGTCTACGAAGAGGACACGCTTATTTCTGATGCCTCAGTTGCCTTTCTTATATAAATTATACAATGTCTACTCTTGCCAGTCATTCTAAGCTTTCTTTGGCTTCTATCCCGAAAGGATTCAATCTCCCTACTACTAATAAAGGGAACTTTTGAAATTCGTCCATCTTACATCAATTTGGTGGAGCTAAACTTGTTTGGGGGAGGAGTTAAAGAGGATCGTGCCAAACATATAGAGAAGTTTACCAATTATTGTTGCTCTATCCCCTTGACTGACGGGGTGACTCAAGGTCAAGTGAAGCAGGTACTTTTCCCGTATTCACTAAGAGATGGTGCGGCAGAATGACTTCGAGATTTGGACATGGAGGATCATGATGTTACTGGTTGGAGTACCTTAGCTCTTGCATTCCATAAAAGGTACTTTCCACCATAGAAAACTAATGCACTACTAAGCCAGATTAGCTTTAAACAAGATCCCACTGAAGACCTTAATGAAGCATGGGTGATATGGTCGTTATGTACCAAAAATAATACCTAAATATACTAACAGAAGCTAGTGATAAGTAGGGTCGATATCCATAGGGAGGCAATGTATCTATCTGAAAGTCCGTCTATCTAAGTCACAAATGGGGGTTTTAAGTTTGGTTTCTAAAACTACTAAAGATTAAAAGGCAAGAGAAATAAAGCAAGAGCAATAAAGTGAGAAAATGAGATATAAACGATCAGATAAGAGAGAGTATGTCAGGATTTCGGTTTCCATGGCAGTTTAGCGACTCAGCTGCAAATATCCTAGAAAATCTACTGTAAGAAGGGCAAGGGAAAGGTCCTTCCGGTCCGCTATCCACCCTAGATTTCCACTAACTTAACTTCCGTCCTCATCAGGGTAGTTTACTGTTCATAGCAGGCCTGTTTATTCCAATCTTCCGATCAAGGAACAAAGTTAACCAAATTAATGTTATTTAGAAGCGTGAACTCAACTAAATATGTTACAATTATAATGCTACGGTCACAGATTCTCACATGTCAATCGTCTAGTCTATTCATTACATCGTCACAATTCTACCATGGTTCCCCTAGTCCTAACATAGGGAAATTAGCTACTCATGTTCTTATGGCAGTCAACGATAACAACAAAGAGCATACTAACTAGAGACATAGTAAGAGAATAATAATCAAGCATAAACTAAACAAAGAACAAGAATAGTAATAAGAGAACAGGAAATAAAAACAAGCATGTATTAAGATTAAAAGAAAGATTACAATCCAAATGAATCCGGCGTAAAGAACAATCCACCGTATTTAGTACCGAAAGTATGTGATTAAGAGAAGTTCATAGGTGATTAAGAATATGGAAGATGATAAAAAAAGATAGATTAGACCTAATGACGACTCCCTTATATAGGGAAGCGTTTTTATTAACTAAATAAACCTAACACGGATTAATTAACCCGTGTAACACAGCAAACTACTCGATCGAGTAGTTTCAGACCACTCGATCGAGGATTTCTTCAGCCAAACTTCTCGATCGAGCGCTTTAGGCTCTCGATCAAGTATTCCCAATAAAGCTCGTTTCGATCGAGTATAAAGAACTACTCGATCGACCTTCAGTTCCTGCCAAACCACTCAATCGAACTCCAGAACATCTCGATCAAGTGGAAATCCAATGCTTCAGCCCTCAACTCGTCTTGGCAGCTTCCATTGACCTCCCTTCACGCATCCCGAGGTACGACCTCTGCTCTAAGATCTTCGTCTCCTTACAATGCATGCTAAATGGGACGAATAAGATGTAATTCCACTACTTTTGGGGTTCATTTATGCAATTAAGACAAAACAAACCAAAATAGCCAATTCGGGGCAGTTTGCAATACAAAGCGATACAAAGGCATAGAAATGCGTGCAATAAGAGGCTAAAAAGTCTATATAAATTGCACGTATGAATGGGCCCGTTTAAAAACAAACCAAAATAGACACCATGGCTTTCAGATTTGGTTCCTTTGCAACCAATTCTATAATGGATTATATGACGATCATCGAGCTTTACTTTACTCCTCTGTCAATGGGAGATTCCAGAAAAATACCAATGATGATAATGCATGGAAGCTGATAAATGAGATGGCTACTCACACTGCTGAGTATGACAACCCAAGAGGAAGTGCAAGGGGAGGAGGAGTAGATGGTGTTATAGCAGCATAGTTGGACACATTGACTGCCTCGATTGCAGAACTAAAAACGTCCCAGTCCTTGTAAAAGCAGCAAACGGTTCATGGCATGGTTCACAAAGAAGTGTCCTGTGAAAGATGTGGGATTGATGGTCATACTGCAGCGTGGTGTATGAGTACAATTGAGAAGGTTCATGCTTTTCAATATTTTAAGCAAGGTACTCCCTATTCTAACTTCTTCCCTGAAAGGAGTCAGAATGCATTTAATCCAATTATCGGTATTAAGAATTCTTAGTTTGACATGAACAATTATTAATTCGCATGTGTGACCCGATTCCCCTAAACTCTTTATTATTATTGATCTCTTTCATTATATTATCATTGTCTTACTAATCAAACCAAATACCAATCGTAACCGACCTTGATAAATTTCGCTCCATGACAACTTGTTTAGCAACTGTCGTCTCCTTGTGTTCGACCCCTATTACTTTACTACATTCATTTGTTAGCCAAGTTTAGGGTATCTTTGTTAAGTGTGCGATAGCCTATCAATGGACTTATACATGGAAGGGCCCTTTAATAATAGCTCCAGCATTGGGTCCTAATAACATGGTGAAAACATGGAGACGATAATCTATCAATGGCTATAAATTAAGAGCTTTTAAGGAGGGAGTTCATGTTTTGAAAGCTATATTAAGCAATGAGGTTTGTGTGAATTCTACAGAAGGGTTGGACTACTATGGAATCTTAAATGAAGTAATTGAGCTTGCTTATTATACCGAGCAAAGGGTTTATAGGGTGATATTGTTTAAATGTAATTGGTTTGATAGTTCCCCACAAATACTTAGTATCCATAAGGTATACAGACTTGTAGATGTAAACGAGAAAAGGAAACTTTGTGGACATAACCTATCTGTGGCAGCTTTTCAAGTCGATCAAGTTTGTTATATTCTTTATCCAACCACTAAAAAAGGTAATCAATCAATGGTCCGCGGTTTTTAAAATCAAGGCAAGTTCACATGTTGATACTCCTGTTAACGAAATTATCTTTCAAGAAGATGTGGTTGTCAATAGTTTGGTGGAAAAGACACAGAGTGAAGATGAATTAGAAGTGGTTGTGGAAATGGGTGAATAGGGGAATATGACGGGGGTGTTGGAGAAGAAGAGGATGAAGATGAAGTTGAAGAAAATAGAATAGAGGAAAATGAGGAAGAAGTCGGAATGCTTTTTTCAGATGATGAACCTCTTTTGATTTCTAGTGATAGTGATAGTGAGCGGTGAGGGGGGCTAGTTGTAATTCTACGATATTAATCCATTTGTAAAGATGTAAGAATTTTAAACATTCAATCAACAAGCACTTTTAAGAAGTTTGTTTGATTGAGTTGTTCGTAGTTAGTGTTTATGACACTCTATTTTTTTTGGACTAACAATTTGCATTGTTTAGATATATAGTTAGTGTTTATGAAGGAATTTTTTTTTTGGACTAACAATTTGTACTAACGATTTTTTTGGGACTAACAATTTGTTTATAATAGTGTATATGAATTTTTTTTTCCCAAAGATATTAGGGAGTGGTAGTAGGGGTGAATCTCGTCGTGAGGAGGAGAACACAAAGGTTATTGATGACGTAGAGGATGTTGAGATTCCAACATCGGAGCAGGAGGACATGCAGGTTATTCTCTCACAGAACCCTGATGTAGTATATGGTAAATGGTAAGTGTTTTTTTTATTATTATTTTATCATGAAAAATATATCATTTCAATAAATATATTTGAATTTCTAATATATATATATATGTGTGTGTGTGTGTGTGTGTGTGTGTGTGTGTGTGTGTGTGTGTGTGTGTGTGTGTGTGTGTGTGTGTGTGTGTGTGTGTGTGTGTGTGTGTGTGTGTGTGTGTGTGTGTGTGTGTGTTTCAGATGGGATGACAAGGCGATCAAACAATAAGTCACTTGGTCGTTCAATCATAATCTCGGAGATAAGTATGTCACCAAATGGAGTGCTGCTGAAAGTTACCTATTATTTACTTTAATAATTTTTTTTTAATTAAGATCTTTTCTATTACTAAATACTCGTTTTTAAAAGAGAATCATGTGAAGTTCGTTGATCCTAGCTATGACCCTAAACATGAGTAGCAAAAGGCGGTCACGAGGCGGATTACTAAGCTTGGTAATGGAGTCAAATATGCAAAGAAAAAGCCGCAACGGGTCCTCGTTACTTGGTGTAATACTACAGTTTTCTGGTCTCCGCTTACTCGGCCGAGTAGGCAATACTCAGCCGAGTAAGTTGTCGAGTGCTTTTAAACAGGCTACTATTTTGAGTGCACTTGGCCGAGTATTGAGAAACTCGGTCGAGTAGGTCGTTCTCGGTTGAGTACTTCAGGTACTCGACCGAGTACCAAGTCTGGCGGGTTAGTTTTCCGCAGTTTTGATTAAAATAATTGAAGAAGTATTTAAAGGCGTGTTAACAGTTTATAATCATTTCTTAATCATTTTTCTCAAATATAAACTACGTACACTGCCTCTCTAATCATATCCAAGGCGAAGGTTGTTAGATCTTCAGTTTTAGCGTCTTATTCCGTGTCAATCGCACTAGTAAGGGTCTTGTCCTTGTTGATTTATTGTTATTCCTATAGTTAAGTAAACTCTAATTTGGGAAAATTGGAGGATTTGGTAATTGGGCATACTATATCGGTTAATTGAGGGGTATTTAGTAACTGTATGTGATTATTACTTGTAGGTGACGGTTCCATGGAGGTTTGCTATTGCGGTTACTTGTGTATGTGCTTGGATAGCGAAAAGGTAGGGTTTCCCTACTTAGTTGATTGCATAATTGATTATAGGACGTCATTTGTATTGACTGATTATTGGTATTATTATTGTGATTTTTGGTTGATTGTGATATCTCTGGTTATTGATTACTGTTGGTGAAGCCATTTTTGGGAGATGGTCTTCACACCCAAGTTGGCCTCTTGTGGCTCCCGTCACAAGGAAGATGTGTACATTAATGATCTAGGTTCGCTCGTTGCGATGAGCGGGGTTTAGGTGGTATGGATGCGGTCTCCAATGGCTGCGAGGGTTACCTGTTACGATGGGTAACATGTCAGGACTACATACTTAGGTGTGTAGTCGGTTACTGGTTACTATTGGAGTTTGGAGGATGGTTACTACAGTTTGGTTTTGATTGGTATTGTATTGTATATTTGTGATTTCTTATTTTGGTTATGCAGTTGACTGACCCCGTTATTGTTTTCAAAACTGTGATCCAATCGGGGATGCACGGTGAGCAATTGGTTTAAGAGGTATTGGATCTGGATGTAGCTCGCGGGATAAGGATGAGGCAGAGTAATAACATGTTCTTTAGCTAACTTCCGTTGTGGTCTTTAACATTAGTTTTACGGAAAATTCACGTGGTACCCTTTATCTTTGCCACTTTTCACATGGTATCCAATATTTTTAGTTTTTGTACACGGTATCCTTTAAATTTTATTTTCATACACAATATGCCCTTTTTGTCGCTATAAAAACATTCAATTGAGCGTAACTCCTACATTGGAATTCAGAATCGGCCTTTTTTTGTCCTAAAATGATTTTCTTTTCATAATTTACGATTTGAGATTAAAAAATTGTCAACGGGCATTTTTAGGGTTTTATTTTTCCGACAACTTTAAATTAACCGTAATTTCGATCTTAGTTCTACGAATGGTCGTTTTTCGTTTTATAAAATTATAGATCTCGAAGAGATAATTAAGTTTGAAAAAAATTTGTTCAATTCCGATTTCTGGTCTACGAGTTATACTCGATTGAAGATTTTAAGAACGATAAAAAGGACACGTCATACTTGAAAATCAAAGCTTAAGGGTACTCTGTGCACCAACTTAAAAAGTTGGATACCACGTACAAAGTGGCGAAGTTTAGGGGTATCACGCGAATTTTCCATTAGCTTTATGTTGGTTTCTTTTTGGAGTTTTAAACAGTTTTGGTTTTGTTTTCAGTTTGGTTAAAAACAGTTTGTACTTTTAATAAACGTTCAATTATGGTCCATTTGATATACTTTACCTCTTGCAACCGAGATGGTCGCACCTCGATATGCTAAGGTGGTCCTTGGTAAGGCACTTTGGTGTATAAGGGTGTTACACTTGGTGGGAGTTGTTGAGGGCTAGGGAAGAATCAAATCCCGAGTTTGCAAAACTTTCTAAAATAAATAGTGAAAATAGAAGGTCGAGTGGTAAAGATGGGAAAACATTGGTCACCCACACTCTAGGTCTGAAGAGTTGCTCCGATGCTTTCAAGGAATTGGTAAGTATTGTATTTATTATTTTCACAAATTGGTTAAATGATTGCCGAACATAATCAATTTATGTTTTTATGCTACTTTCAGGGTGAGTCGGTCACACCCTAAAAGTTGTTTGAGAAGACCAAGAAAAACTAGAAGAGCGAGTGGATTAATCCTCGAGCTGAGACAAACATTTTTCCAATAGATTTAATGTTTATTTTTCTTAGAAAGAATTGTAATATTTATTGTATTTAATGAGTCAACCAACGCCCACTGGAGAGGCTCCATACGAGTATCGGTCGTACTACAACGTTGTTAAGGGATTTGACAAGAAATCGAGCCTATTCGGGACCGGAGATAAATGGGCCGAAGTGTGGTATGAACCTCCTTGTAACAAAGGTAAGTCGTTGATATTTCACTTACGCACCTAGCATGGTTACTCAATTCGCAAATGCGAATTCTCAACTCAAAGAGCAATTGAGTAAAATGGAGATTGTTCAACAAAGTGAGCGAGCAATATGAGAAGCTCTTAAAGAACGAGTTCTTAGCACTCAAGATCAAGTTTGTGCCACTCAATAGCAAATGGCAGCCATGTAAATGGCTTGGGCTAAGATGCATGCATTTCTTCCCCAGAGTTTGTGCTCAGGTTTCCCTACTTCATACCGTATAGATGACTTTACGGACGACGGGCATGACTTTGGAGGTAGTGCTCCCGTTGATTCTATAGGTTAGTAATGTCTATGCTAGTATATATCTTAGTCTTTATCTTATGTTAGTATGCTAAGTCTTTATCTTTGGTTAGAAACTTATGATATTAGCAACGGAATTTTAGTTGTTATGTATAACACATTGCTTATTTTTATCTTAGTAAGACTTTGTACGAATTTTTAAAAAAATTCCAAGTAAGTAATTTTTTTTTTTTTTTCCAATTGTGTTCGGTTTTCTTTAGTTATTTCGTTGACTACTGTTGATTCCCGCTCTTACGGTTGACTTGAAAATGGATTTTCGTTTCGCAGTCGACGATTATATATATTGTGTTTTGAAGGTTTTGGTTGTGTATGTTAGATTTGAAACAATGCAAATAGCATTGTGGCTGGGCAGCAAACTGCTCTTTCCAGCCCCTGCCACCAACAATCTTGACCGAAACTCCGCCAGGAAAGTTAACCCTCTGTTGAGTATTTTGTCGGACTATCACTACTACAGATACAGCCTATAACAACGGGTAAAAACCGTTGTAAAATAAAAAAGCGGACGTTGTTAAAGCGGCCGTTGTAGAAGGTATTTACAACGGTTTGCTTATTTAGTGGAACCGCTGTCTAAATTATTCACAACGGTTAAAAGCCGTTGTTATTGGATGCTCTCCGTTGTGGAAAGTGTTTCAAAATTTTGGAGGGAATTATATAACAACGGTTGTCGTATGTATAACCGTTGTTGTAACTTTCCCTCCAAAATTGTGAAGTCTTTTGACAACGGGTTTATGTTACATACCCGTTGTTGAAATTGTTAGTAACAACGGTTCTTTGTTTAATACCCGTTGTTGTAATTTTACCTCCAAAATTGTGAATACTTTTAACAACGGTTCTTTGATTAAAACCTGTTGTTGAATATTATGCGCGGGTATTTGTAAATGTCATTCACAACGGTGTTAGTTTTATTAACCGTTGTGAAAGGTATTCACAACGGTTTTTTTAGTAACCGTTTTTATTACGTACACCTAATGTTCTGAAAAATTAAATTTGTTTCATGCCATTCAACAACCTGCATATATCAAGACACCATATACCAAAGACCAAAGATAAATCATAGTGGGTTCATCGAACTCAATAGATTCAATTCAACCACAACAAAGAAAGATCATATATATATATATATATATATATATATATATATATATATATATATATATATATATATATATATAATTACAAGGAGTTGAATTTACATGAACTAATTAATCATTCCCTAACTTCAACAAAAAAATTACTAATAAGTGATCTAAACTCGTGAGTATAGTATCATGCATTTCTATCTATATATATTCTAAGACGTAGTTGCCCCACATGTCTCTTACCTCGTCTATATCTATACTTGAGTATTGCTCAATCTGTTGTGACTGGTTGATTACATACTACGGAAAAAACAAAGAGAATACATTATGGTATATATAGCAAAGAAGAAGACAACATTAGCAACATCATGGTATATATAGCAAAGAATTGCAAGACAACATTAGCTCTAATTTAAAAAAAAAAGTAATAAACACATGTTTAAATTATTACTAACCCTTTCTGGAATAACGAGATATCTTCTCCTAATAATCTCCAACATGAACCGACAAACGTAGTATCCACATTGTATGCTATCCGGCTGGCGAGGGGCCTATTATTACATAAAAAAAAAAGACGAGAGAAGGCTCACATCGAATCTGAACTTTAGGTATTGTATTAGTATTAAACACAGATTTTGCACTTAATGTTATTGTATTTGAGCACGTACCCTGTTATCGTAATAAAATCGGGCCAACATCGAATCGTTCGTGGGTTGATCCTCCTCGTTTGCTCTTTTCTTCTTAAAGGCCCTTTTTTAAAAAATAAAAAAGGAGGCGTAAAACTAATTTTTTTAGGGGCAAAAATATGAACGAGCTTTTTTCTATAAATAAAAATTGAAAATGTTATTATAAATAAATCAGTATTATAAACTTACATTTTAATCAAGTGCTTAAAAGTCTCGCTTGGTTGATGATCTAAAGAGTCCAACCGTAAAACTTTTTCTTTGTCGGCATGATGGCCGCTAGCACCCAATGAGTCCTACATCAAGAGACATCATCATTATTAACAAGTACATATATTAGTTATGAAAATGCAATTGTAGGGGAAACGTAATATTAATTTGTTTATTACCCTTTTTCATTATAAGCGCCAAAAATCACTTCTTGGTTGTCGTCAATTCTTTGAGCAATATAATCTACCCGTTGTTCGAACGAGAAATCCGGAATAAATAAAGATAAAACATAGGGGCACAGGAATCCGTATTGATCAGATGGAATATTCTTCTCAGGGATCACTCTCAATTGCAATATCCTACATTATTACGGTATTAATTCCGGTATTTAAAACACTATCTACCTAGTAGTAAGAATATTAGACTATGAAATTATTTATTAAGAAACTTACTTCATCCAAACAAATATGTGTGCTATATCAATCGGTCTAGTCCACCCCATACGGCTAGCGATCCCATGATATAAGCGCTTGGCGCTCACCCCTAGAATATCCTCCTCGAGCGGAATAATTATCGCTTGCTCGGAGGCTATGCGATGGCCATCCTCCTCATACAGTCTCATCATCGTCCCCGTTCTTACTTTTTGCATGTAATCCTTCCCTTTATATTGTGTGGAGTTTATACTCCTAACTTTCACGACCGGAAAGAGAATGAGTCTTTGATGTGGTGCTACTACCACCAGCCTACACATGTAGTATAGATAATTAAAATAATAAAAAATCCAAAGGTAACATATCCTAGTTGGAGTAATAAAAATAAAAGCGTACTTAATTAAATACCTCGTCAACCTGCTCTTTCAATGATGAGGTAGTAGTAGCAGGTAAGACTGGGGACTTAGGCTTATCAGTCTTTTTTGTCCCCTACACAAAATTACCATGCTTTTTATAAATACAGACAAAATATAAATAAAGGGGCGAGGTTAATTTTTAAAAAAATGGAGAAGTTAATTAAATACATACCTCATCAAGTTGTTGTGAAGTCGAGGTCGTTGGCATGTCTGTGGACTTAGGCTTATCCGCCAAAGCCGCCTTTTTTGTTCCCTACAAAAAAAATAACATATAAATTTAACATATAAAAACATTCAACAATTAAAAATGTAACACATATATATATATATATAAAGGTATTTCTTCTAACCCCAATCGCTTCCATTTGCTCAAAGGAGGCGGCGAGATATCTTCGCCAAGTAGATGTGAGTATCGAGCCATTGGATGAAACTTCCAAGCGCATCTCCCGAATGGTAATGTCGTCACGAATCGGGACAGCGGTGGAAATTTTTCATGGCCTGGATTGACCGTAGTTATCTCTACTATTCTATGATTCGGCAAAAGTTTTTCGCCATGAACTACGATTTCATTGCTTTGCTGATTTGTTTTCTACGAGACCCCGGCCAACACGCACAGTGGCTTTTCGATTCTATTAGGGCCAAGAAGAATAACGGCCTCTTGTTTACTACGGCCCAAGAATATACACATACATACATTATTATATCTTTGCAAAAACGCTTCAAAGATTCAAAAGATTTTGCAAAAACGCTTTTCTCCTCGGGCCGATTTTTGCACAAACTTCAAAGATTCATATAAATTTAACTAATTAAACACTTCATGCATACCTTATCGAAAACAGGGAACCGACTTGAAGGGGATGTATCTTTGTTTTCCATCAGCCGTCTTCTCATCAAGTTGCATCTCCTTTTCAGACTCATTATTTACCTAATAAAATTAACCAATTCAATGGCACCATGTCGGTTGGCAAAGGAACACACCCCCGATCTTACCCAAAAAAAAAACAAAAGAAAAATAAGGAAGTATTAGGTACCTGATCGACTTTAGTTGTTACAACTTCAGAAGCATTATTAGGTACCTGATCTTTCTGAATCTCGTTGACCGATACTTCCTTCTCATGTATTGCCAAGGTAGTAGCGGCCTCTTCACCAATCTGTTGTACCTTATTATTACCCCCTTTAGAAATGACATCCTCCATCATCTTCACTTCTTCTTCGAAAGCTTACCTCCAAAGATTCACTTTAGTAGTACGGATGCCATTAATCAAGTCGCTTGCCAAGAATGTAATGTGTCAGCAATTTTTATCCCAACAATAACATGTGAATTGAACTTAAATGAAAATAATAGAATAAATGTTACCATGTCAGCGTTCTCGGACTTAGTCTTCCTTTTCTTCTTTATCTCGGGCGGTTTTCCCATAATATTTCGTTACTCCAACCTGTAACGGGACGCCCCTCAAACGACCTGGATGTTCGGGTCGGCCGATCGCTCTAGCAAGAACGTCATTACGACCACTGTGAGTGAATTTCCCTTCTTCTACCTCTTTCAATACGTTATCCTATAATATATTAAATAAACTTCAAATTATATTTGTGACTAAAATAATAAAGTTAGTAATGAACTCGTCTTAATAAAATAATGCTTACTATGTTGGCCAAAACTTCCTCATCGTATTTGTCATGCGACGACCGGGATCCTTTAGGCGTGTGCCCATGTTTATAAGTTACATGCCGATCCACCTCTTTCACTCCCTTTGCCACCTACACATTAACATGGTAACATTTATACACGTAAATGTGTATCAATGCAAGTCCAAGTGTGATTAAAAAAATAAAGTCTCACAGGGCAATAATGCATGCTACTTTTACGAGGTCCTCTTCTATCTTTCTCAGAATCGCCGAGAACCATAGAATTTCCCCTTCTTGCATGAAATGTTAGCACGATTTCTTTTGCTAATGGCCTTCAAATAATTATATAAAAGCGCAAGTAGATGAGATAATAAAAAGATTATATAAAGGACTCATTAATTAAAAAAATGATAGGTAAATCGTTAAAAGGCGAGGATATTTAACCTGAAACTTCTCAGTAGTTCTCATCTTTTTGAAAAGATCCCATTCTTCCTGCTTGATGGTGGGACACTTGTTTTCCGGTGGGCTCTTACGCATCTCCCCGTTGCCTTGTCCACATACAACCAATCCCTAGCAACGCCACACTTCCACCGCTGTGGACATCCGCGGCCTTATGCATTAAATACTCATCATGGCTTTTATCGGGTATAATAAAACCTTCCTTTACACGAGCCAAGTATAACTCCGCCAATTTTGGATTCAAAGTTCTAACATCATCTAAATGGATAGGCACAAACTGTCTTGTGCAAGCACCAATCCAACGGAGAAAAGACCCGCATTTGGACCAAAAGAGGGAAACCCATCTCACTCCATGTTATTTCGAACGGTTGTTTAGCGGCTATAGCTGCAAGGACTCTCTTGCACTTCGTAGCACCCCTCTCACCAGGCTTATTATCACCAGGCTCATTATTCTTTTGACTTCTTTTACATTTTTCACCCATGATAATCCTAAAACCCAAATATGAATGATATAGGAAATGAACAACTTAACAACGTACATGCAGAGTATTATCTAAAACCCTAAACCCTAATAGGAATGAAAATTTAAAACAACAGATTGAGCTTCTAAAATCCTAAACCCTGATAAGAGGAGTAAAGTAGATGATGCGGGATGATAAAGATAACAAAGAAAACGAAAAACAAACAGATGCATGAAAAAAGAAACAAGATGATCGTCTTAAAACCCTAATGACGAAACACAAAATTAAAGTGAATATACCTGTTGATGATGATAAAGAGAACGAGCAGGATGATAAGGGAAGGCAACGGAATCTGGGCTTCGGAAACTGGGCGACGGCCGGCGACGAGAATGTAAAAAGCGAGGAAGAGAGAAGAATTAACACAGGATACCAACGGTTGGAGTAATAATGTTGTGTGTGTTTGTGTATGGCATGCTGGATGGGTTTCTATATTAGTTTTTTATTAAGACAAACTATTAACAACGGGTGCTCAACGAAGAACCGTTGTTATATGTTAATAACAACGGGTCAATAAAAGTAAACCGTTGTCAAAAGTTTATTACAACGAGTAAAATATACCCGTTGTAATATATTTTCACCAAATTTGCGCCAAAATGAAATATGTCAAAAAAAATAATTGACAACGGGTAGAGGTACTACACCCGTTGTTGAAAGTATTAACAACGGGTAATTTAAATATAACCGTTGTTATTGTTGAACCTCTTTTTTTTAAAAAAATTACTGTAATTCCATTACAGTCCAAACCTGTAACAATACATACTGCAACATTATTCAAAGAATTTCAACACCAAAGATCCACATCTAATAATAAGATCAAGAAAATAAGACAACTTACACCAAAGATGCATGCATACTTTGTGTCCCGATGAACTATCTCGGGATCGGGGCGTTTCTTGGATGTCATAGTTTCTTCGTTAACCCAAATACCTTCACCATGGTCATCACGCATATAGATGCTTTCAGTGTCCTCATGATCAGTGTCAACATCGTCGAAATAAGATACAGTGGTAGACTGATCCATTCCCTCAAAAACGACATCCCGATCATCATCATCATTATCGGATGGACTACTCCTTCTTTTCCTTATAGACAAGATACAACGACCACTTCTTATCCATAGGATCGGTGACATAGAACACTTGTTTAGCTTGGGATGCCATTATGAAAGGATCATCCTTATTATAGCCAACCTTACCCAGATTGACCAACGTAAATCCCATCTTATCCTTTCGGACACAATGGATGTTGTTATCAACCCAGTTACATCGAAACAAAGGCATTGTGAAATCAATGTAATCTAGTACCAATATTTCTTGAATAACACCATAATAAAGGCATTTCCCCAAATAGGCTTTTTATCTTTTGAAGTAGCAAAGTGCATTGCCTCAAATTCAGAACTCACACCACTATTTTGCATTGTGCTCACCTCATCTTGCTCGCGGGTGTAAAAAGTATATCCATTAATGGCAAAACTGTTGTAAAAGGTGACCCTGGCATTTGGACCTAAACCAAGACGTAGTAACCTAGGAGAGATGTCATCACCAGTTTGATCAGTACACTGTAAGACAATATTCCTAAACCACACTGGAAACGTCTTCGTATGCTCGTTCGCAATCCACTTCTCGGTCTTGTTTTGGTGATCGTATTTGAGCTCATCTTTGTGTTGTTGAATATAAGGTTGCACCTCATCTTCGTTGTTTAGCACATACATGTGTGCTAAATGCAACATTTCACGTGTCACTATTTTTCAACCCGGCCCCTAATACCTTTTCCGGTCATCCAGTCACTATGACGATTCTTAGGAACGCCAATCAACTCCTTCGGGGAGAGATGAGCGTAACAATATGAAAGAGCTTCGTCTAAAATAGCGCGTTCAGCAATACAACCTTCTGGACGATACCGATTAGATGTATAGTCCTTGTAGACTTTCATCAATCTTTCGAAAGGATACTGGTATCTCAAGTACACGGGCCCAAGGTACAAAATCTCCCTAACCAAGTGAATGGTCAGATGAATCATGATAGTGAAGAAAGAGGGTGGAAAATACATTTCCAACGACAAAGAGAGGTTACAACGAGGTCCCGCAATGAATCCGCGTCATCGGGATCGATGACTTTCTCGCATATGGACTGGAAGAAGAGACAGAATCTAGTTATAGCATATCTTACCTTTTCAGGTAAAATGGAACGAATAGCCACAGGTAGTAATTGTTGCATCAAAGTGTGACAATCATGTGACTTTAACCCGGTGAGTTTTAGGTCTTGCATCGACACTAGGCTTTTGATGTTCGACGAATAACCATGTGGCACTTTAATTCCATTCAAGCATGCACAAAACTCTTTTCTCTCATTCCGTGAAAGGGTAAAAGCTGCTGGCGGTAAAAATGTACGATTACCTCTCTTCTGTGGTGCCAACTCTAGCCTAATACCCATCATTTTCATATCTTCCCTAGCTGCGGCGTTATCCTTTGTTTTACCAGGAACATTCGAAGGGTATTGATAATATTATCACGACATTTTTCTCAATGTGCATGAAATCGAGGCAATGCCTCGACCTCCAGTCGTCGCCAATATGGAAGTTTATCAAAAAATATGGATCTTTTCTTATACCCACGAGTAGACAATTTAGAGCCGCTCTTCTTCCCATAATCTATCTCAATATGCTTTACTTTCTGATAAACTTCATGCCCACTCAAAATTCTAGGAGGTTGACGAAGTTCTTGTCTTCCATTGAATGCTTTATGCATCTTGCGATAACAATGGTCATGAGACAAGAACCTCCTATTTCCCATATACACATACTTACGAGAAGACTTCAAGTATTCGGACTCGATATCCTCCCCACACAATGGACAAGCCTCTTTCCCATGAACTGTGTGCCAGAAAGGTCGCCATAAGCCGGATAGTCCGTTATTGTACACAATAACATCGCTCTCAAATTGAAAGTTTCGTTCTTATATGCATCAAATACTTCTATCCCACTATCCCACAACAATCGCAAATCATCTAGAAGAGGTTCCAAATATACATCTATATCATTTCCAGGTTGTTTAGGGCCGAAAATTAACAACGACAACATCAAATACTTTCTTTTCATGCACACATATGGAGGTAAGTTATAAATAGCCAACACTACTGGCCAAGTACTATGTTGGCTACTCATGTTTCCGTGTGGGTTCATTCCATCAGTGGACAGCGCTAGATGTAAGTTTCTAGGTTCATTGCCGAACTCGGGATACTTAGCGTCGAACGATTTCCATTGCTTACCATCTGCCAGGTGTCTTAGCTTTCCATCATTTATTCTTCCTGTTTCATGCCAAGTTAACATTTTTGCATCATCGGGATTCGCATAAATCCTTATGACTCTTGGTATCAATGGAAAATACCACAACACCTTAGCCGGATCCCTTCCTTATCCTTATAACGCCACTCCAAACATTTAGGGCAATTGGTTAAGTTTTGATATAATTTCCGATACAATATGCAATCATTTGGACATGCATGTATTTTCTCATATTTCATACCCACTCCTCTTATTAGTTTTTTCGCCTCATATGTCTTAACAGGTAGAACATTACCATCAGGAAGCAACTCCTTTATCAAGGCTAAAAAACTAGTGAAACACGTGTCACTCACCCCATTTGCCCCCTTGATATTATACAACTTCACCACAACCGACATTTTTGTGAACTTACAACCAGGATAAAGAGGTGCTTCAGACTCACACAACTTCTCATACATGTTGTTAAGGTCATCCCAATTACTAGTGTCATCACCTACATCTTCAAAAGCAATGGACTCATCATCATTCTCTTCATTATCTATAGACCCAACATTCAACTTCTCTACTTCCAACTCTTCCAACTCAAAAACTCGGCAAACTCAGGATCATCGTTAGCCTTTCGTGTACCTCAACATCATCTTCTTCAGAGTTATTCTCTTCCTCTAATGATTCCCCATGAAAAATCCAAAGTGTATAGGATCGACTAAATCTCCACTTTTCTAGGTGTATTTTAACGTCCGGAAAAGCCATATAGCTAATATTACCACATCTTTCACAAGGACATGCAATACTAGAAGAACCTTTCAAATTGTTCGAAACGAATTCATAAAATTCAGCTAAACCATCCTTGTAGGTGCGGTCACTCATATTTGCATCAATCATCCAAGTTCGAGTCATTATTCTACATTCGTAATAATAGGCAACTAATTCAGAAAATACAATAATAGGCAAACAAATAAACGAAATTCAGGAAAGCAATTAAGCTAAATTATCAACAAATTAGATAATAACCCAAAAAATCCTATATCTAGTTATAATAAGCGTTGCTAAGAAACATATATATACCTGATTGATAAACACGCGCGATGAGGGAGAGAAGACGTGACAACAGTGACGGAGATGAAGACAGAGAGACGATCAGGGAGGAATGGAGGATGATATAGTAGCAGTATTAGCTTGTGTTTGTGTTTGTAGCGTATAGCAGAATAAAGCAATATGTTGTTCTTAAGATTTTCATAATATTAATAACAACGGTTATTGAGTCTACAACCGTTGTTAAAACGTATTAAAAACGGGTTCTAATATAACCGTTGTGATTACTTTTCACTAATTTGGCGCCAAACCATTAACAACGGTTAAAATTTAACCGTTGTTATTAGTTTTTTCATTAACAACGGTTGTTTAAGTATGACCCGTTGTTAAAACCAATAACAACGGTTAACAACACATAACCGTTGTCATTAAGTTTGGTAAAATTCGCGGAATAAATTCTACAACGTGTTTTGATGATTTTCGTGAATAAGCGTTGTTAAAGGGCCGTTGTGGTTGCCTGTATTTGTAGTAGTGTATCCGTCTAAAAAGTCAACGAAACATTGACTTTCCTTACAGTTAATCCGTCAGAAAAGTTAATAGAGGGTTGACATTCCTGGCGGATTTTCCGTCAGGAAAGTCAATATTGCGTTTGTAATACTCCGCATTTCTGTTCTGTGGCACTCGGCCGATTAGGTAGGTCACTCGATCGAGTGTGCCGTACTCGGACAAGCCGTGTTGGTCGAGTGGTGTTGGGGAATGTTTGGGAGTTTGTGTCAGCTTTTGTTTTAGTGTACTCGGTCGAACTGGTGGCGCACTCGACCGAGAAGGTCTCAATCGGTCGAGTGAGTTGTGACACTCGACCGAGTTGCTGATCTTTGGAGTTATTTTCGCGGTTTATTTTTATGTTTAAGGGGGGCGTGGGTGTTTATAATTCTCCTAACCAGTTTCTAATCGTCATTTCTAATCCTCAATATTTCTAAAACTTCCGTAATCTCTCTTATTCATCTAGCAAGGAATTTATCACTTGGATTTGGGATTTCATCGTACGTCGTGTCAATCGTTATTGTAAGTCTCAATCTCTATTTTTATGTTTATACTAGTGTGGACAGCGGGCCGCCCACGAGGGCACTTGGGTTGGAAAAGAGAAACAAGCGTTTGCATTTTTGTATGGAGTCGCCACCAATTTTTATGGGAAATTGGAACCGTTCGAATACCTCGTGTCATGTCTAGACACAAAGTAAAGACATGAACACTAAGCAATCGTTACCCTTAGCATTCTATGTCTAGAATGACTCTCGTGGATGCCAATGAACACGGGTGTTCACGGAGATCTGGAGTAAGGGGTGAGGGTACGTATTAGGAAGCTCTTTTGATCGAACACGTAATCCCGCCCGCCTCGATAGCGGCCTCTACTAATGATTAGGGAAGTTATTCGTACTTGATATATCGTCGATTATATGCATGCAATGCAACATCCAAGTTTTAATCCTAACATGTGAAGATTAGACTAAGTCGGTGAACAATTAATTAGCATACAATTGGGTCGAAGTAGAATTTAATGCTCAATTACATGTGGAAGCATACAAATGATTAAAAGAAATACAATAATTATGAATTACAATAATAAAAATTACGATAATTCAAATTACAATAATTACAACGGAATAGGCGATTTATGTCGAAAATACCTTTAAAACGGACAATTTGAGAAAAAGGAATAAACAAGTAAAGGAAATGAATTAACGAATAAAACAGAAGGTGATAATGCGATTACTAATTAGTTAATATGTAAACTAATTATACTATGTCAAGGCAAAAACGGAGTTCAGAGACAGAACTCAGCTAGGAACAGGCGCAGCAGAGCTGCGTCCTTTGGAATAGGCGCAGCAGACGCTGCGTCTGTTCTTTGGCTCAGTTCTGGCTGTGAAGCCGTAATTGCCAGCCGTTAATGTAGATTGGTAAATTTAATGATGGATTAAAATTATTTAATCGGATGAAAGTGATTAATAGGTTCTTTAACATATGAATGAGTCGTGAAAACAGTAAAACATGAATAAGACGGAATTAAACGAATTAATGATAGAAGTGAAAAATATTAATGAGTGAACAAATCAATTAATTAAGTCAAATATGATGGATTAATGACGAATATGCGATGAATACGACGAAAGACAGGTGAAAACTATATCAAAGATGAATTCCAGAAACCCAATATTGACGAATTGAATCTCTATAACCTGAAATTGAATTTAATGACGAAAACCCACAAATATTGGATTATTAGGGATTTAAGTCGGATTTAAATGACGATTAAAACATATTAATGAAGATGATTAATATACATGTGAATTATTATGCTATCGTGATGAAGAATTAAAGAATAAACGAAACAAACAAAACAAGAATTTGACGAATAACAGAGGACGAACGAAGAAGAAAGGAAGCGAGAATCGGGCCTCACGAAGAGGCGCAGCGAGAATCGCGCTCCTTCAAGAGGCGCAGGCGATTCTTTGCGTCCTTTCTCGACTTGATTATCTACTGGAAATCCGTAAAAAGAGGTTTTAAAGCATGGTTTTAGAAATCGGTTTAAATGGTACTTTCGACATAAACCTTACAATTGATGATACAAAAAGGTAAATACAATAAATAAAAGAGAGTTATACACCCTCAGACTTACATGTTGACGAAACGAGAAGGACTAAGATATCGATTAGTGATGCTCGACGCGAATGCAAAGAAAGTGCCCTCGTAAGAGGAAAACGATTAATTAATTAAGTTGATTGATGTGTAGTTGGTCAAATTGGTCGGTCATGCAAACGGGGAGGCTGGTACTCAGAAGGATCCGAGCTTACGTGGTCGAAAGTTCAAGCACGTAGACGCTAAAAAGAAAGAACAAAGTCTAGAATGCAAAGGGAGAAGAGAAGGGCGGACACTCGTGTGATAAATATGAGGAACGAAGGCTCCTATTTATACTAATCACGTGGAGGAATTAGGGTTTCGGAGACTCTTTGGAAGTGAATCTCGGAAAGATATGAAAAAGATACGAGAAATACGCAAAAAAGGGCCTGGGAAGAGGCGCAGCTGCCACTGCGTCTGTTCCCAAGGGGTTTCCTCCTGCAGAAGAAAGATCTCCGTGTTTGAGTTATGGTAGGACGGAAATAATTCGGTTTTTTTTTTGGTGAAATGTTAGTAATTTCATTAAGCACAAGAAGCTATTACAAGCTATCACCATTTTGTTTGTAAACTACTACAATTCAGGTACAATCTAAAGAGCTAATCCAAACTAGATCATTAGGATTAAATAGACGAGTACATTGTGTTAATCTAATTTTCAGTAACCTGAACACTTGCTCAACCACATAATCAGGATGAGCAATAAGGCCTTCCAACCGAGCTTGATTTCTTTGCTGCCATATGTTGTACCAGGCGGCCATAATAGTGAATAAGCGGACAGCTTTCTTCCCTCTTGTCCAGTGCCTACGACCTACCCAAATAACAGCATTTCCAGCAGGCATGGGAATGTGTAATCTAGCAGCAACCTTAGATAAGATAGCTACAGCAAACCTGCAATTCTGGAATAAGTGCACCATGGTTTCAGCTGCATTATGACAGATGCAGCACTGATCATCTTGACTAATCCCAAATCTAAGAAGCTTATCTTTGATAGGCAAAGCATTCCTAAACACCAACCAAGCCAGGAAACTATGCTTAGGCGTACACCAAGTATCCCAAACTAACTTTGCCCAGCCAACTTTTTGTTCCCTTCTCCTCAGCCATTCATAACAAGAGGAGACACTATATCCCTGTAAATGAGCAAGCCAGATGCCATTACTGTACCCAGGTTTGAGAAGTTCCTTAGTTTTGCAAATATCCTTCCAGTTCCCACTCATATGAGACTTAGGAAGGTAAACATCCCAGCTAGCGTTTTTAATATACACCTGGTGTACCCACTTGACCCACAAACTGTCTGGCTTACTATAAATCCACCACACCAATTTTCCCATAGTTGCTTCATTCCAAGTTTGGCTATATCTAATCCCAAGGCCACCTTCATTCTTAGGACAGCATACATGTTCCCACCCAACCATAGGAGTTCTCATGTAATTGCTTGAGCCATCCCAAAGAAAATTTCGACAAATACTATCAATCTTTTTCAGAACACCCTTTGGAATTAGAAAAATATTTGCCCAGTAACTATATAGAGAAGTTAAGACAGACCTCACCAATATCAGCCTGCCAGCATATGATAATCTCTTGACACAAAAGCTTCTAATCTTATCAACAATACGTTCAACCAGCACATCACAGTCCTTAGTCTTCAATTTCCCAGCTGTAATTGGGACACCAAGGTACTTGAAAGGTAGGTGTCCCTCAATACAACCAGAAAGATCTACAATATGCTTCCTCTCAGTTCTTAATACACCATTGAAATATATGTTAGATTTTTGGTGATTCATCTGAAGGCCTGAGGCATCTGAAAAAGTAGCAAAAGACCTTAGGAGCACCATCATAAATTTTGTATCACCCTTAGAAAAGAGGAGGAGATCATCAGCAAACATTAAATGACTAAGATTCAGTCTAGCACACAGAGAGTGATGCTTAAAATCCATAACAGAGGTAGTGAACATTAGAATACGAGAGAGATATTCCATAGCAACCGTGAAAAGCAGTGGAGATAAGGGATCTCTCTGCCTTAAACCTTGCTTCCCCTGAAAAAAACCAAAAGGCTCTCCATTAAGGACCAAAGAATAGGAGGCAGATGTTACACACTCCATCATAAGACTGATAATTTTAGGAGGAAAATTAAGTGCCTCTAACATCTGGTTTAAGAACCTCCAATTGACTGAATCATAAGCCTTCTTAAGATCCACTTTAATCAAACATCTGGGAGACACAGAGGCCCTATTATATAACCTAATTATATCTTGGCAAACCAGAATGTTCTCAATAATATTCCTGCCCTTAACAAAACCTCCTTGGCTCAAACTGATAAGATCAGGTAACACTTTTGCCAATCTGGTGCAGAGTATTTTAGAAATGACCTTGTACAATACATTGCAGCAAGAGATAGGCCTGAATTGGGACACACATTCAGGCAAATTGACCTTTGGAATAAGGGTAACAAAGGTGTGGTTAACTTGCTTGAGCAGTGATCCATGATGGAAAAAATCCTGTACAGCTAGGCAAAAATCCTCCCCTACAACAGACCATGCATCCTTAAAGAATGCACTCGAGTAACCATCAGGGCCAGGGGCCTTATGATTAGGAATGGAAAAAACAGCTTCTTTAATTTCAACATTGGTCACAGGTTGAAGAAAAATATCCCAATGTGCAGGAGAGCAAATAGTTCCTCTTTGAACAACCTGGACATTAACAGGAGTCACAGTGGTAGCCTTCCCCAGTAAATTCTGATAAAAGTTCAAGAAAGCATTCTGAATAAGGCTAGTGTCAGTACAGCTTACCCCCTGATCATCCCTAATTCTCAACACCCTATTCATTGATTGCCTCCCTCTGATGAAACTGTGAAAACATCTAGTATTGCAATCCCCATCTTTGAGCCAAGTAGCTTTAGATTTCTGTAACAGAAAACTATCCCTGGCTACCAACAATTCTTTATATTCTCCAGCAACAGCAATTTCCTCCTGAATCAGCTCAGAATTAGCAGGGTCAGATCTGAGCTGCTCCTGTATATATTCAAGATGTTTCCAGGCTCGCACTGTATTATGTTCAATGTCAGCAAACAGTTCAGAATTCAAGTGCTGCAGTGGCTTTTTAAGGAGCTTCAGCTTCTTCACTACCCTAAACATAGGAGATCCATATACCCAAGTCCTCCAAGTTTCGTGAACACAAGGTATAAACTGACCAACACCACTCCACATATTAAAATACTTAAAACTTTTCTTCCTCTTAAGATCAAGGAACTGTCTCTGAATTAAACAAGGAGTGTGATCAAAATACCCTTCCACATGGAAATGTGCATATGCATCAGGTCTCTGATCTAACCACTCCTTATTTACAAGCACCCTATCAAGCCTACTATATACACGAGTGAGAGGTTCCTGTTTATTATTCCACGCAAAAAACGACCCAGTTGCCGGACTATCCTGTATGCCACAATAATCAACACAATCTTGAAAGTCATTCATTTCCTCCTCAGTGCTATGACCCCCAAGACGTTCAGCAGGTTTAAGGACAATATTAAAATCCCCACACACAACCCATGGACTATGAATCCTAGTACAAACCTGCTTTAGTTTACTCCACAAAACCTTCCTCTCCTCAATCCCATTAAAAGCATAAACAACAGTAAAATAGAATGAGAAACCAGTCCCAATCTCATCCACTAACATGTGAATAAATTAAGCATTATACTCAATAAACTGAACTTGATACATACTTGGCAACCAAAGAATCCAAATCCCGCCCCCTTTATGCCATTAAGTATTAGTGGACACACACTATCCGTCACAAACATTGGTCCTTATTTTATTTAGAGAAGAAGGCTTAACCTTCGTCTCTAGGAGGCCAAATAATCCCACCTTTTGCTGATCAAGAAACCATTTAATATGTTTTTGTTTGGCAGGACTATTTAACCCCCTAATGTTCCAAAAACCAATCATTGAGCACCACCCCCCTCAGGGGGCAATACCGTACCAATTCCAACTTTTGGGGTAGCATTATTCAGGGCTTCCAAAAAGGAGTAATTCCCAAACTTTGTAGAGCTAAACCCCTATCAATGAGTTCCTGCCTACTCAATCTAATGACAGCTGTAGCAGGAGTAGCAATCTGATAGGAGCCTGTCTTAGTCCACTGAACCTGGAACTTATTCTGCACTTCTAAAGGAGTAGGAAGTACAGGAGTAGCAGGTCCTGATTTAGTGACAGGAGGCGCAGGTGTAACTATTTTAGGAGCAGTCTTAGGTTTAGGTTTCTGAGGAGGAGCCTTGGGCTGCCACTTTTGGACAACCTTAGGTTTAGAGTTCTGTTTCCCCTTCTTACAGACCTGGTTACCATGACCAATGCCCCCACAAACAGTGCAAACAACAGGAATCCATTCACATTCAACTTTCACCACAATTTTTTGACCCACCTC
Organism: Silene latifolia; assembly: GCF_048544455.1. Lineage (NCBI taxonomy): Eukaryota > Viridiplantae > Streptophyta > Magnoliopsida > Caryophyllales > Caryophyllaceae > Silene > Silene latifolia. The sequence continues at coordinate 38,422,575 of NC_133527.1, read as the reverse complement.
ATCTAAAAATGCAACCGTATCAGGAAGGGCTTTACCGAAGGGTACATCAACCATTACCCTAGCATAAGCCAACCTAGTCCTATCCGTTGTTGGTCCATCAGTTCTCACAAACTCCCCAACAAGCCCTGCAATCTTAGGGATACATTTCCCCCAAAATTTCAGAGGTAAATCCAGGAGTTTAATTCAGACAGGCACAACAGTAACAGATCCTTTGGTTAGAGTATCATTCTGAGACCATGGTTTAACAATCAATGGCTTATTATCAAACAGGTAGTGTCCCTGCTTCAAAACAGCATCTAGGTCATTACGTTTCCCAAACCGAACCAGAAAAACCCCACTAGGCAGAAAAGAGATTCTATCAACACTAAAAGATGCCCATAACCTTCGAATAAACCCTTCAACCACATCCCATGGCGGGTTTGCCCCTAGGATATAGCATACAACAGAGTGTTTCCAGAAATCAAGTTCTACCTGTACCTCCTCCTTCGAAAACTGCAACAGGTCAGGTTCCTAAGCAATGGTTTCCAAAGGTTGCTTTGATTTCTTTCGATTTTGAACAATCCATGCCTCCGCTTCCTCAGCAGTCACTAAATCATCCAAATCTAGTGGTTGAAGATCAACTGGGTTCGAAATCTTAATAACAGATGAAGATGGTCCTGCTACAGAGAAATCCAGAGGTGAAAATCTATTTTTGTTATTATTTTTATGATGATGAGATACAGAATTTGATGAAGATTTGCCTTTATTTTTGGAAGTCGTCATGACTGCAACGATCCCAAGGAAATGTTTTTTAGGTTTTTTGGTTGGTGTTCTCTCACTTTCTCTTTCTATCACTAGAATTCATTTTTGATTTTTCTGTTTTAACTTAAAAATAATATCTTATGTGAATATTACGGGAAATTGTTTACTAAAAGATAAAATTTATGAAATATGGAATAGAAATATCCGGAACATTCCAGAACATTCTGACTCGGGATTTAACGGTTATCAGAAAATGGAGACGGTTTTAGGCCCGGACTCTGAATGTACTCTAATTACTGCCAAAACGACCGTATCGGCACGTAGATGACAACTAAGAGGTAGACATTAATATTTGAGCAATCACTTGACGATAATCTTACGAACTGTCACAAATCGTTACGCGTACCAAACATGCGGCCCAATCATCACCGGGTGGTTTGCGGGAGGTGCAGAAATGAGGTATCTACAGAGCCCCCACTTTGACTGAGGCTTGGACAAGGCGAAAGTCAAAGTATAGCCATCAGGTCAATCGAAGATTACAACCTGACGACTATGGCGACGCGAGGCGGCTCAAGGGGTCTGAGCCAAGGACCTGTCGTCGGGAACATTTTAGAGTCTGTCGACTATCGGGGAGGGTCGTTTAAAGTCCATTAGACTACGTAAGGAAACTCGCCAGCCATAAGAAGAGACCATACCTGAGACTTCTTTCCGAGATGCTTCCGGAGGTGCGTAGGAGCTAAGGTTAAGACCTAAAGGACATATAAGGATTGTTCTAGGGTGTGGGGCCCTAAAGGAAGACATCGACGGGAAGGAGGTCAAATATAAGTTCAACTTAAGGGGTAACCAAGGTTGGGTATAGGAACTCTATTGGTTTGGGAATTTGAAGGCTTATGAACCTACAAGGGATTGGGATCCTATAGTTAAAAAATCCTAATTTCGGGTTTACGAACCTAAGAAAGAAGGCTTTGGGTTTGGGAACTTCTGGAAAACGACACCTTTGTCGCGCTCCGCGGGGAAACAAGAAATATTGTGAGTAGCAGGACACAGGCGGGAACTGCTGAGAGAAATCTGCTTAGGTAGTCTTCGGGAAATAATTGCGAGTAGCAGGACACAGGCGGGAACTGCTGAAGGGAAATCTGCTTAGGTAGATGTCAATCCTCATGTCTTGAGAGGGACAGTACGCCCGCTTACTCTCGCTGGAGACATGATCGGGAGTTATTTTTCTTGTCATGAGAGGGAAAGTATATCCGCTTACTCTCGCTGGAGACATAATGAAGGTATGCCAGATTCTGTGAAGGAATAAATGCTCGTTGCGACAAAAAGGTCTTGGAAGGAATAAATGATGTGCGACAGTCTGCTGCTAGCTTGGAAATGCGGGCCGGAACGAAAGAAAATCGTCAAACGGACCAAAAGAATAAAAATAGCATCGGGGAAGAGGCGCACCAAAGATGGGCCCACAAATAACGAACTCATAACGAATTTTTGAAAATCCGTATGGAGGGAACAAAAGGAAGAGGCGCAGCAAGAGCTGCGTCTCTTGGAAGAGGCGCAGCGCCTGCTGCGTCTATTCCCCAAATTGGTTTTTCTGCGTAAAAACGCGAAAATCAGGAGGCTTTGTTCATTATTATTCGAAACACAAATCACTCACTTCTCTCTCAAATCTTCACCATTTCCGCCAAGGTTTGATCCAAAAGCTTGCATTAATCATGACTAATCGGGGTAAGTGTCTCAATCTTGCATTAATCGTCTATATTTGTCCAATTTTGAGCCGAAAAACCTAGGGTTTATGACCCATTTGATCGAAAATTTGGGGCTTTTCCCCCAAACGCATTTGCCTTGTGAAATTGACATTAGAAATGGATAATAGGTAATATTAGGAACATAACCATGTATTTGTCTCAAATTTTCATCAAGTTTTGAGCCTTGGAGTGAATTTTGAGACGGTTTTACAGCTAAACCGTAAATCGCTTCGAAAATAGCCTTAGGATTGCCCATTTGCGGTGAAACTTGATATTTGGGATCCTTGAATGATGGGTAAACTTTCTACCATCTCGGAATTTTGGTTTGTGACGGCTTTTCCATGACACTTTTCTGGGGCATAATCGCCATTATAACGAAATGCTGCCGAAATTTCGACTCAAACCCGGAACTAGGCTTCAAACTAGGCTTGACTTGACCCAAATTACCACATGAGTGATCGGGTAGGTGGGAATATGGCCAAGGATGGCGGGAAAAGAGCGGTTTCAGGGCTTTGAAGGCTCGAAAATCCCTTAACTAAGGCTTGTCGTCGCGTGACGCGGCCTAAATTTGCTTTAATGTTGCAGGTGATGAGGCTTCTACTTCTGGGAGAGCTCCCATGGAGATTGACGCTGCTACTGTCGCGGAGGCTTTAGAGCAGGCCTTCACCGCTGCGGTGATGGCTGTTGGGGACGAGTTTCACGAGGAGGAGGCCGTCGAGGAGGAGGAGGCCCCGAGACGGGCCAACGTCGGACGAGGAGGTCGTCAGCTGAGAGGGGCTCCTGCGTGGGCTGAGACTTGGGAGAGCAGGCACCTGGTGTGGGCTGCAGAGGGTCACCTGTCCTACATGACGGTGAAGAGTTTGGTAAATAGGAATTCACTACTTATTACTCATCCTCTTTCATTCATTTGTTCAAATTTCTTTCAAATTTCATTCAAAACTAAAGATAGCTTTGTTTCAAATCACAATAGGAGGCCAGGAACATCAGGTCGTTCTCGGGTTACACGACAGCGATGGAGCACTACGAGCGGTTGTCGGCGGAGGAGAGGGCCATGATCGAGCGTGGAGCGTTCGGTCCTTTGGTGCAGGTCTGGAGGGACATCGCGAAGAGGAAGTTGCGGGCTAACCTTAGCCTGGTCCGTGCTTTCTTGGACCGATTCTGGGATACGACTTCCACATTTCACATGCCTTTTGGTGAGGTGGGAGTCACTCTGGAGGACTACGGCATGATTTCTCGGTCCGTGTGGGGACCGAGGAGGTGGAGTGGCGGAGACGCCATGAGGGCGGACTCGGCCGAGGCGAGGAGATTGATCGGCTGGAACTTGTCGCCGAAGGTCATTCGATCTTGCGGTTTGATACCCGCCTTACGTTCGAGACTACTTTGCGGGGAAGACCCCGGCGCTGGTGACGAATGACGGGCGGGAGACGGCTCCTCCTCCCTGTAAAGCTGAGCATAGGGCTCGTCTGTGGCTCTGGTGGTTTCTGTCTTCGATTTACCTCGGAGACAAGGGCGAGAAGCTGTCGACGAAGCTTCTTCCCTTCCTTTCTGACCTGAGTTCCCTAGGACGTTGGGACCGGGTCATCTTTGGTTTTGCGGTCCTCATCCGCTTCATGAGGGCCATGGTTCGTCCGGAGTCGATGGAGAAGGGGACTTCTCCTGGTGCTGTTGGACCTGGACTACTGTTGGAGGTATGAACCTTCCTTTAGACCAAAGTAAATTCCTTTTCTTTATCAAATCACAAAAGATCGTCATTGATTATTCTGCTTTACAGGCGTGGGTGTACTCCTACTTCCCGAGCCTCGCGCCCAGGAGGACGGAGCCGCTGGAGAGGGCCTATCCCGTGGTGAGGGATTGGGTGATGTGCCGGACGAAGAGCAAGCGTTCTTCTCACAACGTCTACCGGCGGGACGTGAACGCTCTTCAGCTGAGTAGCGTGAGTATCCCACTTATATTCGCTCGTGCTTCTTATATTTGCTTTTAATTGATCGTAGGAATGATCCTTTTTATCTTGTCTCAGTGGGTGCCCAGACCTTGGGCGGAGTACGCTGGAGCGCCTCCTTTTGTGGCTGAGGTCCTTCGACCTAGGAGCTCGAGCCGACTGCTGTTGAGGACGTCGATGGGTCCTGTGTGGTACTTGGGCGAGCGCTTGGCCCGTCAGTGCTCGCGGGACGTGTTGACGGTCCCCGTCGATCCTCCCAGGACGATGTTTAGGGAGCCTTCTAAGGCTGAGAGGGAGGCGGACTTGGCTGGTGCTAGTGGTGACGCTCTTCTTCTTCCTGGCGAGGACTACTCGGCGTTCCTTTATGGGAGGTTGGCGTACTGGCCGGTAGTGGTGAGTATCTTTTATTTTTCCTCTTGATTTGATTTTGAGAATTATTATGAAAGATCATCGATTAATGAGAATCATTTGTCTTTGCAGGAGGTCGAGGCGGCGGGCATCGAGCCCCCCGAGTACCCCGAGACCCTCGAGTACACTGACGCGACCGGGAGGACGACGATCTCCGAGCTGCGTGACTTCGACGTAGCTGTGACGGATGCTGGCCTGGATGACTGGCAGCATCTGATTCGGAGGGTGAGCCTCTAACTTGTATAACCTTTGTGTAAGAACACATCTGATTGAGTTTGTTCAATTGTTGAGAATTTCTTTTTGAAAATGCAGGTTGCGCCGTCTCGGTTTGTGGCGTTGTGGAGGGTGGCCAACCGGCTGCGAGCTACTGCCGTCGAGGCACTTGTCGGCGGTCGAGGTCGTCAGGTATGAACCTTACGCCTAGTTCATTTTTATTTTTGATTTTCTGATTTTGCTTGAAACGATTGACATGAGCCAATTTATTGTTTACAGGGTGACCGCGAGCTGGAGCGAGAGTTGACCCGATCTCGAGAGGAGAGACACGCGCTTGTTGAGGGAGCTCGAGGTTCGGGACGCCGAGATCGCCGTTCTTGTGGTGAGAGTTGCAGAGTTGGAGGGCGCCCAACAGTAGTTTTGTGTAGCTTTTGTCGTATTTTGCACATTTGTACATTTGGACATTGATTTTGAACATTTTTGGACTTTGCTTGGGGCTCGAGCACCCAGTTTGTACATTTCCTTTGTTTGGAATATATATGACGGCCTGAGTGCCTTTGCTGCTGGATTGTGTTGCTTGTATCTGCAGGTTAGTTTCGAACAGGCTTGGTAGATGACGGTTTACACCGTCATGCTGCTGAAATTTACATAGAAAACATGCAAAGCATACAGTTGTATATACATATGGCCTTAATTAGCGCAAAACGAGAGACTCGAGAGAATGTAAAAAATGCAAAAATTTTGCCGAAAATGACCGGACGGTAGGGAGGGTTACCCCCTAAAAAAAAGAAAAAAGGAAATCTATAAGTTAGAAATGTAGAAATGAAGTTAAGAAATAGGAATTAATATATACATGTTGAGATTCGTTAAAATAAACGAATTAAAATGAAAATTATTTCCTAAAAACGAAAATGAAAATTATTTCCTAAAAATGAAAATGAAATTTATTTCCTAAAAATAAAAATGAAATTTATTTCCTAAAAATGAAAATGTGCACATGTGGTAAAATGGCGAAAATGTCGATGTCGCCTCGAAATGCGTGCCCGCGAAATTAGGAAACTTGAAACATGGTAATCTTCCCGTATTTACCAAAATAATAACCCGTAGGAATAGGAAATTATTCGTCATGGAATTAGGAAAGATTCAACGCGGAAAATCACAGAAGTGAAGCTGAGGAAGAGGCACAGCATGAGCTGCGTCCCTTTGAAGAGGCGCAGGAGGTGCTGCGCCTGTTCCCAAAGTGCTCTATTCTGACGGATTTTTGGAAACGGCAATTAGTATAAATAGAAACGTCGATGGAGCTTTTATTCACACAAATCTTCCGTCTCTTCTTCGTCTAATTACATAAAATTCTCAAAATAAATTGTTTCATCATGAATACTTTGGAGATCCGCTTGAAGGAATGGACCAACGAATTTTCAAATATGGAGAAGCATGATATGGGCTCTTTTAATTTTGGGTCGTTGTTGAGTTTGAAACTCATCAAGGTTGTTAAACCGTTCTTGGATGCTAGTCTTGACTATTGGGACCCGAACTACCATGTTTTTGCGTTCCCTTGGGGTGATATTTGCCCCTTTCCTGAAGAAATTGCTGCTATTGGTGGATGGGACCCCGAACACTTTCCCGTCATTCCTTCTACTTCGCAAGGGTACAAGAGCAAATTTAGAGACCTGCTTGGATTGACTAGACTTGAGGTGGACCGTCTAGTTACCTCAAAAGGCGTGAGAATGTTGGACTTCATAGATCGATTCATCAACAGGGCCGACCCCACCGTTTCTCATGTTGCTAGGCGGAGGGCCTTTGGCTTTTGCTTGGTTCATGTGTATGTCTTCCAAGGGCATGTTGATGAAGACTTGAGAGGTGATCCCCGTCTTCTGGGCCTTGTTGAGCAGATGGAGCTGCGCAGGAGCCCAACTTGCTTATGCTTAGGAGAGATTATTTTGGGCTTGGATAATAGGAAATCCAACCGCGATCTACCGTATTTGGGAAGTCCCGTCATTTTGCAGGTAAAAGACATCTTTTCTTTTTTTGTTTTTTTTTTCGTTTTTTTTTTTGTTTTTTTGTTCGTTTTTTTTTTCGTTTTTTTTTTCTCGTCTTTTTTTTTTCGTTTTTTTTTGTCTTTTTTTTTTATGTCTAATACCTGCTTTTGGTAGGTTTGGCTTATGGAACGGCTCCGATTGATCGAGCCCCCAGTTCATGCGCTTTCCTATCATGCCCGCTCGATTGCGATGAGGACGAGGTTGTACATGGTGGACTTCACCCGGGTCTGTGATTATTGGAAGAACAAGCTGAAGAGTGATGATGGCCCGTTGATCAGGTGGGTCGTGCCGTGGTGGCACCTTAAGTCCGTCACTGGAGTGTCTTCTTTGGATCCCACTAGGTCCGTGCGCATTCCTGGATTGGAGTTTATGGTGTGCATCTTCCCGGAAAGGCTGATGAGACAAGTTGGGCTGAAACAGACGATCCCGAAGCTTGACACCGTCCCGCAGACTGCTATGGCGCTTACTACAGAGAGCCGAAGAGAGTGGGCCATTAAATGGGCTCAAAGAAACATGTGGTTCTTGAATTTCTCCGCCAATGCTTTATGGGTGTCGGATTCTTATCTGAGATGGAGAAAGGCTACTACTCCGGAAGAGCGCGAGAAATTGAGTAAGCGCGAGCCTGTTGACTACAAGGTGCGCGAGGTAGAGAAGGAGAAAGAGAAGCATCTGACAGAGGGAGAAGAAGAAGCCGGGTTTCAAGTCGTTCATCCTTCGAAGAAACCAAAGACTGCTCCTGTCGCGGAAATGGTGATTGGCAAGAATGGAAAAGCTAGGCCTCGAGAAAGACCGTTGGTGATTAGGTCTGAAGTGGCGCAAGAGCGTCCGGCTCGAGGTCGTGACAAGAAATATGACAAGAATGACAAGGGCAAGGGGAAGATGGAGGAATAGCCCGAGTCTCTTTATTATTATTTGATTATTATTATTATTATTATTATTATTGTTGTAATAAAAAAAGATGGGGTTTTTAGAATCCTAGCCTATTCTATTTTTATTATGTAGCGTACTATTATTACTAGAAAATGAATGAAATAAAAAAGGTTATGTGGGTGTGACACCGTTGTGATTTTCTATTTATTATTCTTGTCGAATTTCAAATGCAATGCAAATGTCCTTCTATTTACATTTTAGATATAATGGGTTGAATCCCGTGAAGGATTGCCTACGTATTCACTTAAAAAGCGAAATCAAACCCTTGCGCGTAGTTCGAGTAAATGTAAAAGAATAATTGTTCTAAGCAAGAGCTTGTAATGAACTTTAGAAAAGAAGCATGAGCCTTTGCTTACTCTGAAGGTGCGAATTTAGTTTATTTGATGATACGAGGATGACAAATTTGTCAAAATGCAAGAGCACAGTGACATTAGCTTATTTCAACTTGGCCAGGGGCCGTTTATTTAGTGCCACAAGAGCGACACGTGGGGTTACGCGAGGCGCGTTTCGTTCTATTTTTAGCATAGTATCGTTTCAGTTGGTCAAGGTTTGTTGGGTTTGAAAACTCATTCCCGTCTAGGTCTGTGATTCTAACCGCACCCCCTGGGAGTATGGATTTGACTAGAAATGGTCCGGCCCAATTAGGTTTGAATTTTCCTCGTGGGTCAACAGGTAAGAGAGCTCTAACCGATTTAAGCACTAAGTCTCCTTCTTTGATGTTTCTTGGCCTAACCCTTTTGTTGAAAGCTCGTTTGATACGTGCTTGATATGTTTGGACATTATGCAAGGCACGTAGCCTAAGTTCATCCAAGAGGATGAGTTCTTCATATCTATCCCTCTTCCAATCGGCTTCCGGGATTTGACTTTCGAGTAAAATACGCAAGGATGGTATTTCTAGCTCAACTGGTTGTACAGCTTCCATGCCGTAGGTCAAATAGAAAGGAGTAGCCCCAGTGGGCGTCCTGACAGATGTACGATACCCCCATAAAGCAAAGGGTATCTTGCTTGGCCAATCTCTATAGTTGTCAATCATTTTCTTGAGAATCGTGACAACGTTCTTGTTTGCCGCCTCTACCGCGCCGTTAGTCTGTGGTCTATAGGGCGAAGAGTGGTGATGCTTAATCTTGTATTTGGCTAGCAATTGCTCGGTCTCAGCTTGAAAATGTGATCTTATCGCTAATGATCTCATGTGGGCAACCATATCGACAGATGATGTTGTTTTGTATGAACTTTGCCACATTTTTAGCTGTAAGACCAGTGTAGGAAGCCGCTTCTACCCATTTGGTGAAATAGTCAATCGCTACTAGAATGAATCAGTGTCCTCCTATTCCGGCTGGGGTTACCTTCCCAATTATGTCAATTCCCCATGCAGAAAATGGCCAAGGGGATGTCATCGTATAGAGCAATGAAGGAGGGACATGTTGTACATTCCCGAAGATTTGGCAATTGTGGCAATGTCTTACGTATTTGATGCAATCGGATTCCATTGTGGTCCAATAATATCCCAAACGTGTGATTTTCTTTGCCATCATGGGCCCACTCATGTGAGGACCGCATTCTCCGTCGTGGACTTCTTCCATCACCTTTCGTGCCTGTGAATGATCAAGGCAACGTAGGACTACACCAAGAGGTGTTCTTTTGTATAATTCTCCTTGCATGAGAACGTATTGGGAAGCTAGTAGGCGTATAGCACGTTGTCCCCTCTCGTCCATATCTGGTGGATATGTACCATTAAGCTTAAAGTTCAGGATTGCTTGGAACCAGGGTTCCTGTGCGATTTCCTCTTCATTGGTGATTTGGTGGACATAAGCCGGCTCTGACCGTCGTTCGATGCACAAAGGCATTTCCACCATGTGATCTTGCATATTGATCAAAGATGCAAGTTTCGCAAGAGCGTCTGCAAATTGATTTTCTTCCCGATGTAGGTGTAGGTAGGTTACGTGATCAAAGAATTGAGCGACTTGGTCTATTCTAGCCTGATAAGGTGCGAGGCTTTCGCTTCGAATTTTCCACGATCCTGTAACTTGGTTGATGATCAGTGATGAATCCCCATGTACTCGGAGGTTTTTGATGCCTAAGCTCACGGCCTCTTGTAGCCCAATGAGATAATCTTCGTATTCTGCAGCATTGTTTGTCACCTCGAAGTCGAGTTTGACAGCAATTGGTGTATGCTCACCTTCAGGAGAAATGAGCAACACTCCTATTCCGAATCCTCTTAAATTCGATGCTCCATCAAAGTACAGGTCCCAGGAGTCTACATCAGTTTGGAGTATATCCTCGTCTGGAAATGACCAAGTATCTATTATTTGTGCGTCATTGATAGGATTTTCTGCGAAAAATTCGGCGACGGCGCGACCTTTTATAACTTTCAGTGGTACGTATTTGAGGTCGAATTCTGAGAGCATCAGGGTCCATCTTGCTAGACGTCCGTTGAGGACGGGTTTCTCGAAGAGGTATTTGACTGGATCCATTTTGGAGTATATTTTGACGGAGTAGCTAAGCATGTAATGGCGTAGCTTCTTCGTTGCCCACACAAGAGCGAGGCATGTCTTTTCGAGTTGTGAGTATTTGCATTCGTACTCCAGGAACTTCTTACTAAGATAGTAGATAGCTCTTTCTTCACTTCCCTACGATTTGAGCCAAAGATGGCACCCATGGTCATTTTTTGATTCTTGTGAGATATAAACCAAGAGGTTGATCTCGTTGTGGTGGCATGAGCACTGGTGGTTTAGCCAATATCTCTTTGATTCGGTCGAACACCTTTTGACAATCATCATCCCACATGGTGTGGTCCGTTTTCTTGAGTTTCTTGAAGATAGGCTCACAGATCATCGTAAGTTTCGATATGAATCGACTTATATACTGTACTTTTCCTAGGAATCCTCTGACTTCTTTTTCTGTTTGAGGTTGTGGCATTTCGATCAGAGCTTTGATTTTGGAAGGATCTATTTCTATACCTCGTTGGCTAACGACGTACCCCAGGAGTTTGCCAGATGTTACCCCGAATGTGCATTTCTAAGGATTGAGCCTCATGTTGTACTTTCGTAGTCTTGCGAAGAACTTGCGAAGGTTCGCAATATGTCCCTCTCTTTCCTTGGATTTGACAATCATGTCATCTACGTATACGTCAACTTCTTTGTGCATCATGTCATATAGGAGTGTAGTTACGGTGCGTTGATATATAGCTCCGGCGTTAATTAATCCAAACGGCATGACCGTATAACAATAGGTTCCCCATTGGGTGACGAATGCGGTCTTATGCATATCTTCCATGGCCATCTTAATTTGGTTATAACCCGCATACCCATCCACGAAGGATAGTAACGCGTGGTCAGCAGTATTGTCCACCAATATGTCGATATGAGGTAGAGGGAAGTCATCTTTTGGACTTGCTTTGTTTAAGTCCCTAAAGTCAACACAAACACGGATTCTCCCATCCTTTTTGGGTACAGGTACTATGTTAGCTACCCAAATCGTATACTCGGAAACTTTAATGAACCCGGCTTTGAATTGCTTGTCAACTTCTTCCTTAATCTTTAGAGCCCATTCTGTTCTCATTCGTCAAGCTTCTGTTTCTGAGTTTGAAACCTGGCTTAATCGGAATTCTATGTTCGGCGATATCCCTGTCCATCCCTGGCATGTCTTTGTAGGACCAAGCGAAAACGTCTTTGAATTCATTTAGGAGGTCTATGAAATCGGCCCTTTCGGTAGAGCTCAAGGTAGTCCCTATCCTAAGTTCTTTGGGTTCTAGTTCTGTTCCTACATTGATGGGTTCGGTGTCCTCTATTACTGGTCCCCCTTCCCCTTCCTGTAGTATTTCTTTGGCTACGTAGGGAGGTATTTCGATTGAGTCTGGGTCTTGGTCATCCTCAGTATCATCGTAAACAGAATTGCACTCAAGATAACACAAAGAGTAAGCAGAACCTGATTTATTCATATTAAAATTTGAGTAGAGTTGAAACAAAGAAGCCAACTGATCCATGGTCAGTGGCGGCAACGGGACAGTGGTTGGGGCATTTCCCGAACTACTGTGACTACTCGAGGCTAAGCTAGGAGAAACAAAGGGAGTGGGGATGACGACAGGAGTAGACTCTCTAATGACTTCTCTAGACTCCGACTCTGACTCCGACTCCGACTCGAACTCATCGTCTTTTGGTTCTCCTTTGAACATCTCTCCTTCTCCAGTGGTGAGCTTGAAGAGTCTTCCTTGATTGTTGGTCCATTTGATTGATTTTCTCCATCCTTTCTGCTGTCTTGCGTCGGTTTCTGTGATTAACGCGGTGGGGTTGAAACGATCGTCTTGAAGTATCGTGGTAATGATCTCATCCTGCGCGGCCCTAAGGAATCGATCTTCTCCAAACAAGAGGCTAACAGCTTGTTCGTCTAAGCAAGGTGCTTGACGGGTTTTGACGGTAGGAACCGTTTCTGGAGGGATAAAGTAGCAATCGTGAAAGATCTCGATTCCGGCTAGCTTCCTCTCGAGATAATGCCAAGGTTCGGGAAATCCGTGAAAGAGCTCTAGACTTCCTTCTTGAACAAGGTACCCATTTAAAGTAAGGAGATAGGGTCGCATTTGGATTCCTACGTGCTTGCGGTTTTGGACTTGGGCAAGCATTTCGAGAACTTCTTCTTTTGTGGGTTTGTACCCTAGCCCCAGTGGTATCCTCGTTGAGTTGCCTTCCTTGTATGGTGCGAAGGTATTCTTCCGAATAGGGTTCAAAGGCATTCCAGGGAAGTATCCCTGGGATTTGAGTATGTGGTTGACCACCAAGTTGGAGTAGGGATTAAAGTATAAGGGTGCCAACTCACTTTCTATGACACTTACACTTTGGAAGCCCCCAAGTTCGTATACAGGATCTGCAAGGACTTGATTGTTCGATTGTTTTTCGATTATTGCCTTAATGGGTGACGAAGTGATCGTCACTACTTTGCTATTTAGTGGGATCTTGATCTTTTGATGAAGGGTGGATGTCACCGCTTTGGAAGCGTGAATCCAAGGCCTTCCCAGAAGTATGTTGAATGAAGCTTCAATGTCCACTATTTGGAAGTTAACCTTTCGTTCGATTAGCCCTGTGGCTATGGTTAGGTTAACAAGTCCTACCACCTTTCGTCGTGTACCGTCATATGCACGCACACCTTGATTGGTAGGGGTCCAATCCGACTCTTTCATGCCTAGCTTGTATGCCATTTTGAGGGGTATGACGTTGACCGCGGAGCCATCATCCACCAAGGTCATTGGCACATTCTTTTTTAGACAAATGACAGTGATGTATAGAGTAAGGTTGTGACTAGCGCCAAAAGGTGGCAAATCTTCGTCCGAGAAAGTAATGGGATTACTTAGCTTCGGTGATTCTTGGAAGACCAAGTTGACTACATCTTCAGGAGTGGAGTTATGTGCTACATTTAGGTTGGCCAAAGCTTGCAGTAAAGCTTGGCGATGTGGGAATGAGCTTGCTACTAATTGCCAGACTGAAAGATCAGCCTTTGTCTTCTGTAATTGCTTGAGCAAATGATCAGTGGAGTCATCTTCGTTGTCATTTGGTGTGATGACGTTGGTTGGACCATTTTGAGTAGTGCTTTGATATGGACGACCCGAACGAGTTAGGTGATCCACATCTTGGTCTTCACCATTTTGGACTATTTCTTTGACTAGGGAGTTTTCAATGAGATACTCGTCCTCATCATCGTCGGCCCAAACTCCATTGATTGTAGCTAGTTCTCTCATTCTCATGATATCATCTTCTAGTCGTATGATTTGATCGACTAGTTTATCAACTACGGTGACTATTTCTTGCATAGTAGCATTTTGAGAGAAGATTAGTGGCACGTGTTCTTCGGGTGTTGCATTGGGATTGCGTAAAGTTGTCACCACGTTTTCTAGTTCCCAAACTTGCCTATCTACACTCCTTGCCCATGTGATGAAGTCGGAAATGGTAGGGGAGATAGTTGAGTAGAACCCTTCATTCTTGATTGCATAAATTTCATTTTCGATTGGAGAAATGAGGTATGAGCAATCTAAGGTAGATTCCTCACTTGTGATCACTAGAACTCCAAGAGGATTCTGAGTGTTGTTGGGTTTACCTCCCGGCGGTATTGGTAGTCAACCATCTTCAATCATGTCTTGAAGCACGTTTTTCAACTTGTAGCATTTTTCTGTGTCGTGCCCCTTGCCTCTATGGTATTCACAGTACGAATTCTCGTCCCAGAACTTGGACTTCCTTTCGGGTTCGGGAGTAGGTCCAATGGGTTGGAGTTTACCTTGCTTCATTAACCTTTTTAGAGCGTTGGAGTAAGTGTCCCCAAGGTTTGTGAATTTCCTTGGTGGGGTATTTTTCTTGGATGGCTCGAGAAGGTTAACTTCATCGGTCTTGCTAGTGGAGCCGTATGAATGACTTGTGGACCCTTGATATCCTCGACCTACCATTTTGGACAGGAGTCCTTTACGGATGTCGTCTTCAATTCTTGTCCCTAGTACGGTTAAGTCTTTGAAGGTTTTGATGTTTTAGTATCTCAAATGATTGGCATAGATGGGTTTGAGATTATCCACAAACTTCTCCACAAGAGTAGCCTCATCCGGGCGTTCAACTAGTTGAGTGCTAGTCTTCCTCCACCTACTTAGGAAGTCGGTGAATCCTTCTTTGTCATTTTGGGTAAGAACCTCTAGAGTACGCATGTTTACTTGGATCTCGGCATTATCCGCATATTGTTTAGAGAACTCGATTGCGGCATCTTCCCAAGTAGCGACCTTCTTGTGATCTAAAGAGTAGAACCATTGTCTCGGGATGGTGTCAAGAGATGAAGGAAAGATCCTTAAGAACATCTCGGGTTTGATGCCTTTGATAGACATGTAATCCTTGAAGGCACGGATGTGGTTCAAAGGGTTCTCGTGTCCCTTGAACTTAGGGATATCCGTCATATTATAGTTAGTTGGCAACTTGGAATTGACGGCCTCATACTTGCGATTGTTCTCCCTATAAATGTCATCACCCTTAAGGTACATCAATTGCCCCTCTAAGTATTGGAGTCTTTTCTCAGCTACAGTCATCCCCATGAGAGGATTCTCATCCCTAGATTCATCATCGGAGTTACGCAGTACTTCACTTTCATGAGGAGGCAACCTTCCCTCCACGGCATAGATACGGCCCTCGATGAGCTCAAGGCGGTCATAGGTTTGTTCTTGGGTAGCTTGCATTTGGGCTAGCACGGCTAGGATTCGATCATTACCATCTTGAAGTTGGTGTAGGTTTGTTTCATCACTTGATCCAGGCATCTTGAAAACTGGATAAGGGATCGGCGACGAGTCAAAACACGATCGACCATTCTAACACACTTGCTAAAAGCAGAAATGTTTTGACTCGTGAAGTGGGTGTGTGCCACTTGTGTTGAGTGAGCTTTGAAGAAAGACAAGGTTTTTGAAAATGTGTGTCCTAGTCAACTGTAGTGTAGTTGTAGGAGTGGACTCGAAGTGAGGTTTTGAAATGGGCTTGTGGCCCGAATTTTGACACGGACAGAGTTTTGACCGGATTTTGCGCTAATCAAAGGCCTATTTCGAAATTTTGGTTAAGAAAAGGGTTTTGATTTTTTGAAAAAATCGTCATGGTTTTGTTTAGAAGTGGTGATCACGTAAGGTATACACATTTATACAAGCATTATAACGGGATGCTGAGTGCATTTAAAAGGGTTTTGGTTTAAAGGGTGGGTTGCCATACCGAACCATCAAACCCGAAGTCTGTGGAGAGGCTCGTACCGAACAAGAGTAAGGCCAATTCCTAGTCCATTTCCTCAAGTAGTGAAGGCCTTTGATACAAACAAGAGTAAGCATCATGGCATGGATGACGTCAATCGCTATCCATCCTTACGCCCAAATAAGAATTAGGACCGTTTAGACGGGACGATTGGTCGAATGGGTTGGGTTGGGCCTAGGAAGGCCGAATAAAACGGTCTAGGAAGACCGAGTTATGAAAACCGACAATTGTCTTGTACAAACTATTCCCTAACCTTGTTCAAGTTTCACCCTTGCTACACGTAAGTGTATTTTCCCCAGCGGAGTCGCCAAACTGTGGACAGCGGGCCTCCCACGGGGGCGCTAGGGTTGGAAAAGAGAAACAAGCGTTTGCATTTTTGTATGGAGTCGCCACCAATTTTTATGGGAAATTGGAACCGTTCGAATACCTCGTGTCATGTCTAGACACAAAGTAAAGACATGAACACTAAGCAATCGTTACCCTTTGCATTCTATGTCTAGAATGACTCTCGTGGATGCCAATGAACACGGGTGTTCACGGAGATCTGGAGTAAGGGGTGAGGGTACGTATTAGGAAGCTCTTTTGATCGAACACCTAATCCCGCCCGCCTCGATAGCGGCCTCTACTAATGATTAGGGAAGTTATTCGTACTTGATATATCGTCGATTATATGCATGCAATGCAACATCCAAGTTTTAATCCTAACATGTGAAGATTAGACTAAGTCGGTGAACAATTAATTAGCATACAATTGGGTCGAAGTAGAATTTAATGCTCAATTACATGTGGAAGCATACAAATGATTAAAAGAAATACAATAATTATGAATTACAATAATAAAAATTACGATAATTAAAATTACAATAATTACAACGGAATAGGCGATTTATGTCGAAAATACCTTTAAAACGGACAATTTGAGAAAAAGGAATAAACAAGTAAAGGAAATGAATTAACGTATAAAACAGAAGGTGATAATACGATTACTAATTAGTTAATATGTAAACTAATTATACTATGTCAAGGCAAAAACGGAGTTCAGAGACAGAACTCAGCCAGGAACAGGCGCAGCAGAGCTGCGTCCTTTGGAATAGGCGCAGCAGACGCTGCGTCTGTTCTTTGGCTCAGTTCTGGCTGTGAAGCCGTAATTGCAAGCCGTTAATGTAGATTGGTAAATTTAATGATGGATTAAAATTATTTAACCGGATGAAAGTGATTAATAGGTTATTTAACATATGAATGAGTCGTGAAAACAGTAAAACATGAATAAGACGGAATTAAACGAATTAATGATAGAAGTGAAAAATATTAATGAGTGAAAAAATCAATTAATTAAGTCAAATATGATGGATTAATGACGAATATGCGATGAATACGACGAAAGACAGGTGAAAACTATATCAAAGATGAATTCCAGAAACCCAATATTGACGAATTGAATCTCTATATCCCGGAATTGAATTTAATGACGAAAACCCGCAAATATTGGATTATTAGGGATTTAAGTCGTATTTAAATGACGATTAAAACATATTAATGATGATGATTAATATACATGTGAATTATTATGCTATCGTGATGAAGAATTAAAGAATAAACGAAACAAACAAAACAAGAATTTGACGAATAACAGAGGACGAACGAAGAAGAAAGGAAGCAGGAACTGCGGCAGCCTCACGAAGAGGCGCAGCGAGAATCTGCGCTCCTTCAAGAGAGGCGCAGCGATTCTTTGCGTCCTTTCTCGACGGTTATCTACTGGAAATCCGTAAAAAGAGGTTTTAAAGCATGGTTTTAGAAATCGGTTTTAATGGTACTTTCGACATAAACCTTACAATTGATGATACAAAAAGGTAAATACAATAAATAAAAGAGAGTTATACACCCTCAAACTTACATGTTGACGAAACGAGAAGGACTAAGATATCGATTAGTGATGCTCGACGCGAATGCAAAGAAAGTGCCCTCGTAAGAGGAAAACGATTAATTAATTAAGTTGATTGATGTGTAGTTGGTCAAATTGGTCGGTCATGCAAACGGGGAGGCTGGTACTAGGAAGGGTCCGAGCTTACGTGGTCGAAAGTTCAAGCACGTAGACCCCAAAAAGTAAGAACAAAGTCTAGAATGCAAAGGGAGAAGAGAAGGGCGGACACTCGCGTGGGAAATATGAGGAACGAAGGCTCCTATTTATACTAATCACGTGGAGGAATTAGGGTTTCGGAGACTCTTTGGAAGTGAATCTCGGAAAGATATGAAAAAGATACGAGAAATACGCAGAAAAGGGCCTGGGAAGAGGTGCAGCAGCCACTGCGTCTCTTGGAAGAGGCGCAGCACCTGGTGCGTCTATTCCCAAGGGGTTTCCTCCTGCAGAAGAAAGATCTCCATGTTTGAGTTATGGTAGGACGGAAATAATTCGGTTTTCCTTAATATCTTATGTGAATATTACGGGAAATTGTTTACTAAAAGATAAAATTTATGAAATATGGAATAGAAATATCCGGAACATTCCAGAACATTCTGACTCGGGATTTAACGGTTATCAGAAAATGGAGACGGTTTTAGGCCCGGACTCCGAATGTACTCTAATTACTGCCAAAACGACCGTATCGGCACGTAGATGACAACTAAGAGGTAGACATTAATATTTGAGCAATCACTTGACGATAATCTTACGAACTGTCACAAATCGTTCCGCGTACCAAACATGCGGCCCAATCATCACTGGGTGGTTTGCGGGAGGTGCAGAAATGAGGTATCTACAACTAGACCTAACCCTGATTTTGGGGGATTTAGGGGAATTGGTAATTGGGCACACTAGATTGATTATTAAGGGGTAATTAGTAATTGCATGAGATTTTTATTTGTAGGTGATAGTTTCATGTAGGATTGTTATTGCGATTGTTTGTGTGTGCTTGGATTGCGAAAAGGTAGAGTTTCATTACTCAGTACAGTTTGTGATTGATTGAATTCTTGTGATTGTTCATCATTGTTACTATATTATTGTGGTTATTGAGATTGTTGGATGTTGGAGGTATTGGATTGGATATTGTGAGCCATGTCGAGAAATGGTTTTACCCCAATGTTTCGCCCCTTGTGACTCCCGTCGCATGAGGTATGTGTACATTAATGAGTTGGGTTTGCTCATTGCGATGAGTGGGGATTTGATGTTCAGTGCTGGGTTTGACATCGACAGGGGTGGGTTACTTGTTGCGATGGGAACCCGACTACTAGTTGCGATGAGATTCATTGGTTACTATATATGAAGTTTGGAGATGGTGGAGTAGTGTTGATTGATCTTGTGCATTACATGTTCTTTGTGTTGTTTTGTGAATAATTGCATAGTGGTACTGACCTTGTGTGGTATTTCTTTGGTTGCTGTCTTGTTCGTTTGTGTCTGCGATAATCCATTTAATATTGCCGGCAAATGGTGAGCAGTGAGACTTTTTCGGGTTGTCTATGGTTGCTGGTTTAGTTACAGGGGCTGGTTGGTGAGGACGTGACGACATCGAGTTCTGCTAGACTTCATGATATTATAATTCCACTAGTTGTATTTCAGTTAGTAGATATCGATGCAAGGTTGTTCATGAGTTGTATCGGTTGTAAACCTTTTATACTAAATTGCTTATTTTATTTGTTCTTTTATTGTCTAATTATATTTACTATCTCAGGTAACCGAGATGATAATGCTTCCATTTCCTAAGGTAGGCTTTGGTAAGACACTTTGGTAAATAGGAGTGTTACAGCGTTGACTTTCAGCCTAATCCCAAGGAAGCTTTGTGACAGATTAGCCGTCAGTAGTCCGTCAAAAATGCAAATTACTGACGGAAAATCCGTCAGGATTGCGTTCTTCGTGACGAATCGTAGTGATGCGCGTTTCTGACGAAAAATTCATTAGGTTTCCGCATATCTGACGGACAAGAGATGTTATTGACGGGTTTTGTCAGTCAGTTTCCCTTGTTTTATTTGTAGTGCTAATATGGGTCTCCTTTCAATACCTAGTTCCAACGGTCTCCACTACCATAAGCCCAACTTCCATTGATAGCCTAGGTAGTCCAAAATCGGCTCAACTCCCATTGACAGCCTCATAAGGTTGAACAAGGTCAAACAAGGGGTCAATAAAATATTAATTACCCAACCAAGCAAAATCAATTACCCATTAGAGCAATAGCAATAGTGGTTCTTATTCTTAAAGTTGTCAGTAAGAACCTCAAATAAAAAGTTCTTTTATTGCAACTACAATTTTGTTCTTAATTTTAAGAATTAAGTTCTAAAATAAGAACTTGGTGTGTTTATACATGGAAACTTGGGGACCAATAAACATGACTTCGCTTTGAAAATTATGTATACCAGTTACATATTTACTATTTTCAATTTAACAACTTTATAAAAATGTCATCTATTGTGAATAAAAGTTCTTAAAAATTGGAATTAATGAAATGTGATATGCCAAAAGAGGAACTTTATATAAAGTTCTTCTATTGCTATTGCTCTTACACCACTACTTGTTAAAGGCGACTAATCACCAAGATAAAGCATTTATTAGGCCTAATCGGACCCTAGAAGAGGGTACCACTCAAACAAGGAGTCAATACTAATTAGGATTTTAAGGTTGGTTTCAAACTATTTGGGATCAATGGGTCCACATCGTCAGCTTTATTTTTTTCCCTGATTTTAGTTAAAGTCGCCAATTATAGCGGCTCTGCTGTATTTCATAACCTTTATAACACGTGTATTTGTGAGATTTTTACAAAGAAAAAGCCGCTAGTTTAGACCAACAACTTTATCCCTCATCAGACTAAGTGAATCTAATATCACGCATGCACGAGTAGTGAAGTCGTTAGTTTCCATGCGGCCTTCCTATTTCTTCAATTCCAAGAGCTAGGCCATGTTTTGTAAACAACATATTGGCTGAAATTAGTAGATTCAAACCTAAATAGTTTGTTGAGTTGTTGACCAATCAATCTACTAACTAGGTAGCACGGACACCCGTGTCGGACACGACACTCGTCGGACACACGTCAAAACGTGTTGTACACTTGTAAAGCCGTGTCTAACTTTCATCTTTTATTTGGGCACGTGTCTGACATGTGTCCATGGTATTTTGAGCCGTGTCCATGGTATTTGAACACACCTCCAAACAAAATCAAGTTGAATTTAAGGTAAATGGCGAGAATTGTTATATGGTTGAATTTGGTGAAGAAATAAGTTGAATTGGAGACAAATGATGTTCTTTAGACTAGTAATGAGATGTCGAAATAGATTGGTTATAAGTTGGTTTTTGATTTTGGAAATGAGAATGAGTTATAATTAACGTAAGTTTTACCTTCACTTATTTAAATTTAATATTCAATACTTTTTCAAAAATAAAATCACACATATATAACTATAAAATATACTTCTATTTTATTAAATTTAAATGACGTGTCCCGTGTCCTAAATTTTATGGAAAGCCGTGTCACGTGTCTGTGTCGTGTCAATGTCCGTGTTCGTGTCCGTTTTGGTGCTACCTAGTCTACTAATTTGATGTGTTTGGTTAATAACATACTCCGATAGCATATTGGTCAAAATCTACTGTTTTTGAATATGATGTTATAATCTGTTAACTACCAAACACCTTTTCTCAAATCTATCTGCTAAATTAATTTGATAGTAGTCAAACCTGCTACTAAAATATGTTAATCGTATTCTACTAATGTTATCCGCTATTATAAATCTGCTTCTGCTATTTGCTAGTTTAACTAGCGGCTTTGCTTAAAATCTGGGAAAAAAAAAATAAAGAACTAATGTGGACCCATTTACCCAAATAGTTTCAAACTAACTCCAAAATTCCAATTAATTTCCCGGATATGCTCATTTAACCAAAAAATTATGATGTGTTGGATGATTTTAGGTTTGAGTTAAGTTTGTCCGAGTAGTATATATAAATGGTTTGATTGTAGTGTCACAAACCACGAACGAACTATTCAATAATAGATTTGTCTTCATGAGAATTACTTGTTCCTATAATTCTCAAAATCACGCAATTACTCACTCCGTCCTGGTCATTTGTTGTCCTTTTTCATTTTGGGGTGTCTCGGTCATTTGTTGTCCTTTCTATATTAGAAATGCATTTGATGAACAATTTAGTCCACATGTCATTTAGTAATTGGCTCTCTTCTCTTTTCTTGTTCTTTGTGCCAAAATCAAAGGACAACAAATGACCCGAACGGAGGTAATATCTTTAATTTTCCTTGATGACACATTAAATTTACACATCACAAAATTAGCATTCTAATAAGAGTTCCTCATGTCAAAACACTCGTAAATACTCCCTCCGTTTTTTATTATTAGTCGTTTTAGGGGAAAAGATTTTTTTTTTTCCATTTTAGATGTCGTTTTGCACTTCCCATAATCCATGTCTATACATTGCACAAATCCCATAAAAGTCACTGCACTCTAAGAGCATGAACATTGTAGAGTATTAGAGTATGTAACAATCCTCTTATTTTTTCCTTCTCCTCTATCTTTTTGACACATCATATTCTCTTTCATCCAACATATTTTCCACTAACTACTGAGCTACAACTATTGAAAAATATTCGATCCAAACCCACCTTTTAAAAACCCGAATCGAACCGAAGGAAAATATTCGATCCAAACCCACCTTTTAAAAACCCATCCCCGATCCACTGTTTAAAAACCCATATCCATATCCACTATTGAAAAACCCGAACCAAATCCAAACCCGATCCATTCATACCCGAACCCGATCCAATTGGATATTTTTGAAAATTTAGGCTTTATTAACCTTGAAATTTAAATTTTCTTATATAAGATTAAATTTTTATGTAGTCAAATCAAGTTTCGGATTGGGTTTTGGATTATGTAGTGGATCGGGTATGGATTTGGAGCGGGTATGGGTTTGAAAAAAATATAATGGATCGGGTATGGATTTTGAAATTTTGGATATGGATCGGGCATGGATATAGATCTGTGATCCAATAAGTAAGTGGATCGGGTTTGGATCTTGCAAAATCCGATCCAACCCGACCCATTGCCATCCCTACTTGTAAAAAGACAATGTCAAAATATGGTTATTTTTTGTTTCCTGACGATTTAATAATGCCTAAATGCTAAAACGGTAATTTTGTCTCATGTCCAAGTAATTGAATATCGTGCGCGAGATTTTGTGATCATGTATGTTCTAAAAAGACAATTTAATCTCATTTCCAAGTATTTGATGATATTTACTGATAGGGCCGTCCAATGAAATTAAGGGGCCCAGTTGTAAAGTTTAAAATGAGATCCTATATAATAAAAAAAGAAGTGAAAAATAAGCTGTCAATGTTCACGCTTTAAATTTGAAAATTCTTAATATAAATATTGCAATAATAATTTTTTTTGGGAGCAATGTAATAATAACATTCACGAGACCTTCAAAATAATGGTTAAAAATTTGTATTAAAAATTTCTGAACAAGTTACAAGGGGTTATAGTAGTTTTAACTTTTAAGTACTCACTAGTATTGTTGCCCGGCTTCGCCCGGGCTATCTTTACTTACCATTAATTCTTTTTTTTTCATTAAATAAAATTAGTTAAAGTTGCATAACCCATAAATTTATCACTAATATATTTTTCTATCACATATCCTAAAATTACGATGAAATAAATTTTAAGACAAATTCAATACTCTCGCTATTAATATTTTACTCTTATTAATGAAACAATAGTAATAACATTTCATTACTTGCCCGTAATCATTGTTACTTTCACCAATCCCGCCGTAATTATTGTTACTGTCACTACTGTCGCATTAATATTGATAATTTAACTACTCCGGCCGTAATTATTATTACTTTCACTATTGCCGTATTAATATTGATTATTTCACTACTCCGTTATTGTTCCTACCACTTTCACTAATCTCACTAATAATATTGCTACTTTTACCATTCAAATAAGTGATTACTATCATATAACTATATCCAATGTTATTACAATTATTTTCTTTACCGACAAAATTACTTTACTACTTAGGCATGCAATTTTAAGAGGATTATATGTTTATATAAATATATTACATATATACATTAAATCAAATCAAAAGCATTATGCAATATTATATATAATGGAATCTAACTTGAATTATTTATAACCTACTTATATTATATTTTTGTATGTTAAATAATTAACATCTCTATACATCTAATAAACTAAAGTTTAATAAAATTGCATAGATTTTTAAATTTAATATATAATTTTATGATGATAATAATTAATACCATAAATGTGCATCTAATAAACTATAAAGTTTAATAAAATACTAATTAATAAACTATAAATGTGCATCTAAATACTAATTAATTATTTTATTTGAAGGAAATTGACCATCTTTTATAAATATTTCAGAAAATTACCAAGCATCTTCTTTCTTCTAGTCTCCTTGAAATTGACCATCTTAATTAATTATTTTATTTTAAGAAAATTTACCATCTTAATTAATTATTTTATTTTAAGGAAATTGACCATGTTTAGGAAAATTTCCAAACTTCTAGTGATAATTTAATTTTAACCCAAACTATATAATATTTGCATTGAGATCCCTTTATCGGGTCCATCACACGGTGCTAGTGATTTAAAACTATATAGTATAATTAATTTGTATAAGTTTCTTTAATTACATTGAAGTCCTTTAGTTTCGGAATTTAATATATAGTATTGATTGATTGATGTATGACAAAAGAGATCAAACCAGGGTTCGATTCCCTAGATGAACACTTTCCTGGGGACCGACGCCTTGGAGAGGAATAATCCCCGATGAAAAGAACTCAACGCGTAGATACAGTAGCGCGCAGCGGGGGTGGGGTCACTCAGATCCTGGGAGATCCAACCTCCTCGTCATCAAAAAAAAAAAAGAGATCAAACCAAGTAATGTAAGTTTAAATATATAGTTACACCGAAACATATATATTGAGGCCCCCTTGTCAGTTGGACCCCGATTCTTAGAACCTTTTGAACTCTCTATTGGACGGACCTGTTTACTGTGTAAGTTGATTTTTAATTGAAGTGTGCTTAATTTAAGGTTTCAATCCCAAGTATTTGATGTAACTTTGATTAAAAATTCAGGTGTGATTAATTTAAGGTTTCAATTCAATTTCTTTTTCTCTTTGCTTTTAATCGACTTATTCAATCTCTTAGTTTCTAATTTCATGCGCATATATTTATTCTTCCATTGCATTGAATAACCATCTTCATTTGCTTCTATTTCGATCTCTTTACCTTGTTGTTGATTACGATTTTCCTGTTGATGTTAGAATTATGGCGGAGGATGATGCGTGCACCCTCAAAGAAATTCCAATCGAAAATAAGGATTGGTTGCTTCATCTGAACACGCCCGGGTCATACCTCTCTTCAGCTATTGGTGCACCTTTTTCTGAGTTATTTTCTGTCGGAGTCCTCCCCGAATCCAATTATTTTGAGCAGCGTGATACGTTGGAGATTTATGGTAGTATTACTCTATATGATGAAAATAACAATACCTATCAACTCTATCATCGATCCTCTCATGATCCCCAAACTTTAACTCCCCAAAACAATCTCTTATCTCTGGGTATGCCTGCTGAATGTCTTGTTTCCACTTGTTGGACTCATATATTTTTGTCGCTTGCGGATAAGACTGATAATTCTGTCATTGTGAGAAAGGCTTTATCTTTTGACAAACTGACCGATATTAATCAATACAACAAAGTCGGAATACTTTCTTATAATTCTGTTTTTGTCGCTTATGCTGCCTTCCCTACTGCCGTTATGGCTATTCTTGAAATCACACTTATTAAGACAAATGATAATAGTGCTCCTACGCCTCTTAATCTATCCGGAAAAATTACTGCTCGTTGTGGGAACACATATGGTTCCAAGTATCCCGGGATAGTCCTTCTTAACCGTCTTTCTAATCAGTCCTTTGAGGCTGTGTCTAACGTTCCTATTCTGCTTCCTAGAGATGTTGTAGTTGTGCCGGCGTATTCTTTTCTTAGAATTAATCTTCACCTATGTCAGCTTGATCTACCACAACAACAAGATATTATTTGTCAGGAAGACTTCCTTGCTGACAGCGTTTATGTTCGTGATTGTGATACTGTATCTAACGATTTTGTTGTCCGGTTTAAAGTGGTATGGTGTCACCCACATCAATTGTGGGACGAAACTGGCCAGCAGTTTGACCTCCCTAAGGTCGTGTGCCTTCCCGCCTCACTTTTATTTTATTTTATTTTATTTTATTTTCCTGTCTCATTACATACCCTTTATGTAAATCCTATTGATGAGTTTTTTTTTTTCCTAATCCTTTCAGATATTTACTGAGCTACAACTAGACGACTTTAGCGGGTAGGTAACTCTTTGTTTGGTTTACGTTTATTGTTTTAATTTTACAGCTATATATTTTCTATGTGTTCTGTTGTATCAAATGATTGTCGTTTTGACACCACTTTTTGTTCCCAGGAAACACTTTCCGCGTTCTCTAGTGGAGGTGTATACAGTTGTGATTCATCACAATACTAATAGGGAGTTAGAAATTTTCGGAACAGTGGCAATTCGTGACAGTAATTCAAGGTTTTTATTATTTGACAGAGATGAGCTGAATCCTGTCAAATATTCTGGAAAGGAGGAAATCATTCCTATAGAGGTCAAATGGCGTTGTCTTAATATGACTGAATATTTAGCTATGGGAGTAAAGCTTAAGGATGTTAAAGGTGAGGTATTAATTGAGGGAGAAATTAGTTGGTCTAGTGACAATGTTAAGAAACCGATGTCTTGGTATGATGAGCGTATTTGTTCCGTTATTCGAGGTGTAAATGGCTATGCAGAGGTGTTTTATACAATATTTTCAGAGGCACTGCAGGCTAAACTTAGAATTTTATTCAAATGCAATGGATATCCGGATGTTACTCATCGTCTTAGTGGGAGTGTTGTTGCTACGCACAGTAATGAAACATACTTGACTGAACATGACAAGGCATATTATCAGAGCGTCCTTTATCAAGGTAATTCTTCATCAGATATCCAACTCCAATCAGGTTGTGCATTACCACTCTCTAAATCTGTGGTTGCTGTGCCAATTGATGCGGTCTTAACGGTTGCCATCGACTTGAATGCAAGTCCGCTGTCTCCTGGACTTCCGCAAGCACATTTGAAATCGGATGTTTCTTTTAATTTGGGTTCTGACACTCGGCGGATTATTGAGCACAACAACTGTAGCATTGTAGTGTCTCTAGAATGGAGTGATCTTGATAAACTAGTTTATGAGGAATGGGACTTGAATGACACTGAGAAGATTTCTAAACTACAGTTTACAGGGGTTTAACTTATGTGTATGACAAGGTTGCTATAACTCTCAAATTCAATGATTTATATATGAAGTACCATTAATTATTGGAGACGGTAGCTCTAGTTTATGAATGCTTTAAGTATGAATAATATTATTATCATTTAAACAACATTCAATAATATCTATCCCCTCTTATATCTTCTCAAGGATTTGAGGTTTATTCGGGAAATTTTATGTGACTTAGTTGTGCGTGCATTGGTCTGACCCGCAATTACTGCTATTCTTGTTGCTTCTGAACAATATTTGCTGCCACTATTATGATTCTTAAACCATGCAGCTTAAACGTTAGCCCAAACAGCCGCAGCAAATGAACATCTAATAAGATGTTGCTCAGCAGTATCAGCATCTTTGAGGCAAAGAACACGTCGAAAAGGTAATTGCATACCTCTTTTGCAGAAATTATTATCAAGGGTTGCAAGCTTATTTTGGATGACCATTGCACTCATCACAGAATGTTTAGGTACAACACCTGAATTTCATATCGTAGTAGACCAAAATACTTTACTCTCCTTAGGCGTAAACAACTGATAAATTTTAGAGACCTGCGATCTCCTATTAAGAGTGCTTTGCTGCAGAAAGTAGTGTTGAACAAAGCCAGATGAATCTAAGGCACAAAGTAGTTCGTCTCTGATCCTCAGTAGGCCTCTTCATCAGGCAGAGCTATTATGCTTAAATTGACAAAATATCAGACTTAAAAACAAATTAACTACTACGGAGTATATTTTTTCCTATCACTAAATATGATGAATTGAGGAAAAACTAGGAGTAAATACCAAACCAAGGCTTCCTTGTTGAGGGAGCAATGTTGGTTGAACAAGTCGATAGAAGAGGCGACACATGCGTATCCAAGGTGATATCTGGACGGCAAACATAGAGACCATTGACACGATCCTCACCATCTCCATACGACGTCTCAAGAAACATAGACTTTGAAGAGTGTTTGGTGAGCGTATTGAGGAGGGAATTGATGTTGTCATAGTATATGTTTGTTTTCACATTTTCACTCTTTGAACAAAACCTAGCTTCCAATGTTAGTTGCTCTTTTGCAATGGTAATTTGGAGGAGTGAAATAATGGTAATGTTAGGGTGCAAACCCATGTCCTCCATCGGTAGAATAAAGATGAAAGTTCATCTTTACAAGTGTTTACAAAATATAATAGTACGAGGCTCAAAGCGGACAATATCGTAATATTATGAGTTGTGGACACCGATGCAGCAGAGGCCAAACACGTGATATTCACGCTTCCGCACAACAAGTGGCATCAGAGTCCAAGGTTCGACTTGGGCTAGACACGAGGATGCATCAGCAGGCCCAAGACTTGAAGTTGTACACTGTAAGTGAGGAGTCTATTGATCGAATACGAAAGAGGGGGGAGGGGGGGGGGGGGGTTGAATTGAGTATTAAAAACGATGACCACTTTTTCGATCTATATGATATAAAATAATTATTTGATTTTATTGATTAAAATCAACTAATTAAATTACTAATAATAAATGCAAAATCGAAATAACAATAATAAAGAGAGAGAGAGAGAAAGAGAGACACACAGGATTTTGAAGTGGTTCAGTTTTACAAGTCGTAACCTACGTCCACTATTCTCGATTAATAATTTTTAGTACCTTTCTCCGGATTACAAAAATTATCAATCCACTCGTATAATCAACTATATGATTATAACTCAGATTGAGTATCGCTAAATACTCTAGGTTGCTCTTACGTTAATAAGAAAAGTACAACGATAAATACTAATCTCACGTTATGCGAGTGAGTACAATATCTTGTGTACTTAGTATCCTATAACGATTTTTCTTTGAGTGATTGACAAAATTGATGCGCAATTTTTGTATAAGCAAATTATAGAATAAAAATTAAAGCTCAAAGAAATTTGCTTAAAATATTTTTCTCTCTAAAAGTGTAGATGTGTGTGTCAACTTTTATTGTTGAATGAATGAGACTATTTATAATAGTGGAGAATTAGGGTTTAGGAATGTTCTGGAATTAGGGCATAAGAATGTTCTGGAATTATAAATCCCTAAACGACTTGATGAACAAGTAAGAAGCAAAGGAAGAAGGAATTTGGCCTCCTAGGGTTTCGGCCACCTAGGGTTCGGCCGGCCTCTAGGCCTCCTTCGGTCCACTCTTGCTTCCATAGCCCACAACAAATCGAGATAGAATTTAGTTAAAGCCCTAGGTTGCATGACGATATAAATATCGTGTTACAAACCAATAGTTTATTCAACTTAAATTCTTATTAATTAATTCCAATTAAAATAAATACTCTCTTATTTTTTAAGTCACTAAAAATATATTTTCCAAAAATTAACGCATCATTTTTGTCTAGCAATGAAGTTATGGCTATTAGGTCATAACTTCACTAACCTTTAAATCAAACAAAGTAAAACCATTACCGGATGACGACCTATACTATCTAATCTTCAGTAGATCTTCAGTAAACGAATCGTCTCTTCACAAGTCTCTCATCTTAAGTCTCGTGGTTGTTATTTGGTCTTGATCTTGAATCATTACGATCAAATGTCTTTGAAGTAAAACCTCCTTGGTCCAATACTTCAAGCTTGCGTCATTGTAATTGTTCCTTTCTAAATTAAGACTTAAGCACACAATTACACGCATATGTTTATAATATTAAGTCCACATACAAATCATTACTGTTATTATCAAAACAATTAAATAGGACTACAGGTCCAACAAATTCCCCCTTTTTGATGATGACAAGTCTCCTATGATTTGTGTCTAAGTCTAGTTCCCCCTCAACATAATACTTCCCAAATTATAGAACAGTTGAGCGCAGAAACTAATAATCTTTTCAAAGTTATAACTATAGAACGCCTTGAGAGAATTAACTTGAGACGGTCGCAAATCATAAAAACAATTCCCCCTCTTGGCATCATTGAAAAGATAAGAACAAACATAAAACAACTAGAATAATATATTATGAGACAATAATTAATCATGAAAAACATATTATATTAAACGCAATCTAGTTCTTAATTAGCATAATAATATTATAAACTGCAATCACACGAGGAATAAAATGCGGAATTGAGCTAATATCCATAAGAATGGATTTTTATTGTGAGCAAAGGAATTAAAAAGATAAGGCTAGGTTGGATTGGGTGAGGCAAGGTGGTCAAGGGTAGCGTGGACTCGGCGGTTGTGACCTAGGACGGGTTCGATATTCCAAGTCCTCGAGTCGCGCATGACAATGGTCTAGGAGTGCAGCTTGGGCAGTCAATCGAGTATCGAAGTTACCAATCCTCAAAGCCATAGCTTTAACTGCTTCATATATAGTTTGCATCTCAGACCTCATCTTCTTTCCAGATTGTAAAAGCTCATCACCAAACTTAACCAAACTATCCAAACCTTCCCTCATATGAGTAGACTCAGAGTGTGTTCGCACGGCGGCCTTAAGAGCATGGTCAATTTTCGTGTCAAACCGTGACAAGACGGTGTTTAGACGCGGCGGGCTAATTTCACTTGGTCCACTAGTATCAACTCTTCTTTCCTTTTGAAGAAGCTCAAACAACTCACCTAATTTCTTATCTTGCTCATTAATCCTTCCAAGAATAGAAGTAAAATTAGATTCCATCTTAGAATCCAACATCTCAAAACTCACATTGCTTTTTCTTCCTTTAAAGATAGAAAATAATACCAATTTCCTTAAATTTTTAATGCCTTTCCCTTTTTTTTTCTCGGCACTTTTTTAAATTTTTTTTCGTGCCCCCCCCCCTTTTTTTTTCTTTTACGGCACTTTTTTTTTCGTGCATTTTTTTTTCCGGCACTTTCCCTTTTTTTGTTTTGGTACTATTTCCTATTTCTTATATGGTAATAATAAGAAAAGAATCCTCTTTGATGTAAGATTAGGAAAGAATCTTTTGTGATGGTGTTTAGGCATGATTGTGTAGGAATATAATAAGATAGAAATATCTTTATTATATTTAGGCAATATATTGTAGATTTTGTCGAATATTTTGTGAGAAATGTGATTATGCAGAATATTAAATATTACCATACACATAAGCAAGATATATAACACGTAAAATAAACATTATTAAACATAATTAAACTTGCAAGAGAAATATACGGACACAATCGTACAATCTCATCTTCCTAGCCAGTCATTCAGGTTCCCAGACATAATTATGACGGATTTAATTATCGCTAATTAAACCAATCTCAAGCGTTTTCTAGCTAACGGCTTAGTCAAGATATCAGCCCATTGCCTTTCGGTACTACAAAATTCAAGTGAAATGTTGCCTTTCTCTACATGATCACGTAGAAAATGGTCTCGGATATCTATATGTTTGGTCCTCGAGTGCTGGGCAGGGTTCTTAGAAATTACTATAGCACTTGTATTGTCACACATAATAGGCATACGACCTACATTTATACCAAAATCACATAGTTGTTGCTTTAACCAAAGTAATTGAGAACATACCAGTCCAGCAGATACATACTCGGCTTCAGCAGTAGACATTGCAACTGGATTTTGTTTCTTTGATCCCCATGTGATAATACAAGGTCCAACAAACGTAGCAAACCCAGAAGTGCTTTTCCTATCTAAAGAGGATCCTGCATAATCTGCATCTGAATACCCTACTAGGTCTAAATTACCCTCAAGTGGATACCATAAGTATAAATTAGATGTGCCAATTAAATATCTCAAGATACATTTAACTACAATCATATGTGACTCTTTAGGACACGATTGATATCGCGCACAGACACATACGCTAAACATTATATCAGGACGACTTGCAGTTAAATATAAAAGTGAACCAATCATACCTCGATATGTAGTCTCATTGACACACTTACCATGTTCATCTATAGTCATCTTGTTTTCAGGTACCATAGGTGTATCATAAGATTTTGCATTTTCCATACCGAATTTTCGAATCAGTTCCTTGATATATTTCTGTTGGTGAATCTTTATACCATCCTTTGTTTGTTGAATTTGTAAGCCTAGAAAGTACTTCAGTTCTCCCATCATGCTCATTTCAAACTCAGAAGTCATTAGATCTGAAAAATACTTGCACAATTTTTCATTAGTAGAACCGAATATAATATCGTCTACATAAATTTGCACAACAAGTAAATTAGAGCCCTCGGATTTTAGGAACAAGGTTTTATCGACAGATCTTCTTATAAAATTATTTTGTAGTAAAAACTTGGATAATCTGTCATACCATGCCCTTGGAGCTTGTTTCAAACCATATAAAACTTTGTCTAATTTATAAACGTGGTTTTGAAACTTGCTATCTAAAAATCCGGGAGGTTCTTCTACATAAACTTCTTCTTCCAAATAGCCATTAAGAAATGCAGTCTTAACATCCATTTGGAATAGTTACATTCCTTTATGAGCAGCAAAGGCAATAATGAGACGAATAGCCTCAAGTCTTGCTACGGGTGCAAAGGTCTCGTCATAATCGATCCCTTCTTGTTGATTGTAGCCTTGGACAACTAGTCGTGCCTTGTTTCTTGTAATAAGTCCTGTATCGTCCAATTTGTTTCTGAACACCCATCTTGTACGAATAACTGTTCGATCACTAGGTCGTGGCACCAAGTGCCATACCTTATTGCGTTCGAATTGTTGAAGCTCATCTTGCATAGCAGTTATCCAATCAGGTTCCGCAAGAGCTTCTTTAATATTGGTAGGTTCAATGGTTGATACAAACGAAAAGAACGAGTAGAA
The DNA here is from genome assembly GCF_048544455.1 of Silene latifolia. Lineage (NCBI taxonomy): Eukaryota > Viridiplantae > Streptophyta > Magnoliopsida > Caryophyllales > Caryophyllaceae > Silene > Silene latifolia. Next base: position 38,389,748 of record NC_133527.1, on the reverse strand, counting down.
ATTATTCAAGGACCTTCTAGTTTTAATGTCTTGCTCTAGATCCCCTAGGATTTTGTCCAAAGGGTGGGAGCTTTGATGTTTCCACTTTTTGAGAACTCTAGGCTCATTATCAATTGATGGACTAGCATCATCTGCAGACGAAGTATCATGACTTGTTCCCCCGAAATTTGGACTCGGGATTTTCTTGAAAGTATCACTAACTTCATTAGAAATATCATGATTTGGATCGGAAGTTACAACATCATTAGGTATAACTTCAAGATATTTTTCTTTATCTAAGGAAGGGTCGATAGTATCATTAACTATGGACTCATCACTTCTCTTAGGATCATTTGCAGAATTATCTAGTTCATCATTGATACCTTGAATATCTTCATCTTCATTTAAGGGCTCATTTCTTGCTAGAAAGAAATCGGGCTCATCTGGATCCTCTTCTTCCTGTTCAACTTTATCAAACACATTATCTTCGTCAAAGCGAACATGAACACTTTCTTCTATGCACAAGGTTCTTTTATTGAACACTTTGTAAGCTTTACTATGATCCGAATATCCCGGAAAAAAGCTTCTTCATCACTTCGAGGGTCAAATTTTCCTAAATTTTCTTTTCCATTATTGTGAACAAAGCATTTGCTCCCGAAGCAACGGAGATGTGATATATTGGGTTTTCTTCCTCTTAAAAGTTCATAGGGAGTCTTTTTCAAAATAGGTTGGATCATAGCTCTATTATGCACATAGCATGCGGTACTAACAGCTTCTGCCCAAAAACTTCTACCAAGGCCACTACACAAAAGCATAGTACGAGCCATATCCTCTAGGGTTCGATTCATACGTTCCACGACACCATTTTGTTGTGGGGTACGTGGTGCGGAGAAGTTATGCCCCACACCATTTTCCCTACAAAATTCTATAAACAATTGATTATCAAATTCCGTGCCGTGATCTGTCCGAATCGAAATTAGCTTTTTATCATATTTATTTTGGGCAAGCTTCATTAATACTACAAATTCATCGAAAGTTTCATCTTTAGAGGAAAGAAAGATTGGCCAGACATACCTTGAGTAATCGTCGACTAGAACAAATATATACTTTGATCCACCACGACTTCTAACTCTCATAGGTCCACATAAATCTATGTGTACCATCTCAAGTGGTCGTTTAGTGCTAACTATTCTTTTAGGTTTAAAAGAGGATCTAACATGTTTGCAGCGGGCACATGAGTCACACATTGTCTCTTGCTCGAATTTAATTGAGGGCAAGCCTTCAACTAAATCCATGGACTTAAGTTTCTTTAAAATAGTTGGACTAATGTGTGCAAACCTCTTGTGCCACAAGCAAGACTCATCTGAGGTTGCTTTCATACACGAAAAGGAATTTGTATTGACAACATTTAAGTCAATCATATACACATTCTCATACGGTGACCCTCGAGTAAAACATTACTAGTACCTTCAATTATGATACGACAAACATCGCATGAAAAACAACTCTATTTCCTTTATCACATAATTGAAAAATACTAAGTAAGTTATGTTTAAGACCACTTACCAGATATACTTTATCGATTGAATGGGAGGTTGAGATTCCAATTTTTTCTACTCCAATAATCCTACCCTTCTTGTTATCTCCAAAGGTAACCTTGCCACCAAAGAAGGGCTCTAGTGAAAGAAAAAGATTTAAATCTCTCTGTCATGTGTCTCGAGCATCCACTGTCGAGATACCATAGATTATTTTCTTTCACTACTACCTGCAAATGAATCAAATACAACTTTTAGGTACCCAAGCTAAGTTGGGTCCTTTATGGTTAGTAACTCTATATATTTGATCCTTTCTAACCCATACTTGTCTTATTATTCTTTTGGCTTTAACATTGGGTTGTTTTGGTCTTTGTCTAACAATCGGAACATAAGGTACTCTAGGTTTTGTTCTAACAAAAGTAGCTCTAGGTCTAGTACCTTCATGAGACGCTCTAGGTTTAGAGTTATGAATTTTAGGCTTGAATGTATGCTTTCGATTCTCATTTATTTTGTTTGATTTTGAAGGAACAGATGAGTAATCAAAAGCCATATCATAAGTCCATCTAAACTCATTATTGCGTTCTTCGTTGTCGTTAGATTCATCTATAGTTGAGACATCATCTTCAACTATGAAATCACAAGTCTTAGCAGTTTCGACATTCTTTTGCTTATCCAAAGCAAGTTTGACACAATTGACTTGAATATGTACAGTAGAACCACAATAATTGCAAATCAAGTATTCTGGAAGATTAACATATTTTCTTTTTCTGAAATCGTGATCAGAAGGATTAGATTTGCATTTATCATGGTCTCTACGGCTATAGCATTCATGACCAAGTCCATCTTCATGTTATTATCAGATTGTTCAGTGAGGAAGTTTAAAACTATTGTGCTTCCTTCCCATTTATCATGCATTTTTCGTGCATGTAAGAGTAATTCTTTCAAGGACTCAATTTCTTTTTCACATTTCGAATGATCTACATTTGAATCCTTGGAAGAGTTACCTTTCTCAAAGTCTTCACGAAGTTTATAAAAACGTTCATTCAAGACACGTTTCTCATTTTCATGTTGTTCCTTAAGTTTGGACATACTATCACTGGTTTCTTCCAATTGCTTAGAGAGAAAAGTAATTTCTCTCTTGTGTTCGGAAACCACACTATCTTTCCCATTAAGTTCATCTTTTAAAATCTCATTGACTTTCTTCAATTCAGAAGTTATAGCATCACTAGCTGTAACTTTAGCTTGAATATGCTTAATGTTGAGTTTGAGCTCTGAAGTTATGGCATCACTAGCCTTAACTTTTGATTCAAGAGCGTTTTTCTCAGCATTTGTCTTGTCTGAAGTTATAGCTGGAGTAGCCATAACTTTAGATTTGAGCTTTTTGGCTTTAGCTTTCAGAAGTTGGTTTTCCTCAGCAATATCTAAAATCTGTTCCTTAAGGTCTTTTAACTCTAGACGTTGTTCATGACAATGATCAAGGGATTATTCAAAATACTTAATTAAATTATCCTTAGAAAGTTTCTTAACTTGCTTTTTAAGTTCAAGAAAACTTACCTCTTCATCCTCCGAATCTGAATCTGAATTTCCAACAAGACACATCTCAGCATTTGAAGCATTGCTTTCATTGTCGCTTTAGGAGAATAGGTCAAGACTGACGCTACTTAGACAGAGATTGGCAGTTTCTTCTTCATCTTCGGATTCGCCATCTTCAGAGTCCAAGTCTCCCCAACAATATGCCATCATAACTTGCTTGAATTCCTTCTTTGTTTTGTCACGTTGATTTTTGTCTTTAATTTTCTTCCATGTAGGGCAATCTTTGATCATGTGATCATTATCACCACACTTGAAGCATCCACGAATAGAGAAAGACCATTTTGACTCAGAATTTTTCTTGGGAGTTTGTTTTGATTTGTTATTTGTTTTATTTTGATTTTGAAAGAAAGCCTTTTTCTTAAAACGTTTAGCAAACAGAACGGTTTCATTTTCAATATCTGAAGAATCATTAATCTTGCTAGACTCAGCTTGTAAGGCCATCTTTTTGCTTGTGTCAGCTTCACCCTCATCCTGATTCAGAGTAATCTCGTGAGTCATTAAGGTTCCGAGTAGCTCCTGATAGGATAACGAAGTTAGGTCCTTATATTCTTCTATAACAGATACTTTATGTCTCCATCTGCGAGACATACTTCTGAGAATTTTTCTAGCAATTTCCTCGGAGTCAAAAGTTCTTCCTAAATTCTTTAGCTCATTGATGATGCTAGAAAAGCGAGAGGACATGCTATCAACTGACTCGTTTTGCTCCATGGGAAACAACTCATATTTTCACATTAGTAATGCCATACGTTGCTTTTTGACAACAGTGGTTCCCTCATAGGCTAATTCTAGACCATCTCATATTTCCTTGGCAGATGAACTGGTTGAGAAACGATCGAATTCAGTAGCAATCATACCGTTTTGCAATAAGCTTATTGCTTTTGAATTCTTCTCAGCCTTTTTATAATCCGCCTCAATATAGTCTTCTTCTTTCTTTTTGACGGTAGTGCCTTCTGTGGTTGCAAGTAAGATCTTATTCGGACCATTCTTGATAATCAACCAACACTCCCAGTCGTTTCCTTTAATAAAATGGATCATCATATTTTTCCATAAACCATAGTTCTTCCCATTGAATACAAGACACTTAAGGTGTTTGGAATCCATTTGATAAAAAAAAAATAAATGCAGCGGAAAAAAGATAAATAGACTCAAAAAAATAGATCAGACTCTAGCCGTCAGGCTTATCAAGAGCACGAGGCTCTGATACCAATTGAGGAGTCTATTGATCGAATACGAAAGAGGATGGGGGGGGGGGATTGAGTATTAAAAACGATGACCACTATTTCGATCTATATGATATAAAATAAATATTTAATTTTATTGATTAAAATCAACTAATTAAATTACTAATAATAAATGCAAAATCGAAATAACAATAATAAAGAGAGAGAGAAAGAGAGACACACAGGATTTTGAAGTGGTTCAGTTTCACAAGTCGTAACCTACGTCCACTATTCTCGATTAATAATTTTTAGTACCTTTCTCCGGATTACAAAAATTATCAATCCACTCGTATAATCAACTATATGATTATAACTTAGATTGAGTATCGCTAAATACTCTAGGTTGCTCTTACGTTAATAAGAAAAGTACAACGATAAATACTAATCTCACGTTATGCGAGTGAGTACAATATCTTGTGTACTTAGTATCCTATAACGATTTTTCTTCGAGTTATTGACAAAATTGATGCGCAATTTTTGTATAAGCAAATTTTAGAATAAAAATTAAAGCTTAAAGAAATTTGCTTAAAATATTTTTCTCTCTAAAAGTGTAGATGTGTGTGTCAACTTTTATTGTTGAATGAATGAAACTATTTATAATAGTGGAGAATTAGGGTTTAGGAATGTTCTGGAATTAGGGCATAGGAATGTTCTGGAATTGTAAATCCCTAAACGACTTGATGAACAAGTAAGAAGCAAAGGAAGAAGGAATTTGGCCTCCTAGGGTTTCGGCCACCTAGGGTTCGGCCGGCCTCTAGGCCTCCTTCGGTCCACTCTTGCTTCCATAGTCCACAACAAATCGAGATAGAATTTAGTTAAAGCCCTAGGTTGCATGACGATATAAATATCGTGTTACAAACCAATAGTTTATTCAACTTAAATTCTTATTAATTAATTCCAATTAAAATAAATACTCTCTTATTTTATAAGTCACTAAAAATATATTTTCCAAAAATTAACGCATCATTTTTGTCTAGCAATGAAGTTATGGCTATTAGGTCATAACTTCACTAACCTTTAAATCAAACAAAGTAAAACCATTACCGGATGACGACCTATACTATCTAATCTTCAGTAGATCTTCAGTAAACGAATCGTCTCTTCACAAGTCTCTCATCTTAAGTCTCGTGGTTGTTATTTGGTCTTGATCTTGAATCATTACGATCAAATGTCTTTGAAGTAAAACCTCCTTGGTCCAATACTTCAAGCTTGCGTCATTGTAATTGTTCCTTTCTAAATTAAGACTGAAGCACACAATTACACGCATATGTTTATAATATTAAGTCCACATACAAATCATTACTGTCATTATCAAAACAATTAATTAGGACTAAAGGTCCAACAGTAAGGCATGGAATTCCTGGCTCGGGGTGAGCCCTTTAGCAAGTCCGGTCCAGGGTTAAATGGATGAAAGGCGCCATAGGTCTTGTAGGGATAAAGACATTTGTGTACTAGAACTGCTGATCAGGTGGACCCTTATCAGATTGGGTGTCACAGGTTTGGTGGGTCCTTTCCAGGTTGGATGCCAGAGACCGTTTGTGTTCTAGGACTTCTGAAGTGACGGACCCGGTCCAGGGTATATTGGATGAAGAGGATGTTCGATATGTATGTGTAGTAAATTCCCAAGAAGGGCACAATGACATGCTAGTTCAGGAGTATGTGAAGGCACTCACTTGACCAGGCGGTGACATGTGGTGCAAGACATGACTCGTGGTAGCATGGTGTGTCGGCTAAGGGGAGGTTATCAAGACTTGTGATGTTTCAGGTGTCTAGAGTTGGGGCTGTAGAGTGTGGGAGTCCTCCATAGAGGTCAAGGTCCGAGTCAAGATGATGGTCCTTGGTTTGAGGGGAGGATTGTTAGGGTCCAAACCCATGTCCCACATCAGTAGAATAAAGATGAAAGCTCATCTTTATAAGTGTTTACAATATATAATAGTATGAGGCTTTTTGGGAAGGAGCCCAATAGTAAATCTATGAGGGCTTGGCCCAAAGCGGACAATATCGTACTATTATGAGTTGTGGACACCGGTGCAGCAGAGGCCCAACACGAGATATTCACGCTTCCGCACAACAAGTGGTATCAGAGCCCAAGGTTCGACTTGGGCTAGACACAAAGATTCATCAGGCCAAGACTTGAAGGTGGACTTACACTATAAGGCGTGGAACTCCAATAGCTCGAGGGAGAGCTAATATGTTCGCGAGAAGATACATGGTCTCACGGTGATGAGACGGCAGGCCGTCCAAGAGAAGATCGTCAACGACTCGGCGAGGTGGGCTGAGGCTTAATGGAGGCAACAAAAGCGGTCCATGGTAAGTCCAATGGCGGTTCTGGGGCGACGCACTGAGGCACTGGATACGGACCCAGTCCAGGTTATATTGGATGCAAAGGAGTTTGTTATGCAAGTGTAGCACAAGCCCCATGAGACACATGGTATGTCGTTTAAGGGGAGGTTATCAAGACTTGGTGATGCGAATGTCTAGAAGTTGGGGTTGTAGGTTGTGGGAGTAGAGTTCTCCATGTTGGTCAAGGTTCAAGTCAAGATGATGGTCCTTGGTTTGAGGGGAGAATTGTTAGTGTGCAAACCCATGTCCCACATCAGTAGAATAAAGATGGAAGATCATCCTTATAAGTGTCTACAAAATATAATACTACGAGACCTTTTGGGAAGGAGCCCAAGAGTAAATCCGTGAGGGCTTGGCCTAAAGCGGACAATATCGTACTATTATGAGTTGTGGATACTGGTGCAGCAGAGGCCCAACACGAGGCATTCACGCTTCCGCACAACAGGTAATTTGAAGGATAATGGTAAAAGTAATTTGTTTGCTTACCATGTTTCGTTCTATGGGAGGGAATGAGGGATTATGCCTATCTTGGTTAATCTAGATTTTATAGGGGGTTTAGAAGGTGTTACTCCCTTTTTCCCGGTCATTTGTTTATTTTTGAATTTGGCACAAAAATCAAAAAAAGAAAAATATATGGACAATTATTGGATGATAAGTGCACAAATTGAGTGTGGAGGACCAAGCTATCCGTCAGAAACATTTCTAAAATAAAAAGATAAACAATTGACTGAAACACTTAAAATAAAATAAGTAAACAAATGACCAAGGAAGAGGAGTATTACTAACTCAAATGTGTGAAAAATATATTAAAAGTTTGATTTGACTTTGTTAATTGAGATTCGTATGGTGTATTTGTATTAGAAGGTGTTATCTAAATCATTTTCAAATCGTTTTACATAAAAGTATAGAATAAGTCAGTTTAAAATAATAATGAGGGTAAAATGAAGTTGTTAAATGAATTATTAACTAGGTTAGACCCTGGGCATTAAATGAACGTCTTATAGAATTGTTTTTTATTTCTACTAAATTACATATATAATAGTGGTATCTCATTAGTTTTTCGTTTTCCCGCCAATGCATTTTGGTTTGAGAAATAAAAAGTTGAAACTGAAAATTAATTAAGAGATTGAGTAGCATGTTGAAATGTATTTTTGAAAAGAATATGTTGAATTAGAGGGAGTATATTTTGTATTATACCTAGTATGAGTCAAATTATTCTCAAATAATAACATCAATCAAATATTTAGTAATTCATAGTTTGATACAATTTTTTTTTAAAATTTAAATTAAAATATTATAGAAAAAAATATAATTTGCGATTATCAACCGATCGATGGTAAGCCCCAAAATTGTTTCAAATTTTAATCAATAGTATGAATATTTATCTTCTATTCAATAAAAGTCTTCATTTTGGTGAGAATCGTTTTTCCGTCCCTTATTTCGGGGGTTTTCCATCTATTCGTGGGTTTAATTTCATCAGTAATATAGTCAAGAGTAGTTCAATTATGGTTTGCAGCGTGTTCTTTCAAATGGTAAAAGTGATTTGTCAACGATCTTTGGAACCAGTCAGAGGTAAATTTATCTCATAAATCAAACGAAAGATCCCCTCAAAAGCTAAATGAAGATAGTGATAATAGGACGAGCCGAATTGTCAGATGCTGTTTTGAGATCCCTAGTTTATAAGAAAATTATTTTTTTTGGTTTCCATTATATTTGTTTTCGATTATACTTATTCTTTGTAAGTGTCGTATGACGTAATATTAATGAATGGTTCTTTTCTCTCGAAAAAAATAATATAATTTGATAAAAAGATTAATTTTAATGAAAAGATAATAATTTAATAAAATAATTTATTATAATTATTAGCTTCCTTAGTTAGTTAATGTATACATAATTGTTATTAGCTACCTTATTTAGAAAGATTATTGGAGGGAAAATTTGTGAGGATGCATATCCATTTAGTAGATAGGGGAGGATATCAAGCATGTTACAATTTATAAATTAGTAAATCCTTTTTGGCTGGTGGTAGATTGGTAACTCAGTAAAGGAACGAATGAACGTTGATTAATCATCTAAGACGGTAGTGAATAATAATATGAAAATGGTGGGTATAAACTAATGAAAGGTGATTTTAATTTATTTTCACTACAGTTACAATAAATTAATCGTTAACTCAAGTATTCGAAAGGTGATTGAGTTCGTTTTGTCTATGATGGTTAATTTTTTATTTTATTTTATTTTGTTTGAATGAGAGCAGCTATGTTGCGGGTGAAAATCGAACCCTAAATTCATGGTTGGAATAAGAGAGCTCTTACTAATTGAGCTAACTCATATTCTTATAATGGTTAAACTTTGTAATTATATATTTACACTTGCACTTGGAAATTCGTTGTCTTTGAAATTACAATCTGTGTATCGATTCAAAATCCAATTTCACCAATAACTTTTATTATTTTTATAATTTTTTCATAAGAAGAGATTATTTTATGGGAACTTCAGTAGAAAAGGTCAGTGTTGAAGTCCTGAGTAGTGCTCCACTTGCTGCTGAAGTGTGCGATGATTCGCTGAATGACCAATTGACAAATTCTTTGATGAGTGAAAGGGATTATAAAAATGAATCATTCATCAACTTGATCACATGCTCTTTCGATTATTCAACCACAGTTTTTTTTTAAGGAACATAAATATCCTCTAAAAGAAATCGGCAATATTTATTAGGCCAGTGACCAGATTCGAAAAAAAGTGAGAAGTCTAGGTGAAATTGATAATAAAAAGGCATCACAAAGAAGTCTAATTATATATGCTCGTTTTTTAGCTTCGGTTTTACCGTGTTATAAATCCCGGTTAATTTTAGAATTTGTCAAGTGCTTATCAAGGAACGAAAATACGAAATCATGACCAAAGCAGTAGGATTGTCAAAATCACCAACTTGTATAAATATAAAAAGTTTGAGTTAGTCATTATTTTTTTATTGCATGGTTTAACCTATTTGTAAGTTTGATTAATACTTACAATTGAATCCGGGCTTAAAAGACCTTAAAAATAAATCCTTCACTGACAGTCACAATTAAGTTCACATTTTTTTTTTACTTTCTTATAATAATGTTCAGACTTAATTTTTTTTTTTATTTGTAATGTCCGTAATAGGTGATCTTCAATATAGTTCAGCTTGAATTTTTTTGTAAGATTTAATTGTGATATAATGTTTATTTTTTAACCAACATCGACACATTTTTCGGAGGTAACAATACTTGTATAACATTTCATATCACATACATCAGACTCTCACTGCATCATCAATAAGAAAATAATGCAAGTATAAATTTGTGTTTTTTGACATAATAATACCATAATGATTTATGCTAAACAACAGCATAAGTTATTTTTGTAATATTTTCCATTATATTTGGAAATAGGTTTCATTAGGTGAGTGTCATCAATATTATTTTCATCGATCACTTGTACTCGAAAAACCCCAAATGCTGCATTCACTCCACCGTGAGAATGATTTAATAGTCACTCGCTTTGTAGACCAACCTCATTTCCTACATCATACCAAATATTGAAATATTGAAATATATGCCACTAGAACATTTAATACTCACACTAAATATTGACTACAAATAGCATAGAAAAGGCCTTCAATTGATTAAACAAATTTAATGCTCACTAAAATAAGGTATTTAAAAAAAAAGAATTAATGTACATTATATCATGATCTACTTGAGCGTTATTCTTTAGCATCTCGAAGTTGCTTACTTTTATCATGATTTTTGTGAGCATCTATTCCGTGTTTTAGTTGAAAGTAATATTTTGTTGAAGAACTTTTAAAACAACATAATGAGATATATACTAAGAGAACAAGCAATTAGTTTGGACTTTAAATAAATACTTTTATTAATATACACATTTCATGAGATACTCAATTGAGTTGATTAATTTTACAAATCAATTTTTTTTCCTCAAAACAAAATACCAATGGGTTAAAATTTAAAGATTCATAGGGTGTTAATAAAAAATCTATAAATAATAAACGAAAATGTAAAATATTATATATATTCATGTATTTCTTGGGATATAGAGTAGTGTTTCAATAAAAGTGTTTCAAGTTTGTATAATGTCATTTTTTTTAAAAAAAAGTTGAAATAATAAGAAATAGGAAAATAAGAAATAAAAGAGCTAATCTTTATTACCGTTCTCTTTCATCATTGACGAGTTAGCAACGATCATAGGCACAAAGCGCAACGTCTTATTACCGTTAACGAGCGGGGAGATCTCTACTTCAACTGTTTGCATGCAAATATATACGATTAGACAAATAAACTCTAACTGTTGCGTGAGATTTATAACACACAATAGAGAATTGAATTAATATTTGGATAATTCTTTGGTGGTTTTCTTTATTGACATGATTGCAACTTTTGCAAAAAAAAAAAATGTATAAAGCTCAACGGTGGAGTTGGAATATTTAGATGGAGCTTGCAAGTATCATAGCTCTACAAAGCTACATGACTTGCTTTAAAAAAAATAAAAAAAAGCAAAAATTTCATTGGATAAAGACAAGAATGTGGACCCAAAGAAGCTACAGGATGTTGTAGTTTGTCATTGGAGTAGTAGATAGCCGAAAAGGAGGGTGGCTTGAAAAATCGATGTGGCAATCAAGTTACAATATATTGTAATTGTCCATTGGAGATGTTCTGATAGATTTAAGTGTGGCCGGGGTTTATTTGAAGTGGAGGAAACTAAGATAATTATAAATCAATCTATAACATCCGCAAGTATGACAACGGTTAACAAAATTCCAATAATTTTTATTCAACAGGAAGTAACCATAAAGATAAAAGGATACAAAGAAGGGATTCTCCGTATGTCACTTTAATATCTCATGAAAGAATTAAAAAATAAAATCATTAGAATAATAAATAAACTTAGAAATAATCTTACAAATTCTACACAAATAACAAGGGACATTCAGCATAAGATACATTTCTAATCTAAAGAAATCAAAAATCCTTTTTTTTATAAGGAAAGGAAACTAGGTTAATCGAAATTAACCCATAACATCCTTGCTGATGAAAGCGGTAAAAGAAAGACAACAACTTTCATATTACCAATATCGAACCAAGATAACAAGGGCAAAAAAATAAGACTCTCAAACGAAAGTCGAAATCTTTAAAACCCCAAAAGAAAAAAAAATTACAAAAACAAAAACTAATCCCAAAAGTAGAGAAAACAGATCTAAGAGCATCAACTCAAGGTGAACCTATTTTGCAAAAAATAGTCCAAAAACTTCCAGTAATCAAATACCACCAAAGTTGTTTATCATGCATTCATGCTAACCATCTTTACCTTCAAATCACTATACAAAACCCTTTGTATAGTTACAGATCAAATCAAAGCAAATACTCTAAACACAAAAATTAACATAGTCCATTGTTTTGATATAATCAAAACATGAAAATAAACTCAGAGAATGTTCTATGAAACTTCATGACTTCTTGATTTAAATCAAAAATGCTTTGGTTGATTTATGTAGTTAATTGTTGAAATATTGTTATTAATTCCTTGATTTAAACCTCCTTTAACTAAGACATAAGACTGAAAAAGTTGTCTTAGGCTAAAATGGAGAGCAAATTAAAATCTAGTCATTAGGAAGAAGAAAATCAAGAAACACGAGTGAGAATTTTTATATTAAAGAAGTAAAAATAAGATTAAAGATCTACATAATCATGAAGGAGTTAGAAGATGATCGTGAGAATTGATGATTGAAGAAGAAGAAGGAAGAAGAGCTTGGGAAGGAGATAAGAAAAGAGGTTTTCAGATTCCTAAATTTTCTAGTTTTTGAGAGAAACTTTCTCTCTCATCTTTCTCTCTATTGGTATTAATAATGCCTCACTCAAAGTTAAATGACCCAATCTTTTATTCATTCTTCTTCTCTCATCATCCTCCATTTTTTCATGTTATAAAATCTTATTTTTCTCCAACTTTTATAAAATCCATCTTTTTACCCATTTGTTTAGATCTCCTCTTAAAACTAACGTAACTTCTACGTTCCTCACCGAAATTCGAAGATTCTTGTGCAATCGTTCTCCACTCATCGTTCCCTTACATTTGATGTAAGTTTTTTTTTACCTTTACCTTCGCTCTTTAAAATCTCATCTTTAAAAGATGACGTTTTTCATATCTTTTGTCTTGATAATTGCTTTAGAGTAGATCTTTGATTTTGTGGAAGTGGATCCTTTGCTTTTAGACGATCTTTTGGTAGACAAAAGATAATGTAGATGGGTTATTCGGTATAAATGTTTGTGTGTTTGGTTGTGCTAGGATTCGAGTTTTTTTTTTAAGAAAACGATGAGGTCTTTAGGTTGATTTTGTCTTGAAAAGCATTTTTTATGAATGTTAAATAATTTATAAGACTTGTATATTGAAAATTGTTGTATTGTTGTAATATTGTGCCTCAACTTTGAAGTTGGAGAGATTTTGGGTAAAGTTGTGATTTATTTTGTTGACAATTCTTATAATAGATATAGTTTTGATCATATCTAATGCATTTATGAGACTTGTGAATCAATCTTGAGTTTGTATATATTGTTTTTGTATGTGTATTAACAAGAGTATGTAAAAATAAAATTGAGTAAAAATTATCTTGAGCCGCGCGCGCGATTGGACTAGAGGGGGTTCAGGCACTGAACTGTAGGAGAAGTTCGACCTCGCGCGGGGTTAGGGCAAGCCTTTTCCTGCACTGTTCGGTTTCCGTAAAACGGCCATATCTCCCTCATCAGAGGATTTGTTATCACCTCCAGTTGGAATCACTCCATTCGTATGTCGAGAACGGGTATGGCCGTTTAAAATGGACCTTTGTTGTGGACGAGTTCCAATTTGTTGTTTTGGATTGAAGTTTATGTTCTTGTTTATTATACATCTAAACCTTGTTCTACTGCTTGTGTCGGGTATGTTGACACTAGTTTATCATTGAAACACTTTGTTTATGACCAAACTCATGTTTGATGACGTTTTGAATGTTTGTCTGAAATATGTAATCTTTACCTTTAATGGTCATTGGATTCATATTTGATTTTGTATAGGTCAAATTTTAATTCATTGTGTTCCCTCATTGCTTATTGGGCTTAGTATCTAAGGGGAGAAAGACATTAATTCGCTACTTGGCTTGCTTTCCGCCCCATCCGGGTGTTTGGTTCATGTCGTGTGGGCCATGTTTCCGGAGGAATTAGAGCTTTGGTTATGTTGTTTGAGCCATGTTTCCAAGTGTTTTCGACCTTTGGACATGTTGTGTGGGCCATGTTTCTGGATCGCGGATTACTCGATCTTTGATCATGTCGTATGACTATGTTTCGAGTCTTGGATACAAAATGTTATCACATGTAAAAATGAGAAACGTTATCTTGAGAGTATGGCGCTATGAAGAGTTAAGAACGATAAACTCCTAAGAGGGGGAGGGGGTAAATTAGGTGTACCTTTTAAAAATTCTCTCTTGTACTTGGTTAGAGGCTAACACAATTAAGATCTATTGAGTACGAGTTTGAGAAACTTAATGGATTGTAAGTTCACAAACGGTACAACAGGTCTATGCAACAGTATGAATGAGCCCAAGTGGTATCAGAGCCCAAGGTTAAACTTGGGCCTAGGCCCTACAATGTACAAATAGTGGAGCTTGGAGAGCGGAATTTATAGCATTCGTGAGTCACAGACTCGTGGGCTCAATCTAACAGATTGTTTGCAATTCTCAAGTCCATAGGGTGGTACGTTGGTGAAGCATTGAGTCAAGAATTGAAGGTGGCGTACACTCTAAGGCATGTAATTCCTAGGTCGAGGTGGAGCCTTGAGCATGCCGAGTCCAGAGCTAAATGGATGAAAGACGCCATAGGTCTTGTGGGGTAAAGACCTTTTGTGTACTAGAGCTGTTGATCAGCTGAAGCCTTATTAGGTGCCAAAGGTCTAGTGAGTCCTTTTCAGGTTGGATGCCAGAGATCGCTGGTGTTCTACGACTTCTGAAGTGGATAACTGGATCCAAGGTATATTAGATGCAGAAGATGTTCGATATACATGTGTAGCAAATTTCGAAGAATGACACATAGACATGCAGAAGATGTTCGATATACATGTGTAGCAAATTTCGAAGAATGACATATGTGGGGGCACTCACTTGACCAGGCGGTAACATGTTGTGCAAGATATGTCTCACGATAGCATGGTTTGTTGGCTAAGGGGAGGTTATCAAGACTTGGTGATGTTTCAGGTGTCTAAAAGTTGGGGCTGTAGAGTGTAGGAATTCTCCATGGAGGTCAAGGTCCGAGTTAATATGATGATTCTTTGTTTGAGGGTAAGATTGTTAAGGTGAAAAATCATGTCCTACATCGGTAGAATAAAGATGCAAGATCATCTTTATAAGTGTTTACAAAATATAATAGTACGAGACCTTTTGAGAAGGAACCTAAGATTAAATCCGCGAGGGCTTGGCCCAAAGCGGACAATATCGTACTATTATGGATAGTGAACACCGGTGCAGCAGAGGTCCAACATGAGATATATCACGCTTCCGCACAACTGTACTAGTATTCCCTATTTCGTGGTTGTGTGTGTGTGTGAGACGGTCCTTACACCTTGTTTGTTTGTTTGTTTGTTTGTTTGTTTGTTTGTTGGTTGTAGTGACATGCTTCCGCTGCGAGCAAGAGAACCCAAATAATAATTTATTTGTGAGAGAGATAATATTACCTTTAAATGCGGTTATCGCGGGTGTAGTAGCGGATACAGAAGATGGTGAAGATGAAGTTGAGTTAACAGAGCTGTTATAGGACCCCAATCGAACTGCATAACAAAGAAATAAAATAAAATAAATCGTAGTCAGGGGAACAACATTCTTAGTTTACTCAACGTTAGCGACTGCGAGTCGCTTCATCATAAAAAAAAAAGCTGAGTTAACAGAGCTATTAACATTATTAGTTTACCCAATGCATACGTAAGGTAGGAGTTGCGGAGCCCTCACCAAGTCACCATAATAAAAAATATATGATATGAAATACTCAACAAAAAATATCATATATACTCCCTCCAAGTCTTTCATTTCCTCCCTCTTTTCTTATTTTATTTAAGCCACATTTTCTTTTCTCTATCCTTTTATGAATGTGGAGTTGTGTGGTCCAATTTCAATTGCACGTTGGATTATGGAATTTATGTAGTCTAAATTTATTTCGATAATTCTTGTGTACAAAAGAAAATAGAAGAAATGAGCGGGGCGGAACTGGGCCTAGGCTACTCGGGCTATAGCCCGAGATGATTTCTCGAAATAAAATATGTAGCTTTCAGTGTATAGATATATCATCTTGATTTTAGTTGCTTAATGGTCAAACATTCACCTCCCACAACAGTGGAGCAAGTTCGAAACTCGCCACTTTCATTCTCGATGGTTTTTTTAGTACGCTGCTATTTGCTACGCGTTATGACTCATGCATGAGAATTATTCTCTTTTTTTTTTTTTTATTCCTTTATATTGTCCCGCTTTCTTTATATTCTCTATCCTGTCTACCCTTCTATTTAAATACAATCCTTTAAATTAATGTTCTCTAACTTTATGCCAATTTCTCATGTTTTTTTTTTGTTTGTTTTCCCCATTCATAAGGGCACGAAGCTTACATGTGTTGTCATTTTCTAGATTTCCCTTAAAATGAATATATTAAAAACTTATACTATTTCTTAGTAATTCATATCATGTACTCCGTATTTTGAACAACTTTTTACTTTGTGTAACTGAGTAATTGATATCTCGCAATATCTTGGTTTTTAAACCATTTTAATACATACTTCTATTTTATGTCTAACAAGTGAGTTATAATCGAAAAAAACATGTTGTGTACTTCTTTTTTTTTTTTTTTTTTTTATCTAAGTAATACTCCGTATTATTTACTCTAAAGGTGGCAATTTTCTTAATCCAATTTGATACGCATAATTTCAAGTCGTACGAGTGAGACTTAGTATTATGTACATTTCCTAGAAATTTTCTTATGAGTTCTATCTAAATGGGTTTAGTTAACTAATTAAAATAGTTATAATTGAGCATATTATGCTTCTTTGCAATATGATATCAAATAAATATTAAAACTCGTAATTTATTATATTTGGCTCTACATTGCGAAGACGACACACCAACATAACTATATTATGTATAAACATGTATAGTTGTGGAGTTATCAATTTTTTCTCTAGTCTTTGAATTTTAAAAAATTCAATTTCTTTATTATTTTAATTTAGCGTTAGGTAACTTTTGTTCCTGGTTCCACCCCTGAAAATGAGATACTGGCATGGAGTATATTATATAAAGGTATGGTATTATGACAAACTAGTATTGGTGCCCGGCTTCGCCCGGGCTACCTCTACTTACCATTAATTTTTTTTTTCAGTAAATAAAATTACTTAAAGTTGCATAACCCATAAATTTATCATTAATATATTTTTTATAACATATCCTAAAATTACGATGAAATAAATTTTGAGACAAATTCACTACTCCCGCTATTAACATTTTACTCTTGTTAATGAAACAATTGTAATAACATTTCACTACTTGCCCGTAATCATTATTACTTTCACTACTCCCGGCGTAATTATTGTTACTGTCACTACTGCCGCATTAATATTGATAATTTCACTACTCCCGCCGTAATTACTGTTACTTTCACTATTGTCGCATTAATATTTATTATTTCACTACTCCCATTGTTGTTTATACCACTCTCACTTATCTCGTTGATAATATTGTTACTTTTGCTATTCAAATGAGTGATTACTATCATATAACTATATTCAATGTTACTACAATTCCTTTCTTTATTGACGAAATTACTTCTACTACTTAGACGTGCAATTTTAAGAGGATTATATATTTATATAAATATATTACATATATGCATTAAATCAAATCGAAAGAATTATGCAATATTATATATTATGGAATCTAACTTGAATTATTTATAACCTACTTATTATATTTTTGTATGTTAAATAATTATTATCTCTATACATCTAATAAACTATAAAGTTTATTAAAATTACATAGATTTTAAATTTAATATATAATTTTGTGATGATAATAATTAATACCATAAGTGTGCATGTTTATACTAATTAATTATTTTTTTTAAGGAAATTGATCATCTTCTAGTCTTCTATAAATATTTAGGAAAATTACCAGGTATCTTCTTTCGTTTAGTCTTTTTGAAATTGATCATCTTAATTAATTATTTTGTTTTAAGAAAATTGACCATCTTAATTAATTATTTTATTTTAAGAAAATTGACCATGTTTAGAAAAATTACCAAACTTCTATATAATTTAATTTTAACCCAAACTATATAATATTTGCATTGAGATCCCTTAATCGGGTCCATCACATGGTGCTATTGATTTAAAACTATATAGTATAATTAATTTGTATAACTTTCTTTAATTACATTGAAGTCCCTTGGTTTCTGGATTTAATATATAGTATTGATTGATTATTTGTGAAAGAACAAAGAAGATAGAAGAGGGATCTCGATTACTTCTATCTCAATCAAGTTTTTACCTTTTAGATTATCTATGAAGTATATTTTAATCCGAAATAAATAATAAATGACGTAACGGAGGGAGTAAAACCTTACATAAATAAGTG
This sequence comes from Silene latifolia, assembly GCF_048544455.1. Classification (NCBI taxonomy): domain Eukaryota; kingdom Viridiplantae; phylum Streptophyta; class Magnoliopsida; order Caryophyllales; family Caryophyllaceae; genus Silene; species Silene latifolia. The sequence continues at coordinate 38,371,413 of NC_133527.1, read as the reverse complement.
TATCAGGAAAATTTGACCTACCTCGTAGCCTTATTTCAGTCAAGTTAACAGCAGAAGACTCCAAGGGCTTAATCTTGTCACTGTAAAAGAATGGAAACATCTCAAACCGAACCATGCAATTGAGTTGAAGAATTTTTCCACTCTTGCTACGACCCATTTTATGTAGTGTTTCAATCGCTGTTACCAAACACTTGCGGCAATCCTTCACGGTCAAGTCTGGCGTACACTGTGCCAAAGCGTACAAAGATTCATCCTCTGTTAGCTTCACTATACTCGTTGCAAATTTCTTCCCTGAACGACAATTAGCAGCCCGGACCAGCGGCGGATTTGGGGAGGGGAAAGTGAGGGCACGTGCCCTCACGTGACGAAAAAAAAAAAGAAAAAAAAAACTGAAAATTTATGTTTACATATTTAGAGCGCCTATTTTTAGCATGATGATGCTCTTGGTCTGGTGGTAAGAGGCTTATAAACTTCCCTGATGGTCTCGTGTTCGAATCTCACTATGGTTAGGTTTGGCTTATTTTTTTTTGTATGTTCAAAGTTAGATTTAATTAATCGAATTTTTAAATAAAGATTATGGTACTCTTTGGTTAAGTTTTTTACTATTTTCATTACGATAATATATGAAATTGAAGGGGTCTCTCGAATTTTTTTTACACAGGACCCCCAATTCTACCGCCGAAAATGGATATTCCCTCTAAAATAATGCACTTGGGCTTGTTGGTATTTGGTTTAGTCGTTTAGGGTTTGTTGATATATTTTTTCTTTACGATTATATTGTTATGTATTGACGATGAAAAAATTTTAATGTATAAAAGTTGTCCGCAAAATTTTTTTTTGGGGTGTGCCCCCCCTTTAGTCAAATCCTGCATCCGCCACTGGCCCGGACTGATAATAAATTCATTGTATTCCTTAAAATTTGCGTGAAACGAGTCACGTTACCGGTCACGTTGTACATGTCCCAAGTAGCCAACATCGAAGTATTAACATTCAATATGCCAGTAATTGGTTTGTTAGAGTAACGAATCATACAATGGTCGTACCAAAACAAAGCCTCATGCCCATAATTAGTAGTATATCGTTTTGAAAGGATGGCGTGTTTTGCATAGTTGACACAAGCACGACATGACTGGCGATCAATATCGCCACGACACATGTACAGCCCATACATATTATCATTTGCCAATCGGTTAAAGAGGGTAGAATTGTAAAACCCCGTGTTTGTAGTTGTGGCTTGAGATGAAAAGGTGGTTAGGAGATTATGAAGGGTGTGTTTATATTTGTTGCCATTATTCTTCCCTCCACTTCTTGAGTAGCTAAACAAGCATGTTTGGTTAGACGATGATACAATAGATTGAAATCTAAGGAAAGTAAGAAGTATTACTAAAACCTTAATCATTGTTCTTAATATAATTTTTTCCTTCTAATTTGTGGATGAAGATAATTGTGGTGTCTACAATTGATATTAATAGATTTTTTTGATATTTGTGACTTAAGTCAGTCAACGCTTGTCACATACCACTTTACTTTGATTATAGGGTTTGTTGACTTGGGGTGCCAAGCTAGTCAGTCAACGCATGACCTACAAATTTATTTCATGGAAAGATTTTCCAAAGACAATTTTATTAGTTAGGCGCCTTGTCACCGGACAGCCGGCTTAACTGACTTTAAACATCCATGGAAATTTACGAACTTTGGAGCATTATTTCCCTAGTTGAAATGTCCTCTCATCTCATCATGATATATATACACATATATACTCCTTCCATTTCACAAATACCTTCTACATTATGTAAATTGTACTAGTACTTAATTATTATACATACAAATAATAAGGATTACATAGAAATATACAAGTGGAGCAAATGGGATAATTGTGTGAATGTGATGAAATGCAAGTGGAATTTTGCTAGGTATTTTCGAAACAACCAAATAATGAAAAATGAAAGTGTTTGTGAAACGAAGGGAGTTCTATATACTCGAGCAGTGGCGGACGAAGGTTGAACCCGGCTATGCAGGAGGTTGTTTAAAAAGAAATAGTGAAACCATTAGATGTTGATACTCCCTCGGTCTCTCTACAATGTTCACCAATGTGGATTGACAAGTTTTAAATAGGGGCACTATAATGTGGTGCAAAATGAAAGCGAGTTAATACATATGCAGAGTCAATAGTCGCCACCACTGTTGTCAGAATCCCGATTCGATTCTACAATTCAAAAAGGCTTTACTGATCTCAGATCCTACAATTCTATCATGGTTGTAGAATCTTAGGATCCCATTCATTTGGAAATTTTTAGATATCGGATCATAATACGCTCCTACGATCTTAGGATCCGATTCCGCGTAAGTATTATAAACATGTTCGTACAATGATACTAAAATTAGTAGTTACCAATAGTTTATGGATAAATATGGAGTATAAAATAAGTGTTTTGATCGTCAATTATATGCTTTTACCAAATAAAAGGCTTTATTTAGTGAGTTTGTAGGAATTAGGATCTTAAAATTTTATGATCCGATTCTAACGATTTGATCCTATCTTACTCGTCGATCCAAAGTAGAAATCCCGATCCTAACAATATTGGTCGCCACAAAAATTAGACAATCAAATTAAAGGAATAAAGTAAAAGGTGAACCTTATAAAGAAACGACATAAAAAGAAAAGTGTGAACCTTACTGAGAGACGGAGAGAGTATCATATATGCTATTTTTGATTCTAAATGGGTCAGCCTGGTTCAGATTGTCCTTTTTAGGCCACAAATACTATCCTACAACCAGTTGTATAGTAGCATTGTACAACCGGCTCAAAGTTATTGAGCTCTTACACAAATGTTGTTGAGCTATTTTACATTGAGCTATTTTACAAAGTTACTGAGCTTAAAAATTATTCTGTTAAACTCAATAACTTTGTATCATAGCTCGATAGTTTTGTTAGTATAGCTCAATAACTTTATAACAAAATCCAACTATATCAAATAAGTTGTATATACAACCAGTTGTATAATACATTAACTGTTTTTAGGCGGGGTTACAGTTATTAAAAATGACAAAAATGAATTAATCCCCACTAGAATCGTCATAGGTAGAGGTATGTGTTATAGACTGTAGGAGGCTTAACTCAGCTACATGTAAAGACCATTTTTATTCCCTTGCTGGTAAGGTAAGTGCTCTAATTCGACAAATCAGGAGTGGTTTTGTTTGGAATGACAGCCATTTTTACAACAAAGTGTAATAGTGTTCATATTGTTGCCTTGTTGGTAAGGTAACGAAGCAACAATGGAAATAACACTACAGCAAGACCAAGGTGGTTATGGTCTCACGCCGGTGATGTTTCCTCAAAATTAACACTACAACACTCATATATGTTGGTGATTTAAGAGTAATTACCGGGTCATTTGGCGTAATTAAGATTGGTTCATAGATGGGTAATTTCTAAATAATGTAATGCGAGTTCGGGAAGTACGGAGTGTACACTCGCTTAATTATTTACGGGATTACGGTATAGTTTTCGGTTCGAATAACTTTGAAGGGGGTCTCACTACTCGGATTTTTAATTAATTGTATCCGGAATTTACAAGAAGAACTCTTCAGAAATACATCTCCCTATACCCTGTTTTGTCATTATAAATAGACAAAGGGATGAGAAGAAAATGTTACAGAAAAATAATAATCTTCTACTGCATCAAAAGAACGTTTAACAAACTACTCAAAAATACTTCTTAATTATATCTCTGTACTCTGTGCCGAATACAGAGGGCAACCGTCTTATCTCAATAGAAAGTTCGATACAACCCAGGCACTAAAGTAAGGGTCGAATTGTTCTATTAGGAAAGCATAGCGATTCGGTGCGGTTTTATTATTGTCAATTCCAATTCGTGAAAATCAATTTCCTAACAATCTAATAGAACAATTTTCGAAATCTGTCAAGATGACGAATGTCAAGGAATGACAATGAAAGATTCTTAAGAGTATTTGTTCGTTCTGTGATTATGATCGTACTGGTACACGTGATATCAAGAGAAATGGTTATTGCTGTCGGAATTATTTCCAATTATTTACTTGATGATATTACGTAAACATCATAGCTTTGTCTACTAATTATTGAAAGTAAGTGCGTATATGATGTTTTCTGTGCGGCAATGGGATGATCATTGGGCCATGATAGTTGGTAATTTAGTGCTGGAACATTGGCAATTGCATTTATACATGCAGAATTGCAAGTTTGTGAAAAGTTCGGTCTCGATTTCATGATGATAAGGATATCTTATATTCTCGGATCTGAAACGTCACAGCCCATAAGATATGTCTTCAAATTTCTCTTATAATTGGGTCTAAAAAGATGTTAATCACTAGTATTAACATTGTCCACCCCTGCTATTTAATTTGTGTGTGGTATATGTCGATTACTAGGAGCATAAAATGGCATAATTTTTTTTACATCAACATTTTGCACGGCATTGTTATTTAGTGTATGCTTCTGGATAATAATCAATGCATTACTGATTGTCTTCAAATATATGATGCACTCCGAGTTAAGAACGTAGTGAATTATCTGTACCTTATAGACGATACCAAAGCCACCTTCTCCGACTTTATTATCGTCAGAAAAATTGTTGGTCGCAGATTGAAGCGTAGCAAGATCATATTGCATGGACTCGGCCAAGGTAAGATCTTCGCTGACTGCTCATTCAGTAGCAAAGAATTAATTAAATTTGATTATTTATAGGGACAATTTTGTATATTTAAAACTCCAATCAAATTAATTAGATGTGCTTTTATTTTTTCCCGAAAGCATAATATTCATAGCAAGGAAACCTTTATTAGTCAATATTTGTCCAAAAATAAATTACATTTTTGCCAAATAATATTTTAGTGGAAAAATCGTTCATACAGACTATGAGTCGATAAAAAATTACTCCGTATTATGCAAGATATAAGTCTTATAAAAAGTCGTATGGATAAGGTAATTTTTGCATCCACTTACCACTTCCAAAAGGTACAGCAACATACTTCTTAGATTTCTTTTTAATCAAACAAATTCCAATAGCAAGTATTATCAACGAAATTACGACGACTGGAACCACAATGGCAACGATCACCTTAGATGACATTTTCTTCTTGCCTGTATCATAAAACGGGTAGTTCATGAGTCTAATTGCAATGTCAATTTATTCTACTAATGTATAGAGCAATCTGTAAGGTTTTGTACATTAAATATGCAAAAACATTAAGGTTTTCTAGTTGTTTGAGCCTCGTGGGTATTATTTCTTAGCTGAAAGGCGGGGTTCAATTCATATATTGACTATTGAGCAATTTATATATATATATAGCATCAAGTGAGTGTAGGTATCTTAGGTGAATCTAGCATTTTAATCTCATCCATTAGATCTACTCCTAATCAACGGCTGAGATTAAATCTCAAAAATTATAATTAGACTATATAAGGCTCAGATTTCACGCTGCTAACCTTACAATTCTGTTTCACTTTCTCTCTCTTCATTCACACTCTTTCTCTCTCTCTCTAATTTCCCTCTTTTTTTCTTCGTTCTCGCATAAAACAAATCCAAAAAAAAATATACACAAATAATTTTACTTTTCAATTCATCATTCAATTATTTCTACAGTTCAATCGTTCTCAGTTTTTGCTTTATGGTTGATACTCCTATGGATGCCGATTCTCGAAAATAGTTTGCGCGCAGTAATCGCTTTCTTTTTTTTGCTTTATCCTTTTCTTTGATTATAATCGTTATTGTTTTTCATGTCAAATTTGATTAGAATCGTTGTTTTCTCTCTTGAATTTGCAAATTCGCTTTATCCTTTGCTTTCATGATAATCGTTGTTGTTTTCCGTCATATTCGATCGAATTTGATTATAATCTATGTTTTTGCTGCAAATTCGCTTTTTCCTTTACTTTGCTTCTAATCGTCCTAGTTTTCTCCGTCAAATTAGATCGGATTTGATTATAATCGTTGTTTTCTTTCTTGAATGTGCAATTTCGCTTTATCCTTTGCTTTCATTATCATCGGTGTTGTTCTCCGTCAAATTCGATCGAATTTGATTTGTAATCGTGTTTCTCTGCAAATTTGCTTTATTCTTTCCGTAGATTAAAATCGTCCTTGGTTTTCCCGTTGAAATTAGCAATACGCTGCTACGCTGATATTAATTTTGCAAAACATTTCAATACTCCTTTGCTTTTGAGCTCTTCTCTCTGCTCCACCTGTGTGAATATTCTTGTTCTGCTGTCAATGCTAATGTCACCACATTGTAGCATCTCATCATTCTCAGTAACATTCATTAGTTTCTCATTGCGGTACCACCCGTGTGCATATTTACGTACTCATCACAATGCTTATGTCGAACCGAATTTGAAATAATTGTGAAATAGTGTTACTATATAATTGTGTAAGTGTGTTACGAAGAATAGTGAAATCGTATTATAATATTTTTATAATTGTATTATGTTAATTTAGCTTCTTCTTTTGATGAAGTTGTTTCATTATAATGATCATTTATTATAAATAAACATTAGAGAAGTGATTTGTTGTTTCAATGTTTACATATATGCCATATGAAAAAGAATTTAACTCCGTATGAATAATGGCTATTATTATATCATTGTGAAGTTTAAGCTTGTAGGAGGAGGATACCTCTATTGTTATTCATTTCATTTGAAAGTTTGAGTAGTTAGTTTAAAGGCTATTAGCTCAAATGGGAGAGCAATGTGCAAAACTTGTACAAAGGTATGGATTCGAATCCCATATAGCCTATTTAGTTACTTTAAGATTGTATTGTCAAGTTTTCAAATAGACCATATAGTCTAATGTTGTTTATTGTATGCGGTTCCTCATATTTTTAATACAACCATTAATCCTTGTTCTGTCGCGTTATAGTAATTGTGTTACTGTAACATCAGTCACTCATCAGAGTAATATAGTGTTACTGTAACATTGTTACAGTAACATTGCTATTGTAACATCATTTATTCATTATAGTAATACCTAATTTGCTAATCGTAATTATGTTAAATGACAACAATGTTACAATAATAATTATTTAGTTCGTTTATTATATAAGACGGTGTATAATGTAGCTCTAAAATGTAATGGTAGAGATTAATTTTTCTCATCTAGAAAGTAACAAGTATTACTGTAACATCATTTACTCATTAAAGTAATAATGATACAGTAATTATATTATTGTAACAATATTGATTCATCAAAGTATCACTAAAACAATGTTAAAAGTTCAAACTTAAATTATTTGCACAGTAAAAGGCAATTGAATACACACTAGTCAAACTGATCCTGATATGCTAAAATGATTTGCAATACCCCATTACAGTAATGTGAAAAGTTTACAGCAAGTATACATCATAATCACACATAACGTTAAAAGTCTCTAATGACATTTTAGCTTCAAGAACGTTTCCTTTTTTACTCATATCTTCATGATTGATTTGTCAGTGTCATTCTCTTCTTTGTATACACCGTCTCTTTGCGCGACTTGTTTTATGTTGTTTTATTCTCAAACCTTCTTCTTCAAAATTCCTGACATTCAAAATAAAACATTCGACCATTAATAATTAAAATATATGTGAAAGCCGATGGTCCATAATTAGTGATCAACATCTCTTGTGAGTTAATAACAATGTTATACCAACAAATTTAATTGAGTTAAATCATACAATATCAAATATACAATGTTGTAATAATATTTCAGGTTCAGTTCAACATTAACGAACGATTCCTCAATAATAATTACATCATGGCATGTAGTAATAATGTTACAGTAATAATGTTACAGTAATATTGTTACAGTGTTATAGTGAAAATGCAACAATAATAATAATGTTACAAAGATGCCATACAAATAGGTGTCGAGTATTTTACAAAAGTTAATTTGATAAATCGCAATTTAACAAGCACAAAATAAAACGAACATTATTATCAATTTTATCATGTCTTAACCCTAATTTTTTCGCACAAACAACTGGAAAACATAAAATCGACATTAACATCATGAAGAACAACAACAACAACAACAACAACAACAACAACAACAACAACAACAACAACAACAACAACAACAACAACAACAACAACAACAACAACAACAACAACAACAACAACAACAACAACAACAACAACAACAACAACAACAACAACAACAACAACAACAACAACAACAACAACAACAACAACAACAACAACAACAACAACAACAACAACAACAACAACAACAACAACAACAACAACAACAACAACAACAACAACAACAACAACAACAACAACAACAACAACAACAACAACAACAACAACAACAACAACAACAACAACAACAACGGGAATTAATTTCTCAATTTCTAAGTGATGCGTGTCTTTTATATGATGTTTTACATCCCATTTTACACGCATTTCAGAGCTCATTCTTGTAGTTTATGCTGCATTTCTCCCTATTTCCGTCTACTTCCGTATTTTGTACATTATTGCAGAAATGTGAAGAATCCAGCGGAAATCGAGCTAATCCGTCCCCAAGTATCCTACATTGCATTTGACGTAAAGGAATCACTTAAGGAACGAGCTTGGTGCGCAATCCAAGGCCCAAAAGACAAGTCCAAGAGTTTTAAGAAGTCAAGTAGCAGCTCAAGTGGTCGATCGACCATCACCCTCAGTCGATCGACCAATGTTCGGGTTCCAGAAGCCACTGTTCATTGCTATTCAGTCGATCGACCACCTACCTTAGTCGATCGACCCACAATGCTGTTCCAGACGTGAATTAAAAGACCGAGGAACTTGAAGCCCATGATGCTAGGTTTAGGAAATAAGAAGTTACGTTACTTGCTATATAACGTAACCTAGAAACTTTCAGTTATCATCAAGCTTTATTTTCAGAAATTTCACATTAAGTTTTGAGTTTTATCAATTAGCTAGGGTTTGGGAATATTATTTTGCATTGGATTTTCGTTGTGCTATCAATCATTCCGTTACATTCCTTCTGCAAAATTCGGTATCCCTTCTGTTCTAATTTCCAGTTTATTACATTATTTTGCATCATTAGTATTGTTTTGCTAGTTAGTACCCGAAGCCAATTATCGTTTTATCGCTATTTCTTTATCGTCTCAAGCATGAATTCAGTAGTTAGCTTTATCGTTTATGTTGTTGTTTCTACCCTTAGCATGAGTAGCTAATTCTATAGTGCTAGGATGTAGGCGATTTATGGCATAGGCGGCAATAGATCATACACGGGCTCTCTCGCGTGTTGGTCGATCGACTGACATTGTAGGTCGATCGACTGACCTCGTAGGGTTTTATATTCGTTTTAATTGTTTTAATGTTTTATTTAACGAATCGAATGCATGCGACCAGTTAGATACCTAATTTATGACTGACCCATTAGATCGAAAGATAGGGAAAGTTATTTGACCATCAATTAAATCGACTAAAATGTGCTAAGATCGAAAGATAGGTATAGTTTAGACCGTTAGTCACTTTTCAGGACGAAAGTTAGTATTAGTGACATTAGGGGCCTATAGCGAGATCGAAAGATGCTATTTGTTAAGAGTGGACCGAGAGGACCTCTTTATTTCCCGCCTTACCTGTTTGATTCAAACCGACTTAGTTTGCTGCCGCCGAAGCTATAATGAACCGATCATCCTAGTACCCTTCTTTTATCTGTTTAAATCGTTTATTTAGTTTATTATCTTTATTCACTTTTAGCTGTAGACCAATTCAATTCAACCCCCACAATAGTTACCTCAGACTGAACATAAATCAACTAAAATTTACATCTGCCTCCTTGTGGTTCGACCCTGTTACCACTAGCCTAGGTTAGTCTTAATAGGAAATATAAATTTTATCTTTGGTACTCACAACGACGGGTATCACTAAGTTCGAAAAAGCGAACATACAATCAATTGTCAGTTTATGTATATAATTCTAGATCTAGAACAACAACAATCAAATTAAACCTAATTTTTTGGCGAAAAATCAATTATTCAGTTCGAACAAAATATTAACCCTAGATCTAGAAGAACAACAATAAAATTGAACATTTTCTTCATATAATTCAAAATCGACAATAACAACTTACAAATTAAATTTTAAATTGTGTGATAACATTAAACACAATAAAACAATTTCTAAAAAATTCGCATAAAGATAATCGATTTATACCTCTTTATTATGTTGAAACGGAAGTATTAGACTCGCGATTGAACAACTTGAAGATCTTAAGTTGATGTTTTTGAAGATTTATTGAAGAATTTGGTTGCTTTTGGACGTTTTTTTCCTGGTAAGAGAGAGTTTAGACAGAAAGTTGTTTTTTCAGGTTCACCAATTAATGTGCTTTAACTGACTAGAGAGAGAGCGAGGGATTTTTAGAGAGAGAAACAGATTTGTTGAATATGAGAAGTATCGTTTGACTTCCTCTTTTAATATTCAGCGCGCAAATTTTTAGGACACGTGGAGCAATGAGGCGCGTTGGATCTTTAGATCCAATGGCTGAGATTAATAGGACGGACTCACCTAAGATGCTAGACTCACCGGATGCTCACTCTATATAGAAGAAAGATCAAGTGAGTCCACCAAAATCCATTGAGTCCATAAGTCCTCTTTAGAACCCTTAAAAAGATAGGATGGAGGGCTGAGATTGAAAGAGAAAAAGAGAGGATTAGAGCAAAAATTAGGGGATCAATTGCTAATTAAACACTTTCCCTCACTACCTTCACTAATCAACCACTATTTTTACTATATATCATTTATTTTCCACTCACTTCTCTCTCATCTCTCACAATTATCATTTCTCTCCTCCCTCTAAAACCAAAAAAATCAAAAAAACCAAAAAATCACTCCTCTCATCCTCTCCTCTCTTCCTCACTCACCCACCACCACCCAACCCCGACCTCCATCCCGACAGCAACCCCTGTCCCTCCGACGACCCGCCACCACCCAGCCCCACTACCACTCCATGCATGGCTCCCCATTGCCCCACCACCACCGTTGTCGAAACCCCGCCCACCACCACCTTCATCCCCTTCTGCCCCACAACCACCACCACCCCGCTGCCCCACAACATCCACCACCGACACCCACCTCCCTTCACCCCAAGGCGCACACACCACCCACACAGGGCCGCCATCACCCTCCTCACCAGATCCGAGCCCACCGCCACCAACCAATCACCACCACCATCCCACAACCAAAAAAAAAAACTAGATCTATTCACACCCACCCACCCCCACGACGCACCTCCGCACTCCCGCCTCCTTTCTCGCCGCCTCTATCCTCTCCTATATCTCGCCGCCATCAACAACCACCTTCAACTTTTTTTTTTTTTAAAAAAATCCAGATCTGAAAATAAAAGTTGTTCCGGATCCGGCTTTTTACATACGTTTTACTATGTTTTGTTGTTTTTTTGTTTAAATTTTGGTCAATGATGTTCGTATGATTTGAAGAAATGAAAAGTTGTTGTCTTTGTTGATGTATACGTTGTTTTCTTTTTTTTATTTCTGTATTGCTTTTTTTTTTTTTTATTCATAAAGAATGGTACTTTTGATGGTGTCACGAGTCTTATGACTAGAAGTTAAATAAAGACTGAATAGAGAGCAAAAGAAAAGTCTTGTCAAGGTTTTTGGCGTTTTCTTCTTGTTGATTTGTGATTTATCACTGTTTCAAAAACATTGGTGATTGTTTTGTTTTGTTTTATAAGGGTTTGTGTTTGTGACTTTGTGTCACGGTTTTTGTGTTGTTAATTTTTTTTTTTTTTTTTTAATTTGACAGTTTTCTTTAGCCTAAATATCGTCTTGTTTTAGATTTTAAAATCGTATTATTATGATATTTATTCTTAGATCTAATAAATATATTTATTATACTCATATTTCTTTACATTTACACTCATATTTCCTTACATTTACACGCATTTTTCAGATTTACACTCATATTTATTTACATTTACACTTATATTTCCTTACATTTACACGCATTTTTCAGATTTACACTCGTATTTCTTTACATTTACACTCATATATCTGTACATTTACACTCGTTAAAATTATATAAATTTGCACTCATAGTTTTTGTGGATATGAGTTGGTGGTGGAGGACGGCGTTGGTGATGTTTGTTGGTAGTCGGACTAAAGTTAGACTTGTAAAGGACCAAAGTTACACTCAAATGAACAAAGTTACACTCTTAAACCTTCAAATTTACACTCGTAGACCTTCAAATTTACACTTAAAATACTACATTTACACTTGTAAAACATCACATTTACACTTGGTAACATGTTAAGATTATATAAATTCAAACTTTTAAAAAAAAAATTGCCTAAAAAATCAAATTTACACTCTTAAAATATTACATTTACACTCGTAAAACATCATATTTACACTTATAAAATGTTAAAATTATATAAATTCAAAATTTCCGTCACAAAAAATCAAATTTACACTCTTAAAATATTACATTTACACTCGTAAAACATCTGATTTACACTTGTAAAATGTTAAAATTATATAAATTCAAAATTTCCGTCACAAAAAATCAAACTTACACTCTTAAAATGTTACATTTACACTCGTAAAACATCAAATTTACACTTGTAATATGTTAAAATTATATAAATTCAAAATTCCCGTCACAAAAAATCAAATTTACACTCTTAAAATTTTACATTTACACTCGTAAAACATCACATTTACACTTGTAAAATGTTAAAATTATATAAATTCAAAATTTCCGTCACAAAAAAACAAATTTACACTCTTAAAATGTTACATTTACACTCGTAAAACATCAAATTTACACTTGTAAAATGTTAAAATTATATAAATTCAAAATTTCCGTCACAAAAAATCAAATTTACACTCGTAAACACATCACATTTACACTTGTAAAATGTTAAAATTATATAAATTCAAAATTTCCGTCACAAAAAATCAAATTTACACTCTTAAAATGTTACATTTACACTCGTAAAACATCACATTTACACTTGTAAAATGTTAAAATTATAAAAATTCAAAATTTCCGTCACAACAAATCAAATTTACACTCTTAAAATGTTACATTTACACTCGTAAAACATCACATTTACACTTGTAAAATGTTAAAATTATATAAATTCAAAATTTCCGTCACAAAAAATCAAATTTACACTCTTAAAATGTTACATTTACACTCGTAAAACATCACATTTACACTTGTAAAACTCATACAACATTACATTTACACTTCAAATCAAAACTCAAAACTGATTAATTAGGGGCTAGAGAGAAAAAGAAAAATTAATTACTGTATAGAAATTTGATTAATGGTAATTTTTTTTGTAAATTTCAATCTCAACCACCCATCTCAATCCAACCATCCACATTTTTTCCTTTTCTTTTTAATGACCCTTAATCAAATTCATCTCAACCATCCATTGGGTCCATCCAATGGCCCTTAGAGGGACTTATGGACTCAATGACACATGTTGGACTCATTAGAACTCATCTCTCTCTCTCTCTCTCTCTCTCTGTCTCTCTCTCTCTCTCTCTCTCTCTCTCTCTCTCTCTCTATATATATATATATATATATATATATATATATATATATATATATATATATATATATATATATATATATATAAAAGATCATCTAAGTCCATCTCTTACATTTGAGTCCATAAGTTCTCTTTAGAGCCATTGGATGAGGAAGATGGAGGGTTGAGATTGGAAGCAAAAAATAGGGGGATTAATGCCTAATAAAACACTCTCCCTCTCTACTTTACTAATCCACACTAATCAAATATTAATCCACTATATAACCTTTATTTTTCCACCAACTTCTCTCTCATTCACACAATTCACTTCTCTACTCCCTCTCTAAAACCCAAATTAATTCAAAACCCAAATAATTCTCTCATCCTAAAAAACCCAAATAATTCAAAATCTAAAAAATAAAAAAAATTCCCTCCATTTTTGAGCCCACCCACCCCATCGGCCCTACTCACCACCACCACCCACTCCCACCCGACACCCGACATCACCACCCACCCTCCCTCCCTTCTTCCCGACCCACCAGCCTCCCTCCTTTCTTTGCGGCCCACGCTCACCAACAACCACAACCACCCACAGACACCACGTCCAACTCCCTTCGCCACCACAACTGACACCACCTCCTGTCACCCCCACACTCACCGACCACCCCACCACACCACAACCCCCACACCACAACCCCGATACCCACAACCCGACACCACCCTCACGCCACCACCACACCGAAACCACTCCAGATCTGCCGCTGCCGCCTGCTTCCGTCTTTCAATTCCAGATCTCGTTTTTTTTTTTTTTTTTTTTTTTGTTTGTTTGTTTGCGTGTGTTTTTGGTTTGTGTGATACACATGCATACAAATTTGTTGATACACATGCATACAAATTTGTTGGTTTGTGTTTTTGGTTTCAATTCCACCCTCACCTACTCGTTTTTTTTTTGTTTTTTCTGGTTTTGTTTTTTTTTTCTTTTGTTTTTACATTTTTTTTTTTAGAGTTTTGATGGTGTCGATGGTTTTAGTTTTGTACACTCCTTTTGTTGTGTCTTGTTTTTCTTTTCTTGTTTTGTGTTTTCCTTTTTAAGTTTTCCTGCTTTCTTTCTTTTTTTTTTTTTTTAAAGCTTTAGTTTTGATTGTTGGCTTTTCATTATTTTTACACTTTTTTAATTCTCGAAAATATTCCTTAAATTACACTTTTTGCTGTTAGAATTACACTTTTTGTTGTTAGAATTACACTTTTTTCTGTTAGAATTACACTTTTTTCTGTTAAAATTACACTTTTCTCTATTAAAATTACACTTTTTTTTGCTAGAATAACACTTTTTCGGCTAAATTACACTTTTTGTTGTTAGAATTACACTTTTTTCTGTTAAAATTACACTTTTCTTCATTAAAATTACACTTTTTTCTTTTCAAAATAAACCTTTTTTCTGCTAATAACACTTGTTTCGGCTAAAATTACACTTTTTGTTGTTAGAATTACACTTTTTTCTGTTAGAATTACACTTTTTTTCTGTTAAAATTACACTTTTCTCTATTAAAATTACACTTTTTTTTTGCTAGAATAACACTTTTTTCGGCTAAAATTACACTTTTTGTTGTTAGAATTACACTCTTTTCTGTTAGAATTACACTTTTTTCTGTTAAAATTACACTTTTTTCTGTTAAAATTACACTTTTCTTCATTAAAATTACACTTTTTTTTGTTAAAATTATACTTTTTTCTGCTAGAATAACACTTTTTCGGCTAAAATTACACTTTTTGTTGTTGTTAGAATTACACTTTTTTCTGTTGAAATTACACTCTTCTCCGCTAAAATTACACTTTTTTCTGTTAAAATTACACTTTTCTCCGCTAAAATTACACTTTTTTCTGTTAAAATTACACTTTTTCTGCTAGAATTACACTTACTACTATTGGACTAATGTTACACTCTCCATGGACTTGATCATATTCTCATATTCTCATTGGACTAATGTTACACTCTCAATGGACTAAAATTACATTCTCATTGGACTGAAATTATACTTTTCTGGACTAAAATTACACTTTTCTGGACTAAAATTATATTCTCCTTGACTAAAAATAACAATCTCATTGGACTGAAATTACACTTACCTGGACTAAAATAACACTTTTTGTCATTAAAATAACACTCGTAAAATGCTAAATTATAATAACTTGTGATAAAATGACAAAAATTCAAAATATTATTCGTTAAAATCACTCGGAAAAGATTGAAGTTAAACTTATAAAACGCTAAATTCTCGAAAATATTCCTTAAAATTACACTTTTTGCCGTTAGAATTACACTCGTAAAATCCTAAAATGTCGAAAACTTGTCCCGAAAAAAAAAAAAAAACGAAACAGTCGAAAACTTGTCTCGAAAAAAAAAAACGAAAAAAACCGAAACAGGAAAAATGTTAACAAAATTTTCATAAACTTTGAAGTATAAGACAAAATATGGTGTTAATTGTGTATGATAATGAATTAGTGAATGTATTATTAAAACTAGAGAGAGAAGTGAATTCATTAGTGTTAAGTGTGTTTTTTGCTTTCAATCTCAACCTTCCACCATGCATGATCCAAGGGATGTGGGAGGGACTTATGGACTCAAAAAAAAAAAGGAACTTAGAAGAACTTTGCTCTATATATATATATATATATATATATATATATATATATATATATATATATATATATATATATATATATATATATATATATATATATGCAAGTTCAAATGAGTCCACCTAAAAAAAATAAGTCTTTAAGTCCATTTCCATTAGATCTTATAAAATTGATGGTTGAGATTAAAAGGTAAAACACACCCACCAACTAGTAATTAATGACCCATTAACTTTTCTCTCTCATAAATTTAATTCTCAATTAACCAATTAATTATATTCTCTTTTTCATCAACTTGTTATTTCCATTTCAAACCTCCAAATAATTGCTTATAATCAGAAATTTTCAAACCCGCGTAAATTGAAAACGATTTTGAAAAAAGCTCCGTAAATCTTCATCCGGACTCCGATTAAAACGAAATAAAAGTCTAAATTTATTATTTTTTCGAGCCCGTCGCAATGGTAATATTTTCAATACCGTTGAGTTTCTGAAATTTTGAGTATTGCTAATTACTTTACTTACACCCTCTTTGTTTGAAGTTCTACCCTATTTTTTTGAAGTTATACTATATCCGTTTGAAATTTCATCATATTTATTTGAAATTAATTAATTAATCTAATCATATAATTGAAGTATCAGAATATCAATTGAAGTTGCTTGAAATTGCACCATATCTTAATTGAAGTTACAACATCTCGGCTTGAAGTTACACAATATTGATTTAAAGTTACACAATACTCCGTAATAAAGTAATATAACAAAATATCAATTGAAGTTACACAAATAACAATTTGAAGTTACACAATACTAATTTTAAGTTACAGAATATTTATTTAATGTTGCACAACTAACAGTTTGAAGTTACACAACACTAATTTAAAGTTACACAATATTTATTTAAAGTTTCGCAATACTAATTTAAAGTTAAACAAATATCAATTGAAGTTACACAATATCAATTTAAAGTTACACAATATCAATTGAAGTTACACGACTAATGAATTAAAGTTACACAATATTTATTTAAAGTTTCGCAATACTAATTTAAAATTACACAAATATCAATTGAAATTACACAATATCAATTAAAGTTACACGACTAATGAATTACAGTTACATAATATTTATTTAAAGTTTCGCAATACTAATTTAAAATTACACAAATATCAATTGAAATTACACAATATCAATCCAAGTTACACGACTAATGAATTAAAGTTACACAATATTTATTTAAAGTTTCGCAATACTAATTTAAAGTTACACAATATCAATTAAAGTTACACGACTAATGAATTAAAGTTGCACAATATTTATTTAAAGTTCCGCAATACTAATTTAAAGTTACACAATACCAATTAAAGTTACAGGACTAATGAATTAAAGTTACACAATATTTATTTAAAGTTTCGCAATACTAACTTAAAGTTACACAAATATCAATTGAAGTTACACAATATCAATTTCAAGTTACACAATATCTCAATTGAAATTACACTACTAATGAATTAAAGTTACACAATATTAATTTAAAGTTGCACAATACTAAATAAAGTTACACAAATATGAATTGAAGTTACATAAATAACGATTCGAAATTACATAATACTAATTTAAAGGTACACAAATATGAATTGAAATTACATAAATAACGATTTGAAGCTACACAATATTTATTTAAAGTTACGCAATGCTACTTCCTAACGTTACAATTAGCGCTCATCATCGCCTACGACCACCATGGAACACCACTAGAACCACCAATGAACACCATGAACTCACCACATAAAACACCATTGCACTCTTGTCGTCTTAGTTGCCCCTAACCACCATTAGCAACTCTTATTTATGAGGCTAGTGTCAGATGTGTAAAAACGAGGCTAGTATTTGATGCGGCGAAGACTTCGATCCTGCGTACACAACAAGCATCAGTGAAAACTTCAAACTTCAAGCAAGGAAATCAAACAAACATAAAATTAGTAGCCGACCTTATATTTTTAGATGAGCATTATTTATTAGTGACAATAAAACTATAATTTGATGAAATAGAATTTAGTGTACTGTATTTCTACAACAAATTGACAACCAGATGAAAAGTTGTAAAAAATAGGAAATTATCTCCCTTTTTATTTTCCAAAACCGAATAACTCAAGTCCACTAAGTAAATTAAGAACAAGACCATATAGAATGATGACTTCCACTAAAAACAAGACCATTAAAAACAAGATCAAAGTAAATTAAAATCAAATACGTATATCTAAGATTAAAATCACCAAAATATTTAAGATCTAAAGCACTATAGGAAATTTTACTTTGTTTATAATACATCTAAAATTAAAATTGCAAAACAGTTTGATATATAAAAAATCATAGTTGTTTAACATTAAATAAGACACCCAAATAGATGGCACAATTCACAACACAACACCATAACCATTTAAGCAGTCGCATACCTCGTATTCAAATCGAGACCGAGACTGCCACCGAAACTCGCCAATTATTGATCCCCTTTATATTCTCCCTTTATTTGTTCCGTCGTCGTTGACAAACCCGCTTTACTAACTCCTTGATAGAAGATTATTGTTTGACCAAGGAAGAGTAGTAATTAAAAATAAAAGAGAGTTGATGGTGTTTGGGGTCCGATTGTGTTTGAATGGTAGCTTCATGGTGGAAGCCCAAAGGTGAGATGATGGATGATGCTCAGTTTAGTGAGATGAGAAAGAGAGATTGGGTTAATAGGAAATGAAAAAGAGAGATGAGATTTAATCGTAAGAGAGATGAGATTTATGGGGAATGAAAAAAAAATTGGGAACTGACGAAATTTAATGTAAGTGGATGGATGGGTGGATATGTTTTTTAATTTTAATCTCAGCCATCCATTATATTTCCATCTAATGGTTTAGATGAGGACTTATGGACTCATCTAAACTAGATGTTAAAATTATATAAATTCAAAATTTCCGTCACAAAAAAATCAAATTTACACTCTTAAAATGTTACATTTACACTCGTAAAACATCACATTTACACTTGTAAAATGTTAAAATTATATAAATTCAAAATTTCCGTCACAAAAAATCAAATTTACACTCTTAAAATGTTACATTTACACTCGTAAAACATCACATTTACACTTGTAAAATGTTATAATTATAAAAATTCAAAATTTCCGTCACAACAAATCAAATTTACACTCTTAAAATGTTACATTTACACTCGTAAAACATCACATTTACACTTGTAAATTGTTAAAATTATATAAATTCAAAATTTCCGTCACAAAAAATCAATTTTACACTCTTAAAATGTTACATTTACACTCGTAAAACATCACATTTACACTTGTAAAACTCATACAACATTCCATTTACACTTCTGAAATCTGAAACTCAAAACTGATTAATTAGGGGCTAGAGAGAGAAAGAAAAATTAATTAGTGTATAGAAATTTGATTAATGGTAATTTTTTTTGGTAATTTTCAATCTCAACCACCCATCTCAATCCAACCATCCACATTTTTTTCCTTTTCTTTTTAATGGCCCTTAATCAAATTAATCTCAACCATCCATTGGGTCCATCCAATGGCCCTTAGAGGGACTTATGGACTCAATGACACATGTTGGACTCATTAGAACTCCTCTCTCTCTCTCTCTCTCTCTCTCTCTCTCTCTCTCTCTCTCTCTCTCTCTCTCTCTCTCTCTCTCTCTCTCTATATATATATATATATATATATATATATATATATATATATATATATAGTGTAAGGATCAAGAGCAAGTCCTCCTCTCCATATTGAGTCCATAAGTCCTCTTAGAGGCCCTTGGATTTTGAGAAATGGAGGGCTTAGATTAAAAGGCAATATGATGATTATGGAGGGTGATTAAGACTCCCCATCATCTACTCTCTAATTAAACACTAATCCCACTACATATACCCTCCCCTCTCTCTCTCTCTCTTACCTTATTTTTCTCAAACTTACTTCTCTATCATCCTAACAAAAAAATACTCTCCTCTCATTTCTCTACCATCCTAACAAAAACCCCAATAAATAAAAAAACCCAAAAAATAAAAAAACCCAAATAATTCATCCACTCCTCTATTCTTCACCAACCACCACCACCCAACACCTCCCAAAAAAAATAAAAAAACCAAAAAAAAACCCAAATAATTCATCTACTCTTCTCTTCTTCATTCACCACCAACCACCATCCACCCGACACCACCACCCACCACCGCCAACTCAACCACCACGACATTACCATGATCTCGTTTTTTTTTAAAAAAAAAATATTCGGTTTTTTTTTTTGTTTTTGTTGTTGTTGTTGTGTTAACTTTGATATTTGGTGTCGTTTTTTTTTATTTGTTTATTTTTATCGGTTTTAGTTTATTTATATATGTACTATAATTTTTTTTTCCTCAAATATCGTCTTGTTATTCATTTTTATCTTTTTCAAATTTCGGGTTTTAAAATCTCACTATTGTTTTGTGAGATCCTTTTATTTTAATTTTAGATCTACTAAAATAGGTCTCATATAATTTGTTGATTTTAATGGTAAATCTACTAGATAAAAAATAAAGTTATGAACAAAATAGTCGTATTACCTCCTTGGTGGTGGTAGTTGGTAGTGGTAGTTGGTGGTGATTGTTGTCGGTGGTTAAGATTAAAGTTACACATGTTCTCTATTAAAGTTACACACGTTCTCTATTAAAGTTACACACCGTCTATATTCAAGTTACATACACGATATATTATTATGGACAAAAGTTATATTAACTTGCCTTAAAATTAAATAAATTTCAATTAATTAATCAAAATCAATTAAAGTTACACTATTATGGACCAAAGTTACATTGTCGGTGAACTAAAGTTACAATCGAAAAAAACTAGAGTTACATAAACTCAAAATAACGTATAAAACGGACTATATAGCTAAAATTATAATATCAAGGACTAAAGTTACAATCTAAAAGAATTAAGCTTACATGATTTTGAATATATAAATTCATACAATTTATATATTAATTTGAAATTACACATCTTGTGAATTGTAACTTTAATCCAACTTAATGCAACTTTAGTTCTTTATGGTATAACTTTAAACCATTGTAGTGTAACTTTAACCAAATTTGAATTTTAAGTATTGGTATATAAAGTTCAATGAGTAAGTTTATCCAATGAATAAGGTGATTTTGAATATAAGAACTTGATTTTATATAATTTTAAATCAATTTGATATAACTTTAGAGTTTTATAATTATAACTTTAGTCCCAATTTGTATAACTTTAGTATTTCATAAGTAAACTTAAAACTAAAAAGAGATTTTGTAATTTTAAGATATGTTTACGACATTTCAATATTTTTCGTTTAACTTTAGTATTTCGCGAGTGCAACTTTAGTCCAAATTTATATAATTTTAGTCATTTTTATAAATTAATTAAAATTTATTTAACTTTAAGTCAAGTTTTTAGTCCTTTTTGTGTAAGTTGTCCAAAATTGATAGTTTTAGTCCAAATTTAAATCCATATCTGAAACCAACACAATAACAAGATGAGATTGAAGTTGCACTTTATACCATTGAAGTTATACATAATGATATTGAATTTAAACATAACGGACATTAAAGTTGCACATAATTACCACAAAATATATAACAAGACATTTATAAAAAAAACAACAAAATCAAAGAAAAAAACGAGATTTAAGGAAAAATAAATATAAGATGAGATTCCCTTTAAAAATCTGAAGAGGCATTAAAGCTACACATAATGGCATTGAAGGTACACATAGTCTTTTTCGGATTTCTTATTTATCTCGAACCAACTAAAGAATGCAACTTTAATGTTTCAAGGCTACAACTTTAGTCGTAAATATTGTAACTTTAGTCGTATAGCTCATTTTTTGTATAGACCCACAAAATATACTAAATATATTTTTTGAAATTCATATTTAAATAATCGTTTTTAGTCTTTTTCAGAAAAAGACTAGATCTAAAAATTAAAAACCGAAATAAAAATCTAAAAAAAAAAACCGAGATGAGAACAAATAGATCTGAAGAATAAACACACAAAAATGGAGAACACCCAAAATCGGAAAACACAAAATTAAATACATATATCGAAAAATGTTATAACACACAAATTCTTAAAATAAAAATACAAAAAACAAATCAGAAAAACTAAACCAGATCGATTTTTTTTTTTAAAAAAAAAACAAATCCGAAAAAAAAACATATCGAAAATGAGAGGAGAGAATGGATGAGGAGGAGAACATCGGTGGTCAGGCGCGTGGTGCTCAGGAGGAAGAAGAAAAGGTGGTGCGGTGGTAGTGTTTGCTGCGGTAGTGGAGGCGGCCGGTGGTTAGTGGTGGTGCTCAGATATGGAAAAAAGAAGGAGAAGGGAAGGGAGGTGGTGGGTGGTGGGTGGTGGTCGGCTTGGTGAGTGAGGAATAGTTTTTGAGGTGGTGGCGGCGGAAATCTTGGATGTCGTTGTTGGTTGCAGTGGTGGCGGCGTCAGGTCAGAAGGGTGGTTGGAGGCCGTGGTGTGTCGAGGGCGCCCTGAGGATGGTGCGGTGGGTGCGGTGATGGTGTGGTGGGCTTGTGGGTGGTGGTAGTGGGGAAATGAAATGTGAGTTTGGGTTTTTAATTTGATTTGTGTTTCAATAGATTTTTTGTGAAATCTGGGAATGAAATGTGGGAGACTAATGAGAGAGAGAGGGGTGAGAAATAGAGAGAGATGGTGAAGGTGTGATAACGAGAGGAAAGGTTGATTAAGGGTAAGTGATTGAGTTAAGGAAGAAATTAGGGGAGACTCATTTGTAGCCCTCCATTTAGATCAAATCTTAGCCCTTCATCCACTCCATCCAAAGGCTTATAAGAGGACTTAGGAACTCAATAGATGTAAGGGACTCATTTGAACCTTACTCTCTCTCTCTCTCTCTCTATATATATATATATATATATATATATATATATATATATATATATATATATATATATATATATATATATATATAGTATTGAGATCAAGAGAGTCCCCTTAGATACATTGAGTCCCTAAGTCTTCTTCTTAGCCTTTGGATGTAAAAAATAAAGGGGTGAGATTAGATCTAAAAAGAGTGAATGAAGGGATGAGATTGTCTAAAAAACTTGTGGCCTAAAATTAATCTGAAAAACTAATCATTTACTACTCTTTTCTCCTCATTCTCAGAATCACTCATTCACTCTCCCTCTCTCATAAACACTCCTCCCTCTCTCTAAACTCTCATCCTCTCTAAAATTTCCTCCAAAATAAAAAACACTCATCTCTCCATTACAACCACCCGACACCCTCTGCCACGGCATCACCACTACTCCCTCACCGTCACCGGTCACTCCAAAACCGCCGACCAACACCAACTTGCTCTCTTTTTTCTCACACAAATTTAAAAACCTAGATCTACATATAACTAAAGGCTAAATCGATATTTTCCACAGATCTTTTGGTGGTGGTTGTTGGTTTGATGGTGGTTCCGGTGGAAGGTGGGTCGTTTTTTTATTAAGATTTTTTTTTTTTTTTTTACTGTTTCTTTTTTTATTTTTTTATTTTTTTGGTTTTGTTGGGTGGTGGCGGTGGTTGGAGAAGGTGAGGATGGTTGATGTTGTCGTTGGGTTTTTTTCGCGTTTGTTTGTGGTGGTAGTTGGTGGATTTGACGAAAGGAGAGAGACGGTGGTGGGGCTGTTGGAGGGTGACTCGTGGTGTTGGAGAGGTAGTGGGAGTGGTGGTGGTGGTTCCGGGCTGACTTGGTGGTTGGTAAATGTGATATACGACTAAAGTTACACTATTAAAGACTAAAGTTACACCCTCGAATCGTTAAAGTTACATAAAGTTTAAAATAAAATTGCATAATTTCAATAAGATGTATAAAATGGACTATACGACTAAAGTTAATCTATCAAAGATTAATTTTTTTTTTTTCAGATCTGTTTTTTTTTCTTTTTTGTTGGGTGGTGGCGGTGGTTGGAGAAGGTGAGGATGGTTGATATTGTTGTTGGTTATTTTTTTGCTTTGTTGGGTGGTAGTTGGAGGAGGTGACGAAAGGAGAGAGGTAGTAGGTGTGTTGGTGGTGGTGGTGGTTGGTAGTGGTGGTTCCGGGCTGATTTGGTGGTTGATAATGTGATATACGACTAAAGTTACTCTATTAATAACCAAAGTTACACTCTCGAATCATGTAAGTTTTTCCCGTTTATTGTTTATCTAATAGCTATACCGCCTCCAACCCAGACCCGTAAGGGTCTAAAATTTGAGGACCCATTCCCGGACCCTATGGTAAGGGTCGGGTCTGGGTCTATCCGCGAGTTCGAGTTTCAGCCACTTTAATAGCAGGATTAACAACTATGGGGTCTATAATATTAAAAAAAAAAATTCATACTACTTTAACATTATGAGTTTATTAATCATTATTGTACATTACCAAATCCAATATACATACCAAAAAGATTAAGAAAGACAAAGAAGACCTAAATTAATTTTACCTCCAAATACATGTGAAAGAATCAAACTCAGAACCCTAAAATCAATACCGTACTTGATAGTCGTCTCCATCTGACCGTCGCTAGCTACCGTTAATAGTGGTTGTCGGTCGCTGCCTATTAGAGAGATAGTTGCCAGTGGCGTATCACTGTTGTGGTGGTGGTTTCCTTGTGTCAGAAGAGTTTGGTTGAGTTTTATCACTTTATGGGATGAGGGAAGAGAAAGAGAATTTAGTTGATTTGGTTTCTACGGTCTGCCAGTATGAATTCAGAGAGATTGTGATTATTTTTTTAATAAAGGGTCTAAGGGTCGAGTATGGGTCTCATAACTTAGACCCGGACCCGGACCCGAAATATTTTCTTAAGACCCATACCCGGCCCATACCCATTGGGTCTAAAAAAATGAGACCCATACACGACCCATTAGGGGCCGAGTCCCCGACCCACTGCCATCCCTACTCTTGGTACCTGTCGTATGGTTACGGATAACATTAATCCTATTAAATTAAAATGGCTACTTATTAATATCTAAAATTTCACAAATTCTTGAGACCGCCCCGTAAATTATAGCCGGTCTCATAAATTATCACATCTTGAGACCGCCCCGTATGAAAATATAACATACACACTATTTCTATACTCTCTTATGTCCAATTCAAATAACCCACTCAAATTTCGAAGTCAAACTTATAAAATATTAACGTTGATTATATTCTGTCAATTTTAAAAAATATAATTCTAATACATTATGATAAGTTCCGTTATCGGGTTTGGGCCGCACCCGCATGGAGAAGAGAAAGTTGATTTATAAGTCCAAGGAAGTGCGCTTAATTGGCAATTGGGTGGAGTAACTCCTTGGTTTAAGGTTCTAATTCAGGTGTGCTTAATTTAAGGTTTCAATTCAATTTCTTTTTCTCTTGCTTTTAATCGACTTATTCAATCTCTTAGTTTCTAATTTCATGCGCATATATTTATTCTTCCATTGCATAGAATAACCATCTTCAATTGCTTCAATTTCAATCTCTTTACCTTGTTGTTGATTACGATTTTTCTGTTGATGTTAGAATTATGGCTGGGGATGATGCGTGCACCCTCAAAGAAATTCCAATCAAAAATAAGGATTGGTTGCTTCATCTGAACACGCCCGGGTCATACCTCTCTTCAGCTATTGGTGCACCTTTTTCTGAGTTATTTTCTGTGGGAGTCCTCCCCGAATCCAATTATTTTGAGCAGCGTGATACGTTGGAGATTTATGGTAGTATTACTCTATATGATGAAAATAACAATACCTATCAACTCTATCATCGATCCTCTGATGATCCCCAAACTTTAACTCCCCAAAACAATCTCTTATCTCTGGGTATGCCTGCTGAATGTCTTGTTTCCACTTGTTGGACTCATATATTTTTGTCGCTTGCGGATAAGACTGATAATTCTGTCATTGTGAGAAAGGCTTTATCTTTTGACAAACTGACCGATATTAATCAATACAACAAAGTCGGAACACTTTCCTATAATTCTGTTTTTGTGACTTATGCTGCCTTCCCTACTGCCGTTATGGCTATTCTTGAAATCACACTTATTAAGACAAATGATAGTGCTCCTACGCCTCTTAATCTATCCGGAAAAATTACTGCTCGTTGTGGGAACACATATGGTTCCAAGTATCCCGGGATAGTGCTTCTTAACCGTCTTTCTAATCAGTCCTTTGAGGCTGTGTCTAACGTTCCTATTCTGCTTCCTAGAGATGTTGTAGTTGTGCCGGCGTATTCTTTTCTTAGAATTAATCTTCACCTATGTCAGCTTGATCTACCACAACAACAAGATATTATTTGTCAGGAAGACTTCCTTGCTGACAGCGTTTATGTTCGTGATACTGTATCTAACGATTTTGTTGTCCGGTTTAAAGTGGTATGGTGTCACCCACATCAATTGTGGGACGAAACTGGCCAGCTGTTTGACCTCCCTAAGGTCGTGTGCCTTCCCGCCTCACTTTTATTTTATTTTATTTTCCTGTCTCATTACATACCCTTTATGTAAATCCTATTGATGAGTTTTTTTTTTTCCTAATCCTTTCAGATATTTACTGAGCTACAACTAGACGACTTTAGCGGGTAGGTAACGCTTTGTTTGGTTTACGTTTATTGTTTTAATTTTACAGCTATATATTTTCTATGTGTTCTGTTGTATCAAATGATTGTCGTTTTGACACCACTTTTTGTTCCCAGGAAACACTTTCCGCGTTCTCTAGTGGAGGTGTATACAGTTGTGATTCATCACAATACTAATAGGGAGTTAGAAATTTTCGGAACAGTGGCAATTCGTGACAGTAATTCAAGGTTTTTATTATTTGACAGAGATGAGCTGAATCCTGTCAAATATTCTGGAAAGGAGGAAATCATTCCTATAGAGGTCAAATGGCGTTGTCTTAATATGACTGAATATTTAGCTATGGGAGTAAAGCTTAAGGATGTTAAAGGTGAGGTATTAATTGAGGGAGAAATTAGTTGGTCTAGTGACAATGTTAAGAAACCGATGTCTTGGTATGATGAGCGTATTTGCTCCGTTATTCGAGGTGTAAATGGCTATGCAGAGGTGTTTTATATAATATTTTCAGAGGCAGTGCAGGCTAAACTTAGAATTTTATTCAAATGCAATGGATATCCGGATGTTACTCATCGTCTTAGTGGGAGTGTTGTTGCTACGCACAGTAATGAAACATACTTGACTGAACATGAAAAGGCATATTATCAGAGCGTCCTTTATCGAGGTAATTCTTCATCAAATCTCCAACTCCAATCAGGTTGTGCATTACCACTCTCTAAATCTGTGGTTGCTGTGCCAATTGATGCGGTCTTAACGGTTGCCATCGACTTGAATGCAAGTCCGCTGTCTCCTGGACTTTCGCAAGCACATTTGAAATCGGATGTTTCTTTTAATTTGGGTTCTGACACTCGGCGGATTATTGAGCACAACAACTGTAGCATTGTAGTGTCTCTAGAATGGAGTGATCTTGATAAACTAGTTTATGAGGAATGGGACTTGAATGACACTGAGAAGATTTCTAAACTTCAGTTTACAGGGGTTTAACTTATGTATGACAACATTTAAAGGTTGCAAAAACTGAAAGCTATCTCGCGAAAACCCCCAAATAGCTCCCAAGAAACCCTCAATTAAAAACCTAATCTGCTCCACCATCTCCAGCCGCCACTCCTAACGCCTGCGCTCCTCTATCGATCGGCCGGCCGCCGGAGATGAGGTGGGCTCTTTGCTCATCTCCGGCGGAATGATCCCCCATTTTGCGTTGTCCCTTTTCCAGGGATATGCCCCTCCGAGTTTTCAGCTATGGTGGATGCGAAATGCGATTCCATTCTCGTCTCACATTGGTTGTCTTTGGCCGACTTGTCTTTAGCAGCTGCCTTGTTGAAGCACCTGTTTAGGAGCACCTCCTGTATCTTTTTTCAGTCAGATTCCCGTCCCACCGATCCTCGTCCTGTCATCGGAAATCGTGTGAGCAACCTAGGGGTGATCCCCCCACTCCCCCCACCCCTGGTTTGGCCTTTTTAATGTGATTTGTTGGTTGGTTTTGATGAGCCGAGCTCATCCCATGTTTTCGGTGTTTACGGTTTTTCGGCCGTTGACATGGAGCTGTTCTTTGTGGTTTTGGTTTGGGTCGTTTATGGTGTTTCCCCCCTTTCCCCCACCTTTCGGACCCTTTTCCTCTGTCACTTGTGTCTGTGTCGTCTTTAGTATTGGCCTTGTTGCTTATATGGCGGTGGTCCTGGGAGGTATCGTGTGGCGAAATTGGGTTTCATGGTCTGACCTTTACTCTATCTTCTCTGCGTTGAAATGGTTTGGGACCTCGTTGGTCCTTGTTGCTGGCAGCTGACTATCGCTCACGCTGTGCTGTTGATTTTAGGTTGTGATGGATCGAGTCTTTGGTTAAGTTTTATAGTTTGGTTCAACTTTTTTACAAAATTTAAGGGTAAAAAGGCTCTAAGGTCAGGTGTGTGTGTGTGATGGTGTGTGAGGCTGTGAGTGTCTTTTGGGTCTGAAATGGTGATCCCCCCATTTCCCCCACCTTTTGGACCCGTTCCCTGTGTGTGTCGGTTATGTGAGATGTATGGGTGGGCTTTGTAGTTTCCTTCTGTCGATGGTGTGTCTTTGATGGTTGGGTTCTTGTTTGGGGTGAATCATTGGGTTGTGTCGATATGAGCCTGGTGTGGAGTTGGTGGTCCTGTAGTGGTGGATTTCTTCTTCATGAAAGGACTTTGTTGGAATGTAAGGGGGTTAAATAACCCTCTTGCTCCTACGATTGCGAAGACTAGAGAAATTATTTCAAGTACTTATTTTGATTTTCTGTTCTTATCTGAAACAAAGTGTAAAGTAAGATTAGTTGATCCTATTTTCCGATCCTTTGGGTTCACTCAGAGTTTTGGTGTAGATGCTCATGAAACAAAAGGAGGCCTCTGGTTTGGTTTTAGGCCTAATGCTCAGTTTGAGTGTATTTTTGCTTGTCAAAACTTCATTATCATCAAAGTCATGCAATGTAAAGAGAGCTTTTGGTATTTGTGTCTTATTTACGGCGAACCAGTCACTCATAAGAGAGAAGTTGTTTGGAATGATCTCAGTCAATGGATCCGATCTTTTGAAAACCCTTTCCTTCTTTTAGGGGACTTTAATCAAGTTGACTATCAAGAAGATAAATGGGGAGGTAGTAAAGGTAGGATCCCAGGAGCTTCATGTTTTAGTAAATGGAAGGCTCGGCATTTTTTGATGGATATTCCTTTTAAGGGGCCAAGATTTACATGGTGTAACAAGAGAGAAGATCATAGTATAGTGTTGGAACGACTTGATAAGGGATACGGATCGTGGGATTGGAATGATATCTTTCCGAATTCTGGTATCACTCACCTTCCTATTCAAGTTTCAGACCATGCACCTATTATTTTTGAAACAGATTTACTTTCTTGTAATGGTAGAAGACCTTACA
This sequence comes from Silene latifolia, assembly GCF_048544455.1. Taxonomy (NCBI): domain Eukaryota; kingdom Viridiplantae; phylum Streptophyta; class Magnoliopsida; order Caryophyllales; family Caryophyllaceae; genus Silene; species Silene latifolia. The sequence goes on along the minus strand of NC_133527.1, from coordinate 38,341,759 downwards.
GAATGGAGGCCTGGAATCTGGACTACGAGGAGTGTATTTGTTTGGTACATAAAGAATGGTCTGTCTCTGTCCCTGGTTCTATTACGGTCAGAATGATACGAAAATTCTCTAGGGCTAGAAATTGTATGCGTCTCTGGTCTATTTCTAAAAGAAAAGAGTGGAATAAGAAATGGAGTGATTTTGATGACAATTTGGAAAAAGGTTTGCATGAAATTGAGACAATGGGAGTGACTCGGACTTTCACTACGGCGTATGATAGTCAAGTGGAGTATGCTAAGGTTTCGGCTAAGTATTGGAAACAGCGTGCCAAGATTAAATGGAATATAGAGGGAGATACTTGCTCCAAGTACTTCTTTAATTGGGTTAAGGGTAGAGCTGGAAGGAATTTTATTGCTGGGATTAAAATGGATAATGGGGAGTGGAACTTTGACACCGAGGACATTATGGCATTATTTGTCCAATTCTACTCTGGTCTGTTTAAGGAAGGAGTGAATGGGGTCTCATTTGATGAGTACTTCCCTACTGTTAAGAATTTGTTCACTGTCAATAAAGGGTTCCTTTCTCCGGATGACAGTGATGCTCTTGGCAACCATTTCACTCCTAAAGAGGTTCGCACGGCAGTGTTTCAGCTTGGCCCTTTAAAATCTCCCGGACCTGATGGTATTCCTGCTATTTTCTTCCATAAATGTTGGCACTTCATCAAGCATGATGTTATTAGGACAGCCTTAGCTATCCTGAATGGAAATAGTTCACCAGAATTCCTGAATAAGACCTTCTTAGTTCTTATTCCTAAGTCTAGTGCCCCTGAAACAGTTGATAACTTCCGCCCTATTAGCTTGTGCAATGTTATAATGAAAATTATTACAAGGTGTATCACTAATCGGCTGAAGAAGTTCATGGGAAAACTAGTGGGCGACTTCCAAAATGCGTTTGTTCCTGGGAGGAATATTGGTGATAATATTTTAATTACCAATGAAATTTTGCAAAAAATTTCATCTTCTAAAAATGGCAGTGTGGGTAGAATGGCGTTTAAAGCGGACATGAGCAAAGCCTATGACCGGTTAGACTGGAATTTTATTAGAAGTACGCTGGTTTTGATGGGTTTTCCCTGCAACTTCATTCAGCTGATTATGAAGTGTATCACGACGGTGTCCTATGAAATTTTGGTTAATGGTGTTCCTTCTCGGCGTATCTACCCGAGTTGCGGACTTCGTCAGGGCGATCCTCTTTCCCCATATATTTTTGTTCTGTGCACTGAAATTCTCTCGTTAAACATTCTGCGCATGGAGAGGGCTGGGCTTATACAAGGAATTAAGGTTAGCAGAAAGAGTATCCCTATCTCTCATTTGCTCTTCGCGGATGATTCTATGTTTTTTATTGAAGGTAATTCTAAGAGCTGCGTTAACCTGGACAAAGTTATTAAGGAGTACTGTCATGCATCGGGTCAGGTTATTAATGATAATAAATCTTCTATGACTCTAAGCTCGAGCTCTAGTCTTTCCTTTGCTCGAACATGTTTGAAAACCTTCAACATACCGTGTGGTACTAATATGGGTTCCTACTTGGGTGTTCCTACTGATGTGGGTCTCTCAGGGTGTAATAAAAGTAAAAGAGAAATTTTTGAGTTTATCATTGACAAGGTTAGGAAGCGATTATCATCGTGGAATTGTGTTCTTCGATCGTCGGCTGGTAGGTTGGCTTTGATTTCTTCGGTCTTGTCTTCCCTTTCTGTTTACTTTCTATCGGTATTCAAAATACCGATAAGTGTGACAAAAAGATTAGATGCTATATTGTCACATTTTTGGTGGGCGGGTCAAAAGAAATCTCCTTCTATTAGTTGGTGTAGTTGGCTATTCCTAAGCCAACCTAAAGGGAATGGTGGTCTGGGTATTAGACGTATGAAAGAGTTCAATCAAGCTCTCTTAGCAAAGATTGGATGGAGAATGATCACACACCCAGATTCTATTCTTAGTAGGTCTATTGGTGCCAAATATGGCCTAAGGTGGCGAGATGGCGACCTGATCTTTAATAATGGTAAGAGTAATTCTTCATGGGGATGGAAAGGTATTGTTTGGGGTCCAAACTCATTAAACCTCTTTTAGCTTGGAACATCTCTCCATCTTCTGATCTTAGTGTTTGGAACACTAGATGGGTTAATGGAAGGGTGCCGAAACCACGATGTTTAGAGCTTCTAACCGATCCCCCTAATTTGAGTAACTTGAGAATCAAAAACATTATTCTTAACTATAGGTGTTGGGACCGTAGATTAGTGTCTATGTTTTTTGATGAAACCTTGGTGAAAGACATTCTTGCTATTCCGATCCGATGCTCTGAAGGCAGTGATAACTTCTTTTGGTCGGCTTCTTCGTCTGGAGATTACTCTGTTAAGATTGGCTACCACATTGCTCTAAAAAACTCCTGGAATACTTCAGCTACACCGAAGGACCTTTCAAGAGTTCCGGCTGCGTGTATGGGTGTTTTTCAGAAAATCCTATGGAATCTTCCAGGGCCGAAAAGCTGGATCATTCTTATTTGGAAAACTCTCACTGAAACTTTGCCTTGTGGGGAGGGTTTCTTAAAGAGGGGTTTTGATGGTCCATTTACTTGTGTGCTTTGTGATTCACAAGAAACGGAAACTCCTGATCATCTTTTCCGTGATTGTTCATTTGCTAGTAGAGTTTGGGCTGGAAGTGTTTTGGGGATCCGGGCTCAATCAGGGGATAATTTGAACCTCCAGTCTTGGGTTTGCAATTGGCTTTCTGTTCTTTCTAAGGCTGATAATAAACAAGAGGCTTGTCTTTCCTTTTTGTGTACCTTTTGGACTATCTGGGTGGTAAGGTGCAGAAAGGTTTTTGATAATTCTGAGTATTCCCCTATTGGTGCTATCTTACTTTACCAAGATTCTCTTAAATGGGCTCTTTTGGCTGAGGTTAAGAAATCAGAGTCTATAACATTCCAAACACCTTTGGAGGAAGAATTGACTAACCTTAGGAATGGAGTTATCTTTCCTTTGATCCAGGGTTCTCTTAACTGCTCACAATCTCATATTTATGTGGATGCTGCATGGTCAAAAGAGCTTGTTGCTGGTTTGGGTGGGTGTATCATATTTGATAATGAGGTTGTGTCTGAATTCTGTATCAAAGGAAGCGCTGAGAATGCTGAGCAAGCTGAAGCTTTGGCAATTAGGGAGGCCTTGATGTGGGCGCTCTCTCGCAATATCCTCCATGTTACAATTTTATCTGATTGTCTACAGGTTCTTGCTCAAGTTCTGAAGTGTTCTCAACTCAAACATTGGATTAGGAATACTGTTGAAGATATCACTGAACTAGCGGCAAACTTTCACTGCGTTTCTTTTGCTTACGTTCCTAGAATTTGTAATAAAGCCGCTCATAGATTAGCTAAGCGTGCTGCTAAATTGTAGAACTCTTTTAACCCGATTGTCAAAAAAAAAAAAAAAAAAAAAAAAAAAAAAACTTATGTATGACAAGGTTGCTATAACTCTCAAATTCAATGATTTATATATGAAGTACCGTTAATTATTGGAGACGGTAGCTCTAGTTTATGAATGCTTTAAGTATGAATAATATTATTATCATTTAAACAACATTCAATAATATCTATCCCCTCTTATATCTTCTCAAGGATTTGAGGTTTATTCGGGAAATTTTATGTGACTTAGTTGTGCGTGCATTGGTCTGACGCCGCAATTACTGCTATTCTTGTTGCTTCTGAACAATATTTGCTGGCCACTATTATGATTCTTAAACCATGCAGCAGCTTAAACGTTAGCCCAAACAGCCGCAGCAAATGAACATCTAAAAATATGTTGCTCAGCAGTATCAGCATCTTTGAGGCAAACAACACATCGAAAAGGTAATTGCATACCACTTTTGCAGAAATTATTATCAAGGGTTGCAAGCTTATTTTGGATGACCATTGCACTCATCACAGAATGTTTAGGTACAACACCTGAATTTCATATCGTAGCCGACCAAAATACTTTACTCTCCCTAGGCGTAAACAACTGAGAAATTTTAGAGACCTGCGATCTCCTATTAAGAGTGCTTTGCTGCAGAAAGTAGTGTTGAACAAAGCCAGATGAATCTAAGGCACAAAGTAGTTCGTCTCTGATCCACAGTAGGCCTCTTCATCAGGCAGAGGTATTATGTTTAAATTGACAAAATATCAGACTTAAAAACAAATTAACTACTATATTTTTTCCTATCACTAAATATGATGAATTGAGGAAAAACTAGGAGTAAATACCAAACCAAGGCTTCCTTGTTGAGGGAGCAATGTTGGTTGAACAAGTCGATAGAAGAGGCGACACATGCGTTGCAAGTATCCAAGGTGATATCTGGACGGCAAACATAGAGACCATTGACACGATCCTCACCATCTCCATACGACGTCTCAAGAAACATAGACTTTGAAGAGTGTTTGGTGAGCGTATTGAGGAGGGAATTGATGTTGTCATAGTATATGTTTGTTCTCACATTTTCACTCTTTGAACAAAACCTAGCTTCCAATGTTAGTTGCTCTTTTGCAATGGTAATTTGGAGGAGTGAAATAATGGTAATGTTAGGGTGCAAACCCATGTCCTCCATCGGTAGAATAAAGATGAAAGTTCATCTTTACAAGTGTTTACAAAATATAATAGTACGAGGCTCAAAGCGGTCAATATCGTAATATTATGAGTTGTGGACACCGGTGCAGCAGAGGCCAAACACGTGATATTCACGCTTCCGCACAACAAGTGGCATCAGAGTCCAAGGTTCGACTTGGGCTAGACACGAGGATGCATCAGCAGGCCCAAGACTTGAAGTTGTACACTGTAAGTGAGGAGTCTATTGATCGAATACGAAAGAGGGGGGTGGGTTGAATTGAGTATTAAAAACGATGACCACTTTTTCGATCTATATGATATAAAATAATTATTTGATTTTATTGATTAAAATCAACTAATTAAATTACTAATAATAAATGCAAAATCGAAATAACAATAACAAAGAGAGAGAGAAAGAGAGACACACAGGATTTTGAAGTGGTTCAGTTTCACAAGTCGTAACCTACGTCCACTATTCTCGATTAATAATTTTTAGTACCTTTCTCCGGATTACAAAAATTATCAATCCACTCGTATAATCAACTATATGATTATAACTCAGATTGAGTATCGCTAAATACTCTAGGTTGCTCTTACGTTAATAAGAAAAGTACAACGATAAATACTAATCTCACGTTATGCGAGTGAGTACAATATCTTGTGTACTTAGTATCCTATAACGATTTTTCTTCGAGTGATTGACAAAATTGATGCGCAATTTTTGTATAAGCAAATTATAAAATAAAAATTAAAGCTCAAAGAAATTTGCTTAAAATATTTTTTCTCTCTAAAAGTGTAGATGTGTGTGTCAACTTTTATTGTTGAATGAATGAGACTATTTATAATAGTGGAGAATTAGGGTTTATGAATGTTCTGGAATTAGGGCATAGGAATGTTCTGGAATTGTAAATCCCTAAACGACTTGATGAACAAGAAGCAAAGGAAGAAGGAATTTGGCCTCCTAGGGTTTCGGCCACCTAGGGTTCGGCCGGCCTCTAGGCCTCCTTCGGTCCACTCTTGCTTCCATAGCCCACAACAAATCGAGATAGAATTTAGTTAAAGCCCTAAGTTGCATGACGATATAAATATCGTGTTACAAACCAATAGTTTATTCAACTTAAATTCTTATTAATTAATTCCAATTAAAATAAATACTCTCTTATTTTATAAGTCACTAAAAATATATTTTCCAAAAATTAACGCATCATTTTTGTCTAGCAATGAAGTTATGGCTATTAGGTCATAACTTCACTAACCTTTAAATCAAACAAAGTAAAACCATTACCGGATGACGACCTATACTATCTAATCTTCAGTAGATCTTCAGTAAACGAATCGTCTCTTCACAAGTCTCTCATCTTAAGTCTCGTGGTTGTTATTTGGTCTTGATCTTGAATCATTACGATCAAATGTCTTTGAAGTAAAACCTCCTTGGTCCAATACTTCAAGCTTGCGTCATTGTAATTGTTCCTTTCTAAATTAAGACTTAAGCACACAATTACACGTATATGTTTATAATATTAAGTCCACATACAAATCATTACTGTTATTATCAAAACAATTAAATAGGACTAAAGGTCCAACAAATTCCCCCTTTTTGATGATGACGAGTCTCCTATGATTTGTGTCTAAGTCTAGTTCCCCCTCAACATAATACTCCCCAAATTATAGAACAGTTGAGCGCAGAAACTAATAATCTTTTCAAAGTTATAACTATAGAACGCCTTGAGAGAATTAACTTGAGACGGTCACAAATCATAAAAACAATTCCCCCTCTTGGCATCATTGAAAAGATAAGAACAAACATAAAACAACTAGAATAATATATTATGAGACAAGAATTAATCATGAAAAACATATTATATTAAACGCAATCTAGTTCTTAATTAGCATAATAATATTATAAACTGCAATCACACAAGGAATAAAATGCGGAATTGAGCTAATATCCATAAGAATGGATTTTTATTGTGAGCAAAGGAATTAAAAAGATAAGGCTAGGTTGGATTGGGTGAGGCAAGGTGGTCAAGGGTAGCGTGGACTCGGCGGTTGTGACCTAGGACGGGTTCGATATTCCAAGTCCTCGAGTCGCGCATGACAATGGTCTAGGAGTGCAACTTGGGCAGTCAATCGAGTATCGAAGTTACCAATCCTCAAAGTCATAGCTTTAACTACTTCATATATAGTTTGGATCTCAGACCTCATCTTCTTTCCAGATTGTAAAAACTCATCACCAAACTTAACCAAACTATCCAAACCTTCCCTCATATGAGTAGACTCAGAGTGTGTTCGCACGGCGGCCTTAAGAGCATGGTCAATTTTCGTGTCAAACGACCGTGACAAGACGGTGTTTAGACGCGCCGGGCTAATTTCACTTGGTCCACTAGTATCAACTCTTCTTTCCTTTTGAAGAAGCTCAAACAACTCACCTAATTTCTTATCTTGCTCATTAATCCTTCCAAGAATAGAAGTAAAATTAGATTCCATCTTAGAATCCAACATCTTAAAACTCACATTGCTTTTTCTTCCTTTAAAGATAGAAAATAATACCAATTTCCTTAAATTTTTAATGCCTTTCCCTTTTTTTTTCTCGACACTTTTTTTAATTTTTTTTTCGTGCCCCCCCACCCTCCCCCCTTTTTTTTTACGGCACTTTTTTTTTCGTGCATTTTTTTTTCCGGCACTTTCCCCTTTTTTTGTTTTGGTACTATTTCCTATTTCTTATATGGTAATAATAAGAAAAGAATCCTCTTTGATGTAAGATTAGGAAAGAATCTTTTGTGATGGTGTTTAGGCATAATTGGTGTAGGAATATAATAAGATAGAAATATCTTTATTATATTTAGGCAATATATTGTAGATTTTGTCGAATATTTTGTGAGAAATGTGATTATGCAGAATATTAAATATTACCATACACATAAGCAAGATATATAACACGTAAAATAAACATTATTAAACATAATTAAACTTGCAAGAGAAATATACGGACACAATCGTACAATCTCATCTTCCTAGCCAGTCATTCAGGTTCCCAGACATAATTATGACGGATTTAATTATCGCTAATTAAACCAATCTCAAGTCTCAATAACTCAAAGCGTTTTCTAGCTAACGGCTTAGTCAAGATATCAGCCCGTTGCCTTTCGGTACTACAAAATTCAAGTGAAATGTTGCCTTTCTCTAGATGATCACGTAGAAAATGGTGTCGGATATCTATATGTTTGGTCCTCGAGTGCTGGGCAGGGTTCTTAGAAATTACTATAGCACTCGTATTGTCACACATAATAGGCATACGACCTACATTTATACCAAAATCACATACTTGTTGCTTTAACCAAAGTAATTGAGAACATACCACCCAAATGAGATACATACTCGGCTTCAAAGAGTGAGACATTGCAACTGAATTTTGTTTCTTTGATCCCCATGTGATAATACAAGGTCCAACAAACGTAGCAAACCCATAAGTGCTTTTCCTATCTAAAGAGCATCCTGCATAATCTGCATCTGAATACCCTACTAGGTCTAAATTACCCTCAAGTGGATACCATAAGTATAAATTAGATGTGCCAATTAAATATCTCAAGATACATTTAACTACAATCATATGTGACTCTTTAGGACACGATTGATATCGCGCACAGACACATACGCTAAACATTATATCAGGACGACTTGCAGTTAAATATAAAAGTGAACCAATCATACCTCGATATGTAGTCTCATTGACACACTTACCATGTTCATCTATAGTCATCTTCTTTTCAGGTACCATAGGTGTATCATAAGATTTTGCATTTTCCATACCGAATTTTCGAATCAGTTCCTTGATATATTTCTGTTGGTGAATCTTTATACCATCCTTTGTTTGTTGAATTTGTAAGCCTAGAAAGTACTTCAGTTCTCCCATCATGCTCATTTCAAACTCAGAAGTCATTAGATCTGAAAAATACTTGCACAATTTTTCATTAGTAGAACCGAATATAATATCGTCTACATAAATTTGCACAACAAGTAAATTAGAGCCCTCGGATTTTAGGAACAAGGTTTTATCGACAGATCCTCTTATAAAATTATTTTGTAGTAAAAACTTGGATAATCTGTCATACCATGCCCTTGGAGCTTGTTTCAAACCATATAAAACTTTGTCTAATTTATAAACGTGGTTTTGAAACTTGCTATCTAAAAATCCGGGAGGTTCTTCTACATAAACTTCTTCTTCCAAATAGCCATTAAGAAATGCAGTCTTAACATCCATTTGGAGTAGTTTCATTCCTTTATGAGCAGCAAAGGCAATAATGAGACGAATAGCCTCAAGTCTTGCTACGGGTGCAAAGGTCTCGTCATAATCGATCCCTTCTTGTTGATTGTAGCCTTGGACAACTAGTCGTGCCTTGTTTCTTGTAATAAGTCCTGTATCGTCCAATTTGTTTCTGAACACCCATCTTGTACTAATAACTGTTCGATCACTAGGTCGTGGCACCAAGTGCCATACCTTATTGCGTTCGAATTGTTGAAGCTCATCTTGCATAGCAGTTATCCAATCAGGTTCCGCAAGAGCTTCTTTAATATTGGTAGGCTCAATGGTTGATACAAACGAAAAGAACGAGTAGAAATTATTCAAGGACCTTCTAGTTTTAATGCCTTGCTCTAGATCCCTTAGGATTTTGTCCAAAGGGTGGGAGCTTTGATGTTTCCACTTTTTGAGAACTCTAGGCTCATTATCATTTGATGGACTAGCATCATCTGCAGACGAAGAATCATGACTTGTTCCCCCTGAGCTGGACTCGGGATTTTCTTCAGAAGTATCACTAACTTCATTAGAAATATCATGATTTGGATCGGAAGTTACAACATCATTAGGTATAACTTCAAGATATTTTTCTTTATCTAAGGAAGGATCGATAGTATCATTAACTATGGACTCATCACTTCTCTTAGGATCAATTGCAGAATTATCTAGTTCATCATTGATACCTTGAATATCTTCATCTTCATTTAAGGGCTCATTTCTTGCTAGAAATAAATCGGGCTCATCTGGATCCTCTTCTTCATGTTCAACTTTATCAAACACATTATCTTCGTCAAAGCGAACATGAACACTTTATTCTATGCGCAAGGTTCTTTTATTGAACACTTTGTAAGCTTTATTATGATCCGAATATCCCAGAAAAACAGCTTCATCACTTCGGGGTCAAATTTTCCTAAATTTTCTTTTCCATTATTGTGAACAAAACATTTGCTCCCGAAGCAACGAAGATGTGATATATTGGGTTTTCTTTCTCTTAAAAGTTCATAGGGAGTCTTTTCAAAATAGGTTGGATCATAGCTCTATTATGCACATAGCATGCGGTACTAACAGCTTCTGCCCAAAAACTTCTAGGAAGGCCACTACACAAAAGCATAGTACGAGCCATATCATCTAGGGTTCGATTCATACGTTCCACGACACCATTTTGTTGTGGGGTACGTGGTGCGGAGAAGTTATGCCCCACACCATTTTCCCTACAAAATTCTATAAACAATTGATTATCAAATTCCGTGCCGTGATCTGTCCGAATCGAAATTAGATTTTTATCATATTTATTTTGGGCAAGCTTCATTAATACTACAAATTCATCGAAAGTTTCATCTTTAGAGGAAAGAAAGATTGGCCAGACATACCTTGAGTAATCGTCGACTAGAACAAATATATACTTTGATCCACCACGGCTTCTAACTCTCATAGGTCCACATAAATCTATGTGTACCATCTCAAGTGGTCGTTTAGTGCTAACTATTATTTTAGGTTTAAAAGAGGATCTAACATGTTTGCAGCGGGCACATGAGTCACACATTGTCTCTTGCTCGAATTTAATTGAGGACAAGCCTTCAAATAAATCCATGGACTTAAGTTTCTTTAAAATAGTTGGACTAATGTGTGCAAACCTCTTGTGCCACAAGCAAGACTCATCTGAGGTTGCTTTCATACACGAAAAGGAATTTGTATTGACAACATTTAAGTTAATCATATACACATTCCTCATACGGTGACCCTCGAGTAAAACATTACTAGTACCTTCAATTATGATACGACAAACATCGCATGAAAAACAACTCTATTTCCTTTGTCACATAATTGAGAAATACTAAGTAAGTTATGTTTAAGACCACTTACCAGATATACTTTATCGATTGAATGGGAGGTTGAGATTCCAATTTTTTCTACTCCAATAATCCTACCCTTCTTGTTATCTCCAAAGGTAACCTTGCCACCAAAGAAGGGCTCTAGTGAAAGAAAAAGATTTCTGTCTCCTGTCATGTGTCTCGAGCATCCACTGTCGAGATACCATAGATTATTTTCTTTCACTACTACCTGCAAATGAATCAAATACAACTTTTAGGTACCCAAGCTAAGTTGGGTCCTTTATGGTTAGTAACTCTATATATTTGATCCTTTCTAACCCATACTTGTCTTATTATTCTTTTGGCTTTAACATTGGGTTGTTTTGGTCTTTGTCTAACAATCGGAACATAAGGTACTCTAGGTTTTGTTCTAACAAAAGTAGCCCTAGGTCTAGTACCTTCATGAGACGCTCTAGGTTTAGAGTTATGAATTTTAGGCTTGAATGTATGCTTTCGATTCTCATTTATTTTGTTTGTTTTTGAAGGAACAGGTGAGTAATCAAAAGCCATATCATAAGTCCATCTAAACTCATTATTGCGTTCTTCGTTGTCGTTAGATTCATCTATAGTTGAGACATCATCTTCAACTATGAAATCACAAGTCTTAGCAGTTTCGACATTCTTTTGCTTATCCAAAGCAAGTTTGACACAATTGACTTGAATATGTCCAGTAGAACCACAGTAATTGCAAATCAAGTATTCTGGAAGATTAACATATTTTCTTTTTCTGAAATCGTGATCAGAAGGATTAGATTTGCATTTATAATGGTCTCTACGGCTATAGCATTCATGACCAAGTCCATCTTCATGTTATTATCAGATTGTTCAGTGATGAAGTTTAAAACTTTTGTGCTTCCTTCCCATTTATCATGCATTTTTCGTGCATGTAAGAGTAATTCTTTCAAGGACTCAATTTCTTTTTCACATTTCGAATGATCTACATTTGAATCCTTGGAAGAGTTACCTTTCTCAAAGTCTTCACGAAGTTTATCAAAACGTTCATTCAAGACACGTTTCTCATTTTCATGTTGTTCCTTAAGTTTGGACATACTATCACTGGTTTCTTCCAATTGCTTAGAGAGAAAAGTAATTTTTCTCTTGTGTTCGAAAACCACACTATCTTTGCCATTAAGTTCATCTTTTAAAATCTCATTGACTTTCTTCAATTCAGAAGTTATAGCATCACTAGCTGTAACTTTAGCTTGAAGATGCTTAATGTTGAGTTTGAGCTCTGAAGTTATGGCATCACTAGCCTTAAATTTTGATTCAAGAGCGTTTTTCTCAGCATTTGTCTTGTCTGAAGTTATAGCTGGAGTAGCCATAACTTTAGATTTGAGCTTTTTGGCTTTAGCTTTCAGAAGTTAGTTTTCCTCAGCAATATCTAAAATCTGTTCCTTAAGGTCTTTTAACTCTAGACGTTGTTCATGATAATGATCAAGGGATTATTCAAAATACTTAATTAAATTATCCTTAGAAAGTTTCTTAACTTGCTTTTTAAGTTCAAGAAAACTTACCTCTTCATCCTCCGAATCTGAATATGAATTTCTAACAAGACACATCTCAGCATTTGAAGCATTGCTTTCATTGTCGCTTTCGGAGAATAGGTCAAGACTAACGCTACTTAGACAGAGATTGGCAGTTTCTTCTTCATCTTCGGATTCGCCATCTTCAGAGTCCAAGTCTCCCCAACAATATGCCATCATAACTTGCTTGAATTCCTTCTTTGTTTTGTCACGTTGATTTTTGTCTTTAATTTTCTTCCATGTAGGGCAATTTTTGATCATGTGATCATTATCACCACACTTGAACCATCCACGATTAGAGAAAGACCATTTTGACTCAGAATTTTCTTGGGAGTTTGTTTTGATTTGTTATTTGTTTTATTTTGATTTTGAAAGAAAGCCTTTTTCTTAAAACGTTTAACAAACAGAACGGTTTCATTTTCAATATCTGAAGAATCATTAATCTTGCTAGACTCAGCTTGTAAGGCCATCTTTTTGCTTGTGCCAGCTTCCTCCTCATCCTGATTTAGAGTAATCTCGTGAGTCATTAAGGTTCCGAGTAGCTCCTGATAAGTTAACGAAGTTAGGTCTTTATATTCTTCTATAACAGATACTTTATGTCTCCATCTGCGAGACATACTTCTGAGAATTTTTCTAGCAATTTCCTCGGAGTCAAAAATTCTTCCTAAATTCTTTAGCTCATTGATGATGCTAGAAAAGCGAGAGGACATGCTATCAACTGACTCGTTTTGCTCCATGGCAAACAACTCGTATTTTCACATTAGTAATGCCATACGTTGCTTTTTGACAACAGTGGTTCCCTCATAGCCTAATTCTAGACCATCTCATATTTCCTTGGCAGATGAACTGGTTGAGAAACGATCGAATTCAGTAGCAATCATACCGTTTTGCAATAAGCTTATTGCGTTTGAATTCTTCTCAGCCTTTTTATAATCCGCCTCAATATAGTCTTCTTCTTTCTTTTCGACGGTAGTGCCTTCAGTGGTTGCAAGTAAGATCTTATTCGGACCATTCTTGATAATCAACCAACACTCCCGGTCGTTTCCTTTAATGAAATGGGTCATCATATTTTTCCATAAACCATAGTTCTTCCCATTGAATATAGGACACTTAAGGTGTTTGGAATCCATTTGATAAAAAAAAATGCAGCGGAAAAAAGATAAATAGACTCAAAAAAAATAGATCAGACTCTAGCCGGTAGGCTTATCAAGAGCACGAGGCTCTGATACCAATTGAGGAGTCTATTGATCGAATACGAAAGAGGGGGGGGGGGGATTGAGTATTAAAAACGATGACCACTATTTCGATCTATATGATATAAAATAAATATTTGATTTTATTGATTAAAATCAACTAATTAAATTACTAATAATAAATGCAAAATCGAAATAACAATAATAAAGAGAGAGAGAAAGAGAGACACACAGGATTTTGAAGTGGTTCAGTTTCACAAGTCGAAACCTACGTCCACTATTCTCGATTAATAATTTTTAGTACCTTTCTCCGGATTACAAAAATTATCAATCCACTCGTATAATCAACTATATGATTATAACTCAGATTGAGTATCGCTAAATACTCTAGGTTGCTCTTACGTTAATAAGAAAAGTACAACGATAAATACTAATCTCACGTTATGCGAGTGAGTACAATATCTTGTGTACTTAGTATCCTATAAAGATTTTTCTTCGAGTGATTGACAAATTGATGCGCAATTTTTGTATAAGCAAATTGTAGAATAAAAATTAAAGCTCAAAGAAATTTGCTTAAAATACTTTTTCTCTCTAAAAGTGTAGATGTGTGTGTCAACTTTTATTGTTGAATGAATGAGACTATTTATAATAGTGGAGAATTAGGGTTTATGAATGTTCTGGAATTAGGGCATAGGAATGTTCTGGAATTGTAAATCCCTAAACGACTTGATGAACAAGTAAGAAGCAAAGGAAGAAGGAATTTGGCCTCCTAGGGTTTCGGCCACCTAGGGTTCGGCCGGCCTCTAGGCCTCATTCGGTCCACTCTTGCTTCCATAGTCCACAACAAATCGAGATAGAATTTAGTTAAAGCCCTAGGTTGCATGACGATATAAATATCGTGTTACAAACCAATAGTTTATTCAACTTAAATTCTTATTAATTAATTCCAATTAAAATAAATACTCTCTTATTTTATAAGTCACTAAAAATATACTTTCCAAAAATTAACGCATCATTTTTGTTTAGCAATGAAGTTATGGCTATTAGGTCATAACTTCACTAACCTTTAAATCAAACAAAGTAAAACCATTACCGGATGACGACCTATACTATCTAATCTTCAGTAGATCTTTAGTAAACGAATCGTCTCTTCACAAGTCTCTCATCTTAAGTCTCGTGGTTGTTTTTTTTTTTTTGAGAAAAGATCATTATCATTAATAAAAAGTCATACGACATCTACAACATATGCCAAACTCAATCGGATACAAATCGATTACAACCATAGGAAATAAATTCTTGTTGAAATAATGAAACACTGCAACAGAGTCTCTATCATCGATTCGCCGCAAAAGGCTTTCATCCATAAGAGGGTCTCCGAATCTTCCTTGACGAGTATCCATTTCTTCTGACGTGATTGATTGTAGCCATGAATCGGACAAAATATGTAAAACCATATAACGATCTATAACAACGCTGATCTTCTGCTGACTTATTAGAAAACTGCAAACGAACCAGAAAACGAAAGCTCTCAAACTGAGAGAAGGACACCACCAATAGACGGGGACAAAACCCTCAAAAAGAGAGACGAAACAAAAACGAAAGCGAAATTTAAACAAAAACATAAAATAAACAAAGCGAAACACAGGAAAAAAAACGGAAGCCATCGCCTCCCTACCAACCCATAACACCACCAGATCCAAGCACCACCCTACCACACCACCTCAACAAACTCGTCCGATAAGACCCGAACAGCCCACATTCACCACGCAGACCGAGAGGAATGAGCAGACCCGTATGATCCAGAACCGGGTGTGGGTAAGAAAGAGGATGGGGGTTAATCGGAAGAGAGGAGACGGGTCGCCGGAGAAAGGTCTTGAGAGACCCCATCCCCGGCGACATGATAGGGGGTTGATGGGTGGCGGTGGGAGGAAGGAGGAGAACGGCGGCAGCAAAGGGGGAGGATTTAGGGTTTTGTTTTTTAGAGAGAAGGGGGAGAGAAAACTAGAGAGAGAACTTTAACTCTTGATTTATTTGGTCTTGATCTTGAATCATTACGATCAAATGTCTTTGAAGTAAAACCTCCTTGGTCCAATACTTCAAGCTTGCGTCATTGTAATTATTCCTTTCTAAATTAAGACTTAAGCACACAATTACACGCATATGTTTATAATATTACGTCCACATACAAATCATTACTGTCATTATCAAAACAATTAATTAGGACTAAAGGTCCAACAGTAAGGCATGGAATTCCTGGCTCGGGGTGAGCCCTTGAGCAAGTCCAGTCCAGGGTTAAATGGATGAAATGCGCCATAAGTCTTGTAGGGATAAAGACATTTGTGTACTAGAACTGCTGATCAGGTGGACCCTTATCAGATTGGGTGTCACAGGTCTGGTGGGTCCTTTCCAGGTTGGATGCCAGAGACCGTTTGTGTTCTAGGACTTCTAAAGTGACGGACCCGGTCCAGGGTATATTGGATGAAGAGGATGTTCGATATGTATGTGTAGTAATTTCCCAAGAAGGGCACAATGACATGCTAGTTCAGGAGTATGTGAAGGCACTCACTTGACCATGCGGTGACATGTGGTGCAAGACATGACTCGTGGTAGCATGGTGTGTCGGCTAAGGGGAGGTTATCTTGACTTGTAATATTTCAGGTGTCTAGAGTTGGGGCTGTAGAGTGTGGGAGTCCTCTATAGAGGTCAAGGTCCGAGTCAAGATGATGGTCCTTGGTTTGAGGGGAGGATTGTTAGGGTCCAAACCCATGTCCCACATCAGTAGAATAAAGATGAAAGCTCATCTTTATAAGTGTTTACAATATATAATAGTATGAGGCTTTTTGGGAAGGAGCCCAAGAGTAAATCTATGAGGGCTTGGCCCAAAGCGGACAATATCGTACTATTATGAGTTGTGGACACCGGTGCAGCAGAGGCCCAACACGAGATATTCACGCTTCCGCACAACAAGTGGTATCAGAGCCCAAGGTTCGACTTAGGCTAGACACAAAGATTCATCAGGCCAAGACTTGAAGGTTGACTTACACTATAAGGCGTGGAACTCCAATAGCTCGAGGGAGAGCTAATATGTTCGCGAGAAGATACATGGTCTCACGGTGATGAGACGACAGGCCGTCCAAGAGAAGATCGTCAACGACTCGGCGAGGTGGGCTGAGGCTTAATGGAGGCAACAAAATCGGTCCATGGTAAGTCCAATGGCGGTTCTGGGGCGACGCACTGAGGCACTGGATACGGACCCAGTCCAGGTTATATTGGATGCAAAGGAGTTTGTTACGCAAGTGTAGCACAAGCCCCATGAGACACATGGTATGTCGTTTAAGGGGAGGTTATCAAGACTTGGTGATGCGAATGTCTAGAAGTTGGGGTTGCAGGTTGTGGGAGTAGAGTTCTCCATGTTGGTCAAGGTTCAAGTCAAGATGATGGTCCTTGGTTTGAGGGGAGAATTGTTAGTGTGCAAACTCATGTCCCACATCGGTA
Source organism: Silene latifolia (assembly GCF_048544455.1). Classification (NCBI taxonomy): domain Eukaryota; kingdom Viridiplantae; phylum Streptophyta; class Magnoliopsida; order Caryophyllales; family Caryophyllaceae; genus Silene; species Silene latifolia. The sequence continues at coordinate 38,324,774 of NC_133527.1, read as the reverse complement.
GAATAAAGATGGAAGATCATCCTTATAAGTGTCTACAAAATATAATACTACGAGACCTTTTGGGAAGGAGCCCAAGAGTAAATCCGTGAGGGCTTGGCCCAAAGCGGACAATATCGTACTATTATGAGTTGTGGATACCGGTGCAGCAGAGGCCCAACACGAGGTATTCACGCTTCCGCACAACAGGTAATTTGAAGGATAATGGTAAAAGTAATTTGTTTGCTTACCATGTTTCGTTCTATGGGAGCGAATGAGGGATTATGCCTATCTTGGTTAAGCTAGATTGTATAGGGGGTTTAGAAGGTGTTACTCCCTTTTTCCCGGTCATTTGTTTATTTTTGAATTTGGCACAAAAATCAAAAAAAGAAAAATATATGGACAATTATTGGATGATAAGTGCACAAATTGAGTGTGGAGGACCAAGCTATCCGTCAGAAACATTTCTAAAATAAAAAGATAAACAATTGACTGAAACACTTAAAATAAAATAAGTAAACAAATGACCGAGGAAGAGGAGTATTACTAACTCAAATGTGTGAAAAAATATATTAAAAGTTTGATTTGACTTTGTTAATTGACATTCGTATGGTGTATTTGTATTAGAAGGTGTTATCTAAATCATTTTCAAATCGTTTTACATAAAAGTATAGAATAAGTCAGTTTAAAATAATAATGAGGGTAAAATGAAGTTGTTAAATGAATTATTAACTAGGTTAGACCCTGGGCATTAAATGAACGTCTTATAGAATTTTTTTTTTATTTCTACTAAATTACATATATAATAGTGGTACCCCATTAGTTGTTCATTTTCCCGCCAATGCATTTTGGTTTGAGAAATAAAAAGTTGAAACTGAAAATTAATTAAGAGATTGAGTAGCATGTTGAAATGTATTTTTGAAAAGAATATGTTGAATTGGAGGGAGTATATTTTGTATTATACCTAGTATGAGTCAAATTATTCTCAAATAATAACATCAATCAAATATTTAGTAATTCATAGTTTGATACAATTTTTTTAAAATTTAAATTAAAATATTATAGAAAAAAAATATAATTTGCGATTATCAACCGATCGATGGTAAGCCCCAAAATTGTTTCAAATTTTAATCAATAGTATGAATATTTATCTTCTATTCAATAAAAGTCTCCATTTTGGTGAGAATCGTTTTTCCGTCCCTTATTTCGGGGGTTTTCCATCTATTCGTGGGTTTAATTTCATCAGTAATATAGTCAAGAGTAGTTCGTTTATGGTTTGCAGCGTGTTCTTTCAAATGGTAAAAGTGATTTGTCAACGATCTTTGGAACCAGTCAGAGGTAAATTTATCTCATAAATCAAACGAAAGATCCCCTCAAAAGCTAAATGAAGATAGCGATAATAGGACGAGCCGAATTATCAGATGCTGTTTTGAGATCCCTTGTTTATAAGAAAATTATTTTTCTTTGGTTTCCATTATATTTGTTTTCGATTATACTTATTCTTTGTAAGTGTCATATGACGTAATATTAATGAATGGTTCTTTTCTCTAAAAAAAAATAATATAATTTGATAAAAAGATTAATTTTAATGAAAAGATAATAATTTAATAAAATAATTAATTATAATTATTAGCTTCCTTATTTAGTTAACGTATACATAATTGTTATTAGCTACCTTATTTAGAAAGATTATTGGAGGGAAAATTTGTGAGGATGCATATCCATTTAGTAGATAAGGGAGGATATCAAGCATGTTACAATTTATAAATTAGTAAATCCTTTTTGGCGGGTGGTAGATTGGTAACTCAGTAAAGGAACGAATGAACGTTGATTAATTATCTAAGACGGTAATGAATAATAATATGAAAATGGTGGGTATAAACTAATGAAAGGTGATTTTAATTTATTTTCACTACAGTTACAATAAATTAATCGTTAACTCAAGTATTCGAAAGGTGATTGAGTTCGTTTTGTCTATGATGGTTAATTTTTTATTTTATTTTATTTTGTTTGAATGAGAGCAGCTATGTTGCGGGTGAAAATCGAACCCCAAATTCATGGTTGGAATAAGAGAGCTCTTACTACTTGAGCTAACTCATATTCTTATAATGGTTAAACTTTGTAATTATATATTTACACTTGCGCTTGGAAATTTGTTGTCTTTGAAATTACAATCTGTGTATCGATTCAAAATCCAATTTCACCAATAACTTTTATTATTTTTATAATTTTTTCATAAGAAGAGATTATTTTATGGGAACTTCAGTAGAAAAGGTCAGTGTTGAAGTCCTGAGTAGTGCTCCACTTGCTGCTGAAGTGTGCGATGATTCGCTGAATGACCAATTGACAAATTCTTTGATGAATGAAAGGGATTATAAAAATGAATCATTCATCAACTTGATCACATTGCTCTTTCGATTATTCAACCACAGTTTTTTTTTTAAGGAACATAAATATCCTCTAAAAGAAATCGGCATTATTTATTAGGCCAGTGACCAGATTCGAAAAAAAGTGGGAAGTCTAAGTGAAATTGATAATAAAAAAATTGAAAAAAAAAACTACAATTATAGAAAATTGGTATAAAAAAAAGTGGAGTATGAGTGTCATAATGGTATTAAAACAAAAAAGGCATCACAAAGAAGTCTAATTATATATGCTCGTTTTTTTAGCTTCGGTTTTACCGTGTTGTAAATCCCGGTTAATTTTAGAATTTGTCAAGTGCTTATCAAGGAACGAAAATACGAAATCATGACCAAAGAAGTAGGATTGTCAAAATCACCAACTTGTATAAATATAAAAAGTTTGAGTTAGTCATTATTTTTTTATTGCATGGTTTAACCTATTTGTAAGTTTGATTAATACTTAGAATTGAATCCGGGCTTAAAAGACCTTAAAATTAAATCCTTCACTGACAGTCACAATTAAGTTCACATTTTTTTTTTACTTTCTTATAATAATGTTCACACTTTATTTTTTTTGTTATTTGTAATGTCCGTAATAGGTGATCTTCAATATAGTTCAGCTTGAATTTTTTTGTAAGATTTAATTGTGATATAATGTTTATTTTTTAACCAACATCGACACATTTTTCGGAGGTAACAATACTTGTATAACATTTCATATCACATACATCAGACTCTCACTGCATCATCAATAAGAAAATAATGCAAGTATAAATTTGTGTTTTTTGACATAATAATACCATAATGATTTATGCTAAACAACAACATAAGTTATTTTTGTAATATTTTCCATTATATTTGGAAATAGGTTTCATTAGGTGAGTGTCATCAATATTATTTTCATCGATCACTTGTACTCGAAAAACCCCAAATGCTGCATTCACTCCACCGTGAGAATGATTTAATAGTCACTCGCTTTGTAGACCAACCTCATTTCCTACATCATACCAAATATTGAAATATTGAAATATATGCCACTAGAACAATTAATACTCACACTAAATATTGACAACAAATAGCATAGAAAAGGCCTTCAATTGATTAAACAAATTTAATGCTCACAAAAATAAAGTATTTAAAAAAAAAAGAATTAATGTACATTATATCATGATCTACTTGAGCGTTATTCTTTAGCATCTCGAAGTTGCTTACTTTTATCATGATTTTTGTGAGCATCTATTCCGTGTTTTAGTTGAAAGTAATATTTTGTTGAAGAACTTTTAAAACAACATAATGAGATATATACTAAGAGAACAAGCAATTAGTTTTGACTTTAAATAAATACTTTTATTAATATACACATTTCATGAGATACTCAATTGAGTTGATTAATTTTACAAATCAATTTTTTTTTCCTCAAAACAAAATACCAATGGGTTAAAATTTAAAGATTCATAGGGTGTTAATAAAAAATCTATAAATAATAAACGAAAATGTAAAAATATTATATATATTCATGTATTTCTTGGGATCTAGAGTAGTGTTTCAATAAAAGTGTTTCAAGTTTGTATAATGTCATTTTTTTTTTAAAAAAAAGTTAAAACAATAAGAAATAGGAAAATAAGAAATAAAAGAGCTAATCTTTATTACCGTTCTCTTTCATCATTGACGAGTTAGCAACGATCATAGGCACAAAGCGCAACGTCTTATTACCGTTAACGAGCGGAGAGATCTCTACTTCAACTGTTTGCATGCAAATATATACGATTAGACAAATAAACTCTAACTGTTGCGTGAGATTTATAACACACAATAGAGAATTGAATTAATATTTGGATAATTCTTTGGTGGTTTTCTTTATTGACATGATTGCAACTTTTGCAAAAAAAAAAAAAAAAAAAGTATAAAGCTCAACAGTGGAGTTGGAATATTTAGATGGAGCTTGCAAGTATCATAGCTCTACAAAGCTACATGACTTGCTTTAAAAAAAAATAAAAAAAAAGCAAAAATTTCATTGGATAAAGACAAGAATGTGGACCCAAAGAAGCTACAGGATGTTGTAGTTTGTCATTGGAGTAGTAGATAGCCGAAAAGGAGGGTGGCTTGAAAAATCGATGTGGCACAAGTTACAATATATTGTAATTGTCCATTGGAGATGTTCTGATAGATTTAAGTGTGGCCGGTGTTTATTTGAAGTGGAGGAAACTAAGATAATTATAAATCAATCCATCCAGCGGTTAACAAAATTCCAATAATTTTTATTCAACAGGAAGTAACCATAAAGATAAAAGGATACAAAGAAGGGATTCTCCGTATGTCACTTTAATATCTCATGAAAGAATTAAAAAATAAAATCATTAGAATAATAAATAAACTTAGAAATAATCTTACAAATTCTACACAAATAACAAGGGACATTCAGCATAAGATACATTTCTAATCTAAAGAAATCAAAAATCCTTTTTTTTATAAGGTAAGGAAACTAGGTTAATCGAAATTAACCCATAACATCCTTGCGGATGAAAGCGGTAAAAGAAAGACAACAACTTTCATATTACCAATATCGAACCAAGATAACAAGGGCAAAAAAATAAGACTCTCAAACGAAAGTCGAAATCTTTAAAACCCCAAAAGAAAAAAAAATTACAAAAACAAAAACTAATCCCAAAAGTAGAGAAAACAGATCTAAGAGCATCAACTCAAGGTGAACCTATTTTGCAAAAAATAGTCCAAAAACTTCTAGTAAACAAATACCACCAAAGTTGTTCATCATGCATTCATGCTAACCATCTTTACCTTCAAATCACTATACAAAACCCTTTGTATAGTTACAGATCAAATCAAAGCAAATACTCTAAACACAAAAATTAACATAGTTCATTGTTTTGATATAATCAAAACATGAAAATAAACTCAGAGAATGTTCTATGAAACTTCTTGACTTCTTGATTTAAATCAAAAATGCCTTGGTTGATTTATGTAGTTAATTGTTGAAATATTGTTATTAATTCCTAAGTTTAAACTTCCCTTAACTAAGACATAAGACTGAAAAAGTTATCTTAGGCTAAAATGGAGAGCAAATTAAAATCTAGTCATTAGGAAGAAGAAAATCAAGAAACACGAGTGAGAATTTTTATATTAAAGAAGTAAAAATAAGATTAAAGATCTACATAATCATGAAGGAGTTAGAAGATGATCATGAGAATTGATGATTGAAGAAGAAGAAGGAAGAAGAGCTTGGGAAGGAGATAAGAAAAGAGGTTTTCAGATTCCTAAATTTTCTAGTTTTTGAGAGAAACTTTCTCTCTCATCTTTCTCTCTATTGGTATTAATAATGCCTCACTCAAAGTTAAATGACCCAATCTTTTATTCATTCTTCTTCTCTCATCATCCTCCATTTTTTCATGTTATAAAATCTTATTTTTCTCCAACTTTTATAAAATCCATCTTTTTACCCATTTGTTTAGATCTCATCTTAAAACTAACTTAACTTCTACGTTCCTCACCGAAATTCGAAGATTCTTGTGCAATCGTTCTCCACTCATCGTTCCCTTACATTTGATATAAGTTTTTTTACCTTTACCTTCGCTCTTTAAAATCTCATCTTTAAAAGATGACGTTTTTCATATCTTTTGTCTTGATAATTGCTTTAGAGTAGATCTTTGATTTTGCGGAAGTGGATCCTTTTCTTTTAGACGATCTTTTGGTAGACAAAAGATAATGTAGATGGGTTATTCGGTATAAATGTTTGTGTGTTTGGTTGTGCTAGGATTCGAGTTTTTTTTTTTTTAAGAAAACGATGAGGTCTTTAGGTTGATTTTGTCTTGAAAAGCATTTTTTATGAATGTTAAATAATTTATAAGACCTGTATATTGAAAATTGTTGTATTGTTGTAATATTGTGCCTCAACTTTGAAGTTGGAGAGATTTTGGGTAAAGTTGTGATTTATTTTGTTGACAATTCTTATAATAGATATAGTTTTGATCATATCTAATGCATTTATGAGACTTGTGAATCAATCTTGGGTTTGTATATATTGTTTTTGTATGTGTATTAACAAGAGTATGTAAAATAAAATTGAGTAAAAATTAGCTTGAGTCGCGCGCGCGATTGGACTAGAGGGGGTTCAGGCACTGAACTGTAGGAGAAGTTCGACCTCGCGCGGGGTTAGGGAAAGCCTTTTCCTGCACTGTTAGGTTTCCGTAAAACGGCTATATCTCCCTCATCAGAGGATTTGTTATCACCTCCAGTTGGAATCACTCCATTCGTATGTCCAGAACTGGTATGGCCGTTTAAAATGGACCTTTGTTGTGGACGAGTTCCAATTTGTTGTTTTGGATTGAAGTTTTAGTTCTTGTTTATTATACATCTAAACCTTGTTCTACTGCTTGTGTCGGGTATGTTGACACTAGTTTATCATTGAAACACTTTGTTTATGACCAAACTCATGTTTGATGACGTTTTGAATGTTTGTCTGAAATATGTAATCTTTACCTTTAATGGTCATTGGATTCATATTTGATTTTGTATACGTCAAATTTTAATTCATTGTGTGCCCTCATTGCTTATTGAGCTTAGTATCTAAGTGGAGAAAGACATTAATTCGCTACTTGGCTTGCTTTCCGCCCCTTCCGGGTGTTTGGTTCATGTCGTGTGGGCCATGTTTCCGGAGGAATTAGAGCTTTGGTTATGTTGTTTGAGCCATGTTTCCAAGTGTTTTCGACCTTTGGACATGTTGTGTGGGCCATGTTTCTGGATCGCGGATTACTCGACCTTTGATCATGTCGTATGACTATGTTTCGAGTCTTGGATACGAAATGTTATCACATGTAAAAATGAGAAACGTTATCTTGAGAGTATGGCGCTATGAAGAGTTAAGAACGATAAACTCCTAAGAGGGGGAGGGGGGTAAATTAGGTGTACCTTTTAAAAATTCTCTCTTGTACTTGGTTAGAGGCTAACACAATTAAGATCTATTGAGTACGAGTTTGAGAAACTTAATGGATTGTAAGTTCATAAACGGTACAACAGGTCTATGCAACAGTATGAATGAGCCCAAGTGGTATCAGAGCCCAAGGTTAAACTTGGGCCTAGGCCCTACAATGTACAAATAGTGGAGCTTGGAGAGCGGAATTTATAGCATTCGTGAGTCACGGACTCGTGGGCTCGATCTAACAGATTGTTTGCAATTCTCAAGTCCATAGGGTGGTACGTTGGTGAAGCATTGAGTCAAGAATTGAAGGTGGCGTACACTCTAAGGCATGTAATTCCTAGGTCGAGGTGGAGCCTTGAGCATGCCGAGTCCAGAGCTAAATGGATGAAAGACGCCATAGGTCTTGTGGGGTAAAGACCTTTTGTGTACTAGAGCTGTTGATCAGCTGAAGCCTTATTAGGTGCCAAAGGTCTAGTGAGTCCTTTTCAGGTTGGATGCCAGAGATCGTTGGTGTTCTACGACTTCTGAAGTGGATAACTCGATCCAAGGTATATTAGATGCAGAAGATGTTCGATATACATGTGTAGCAAATTTTGAAGAATGACACATGGACATGCAGAAGATGGTCGATATACATGTGTAGCAAATTTCGAAGAATGACATATGTGGGGGCATTCACTTGACTAGGCGGTAACATGTGGTGCAAGATATGTCTCACGATAGCATGGTTTGTTGGCTAAGGGGAGGTTATCAAGACTTGGTGATGTTTCAGGTGTCTAAAAGTTGGGGCTGTAGAGTGTAGGAATTCTCCATGGAGGTCAAGGTCCTAGTTAATATGATGATTCTTTGTTTGAGGGTAAGATTGTTAAGGTGAAAAATCATGTCCTACATCGGTAGAATAAAGATGTAAGATAATCTTTATAAGTGTTTACAAAATATAATAGTACGAGACCTTTTGAGAAGGAACCTAAGATTAAATCCGCGAGGGCTTGGTCCAAAGCGGACAATATCGTACTATTATGGATAGTGAACACCGGTGCAACAGAGGTCCAACATGAGATATATCACGCTTCCGCACAACTGTACTAGTATTCCCTATTTCGTGGTTGTGTGTGTGTGAGACGGTCCTTACACCTTGTTTGTTTGTTTGTTTGTTTGTTTGTTTGTTTGTTGTAGTGACATGCTTCCGCTGCGAGCAAGAGAACCCAAATAATAATTTATTTGTGAGAGAGATAATATTACCTTTAAATGCGGTTATCGCGGGTGTAGTAGCGGATACAGAAGATGGTGAAGATGAAGTTGAGTTAACAGAGCTGTTATAGGACCCCAATCGAACTGCATAACAAAGAAATAAAATAAAATAAATCGTAGTCAGGGGAACAACATTCTTAGTTTACTCAACGTTAGCGACTGCGGGTCGCTTCATCATAAAAAAAAAAAAAAGCTGAGTTAACAGAGCTATTAACATTATTAGTTTACCCAATGCATACGTAAGGTAGGAGTTGCGGAGCCCTCACCAAGTCACCATAATAAAAAATATATGATATGAAATACTCAACAAAAAATATCATATATACTCCCTCCAAGTCTTTCATTTCCTCCCTCTTTTCTTATTTAATTCAAGCCACATTTTCTTTTCTCTATCCTTTTATGTATGTGGAGTTGTGTGGTCCAATTTCAATTGCACGTTGAATTATGGAATTTATGTAGTCTAAATTTATTTCGTTAATTCTTGTGTACAAAAGAAAATAGAAGAAATGAGCGGGGCGGAACTGGGCCTAGGCTACTCGGGCTATAGCCCGAGATGATTTCTCGAAATAAAATATGTAGCTTTCAGTGTATAGATATATCATCTTGATTTTAGTTGCTTAATGGTCAAACATTCACCTCCAACAACAGTGGAGCAAGTTCGAAACTCGCCACTTTCATTCTCGATGGTTTTTTTAGTACGCTGCTATTTGCTATGCGTATGACTCATGCATGAGAATTATTCTCTTTTCTTTTTTTTATTCCTTTATATTGTCCCGCTTTCTTTATTTTCTCTATCCTGTCTCCCCTTCTATTTAAATACAATCCTTTAAATTAATGTTCTCTAACTTTATGCCAATTTCTCATGTTTTTTTTTTGTTTGTTTTCCCCATTCATAAGGGCACGAAGCTTACATGTGTTGTCATTTTCTAGATTTCCCTTAAAATGAATATATTAAAAACTTATACTATTTCTTAGTAATTCATATCATGTACTCCGTATTTTGAACAACTTTTTAGTTTGTGTAACTGAGTAATTGATATCTCGCAATATCTTGGTTTTTAAACCATTTTAATACATACTTCTATTTTATGTCTAACAAGTGAGTTATAATCGAAAAAAACATGTTGTGTACTTCTTTTTTTTTTTTTTTTTTTTTATCTAAGTAATACTCCGTATTATATACTCTAAAGGTGGCAATTTTCTTAATCCAATTTGATACGCATAATTTCAAGTCGTACGAGTGAGACTTAGTATTATGTACATTTCCTAGAAATTTTCTTATGAGTTCAATCTAAATGGGTTTAGTTAACTAATTAAAATAGTTATAATTGAGCATATTATGCTTCTTTGCAATATGATATCAAATAAATATTAAAACTCGTAATTTATTATATTTGGCTCTACATTGCTAAGACGACACACCAACATAACTATATTATGTATAAACATGTATAGTTGTGGAGTTATCAATTTTTTCTCTAGTCTTTGAATTTTAAAAAATTCAATTTATTTATTATTTTAATTTAGCGCTAGGTAACTTTGTTCCTGGTTCCACCCCTGAAAATGAGATACTGGCATGGAGTATTATATAAAGGTATGGTATTATGACAAATTATTTGTGAAAGAACAAAGAAGATAGAAGAGGGATCTCGATTACTTCTATCTCAATTAAGTTTTTACCTTTTAGATTATCTATGAAGTATATTTTAATCCGAAATAAATAATAAATGACTTAACGGAGGGAGTAAAACCTTACATAAATAAGTGTATCAGGAAAATTTGACCTACCTCGTAGCCTTATTTCAGTCAAGTTAACAGCAGAAGACTCCAAGGGCTTAATCTTGTCACTGTAAAAGAATGGAAACATCTCAAACCGAACCATGCAATTGAGTTGAAGAATTTTTCCACTCTTGCTACGACCCATTTTATGTAGTGTTTCAATCGCTGTTACCAAACACTTGCGGCAATCCTTCACGGTCAAGTCTGGCGTACACTGTGCCAAAGCGTACAAAGATTCATCCTCTGTTAGCTTCACTATACTCGTTGCAAATTTCTTCCCTGAACGACAATTAGCAGCCCGGACTGATAATAAATTCATTGTATTCCTTAAAATTTGCGTGAAACGAGTCACGTTACCGGTCACGTTGTACATGTCCCAAGTAGCCAACATCGAAGTATTAACATTCAATATGCCAGTAATTGGTTTGTTAGAGTAACGAATCATACAATGGTCGTACCAAAACAAAGCCTCATGCCCATAATTAGTAGTATATCGTTTTGAAAGGATGGCGTGTTTTGCATAGTTGACACAAGCACGACATGACTGGCGATCAATATCGCCACGACACATGTACAGCCCATACATATTATCATTTGCCAATCGGTTAAAGAGGGTAGAATTGTAAAACCCCGTGTTTGTAGTTGTGGCTTGAGATGAAAAGGTGGTTAGGAGATTATGAAGGGTGTGTTTATATTTGTTGCCATTATTCTTCCCTCCACTTCTTGAGTAGCTAAACAAGCATGTTTGGTTAGACGATGATACAATAGATTGAAATCTAAGGAAAGTAAGAAGTATTACTAAAACCTTAATCATTGTTCTTAATATAATTTTTTCCTTCTAATTTGTGGATGAAGATAATTGTGGTGTCTACAATTGATATTAATAGATTTTTTTGATATTTGTGACTTAAGTCAGTCAACGCTTGTCACATACCACTTTACTTTGATTATAGGGTTTGTTGACTTGGGGTGCCAAGCTAGTCAGTCAACGCATGACCTACAAATTTATTTCATGGAAAGATTTTCCAAAGACAATTTTATTAGTTAGGCGCCTTGTCACCGGACAGCCGGCTTAACTGACTTTAAACATCCATGGAAATTTACGAACTTTGGAGCATTATTTCCCTAGTTGAAATGTCCTCTCATCTCATCATGATATATATACACATATATACTCCTTCCATTTCACAAATACCTTCTACATTATGTAAATTGTACTAGTACTTAATTATTATACATACAAATAATAAGGATTACATAGAAATATACAAGTGGAGCAAATGGGATAATTGTGTGAATGTGATGAAATGCAAGTGGAATTTTGCTAGGTATTTTCGAAACAACCAAATAATGAAAAATGAAAGTGTTTGTGAAACGAAGGGAGTTCTATATACTCGAGCAGTGGCGGACGAAGGTTGAACCCGGCTATGCAGGAGGTTGTTTAAAAAGAAATAGTGAAACCATTAGATGTTGATACTCCCTCGGTCTCTCTACAATGTTCACCAATGTGGATTGACAAGTTTTAAATAGGGGCACTATAATGTGGTGCAAAATGAAAGCTGAGTTAATACATATGCAGAGTCAATAGTCGCCACCACTGTTGTCAGAATCCCGATTCGATTCTACAATTCAAAAAGGCTTTACTGATCTCAGATCCTACAATTCTATCATGGTTGTAGAATCTTAGGATCCCATTCATTTGGAAATTTTTAGATATCGGATCATAATACGCTCCTACGATCTTAGGATCCGATTCCGCGTAAGTATTATAAACATGTTCGTACAATGATACTAAAATTAGTAGTTACCAATAGTTTATGGATAAATATGGAGTATAAAATAAGTGTTTTGATCGTCAATTATATGCTTTTACCAAATAAAAGGCTTTATTTAGTGAGTTTGTAGGAATTAGGATCTTAAAATTTTATGATCCGATTCTAACGATTTGATCCTATCTTACTCGTCGATCCAAAGTAGAAATCCCGATCCTAACAATATTGGTCGCCACAAAAATTAGACAATCAAATTAAAGGAATAAAGTAAAAGGTGAACCTTATAAAGAAACGACATAAAAAGAAAAGTGTGAACCTTACTGAGAGACGGAGAGAGTATCATATATGCTATTTTTGATTCTAAATGGGTCAGCCTGGTTCAGATTGTCCTTTTTAGGCCACAAATACTATCCTACAACCAGTTGTATAGTAGCATTGTACAACCGGCTCAAAGTTATTGAGCTCTTACACAAATGTTGTTGAGCTATTTTACATTGAGCTATTTTACAAAGTTACTGAGCTTAAAAATTATTCTGTTAAACTCAATAACTTTGTATCATAGCTCGATAGTTTTGTTAGTATAGCTCAATAACTTTATAACAAAATCCAACTATATCAAATAAGTTGTATATACAACCAGTTGTATAATACATTAACTGTTTTTAGGCGGGGTTACAGTTATTAAAAATGACAAAAATGAATTAATCCCCACTAGAATCGTCATAGGTAGAGGTATGTGTTATAGACTGTAGGAGGCTTAACTCAGCTACATGTAAAGACCATTTTTATTCCCTTGCTGGTAAGGTAAGTGCTCTAATTCGACAAATCAGGAGTGGTTTTGTTTGGAATGACAGCCATTTTTACAACAAAGTGTAATAGTGTTCATATTGTTGCCTTGTTGGTAAGGTAACGAAGCAACAATGGAAATAACACTACAGCAAGACCAAGGTGGTTATGGTCTCACGCCGGTGATGTTTCCTCAAAATTAACACTACAACACTCATATATGTTGGTGATTTAAGAGTAATTACCGGGTCATTTGGCGTAATTAAGATTGGTTCATAGATGGGTAATTTCTAAATAATGTAATGCGAGTTCGGGAAGTACGGAGTGTACACTCGCTTAATTATTTACGGGATTACGGTATAGTTTTCGGTTCGAATAACTTTGAAGGGGTCTCACTACTCGGATTTTTAATTAATTGTATCCGAATTTCAAGAGTTGTAACTCTTCGTAAAATACATCTCCCTATACCCTGTTTTGTCATTATAAATAGACAAAGGGATGAGAAGAAAATGTTACGAAAAAATAATAATCTTCTATCGCATCAAAAGAACGTTTAACAAACTACTCAAAAATACTTCTTAATTATATCTCTCGTATCTGTGCCGAATACGAGAGAACTGCCTTATCTCAATAGAAAGTTCGATACAACCCAGGCACTAAAGTAAGGGTCGAATTGTTCTATTAGGAAAGATAAGCGATTCGGTGCGGTTTTATTATTGTCAATTCCAATTCGTGAAAATCAATTTCCTAACAATCTAATAGAACAATTTTCGAAATCTGTCAAGATGACGAATGTCAAGGAATGACAATGAAAGATTCTTAAGAGTATTTGTTCGTTCTGTGATTATGATCGTACTGGTACACGTGATATCAAGAGAAATGGTTATTGCTGTCGGAATTATTTCCAATTATTTACTTGATGATATTACGTAAACATCATAGCTTTGTCTACTAATTATTGAAAGTAAGTGCGTATATGATGTTTTCTGTGCGGCAATGGGATGATCATTGGGCCATGATAGTTGGTAATTTAGTGCTGGAACATTGGCAATTGCATTTATACATGCAGAATTGCAAGTTTGTGAAAAGTTCGGTCTCGATTTCATGATGATAAGGATATCTTATATTCTCGGATCTGAAACGTCACAGCCCATAAGATATGTCTTCAAATTTCTCTTATAATTGGGTCTAAAAAGATGTTAATCACTAGTATTAACATTGTCCACCCCTGCTATTTAATTTGTGTGTGGTATATGTCGATTACTAGGAGCATAAAATGGCATAATTTTTTTTACATCAACATTTTGCACGGCATTGTTATTTAGTGTATGCTTCTGGATAATAATCAATGCATTACTGATTGTCTTCAAATATATGATGCACTCCGAGTTAAGAACGTAGTGAATTATCTGTACCTTATAGACGATACCAAAGCCACCTTCTCCGACTTTATTATCGTCAGAAAAATTGTTGGTCGCAGATTGAAGCGTAGCAAGATCATATTGCATGGACTCGGCCAAGGTAAGATCTTCGCTGACTGCTCATTCAGTAGCAAAGAATTAATTAAATTTGATTATTTATAGGGACAATTTTGTATATTTAAAACTCCAATCAAATTAATTAGATGTGCTTTTATTTTTTCCCGAAAGCATAATATTCATAGCAAGGAAACCTTTATTAGTCAATATTTGTCCAAAAATAAATTACATTTTTGCCAAATAATATTTTAGTGGAAAAATCGTTCATACAGACTATGAGTCGATAAAAAATTACTCCGTATTATGCAAGATATAAGTCTTATAAAAAGTCGTATGGATAAGGTAATTTTTGCATCCACTTACCACTTCCAAAAGGTACAGCAACATACTTCTTAGATTTCTTTTTAATCAAACAAATTCCAATAGCAAGTATTATCAACGAAATTACGACGACTGGAACCACAATGGCAACGATCACCTTAGATGACATTTTCTTCTTGCCTGTATCATAAAACGGGTAGTTCATGAGTCTAATTGCAATGTCAATTTATTCTACTAATGTATAGAGCAATCTGTAAGGTTTTGTACATTAAATATGCAAAAACATTAAGGTTTTCTAGTTGTTTGAGCCTCGTGGGTATTATTTCTTAGCTGAAAGGCGGGGTTCAATTCATATATTGACTATTGAGCAATTTATATATATATATAGCATCAAGTGAGTGTAGGTATCTTAGGTGAATCTAGCATTTTAATCTCATCCATTAGATCTACTCCTAATCAACTACGAGATTAAATCTCAAAAATTATAATTAGACTATATAAGGCTCGATTTCACGCTAACCTTACAATTCTGTTTCACTTTCTCTCTCTTCATTCACACTCTTTCTCTCTCTACGAATTTCCCTCTTTTTTTCTTCGTTCTCGCATAAAACAAATCCAGCAAAAAATATACACAAATAATTTTACTTTTCAATTCATCATTCAATTATTTCTACAGTTCAATCGTTCTCAGTTTTTGCTTTATGGTTGATACTCCTATGGATGCCGATTCTATCGAAAATAGTTTGCGCGCAGGTAATCGCTTTCTGTTTTTGCTTTATCCTTTTCTTTGATTATAATCGTTATTGTTTTTCATGTCAAATTTGATTAGAATCGTTGTTTTCTCTCTTGAATTTGCAAATTCGCTTTATCCTTTGCTTTCATGATAATCGTTGTTGTTTTCCGTCATATTCGATCGAATTTGATTATAATCTATGTTTTTGCTGCAAATTCGCTTTTTCCTTTACTTTGCTTCTAATCGTCCTAGTTTTCTCCGTCAAATTAGATCGGATTTGATTATAATCGTTGTTTTCTTTCTTGAATGTGCAATTTCGCTTTATCCTTTGCTTTCATTATCATCGGTGTTGTTCTCCGTCAAATTCGATCGAATTTGATTTGTAATCGTGTTTCTCTGCAAATTTGCTTTATTCTTTCCGTAGATTAAAATCGTCCTTGGTTTTCCCGTTGAAATTAGCAATACGTCACTTACTGATATTAATTTTGCAAAACATTTCAATACTCCTTTGCTTTTGAGCTCTTCTCTCTCTCCACCTGTGTGAATATTCTTGTTCTTGCATCAATGCTAATGTCACCACATTGTAGCAGATCTCACTTTATTCTTTGTAACATTCATTAGTTTCTCATTGCGGTACCACACCCGTGTGCATATTTACGTACTCTTCACAATGCTTATGTCGAATCAATTTGAAATAATTGTGAAATAGTGTTACTATATAATTGTGTAAGTGTGTTACGAAATAGTGAAATGTATTATAATATTTTTATAATTGTATTATGTTAATTTAGCTTCTTCTTTTGATGAAGTTGTTTCATTATAATGATCATTTATTATAGATAAACATTAGAGAAGTGATTTGTTGTTTCAATGTTTACATATATGCCATATGAAAAAGAATTTAACTCCGTATGAATAATGGCTATTATTATATCATTGTGAAGTTTAAGCTTGTAGGAGGAGGATACCTCTATTGTTATTCATTTCATTTGAAAGTTTGAGTAGTTAGTTTAAAGGCTATTAGCTCAAATGGGAGAGCAATGTGCAAAACTTGTACAAAGGTATGGATTCGAATCCCATATAGCCTATTTAGTTACTTTAAGATTGTATTGTCAAGTTTTCAAATAGACCATATAGTCTAATGTTGTTTATTGTATGCGGTTCCTCATATTTTTAATACAACCATTAATCCTTGTTCGTCAGCGTTATAGTAATTGTGTTATCGTAACATCAGTCACTCATCAGAGTAATATAGTGTTACTGTAACATTGTTACAGTAACATTGCTATTGTAACATCATTTATTCATTATAGTAATACCTAATTTGCTAATCGTAATTATGTTAAATGACAACAATGTTACAATAATAATTATTTAGTTCGTTTATTATATAAGACGGTGTATAATGTAGCTCTAAAATGTAATGGTAGAGATTAATTTTTCTCATCTAGAAAGTAACAAGTATTACTGTAACATCATTTACTCATTAAAGTAATAATGATACAGTAATTATATTATTGTAACAATATTGATTCATCAAAGTATCACTAAAACAATGTTAAAAGTTCAAACTTAAATTATTTGCACAGTAAAAGGCAATTGAATACACACTAGTCAAACTGATCCTGATATGCTAAAATGATTTGCAATACCCCATTACGAAATGTGAAAAGTTTACAACAAGTATACATCATAATCACACATAACGTTAAAAGTCTCTAATGACATTTTAGCTTCAAGAACGTTTCCTTTTTTACTCATATCTTCATGATTGATTTGTCGGTGTCATTCTCTTCTTTGTATACACCGTCTCTTTCATGCGACTTGTTTTATGTTGTTTTATTCTCAAACCTTCTTCTTCAAAATTCCTGACATTCAAAATAAAACATTCGACCATTAATAATTAAAATATATGTGAAAGCCGATGGTCCATAATTAGTGATCAACATCTCTTGTGAGTTAATAACAATGTTATACCAACAAATTTAATTGAGTTAAATCATACAATATCAAATATACAATGTTGTAATAATATTTCGAGTTGATTCAACATTAACGAACGATTCCTCAATAATAATTACATCATGGCATGTAGTAATAATGTTACGATAATAATGTTACAATAATATTGTTACTGATGTTATAGTGAAAATGCAACAATAATAATAATGTTACAAAGAATAATGTTACAAAGAATAGGTGTCGAGTATTTTACAAAAGTTAATTTGATAAATCGCAATTTAACAAGCACAAAATAAAACGAACATTATTACTGAATTTTATCATGTCTTAACCCTAATTTTTTCGCACAAACAACTGGAAAACATAAAATCGACATTAACATCATGAAGAACAACAACAACAACAACAACAACAACAACAACAACAACAACAACAACAACAACAACAACAACAACAACAACAACAACAACAACAACAACAACAACAACAACAACAACAACAACAACAACAACAACAACAACAACAACAACAAAAACAACAACAACAACAACAACAACAACAACAACAACAACAACAACAACAACAACAACAACAACAACAACAACAACAACAACAACAACAACAACAACAACAACGGGAATTAATTTCTCAATTTCTAAGTGATGCGTGTCTTTTATATGATGTTTTACATCCCATTTTACACGCATTTCAGAGCTCATTCTTGTAGTTTATGCTGCATTTCTCCCTATTTCCGTCTACTTCCGTATTTTGTACATTATTGCAGAAATGTGAAGAATCCAGCGGAAATCGAGCTAATCCGTCCCCAAGTATCCTACATTGCATTTGACGTAAAGGAATCACTTAAGGAACGAGCTTGGTGCGCAATCCAAGGCCCAAAAGACAAGTCCAAGAGTTTTAAGAAGTCAAGTAGCAGCTCAAGTGGTCGATCGACCATCACCCTCAGTCGATCGACCAATGTTCGGGTTCCAAGAAGCCACTGTTCATTGCTATTCAGTCGATCGACCACCTACCTTAGTCGATCGACCCACAATGCTGTTCCAGACGTGAATTAAAAGACCGAGGAACTTGAAGCCCATGATGCTAGGTTTAGGAAATAAGAAGTTACGTTACTTGCTATATAACGTAACCTAGAAACTTTCAGTTATCATCAAGCTTTATTTTCAGAAATTTCACATTAAGTTTTGAGTTTTATCAATTAGCTAGGGTTTGGGAATATTATTTTGCATTGGATTTTCGTTGTGCTATCAATCATTCCGTTACATTCCTTCTGCAAAATTCGGTATCCCTTCTGTTCTAATTTCCAGTTTATTACATTATTTTGCATCATTAGTATTGTTTTGCTAGTTAGTACCCGAAGCCAATTATCGTTTTATCGCTATTTCTTTATCGTCTCAAGCATGAATTCAGTAGTTAGCTTTATCGTTTATGTTGTTGTTTCTACCCTTAGCATGAGTAGCTAATTCTATAGTGCTAGGATGTAGGCGATTTATGGCATAGGCGGCAATAGATCATACACGGGCTCTCTCGCGTGTTGGTCGATCGACTGACATTGTAGGTCGATCGACTGACCTCGTAGGGTTTTATATTCGTTTTAATTGTTTTAATGTTTTATTTAACGAATCGAATGCATGCGACCAGTTAGATACCTAATTTATGACTGACCCATTAGATCGAAAGATAGGGAAAGTTATTTGACCATCAATTAAATCGACTAAAATGTGCTAAGATCGAAAGATAGGTATAGTTTAGACCGTTAGTCACTTTTCAGGACGAAAGTTAGTATTAGTGACATTAGGGGCCTATAGCGAGATCGAAAGATGCTATTTGTTAAGAGTGGACCGAGAGGACCTCTTTATTTCCCGCCTTACCTGTTTGATTCAGACCGACTTAGTTTGCTGCCGCCGAAGCTATAATGAACCGATCATCCTAGTACCCTTCTTTTATCTGTTTAAATCGTTTATTTAGTTTATTATCTTTATTCACTTTTAGTCAGAGACCAATTCAATTCAACCCCCACAATAGTTACCTCGATCAACATAAATCAACTAAAATTTACATCTGCCTCCTTGTGGTTCGACCCTGTTACCACTAGCCTAGGTTAGTCTTAATAGGAAATATAAATTTTATCTTTGGTACTCACAACGACGGGTATCACTAAGTTCGAAAAAGCGAACATACAATCAATTGTCAGTTTATGTATATAATTCTAGATCTAGAACAACAACAATCAAATTAAACCTAATTTTTTGGCGAAAAATCAATTATTCAGTTCGAACAAAATATTAACCCTAGATCTAGAAGAACAACAATAAAATTGAACATTTTCTTCATATAATTCAAAATCGACAATAACAACTTACAAATTAAATTTTAAATTGTGTGATAACATTAAACACAATAAAACAATTTCTAAAAAATTCGCATAAAGATAATCGATTTATACCTCTTTATTATGTTGAAACGGAAGTATTAGACTCGCGATTGAACAACTTGAAGATCTTAAGTTGATGTTTTTGAAGATTTATTGAAGAATTTGGTTGCTTTTGGACGTTTTTTTCCTGGTAAGAGAGAGTTTAGACAGAAAGTTGTTTTTTCAGGTTCACCAATTAATGTGCTTTAACTGACTAGAGAGAGAGCGAGGGATTTTTAGAGAGAGAAACAGATTTGTTGAATATGAGAAGTATCGTTTGACTTCCTCTTTTAATATTCAAATAAAAATTTTTAGGACACGTGGAGCAATGAGGCGCGTTGGATCTTTAGATCCAATGGCTGAGATTAATAGGACGGACTCACCTAAGATGCTAGACTCACCGGATGCTCACTCTATATAGAAGAAAGATCAAGTGAGTCCACCAAAATCCATTGAGTCCATAAGTCCTCTTTAGAACCCTTAAAAAGATAGGATGGAGGGCTGAGATTGAAAGAGAAAAAGAGAGGATTAGAGCAAAAATTAGGGGATCAATTGCTAATTAAACACTTTCCCTCACTACCTTCACTAATCAACCACTATTTTTACTATATATCATTTATTTTCCACTCACTTCTCTCTCATCTCTCACAATTATCATTTCTCTCCTCCCTCTAAAACCAAAAAAATCAAAAAAACCAAAAAATCACTCCTCTCATCCTCTCCTCTCTTCCTCACTCACCCACCACCACCCAACCCCGACCTCCATCCCGACAGCAACCCCTGTCCCTCCGACGACCCGCCACCACCCAGCCCCACTACCACTCCATGCATGGCTCCCCATTGCCCCACCACCACCGTTGTCGAAACCCCGCCCACCACCACCTTCATCCCCTTCTGCCCCACAACCACCACCACCCCGCTGCCCCACAACATCCACCACCGACACCCACCTCCCTTCACCCCAAGGCGCAGACACCACCCACACAGGGCCGCCATCACCCTCCTCACCAGATCCGAGCCCACCGCCACCAACCAATCACCACCACCATCCCACAACCAAAAAAAAAAACTAGATCTATTCACACCCACCCACCCCCACGACGCACCTCCGCACTCCCGGCCTCCTTTCTCGCTGCCTCTATCCTCTCCTATATCTCGCTGCCATCAACAACCACCTTCAACTTTTTTTTTTTAAAAAAAATCCAGATCTGAAAATAAAAGTTGTTCCAGATCTGGCTTTTTACATACGTTTTACTATGTTTTGTTGTTTTTTTGTTTAAATTTTGGTCAATGATGTTCGTATGATTTGAAGAAATGAAAAGTTGTTGCTGTTGATGTATACGTTGTTTTCTTTTTAATTTCCTGTATTGCTTTTTTTTTTTTTTTTTATTCATAAAGAATGGTACTTTTGATGGTGTCACGAGTCTTATGACTAGAAGTTAAATAAAGACTGAATAGAGAGCAAAAGAAAAGTCTTGTCAAGGTTTTTGGCGTTTTCTTCTTGTTGATTTGTGATTTATCACTGTTTCAAAAACATTGGTGATTGTTTTGTTTTGTTTTATAAGGGTTTGTGTTTGTGACTTTGTGTCACGGTTTTTGTGTTGTTAATTTTTTTTTTTTTTTTTTTAATTTGACAGTTTTCTTTAGCCTAAATATCGTCTTGTTTTAGATTTTAAAATCGTATTATTATGATATTTATTCTTAGATCTAATAAATATATTTATTATACTCATATTTCTTTACATTTACACTCATATTTCCTTACATTTACACGCATTTTTCAGATTTACACTCATATTTATTTACATTTACACTTATATTTCCTTACATTTACACGCATTTTTCAGATTTACACTCGTATTTCTTTACATTTACACTCATATATCTGTACATTTACACTCGTTAAAATTATATAAATTTGCACTCATAGTTTTTGTGGATATGAGTTGGTGGTGGAGGACGGCGTTGGTGATGTTTGTTGGTAGTCGGACTAAAGTTAGACTTGTAAAGGACCAAAGTTACACTCAAATGAACAAAGTTACACTCTTAAACCTTCAAATTTACACTCGTAGACCTTCAAATTTACACTTAAAATACTACATTTACACTCGTAAAACATCACATTTACACTTGGTAACATGTTAAGATTATATAAATTCAAACTTTTAAAAAAAAAATTGCCTAAAAAATCAAATTTACACTCTTAAAATATTACATTTACACTCGTAAAACATCATATTTACACTTATAAAATGTTAAAATTATATAAATTCAAAATTTCCGTCACAAAAAATCAAATTTACACTCTTAAAATATTACATTTACACTCGTAAAACATCTGATTTACACTTGTAAAATGTTAAAATTATATAAATTCAAAATTTCCGTCACAAAAAATCAAACTTACACTCTTAAAATGTTACATTTACACTCGTAAAACATCAAATTTACACTTGTAATATGTTAAAATTATATAAATTCAAAATTCCCGTCACAAAAAATCAAATTTACACTCTTAAAATTTTACATTTACACTCGTAAAACATCACATTTACACTTGTAAAATGTTAAAATTATATAAATTCAAAATTTCCGTCACAAAAAAACAAATTTACACTCTTAAAATGTTACATTTACACTCGTAAAACATCAAATTTACACTTGTAAAATGTTAAAATTATATAAATTCAAAATTTCCGTCACAAAAAATCAAATTTACACTCGTAAAACATCACATTTACACTTGTAAAATGTTAAAATTATATAAATTCAAAATTTCCGTCACAAAAAATCAAATTTACACTCTTAAAATGTTACATTTACACTCGTAAAACATCACATTTACACTTGTAAAATGTTAAAATTATAAAAATTCAAAATTTCCGTCACAACAAATCAAATTTACACTCTTAAAATGTTACATTTACACTCGTAAAACATCACATTTACACTTGTAAAATGTTAAAATTATATAAATTCAAAATTTCCGTCACAAAAAATCAAATTTACACTCTTAAAATGTTACATTTACACTCGTAAAACATCACATTTACACTTGTAAAACTCATACAACATTACATTTACACTTCTGAAATCTGAAACTCAAAACTGATTAATTAGGGGCTAGAGAGAAAAAGAAAAATTAATTACTGTATAGAAATTTGATTAATGGTAATTTTTTTTGTAAATTTCAATCTCAACCACCCATCTCAATCCAACCATCCACATTTTTTCCTTTTCTTTTTAATGACCCTTAATCAAATTCATCTCAACCATCCATTGGGTCCATCCAATGGCCCTTAGAGGGACTTATGGACTCAATGACACATGTTGGACTCATTAGAACTCATCTCTCTCTCTCTCTCTCTCTCTCTCTCTCTCTCTCTCTCTCTCTCTCTCTCTCTCTCTCTCTCTCTCTCTCTCTCTCTCTCTCTCTCTCTCTATCTCTATATATATATATATATATATATATATATATATATATATATATGCAAGTTCAAATGAGTCCACCTAAAAAAAATAAGTCTTTAAGTCCATTTCCATTAGATCTTATAAAATTGATGGTTGAGATTAAAAGGTAAAACACACCCACCAACTAGTAATTAATGACCCATTAACTTTTCTCTCTCATAAATTTAATTCTCAATTAACCAATTAATTATATTCTCTTTTTCATCAACTTGTTATTTCCATTTCAAACCTCCAAATAATTGCTTATAATCAGAAATTTTCAAACCCGCGTAAATTGAAAACGATTTTGAAAAAAGCTCCGTAAATCTTCATCCGGACTCCGATTAAAACGAAATAAAAGTCTAAATTTATTATTTTTTCGAGCCCGTCGCAATGGTAATATTTTCAATACCGTTGAGTTTCTGAAATTTTGAGTATTGCTAATTACTTTACTTACACCCTCTTTGTTTGAAGTTCTACCCTATTTTTTTGAAGTTATACTATATCCGTTTGAAATTTCATCATATTTATTTGAAATTAATTAATTAATCTAATCATATAATTGAAGTATCGAAATATCAATTGAAGTTGCTTGAAATTGCACCATATCTTAATTGAAGTTACAACATCTCGGCTTGAAGTTACACAATATTGATTTAAAGTTACACAATACTCCGTAATAAAGTAATATAACAAAATATCAATTGAAGTTACACAAATAACAATTTGAAGTTACACAATACTAATTTTAAGTTACAGAATATTTATTTAATGTTGCACAACTAACAGTTTGAAGTTACACAACACTAATTTAAAGTTACACAATATTTATTTAAAGTTTCGCAATACTAATTTAAAGTTAAACAAATATCAATTGAAGTTACACAATATCAATTTAAAGTTACACAATATCAATTGAAGTTACACGACTAATGAATTAAAGTTACACAATATTTATTTAAAGTTTCGCAATACTAATTTAAAATTACACAAATATCAATTGAAATTACACAATATCAATTAAAGTTACACGACTAATGAATTACAGTTACATAATATTTATTTAAAGTTTCGCAATACTAATTTAAAATTACACAAATATCAATTGAAATTACACAATATCAATCCAAGTTACACGACTAATGAATTAAAGTTACACAATATTTATTTAAAGTTTCGCAATACTAATTTAAAGTTACACAATATCAATTAAAGTTACACGACTAATGAATTAAAGTTGCACAATATTTATTTAAAGTTCCGCAATACTAATTTAAAGTTACACAATACCAATTAAAGTTACAGGACTAATGAATTAAAGTTACACAATATTTATTTAAAGTTTCGCAATACTAACTTAAAGTTACACAAATATCAATTGAAGTTACACAATATCAATTTCAAGTTACACAATATCTCAATTGAAATTACACTACTAATGAATTAAAGTTACACAATATTAATTTAAAGTTGCACAATACTAAATAAAGTTACACAAATATGAATTGAAGTTACATAAATAACGATTCGAAATTACATAATACTAATTTAAAGGTACACAAATATGAATTGAAATTACATAAATAACGATTTGAAGCTACACAATATTTATTTAAAGTTACGCAATGCTACTTCCTAACGTTACAATTAGCGCTCATCATCGCCTACGACCACCATGGAACACCACTAGAACCACCAATGAACACCATGAACTCACCACATAAAACACCATTGCACTCTTGTCGTCTTAGTTGCCCCTAACCACCATTAGCAACTCTTATTTATGAGGCTAGTGTCAGATGTATAAAAACGAGGCTAGTATTTGATGCGGCGAAGACTTCGATCCTGCGTACACAACAAGCATCAGTGAAAACTTCAAACTTCAAGCAAGGAAATCAAACAAACATAAAATTAGTAGCCGACCTTATATTTTTAGATGAGCATTATTTATTAGTGACAATAAAACTATAATTTGATGAAATAGAATTTAGTGTACTGTATTTCTACAACAAATTGACAACCAGATGAAAAGTTGTAAAAAATAGGAAATTATCTCCCTTTTTATTTTCCAAAACCGAATAACTCAAGTCCACTAAGTAAATTAAGAACAAGACCATATAGAATGATGACTTCCACTAAAAACAAGACCATTAAAAACAAGATCAAAGTAAATTAAAATCAAATACGTATATCTAAGATTAAAATCACCAAAATATTTAAGATCTAAAGCACTATAGGAAATTTTACTTTGTTTATAATACATCTAAAATTAAAATTGCAAAACAGTTTGATATATAAAAAATCATAGTTGTTTAACATTAAATAAGACACCCAAATAGATGGCACAATTCACAACACAACACCATAACCATTTAAGCAGTCGCATACCTCGTATTCAAATCGAGACCGAGACTGCCACCGAAACTCGCCAATTATTGATCCCCTTTATATTCTCCCTTTATTTGTTCCGTCGTCGTTGACAAACCCGCTTTACTAACTCCTTGATAGAAGATTATTGTTTGACTGAAGGAAGAGTAGTAATTAAAAATAAAAGAGAGTTGATGGTGTTTGGGGTCTGATTGTGTTTCGAATGGTAGCTTCATGGTGGAAGCCCAAAGGTGAGATGATGGATGATGCTCAGTTTAGTGAGATGAGAAAGAGAGATTGGGTTAATAGGAAATGAAAAAGAGAGATGAGATTTAATCGTAAGAGAGATGAGATTTATGGGGAATGAAAAAAAAAATTGGGAACTGACGAAATTTAATGTAAGTGGATGGATGGGTGGATATGTTTTTTAATTTTAATCTCAGCCATCCATTATATTTCCATCTAATGGTTTAGATGAGGACTTATGGACTCATCTAAACTAGATGTTAAAATTATATAAATTCAAAATTTCCGTCACAAAAAAATCAAATTTACACTCTTAAAATGTTACATTTACACTCGTAAAACATCACATTTACACTTGTAAAATGTTAAAATTATATAAATTCAAAATTTCCGTCACAAAAAATCAAATTTACACTCTTAAAATGTTACATTTACACTCGTAAAACATCACATTTACACTTGTAAAATGTTATAATTATAAAAATTCAAAATTTCCGTCACAACAAATCAAATTTACACTCTTAAAATGTTACATTTACACTCGTAAAACATCACATTTACACTTGTAAATTGTTAAAATTATATAAATTCAAAATTTCCGTCACAAAAAATCAATTTTACACTCTTAAAATGTTACATTTACACTCGTAAAACATCACATTTACACTTGTAAAACTCATACAACATTCCATTTACACTTCTGAAATCTGAAACTCAAAACTGATTAATTAGGGGCTAGAGAGAGAAAGAAAAATTAATTAGTGTATAGAAATTTGATTAATGGTAATTTTTTTTGGTAATTTTCAATCTCAACCACCCATCTCAATCCAACCATCCACATTTTTTTCCTTTTCTTTTTAATGGCCCTTAATCAAATTAATCTCAACCATCCATTGGGTCCATCCAATGGCCCTTAGAGGACTTATGGACTCAATGACACATGTTGTTGACCCATTAGAACTCCTCTCTCTCTCTCTCTCTCTCTCTCTCTCTCTATATATATATATATATATATATATATATATATATATATATATATATATATATATATATATATATATATATATATATATAGTGTAAGGATCAAGAGCAAGTCCTCCTCTCCATATTGAGTCCATAAGTCCTCTTAGAGGCCCTTGGATTTTGAGAAATGGAGGGCTTAGATTAAAAGGCAATATGATGATTATGGAGGGTGATTAAGACTCCCCATCATCTACTCTCTAATTAAACACTAATCCCACTACATATACCCTCCCCTCTCTCTCTCTCTCTTACCTTATT
This sequence comes from Silene latifolia, assembly GCF_048544455.1. Classification (NCBI taxonomy): domain Eukaryota; kingdom Viridiplantae; phylum Streptophyta; class Magnoliopsida; order Caryophyllales; family Caryophyllaceae; genus Silene; species Silene latifolia. The sequence continues at coordinate 38,297,606 of NC_133527.1, read as the reverse complement.
TTTCTCAAACTTACTTCTCTATCATCCTAACAAAAAAATACTCTCCTCTCATTTCTCTACCATCCTAACAAAAACCCCAATAAATAAAAAAACCCAAAAAATAAAAAAACCCAAATAATTCATCCACTCCTCTATTCTTCACCAACCACCACCACCCAACACCTCCCAAAAAAAATAAAAAAACAAAAAAAAAACCCAAATAATTCATCTACTCTTCTCTTCTTCATTCACCACCAACCACCATCCACCCGACACCACCACCCACCACCGCCAACTCAACCACCACGACATTACCATGATCTCGTTTTTTTTTTAAAAAAAAATATTCGGTTTTTTTTTTTGTTTTTGTTGTTGTTGTTGTGTTAACTTTGATATTTGGTGTCGTTTTTTTTTATTTGTTTATTTTTATCGGTTTTAGTTTATTTATATATGTACTATAATTTTTTTTTCCTCAAATATCGTCTTGTTATTCATTTTTATCTTTTTCAAATTTCGGGTTTTAAAATCTCACTATTGTTTTGTGAGATCCTTTTATTTTAATTTTAGATCTACTAAAATAGGTCTCATATAATTTGTTGATTTTAATGGTAAATCTACTAGATAAAAAATAAAGTTATGAACAAAATAGTCGTATTACCTCCTTGGTGGTGGTAGTTGGTAGTGGTAGTTGGTGGTGATTGTTGTCGGTGGTTAAGATTAAAGTTACACATGTTCTCTATTAAAGTTACACACGTTCTCTATTAAAGTTACACACCGTCTATATTCAAGTTACATACACGATATATTATTATGGACAAAAGTTATATTAACTTGCCTTAAAATTAAATAAATTTCAATTAATTAATCAAAATCAATTAAAGTTACACTATTATGGACCAAAGTTACATTGTCAGTGAACTAAAGTTACAATCAGAAAAAACTAGAGTTACATAAACTCAAAATAACGTATAAAACGGACTATATAGCTAAAATTATAATATCAAGGACTAAAGTTACAATCTAAAAGAATTAAGCTTACATGATTTTGAATATATAAATTCATACAATTTATATATTAATTTGAAATTACACATCTTGTGAATTGTAACTTTAATCCAACTTAATGCAACTTTAGTTCTTTATGGTATAACTTTAAACCATTGTAGTGTAACTTTAACCAAATTTGAATTTTAAGTATTGGTATATAAAGTTCAATGAGTAAGTTTATCCAATGAATAAGGTGATTTTGAATATAAGAACTTGATTTTATATAATTTTAAATCAATTTGATATAACTTTAGAGTTTTATAATTATAACTTTAGTCCCAATTTGTATAACTTTAGTATTTCATAAGTAGACTTAAAACTAAAAAGAGATTTTGTAATTTTAAGATATGTTTACGACATTTCAATATTTTTCGTTTAACTTTAGTATTTCGCGAGTGCAACTTTAGTCCAAATTTATATAATTTTAGTCATTTTTATAAATTAATTAAAATTTATTTAACTTTAAGTCAAGTTTTTAGTCCTTTTTGTGTAAGTTGTCCAAAATTGATAGTTTTAGTCCAAATTTAAATCCATATCTGAAACCAACACAATAACAAGATGAGATTGAAGTTGCACTTTATACCATTGAAGTTATACATAATGATATTGAATTTAAACATAACGGACATTAAAGTTGCACATAATTACCACAAAATATATAACAAGACATTTATAAAAAAAACAACAAAATCAGCAAAAAAATGAGATTTAAGGAAAAATAAATATAAGATGAGATTCCCTTTAAAAATCTGAAGAGGCATTAAAGCTACACATAATGGCATTGAAGGTACACATAGTCTTTTTCGGATTTCTTATTTATCTCGAACCAACTAAAGAATGCAACTTTAATGTTTCAAGGCTACAACTTTAGTCGTAAATATTGTAACTTTAGTCGTATAGCTCATTTTTTGTATAGACCCACAAAATATACTAAATATATTTTTTGAAATTCATATTTAAATAATCGTTTTTAGTCTTTTTCAGAAAAAGACTAGATCTAAAAATTAAAAACCGAAATAAAAATCTAAAAAAAAAAACCGAGATGAGAACAAATAGATCTGAAGAATAAACACACAAAAATGGAGAACACCCAAAATCGGAAAACACAAAATTAAATACATATATCGAAAAATGTTATAACACACAAATTCTTAAAATAAAAATACAAAAAACAAATCAGAAAAACTAAACCAGATCGATTTTTTTTTTTAAAAAAAAAACAAATCCGAAAAAAAAACATATCGAAAATGAGAGGAGAGAATGGATGAGGAGGAGAACATCGGTGGTCAGGCGCGTGGTGCTCAGGAGGAAGAAGAAAAGGTGGTGCGGTGGTAGTGTTTGCTGCGGTAGTGGAGGCGGCCGGTGGTTAGTGGTGGTGCTCAGATATGGAAAAAAGAAGGAGAAGGGAAGGGAGGTGGTGGGTGGTGGGTGGTGGTCGGCTTGGTGAGTGAGGAATAGTTTTTGAGGTGGTGGCGGCGGAAATCTTGGATGTCGTTGTTGGTTGCAGTGGTGGCGGCGTCGGGTCGGGGGGTGGTTGGAGGCCGTGGTGTGTCGAGGGCGCCCTGAGGATGGTGCGGTGGGTGCGGTGATGGTGTGGTGGGCTTGTGGGTGGTGGTAGTGGGGAAATGAAATGTGAGTTTGGGTTTTTAATTTGATTTGTGTTTCAATAGATTTTTTGTGAAATCTGGGAATGAAATGTGGGAGACTAATGAGAGAGAGAGGGGTGAGAAATAGAGAGAGATGGTGAAGGTGTGATAACGAGAGGAAAGGTTGATTAAGGGTAAGTGATTGAGTTAAGGAAGAAATTAGGGGAGACTCATTTGTAGCCCTCCATTTAGATCAAATCTTAGCCCTTCATCCACTCCATCCAAAGGCTTATAAGAGGACTTAGGAACTCAATAGATGTAAGGGACTCATTTGAACCTTACTCTCTCTCTCTCTCTCTCTCTATATATATATATATATATATATATATATATATATATATATATATATATATATATATATATATATATATATATATAGTATTGAGATCAAGAGAGTCCCCTTAGATACATTGAGTCCCTAAGTCTTCTTCTTAGCCTTTGGATGTAAAAAATAAAGGGGTGAGATTAGATCTAAAAAGAGTGAATGAAGGGATGAGATTGTCTAAAAAACTTGTGGCCTAAAATTAATCTGAAAAACTAATCATTCACTACTCTTTTCTCCTCATTCTCAGAATCACTCATTCACTCTCCCTCTCTCATAAACACTCCTCCCTCTCTCTAAACTCTCATCCTCTCTAAAATTTCCTCCAAAATAAAAAACACTCATCTCTCCATTACAACCACCCGACACCCTCTGCCACGGCATCACCACTACTCCCTCACCGTCACCGGTCACTCCAAAACCGCCGACCAACACCAACTTGCTCTCTTTTTTCTCACACAAATTTAAAAACCTAGATCTACATATAACTAAAGGCTAAATCGATATTTTCCACAGATCTTTTGGTGGTGGTTGTTGGTTTGATGGTGGTTCCGGTGGAAGGTGGGTCGTTTTTTTATTAAGATTTTTTTTTTCTGTTCTGTTTCTTTTATTTTTTTATTTTTTTGGTTTTGTTGGGTGGTGGCGGTGGTTGGAGAAGGTGAGGATGGTTGATGTTGTCGTTGGGTTTTTTTCGCGTTTGTTTGTGGTGGTAGTTGGTGGATTTGACGAAAGGAGAGAGACGGTGGTGGGGCTGTTGGAGGGTGACTCGTGGTGTTGGAGAGGTAGTGGGAGTGGTGGTGGTGGTTCCGGGCTGACTTGGTGGTTGGTAAATGTGATATACGACTAAAGTTACACTATTAAAGACTAAAGTTACACCCTCGAATCGTTAAAGTTACATAAAGTTTAAAATAAAATTGCATAATTTCAATAAGATGTATAAAATGGACTATACGACTAAAGTTAATCTATCAAAGATTAATTTTTTTTTTTTTTTCAGATCTGTTTTTTTTTCTTTTTTGTTGGGTGGTGGCGGTGGTTGGAGAAGGTGAGGATGGTTGATATTGTTGTTGGTTATTTTTTTGCTTTGTTGGGTGGTAGTTGGAGGAGGTGACGAAAGGAGAGAGGTAGTAGGTGTGTTGGTGGTGGTGGTGGTTGGTAGTGGTGGTTCCGGGCTGATTTGGTGGTTGATAATGTGATATACGACTAAAGTTACTCTATTAATAACCAAAGTTACACTCTCGAATCATTAAAGTTACATAAAATTTGAATTAAAATTGCAGTATTTCAAAAAATGTACTCGTATAAAATAGATTACCACAAAATTTATGCCATTAAAGATTAAAGTAAAGATTAAAGTTACACCTTTGAAGCAGTAAAGTTATACATAAATTTTGTACTAAAATTAAAAATAATTTCTAAAATAGACTACGACTAAAGTTACATTCATTAAACATTAAAGTTACAATGATAATGACCAAAGTTACATATATTTATTTGAAATTATTCAATTTTAAGACAAGTTTTTGTATCTTTAGTCTAACTTTATACAACTTTAATCCAAAATTTATCTCATTTTCCCAACTTTAATACAAATTTTTGTAACTTCAGTGTTTTATTAGTGTAACTTTAGGTTTTTTAAATATGTTAACTTGAAATTCTCCAATTTTAAGATTATTCCAAATTTACTTCAATTTTGTCCATATTACTTAAATTTTGTCTAAATTTTTGTAACTTTAGTGTTCTAGGGGTATAACTTTAGTCCCTGTAAGTGTAACTTTTGCCTCACAACCACTTAATTGAAGTTATATGATGTGATTTTTGATGTATTAATCTGAAAATATTCAATTTTAAGACAAGTCTATATAACTTTAGTCAATGTAACTTTAATGCCCAATAAGATAACTTTAATATACAAGTGTAACTTTAATAGAGGAGGTGTGTAACTTCAGAGAGGAAAAATGTAACTTTAATCCAAACCACCACACACGACCCCCAAAGCCATCCAACTACCCGACCACCACAGCCTACCCCACGACCCGAGCACAACAACCACCACTCAATTTTTTTTAAAAAAAAAACAGATCCGAAACTAAAAAAAACGCCACAACATGACAACATACTACAACCACCACCACGACGACCCTTGCATATCAATGATAAGGAAATAACAACACCATCGCACGACCACCACGACATCACATCTCCGCATGGTCGCCTGACCCACCACCAACAACCACCATAACCTAATAAAAAAATCAAATCTGATTTTTTTTTTTGAAAAAACAAAAACAGATATTGCTTGTTGCATTTGAAGGAGGGAGTGGTGTTTGGTGGTGCTTGCATTTGAAGGAGAGAGAAAAGAAGGGCGGCGGTGGGGGTTGTCGTGGCAGATCTGGTTGTCGAGGGTTGTTGTAGTTGGTGGAGGTCGACGGTGGTGGTAGGCACAGGAGGAGAGGAAGGGGTGGAGGAGGTGGTGGCTGGTGGTTGATGGCGATGGATGTGGTGTTGGTGGTGAGTGGTGGCCGGTGGTGAGGGAGGAGGAGATGAGAGGTGATTAATTTTTTTATTTTTTGGGGTTTTTTTTATGAAAAGGGAGGAAATCAGGGAAAAGAATGATAGAGGGAGAAAGTGAGAATGTGTGAATGTGAGAATGAGTGAATGAGTAATGGGTGAGAGGGGTTGATAGGTTTTTTTTTATTCAGATTAATTTGTGGCCATGTATTTGCTTCTAATCTCATCCCTTCATTTGCTTCATCTAAAGGCTCACATAAGGACTTAGAGACTCAAAAAAGATGAGGGACTCATTTGAACCTTGCTCTATATATATATATATATATATATATATATAGCAAAGTTCTTCTAAGTCCCTTTTTTTTTGAGTCCATAAGTCCCTCCCACAACCCTTGGATCATGCATGGTGAAAGGTTGAGATTGAAAGCAAAAAACACACTTAATACTAATTAATTCACTTCTCTCTCTAGTTTTAATAATACATTCACTAATTCATTATCATACACAATTAACACCATATTTTGTCTTATACTTCAAAGTTTATGAAAATTTTGTTAACATTTTTCCTGTTTCGGTTTTTTTTCGTATTTTTTTTTTTCGAGACAAGTTTTCGACTGTTTCGTTTTTTTCGTTTTTTTTTTCGAGACAAGTTTTCGATATTTTAGGATTTTACGAGTGTAATTCTAACGGTAAAAAGTGTAATTTTAAGAAATATTTTCGAGAATTTAGTGTTTTACAAGTTTAACTTCAATCTTTTCCGAGTGATTTTAACGAATAATATTTTGAATTTTTGTCATTTTATCACAAGTTCTTGTAATTTAGCATTTTACGAGTGTTATTTTAATGACAAAAAGTGTTATTTTAGTCCAAGTAAGTGTAATTTCAGTCCAATGAGATTGTTATTTTTAGTCAAGGAGAATGTAATTTTAGTCCAGCAAAGTGTAATTTTAATCCAGAAAAGTATAATTTCAGTCCACTGAGAATATAATTTTAGTCCATTGAGAGTGTAACATTAGTCCAATGAGAATATGAGAATATGACCAAGTCCATGGAGAGTGTAACATTAGTCCAATAGAGGTAAGTATAATTCTAACCGAAAAAAGTGTAATTCTAACAACAAAAAGTGTAATTCTAACAACAAAAAGTGTAATTTTAGCCGAAAAAAGTGTTATTCTAGCAAAAAAAAAGTGTAATTTTAACAGAAAAAAGTGTAATTCTAACAACAAAAAAGTGTAATTTTACCCAAACAAAGTGTTATTCTAGCAAAAAAAAAGTGTAATTTTAACAGGAAAAAGTGTAATTCTAACAACAAAAAGTGTAATTTTAGCCGAAAAAAGTGTTATTCTATCAAAAAAAAGTATAATTTTAACAGAAAAAAGTGTAATTTTAATGGAGGAAAGTGTGATTTTAACAGAAAAGGGTGTAATTCTAACAACAACAAAAAGTGTAATTTTAGCGAGAAAAGTGTAATTTTAACGAGAAAAAGTGTAATTCTAACAACAAAAGGTGTAATTTTAGCCGAAAAAGTGTTATTCTAGCAGAAAAAAGTATAATTTTAACAGAAAAAAGTGTAATTTTAATGAAGAAAAGTGTAATTTTAACAGAAAAAAGTGTAATTCTAACATAAAAAAGTGTAATTTTAACGTTAAAAAGTGTAATTTTAGCCGAGAAAAGTGTTATTCTAGCATAAAAAAAATGAAATAAATAACCACCCGAAACAATAACAGTGTGATTCAAGACGAAATTTGGGGAAAAAAAATGCAGGAGATCTAGGTTTAATTATACAAGAAAAAAATGAGATGTAAGAATAACTAAAAAAAACTAAAGTAGATCTGAAAAACAAAAATGGACAATAAAAAAACACAAAAAATAAAGCAAGAGATCCGAAAACAAATAAAACAAGAACAGAAAAAAAAAAAAAAAAAACAAAAAAAAAAAAAAAAAACAATCAGGAAACGTGTGTTTGTTGAAGAAGTCAAACAAAAAAATAAAAACAATCTATTATAAACTAGAACAAACCAAAAAAAAGGAAAAAAAAAAAAAGAAGAACACGGTAGAGGACAGAAAGAAGACGGAGGAGGGAGGTGGCGGCATAGGGAGGTGTGAGGGCGTCATATCTGGGTTGTGGGTGTGAGGGTGGTGTCGGGTGGTGTGGAGGTGGCGTGAGGGTGGTGTCGTGAGAGTGGTGTGGAGGTGGAGGTGGCGTGAGGGTGGTGTCGTGAGAGTGGTGTGGTGGTGGCGTGAGGGTGGTGTCGTGAGGGTGGTGTGGTGGTGGAGTGAGGGTGGTGTCGGCATAGGGAGGTGTGAGGTGCGTGTGGTGGTGGAGTGAGGGTGGTGTCGGCATAGGGAGGTGTGAGGTGCGTGTGGTGGTGGCGTGAGGGTGGCGAGGGGTGAGGAGGTGCGAGGTGGCAGAGAAAAAGAAAGGAGAAGGTGGTGGTTGGTGGGCGGCACAGTGGCAGCGGGGTGGGGAGGTGGTGGTCCGGTGGGTTGGGTTGGAGAGAAAAGGGGGGGAATTTTTTTGATTTTTTTGGTTTTGAATTTGTTTGGTTTTTTTAGAGAGGAGAGGTTTTTGAGAGATAAAAAATGAGTGAAATTATGAGATAGGAGAGAGAAGTGGTGTTTGGAAAAGTATATATATTAAATTAGTAGTTAATTAGGAAGAGTTAGTGATTAATTAGTATAGGTAGTGAGAGAGTGGGTTTAATGAGCATTAATCCCTTATTTTTGCTTTCAATCTCACCCCTCCAATTTCTTCATCCAAAGGCTCACAATGAGACTTATGGACTCAAATGTAAGAGGTGGACTTAGATGATCTTATTACTATATATATATATATATATATATATATATATATATATATATATATATATATATATATATATATATAGAATTAGGATCACATGAGTCCACCCTATCTTTTTGAGTCTCGTGAGTCCACTTATGTATCACACACTCTACACAAAAATATCACGATTTTTTTTATGAATAAAAAAAATTATTAATAATTTTTTTTAAAAAAAAAAATCAAAGCTGTGATATTGTTTAGTATAGCCTGTGATATTATATCTAGTCTATGAGTCCAGTAAAAGAGTATCACAAGTTATAGAAAACAATATCACACCTTACAATAAACAATACCACTGATTGTACTAAACAATATCACGGGTTATACTATACAATATCACACCACTGAACCTACGCTACATTTTCTAAATGACTAAAAAGCAAAGCTAAACTGGGATCACAATCCAAAATCCTACATAAGTGATGTATCAAACTGACATAAATGGTGTGAAAATATAACAAAGAATTTTTGGGCAGATTGAACTAACGACTCAGATTGAATTACAAAAATAAAACAAAGACCAACATGGCGCCATTCCTTCTTCCCAACTCTCTGACATCAAAACTTTTTTCTTCATCCTCTCTCCCCTTAAAACAAAAAAAACCATATTTGTGTGAAAAAAAAAATTAATAAACAAAAAATATACTTAGAATATTGGGCAAAAATTTACAGTAGCAATGGTATATTGGTATCTCATGGAATTTCTCGCATTCTAAACTCAAATTCAACAATATTGTTAATTTTCGACATTTTCGATCCCAGATATTACGACGTCGTATGATAGTTAATCCCACTTCCACCAACAACAACGCCACCAAACCCAAACCCGCTAGCCTCCCATTTACCCTTTCCGAATACGGGCTGAACCCAAATTCCACCTTCACTCCGCCTGACATCGGTTCCTTTAGCAGGACTGGTGGGAGTAATACTCCCCCGGGTTTAGCACTAACCGACCCGGATTCTAAACCCCGCTTTACTTTCTTTTCCTTCCTGATTTCGGCTTTCTTGCCCGTACCGGAGCGGTACCTGAGTCGGACTTGTGCAAGGCGAGACTCGAACGGGTCCTCGTTGGTTTGTTTGGGGTCGGGTTGTGGTTCCGGGTCTGGATCGGAGGAGGAGGATGCTTTGGGGATGAAATGGGTGGGTTTGAGGGGGCGGGGGAAGAGGGTTGTCAAGTTTCGGAAAGGGTGGTCGAGTGATGACGGTGGTGTTAATGGCGCCAATGGTGCTGCCATTATCTAGGTTCTTGTTTAAGTTCTTTGGCGTTGGTTGGGATTTGTGAATAACAGATTTTTGCCAACTTTTTTTCAGAATAGATAAGCTTATTTGAAATTAGCTTATTTGTGGGTGTGATTTTTAAAGATTAAGTTTTCATACTTCGTTACTCCTCCAGCTCCTTGTCTGACCTTAGTCATTCGTATCCTTATCTTTTTTATTCATTATGAACTCTATCTTAATTCACTAATTTGTGTCGGAATCTGAATTGAATGGCCAGCCATGGTGAGTCGTGGTTGTGGTGGACTCCGGTGATTGTCGATTGATGATGAACGGTGTCACGGGCTGCCATGATGAAGGTGTTTGATGGAGGACAAAAAATCGTGATATTCTTGTGTACAACGTGTGATACATAAGTGGACTCATAGGACTCAAAAATATAGGTGGACTCACCGGATCTTGCCCCTCTCTTTCTCTCTCTCTCTATATATATAGAGAGAGAAATTTAAGAATTTCTCCCAATAATACTCCAAAATCATATGCATCTCATCCTCATCCACCACAACTATGAGCCAGCACCACCAGTCCACCACGACTAACCACCCTTACCACCACCACCCGACGACACCGACAAACACACCACCAGACGCCGACGAGCACTCATGTCCCTGTCTCCTTATCTTAATCGCCGAAAACAATTCATATGTTGATATATGTCAACGGAAACGGCTCATTTCCATCGCCGACTAGTAGTTCAGCACACTAAAGGCGGCCCAAAGGCATAACCACCATTGTCATTTCATTTTTGTTCATCGGTGTTGGTTTTCAGTATATTTTCTCTTCACTTTTTCCCCTTATTTCGCCCTCTTACCGTCACTGGTGATAGTCGGATCTTAATCAACACCGCAAATACTCGTATTCGTCTCCGAGCGATGACTTAAATAACGTCATGGGTTGAGTTATTGTTGTTGTTGGTCGTACGCGAATTCAGGCGTGAGAAAGTGGGAGATCCAAAATGGGCAAGCGACTGTGTTCACTCAACGGCCTGTCAGCCTTCCGTCTCAAACCCTTCACTCTCGATCGCTGATTTCAATGTAATTACTCTCATTTTTTATGTATCTAAACACTAAATTAATGTATGTAAATATAGTTGCACAAAATTACTTGCTAGGTACATTAAAATTGCTTTGAGATACATAATTATAGAACCCAGATACATTGATTTCATATAGTGCAAATTGTGCATCTGTTGGTGGTGCCGGCGTGGTAGTGACCATCAAGCGGTGCCGGTGGTGATTCGAGGGTAAAGCAGCGGGTCTAAGGTTCACAAAACGGGTTCGAGCGGTGCCGGAGTTACGCCGACGTTAAGGATGTTCTCCAGTGTCTCTCTGGTGTTGCTGGTCATTGTCGGCGACGGCGACGGCAGACGATTGGTGGTGGTGGTGGATTGGAATGGGAGATGGGAGTTGGGTGTGCTGTGTTAAAACAAGAGGACGATGGGATTTGGTTTTTTAGTATTTAAATCCGGGCCTTTAATCTTGTATATCCTCTAGTTATTAAGGTCGTTCTCACCGTTCTCACCGAGGGTTCGTTCTCACGGATCTTGACTATATATATATATATATATATATATATATATATATATATATATATATATATATATATATATATATATATATATATATATATATATAGGAGTTCAAATGAGTCCACCTAAAATGGTGAGTCCACTAAGTCTTAATCCTAACCATTGATCTTCTAAGATTGGTGGTTGAGATATTAAAGTTTTGAGATGAAAACTTTATTGTTTTATAAATGTAACTTTAATTTATAAATTTAACTTTAATTCTTTACAATTACAACTTTAATATTTTAGGTCATTTTATAAATAAAAATTTCAATTTATGTTACAAAATTTTATTTTAAATATATAAAATTCATTTTTGAATGTAACTTTAATGTTTTGCGAGTTAAACTTTAATGGTAAAAATTAAAACTTTAATTTTATTAGATAATTTTTAATATATAAATTTGAATTTATTTAAATTTGTTGATTTTTAAATATAACTTTAATGTTTTATGAGTGAAACTTTTATGGTAAAAATTGAAACTTTAATTTTTTTTAGACAATTTTTAATATAAAAATTTGAATTTTACTATAAAAATTGAAACTTTAATTTTTTTAGACAATTTTTAATATAAAAATTTGAATTTTACTGATTTATAAAATATAACTTTAATGTTTTTCGAGTGAAAATTTAATGCTAAAAATTGAAACTTTAATTTTTTTAGACAATATCTAATATTTGAATTTAATTAATTATACTGATTTTAAAATTTTATGTGAATATTGTAATTTTATTAACGTAACTTTAATGTTTTACACATGCAACTTTAATCATAATTTTTAAAACTTTTTTTATATGATTTTAAAATTATACTAATTTGAAATTTTAGTCTATGTCATGAGAAACTTTAGTCAGTGTCAATGAAACTTCAGTCCATATCTTTGAAACTTTAATCCATTTTCACCAAACCAACCCCTTACCCACCACCAGCTTTTGAGTGTAACTTTAATGGTACACCAATGAAACTTTAATGCTTACGAGTCGAAACTTTAATGCTTGCGAGTCGAAACTTTAATGTTTGCGAGTCGAAATTTTAATGCTTGCGGGTTGAAACTTTAATGCTTGCGAGTCCACCACGATCCACCACAACGCCCATCCCCGACCACGACGCAACACCGCTATAGTCCCCCCACCCATCACTACAACCATAGATCTGGTAAATAAAAAAAAAAAAAAAAAAAGAGCAGCAGCCACCAACGGCCACCAACACAGCATCACGGCAACACCACCACCACAAGCAGCCGCACATATGACCACCAAGAAACATATCTGAAAAAAAAGGAAAGGAGAAACGTGGTGGCGGTGGCCTGACTCACCAACAACCACCACGACATCACCACCACCACCTAACAACCACACGAAAACATCCAACAGGAAAAAAAAAAGCGGCAACAGCCACCAAGACGACACCGAACAAAAAAAAAAGAAATGAATAGACGAGGCGTTGACGGCAGTGAGAGGCGAGTGGTGGCAGATCTGGGAGATGGGGTGGTTGTCGTTGCCTCGTTGGTAGTGGTGATGTCGTAGCAGGGCGGCGGTGATTGGGGCGGGGTAGTGGAGGACGGCAGGAGGGAGCTAGAGAGAGAAGAGGGAGTTAGAGAGGGAGAGTGACTGAGTGAATGAATGAGTGTGGTAGAATGATTAGGGTTTTTTAGCTTTTATATCTCATCCATTTATCTCCCTCTAATCTTAGCCCTTAATTTTATTCCAATCTAATGGTTTAGATTAGGACTCATGGGACTCACCTATACTAAGGGACTCACTTGATCCCATTTCTATATATATATATATATTATCCAACTAAAGAAGAAAATTTTGTGCTTTGCTCGATTTTTCATAGTAAAAAATATTATGCACTCCCAATCTCCCATCGACCAAATCTTAGAATCGTTACTCGGCACTACTCGAAATCAATCCAACTCTTGGCGTTTATACTGAAATATTCCATCTATTCAAATGTTTTTATATATTTCTTTAATATATGAGGTATATTTTTATCAAACATATGAAACTTATTTCACAAGAGAGTATCATTCTTATTTTCTGAAACCCTAACACGACATGGGACCCAATGTTGAGTGATCAACCGGATTGATAATAAACAACAACTTAATACGATATGGGTGACATGCATATTAAAACTTATATATGGGTGACATTAGGGTTGAGCAAAATTATACGATATGGTTTTATTATATGTATCTGATACGCTATACGAATTTAATTATACAAATTTCCGGATATCGGATACGGTTCTTTAAAAACCGTATCGGATAAGGATCGGCAAAATATGAAAGCGGATATACGGTATCCGGTAAGGTTGCCTTTTTTCTATAATAAAATATTAAAATATATACATAAATAACAAAATATCCAATAGGTTGGTGATTAAACCTTATTAGTATTTATTAGTATAATATATGTAGTTGGTACAAGATATACAAGATACGATATACCATATCTACAAGATTTACGGAATAAACAACTACTAAAATATTTACATATTTTATACTAATAGTATTATTAAACTTTATAAGTTATTTACTCTTATAACTTTTTAAAACACTTTTAAGTTACTAAAAAAAGCAACAATCACACGTAGAAAAATATATATATTAAATTACATACCTTAGACTGAAAAGCGGATACCGGATATACGGTTTCCGGCTATACGGAAAAACCGTATCGGATTAGGATACTAAAAAGGGAGATTTAAAAAACAGGATATCCGATACGGTTTCCAAAAACGTATCGGATATCCGGTTTTGCTCACCCCTAGTTAACATGCATATTAATTCGATAAAAAAAAATCACAGAATTTATAAATATTAAAACCTATCACTTAATTCTTATCAATCAATCAATATTATATATATATATATATATATATATATATATATATATATATATATATATATATATATATATATATATATATATATATATATATATATATATATATATATATATATTGCATCAAGTGAGTCTAGGTATCTTAGGTGAGTCTAGCATTTTAATCTCATCCATTAGATCTACTCCTAATCAACGGCTGAGATTAAATCTCAGAAATTATAACAAACGTATAAAAGCTAAGAATTCAAACCTCCCCCTCATAATTCAGTTTCACTTTCTCTCTCCTCCGTCTCTTTCCCTCGCTTTTTCTATCTCTCTCTCTAAGTTAAAATAATCCTCTGAATCAAGCAAACAAACCCTAGGTTCCTGTTTTTTACTCGCTTTTATCAATTCATTCACAAATCAATCAAATTCGTGTGTTTTCCAGGTTTTCGTTGCTACAATGGATGCAGATTCTACCGACATTAACATGCAAACAGGTAATTTCCATAATCCTTTCGTTTTCAGTTTTCCTTTTTGCGATTTCATCTGGATTCTATGTCGCTGAGCATTCGCTATTGTAATTTCATTATTCCGTTGCTTTTCAGTTTTTTAGGTTAATCGATTTTATGTTTGCTTCAATTTTAATGACATCCGTTCACTTCTACTTCAATTTGACGGTCTCCTTTCCTTTGATTATTCTCGTATTTGCTTTTCTCTTAAATATTAGGTGCAATCTCCTTGTATTTGTTGTTTTTCCTATCGAATTTTCATATTTGCGTTCTCCTCTGCTTTTGCTTACAATCGCAGTTGCTTTATCGTCACATTCCGTCAATTTTGATTAATTTGTCTTTATTCTGTTGCTTTTCAGTTTTTTAGGTTAATCGATTTTCTGTTTGCTTCAATTTTAATGAAATCCGTTCACTTCTATTTCAATTTACGGTCTCCTTTCCTTTGATTATACTCGTAGTTGCTTTTGTCTTAAATATTAGGTCAAATATCCTTGTATTTGTTGATTTTCTCGTTCAATTTCGGTCAAATTTCATTATATTTGACCTCTTTTCCTATCTTGTATATTCCTGTTCCCCCGTCTGTATATTCCTGTTCTGCTGTCAATGCTTACAGTAGACTTGTTACAATATCAATGTTCTTTGTAACACAATCACATATATTCATTTCCATTGCACATATAACATATCTTTGTACCACTTCGGATGTCCTCTTGTTCTCTTTGTTACTTCAATGTACTTTAGTTTCTTGTTCTAAATTGTAGTCCAACCTCTTCGCATATTTCCTGTTCTCCCGTCCATCCTTATGTCACTACATTGTCATAGTACTAGTATTATCAGAACAATGTTACTCTTTGTAATACCACTTGTATTTCGGTCACTAATACTCGTATTTTCCTTTTTGTATTACTGAGACTCAAATCTTGTCACTCAACCCCATTCTACGCCAATTGTCCAAGAGCAACCCAATCCTCAACCAAATAATCAGCTTGTTCTATCTCACACGCCTAATGGAGGTGAGCGCTGGATGCGTGTGGTTGAGCACAAGTTTAGACCTACCATTGGTGCAGTTTTCGCCTCCCTTGAGGCTGGAATCAAGTTCTACGAGGTTTATGCTCGGGCATGTGGATTTACCCCTCGGAAGCACAATATAAAAACACTACGAGGTGGTGTTGCACACCAAAAATTCGTAGTCTGCAACCGTCAAGGGTTCAGGGAATCTAAACCGAAACAGCGTCCCAGAACCAAGGATGATGAGAATATGGGTGATGGTTCGTCCACAGCTAGTACAGTTACACGGCGAGTTAAAATCGCAAGAATTGGATGCCGAGCGTACGTCGGTTGCCCTTCTACATGGCCTTGATGGCCCAAATGATTGACGAGTTTTAAAGTCCACAATCATCGTCTCACCTCTGTCTGCATATGAGAGATCTCGATAAGATTTCACGATCCCTTGATATGTTCCCGAAGACGCTTATCTTGGACAACTCCAAGTTGAATATTGGCGCTGGATTGACCTTTAGACAAAGTTAAGGAACTTGTCAATGGGTATGAAAATATCGGTGCTACATTGATAGATTTTAAGAACTTTCAAAGAGATATCAAGTGCTACATTGGGTTAAGAGATGTTGACCTTTTCATCGATCGACTCGAGAAACTCAAAGCGACCCAACCCGATTCGACTTCGCCTATGATGTTGATCCGCAAAACCGTCTAACAAAGTTCTTTTGGGCTGATGCTACATGTATTAGAAACTACTCATTCTTTGGGGATCTTTGTGAGCTTCGACCCTACTTACGGAACCAACAAGTATGATATGGTTTTTACACCATTCACAGTGTTAATCACCACGAAAGTCGGTGTTGTTTTCCGGTTGTCTCTGTTACACGAGGATGACATCTCCTTCCAATGGACCTTTCAGCATTTCTTGACTGCCATGGGACAAAAAGAGCCGCAATTCATGATCACGGATCAATGCCCTGGCATAAAGAAGGTAATAGTGTGACAATGTTATCAGAATGACTTACTTAAATTTACTCACTTGCTCTTTCCCTATCACTTTGTCAATATAACGTTCGACTTGTTTGTTTCATTATGACTGTCATACAACAGCTTTCCCTTCATTTTCAAGACAGCTAGGCATCGTTATTGTATGTGGCATATTACACAAAAGATCACGAGACAAAGTTGGTTCAAGACTCTACGAGAGACACGGACTTCCTTGCTCGCTTCAACGCTGTTGTTTGGGACCCGATATGGAGCCGTCGGAGTTCGAAGAGAAGTGGCGAAAGGTCATTTCAGATTTCGAGCTGGAAGATAATGATTGGTTGACTACAATGTTCGATGACAGACACCATTGGATTCCTGCCTACCATCGTGACCTTGCCTTGGGCTGCATATTAAGAACAACACAAACATCGAAAGTACAAATTCGTTTTTCAAGCGCTATGAGAATCACTTTGGTACACTGGTCGAATTTTGGATGAGGTAAACAACTCTTTTTCATTCCTTACGATGCCGGGAGCAGTGTATGTTACAGTACCATTGTTTCATTGTTACATAAATAATTTGTTGCCGAATCCTTGTTGCATTAAAACCAGGTTCCAAATCACTATGGACCAAAGAGCGCTATACACGAAGGTGTGATGATTATAACAGCGACCACTCATTCCCTGAGCTTAAGACAGAATTACCTATAGAAAAGCATGGCGCTATTATATACACACATGCTGTGTTCAAGGTGTTTCAAGAAGAAGTAATGGCTGCCGATTCATGTGGTGTTGATGACTTTGAGAAGGAGGAGCATGTGCGCATAATTCATGTAATCGATGCTTTGAGACAGACGAAATTTTCAAGGTGAGGTTGGACCTTAGAAGCACAGATGCAGTATGCGAGTGTAAACTGTTCGAAAGAATTGGATTACTCTGCAGGCATATTGTGTGGATGTACAAGGGCAAAGGAATTGGGCGAATACCAAGCAAGTACATTGTAGATCGTTGGTTAAATAACACACACGCAGCGAACAGGTTTAATTCGAAAACATTATTACAAAGTGATTTTTGACTTGTTACGAATTGCTTTTACTGATAACATTGTAACCATAATTTCTTATAGTAACATTGTCACCATGATAAACAGTAACCTGCTGTTTTACTTCCAGGCTTGATTTGAATGGTAATGTCATTGAGGATTCATATATGGCTACGTCTGATAACAGTCATTTGTGCAACGTATGGGCAGAGTTCCGTCAGATAGTTGGTGTTCTCAAAACTTTACCTGCTGAACACACGGAAGAGTTAGCATCCCTCCTAGTTGAGTTCCGGCAGAAGTTATGTATTGAACCGCTTACAAAAGACCAAGAGATGGAGATCTTTGTTGGGCCGCAGCTCGTCGTCGTCAAGTCACTATCCACCCTCCGGAACAAGCACGCAACAAGGGCAGCGGAAAAAGATTGAAGTCGGCTAAACAACAGGCCATTGAAAAAGCAGCCAAGCCAAAGAGGCTATGTGCATACTTTGCAAAGAAAGAGTTACCCACGACAGAGAACATGCCCTCTTCGCATAGTGATGTAGTTTCTGGAGAAAGCGAAAAAAAAAAAAAAGTTTGATCTTTGTTATGATGTTATAGTAACATTGTGACCTTAGCAATAATTAGTAGGATTTTGTGTTCTTTGTGACAATAATATGTCACAATAAAATAAAAAGTAGAATTGTGTGTTCTTTGTGGCAATAACATGTCACAGTAAAAAGTCATTCGATTTTCCTACATCATAGTTAACATTTTATACAGCACTTACAACATTTTATATAGCAATAAATATTGTTTTAGGACCATTGTCCGTCCCGTTTAAGGAGCATATTTCCTAAGTTTTACAATAACAGTGTTATACGATTTGTTTTGTTTAAGGAAAAGGGTTTAGGGTTGGATTAGGCGGATCCGCGAAGCGGTGCCGCCGAATCCAACCCTAAACCCTTTTCCGTCCCGTTTTAGGAGCGTTTTTTCCCAAATTTAAATCCCGTCCACGACAGGGTATCACCCGTCCTTCCCTAGGGTTTAGTTTTGGTTTTACTGTAACAATGTTGTACTACGAACAACCTTTGTTTAAGGAAAAGGGTTTAGGGTTGGATTAGGCGGCTCCGCGGCGGTTCCCGCCTAATCCAACCCTAAACCCTTTTCCGTCCCGTTTTAGGAGCGTTTTTCCCCAAATTTAAATCCCGTCCACGACAGGGTATCACCCGTCCTTCCCTAGGGTTTAGTTTTGGTTTTACTGTAACACTTTTGTACTACGAACAACCTTTGTTTAAGGAAAAGGGTTTAGGGTTGGATTAGGCGGCTCCGCGAAGCGGTGCCGCCTAATCCAACCCTAAACCCTTTTCCGTCCGGTTTTAGGAGCGTTTTTCCCAAATTTAAATCCCGTCGTATGTTTTAGGAGTGTTTTTCCCCAAATTTAAATCCCGTCCACGACAGGTTAGCTCCCGTCCTTCCCTAGGGTTTAGTTTGGTTTTATATGTGTGTGTTGTACTACGAACAACCTTTGTTTAAGGAAAAGGGTTTAGGGTTGGATTAGGCGGCTCCGCGAAGCGGTGCCGCCTAATCCAACCCTAAACCCTTTTCCGTCCTGTTTTAGGAGCGTTTTTTGACAATTTTAAACATAGTTACATAATCGTTGTTCAATTTAATATACCACAATTCTAATAGTAAATTGGACAATTAACCGAATTAAGATGTTATTCATTAAAAACAAGTGTTACAAACACGATTAAAAACGAAATACTTACAAACAAAAGAATGAGTTAACTTAAATATAAGTCATCACAATAAGCATAAACTCAGAATAAAGAAAAGGAAATATTAAATCTTTTACTCCCTTCTTAGTCGTTTATTCACGGAGGAGAATGAACACGCTTTCGCCCTCTAGCAACTCCTTTTTGATTATTCCCTGTAACCTTCCATCTCTTCAATAACTTTGACAACAAGAGGCCACTTCCTGTTAATCGAAGGGTTGAGTTTAGCATATGACTCCCTAAGAGTCAGTAACACCAAGGAGAAATTGACGGTCTAAATCGGTTTGGTGTATTTCTTGACTTATTTTCTTCTAGCTTTGTTTCCAAATACACTTGTTTTCCGCCATCGAAACTTGATATGAGCTTGACATTGTTCAAGTCATTTTCAAGCACTTGTACTCGTTCTAGCATTTCTATTACCTTACTATCAGATGATATAACCTGCTTAAGTAATGAATCTCTATGCCTTGTCATTTCTTGCAGTTCAAACTTGGTGTCTTCTAGTTTCCTTTGAATTCGTTCCATTTTTCTCTTGCTGCAAAAAAAAAAAAAAAAAACCTATTAAAACAGAAAAATAAACTGTTTTCCCTAAATTAGAGAAAACAAAATCTATTTATAAACAAACATAAACTGTTTTCCCTCAATTAGAGCAAGGTAGTCATATAATAAATGAAATTTTAGCAACAGTTGTAATATTAAACCATCCATAATCTTTATAGATATTTAATATTACAAAAGATTTAAAAAAATTAGACATGAAAAACCTTTGAATTTGTCTTGGCTTATTTTTTTGTTTAGAAAATGAAGTGTAAATGTTGAATGAAAATGAGATTATTTATAGATAATTGAAAAAAACAAAACAGTTTTAAAAAAAAATAAAAAAAAATAACTGCCTTGAAAAATGTCACTTTGAACAAAGTGAAAAACTGTTTTAGAAAGATAACTGCTGCAGATTGTAGAATTCAAAGCGTCAACACCGTCTGTTACAGTAACATAATTGTGTTTTTTTTAAAATGAGGTTATTTATAGATAATTGTGAAAAACAAAACAGTTATTTTTTTTTTTAAAAAAAATTAACTGCTTTTAAAACCACTTTTATTAACTGCTTTGAAAACTGTTTTTAAATGATGATTGATGTTAACCACGTGCATGTTCCCCATAATTAGGTCCAGTTATAAATGCTGCACAGAGTGGAGAATTCAAAGCGTCAAAATCTTTTATTATAATTTTCATTTATTACTATCATCAAAGGTTACAAGAACATTATTTTCATTTTGTCTCGACTTTTTTTGTTACTAACATTTTAAAAACTGTTTTCAAAATTAAATGCTTTAAAAAAACAGTTAATTTTTGAATTCCAAAAGACAAAATAAGACATGAAATTTATCCAACCCATGTTTCGTTTTCCCTATGAAGTGCGATTATAATAAATTGCAAAGAGTGAAGAATTCAAAACGTCAAATTATGTTTTCTCTTTTCACTTTTGAAATCACACATTTATTAAAGATAACATAGTTAATGAATTCGCATATAATAAGTTCTTTATTCATAAATAAACTTATTTGTAATATATTCCAAAATATTCCAAAATATGTTCCACTGTCTATGACAGCCACTATTACGTTGTTAAAGTAACATTGTTTTAGAGTACATCACTTGATTTTCACTTTAAAACGAAGTACAGGCATTTCGGTGTTGAGTGGTTTCGGTTCATTCTCAATCGGTGGTTCTTTGTCTGACAATTCATCTTCCGTTGCCTTCCCTTTGAGCATTCTAGCGGCTTCCCTCCTTGCAGCTATATCAGGCCATATTGTTTTCTTTGATTTTTTGAAGATTTCAACAGCGTCCAACAATTCAGCCCGTATTTTGTTGATGTCAGCCATGAGCAAACATGCAGCAATTTGGGAAGCACATGCCCGCCGATAAAATGTGTTGTTGAGCAAAGAAGACTTGTTTGCATATCTCAAAAAATTGGAGACGGCTGTCATAGTGATACAGGCTGACTCTTCAAATACGGAAGCCCATTTCTGCCTTTTAAACTTCACATTTACCACAGGATAGCGGAGCATTTCAGTTACCCTCACGTCGCCCTTTGTGTCCAGGTAGTCACTCATGCAACCGACTTGTCAGAAACAGAACATTAATTTCCTATTACTATCAATTAAGAAATCTGAGTAATCAACAATGTTACAAAGATAGGTGTAACAAAGAATATCAAAAACAACATAAAAATGTTACGATATGACATCGTAACATTGAAATCTGAAACTCAAAATCAAATCGTAAACATACAATTTGACAACTCGGGGGACTTATCTGCGCCATTGCGATGTCGTAAGTGAATGAAGACTCCCAATTAGCATACGATTGACTGTCGATCACACTAATCTCTTTGTTGAGGAAATTAATACACACACAGAAGTAGTGATAGCCAGCCAAACAAGGTATAAAAATAAGTTCGGCATCAAGTCTGTAATTTGCCTTGCTCGCGTTGATGAAATTATCCCAAATTTCAAACAAATCGTTCTTTATATCGATTTCACTATCCTCCCGCATCACAACCAGAGAGCATCTTTGTAGTTTTTTAAAAAAAAAAAATAAAAAAAAAATGTAAGGGTTAGATTTCCCTTGTAAAAGAATCATATGTTATTGAACGTAGCGGACATTTAACACCGATGCAACTTACCACGTGACCTAGTCCTAAGTAAAGTATGGTTGGCCTGCGCCCTTGTGCCTCTTTTGTTGTTCTCGACATAATTCAAGAGTAGAGACCAGCATTCAAACACCATCCAATTTGTGTGACTCCTAGGACGTAGTGAGAGTATATCAGCTCTTGTCAACCTCCCGTTGTCTCCAAACGCAGCCAGGATCTCACCATTCTACGGAACCATAAGAGTCGATTACTCAAGAGTTTTCGCAAAACAGTGTAACATAAACAAAGTGTTTAAAAACACTTTTACGAAAAACATGTAACAAAGAAACACTTTCACAAAGAATAACAACAAGTATTTTACCTTTTGTGGAAGTCGATATCATCCATAAACGCATAATCAAGAACGTGCCTTCTCAGATTAGTTGTACTGGACAGCAGTTTCTGATTTGCTCTCATAAATTCAGAGACTAGGAATATATCACCGTCAATTTCACCGTGACCTAGAGAACATCCCATAGCATCATCTTTATGAAATTTAAATATTATCTCCTCATCTTCACCAATTGCTCTAGGAGAACGCTTGTAAGCAACCGACTTCACCCTCGGCTGTTTGGGCTCTTCCTCCTTTTGTTTTTCCTGTGGCTTCTTTGTTTTTTCCTCTTCCTTTTTTTCCTTCTTCTCTTCCACCTTCTTTTTGCAGCAGCCTTTTCCTTCAAATTGTTCCCTTTCATTCCTGAATTTTGATATCCTCCCTTGCACCTCTTTTCGTACTTGATTCAAGTCGCTAAAAACAAGTATTGCACATATTTCAAAGACGGTACAACATTCTTTTTCGTTCATCCCCATTTCGAGTCAAAAACCTTCCCCGTGTAGAAAGCCATGTGCATCATCATGAAAACCCCACAATCCACATTTTTTGCAATGCTCTGCCATTTAAATTTCACATTCTGCAGTGGGAAACTTTCCACTTTGGAGCCTTTTGCAATTTGCATTTCTGACAACATTTTCCCCATGATATTTGCCTGCACAAAAAGTAATACTGTTACTGTATCTATGTTACTATAACAATGATTTCCAAATTTTTTAATGGAAATTTAAAGGTATAACATTGTTACTGTAAGTAGAGAAACTTATCGCATTTCTTGCCATTTTTGCTTTTCGGGATCTGGCATATAAGGGTTTGTTGTCTAGGTAGTCAACGGTTTGCGACATGAAATTTATGCAAGCACAGAAAAAGTGGTCCTCCAGAATGAGTGGAATGATTATCTGCAATTAAGTAGATATATATCATTGCTAAACAGAACTTCTATACACTCTACTTATATAAGAATAAAAAAAAAATATTAACAGTAATGTGGTTTACCATATCACAGTCGAAATTCAGTGGACTCGGGTTGTATTTGATCCACTGTGTGAAGGACAGCAAAACTACTAGGTTTATGCTCGGGCATGTGGATTTACCCCTCGGAAGCACAGTACGAAAACACTACGAGGTGGTGTTGCACACCAAAAATTCGTAGTCTGCAACCGTCAAGGGTTCAGGGAATCTAATCCGAAACAGCGTCCCAGAACCAAGGATGATGAGAATATGGGTGATGGTTCGTCCACAGCTAGTACAGTTACACGGCGAGTTAAAATCACAAGAATTGGATGCCGAGCGTACGTCGATTGCCCTTCTACATGGCCTTGATGGCCCGGCTATGATTGACGAGTTTTCCAAGTCCACAATCATCGTCTCACCCTCTCTCTGTCAGAATGAGATCTCGATAAGATTTCACGATCCCTTGATATGTTCCACAAGACGCTTATCTTGGACAACTCCAAGTTGAATATTGGCGCTGGATTGACCTTTAGACAAAGTTAAGGAACTTGTCAATGGGTATGAAAATATCGGTGCTACATTGATAGATTTTAAGAACTTTCAAAGAGATATCAAGTGCTACATTGGGTTAAGAGATGCTGACCTTTTCATCGATCGACTCGAGAAACTCAAAGCGACCCAACCCCAGTCCTACTTCGCCTATGATGTTGATCCGCAAAACCGTCTAACAAAGTTCTTTTGGGCTGATGCTACATGTATTAGAAACTACTCATTCTTTGGGGATGCTGTGAGCTTCGACCCTACTTACGGAACCAACAAGTATGATATGGTTTTTACACCATTCACAGGTGTTAATCACCACAGAAAGTCGGTGTTGTTTACCGGTTGTCTCCTGTTACACGAGGATGACATCTCCTTCCAATGGACCTTTCAAAGATTTCTTGACGCCATGGGACAAAAAGAGCGCGATTCATGATCACGGATCAATGCCCTGGCATAAAGAAGGTAATAGTGTGACAATGTTATCAGAATAGACTTACTTAAATTTACTCACTTGCTCTTTCTCTATCACTGGTCAATATCACGTTCTGACTTGCTGTTTCATTATGACCGGCATACAACAGGCTTTCCCTTCTGTTTTCAAGACAGCTAGGCATCGTTATTGTATGTGGCATATTACACAAAAGATCACAGACAAAGTTGGTTCAGCACTCTGCAGAGACACGGACTTCCTTGCTCGCTTCAACGCTGTTGTTTGGGACCCTGATATGGAGCCGTCGGAGTTCGAAGAGAAGTGGCAGAAGGTCATTTCAGATTTCGAGCTGGAAGATAATGATTGGTTGACTACAATGTTCGACGACAGACACCATTGGATTCCTGCCTACCATCGTGACCTTGCCTTGGGCTGCATATTAAGAACAACACAGCGATCAAAAAGTACAAATTCGTTTTTCAAGCGCTATGAGAATCACTTTGGTACACTGGTCGAATTTTGGATGAGGTAAACAACTCTTTTTCATTCCTTACGATTGCAGGAACAGTGTATGTTACAATACCATTGTTTCATTGTTACATAAATAATTTGTTGCCGAATCCTTGTTGCATTAAAACCAGGTTCCAAACTGCTATGGACTAGCGGCGCTATACACGAAGGTGCGATGATTATAACAGCGACCACTCATTCCCTGAGCTTAAGACAGAATTACCTATAGAAAAGCATGGCGCTATTATATACACACATGCTGTGTTCAAGGTGTTTCAAGAAGAAGTAATGGCTGCCGATTCATGTGGTGTTGATGACTTTGAGAAGGAGGAGCATGTGCACATAATTCATGTAATCGATGCTGAGACAGACAGAATTTTCAAGGTGAGGTTGGACCTTAGAAGCACAGATGCAGTATGCGAGTGTAAACTGTTCGAAAGAATTGGATTACTCTGCAGGCATATTGTGTGGGTGTACAAGGGCAAAGGAATTGGGCGAATACCAAGCAAGTACATTGTAGATCGTTGGCTAAATAACACACACGCAGCGAACAAGTTTGATTCGAAAACATTATTACAGTGACAGTTTTGACTTGTTACAGTAATTGTTTTACAGTAACATTGTAACCATAATTTCTTATAGTAACATTGTCACCATGATAAACAGTAACCTGCTATTTTACATCCAGGCTTGATTCGAATGGGAATGTCATTGAGGATTCATATATGGCTACGTCTGATAACAGTCATTTGTGCAATGTATGGTCAGAGTTCCGTCAGATAGTGGGTGTTCTCAAAACTTTACCTGCTGCGGAAGAGTTAGCATCCCTCCTAGTTGAGTTCCGGTAGAAGTTATGTATTGAACCGCTTACAAAAGACCAAGAGATGGAGATGCTGTTGGGCTGCAGCTCGTCGTCTGAAGTCACTATCCACCCTCCGGAACAAGCACGCAACAAGGGCAGTGGAAAAAGATTGAAGTCAGCTAAACAACAGGCCATTGAAAAAGCAGCCAAGCCAAAGAGGCTATGTGCATACTGCAAAGAAAGAGTTACCCACGACAGGAGAACATGCCCTCTTCGCATAGCTGATGTAGCTGCTGAGAAAGCAGCTAAAAAGAAAAAAGTTTGATACTGTTATGATGTTATAGTAACATTGTGACCTTAGCAATAATTAGTAGGATTTTGTGTTGCTGTGACAATAATATGTCACAGTAAAAATAAAAAGTATAATTGTGTGTTGCTGTGGCAATAACATGTCAAAGTAAAAAGTCATTCGATTTTCCTACATCATAGTTAACATTTTATACAGCACTTACAACATTTTATATAGCAATAAATATTGTTTTAGGACCATTGTCCGTCCCGTTTTAGGAGCATATTTCCTAAGTTTTACAAAGAATGATGTTATACGATTTGTTTTGTTTAAGGAAAAGGGTTTAGGGTTGGATTAGGCGGCTCCGCGAAGCGGTGCCGCCTAATCCAACCCTAAACCCTTTTCCGTCCCGTTTTAGGAGCGTTTTCCCCCAAGTTTAAATCCCGTCCACGACAGGGTATCACCCGTCCTTCCCTAGGGTTTAGTTTTGGTTTTACTGTAACACTGTTGTACTACGAACAACCTTTGTATAAGGAAAAGGGTTTAGGGTTGGATTTATTAAGGAAAAGGGTTTAGGGTTGGATTGCCGCCTAATCCAACCCTAAACCCTTTTCCTTCCCGTTTTAGGAGCGTTTATCCCCAAATTTAAATCCCGTCCACGACAGGGTATCACCCGTCCTTCCCTAGGGTTTAGTTTTGGTTTTTTGCACCACGATTTTTTAAGGAAAAGGGTTTAGGGTTGGATTAGGCGGCTCCGCGTAGCGGTGCCGCCTAATCCAACCCTAAACCCTTTTCCGTCACGTTTTAGGAGCGTTTTTCCCCAAATTTAAATCCCGTCCACGACAGGGTATCACCCGTCCTTCCCTAGGGTTTAGTTTTGGTTTTACTGTAACACTGTTGTAGTACGAACAACCTTTGTTTAAGGAAAAGGGTTTAGGGTTGGATTAGGCGGCTCCGCCAAGCGGTTCCGCCTAATCCAACCCTAAACCCTTTTCCGTCCGGTTTTAGGAGCGTTTTTCCCCAAATTTAAATCCCGTCCACGACAGGGTATCACCCGTCCTTCCGTAGGGTTTAGTTTTGGTTTTTTTGCACCACGATTTATTAAGGAAAAGGGTTTAGGGTCGGATTAGGCGGCTCCGCAAAGCGGTGCCGCCTAATCCAACCCTAAACCCTTTTCCGTCCTGTTTTAGGAGCGTTTTTTCCCCAAATTTAAATCCCGTCCACGACAGGGTATCACCCGTCCTTCCCTAGGGTTTAGTTTTGGTTTTTTTGCACCACGATTTTTTAAGGAAAAGGGTTTAGGGTTGGATTCGGCGGCTCCGCGAAGCGGTGCCGCCTAATCCAACCCTAAACCCTTTTCCGTCCCGTTTTAGGAGCGTTTTTCCCCAAATTTAAATCCCGTCCACGACAGGGTATCACCCGTCCTTCCCTAGGGTTTTGTTTTGGTTTTACTGTAATAGTGTTGTACTACGAACAACCTTTGTTTGAGGAAAAGGGTTTAGGGTTGGATTAGGCGGCAACCCTAAACCCTTTTCCGTTCCGTTTTAGGAACGTTTTTCCCCAAATTTAAATCCCGTCCACGACAGGGTATTACCCGTCCTTCCCTAGGGTTTAGTTTTGGTTTTTTTGCACCACGATTTATTAAGGAAAAGGGTTTAGGGTTGGATTAGGCGGCTCCGCGAAGCGGTGCCGCCTAATCCAACCCTAAACCCTTTTCCGTCCCGTTTTAGGAGTGTTTTTCTCCAAATTTAAATCCCGTCCACGACAGGTTAGCTCCCGTCCTTCCCTAGGGTTTAGTTTGGTTTTACTGTAACAGTGTTGTACTACGAACAACCTTTGTTTAAGGAAAAGGGTTTAGGGTTGGATTAGGCGGCTCCGCGAAGCGGTGCCGCCTAATCCAACCCTAAACCCTTTTCCGTCCCGTTTTAGGAGCGTTTTTCCCCAAATTTAAATCCCGTCCACGACAGGGTATCACCCGTCCTTCCCTAGGGTTTAGTTTTGGTTTTACTGTAACATTGTTGTACTACGAACAACCTTTGTTTAAGGAAAAGGGTTTAGGGTTGGATTAGGCGGCTCCGCGAAGCGGTGCCGCCTAATCCAACCCTTAACCCTTTTCCGTCCCGTTTTAGGAGCGTTTTTTGACAATTTTAAACATAGTTACGTAATCGTTGTTCAATTTAATATACCACAATTCTAATAGTAAATTGGACAATTAACCGAATTAAGATGTCATTCATTAAAAACAAGTGTTACAAACACTGATTAAAAACGAAATACTTACAAACAAAGAATGATGAGTTAACTTAAATATAAGTCATCACAAGAAGCATAAACTCGTAATGATTAAGGAAATATTAAATCTTTTACTCCCTTCTTAGTCGTTTATTCACAGGAGGAGAATGAACGCTGCTTTCGCCCTCTAGCAACTCCTTTTTCAGATTATTCCTGTAACCTTCCATCTCTTCAATAGCTTTGACAACAAGAGGCCACTTCCTGTTAATCGAAGGGTTGAGTTTACCATATGACTCCCTAAGAGCTGTAACACCAAGGAGAAATTGACGGTCTAAATCGGTTTCATGTATTTCTTGACTTATTTTCTTCTAGTTGTTTCCCAATACACTTGTTTTCCGCCATCGAAACTTGATATGAGCTTGACATTGTTCAAGTCATTTTCAAGCACTTGTACTCGTTCTACCATTTCTATTACCTTACTATCTGATGATATAACCTGCTCAAGTAATGAATCTCTATGCCTTGTCATTTCTTCCAGTTCAAACTTGGTGTCTTCTAGTTTCCTTTGAATTCGTTCCATTTTTCTCTTGCTGAAACAAAAAAAAAAAAACCTATTAAAACAAAAAAAAATAAACTGTTTTCCCTAAATTAGAGAAAACAAAATCTATTTATAAACAAACATAAACTGTTTTCCCTCAATTAGAGCAAGGTAGTCATATAATAAATGAAATTTTAGCAACAGTTGTAATATTAAACCATCCATAATCTTTATAGATATTTAATATTACAAAAGATTAAAAAAAAATTAGACATGAAAAACCTTTGAATTTGTCTTGGCTTATTTTTTTGTTTAGAAAATGAAGTGTAAATGTTGAATGAAAATGAGATTATTTATAGATAATTGAAAAAAACAAAACAGTTTAAAAAAAAAAATAAAAAAAATAACTGCCTTGAAAAATGTCACTTTAAACAAAGTGAAAAACTGTTTTAGAAAGATAACTGCTGCAGATTGTAGAATTCAAAGCGTCAAAACCGTCTGTTACAGTAACATAATCGTGTTTTTTTAAAATGAGATTATTTATAGATAATTGTGAAAAACAAAACAGTTATTTTTTTTAAAAAAAAATTAACTGCTTTAAAAACCACTTTTTATTAATCGCTTTGAAAACTGTTTTTAAATGATGATTGATGTTAACCACGTGCATGTTCCCCATAATTAAGTCCAGTTATAAATGCTGCACAGAGTGGAGAATTCAAAGCGTCAAAATCTTTTATTATAATTTTCATTTATTACTATCACAGTGTTACAGTAACATCATTTTCATTTTGTCTCGACTTTTTTTGTTACAAACATTTTAAAAACTGTTTTCAAAATTAAATGCTTTAAAAAAAAATTAATTTTTGAATTCCAAAAGACAAAATAAGACATGAAATTTATCCAACCCATGTTTCGTTTTCCCTATGAAGTGCAGTTATAACAGCTGCAAGAGTGAAGAATTCAAAACGTCAAATTATGTTTTCTCTTTTCACTTTTGAAATCATCACCTTTATTCTGATAACATAGTTAATGAATTCTCGCATATAATAAGTTCTTTATAAAGAAACAAACTTATTTGTAATATATTCCAAAATATTCCAAAATATGTTCCACTGTCTATGACAGCCACTATTACGTTGTTAAAGTAACATTGTTTTAGAGTACATCACTTGATTTTCACTTTAAAACGAAGTACAGGCATTTCGGTGTTGAGTGGCTTCGGTTCATTCTCAATCAGTGGTTCTTTGTCTGACAATTCATCTTCCGTTGCCTTCCCTTTGAGCATTCTAGCGGCTTCCCTCCTTGCAGCTATATCAGGCCAGATTGTTTTCTTTGATTTTTGAAGATTTCAACAAATCCAACAATTCAGCCCGTATTTTGATGATGTCAGCCATGAGCAAACATGCAACAATTTGGGAAGCACATGCCCGCCGATAAAATGTGTTGTTGAGCAAAGAAGACTTGTTTGCATATCCCAAAAAATTAGAGACGGTTGTCATAGTGATACAGGCTGACTCTTCAAATACGGAAGCCCGTTTCTGCCTTTTAAACTTCACATTTACCACAGGATAGCGGAGCATTTCAGTTACCCTCACGTCGCCCTTTGTGTCCAGGTAGTCACTCATGCAATCGGCTGTCGAAAACAGAACATTAATTTCCTTTTACTATCAATTAAGAAATCGAGTAATCAACAATGTTACGAATAGATGGTAACAAGAAACAAACAACATAAAATTGTTGCGAGATACGTATTCTTGTAACACTCGAAACTGAAATGTAAACATACAATTTGACAACTCGGGGGACTTACTCACGCCATTGCGATGTCGTAAGTGAATGAAGACTCCCAATTAGCATACGATTGACTGTCGATCACACTAATCTCTTTGTTGAGGAAATTAATACACACACAGAAGTAGTGATAGCCAGCCAAACAAGGTATAAAAATAAGTTCGGCATCAAGTCTGTAATTTGCCTTGCTCGCGTTGATGAAATTATCCCAAATTTCAAACAACTCGTTCTTTATATCGACTGTTCACTATCCTCCCGCATCACACCAGAGAGCATCTTTGTAGTTTAAAAAAAAAAAAAAAAAAAAAAATGTAAGGGTTAGATTTCCCTTGTAAAAGAATCATATGTTATTGAACGTAAGCGGACATTTAACACCGATGCAACTTACCATGTGACCTAGTCCTAAGTAAAGTATGGTTGGCCTTGCGCCCTTGTGCCTCTTTTCTTTTTCTCGACATAATTCAAGAGTAGAGACCAGCATTCAAACACCATCCAATTTGTGTGACTCCTAGGACGTAGTGAGAGTATATCAGCTCTTGTCAACCTCCCGTTGTCTCCAAACGCAGCCAGGATCTCACCGTTACGAGAACCATAAGAGTCGATTACTCAAGAGTTTTCGCGAAACATTGTAACATAAACAGTGTTTAAAAAACACATTTACGAAAAAAATGTAACAAATAACACTTTCACAAGAACAACAAGTATTTTAACTTTTGTGGAAGTCGATATCATCCATAAACGCATAATCAAGAACGTGCCTTCTCGGATTAGTTGTATCTTTGACAGCGAGTTTCGATTTGCTCTCATAAATTCAGAGACTAGGAATATATCACCGTCAATTTCACCGTGACCTAGAGAACATCCCATAGCATCATCTTTATGAAATTTAAATATTATCTTCTCATCTTCACCAATTGCTCTAGGAGAACGCTTGTAAGCAACCGACTTCACCCTCGGCTGTTTGGGCTCTTCCTCCTTTTGTTTTTCCTGTGGCTTCTTTGTTTTTTCCTCTTCCTTTTTTTCCTTCTTCTCTTCCAACCTTCTTTTTTGCAGCAGCTTTTCCTTCAGCTGTTCCCTTTCATTCCTGAATTTTGATATCCTCCCTTGCACCTCTTTTCGTACTTGATTCAAGTCGCTAAAAACAAGTATTGCACATATTTCAGCACGGTACAACATTCTTTTCCGTTCATCACCTAGCTCAGAGTCAAAAACCTTCCCCGTGTAGAAAGCCATGTGCATCATCATGAAAACCCCACAATCCACATTTTTTGCAATGCTCTGCCATTTAAATTTCACATTCTGCAGTGGGAAACTTTCCACTTTGGAGCCTTTTGCAATTTGCATTTCTGACAACATTTTCCCCATGATATTTGCCTGCACAAAAAGTAATCATTCTCAGTATCTATGTTATTGTAACAATGATTTCCAAATTTTTAATGGAAATTTAAAGGTATAACATTGTTCTTTGTAAGTAGAGAAACTTATCGCATTTCTTGCCATTTTTGCTTTTCGGGATCTGGCATATAAGGGTTTGTTGTCTAGGTAGTCAACGGTTTGCGACATGAAATTTATGCAAGCACAGAAAAAGTGGTCCTCCAGAATGAGTGGAATGAATATCTGCAATTAAGCAGATATATATCATTGCTAAACAGAACTTCTATACACTCTACTTATATAAGAATAAAAAAAATATTAACGATAATGTGGTTTACCATATCACAATCGAAATTCGGTGGACTCGGGTTGTATTTGATCCACTTTGTGTGAAGGACAAAGAAAACTTCACCTTCTAAATGTCTGTTTTGAACGGGTTTTCCAACAGACATAGTTGCTAATGCGTCCTACAAAACTAAATATAAATACAAAGTCAATAAACATTATAGAAACACAAAATCAATAAGAATAAAAATTTATTTATTACAGTAACATACAGATTGACCCAAGCCCATGAAGATCCTCAATGGTGTATCACTTGCTACCTTTCTGGAGATGAGGTCATTGAGCAACATTGACCAACATTCAGTCACCATTATATAAATAAGCTCACCAGGAGCCAATGAAATTAAATCTTCCCTTGGAATGAAGTGATACTTCCCATACGAGACAAGCCTTTCCTGTTGGACAATGATATGTAATAGTCGAACACCTTTTAATAGAGTAACGAGTTTAACAAAGAACAACTATTCAGTTGAAACAGTATTCACTTGCAAAGTAAAACGTTTTGTTTATCACAGTGCAAGAGTAAATAAAGTACTCACGTATCTGAGAGGTTCTCGTCATCGTCGATAAAACAATAGTCAATTGTTTCTTTCCTAACTTCAAGAATAGGCGCCATTATCTCCTTGTGTTTTATCATAGTCTTGGACACAAGTGTTAGATCCGGAGCTGGTAGTCCACATTCAATTGTGCGGCCGTAGCGAGGATCCATCACGCGCATCCAGTCTTCAGTTGTTTCGACATGTAACAAATAGTGGTCGCCAGTATCTTCGTCGTAATCGTCATACAGGATCTCATCACTGCAATCATCGACAATATCAACTTCTGTAGATACCTCATTTCTGCACCTCCCGCAAACCACCCGGTGATGATTGGGCCGCATGTTTGATACGCGGAACGATTTGTGACAGTTCGTAAGATTATCGTCAAGTGATTGCTCAAATATTAATGTCGACCTCTTAGTTGTCATCTACGTCCCGATACGGTCGTTTTGGCAGTAATTAGAGCACATTCGGAGTCCGGGCCTAAAACCGTCTCCATTTTCTGATAACTGTTAAATCCCGAGTCGGAATGTTCTGGAATGTTCCGGATATTTCTATTCCATATTTCACAAATTTTATCTTTTGGCAAATAATATCCCGTAATATTCATATAAGATATTAAGGAAATCGGATTATTTCCGTCCTACCATAACTCAAACGCGGAAATCTTTCTTCAGCAGGAGGAAACCTCCTGGGAATAGACGCAGCAGGTGCTGCGCCTCTTCCAAGAGACGCAGTGGCTGCTGCGCCTCTTCCCAGGCCCTTTTCTGCTTGTTTCTCGTATCTTTTTCATATCTTTACGAGATTCACTTCCAAAGAGTCTCCAAAACCCTAATTCCTTCACGTGATTAGTATAAATAGGAGCCTTCGCTCCTCATATTTCTCACGCGAGTGTCCGCCCTTCTCTTATCCCTTTGCATTCTAGACTTTGTTCTTACTTATTGGCGCCTACGTGCTTGAACTTTCGACCACGTAAGTTCGGATCTTTCCGGGTACCAGCCTCTCCGTTGCATGACCGACCAATTTGACCAACTACACAATAATCAATTTAATTAATCAATCGTTTTCCTCTTACGAGGGCACTTTCTTTACATTCGCGTCGAGCATCACTAATCGATATCTTAGTTCTTATCGTTTCGTCAACATGTAAGTCTGAGGGTGTAATCTCTCTTTTATTTATTGTATTTTACTTTTTCGTATCACTCATGTAAGGTTTATGTCGAAAATACCTCATTAAAACCGATTTCTAAAACCGTCTTTAAAACCTCTTTTTTTTCAGAAGACTGATAGTCGAGAAAAGACGCATCAACTGCCGCGCCTCTTCGAAGGAGCGCAGTTCCTGCTGCGCCTTTTCGTGAGGCTGCCGCAGTTCCTGCTTCTTTTCTTCTTCCTTCGTCCTCTGTAATTCGTCTTTGATTATTTGTTTTCACTTGTTTTCTTTAATTCTTCGGCACAATAGTTTAATAATCATATGTATATTGTTTTAATCATCCATATGTTTTAATCGTCATAAATCCGACTTAAATCCCAAGTAATTCATATTTGCGGGTTTTCGTCATTAAATTCAATTCCGGGTTGTAGAGATTCAATTTGTTCATATTGAGTTTCTGGAATTCGTCTTTGATATAGTTTTCATCTGTTTGTTCGCATATTCGTCGTATATCATCATGTTTAGACTAGTTAATTGATTTCAATAGAGGACTCATTAATATTTTTCACTTCTGTAATTATTTCGTCACGTAATTAATCCGCTTGCATCCGTCTCATCCGTGTTTTACTGTTTTTATGACCCATTCACATGTTAAATAACCTGTTAATCACTTTCATCCGAGTAATTATTTTAATTCATCATTAAATTTATCAATCGACATTAACGGTTTGCAAATACGGCTTCACAGCCAGAACTGAGCCAAGGAACAGACGCAGCGTCTGCTGCGCCTATTCCAAAGGACGCAGCTCTGCTGCGCCTGTTCCTGGCTGAGTTCTGTCCCTGAACTCCGTTTCTGCCTTGACATAGTCTAATTAGTTTACGTATTAACTAACTACTATCCGTAATATCACGCTAATTCCTGTTCGTTTATTTAATTTTCTTTATTTTATTTCTTTTTCTCAAATCATCCGTTTTAAAGGTATTTTCGACATAAATCGCCTATTTCAATGTAATTATTGTAATTCTCATTATTGTAATTTATCGTTATTGTGTTGCTTTTATTGTTTGTATGTTTTCACATGTAAATCAATATTAAATCCTATTTCGACCCAATTGTATGCTAATTAATTGTCAACCGACTTAGTTAATTCTCACATGCTAGGATCAAAACTTGGATGTTGCATTGCATGCATATAACCGACAATATATCTTGTATAGACGATTTCCCTAATCATTAGTAGAGGCCGCTATCGACGCGGGCGGGATTAGGTGTTCGATCAAAAGAGCTTCCTAATACGTACCCTCACCCCTTACTCCAGATCTCCGTGAGCACCCGTGTTCATTGGCATCCACGAGAGTCATTCTAGACATAGAATGCTAAGGGTAACGATTGCTTAGTGTTCATGTCACTACTTTATGTCTTGACATGACATGAGGTATTCGAACGGTTCCAATTTCCCATAAAAATTGGTGGCGACTCCATACAAAATGCAAACGCTTGTTTCGTTTCTCACCAAGCGCCCCCGTGGGCGGCCTGCTCTCCACAGTTTGGCGACTCCGCTGGGGATAATACACTTACGTGTAGCCAAGGGTGAAACTTGAACAAGGTTAGGGAATAGTTTGTACAAGACAATTGTCGGTTTTCATAACTCGGTCTTCCTAGACCGTTTAATTCGGCCTTCCTAGGCCCAACCCAACCCATTCGACCAATCGTCCCGTCTAAACGGTCCTAATTCTTATTTGGGCCCGAGGATGGATAGCGATTGACGTCATCCATACCATGATGCTTACTCTTGTTTGTGTCAAGGGCCTTCACTACTTGAGGAAATGGACTAGGAATCGGCCTTACTCTTGTTTGGCACGAGCCTCTCCACAGACTTCGGGTTTGATGGTTCGGTATGGCAACCTACCCTTTAAACCAAAACCCTTCTAAATGCACTCAGCATCCCGTTATAATAAATGTGTAAACCTTACGTGATCACCATTTCTAAACAAAACCATGACGAATTTTCAAAAAAATCAAAACCTTTTTTCAAACAAGAATTTCGAAATAGGGCTTCTAATTAGCGCAAAATCCGGTCAAAACTTCGTCCGTTTGTCGCGTCAAAGTTCGGGCCACAAGCCCATTTCAAAACCTCACTTCGAGTCCACTCCTACAACTACACTACAGTTGACTAGGACACACATTTTCAAAGACCTTGTCTTTCTTCAAAACTCACTCAACACAAGTGGCACACACCCACTTCACGAGTCAAAACTTTTCTTCTTTTAGCAAGTGTGTTAGAATGGTCGATCGTGTTTTGATTCGTCGCCGATCTCTTATCCAGTCTCCAAGATGCCCGGATCAAGTGATGAAACAAATCTCCAGCAAATTCAAGATGGTAATGATCGAATCCTAGCCGCGCTAGCCCAAATCCAAGTCACCCAAGATCAAGTCCATGATCGCCTTGAAACTATCGAAGGACGGATCTATTCCGTAGAAGGGAGACTCCCCCCTCAAGAAGAGGAAGTAATAGGTAATTCCGATGATGAATCTAGAGACGGAAATCCTCTCATGGGGATGACTGTAGCTGAGAAAAGACTCCAATACTTAGAGGAGCAATTGATGTACCTTAAGGGGGATGACATTTATAGGGAGAACAATCGCAAGTATGAGGCCGTCAATTCCAAATTGCCAACTAACTTTAGCATGACGGATATCCCTAAGTTCAAGGGGCACGAGAACCCTTTGAACCACATCCGTGCCTTCAAGGATTACATGTCTATCAAAGGCATCAGACCCGAGATGTTCTTAAGGATCTTTCCTTCATCTCTTGACACCATTCCGAAGCAATGGTTCTACACTTTAGATCACAATAAGGTCGCTACTTGGGAAGATGCCGCAATTGAGTTCTCTAAACAATACGCGGATAATGCCGAGATCCAAGTCAACATGCGTACTCTAGAGGTTCTTACCCAAAATGACAAAGAAGGATTCACCGACTTCCTAAGTAGGTGGAGGAAGACTAGCACCCAACTAGTTGAATGCCCGGATGAGGCTACTCTTGTGGAAAAGTTTGTGGATAATCTCAAACCCATCTATGCCAATCATTTGAGATATCAAAACATCAAGACTTTCAAGGACTTAACCGTATTAGGGACGCGAATTGAAGATGACATCCGTAAAGGACTCTTGTCCAAAACGGTAGGTAGAGGATATCAAGGGTCCACAAGTCGTTCATACGGCTCTACTAGCAAGACCGATGAGGTTAATCTTCTCGAGCCATCCAAGAAAACTACCCCACCAAGGACGTTCACAAACCTTGGGGATACTTACTCCAACGCTCTAAAAAGGCTAATGAAGCAAGGTAAACTCCAACCCATTGGACCTACTCCCGAACCCGAAAGGAAGTCCAAGTTCTGGGATGAAAATTCCTACTGTGAATACCATAGGGGCAAAGGGCACGACACAGAAAAATGCTACAAGTTGAAACACGTGCTTCAAGATATGATTGAAGATGGTCGACTCCCAATACCACCAGGAGGTAAACCCAACAACACTCAGAATCCTCTTGGAGTTCTAGCGATTACAAGTGATGAATCTACCTTAGATTGCTCACACCTCATTTCTCCCATCGAAAATGAAATTCATGCAATTGAGAACAAAGGGCTCTACTCTACTATCTCCCCTACCATTTCCGACTTCATCACATGGGCAAGGAGTGTAGATAGACAAGTTTGGGAACTAGAAAGCATGGTAACAACTTTACGCAATCCCAACGCAATACCCGAAGAACATATGCCACTGATCTTCTCTCAAAATGCCACTATGCAAGAAGTAGTCACCGTGGTTGATAAACTAGTCGATCAAATCATACGACTAGAAAGTGATATCATGAGAATGAGGGAACTAGCTGCAATCAATGGGGTTTGGGCCGATGATGATGAGGACGAGTATCTCATTGAAAACTCCCTAGTCAAGGAAATAGTCCAAAATGGTGAAGACCAAGATGTGGATCACCTAACTCGTTCGGGTCGCCCATATCAAAACACTACTCAAAACGGTCCAACCAACGTCATCACACCAAATGACAACGAAGATGACTCCACTGATCATTTGCTCAAGCAATTACAGAAGACCAAGGCTGATCTTTCAGTCTGGCAATTAATAGCAAGCTCATTCCCACATCGCCAAGCGTTACTGCAAGCTTTGGCCAAGCTAACTGTAGCACACAACTCCACTCCTGAAGATGTAGTCAACTTGGTCTTCCAAGAATCACCTAAGCTAAGTAATCCTATTACTTTCTCAGACGAGGATTTGCCACCTTTTGGCGCTAGTCACAACCTTGCTCTATACATCACTGTCATTTGTCTAAAGAAGAATGTGCCAATGACCTTGGTAGATGATGGCTCCGCGGTCAACGTCATACCCCTCAAAACGGCATACAAGCTAGGCATGAAAGAGTCGGATTGGACTCCCACTAATCAAGGTGTACGTGCATATGACGGTATACGACGAAAAGTGGTAGGACTTGCTAGCCTAACCATAGCCACGGGACCAATCGAACGAAAAGTTAACTTCCAAATAGTGGACATCGAAGCTTCATTCAACATACTTCTGGGAAGGCCTTGGATTCATGCTTCCAAAGCGGTAACATCCACCCTTCATCAAAAGATCAAGATCCCACTAAATGGCAAAGTAGTGACGATCACTTCGTCACCCATCAAGGCAATAATCGAAAAGCAGTCAAACAATCAAGTGTAAGTGTCATAGAAAGTGAATTGGCACCCCTATACTATAACCCCTACTCCAACTTGGTGGTCAACCACATACTCAAATCCCAGGGATACTTCCCTGGAATGCCTTTGAACCCTATTCGGAAGAATACCTTCTCACCCTACAAGGAAGGCAACTCAACGAGGATAAAACTTGGACTAGGGTACAAACCTACAAAAGAGGAAGTCCTCGAAATGCTCGCCCAAGTCCAAAACCGCAAGCATGTGGGAGTCCAAATGAGGCCATATCTCCCAAATTTAAATGGGTATTTTGTTCAAGAAGGAAGTTCAGAGCTCTTTCATGGATTTCCCGAACCTTGGCATTATCTTGAGAGGAAGTTAGCCGGAATCGAGATCTTTCACGATTGCTACTTCATTCCTCCAGAAACGGTTCCTACCGTCAAAACCCGTCAAGCACCTTGCTTAGACGAACAAGCTGTTAGCCTTTTGTTTGGAGAAGATCGATTCGTTAGGGCCGCGCAGGATGAGATCATTACCATGATACTTCAAGACGATCGCTTCAACCCCACCGCGTTGATCACAGAAACCGACACAAAGCAGCAGAAAGGATGGAGAAAATCGATCAAATGGACCAACAACCAAGGAAGACTCTTCAAGCTCACCACTGGAGAAGGAGAGATGTTCAAAGGAGAACCAGAAGACGATGAGTTCGAGTCGGAGTCGGAATCAGAGTCGGAGTCTAGAGAAGTCATTAGAGAGTCTACTCCTGTCGTCATCCCCACTCCCTTCGTTTCTCCTAGCTTAGCCTCGAGTAGTCACAGTAGTTCGGGAAATGCCCCAACCACTGTCCCTTTGCCGCCACTAACCATGGATCAGTTGGCTTCTTTGTTTCAACTTTACTCAAATCTTAATATGAATAAATCAGGTTCTGCTTACTCTTTGTGTTATCTTGAGTGCAATTCTGTTTATGATGATATACTGAGGATGACCAAGACCCAGACTCAATCGAAATACCTTCCTACGTAGCCAAAGAAATACTACAGGAAGGGGAAGGGGGACCAGTAATAGAGGACACCGAACCCATCAACGTAGGAACCGAATTAGAACCCAAAGAACTCAGGATAGGGACTACCTTGAGCTCTACCGAAAGGGCCGATTTCGTAGACCTCCTAAATGAATTCAAAGACGTTTTCGCTTGGTCCTACAAATACATGCCCGGAATCGACAGGGATATTGCCGAACATAGGATTCCGATTAAGCCAGGTTTCAAACCTGTGAAAAAAAGCTTCGATGAATGAGAACAGAGTGGGCTCTAAAGATTAAGGAAGAAGTTGATAAGCAATTCAAAGCCGGGTTCATCAAGTTTCCGAGTATTTTGACTGGGTAGCTAACATAGTACCCGTACCCAAAAAGGATGGGAGAATCCGTGTTTGTGTTGATTTTAGGGACTTGAACAAAGCAAGTCCAAAAGATGACTTTCCTCTACCACACATTGACATATTAGTGGACAATACTGCAGACCACGCATTACTATCCTTCATGGATGGATATGCGGGTTATAACCAAATCAAGATGGCCATGGAAGATATGCACAAGACCGCATTCGTCACCCAATGGGGAACCTATTGCTATACAGTAATGCGGTTTGGATTGATCAACGCCGGAGCTACATACCAACGCACCGCAACTACACTCCTACATGACATGATGCACAAAGAAGTTGAGGTATACGTAGATGACATGATCGTCAAATCCAAGGAAAGAGAGGGACATATTGCGAACCTTCGCAAGTTCTTCGCAAGGCTACGAAAGTACAACATGAGGCTCAATCCTCAGAAATGCACATTTGGGGTAACATCTGGCAAACTCCTGGGATACGTCGTTAGTCAAAGAGGTATAGAAATAGATCCTTCCAAAATCAAAGCTCTGATCGAAATGCCACAACCTCAAACAGAAAAAAAAGTCAGAGGATTCCTGGGAAAAGTACAGTACATAAGTCGATTCATATCGAAACTTACGATGATTTGTGAGCCTATCTTCAAGAAACTCAAGAAAACATACCACACCATGTGGGATGATGATTGTCAAAAGGCGTTTGACCGAATCAAGGAGATATTGGCTAAACCACCAGCGCTCATGCCGCCACAACGAGATCAACCTCTTGGTTTATATCTCACAGTAACTGAAACCGCCATGGGTGCTATGCTGACTCAAACTGTAGGAAGTGAAGAAAGAGCTATTTACTATCTAAGTAAGAAGTTCTTGGAATATGAATGCAAATACTCACAACTCGAAAAGACATGCCTCGCTCTTGTGTGGGCAACGAAGAAGCTACGTCACTACATGCTTAGCTACTCCGTCAAGATATACTCCAAAATGGATCCAGTCAAATACCTCTTCAAGAAACCCGTCCTCAACGGACGTCTGGCAAGATGGACTCTGATGCTCTCAGAATTCGACCTTAAATATGTGCCACTGAAAGTCATAAAAGGTCGCGCCGTCGCCGAATTCTTCGCAGAAAATCCTATCAACGACGCACAAACCATAGATACTTGGTCATTTCCCGACGAGGATATACTTCAAACAGATGTAGACTCCTGGGATCTATACTTTGATGGAGCATCAAACTTAAGAGGATTCAGAATAGGAGTGTTGCTCATTTCTCCTGAAGGTGAGCATACACCGATTGCTGTCAAACTCGACTTCGAGGTGACAAACAACGCCGCAGAATATGAAGCTTGTCTCATTGGACTACAAGCGGCAATAAGCTTAGGCATCAAAAACCTCCGAGTACATGGGGATTCATCACTGATCATCAACCAAGTTACAGGATCTTGGAAAATCCGAAGTGAAAGCCTCGCACCCTATCAGGCTAGGATAGACCAAATCGCTCAATTCTTTGATCACGTAACCTACCTACACCTACCTCGGGAGGAAAATCAATTTGCAGACGCTCTTGCGAAACTTGCATCTTTGATAAATATGCCAGATCACATGATGGACATGCCTTTGTGCATCGAACGACGGTCAGAGCCGGCTTATGTCCACCAAATCACCGATGAAGAGGAAATCGCGCAGGAACCCTGGTTCCAAGCAATCCTGAATTTTAAGCTTAATGGTACCTATCCACTGGATATGGACAAGAGGGGACAACGTGCTATACGCCTATTAGCTTCCCAATACATTCTGATGCAAGGAGAATTATACAAAAGAACACCTCTTGGTGTAGTCCTACGTTGCCTTGATCATTCACATGCACGAAAGGTGATGGAAGAAGTCCACGACGGAGAATGCGGTCCCCACATGAGTGGGCCTATGATGGCAAAGAAAATCACGCGTTTGGGATATTATTGGACCACAATGGAATCCGATTGCATCAAATACGTAAGACATTGCCACAATTGTCAAATCTTCGGGAATGTACAACATGTCCCTCCTTCGTTGCTCTACACGATGACATCCCCTTGGCCATTTTCTGCATGGGGAATTGACATAATCGGAAAGATAACCCCAAATAGGAGGTCAGGGAGGTCAACTTTTTCATTCTAGTGGCAATTGACTACTTCACCAAATGGGTAGAAGCGGCTTCCTACACTGGTCTTACGGCTAAAAATGTAGCAAAGTTCATACAAAACAACATCATCTGTCGATATGGTTGCCCACATGAGATCATTAGCGATAATGGGTCACACTTCCAAGCTGAAACCGAGCAATTGCTAGCCAAATACAAGATTAAGCATCACCACTCTTCACCTTATAGACCACAGACTAACGGCGCGGTAGAGGCGGCAAACAAAAATGTTGTCACAATTCTCAAGAAAATGATCGACAACTACAGAGATTGGCCAAGCAAGATACCCTTTGCTTTATGGGGGTATCGTACATCTGTCAGGACGCCCACTGGGGCTACTCCTTTCTATTTGACCTACGGCATGGAAGCCGTACAGCCAGTCGAGCTAGAAATACCATCCCTGCGTATTCTACTTGAAAGTCAAATCCCGGAGGCCGATTGGAAGAGGGATAGATATGAAGAACTCATCCTCCTGGATAAACGTAGGCTGCGCGCCTTACATAATGTCCAAACATATCAAGCACGTATCAAACGGGCTTTCAACAAAAGGGTTAGGCCAAGAAACATCAAAGAAGGAGACTTAGTACTCAAATCGGTTAGAGCTCTTTTACCTGTCGACCCAAGGGAAAAATTCAAACCTAATTGGGCCGGACCATTTCTAGTCAAATCCATACTCCCAGGGGGTGCGGTTAGAATCACAGACCTAGATGGGAATGAGTTTTCAAACCCCACAAACCTTGACCAACTGAAACGGTACTATGCCTAGAATAGGACCAAACACGCGCCTCGCGTAAACCTACGTGTCGCTCTTGTGGCACTAAATAAACGGCCCCTGGCCAAGCTGAAATAAGCTAAACGTCACTGTGCTCTTGCATTTTGACGAAATTGTCATCCTCATATCATCAAATAAACTAAATTCGCACCTCCAGAGTAAGCCAAAGCTCATGCTTATTTTCTATGTTCATTACAAGCTCTTGCTTCGAACAATTATTCTTTTACATTTACTCGAACTACGCGCAAGGGTTTGATTTCGCTTTTTTAAAGTGAATACGTAGGCAATCCTTCACAGGATTCAACCCATAATATCTAAAATGTAAATAGAAGGACATTTGCATTGCATTTGAAATTCGACAAGAATAATAAGTAGAAAATCTCAACGGTTTCATAACCATATAACCTTTTATTTCATTCGTTTCCAAAATAATAATAGTACGTTACATAATAAAAATAGAATAGGCTAGGATTCTAAAAATCCCTCCTTTTTATTACAACAACAACAATAATAATAATCAAATAATAAATAAAGACTCGGGCTACTCCTCCATCTTCCCTTTGCCCTTGTCATTCTTGTCATATTTCTTGTCACGACCTCGAGCTGGTCGCTCCTGCACCACTTCGGACCTAATCACCAACGGTCTTTCTCGAGGCCTAACTCTTCCATTCTTGCCAACCACCATTTCTGCAACAGGAGTAGTCTTTGATTTCTTCGAAGGATGAACGACCTGAAACCCGGCTTCTTCTTCTCCCTATGTCAGATGCTTCTCCTTCTCTTTCTCTCCCTCGCGCACCTTGTAGTCAACAGGTTCGCGTTTCCTCAGTCTCTCGCGCTCTTCCGGA
This sequence comes from Silene latifolia, assembly GCF_048544455.1. Taxonomy (NCBI): domain Eukaryota; kingdom Viridiplantae; phylum Streptophyta; class Magnoliopsida; order Caryophyllales; family Caryophyllaceae; genus Silene; species Silene latifolia. The sequence goes on along the minus strand of NC_133527.1, from coordinate 38,253,867 downwards.
GTTGCAGCCTTTCTCCACCTCAGATAGGAATCCGACACCCATAAAGCATTGGCGGAGAAGTTCAAGAACCACATGTTTCTTTGGGCCCATTTAATAGCCCACTCCCTTCGGCTCTCGATAGTAAGCGCCATAGCAGTCTGCGGGACGGTGTCAAGCCTCGAGATCGTCTGTTTCAGCCCAACTTGCCTCATCAATCTTTCCGGAAAGATGCATACCATAAACTCCAATCCGGGAATGCGCACGGACCTAGTGGGATCCAAAGAAGACACTCCAGTGACAGACTTGAGGTGCCACCACGGTACGACCCACCTAATCAACGGACCATCATCACTTTTCAGCTTGTTCTTCCAATAATCGCAGACCCGGGTGAAGTCCACCATGTACAACCGCGTCCTCATCGCAATCGAACGGGAATGATAGGAAAGTGCATGAACTGGGGGCTCGATCAATCGGAGCCGTTCCATAAGCCAAACCTACCAAAAGCAGGTATTAGACATCAAAAAAAAAAAAAAAAAAACAAAAAAAAAAAAAAAAAAAAAAAAAAAAAAAAAAAAAAAAAAAACGAAAAAAAAGTGTGTCTTTACCTACAGAATGACGGGACTCCCTAAGAACGGCAGATCGCGGTTGGATTTCCTATTATCCAAGCCCAAAATAATCTCCCCTAAGAATAAGCAAGCTGGGCTCCTGCGCAGCTCCATTTGCTCAATAAGGCCCAAAAGACGGGGATCACCTCTCAAGTCTTCATCAACATGCCCTTGGAAGACATACACATGCAACAAAAAAAAGCCAAATGCTCTCCTCCTAGCAACATGAGAGACAGTAGGGTCGACCCTGTTGATGAATCGGTCTATAAAATCCAACATCCTCACACCTTTCGGGGTAACTAGACGATCCACCTCAAGTCTGGTCAGTCCAAGCAAGTCTCTGAATTTGCTCTTACACCCTTGTGAAGTGGAAGGAATGGCAGGTAAATGTTCGGGGTCCCACCCACCAATAGCAGCTATTTCCTCAGGAAATGGGCAAATGTCACCTCCTGGGAACGCGAAAACATGATAATTCGGGTCCCAATAGTCAAGGCAAGCATCCAAGAACGGTTTTACAACCTTAATGAGTTTCAAACTCAATAAAGACCCAAGGTTATAAGCACCCATTGAAGGAAATGTAGATCTTTATACATTTTAACATACTCTTATATGTCGAAATAATTTGTCATAAAATTAAATACGGATTTTATGCATGCAAACAATATAATAAAATAGAGAAGAAATCATATTCTTACAATGGATGATTCGGTTTTACGGGCACAAAAGAGATCTCCTTCTCTTTTGTTCTTGAGCTTTCCTTATGGATGAACAAGATCTAAGTATAAGATCTCTCCCTAAGCTTTATACCCAAGGCTTTCTCTTAATCTAATTAATATTATTAGATCTAGTATAATATTAATCTTATGAAAAATTGAACCAAAATAGTTGGTATTTTATCTCCTAAAACCGGGTAGAGGAGAAGAGATTTGGAGTAAATAATCTCTCTAATTTATCATAAAAATATAGAGAGGAAAATTATCTTTCTAACACTAGAAATTATCAATGTGAATGAATGATTAAATTAGAGAAGAAAAACTCCCTAAATGCTCTTGGTAAAACCGGTGGGGGGAGGGATTGGTTAGCCTATGCATGGGCATGATTCTCTAACCAAGAGAATAGGTATGCAAGGCTAGGTGTAGGGTGTCATCATATTGTTTCCACTTAAATTATTAAACATAATTTAATCACCATAATCCCTCCATATTTCGGTCCACTTAAGATAATATGGATTCCATATTATTTTGTCAATTGTCAATATGTCACATGTCATGTGTGACATAAATTTGTTATGTATTTTTAACAGATTAAAAATCAACGTATTAATAAAAATACGTCACATACAAAAATTGACTTAGTAATTTCATAATTACTTGTGCCAAAATATTTTACTATTTATAAATCACAACAGATTGTATTTATAATAATTCATTCAAATCCAATCGTTTCTTTAAACAATAATTTCATCCGAGTAATGATACAATTCGATTACTCAGACCGTATCTCATTTAATCACATTTCAATTTGATACGTAAATTTTACTTCCAAAATCGTCCGTCAATTTTTCAAGTAATTTAATTAACTCGTAACATTATACGATTAATTAAATGATCAATTAAGAGTATCGCCCTATAGGTATGACCTAGGGGGTCAACTGATCACCACCGTCACACGACAAGAATGTCAAACTCTAGTCAGCCAATCATTACCGATATATGTTGACCAGTTGACAGTAACAATATTACTTCCCAATTGTATTCTTTAAAATGAGATTTAATAATGATATTTAAATCATGTAATCGCACTATTGTTGAGGACACATTTCCCAACAATCTCCCACTTGTCCTCGACAAGTGTGCGTTACCAATTCTCTTGTCCTATTACTATCTCCCACTCAATGCAAGGTGTCTTTCAGGTCGTACTTGCAAGTGATCATATCGAGAGTGGTTTCCTCGATCCGGAGAATAACCGATTGACCGGATTTATCCACTCGGATACCTTCCGAGCGTGGCCACGCATTTCCGATTCATTACTCCTCGAGTAGCCCTGAGATATTGTTTTAACCCTGACAAGGGGATGGACAATTCCTATCGCACTCATTCCCTTCGACTAGCCACAACCATCATAACCCAAAATATGCCCATTTGACCCCATTTACGAAGGTCGTAGTAACACAAATCAAAGTTAATCAAAATCGTGCCATCTTAGGTGAATAGTCTTTAGTCAAAAGAATCGACTCATTAGAATACTATAGCAGCTCTCGCCACGACCAGGCTATATAAATTTGCCAGAACTCTATAAGCGGTCATTTGGCCCGACAAAACGTTCCTAACAGTCTGCCTATGTGATCGACTAGTCATCTCACATGACTCTATGGCACTTGAACTTGCTATCAATCGCATCACACTCTAGTCACTTCGAGACGTCACCTCATACAAGTGACTATGGGCGAATACTATGCTAATCCGTGTTCACTTTAACGGGGTTCAATTGTCTCCACAACCCGTTTGGATGTAACAAAGTATAATAAAAGAGTTTTAAAATAAAACTCGAACGACAAATGCGATTATCACACATGAATAGTCAATGCCTGATTACTATTTCATGTTCTATAATCTAATTTGATCTTGTACGTAGTTGTTCATTTCAATTCAATTGAAATGACATGACTCATCATGTTTAGCCTTTGAGAAGGCTTTGGTTAGTAGGTTTTATCAATTTCTTGTACCTTACTCAACCTTACTACATACTCGTTTTCCTTTGTAATGTATACATTTGCATCACAAAACTTTCTGAGTACGTGTCGAGATCCAATCAAGACATAGGCCCTCTTAGCCTAAGAATAGCTCCCACTGTTTTCACAGTGTGCGGGACTCTTCCTTCTTGCACATCCCATGATAGCAAGTGTACTCAATTTCCGTTATAAATATCTCTCATTGTTCTTTATTGCCTAGAACGATTCTAGAAAATCTACTTCTTAATTATCATAACCACAATGGTATCTTAACCATCATAACCACAATGGTATCTTAACCATCCTAATGTGTTTTGATTATGGTTTTGTCGGAAACCATGCGCAACCTCAATTGTCAATTGTCACTTGTGTAACACCCTTACACAAAATTGCATCATAAACACTTTGCATTATAGCCTTAATGCTTCTGCAAGCACTTAAGGACAATCTTTATGGCGTACTTGGCAAAGATTACTAAAATTCGATTTTGAAAACAATTCATCATACTCGAAGTATATGAAGTGTTATACATCATTACCTATTTAATTGATCCGGCAGCGGAAGCAAATGGAATCAATCAAATATGTTCAAATTAATTGAACTAGGCATGAATCTTATCAACATAAGACTTCTTATTGACGCTAATATCATGTGGATTTATCTTCATAAATCCGGATAATAAAGATGTATTATAATACTCCAAAAGTCTTATATCATTCGCAATGATCAATATGTCATCCACATATAAGACTAATTAAAACTTCCGTAACTCCCACTAAACTTCATGTATAAACACAACTTCTCGACTTATCGAGAAAAGTTTTATAACATGATCAAAACATTGATTCCAACTCATTGATGTCTTACTTAAGATCCTCTCTTAAGTTTCACATTATCTTAGGATTGCAAGAATCTATAAAACTCATGACATGTATTGAATACATTCCTTCTATTGAAGAAGTGTGTTTTAGATTCACTCGCTATGTATTTCATAATAATGAAACACAATCCCTAAGAAGATCCAAATAGACTTAAGCATTTCAATTGGTGCAAAACTCTTTGCAACCAATCAAGCCTTGAAAACTGTCTTTATTAGTGCAAAACCCTTTGCAACTAATCAAGCCCTTTTGTTTCGGATTTTCATGGCTCTAAGCCTTATATTGAGTTGTGACTTAAACACTCTTATGTAAGTCATATGTTCATTACTTTCTAGAAGTAATCAACTTGAATCAAACAATTTCTTTTGTAAGTTATAAGCTCTTTACTTTAAAAGTAGCATGAATTCATCATTTTTAACAAGTGACGAATTTAACCTCCTAGGTTTTTGAAGAAACAATGTCTTACACAAAACATCTCATGTAGCCAAGACTTGCGACATAATATTCTTTGTGGCATTCTTTGTGGCTCTTGTGGCATTCTTTGTGGCTCTTGCTCTTGAATAATTTCTCCCACTCTTTCTTCTAAAAATAAACTTGTATTTTAGAAAGACAGCTTCACGAGCCGCAAACCCGTCGTACTCATGATAATTGAAGAGGAAAAATGAGCATTTGTTTCTTGTGATAAACTTACAACCATGGTACCCTTACCATTTCATATCTCATATGATTCGATTTAGTGGAAAAATAATTTAGACAAAATGATAAAATCCCCAAGAAGATCAAGTAACTCAAAGTAACTTGATTGAAGTCCAAACCATATCGAATAGCGTTTGATTCACATCCAACCACACATTATTCCATAATGCGTGTTGAGAGAGATTAACTTGTGATACTATATCACATTTCCTTTGGCTTATATCAAAGTCTTCACTTTGATAATCCCATCACGACTAAATCGTGATTCCTTGAACTCTTTGAAATTCTTCAAAGATTTCTCTATTTACCTTATTAAGTGATCATATTAGTGTCAACTTAAATCGTTGGTAAAAGATAATGATCAACCTATTTTGGATCGATGATTTACAACCTCGATCTCCTTTTCAACCAAAAGGCACGAGGCATCTTGCTTTGAATACAAGATACGCATATACCATTAACAATCTAATGGTTTCAAGAGTACTCGATAACTCTTTGCGTTCATCATTCCAAAATTTAAGGTTTAATCTTGGGTTACCAATTTGAGTCTTACATCATCTTCATGATATATCATTCTAGTTTGGTTTAGAATATAATCACCTTGATGATGGGCTAGCCATACATCAAATCATGGTGTAAAGGGTCACAAAGGTGAAAACCTCTTTTGTATCTTAACAAGTTTATATTCTTATTTAGAGTTTATGCACTTAATAGTCACAATTAAGTACCACTTTAAATCCAAAAACTAGATTGAGTACACAATTACTCTATCTCTCGACTTCATTGTTGCTAGTCGTCATATTCTAATCATCCTATGTATCAAGTACAACGATGTAAACCACCACTGGTTTCAAATATTGACGAAGTGGTACTAGCAAAATTTATGTCAATCATATAAACATTTAAAGAAGAAGATCCTATTAGATGTCCCACAACTAATTTGTTGATTCTTCAATAATTTGGGGTAGTTTCCTTTCTTGTGTCCAACATTTAGGACAATGGAAACTTTATCGGTCGGGATTGATAGGTTTAGTATCGCTATTCTCAACAACTTTACTTTTAACATTACCTTGTATCAATTCCATTATAATCCTTACTTCTTGAACCTCGTTCTCATCTTAACGGTTTAAGAGAATGCTCCCACTCATTTCAATGAGTCTTTGCTTTGAGAAGCAAAATTGAATTCATGAAGAACACTCTTCATTTGTTCGTTTTAGTCTTAAAAACTTTCATTGAGGTGGTTGCGTTATTTTGGTCAATTACGAATTCTTGACAAAACTAATTACCAAAATAATTTATCGTTTCAAGGTACTTAATTCAATTAAGTATATGAAAAACAATCCATTGTAAGTAGATGTGTTGGTCAAGAATCAAAAACCTGTTTGATAATGAATAACTTTAATCTATACTCTTTACAAGAGATCCTTAGCAATGGTTAATTTGAGGTCTTAAGAAGAAAAAACAAATTTTGTCTTTGGTTACGATGTTTTAATGGAGATTTGAATCAAAATCGAAATGATATCGTATATGAATTGTGGTAAAGAAATAGAACAATATAAAAACGGAATAGTGGAAAACTTAACATTTATCGTTTTATTAATACTTGTAAACAAGTATAGCATTTACATAGTGACCTCTACCCAACTATGATAAATGATTCCAAGATCCAAATTCATATTAACTTGGGCACGGTGGGGCCGATACATCCCTTATCAATATAACTCGGTGGATTAACTCTTTAATCGATTCTACTTTTAGAACTCTTGGTCGATAAAATTACATTAACATTTATCTTTAGCCCAAAACACATCGACAAGGGCACGGTGGGGCCGATACATCCCTTATCAAATACTTTTGTTGAGTTCAATCCAAATTTCGAATAAATGTGTCCATGATCCAAACCCACATTAACTTGGGCACGGTGGGGCCGATACATCCCTCATCAACATGAATTCGGTGGATTAACATTCATCACCCACTTCCCCTACGTAACAAGGTTTGTACCCGGTGTGGCCGAGTGCACTCCCTCACGAAATAGGTTTTCATGGTTTCTACTATTTGGTAAGGCTAGTCTCAATTGATTGTTTTAGCGAGAGGTCATGTCAATTTATTATCTATCACGTTTTAAGTGAACTAAAGCGGTGAACTACGATAATTCTAATTGACACGGTCGATAAACTCGATAAAATGACAATGCATGTTTAGTTATGGCGATTTAGCGATGCATGTGACATAAAATAAAATGCAAGCATAAAGATAAATAAATCCTAGTATGGCCTTTCCTAAAATAGAAAAACTATTAATCTATTACATATTCGGAAACCAACTCCATTGGTCCCTTGAACCTTGGTTGTGGCACGCATCTCGAGGTAACACCGTCTTTATGTATCGCCATTCTTGAAGAAATCCGTCTTTTGGAACTCCTAATGAATAAAATTACATAATAAATTACATAATTTCCTATTATACATTTGTAACTAAAATAAAATAAATCTATTAAACTACAAAACGGTGATACGAGATCACAATAAAAATTACAACCGAATCGATATTCCCATACATTTCGGGAAATACCAATTAAAATCTAAGGCCATACTAAGTAAAATTACATAATTCAAAATTACATAAATTAAAATTATGACAATCATAAAGAAAAATGCAGCACTATAATATGTATGAACATGCTCAATTTTTATGCTAAATCGCCTTTAATAGCCAATATCATATATTACTCGGTTTTTACGGATTTGCGTGATTTCAACATTTTATAATCACAAAAATGCATAAACTCATATTTATGCATAAGTTAATTACCCTAACCTCTTAGGACTCAAAATATAGTCTTCACTAATAATTTGACCATAATTAACCTTTATTTACAAAATTGTTCATAAATGGACCAAAATTACAAAAATAAGCTATTAAACTTCAAATAAATCACAAAATTTCAAATAAATTCAAAATTTGAAATTTAAATTCATGAACATTCTGGAAAAATTCCATGACACTCATAATGTTCAAAATCTTAGGTTAAAAATTTCGAAAATTTTCCGGAAAAACAATGTTGCGGTTTATCGATATTTAATAAAATAATCATAATAACATGGAAAAATTATTTTCATTAACTTTTCAATTTTAGATCTGAAAAATATAATAAAATGCAACATTAGACGTTTTTCCTAAGTCATAGATTATGTTTTATTAATTTTTCACTAATAATGTCACTATTTATGCTATTTTTCTTCAAAAATTCATAAATCATGCTAAAAGACTTCTTTATAGCCAATTATTTTACACACATCTTGTAAAATTGCATGTGACAACATATTAATTTTCTATGACCAGATTCGAAATTTAACTCATATTAACCTATTTTTCTCTTAAATCCGTATTTAATAATGAAAAATTCATTTTTCGAGCATAACAAGTCCAAAAATTATGAAAATTTGCAGGTTATCTCAAAATAATATATGTAACAACATATCCAAAGATCAACTTAAAATTCGAAGTATAGCTAATTTTCGACCAAAAATGACATTTTTACTCATAAAATCACATTTAAATGCCATTATTGTAAAATATGAACAATAAAAATCCGAAAAATTAACCAAAATATCCTAAAACATTTTAGGACCAGAAATATTGACATGCATGTAATTATTTCGTGATATATCATAATAACACAAATTTTACAAGTTTTATTTGTTATTCATATAACTCGGAAAAACTTTTAACCAATTTGCATGCAAACAACCGTGGCTCTTGATACCGATTGAAGGAAATGTAGATCTTTATACATTTTAACATACTCTTATATGTCGAAATAATTTGTCATAAAATTAAATACGGATTTTATGCATGCAAACAATATAATAAAATAGAGAAGAAATCATATTCTTACAATGGATGATTCGGTTTTATGGGCACAAAAGAGATCTCCTTCTCTTTTGTTCTTGAGCTTTCCTTATGGATGAACAAGATCTAAGTATAAGATCTCTCCCTAAGCTTTATACCCAAGGCTTTCTCTTAATCTAATTAATATTATTAGATCTAGTATAATATTAATCTTATGAAAAATTGAACCAAAATAGTTGGTATTTTATCTCCTAAAACCGGGTAGAGGAGAAGAGATTTGGAGTAAATAATCTCTCTAATTTATCATAAAAATATAGAGAGGAAAATTATCTTTCTAACACTAGAAATTATCAATGTGAATGAATGATTAAATTAGAGAAGAAAAACTCCCTAAATGCTCTTGGTAAAACCGGTGGGGGGAGGGATTGGTTAGCCTATGCATGGGCATGATTCTCTAACCAAGAGAATAGGTATGCAAGGCTAGGTGTAGGGTGTCATCATATTGTTTCCACTTAAATTATTAAACATAATTTAATCACCATAATCCCTCCATATTTCGGTCCACTTAAGATAATATGGATTCCATATTATTTTGTCAATTGTCAATATGTCACATGTCATGTGTGACATAAATTTGTTATGTATTTTTAACAGATTAAAAATCAACGTATTAATAAAAATACGTCACATACAAAAATTGACTTAGTAATTTCATAATTACTTGTGCCAAAATATTTTACTATTTATAAATCACAACAGATTGTATTTATAATAATTCATTCAAATCCAATCGTTTCTTTAAACAATAATTTCATCCGAGTAATGATACAATTCGATTACTCAGACCGTATCTCATTTAATCACATTTCAATTTGATACGTAAATTTTACTTCCAAAATCGTCCGTCAATTTTTCAAGTAATTTAATTAACTCGTAACATTATACGATTAATTAAATGATCAATTAAGAGTATCGCCCTATAGGTATGACCTAGGGGGTCAACTGATCACCACCGTCACACGACAGTAATGTCAAACTCTAGTCAGCCAATCATTACCGATATATGTTGACCAGTTGACAGTAACAATATTACTTCCCAATTGTATTCTTTAAAATGAGATTTAATAATGATATTTAAATCATGTAATCGCACTATTGTTGAGGACACATTTCCCAACACCCATATCATGCTTCTCCATATTCGAAAATTCATTGGTCCATTCCTTCAAGCGGATCTCCAAAGTATTCATGATGAAAATTTTCTTTTGAAAATTTATTTTGGGAGTTTTATGTGAATAGACGAAGAAGAGACGGAAGATTTATGTGAATTAAAGCTCCGTCGACGCTTCTATTTATACTAATTGCTGTTTCCAAAAAATCCGCCAGAACGGACCAGCTTGGGAACAGGCGCAGCACCTGCTGCGCCTCTTCAAAGGGACGTAGCTCATGCTACGCCTCTTCCCCAGTCTCACTTCTGTGATTTCCGCGTTGGATCTTTCCTAATTCTATAACGCATGATTTCCTATTCCTGCGGGTTTTTATTTTGGTAAATACGAGGAGATTAACATACTTCAAGTTTCCTAAATTCGCGGGCACGCATTTCGAGGCGACGTCGACACCTTTGCCATTTCATCACACTTAATTCCTTCCCTTTTTAGGAAATAATTCTCTTTTTTTAGGAAGTAACTTTCATTTTCTTTTTGGGAAATAATTTTCTTTTGTTTTCATTTTTAACGAATTTCAGCATTTCATTTCTACATTTTCTAACTTATAGATTTCTCTTTTCTTTTTTAGGGGGTAACCCTCCCTACCGTCCGGTCGTTTCCGGCAAAATTTTTGCATTTTTGCATTTCTGTGTTCTTCGGAGTCTCTTTTTTGCGCTAATTAAGGCCATATGTATGAAAATGTATGTTTTGCGTGTTTTCTATGTAAATTTCGGCATCATGACGGCGCAAACCGTTATCTACCAAACCTGTTCAAGAATTAACCTGCAGATACAAGCAACACAACCCAGCAGCAAAGGCACTCAGGCCGTCGTATATACATCAAACAGAGCAAATGTACAAGCAAACTGGGGGCTTGCGCCCCAAACAAAGTCCAAAAATGTTCAAAATCAGATGTCCAAATGTACAAGTCTACAAAACTACACAAAACTACTGCTGGGCGCCCTCCAACTCGGCAACTCTCGCCACCAGAACGGCGATCTCGGCATCCCGAACCTCGAGCTCCCTCAACAAGCGAGCTGTCTTCTCGCGAGACTGGGTCAACTCTCGCTCCAGCTCGCGGTCACCCTGTAAACAGTAATAAATTGGCTCATGTCAATCAGTTCAAGCAAAATTAGAAATCAAAAATCAAAAGAAATCAAATGAAGTTCATACCTGACGACCTCGACCACCGACGAGTGCCTCGATGGCAGTAGCTCGCAGCCGGTTGGCCACCCTCCATAGTGCCACGAACCGGGACGGTGCAACCTGCATTTTCAAAAGAAATTCTCAGCAAATTGAACAAGTTCAATCAAATGTGTTCTTACACGAAAGTTATATAAGCTAGAGGCTCACCCTACGAATCAGATGCTGCCAGTCGTCTAGGCCAGCATCCGTCACAGCTACGTCAAAGTCACGCAGCTCGGAGATCGTCGTCCTCCCGGTCGCGTCGGTGTACTCAAGGGTCTCAGGGTACACTGGGGGCTCGATGCCCGCCGCCTCGACCTCCTGCAAAGACAAATAGCTCTCATTAACCGATGATCTTTCGTCGTAATTCCCGAAACCAAATCAAGGAAAAGTAAAAGATACTCACCACTACCGGCCAGTACGCCAACCTCCCGTAAAGGAACGCCGAGTAGTCCTCGCCAGGGAGAAGAAGGTCGTCGCCACTGGCACCAGCCAAGTCCGCCTCCCTCTCAGCATTAGAAGGCCCCCTAAACATCGTCCTAGGAGGATCGACGGGAACCGTTAACGCGTCCCGATAGCACTGACGAGCCAAACGCTCGTCCAGGTACCACACAGGACCCATCGACGTCCTCAACAGCAGCCGGCTCGGGCTCCTAGGTCGAAGGACCTCAGCGACAAAAGGAGGCGCTCCAGCGTACTCCGCCCAAGGTCTGGGCACCCAATGCGACAAGACAAGGCAAAGATCATTCCTATGGTCAATTGAAGGCAAAGTATAAGGAGTATAAATGAATATGAATGGGATACTCACGCTGCTCAGTTGAAGGGCGTTCACGTCCCGCCGGTAGACGTTGTGAGAAGAACGCTTGCTCTTCGTCCGGCACATCACCCAATCCCTCACCACAGGATAGACCCTCTCCAGTGGCTCCGTCCTCTTGGGCGCGAGACTCGGGAAGTAGGAGTACACCCACGCCTGTAAAGCAGAATAAACAATGACAATCTTTCGTGATTCGATAAAGAAAGGAATTTGCTATTAGTCTAAAAAAGGAAGGTTCATACCTCCAACAGTAGTCCAGGTCCGACAGCACCTGGAGAAGTCCCCTTCTCTATCAGCTCCGGACGAACCATGGCCCTCATGAAGCGGATGAGGACCGCAAAACCAAGCATGACCCGGTCCCGGCGCCTAGGGAACTCAGGTCAGAAAGAAAGGGAAGAAGCTTCGTCGACAGCCTCTTACCCTTGTCTCCGAGGTAAATCGAAGACAGAAACCACCAAAGCCACAGACGAGCCCTCTGTTCAGCTGTACAGGGAGGAGGAGCCGTCTCCCTCCCATCGATCGTCATCAGCGCCGGGGTCTTCCCCGCAAAGTAGTCTCGAACGTAAGTACTGGGTACCAAACCCGGCCCTGCAACAGCCTTCGGCGACAAGTTCCAGCCGATCAATCTCCTCGCCTCGGCCGAGTCCGCCCTCATGGCAGTCTCCGGCCACACCATCTCCTCGGTCCCACACGGCAGACCAGAAATCATGCCGTAATCCTCCAAAGTGACTCCCCCCTCACCAAAAGGCAGGTGAAACGTGGAAGTCGTATCCCAGAATCGGTCCAAGAAAGCGCGGACCAGGCTAAGGTTAGCCCGCAACTTCCTCTTCACGATATCCCTCCAGACCTGAACCAGAGGACCGAACGCTCCACGCTCGATCATGGCCCTCTCCTCCGCCGACAGCTGCTCGTAGTGCTCCATCGCTGTCATGTAACCCGAGAACGACCTGATGTTCCCGGCCTCCTATAATGATTTGAAACAAAGCTATCTTTAGCTCTGAATGAAATTTGAAAGAAATTGGGACAAAAAGAATGAAAAAGGACAGGTAGTGAGTAGTGAATTCCTATTTACCAAGCTCTTCACCGTCCTGTAGGACAGGTGACCCTCTGCAGCCCACACGAGGTGCCTACTCTCCCAGGTCTCGGCCCACGCGGGAGCTCCCCTCAGCTGACGACCTCCTCGCCCGACGTTGGCTCGTCTCGGGATCTCCTCCTCCTCGACGGCCTCCTCCTCGTGAAACTCAGCAGCCATCACCGCAGCGGTGAAGGCCTGCTCTAAAGCCTCCTCAACAGTAGTGGCGTGTATCTCCATGGGAGTCCTCCTAGAAGTAGAAGCCTCATCACCTGCAACGTTAAAGCGAATTCAGGCCGCGTCACATGACGACGAGCCTTTGTTAAGGAGTTTTCGGGCCTTCAAAGCCCTGAAAACACCCTTTCCTTGCCATCCTTGGCCGTATTCCCACCAACCCAATCACTCATGTGATAAATTGGGTCAAGTCAAGCCTAATTCAAAACATAGTTCCAGGTTCAAGTCGAAAATTCGGCAGCATTTCGCTATAACGACGATTATGCCCTAGAAAGGTGTCCTGAAAAAGTTGTCACAAACCAAAATTCCGAGATGGTAGAAGTTTACCCATCACCCAAGGATCCCAAATATCAAATTTCATCGCAAATGGGCAATCCTAAGGTTATTTTCGAAGCAATTTGGGGTTTAGCTGTAAAACCGTCTCAAATTTCACTCAAAAGCTCAAAACTCGACAAAAATTCGAAATAAATACATGGTTATGTTCCTAACATTGCCTACTATCCATTTCTAACATCCATTTGACATGGCAAATCCATTTGGGGGAAAAGCCCCAAATTTTCGATCAAAAGGGTCGAAAACCCTAAAGTTCGCAGCTCAAAATTCAACAAATGTAGATGATCAATGCAAGATTAAGACACATACCTCGATTAGTCATGTTTAATGATCAAACCTCGACGGAAATGGTGAAGATTTGAGAGAGAAATTGCAAGAATTGTGTTTCGAAATAATGAACATAACCCGTCTGATTTTCGCGTTTTTACGCAGAAATAGCACTTTGGGGAATAGACGCAGCAGGCGCTGCGCCTCTTCCAAGAGACGCAGCTCTTGCTGCGCCTCTTCCTTGTGTCCCCTCCATACGGATTTTCAAAAATTCGTTATGAATTCGTTATTTATGGGCCCATCTTTGGTGCGCCTCTTCCTCGACGCTGTTATGTTCTTTTGGTCCATTTCGACGATTTTCTTTCGTTCCGGCCCGCATTTCATCAGCCAGCAGCGGACTGTTGCATATTATTCATTTTCCCCAGCGCAGCAGTATTTTGCAGTATTGCTCAAATCCTTATATCCAGCGCAGTAGTATTTCGCAGTATTGCTCACTCAAGATTTTTCCCATGACGATCAAGATGTTCCTAGTCGTCAATATATTCCCCAGCAAGAGTTCGCTTGAGACCGACGCAAGCAGATTCAACCTCAAGTTTTGCTAGAGTTCGCTTGAGACCGACGCAAGCAGATTCCCCAGCAATTTCTACCGACATCCTGCTGCTTTCAATATTTCTTGTTTCCCCGCGAAGTTCGGCAAAGGTGTCGTTCTCCAGAAGTTCCCAAACCCAAAGCCTTCTTTCTTAGGTTCGTAAACCCGAAATTAGGACTTTTTTTTTAACTATAGGATCCCAGTTCCTTTTAGGTTCATAAACCTTTAGGTACCCAAACTCGGTTTACCCCTTAAGTTGAACTTACTTTAGGCCTCCTTCCCGTCGATGCTTTCCTTTAGGGCCCCACACCCTAGCACAACCCTTATATATCTTTTAGGTCTTACCCTTTAGCTCCTACGCTTACCCTTAGCTCCTACGCACCTCCGGAAGCATCTCGAGAAGAAGTCTCAGGTATGGTCTCTTCTTATGGCTGGCGAGCCTCCTTACGTAGTCTAATGGACTTTAAACGACCCTCCCCGATAGTCGACAGACTCTAAAATGTTCCCGACGACAGGTCCTTGGATCAGACCCTTGAGCCGCCTCGCGTCGCCATAGTCGTCAGGTTGTAATCTTCGATTGACCTGATGGCTATACTTTGACTTTCGCCTTGTCCAAGCCTCAGTCAAAGTGGGGGCTCTGTAGATACCTCATTTCGCACCTCCCGCAAACCACCCGGTGATGATTGGGCCGCATGTTTGATACGCGGAACGATTTGTGACAGTTCGTAAGATTATCGTCAAGTGATTGCTCAAATATTAATGTCGACCTCTTAGTTGTCATCTACGTCCCGATACGGTCGTTTTGGCAGTAATTAGAGCACATTCGGAGTCCGGGCCTAAAACCGTCTCCATTTTCTGATAACTGTTAAATCCCGAGTCGGAATGTTCTGGAATGTTCCGAATATTTCTATTCCATATTTCACAAATTTTATCTTTTGGCAAATAATATCCCGTAATATTCATTTAAGATATTAAGGAAATCGGATTATTTCCGTCCTACCATAACTCAAACGCGGAAATCTTTCTTCAGCGGAGAGAAACCTCCTGGGAATAGACGCAGCAGTGTCTTTGCGCCTCTTCCAAGAGACGCAGTGGTCGCTGCGCCTCTTCCCGTGCCCTTTTCTCGCTTGTTTCTCGTATCTTTTTCATATCTTTCCGAGATTCACTTCCAAAGAGTCTCCGAAACCCTAATTCCTTCACGTGATTAGTATAAATAGGAGCCTTCGCTCCTCATATTTCTCACGCGAGTGTCCGCCCTTCTCTTCTCCCTTTGCATTCTAGACTTTGTTCTTACTTATTGGCGCCTACGTGCTTGAACTTTCGACCACGTAAGCTCGGATCTTTCCGGGTACCAGCCTCTCCGTTGCATGACCGACCAATTTGACCAACTACACAATAATCAATTTAATTAATCAATCGTTTTCCTCTTACGAGGGCACTTTCTTTACATTCGCGTCGAGCATCACTAATCGATATCTTAGTTCTTTTCGTTTCGTCAACATGTAAGTCTGAGGGTGTAATCTCTCTTTTATTTATTGTATTTTACTTTTTCGTATCACTCATGTAAGGTTTATGTCGAAAATACCTCATTAAAACCGATTTCTAAAACCGTCTTTAAAACCTCTTTTTTTTTTTTTCGTAAGATCGATCGAGAAAAGAGCAAAGAATCGCTACGCCTCTTGAAGGAGCGCAGTTCTGCTGCGCCTCTTCGTGAGGGCCGCCGCAGCTTCTCGCTTCTTTTCTTCTTCCTTCGTCCTCTGTAATTCGTCTTTGATTATTTGTTTTCACTTGTTTTCTTTAATTCTTCGGCACAATAGTTTAATAATCATATGTATATTGTTTTAATCATCCATATGTTTTAATCGTCATAAATCCGACTTAAATCCCAAGTAATTCATATTTGCGGGTTTTCGTCATTAAATTCAATTCCGGGTTGTAGAGATTCAATTTGTTCATATTGAGTTTCTGGAATTCGTCTTTGATATAGTTTTCATCTGTTTGTTCGCATATTCGTCGTATATCATCATGTTTAGACTAGTTAATTGATTTCAATAGAGGACTCATTAATATTTTTCACTTCTGTAATTATTTCGTCACGTAATTAATCCGCTTGCATCCGTCTCATCCGTGTTTTACTGTTTTTATGACCCATTCACATGTTAAATAACCTGTTAATCACTTTCATCCGAGTAATTATTTTAATTCATCATTAAATTTATCAATCGACATTAACGGTTTGCAAATACGGCTTCACAGCCAGAACTGAGCCAAGGAACAGACGCAGCGTCTGCTGCGCCTATTCCAAAGGACGCAGCTCACTTTCGCTCGTTCTTCTGAGTTACTCCCCGAACTCCGTTTCGCTTGACATAGTCTAATTAGTTTACGTATTAACTAACTACTATCCGTAATATCACGCTAATTCCTGTTCGTTTATTTAATTTTCTTTATTTTATTTCTTTTTCTCAAATCATCCGTTTTAAAGGTATTTTCGACATAAATCGCCTATTTCAATGTAATTATTGTAATTCTCATTATTGTAATTTATCGTTATTGTGTTGCTTTTATTGTTTGTATGTTTTCACATGTAAATCAATATTAAATCCTATTTCGACCCAATTGTATGCTAATTAATTGTCAACCGACTTAGTTAATTCTCACATGCTAGGATCAAAACTTGGATGTTGCATTGCATGCATATAACCGACAATATATCGAGTATAGACGATTTCCCTAATCATTAGTAGAGGCCGCTATCGAGGCGGGCGGGATTAGGTGTTCGATCAAAAGAGCTTCCTAATACGTACCCTCACCCCTTACTCCAGATCTCCGTGAGCACCCGTGTTCATTGGCATCCACGAGAGTCATTCTAGACATAGAATGCTAAGGGTAACGATTGCTTAGTGTTCATGTCACTACTTTATGTCTTGACATGACATGAGGTATTCGAACGGTTCCAATTTCCCATAAAAATTGGTGGCGACTCCATACAAAATGCAAACGCTTGTTTCGTTTCTCACCAAGCGCCCCCCTGGGCGTCCCGCTGTCCACAACTTCATCATCGTCGTCATCTTCTGCTACCTGACTGTACTGAGTAGTTATTGGTTCTTCGTCGCCAACTGTCTCATCATCAGCCTCACTGGGTTTTTCTCCTTCCTCGCCTTTTTCATCATTCCCATCGGCGTCTTCATTACCAGCTTGCTTCATCCTCCTTCATCATTATCTTCGTTTTATCGCCAAAGATCGTCTTCATCTTTATCATCATCGTTCTCTTCATCTGGTTTTTCATTCCCATCATCCTCTTCATCTTTATCGTCATCTTCCTTTTCATTTCCCTCACTGGTTGGTTGGTCATCAACCTGGCCTGATGCATCATCATCGGCCTCTTCCTTGTTATCTGTGGCACAAGTAATTGAATTGAATATAAAGTACTAATGTTTTTCGGACCAACAATGCCTCATAGTTATACTAATAAAGATTATTCAGAAAATTTGCTACTTCAATTACCTTCAGAAGATCTTTCTTCAGCTGCCTCAGTCGTTGGGTTCTCTTCAGCTTGGCCCGATGCATCATCTTCGGCCTCTTCCTTGTCATCTGTGTAGTAGATAATTGAATATATATCACTGTAAACTTCTGATAAAACTACGACACAAGAATAAATAAGCGTTACTATAACGATATTACGAGAATAAAGAGCTAACAAAGTGTTACATCAGCTAATACAACGAGTACAAATAGATTTCTCTATTACCTTCGGAGATCCTTCTCCACCGCCTCATTGGTGGGTTGTCTTCGAGCTTGCCCGATTCATCAACTTCCGCCTCTTCCTCGTCATCCGTGTCACAGGTAATTGGATTCAATATATATTAACAATTTTTCTTTGAACCAAAAAAGGCACAATAGATACACTCGTAAATTTCTGTTAAAATTACGTCACAAGAATATTTGTTACGCTTACATCCTCCGACACAACGAGTTTAAATAGATTCCTCAATTACCTTCGGAGATGCCTCTTCACCGCCTTACTAGTTGGGTTATCTTCAGCCGGCCTGATGCATCACCTTTGGCCTCTTCCTTGTCATCCGTGTAGCGATAATGAATGAAAATATATTACTAAATTGTTTGTTAAAAAAGCACCCAAGAATGAAAGCCTATAACAAGATTACACTATTACCTTCACCATATCCATCTTCCGCTCGCTAGTTGTTTTGTCACCCCCCCGACGCATCATATTCATCAACATCATCGTTTTCATCTAAAAGGAAAGTAATTGATTATTAGTAATTATTTGTAAAATGAAAACTCTATAACAATGATGATGTAACAGTGTTAGTGCAAGTGATTAGATTATTGTAGTATTGTTACTATATTACCTTCATCAGATGCATCTTTATCATCCTCGCCACTCCCCTCTTTGTCGTCTTCATTTTCTTCGTCTTTATCATCCTCCTCCTCTTCATCTCCGTCATCCTCTTGACCTTTGCCGATTCATCCTCTTCATCCGCATCATCGTCTTCATCTCGCATCATCCTCCTCCTCCGCATCATCCTCTTCATCTTCATCAGAAATAAGTAATTGAATATTATATTACTAACTATTAATATATATAAAATATTACAGTAACAGTGTTATTGTAAAACTATAACTAAAAGTAATAACAGTAACATTGTTACTCGATCTATTACCTTCACCAGATTGGCTTTCAACATCCTTTACATCCTCCTCTTTGTCCTCTTGGTCTTCTTCCTCTTCATCCTCCTTTTCCTTTTCATCCTGTTCATCGTCTTCCTCCTCATCGGCACTTTCTTCATCGTTATCTATGTCCGTGCCACCCTCTTGAAGCCTCTTATTTTTAAGACGACTCTCAACATCGCCGCCATCGTCATCCCCGTCCTCATCATCATCCTCTCCATCGTCAGTCCCGTCATCATCGTTGCCATCATCAGTCCCGTCCTCATCATCACTTTCCACTCCGTCCTCCATCTCATCTTGTCTGTCCTCGTCATGAACCTCCTCATCCTCTTCATCATCTTCTTCATGATGTTGCTCACTTAAACTGCTCAATACCTCCTTTACCAGGGATTATGACTTAACTGTCCTAGGACTTTTCTCTGTTGGAAATGGTTCCAACTTCCTACTGACTTTGGACCTTGTATATACCGGGAAGTCATTCGCCCTCCTCTTCAACGATTCAGCCTTTCGCACAACATCTTCGGCATATTTAAGGTATTCGGGCTTTAGTGGTGATTTCTGCTTTCGCTTTGATTCGAAAACCTTCACCACCGAGCAAATCTCTCGTGAACAAGGTTGGAATCCCTTCTATACATCAAAGAACATCAGGTCGGTCTCCTAAGTCAATAAACCAGACAGAAAGAAACGAATTAGATACCAGATTTGGGAGTTGTAACAATTGCAGACAATTAAATTTATAAAAACAACTCACATCAACAGCTTTTTACTTCAACTCGGCATCTGTTTCAATGCCAGGAAGCTTCTCCATCAAGATGTACTCCCTTCCCTCACTACTCCTAAGAAAAACTCCCTCGTCATCCTCACCCTCATCAGATTCTGCCCATCCTATTTACAGAAACATATTAGTAATTAGTAATTATTATTAATAATTAACAATATAGTAAGGTAACAATAATGTTATTACATAAAGCCATTACAAAAGAACGATATTACAGTGACCATATTACAGTGACAATATTACACTGACAGTGCCACATTACCTTCAGCTGGGGATCCCTTGCCAAGACAAATAGGATAGACAGTTTATGACATCTCATCAGCTCCTAGACAGCCAATCTTTCCTTCGTCTTTGACTCTTTTTGAAAGACTTTCATCTGTCCAATGCTCGTATCGAGGTAAGTCGCTTGGTTGTACCTCGCCATGGAACTCAAACCGGTGAATGTAGGCCAACAAAGAGCACCACAATACACCCACAAAGACACTTAACCGTTTCTGTCTTCAACCCCTTGACACCCTCAGCTACCTTCTCAAAGACATACTTTGACCAATTAAAACCTTTTATTTTTTCAACATCGTCCACAGCCTTCAACAATCAAATCAACGAATAAGTTGGAGTCGGCGCTAAAAAGTGGAGAGCGCATAAAGAACGAACATCTGCTTGAACTCATCACCGCAGTACCCTTGTTATTCTTAAACCAACTAGTCACCAAATCTAGCTTGATGTTCTCAGTTTTGTAGAGATGTTGAACTTCCTTCTCCATTTGTTTTTAACTCGTGTCCTCACTGGGATCCGCGACCGACCACGGTCAACACCACATTATTACCCTTCACCGCAGTAAAAATAGGTCATGAACATCATACTATGACAAAGACAAACTCCTCTGTTTCACTAACATGAACCTTGAAACTGTCGTAATCAAAAGCCTCAACAAGCAAGTCTCATTAGCCCTAAGGACTACGATATATTCATCTTCAATAGTCCTCCAAAACCAATTTCTTTAATGGCTTTCTTTTGCTTTACGGAAAACTTGCTCATAACATCGACCAACGATCGGGCCCCCGCACTTAGTTGGGTATTTATACTACCTTGTAATAAGGAAGTGTAAATTAGCACCACCGCTAAACAAAGGTAACACTATTTTATGCCAACAAACCAAAGAAAAGAAAGCAACAAAAACAAGGATACGGTAAAAAGGTGTTACTTGTAACACCGAAACTTTAAACAACTCAACACGACGAACAAATAAATCAGTAGAAAGGAGAACGGTAACACACATTAATTGCTCATTTATTACAAATTATTAACCCTAATTTTGAAGCGAAAAACTAGAACGCAGAAAATCAATTACTCACTTCGAGCAAAACAGTTAGGCTAAATTTATTACGAATCAGTATAATCGACACAAACAACAACAATAACAACAAGAACAGCAACAACCTAATTTTTTAATGGAAAATTAATTTCCTTCTAAGATCAATTAACAAACAAGTATAATCGACAATGTTATAGTACATCTGTTACAGTAGCACTGAAACAGCATAAAAATGTTACAGTATAGGTGTTACTGTAACACTGAAACTGAAAGTGAAAGTTTAAACATACAAGTTTTGGCCACTAGAAAGACACATACTTTTTTAAGACCTCTTCTTTTTCAGCCTTCACCACCGTCTTGGCTGGTCTCTTCTCTGTTTTAGCCCTCTTCGACATTTTGGAGCTGACGCTCGAGTCATCCGAAACCTCATAATCTCTATCACTTTCTTCTTCAGATGACATGGGCTTATCTCTAGGTCTCTTTTTTGTTACTCGTACTGGTTTCTTTGTTTCTGCCACCTTTTTTGGCACTGCGTTTGTCGGTTTCTTTTTTACAGACACCTTCACGCTCTCTTTCTTGCTTACTACCTTTTCTGGTGTTGACTCTTTTGCCGCTGAAACTTTCTTTTTTGCTACAACCTTCTCCGCCGTCTTTTGTTTGGGCACCTTCTTTGCCACCTCTTCACACCAACTCTGCGATTTGGCCATTCTTTGTCTTCGGTCCGACCCTTTGTTACATAACTTTTTTTGGGCACCTCTTCTTTTGTCTCCTTTGTAACCGATTTTGATTGCTTAGTCGCTGCCTTTGACGTTAGCACAATTGCTGCCTTTTGAGGAGGTGCACTTGCTTGCTTCTCAATGGGCACCGATTGCTCCTTCGACAACACTGGCACATCATGCGACGACTTTTCTGCTGCCTTCTTCCTCGGCACATTGGTTTCTTTTTTACTTTGCTGGATCGGAACATTCGCACTGCTCCTTTGGTACCGCTGGGCTTAAGCACCTTTTCGCAGGGCACCTTACTTTCCTTCACTGGCACCTTTTTTGAAGGAGCATGTGTTGCCTGGCGTAGACTCTCTGTAGGCACCTTCGTCGCCTTTTCAATCGTAGGATTTGACACTTTTCGGTCTGCATCTTCTTAGTCGGCTTTGGCACGTTCTCTGTCGGCACCTTTTTGCTCTGTGGCTTCTCCGATACGGCCACTTTAGCCTTCTTAGTGGGAGCCGATTTCTCGGTACCTCTTCTTTCCCGACATTGTTATTTTCAAAAATTAAAATCGAAGTTTACAATAACAATATAATGTATAACTATTAAATTGAAAAGGAATGATCGTAGTCAAGTCGTTGAAGAAATGACAAATGGTATACGAATAATGGCGGTCGAATAATTTTTTAAAGATCAATTGATTTTGTTTTACTGTAACAATGAGACAATATATTATAAACCCTAATAGTAGTGACTTGCGGTCGAGCAAAGATTTTTAGACACATACTCGGATGCATGAGATGCTTCGACTTCCTTCGTGCCGTTGGTTTTGATGGCTTCGTGTCGGCACCTTTTTGCTAGGTGTCTTCTCGATGTCGCTACTTTTGCCTTCTTCGTCGCAATGATTTCTCGGGCACCTCCGCTTTCCGACATTGTTTTTCCAAAAATCAAAATCGAATAAGATTAAAAGTAAATCAATTACAAACTACTACACCGATAGGTAATGATGTCTTTGCTCTTTAAAAGGATAGGGGATAGTATACGCTGTTATCAGATCGTTGTTACAAAGAACATTGTTAATGTATATATGTTGAGAAATATTATAAACTTCAGGAAAAGGGACATTTCATGCAAATCACTAACAACTCAACACAACGAAGAGTCATAGGGACATACTTGATCCGCATGAGATGTTTCAACGTTTTTCGTTCTTTGACATTTTGGAAGGCTTCGTGTCGGCGCTTTTTGCTCGCTTGTCTTTTCCGAAGCTTCCACTTTAGCCTTCTTACTTACTACAGATTTCTCACTTACTACGCCTGCGCTTTCCCGACATTGTTTATCAAAAAACCAAAACAGAATAACATTAAAACTAAAACAATTACAATATTAAACTCAAGCGAATGATGGTGGACGAGTCTGACAAAGAATGTGGAATGGAACAAGAATGATAGTATCCTCAGAGAATGAGACAGTGTTACAGTATTGTCAAACAATTGTTTTGATATAAAACTACAAGAACAATCATTCTGATGCAAATTGATGCTCTTGAAAAGGATAGGGGATACACTTTTACTCGATAGTGTTACGAACATTGTTAATGTAGATCTGTTGAGAAATATTATTAATTTCAGAAAAGGGACATTTCATGCAAATCACTCAACACGACGAAGAGTTATAGGGACATACTTGATCAGCATGAGATGCTTCGACGTTTTTCTGGCGGCGACGGTTTGGAAGGCTTCTGTGTCGGCGCTTTTTTGCTCGTTGTCTTTTCCGATGCTTCCACTTTGGCCTTCTTACGACGTCGATTTTTCAGTACTACCTCCGCTTTCCGAGATTGTTTATCAAAAAACCAAAACAGAATAACATTAAAACTAAAACAATTACAGCTATTAAACTGAAGAGGAATGATGGTGGACGAGTCTGAGAAAGAATGTGGAATGGAATAAGAATGATAGTATCCTCACAGAATGAGACAAAGTGTTACAAGATTGTCAAACAATTGTTTAAATATAAAACTACAAGAACAATCATTCTGATGTACAATTGCTTTGCTCTTTAAAACGATAGGGGATACACTTTTACTATGACAGCTTTTTACAAAGAATATTGTTATTCAGAGATTTGTTCGAAATATTATTAACTTCAGGAAAATGAACATTCCCTGCAAATCACAAATAACTCAACACGACGAACAAATAAATCAATCGAAAGCAGAACGGTAACACATATTAATTGGTCATTTATTACAAATCATTAACCCTAATTTTGAAGCGAAAAACTAGAACGCAGAAAATCAGTTACTCTCTTCGAGCAAAACAGTTAGCCTAAATCAATTACAACAACAACTTTAACAACAAGAACTGTAATAACCTAATTTTTTTTACTGAAAACTCAATTTCTTTCTTCGATCAATTAATAAACGCTTCAAATCACTATAATCGAGACTAACAACAACAACAATAACAACAACAACAACAGTAATAACCTATTTTTTTACTGAAAACTCAATTTCTTTCTTCGATCAATTAATAAACGCTTCAAATCACTATAATCAAGACTAACAACAACAACAATAACAACAACAACAATAACAACCTAATTTTTCGCGGAAAAATCAATTTCCTGCTTTGAGCAAAATAGAAACCCTAAGTCGATGATTATTTGAAGAAAAAAGAGTATAATCAACACTAAAAACAACAACAATAACAACAATAATAGCAATAGCAACAACATGCAAAGGGCGAAATAAGTTTAAAAACAATATAATGAAATAGAGCGATTTTATACATCTTCGTCATCTTCGAAACGATTGTTCTGAGTAAATATAATAATGATCTTCACTTGATTAGTGCGATTTTGCTTGATGTAATAAAATTTACGGAAAAAAATTTATGGTTTAGTGAATTAACTGCCAAAGAAAAAGAACGTGAAGCGGTTTTTAGAGGGAGAGACAGGCGTTTTAGAGAGAGAAAATGAAGTGAAAATTTATGAGGAATAATGAATGTGTCGTTCTTATTATATCAGCGCCTACTTTTTTTTTTTTTTTTTTTTTTTTTTAAATTAAGACACGTGTCATAATCAGATTTTTTGGATCAATAAGATCCAATAGTTCTTATTGATATGCTAGACTCATCTAAGATGCTAGACTCATGGGATGCTCACTCTATATATATATATATATATATATATATATATATATATATATATATATATATAGAGAGAGAGAGAGAGAGAGAGAGAGAGAGAGAGAGAGAGATAGGTTCAGGTAAGTCCTTCATTTTGGTTGAGACCCTAAGTCCTATTCTCAGCCACATATTTTTTGAGTGTAACTCTACTGCATTATGAGTGTAACTTTATTCATTTAATGACTTTTGAGTGTAACTTTAACTTTTTCAACACATTTTTTTCACAAAAATTTAAATTTATGTTATAGAAATGAAATTTTAAATAAATAAATTTGAATTTATATAATTTTAGGAGTGTAACTATACTGCCCTACAAGTGTAACTTTAGTCGTTTTGAGTGTAACTTTAGTCGTAGGATGGTTTCTATGCATAAATTTGAATTTGTATACTTTTATTTGTGTAACTTTACCCCTTTTAAGTGTAACTTTAGTCGTTGGAGTCGTAACTTTAGTTATATGATGGTTTGTAGATAGAAACTTAAATTAATATACATTATTATTGTAACTTTAGTCCTTTCAAGTGTAACTTTTATCCTTCAAGAAAGTAACTTTAGCATGGGGTGGAAGTTTAATCAATATAGATGTAATTTTATCGTGTTACGATTATAACTCCAGTCCATATAAGCGTAACTTAAGACATTTAGCGTTGTAACTTTAATGAATAACGACCACTACCACCCAACCCATCATGAAACCACCTTTGACCGCCACCACCAACCGTAAATTTAAAAGGAAAAAAAAAAACAGATCCACCACCCCGTAACACCACCACCAACCCTATGACCCTTGACTTCAACCACCACATCCGGAAAAAAAAAAAAAACACCACCACTTATTTCTGAAAAAAAAAAAAAAAACAAAAAAGAGATGGCGGCAGAACCACCACACCCACCGCATCAGCCGTACAAATGAACAACCGCCACAACCACCAACTTCTTTCTCAGATCTGAAAAAAAAAAGGAGAAAGAGAGAGGCGGCACGATGGAGGAAGAGTGGAGATGTTGGGTGATGCCGAGGAAGAGGAGAGGAGGGAGGCGGCGTGGCGGAGGAGGCGGCAGGGAGGCGGCGGTGGTTGTTGGGGGGAGGGGGGATTTAGGGTTTGTAGAGAGGCGAGGGTTTAGAGAGAGAGAGGATGAGTGGGAAGGAGGGAGGCAGAAAATGAGGAAAAAAGTTAGGGTTTTTTGTTTTTATAGGTTTAATCTAGTCCACATATTTTGTTATAATCTCAGCCATTAATTCACTTTCTTAGATCTAATCTCAGCCCTTCATCTTTCTCATCCAAAGGCTTAGATGAGGACTTATGGACTCAACCAAAATAGGTGGACTTACATGATCCTTTCTCTCTCTCTCTCTCTCTCTCTCTCTCTCTATATATATATATATATATATATATATATATATATATATATATATATATATATATATATATATATATATATATATATATATATATATTATATTCCGAAACCAAGGAATTCTATACAACTTAATTATACTATATAGTTTTTTAATTGATAGCACTGTGATGGACCTGACCAAGGGACTTCAATGTAAATATTGTATAGTTTTGGTTGAAGTATAAATTTAGATAACACCAGAATATGTTGATTTTTTTTAAAATAAACATGCCCCACTTATTATATTAATTAGTATAAATATGGTAATAGTTTAACATACACAAATATAATATAAGTATGCTATATTTTGGAAACTATTAACAGGTAAATAAATCAAGCTAGATTTCCAAAAAAATGTAATATCCCATAATTATTTCTATTTGATTTAATGCATATATGTAATATATTTATATAAATATGTAAACTTCTTAAAATTACATGCGTAAATAATAAAAGTAATAACATTAGATATAGTAATATGATAGTAATTACTTAATTGAATAGTTAAAGTAACAATATTAGCAGCGAGCGGGAGTAGTGAAAGTAATAGAAGTAACAAATGGAGTAGTGAAATTATCAATATTAATGCGGTTGTAGTGAAAATAACAATAATTGTAACAATAATTATGGCGAAAATAGTGAAAGTAACAATAGTAATAACGTATGTAATAAAAGTAACAATACTAACAACAAAAGAAAGTATATATGAACCATTATCTAACCAATCGATTTAAGTAAAATATTAATAACGGGAGTACTGAATTTGTCTCATAATTTATCTCATCGTAATTTTAAGATATGTTATAGTTAAATATATTAATGTTAAATTTGTGAGTTATCCAACTTTAAAGTAGTTTTATTTAATTGAAAATAAATTTTAATGTTAAATAGAGGTAGCCCGGACGGAGCCGGACATCAATACTAGTACTATATATATAATCCGAAAACTAAGAGACTTCAATGTAATTAAATAAATCTATACAAATTAATTATACTACATAGTTTTTAATCATAGCGCTGTGTGATGGACCTTATCAAATGACTCCAATATAAATATTATATTGTTTTGGTTGAAGTATAAATTTAGAGAACACCAGGATATGATGATTTTCCTTAAAATAAACATGTTTCACTTATGGTATTAATTATTATAAAGATGTTAATTATTTAACATAACACAAATATAATATAAGTATGTTATATTTTGGAAACTATTAAAAGGTAACTAGATTTCCAAAATCTATAATATTTCATAATTATTGCGATTTGATTTAATGCGTATATGTATTATATTTATATAAATATATAAGACTCTTAAAATTGCATGCCTAAATAGTAAAAGTAATTCTGTTAGTAGTGAAAAGAATTATAATATTGGATATAGTAATATGATATTAATCACTCATTTGAATATTCAAAGTAACAATATTATGATATTATCAGCGAATGGGAGTAGTGAAAGTAATACAAGTAACAACGGGAGTAGTGAAATTGTCAATATTAATGCGGCAGTAGTGAAAGTAACAATAGTTACTCCGTGAGTAGTTTAAGTAACAATAGTAATAATAACGGATGTAATAAAAAAACAATACAGATAATAAAATAAAGTATATATGAACAATTAGGTAACCAATTGATTTTATTAATAGCGTGAGTAGTGAATTTGTCTCATAGTTTATTTCATCGTAATTTTACGATATGTTATTGAAAAATATATTAATGATAAATTCATGAGTTATGCAAATTTCAAGTAGTTTTGTTTAATTAAAAATAAATTTTAATGTTAAATAGAGGTAGCTTAGGCGAGGCCGCACACCAATATTAGTTTAAAGTAATTTGCTTCTCCAACCATAATTATAAAATACCATATTATTTTTTTCTTTTTGGTGTTTACCGGGAGTATGTTCTACCGACAGCTGGGACTAGACCTGTCAAACAGATCGGGCCGTGTCTGGTTCGTGTTCGTGTCACATGTAAACGGGTCACAGACTCTCCAACCCAAACCCGACCCAATTAAATTTCATGTCGTGTTTGTGTCGACCCACTTACATAAATGGGTCATCAAGTCACAACCCTAACTCGTTAATTTCATGTCGGGTTCGTGTTGTGTTTTCGTGTCTTGTCCATATTTGGAAAGTTTAAGTATATTTATGTGATGAATGATCAAGAAAAATTAGGATTAATTTAGTAAACAAGTCTTTCGTGTCGGGTTCGTGTTTAGAAAGGTCAACCCAAACTCAACCTAATTAAATATCGTGTCGTGTTCATGTCGACCCATTTACATAAATGGGTCATTAAGTCTCAACTCAAACTCGTTAATTTCGTGTCGAGTTCGTGTCGTGTTTTCGTGTCGTGTCATTGTTTGTCAGCTCTAGTTGGGACAATCTCCTATGGAGTGCTGAAGGCAATTTAATAGGTAGACCTCTCCCAAGTTTGACTTTTTCATTTGCAAGTGTAACACCCAGGTCACGGTAGCTCTCCAGACTGTGTACATTGCACACAGATCAACACGGGTCCTTTCCAGTGCATTTTGTCCTCCCTCATGCGTATCCCGAAAAATTTCCCAGGAGGTCACTCATCCTAAGACTACTCTCAGCCGAACATGTTTACGCTTAACTGTGGAATTCTTTAGCATGGATAACCATAAAAGAAAGTGCACTTTGTTGATATTAGCAGTACTTCCAATTCCTTTAATCACTAGTCATATTTTATGTAATACTACAGTTTTCTAAGTCTGTTACTCGGCCGAATATGGTTTACTCTGCCGAGTAATGCGTCATGTGTTTCTGGTCAGGCTACTGTCCAGGAATACTCGACCGAGTATGGTAATACTCGACCGAGTAGGGGATACTCGGCCGAGTATACTCTATACTCGACCGAGTACCCGGTCTATTACGGGTTATTCCGCGGTTTTGATTAAAATGATTAGAGATTATATATAAGTCGTTTGTCGGTTTCTAAAATCATTTCTTCCAAAACCCACTACGTTTCATTCTCCTCTAATAATTTTCATCAACTCCAAGGCAAAGGTCGTCGATTATGGGTTCTAGCATCTTATTCTGTGTCAATCACCGTAGTGAGTGTCTTATCCTTGTCGATCTATTATTGTTCTTATAAGTTAGCAAACCCTAGTTTGGGCTAATTTGGGGGTTTAGAGTTTTGGTTATCGTATGTGTTGTTGATTGTTGATTATCGTTGTTGTAGGTGATGACGTGTTACTCGTTGTGCATTTGTATGATTGGCTGCGGCATAACAGATTACGAGAAGGTAGGATTTCCCTACTCGGTTTACTGTTTAATTGATTTAAGATTATGTGGTAATTGTTTGTACGATTGATATTGTGATTATCTGCTGTTGTTGGATTGGAGTTTGGTGTTAGTGTGATGGTTGTTATTTGTGATGTTCGTGAGGCGCGTCCTCGGCTGAGTGGAATCAATTGCAGGAGTGGCTCCACGCCCTAGTTTCGCCCTCTGTGGAACCCGCCACAGGACGGGATGTGCACATTAATGAACAGGGTTATCGCTCGTTGATGAGCAGGGATTTGGTGGGCAAGGCTGTGGTCCCCCACTGGCAAGGTTACAACTTTAGTGTGTAGTCAGTTACATGATGTGATTGGGAGTTGGAGGTGGATAGTAAACAACTGCTTATCTTTTCGTATTCGTCTTATTTTGATTATGCAGTAAACTGACCCCGTTGTTGTTTTGTAAATCTGTGGTGATCCATTGAGGGATGGTGAGCAGATTGTGATAGGTGATGATGGTTATTAGCTTCTAGGACAAGATAGGGACTCATCACTCGAGTCTAGCTTCCGCTGTCATGAGATTTACCTTTCTAGTTTAAGTCGCTTGAGCACTAGTAACCATTGTTTTTTTTGGATTTGGTTATGGAACATGTAATAATTAATTCATTATACTTTAATAAATGTTATTATGGAATGATAACTTTGATATACTAGCCTCGGAAAACCGAGATGGTGACGGTCTCTTATGTTAGGGTGGTCCTGGTAAGGCACCTTGGTATGTTGGGGTGTCACAAAGTGGTATCAGAGAGACGATTCTGGAACCTAAAACCAATGAACCTAATGAACATAGGGAGTCTAAATAAAATGAAATCCGAGAGAATTGTTTGGAGCTACCGCAAATACTTGGGAGACTGATTTTGATTACCTCTGTGCTTAATATTCTTCATAACTATTGGGCCTTAATTTTTCTGATTCCTAAAATGGTGGTAAGGAAGATTGTTGCTATTTGTAGGAACTATTTGTGGAATGGGGGTACTGAATATCACAGGGCTCCTCTAGTAGCCTGGTCCACTGTTTGTTGCAACAAGAAATCAGGTGGTTTGGGTGTAAAAGATGCTGAAATTTGCAACATTGCAAATGTGGGGAAACTGGTGCATTGGATTTATACAAAGGCAAATAGACTGTGGGTTCAATGGGTAGACCGTATCTATCTAAAAGGGGATGATTGGTCTGTTTATGAACCTCTTCCTGATTCCAATTGGAATTGGAGAAATATTTGCAGAATTAGAAATAGGTTGGCAGCTGGTTATGTGAATAACTGTTGGGTAGATAATTCCAAAGGTTATTCTGGTTGTTCTGTATATGCGTGGGTGCAGGATGTACACCCACCTATGCTGAGGTGTGGGATAGATGGTGTATCCCAAAACATGCCTTCATTGCTTGGCTTGTTCATCATAAAGCACTCAACACAAGGGAGAAATTATATCATATTGGGTTTTGTGATTCTAAGAGTTGTGTGCTATGTGAGGCATCAAGTGAAACACATTCCCATCTCTTTAGAGGTTGCCCTTATAACAGCCAGAATTTGGGACAGATTAAGCAGTGGCTCCAACTGAAGTTTGATCAGAATAGCAGCAGCAATCTCAGTTGCAGCATCATATATGCAGAATGGCTAACCTGGTGTATTGGAATAGCATTTGAATGGAAAGAAACAAGTGCCGTCTGAATTTACAACTAACCATGCCTGTAAGTATTGTGAAAGATGTGAAGAGACTGATTCATCCTCGAGTCAATCAAGTGATAGTACAACCAATTACTAGTCGTGATCAGTTTTGGCTCAAACGTTTAGATATTCTGATGTAGTTGAGACTAGTACTAAAAATTGTAGAAGTATAATGTACTAGAATGATTTCATGATTGCTTGATTAATGAAATACTCACATTTAACCAAAAAAATAATATAATCCCAATTTTTTTTATGATATTAATTACATTTTAAGCATGTGTAATTATTTAAGGTTTAAACATGAACTTACACATGCCAAACAGATCGGGTCGTATCGGGTTTGTGTTCATGTCACATGAAATGGGTCACAAACCCTCCAACCTAAACCCGACCCAATTCAATATCGTGTCGTGTACATGTCGACCCATTTATATAAGTAATGGATCATCAAGCCTCAACCCTAACCCGTTAGTTTTGTATACTGTTTGCTGCAACAAGAAATCAGGTGGTTTGGGTGTAAAAGATGCTGAAATTTGCAACATTGCAAATGTGGGGAAACTGGTGCATTGGATTTATACAAAGGCGGATAGACTGTGAGTTCAATGGATAAACCGTATCTATCTAAAAGGGGATGATTGGTTTGTTTATGAACCTCCCCCTGATTCCAATTGGAATTGGAGAAACATTTGCAGGATTAGAAATAGGTTGGCAGCTGGTTATGTGAATAACTGTTGGGTAGATGATCCCAAAGGTTATTCTGTTGGTTCTGGATAGGGCTGGGTGCAGGATGTACACCCACCTATGATGAGGTGTGGGATAGATGGTGTATCCCAAAACATGCCTTCATTGCTTGACTTGTTCATCATAAAGCACTCAGCACAAGGGAGAAATTATATCATATTGGGTTATGTGATTCTAACAGTTGTGTGCTATGTGAGGCATCAAGTGAAACGCATTCCCATCTCTTTAGAGGTTGCCCTTATAACAGCCAGATTTTGGGACAGATTAAGCAGTGGCTCCAACTGAAGTTTGATCAGAATAGCAGCAGCAATCTCAGTTGCAGCATCATATCTGCAGAATGGCTAAACTAGTGTGTTGGTATAGCATTTGGATGGAAAGAAACAAGTGCCGTCTGAATTTACAACTAACCATGCCTGTAAGTATTGTGAAAGATGTGAAGAGATTGATTCATGCTCGAGTCAATCAAGTGATAGTACAACCAATTACTAGTCGTGATCAGTTTTGGCTCAAACGTTTAGATATTCTGATGTAGCTGAGACTAGTACTAAAAATTGTAGAAGTATAATTGTAGATACCCAGTATCTGCTGAGACTCCAACAAACACCCGATGATTATCGGACTACAACATGTTTTGGGATCGCAGCGTTTGATCGACAGTTTGTGTATAACTTTACGTCGGAAAACTTAAAACGATTTCGAAAACAAAACATTTCAAAATATTTCAAAAATACCTGGAGTGTTTAATGCACGACGACGGGGTCGCGATGACACTAACTAGAGTCAAAACCGACACCGGGCCAAAAACCGACTCAAAAATTCAAATCCCGACTCCAGCAACGAGTCAAATCGAGTCAAACACAAAAACCAAAATATCTCAAACCTTCTATGCTAAGTTTTCCCGGATTCATGTTGGTCAAGTACCAAACATGTGACTACAAAACCTAGGATAGAACAAATCATGATTGCGTTTGTTGTGATAGTGACAACACAACTCGAAGTGCCGCGACGTGGCTCGCGCCTCTTTGAGCAGCCCAGGTGGCCACGTCGCTCAAAACTCACACAACCACTCATTCTCCTATAAATACCCCTCAAATGCCACCCATTTGAGACTTACGCGAGTGTCCGCGCCCTCTTTTCTCCCTTAAAATTCTCGACTCGACTTCTTAAGTCACAATCCGACGCGTATTTACGACCTACCGATCGTAAACACGAGCCTTACACATTGTTTGGTACCGTCATCGTGCATTAAACCACTTGACCGACCACTTTGACCACTACACCATCACTAAACTTTTAAAACACTCTTTACTTACCAAAACGGTTTTAAACCGAGTTTTTTCCGATCAAACGAGTTGTTACACTTACGTCGGTCACTCGCCATAACCAAACATGTAAGTATGAGGGTGTAAAAATCCTCTTTTATTATGTTTTCATTTGTTTCACGACTTTAACATGCTAAAACATGCATAACATGAACCAAAACATGGAATAAACGAGCCAAAACCGATTTTTGTCCGAGGCGAAAGCCCTTAGGTCGCCAAATGGCTCGCGCCTAAATGGGGTACTCAGACCAGAGATCAACCGTGTTTGTTCTCGTCATTTCCCTTAATCCATTTTTCATATTTGTAATCGGTTTTTACCATTTTAAGTATTTTCGAAACCCTTTTGTTTCATTTCACATGTTTTAACCATAAAACATTTTTCACCCTTGGTTTTTCATACCATGACGGTTAAATCCGTGTTTCTGTGATAATATTTGGTTAATGACATTTAAAAGGTATTTTAAAGCCTTTTATTTCATTTCTTTACATTTTCAAACAAACACATTAGTCACCAACACAAAATCATCCTTGGTTCTACATACCTCCTGTCGATCTATGGACATGGGCCCTCCTGCGTATGCCCAGCCGATCTGTGGACAATGGCAGTACCGACTAATTACATTCAAAATGGACTTAAAACAATTAGTCCATAATCATTTTCAAAACTATTCATGTCAAGTTTGTCAAACCGAACCCGACACCAAATATTATCAAATAATGATGATTATTCGAGTCTAGTTCTTCAAATCGACAAATGCGGTTTAAACGACCCTTTCAAAATCAAACCGAGTTCAAAAACCCATTTTTAACACGTTTTATAACGTTTTCTAAACAGTCAGAACACGGCATACAACCGTTGGCTAACCCGCGCCTCAAGCAAGCCTTTTCTGTCTCATTTTCAAAACCAGAGGGAGGCCCCTTACACCGCTGGCTGGCTCGCGCCTCTTATAGCCGTCTGGTACAGGGCCTGTTCCCTTCCAGCATTAGTCTAGGACGATCCCGACTCTGATTAAACCAGATATAGGACGGATCAGATGACTATTCAAAACCATATTTGCAAAATGCCTTACTAAGACAAATGGATCATGTTATGCACCCTAAACCTAATACGGTAAATGGATGTTTAATTTCCGTCTTGCATGCAAATCAACCATTAATCAAACTCGACATCTTATACTTGATACTTGGATTAAATCAACCGACTTAGAAAGCTCTCACATGTTAGGTTTAAATCATTGGATGCGCATTCATGCATTTAAACCGTTTTATCAACTTTTGCATTCAACCAACCAAGATCGATCAGTAGAGGCCGCTAAACGCGGGCGGGATTGGGTGTCTGATTAAAGGGCTTCCCAATACGTACCTTCACCTCTTACTCAGAAACTTTGGATAGTGGACGACCTTATCCAGGGCGTACGAGAGTCATTCTAGAGATAGGATGCTAAAGAGAGACGATTTCCTTATCTTTAGTACCTACGTCAAACGCTGCTTTGTGCTTCGATTTGACCGAGATATAAAGTGGAATTCGAACGGGTTCCAGGCATCCCACAAATGCTTGGTGGCGACTCCGAACATCTCTAATCGTTTCGAGACCCTTACCAAGACGAAACCGACCGATCTAAAATGATCCGGTCGAAAGCACCTTTACGCCGCCGATCGTGGCTTTCAAAAGACCGCTGCCATTGTCCACAGATCGGCTGGGCATACGCAGGTGGGCCCATGTCCACATTTTGGCGACTCCGCTGGGGAAAACTAGGACACTTACGTCTTTGTGAC
The DNA here is from genome assembly GCF_048544455.1 of Silene latifolia. NCBI lineage: Eukaryota > Viridiplantae > Streptophyta > Magnoliopsida > Caryophyllales > Caryophyllaceae > Silene > Silene latifolia. The sequence goes on along the minus strand of NC_133527.1, from coordinate 38,218,548 downwards.
CCCTAGATGGTGAGACTCGAACGAGGTCTTGGTTGGAATGCATTAATTGATATTACGGTCACGGTCGGGTTCCTTGTCCGGGCCCACAACCTAACCATTTTCGCCCAATTGGCTCGTCTCGTCGGCGTGAGTTTTCTCATCCCCGCGTTTCGAATTCCGATTGAGTCAAGCATACCATTGACGTTACACATTTCTGTTTCGTCAAAGAGCTTTCATCACTTTAGAGCACGAGGCTAGGGCACCCTCCTTACACATTTTGTTTGGATTGGTATCCCTCTCGCAAATCGGGGTTTGATTGCTTGGTGTGTAACCCACCCTTCTAAGCCAAAACCCGTGTCAGCATGATGCATAATATAATGAACTGTGAGTGCTTATGTGCTATTTGATCATAAGTCCTTCCGTGTCATTTTCAAACTTTCAAAAACACCCTTTTTGCGCCGTTATAATGGCCATTTCAAACCTCGGTCTTTCGCCGAACGTTGCACGCCTTTCTAGGCCGTCATAATGACGATTTTCAAACCCGGTTTTGTACAACAATTTCAAACACGCCTTTCTAGGCCGTCGTAATGACAATTTAAACCCGGTTTTGTATAACCATTTCAAATCACCTTTTTACGCCGTTATATTCGCCGCGTCTGGACACGGATTTTAACCCGTTTCGCGCCGACAATGGCTCTTTCAAAACCCGAGAAAAGCACACACCCTTTTCTCGAGACACTTTTGGGATCCCGAGGACCATGTAACGTCCCCGAGACCTTTTCAAACATTTCAAACTCGATTTTCAAAACATACAATTTTGAATTTCAAAACCGTCTTGGGAAGCAACACACTGTTTTCCGAGCCGACTCAAACTCAAACTGTCTTTTGCAAATAAACTTAAGACAACCCTTCTCAACTGATCGACTTGCGGAGATTTCTATCTTCGGAAGCCGCCCTTTAAAGCGACAAATGAATCTTTTTGAAAATTTCTATTTTCGAAAACCTCAGTCCACCATTCCAATTCCGCCTCGTGTCTATCGAGTCAAAGCAAACGTACTTATGGGTCTATACTTATGAGTCGTCTCACCACGAGACCCGTCCAATGGCGTCGCGCTGTCATGATTGGACTCGTGTCAAAGGTTCGGTTAAATACCGTCACGTCATAAATCGAGTCAGCACCGAGGGACCACACACGGTCACCCCGTCTTGTTGAGTCGATCTTTGTCTCGTCCTCTGTTTTGTCTGCGTTCAGTCTTGGAACCGTGTTGGATTGAGTTGTAACGTGAGCCATTCTTCTGCCTCAGAGCCATGGCCCCGTCTTCAACTTCGTCTGTCAACCACAACAACAATGATAACAACAGGGATGTCACAACTGATCAGCTAGCCAGCCTGCTTACCGCTCTTAAGGTCACCCTGGATCGCGTCGAGACCCGTATCGACGCCCTCGAGAACAAGGAAATTGGGGAACATAATACCCCACCTCTGACTGAGACTGAGAAGAGGCTGAAACTCTTGGAAGAACAACTCCTAGCCCGGGGTAACAACATCCACCTTGAAAATAACCGGAGGTTCGAACCTGTTGGGGGCCAGTTACCTGACAATTTCACCCTGACTGATGTGCCTAAGTTCAAGGGAGTGGAAGACCCACTCAACCACATCCGTGCTTTCAAAGACTACATGGCCATAAAGGGGGTCAAACAGGAGCTTTTTACCAGAATCTTCCCATCCTCTTTGGAGCCGATTCCTCGCCAATGGTACTACTCCTTGGACCCGAAAAACCTTACCACTTGGGATGAGATCGCAGTTGAGTTTGCCAAACAGTATGCCGACAACGTCGAAATCCAGGCCAACACCCATACTCTCGAGGTGTTAACCCAAAACGACAAGGAAGGATTCACTGAGTTCCTAACCCGTTGGAGGAGGGTGAGTACTCAGTTGGTCAGTAAGTCGAGTGAATCAACTCTGGTGGAAAAGTTTGTCAACAACCTCCGCCCGGTTTATGCCAACCTACTGAGGTATCAAAATATCAAAACTTTTCAAGATCTGCAGATTCTGGGGACACGTATTGAGGACGACCTCCGAAAGAGTGTCTTAGCAAAGACCAGTGGCAGGGGTTACCAAGGATCCACCTCAACCGGATCTTGCCCTTACGGACAGACAAACAAGATTGATGAGGTTAACCTCGTCGAACCATCTGCCAAGAAAACTGAACGCCCCCAGAGAGTGTTCACCAACATAGGGTCAGGGCATGATACCGAAAATTGCTTCAAACTCAAGCACCTCATTCAAGACATGATTGAGAAGGGAGAATTGCCTATACCCCCACCAACTAAGCCGAACAACAAGACAAATCCCCTGGGAATTCACGCCATCTTTGACGATGAGCCGACCCTAGACTGCTCTCATCTCATCTCGCCAATTGACGACGAGGTGAACATTCTGGAAAAAGATCCTTCAGACGGAGTGTTCGTGTTCAGTGCTGCCACCATGCTCACTATGTTTCAGCAAGTCGAAAAGGCCATAGCCAGCCTCTCTGAGAGAATCACCCGACTCGACGACGCCTACCGTCGACTCATTTTCAATCCCCCAACACCACGTCCGAGGGAGAACTCCCCAAGCATTCAAAACTACCCACCCCAGGATAGATTGCTCCCGCGACCATTCTGGCATAGACCTCACGAAAATCACCCTCAAAATAACTACCCTCAAAATAATTACCCCCATAAAAACCGCCCTCACAAAAATATTCCCCACAAGAACTACCCACCGAGGAACACCCCTCCAAGGTATCCTCGAGACCCTGAAATTAACGGCATATGGCGGGATGATGTTGAGGATGTATATGTCATCCCAGGGAAGGAAAAGCGGGCGAAGGAAATCGGACATCTCACCCGGTCCGGACGTCCCTATCAAAATCCGAACAATTCAATGGTCGTTCCAACAACGAATGACCAAATCGTCCCGGAAGCGGACACTCAACCAAAGGCTCCCGAGAACTCAATCCTGAAACAACTCCAGAAAGCAAAGGCCGAAATCTCAATTTGGCAACTGATCGCAACGCCTTTTGAGCATCGTCAGGCCTTGCTGCAGGCCTTGGGAAAATTAACCGTGCCCTCCACCTCTTCCCCAGAAGAAATAGTGGCACACATGATGAGAGACGTCCCTGATCTGAGCAACCCGGTCGTCTTCTCCGATGAGCATATTCCCCTGTTCGCAGCCAATCATAACCTGGCCCTGTACATCACCGTACAATGTCTCCAAAAGAATATACCAATGGTCCTCGTGGATGACGGTTCCGCCGTGAATGTCATTACTCTCAAAACTGCCCACAGGCTGGGTATCAAGGAATCTTATTTAATCCCAACAAATCAAGGAGTACGCGCCTACGACGGCACTCGTCGCAAGGTCGCTGGGCTAGTCACTTTGACCGTCGCAACCGGCCCTTAGAAAGACAAACCAGTTTTCAAGTGGTCGACATCGACGCGTCCTTCAACATGCTCCTGGGATGTCCCTGGATTCACGCCGTCAAGGCGGTCACATCAACGCTCCACCAAAAGATCAGGGTCCCCTTCAACGGGAAAACGATCACAATTCCCGCTTCCCCAATCAAAGCAGTTATGAGAAGAGGGGTAGCCTCCCAAGCCATTGAGGAGGACGACAACGAAATGTGGTGTTTCCAAGCCGTAAACGCCATAACTAATGAACCTGCAACCTCTGAGCGTGACCCGTTCACCAACCTCACGATCAACCGTATCATGATGCGTCAGGGTTACTTCCCGGGTTTGCCGCTCAATCCACTAAAGGACCCATTGCCTCCCTTGAAACAGGCTAAGGTCCCCAACATTCCCTTTGGGCTGGGATACGAACCTGTTGGGTTCCTTATGTTGATGATAACATTCCCATTTGATTTGTGTTATCTTAGTTTACCTTTTCAGGATTAATGATGTAATCAAGCTTGGATTAAGAAGGGTTGAAGTTGTTATTATTCCCATTGTAATTAGTCGTGTGTCATCTAATGTACAAGCGAGAAAGTTAAGTATATTAGAGTAATAGAAACAGTCCAGACGACTGTTGCTTTTACACGCAAACAGCTGTTTGGATTATGCCACAACTCGAGAAACTTGAAGTCCCTTTTATCTTTCAAATGCTTTCACGTGACTCTTATTTTCTAAGATAAAAACCTGATTTTATTAAGGAGGTAGTATCCAATAAAGAGTGGTTTGAATTATTCAAAATGTTTCCTCTTTATGCAAATTCAATCCTTTGGTTTTTAAGAAAACAAAAAATGCTTTTTGCCATATTGGTGTTAACTTGTCATCATGTGACTTGTCTCACATCCTTTGTTTTCTGATTTTGCATAAGCATTTAAGGTTATCTTTCAAACCTTCTTTCTCTATTCTTACCTTTGCAAAAGACTCCTTTTTGGTGCAAGTGTTGGGTGGTTGCAAATGGCCTTCACATGTGAGGTCTTTGACCCTTCAAAAACCCTAGCAATCCCTTCACTCACCTCCTCTATAAATATCGAGTCCCTCCTTCATTAATTCCCAAGACTTTTCTGAATTAATTCTTTCATATTTTGCAAATTGTTTTAAAGCTTAAAACCGTGTTCTTTGCAAAACCGTTTAAAAGTCTTCAAGTGTCTTTCAGTTTCTACAGTCGTGGCCATCACAGCTTTTTTCTATACTAAACTCTCTTGCTTAAAAGTGTTGATCTTGTAAAAGTTGTCCACCTCTATTCTTTGTTAAGAATGTGTTAGTGGAAACTTGATCCTTTACATTTTAAGTGTGTTAGAAGAGTTTAGGACGGAGTAGTCTTTTACTCTTGACAACCGGAGTAGGTTGTGAGTTGGCAATCGGAGTAGATTGCGAGTTAGCTTGTCATAGAACGGAGTAGTTCTTGTACTAGCTTTGCAACCGGAGTAGGTTGGCGTCTTTTATTACAAGGGTCTTTTAGTTGTCGGAGTAGATCACTAAAGGAAAGTAATAAAAAGGTAGATTGGACGTAGGCACTTTAGTATTTGCCGAACCAATTCAAAAACTCGCGTTCATTGATTATCTCTTTAATTCCGCTGCTTTCTTTGTTTGTTTGTTTTGTTTTGCTTAAACTCAGAAGCAACAGTTCATCATACTGTCGTATTTGGTCTGCAGTAATACTCCTCAAACTGAGACAAATAGATACAGTCAGAACGATTGTTGCTTTCATACTTCAGCAAACATTCATCGCGATACTTGTTCAATCTTTCAATATTATTCAAAGTATCCTATAAACTCTTTTGTTCACTTAACTTACTTTAATCCAATAAAGTTGAAGTTAAAATTTTTAAAAAGGGTACCTAATTCACCCCCTCCCCCTCTTAGGTACTTGAATCCATAAACTCAACAATTGGTATCAGAGCCTCGTGCTCTTGATAGAGGCTAATCCCCTTAGAGTTTGATTCGTGGGTAATGGATTCCGAGAAACACTCCAAGATCCCGGTCTTTACCGGTTCGAATTTTGGATGGTGGAAACTCAAAATGGAACATTACATCAAAAGTATCGATTATCAATGTTGGAACATCATCCAAAATGGACCTCTTGTCATTGAGGAAACCGATATTCTTAACGGTTTCACCAAGACAAAAGAGGAAAGAAATTACAATGAGAACGACTTCAAGCTTGCCGAAAAGAATTCCAAAGCAATGTCGATTCTTCAACGTTGTGTTGGTGAGGGGGAAGTTAGTCAAATCTCCGGGTGTCCTACGGCAAAATCCATTTGGGATTCCCTTGTACTTGCATATGAAGGGACGTCCCAAGTAAGAAAACACCGTATTGACCTTCTCATGCAACAATATGAAATGTTTAGAATGTCAAAGGACGAGTCTTTAAACAATTTTTCTTCTCGTTTTTCTTGTATAATTAATGAGCTTCAAAGTCTAGGAAGGAATTTCGAGTCCGAGGACATCATTCGAAAAATCCTTCGTAGTCTAACCCCTAAATGGCAACCTAAAGTCACCGCCATAGAGGAAGCTAAAGATTTGTCAACCCTATCTCTTCATGAACTAATGGGATCACTAATGGCTCACGAGTTTAATCTCGATAAGCATTCTAGTGAGTCATCAAAGGGAAAGAGTCTCGCCCTCACATCTTCTCCAAGTGATGAAGAAGATGAGGAGGAAGACGAGTTTGCTATGTTCACAAGAAACTTAGCCGGGTTGATAAATGGACAAGGTAACAAAAAGTTCACTAATAATTACTCGAAAAAACGCTTTCCTAAGAGACGACCTACTTCCACCGTGGGATGCTTTAAGTGTGGTGACAAAACTCATCAAATTAAAGAATGTCCCAAGTGGGAAGAAATCAAATCTAAGGAAAGAAGAGAAAAGGTTAAAAAGGACTACAAACATAGAGTCATGAGTGCTATATGGGGAATGTCCGACTCCGAGGAAGATGAGGAACTCATCGAGGAGGAACTTGAGGCTAAAATGTGTCTTGCAAATCATGATAAAGAAAAAGTCTCAAAAACCTCAAAAATTGAACACTTAAGATGCCTCATGGCTAACCCCGACGATTCCGACTCCGATTCCGACAACGAGGTAAATCATCTAAAGGCCAAGGCTAGAACTTACTCCAAAGAGAAAGTATGTAAGCTTCTTGACCAACTTTTTGATAAGTGTCGGTCTCAAACTAATAAGCTTGATATAATGCAAAATGAGATTGAGGAAATTGCTCAAGAGAACTTTAATCTGAAAAATGAACTAAAAGCAACAGATCACATTCTTTGTCACTTCGAGGCATACAATGAAGTCAAAAGAGTCAACAAGTTAAACAAGCATTTGACTAAAGAACTAGAGCGTCTTAGGTTGACCCCCACGGACATCTCTGACCTTGAGAATGTCAACACAACCTTGGTGATGCAAGTTTCCCAACTAACCAAGGAACGTGATGACATTTTGAAGGACAAAGATGGTCTTGAAAATGAGATCTATGACCTTGTAGTTGAAGTTGTTGACTTAAGAGAAACAGTCTCCAAGATCTGTTGCTTCCACCACGAAATAGACAAGTTTAAAAGAAAAAGTGAATGGTTGGAAAATGAAAATGAGTGTCTTAAAAGTGAGGTTGTTTGTCTCAAGAATGAAATAGAAGATCTCCATGATAGGCTTACTTTCTTTCAAAAAGGTATGCCCGAATGTAGCACTTCTAGGTCTTCACCTCACCATAGATCCGATGAAGTCGTTGATCTAAACAAAAGACTTGACGAGATGACATCTAAATATGAAGAGTCCAAAGAAAGAATCATTTATCTTATGTCTAAACTCAATAATCACACCCATGACTTCATTGTTGAGAAAAGATTGTCCATAGAAAGTGCTAACAATGATGAACTTAAAAGAGAAAAAGAAAAAAACTTGCATCTTCTCTCACGTGTCCATGACTTGACCAATGAACTTGTTAATGCTAAGAACATCACTGAAAAATGGGAAGGAAGTCAAACCGTGTTAAACTTCCTCACGAATCAAACCGAGAAGTGTGAGAAATCTGCTGGTTTGGGGTTCAAATGGAACAGTCAGACTGACTGTTGCATCCAGAAGCCTAAAAACGATTTTAGAGGAAGGAAGTATGTAGGTCTTCCCGAATACATCATTTGCAATTATTGTGGTGACAATGGTCATGTTTTTAATGGTTGCACAAAACGATTTGATGACATTGATAAGAACACCAAAACATTAAAAGAAATGAACATTAAGAAAGACACCACAAGTTATGTTGATCACAAAAAGGGACCCAAATTCATTTGGGTTCCTAAACTCAAAAACTAATCTTGTGTAGGGCTTGGTGAGAGGCGGCCGCAATTGGTACTTGGATAGTGGATGCTCTCGTCACATGACGGGTGATAGAAGCCAATTCCTCTCACTTAAAGCGTATGATGGTGGCACGGTAAGGTTTGGTGACAACAAGAAAGGTGAAGTAATTGGTATTGGAAAAGTTGGTAAGTCATCCTTACTTTGTGTCGACAATGTGTGGCTTGTCAAAGGTTTGAAACATAATCTCCTTAGTATTTCTCAACTTTGTGATAAGGGTAATGTTGTTGAATTTCATGCTAATATGTGTCTAATTTTTGATGCCACTACTAATGAACTAATACTCGAAGGAAGACGTGTCAAAGATGTTTACTTGACTAATTTGAACTCTCTATCCGGTCACACCATGTCTTGCATGAGTGTAATGAACAATGATCCTTGGTTATGGCATAAAAGGTTTGGTCATGTTAGTACAAAAACTCTTAATACCCTTAAAAGACTTGATTTGGTTGAAGGCATTCCTAATATAAAATTTAAAATTGATAAAGTATGTGATGAATGTGCTAGAGGTAAACATGTTAAAAGTTCCTTCAAATCCAAAAGAATTATGAGTACATCTCAACCTTTGCAACTTTTACATATCGACTTGTGTGGACCAATGAGAACTAGAAGTAGAGGTGGTAGTCGTTATGTGTGTGTCATTGTTGATGATTACTCTAGGTTTGTTTGGGCACTCTTCCTAAGCTCTAAGGATGAGACATTTGATGAGTTTCTAATTTGGTTAAAGAAGATTCAAAATAAACTTGGTTTAAAACTTGTTTCAATAAGAACCGATCATGGAACCGAATTCGAAAACTCATCATTTGGTGCTTATTGTGATGACAATGGTGTAGACCATAACTTCTCGGCTCCTAGAACCCCACAACAAAATGGTGTGGTGGAAAGGATGAATAGAACCCTTGAAGGAATGGCTAGAACAATGTTATTAACTAGTAAGTTGCCTAAGAACTTTTGGGCCGAAGCGGTAAATACCGCTTGCTACATTTATAATCGTGTCATGATAAGGAGTATTTTAAATAAAACTCCCTATGAATCATTGCGTGGAAGAAAACCCAACATTTCATATTTTAGATGTTTTGGAAGCAAATGTTTTGTTCACAACAATGGTAAAAATAACTTGGGTAAGTTTGATCCACGTAGTGATGAAGGAGTATTTATTGGGTACTCCGATCAAAGCAAGGCCTATAAAGTTTACAATAAACGAACCTTGTTAATTGAAGAAAGCATCCATGTCATTTTTGATGAATCTAGTGTGCTTGGACAGGTACAAAACATAGATGATGATGATGAGGACGAGGATGATGAGTTTGAGATTGGTCTTGTTCGAAAAGACTTCGTGTTCACGGATGAAGAAGTTCCCAAAGATCAATTGCAACGATACGAGACTGTCACCTTCAAAGGAAAGCAGAACTCGGGGGAACACGGAGTACTTCGATTCCTCTCTGGAAGCAACAGACCCAACGATCGTTGCTTCTACCTCCGAATCAAGAAAACCAAAACAGTGAGGATGAAGAACCTTCCAGGCCAATAGCAACGGTCACTGTGACTGATGATGTTGAAGGGGAACAAGAAACTATTGTTCCAAAGAAGTGGAAACATCAAAGCTATCATCCACTCTCTAATCTCACAAGTGATCTCAACTCGGGAATTCGAACAAGATCATCCCTCAACAATCTCGCTCACCTCAATGAGTATTGTGCCCACAATGCATTCCTTTCTCAAATTGAACCTTCAAATGTAACAATCGCCTTGATGGATGCGGATTGGGTGCTTGCCATGCAAGATGAGCTCAATCAATTAAAAAGAAATGAGGTATGGCACCTAGTCCCTAGACCGCTTAATCGTACCATCATTGGTACTAGGTGGGTCTTTCGCAATAAGCTTGATGACTCGGGAGAAATCGTAAGGAACAAGGCTAGACTAGTGGTGCAAGGTTATAACCAACAAGAGGGTATTGATTACGATGAAACCTATGCACCGGTAGCTAGACTTGAGGCCATACGATTGCTTATAGCTTTTGCGGCTCACAAAGGCATTAAACTCTTCCAAATGGATGTCAAAACCGCTTTCTTAAATGGATATTTGGAAGAAGATGTCTTTGTAGAGCAACCACCGGGTTTTGAGAACAATGATTTGCCTAACCATGTTTTCAAATTAGACAAAGCTCTTTATGGTTTAAAACAAGCACCAAGATGTTGGTATGATAGATTGTCTAAATTTCTTATTGAAAATGGTTTTAAAAGAGGCTCCGTTGACAAAACATTGTTCTTGAAGCAACAGTCAGACGAACTGTTGGTTGTACAAGTATATGTTGATGACATTATATTTGGTGCAACAAATGAACTCTTTTACTTATATTTTTCGGAACTAATGAAATCGGAGTTTGAAATGAGCATGATGGGTGAGCTAGGATTTTTCCTTGGGCTCCAAATTAAGCAATCAAAGGATGGAATCATGATCCATCAACAAAAGTACATCAAAGAAATGCTTAAGAAATTTGGGATGACTAATGGTAAGCCTCATGATACACCTATGGTAGCCGGGTCCAAATTGGACAAAGATGAACTCGGTAAGAATGTTAGTGATAAGGTGTATAGAGGCATGATAGGCTCACTTCTCTACTTGACCGCAAGTCGTCCCGACATTCTCTTTAGTGTATGCTTATGTGCTAGGTTCCAAGCAAATCCGAAAAAATCACATTTCAAAGCAGTTAAACGAATTCTTCGGTATTTGATTGGAACACAAAATCTTTACCTATGGTACCCCTTATATTGTCCTTTTGATCTTATAGGCTTTTCGGATGCGGACTATGCGGGGTGCACGGTGGATAGAAAGAGTACCTCCGGAATTGCAACGTTCTTGGGTCCTTGCTTGACTTCTTGGGCCTCAAAGAAACAAAACACGGTAGCTCTTTCTACGGCCGAAAGTGAGTACGTTAGCGCGGCACATTGTTGTTCTCAACTCCTTTGGGTAAAACAACAACTCTTGGATTTTGGTATTATTTTTGACTCCATTCCTTTAATGTGTGATAATACGAGTGCAATAAATATCTCGAAAAATCCTATTCAACACTCTAAAACCAAACATATTGATATTCGTCACCATTTTATTCGTGATCATGTGGAAAAAGGACATATTAAACTTATCTTTTGCAAGACCGAAAATCAAATTGCCGATATTTTTACCAAGCCACTTGCAAGAGAACATTTTGAGAAATTTAGACTTGAAATTGGGTTAATTAATAGCTTGTGATTTTTGGTGCGAGTTTTACAAAATTCCTTAATTGATTAAATTAAAATTGGAAATATGTTATTAAGTGTTCTAAGTGCATTGACATCATGTTTGGACCAAAATTGACACCGTATTTGTGAGTCGGTAATCACTCAACCTCATATCTAAATTTACGTTTATTATATGCTACCTTGCGTTTTTATTTCGAGTAATTGAATTTGTTTAAGTCGGGCCAACCACCTCTCCTACATCATTTAATGGCCCATTAAACTCAACAACCCATCACCTACAACTACCCGTCCAAACCGCCTAAACCCACTAACTCTTCATCTCCCAAATCTACAACTCCCTCATATCACCTACCTTAACCCACAATGGTAAAAACATCATTTAACACACCCATTCCCATCAAACCCACAAAATTTACCTCTCCACCTGTCACATCCAACCCGCCTACATCACCAACTCCAACCATGCCACCAGTCAAAACATCCTACGCCTTTCCCCCACAAACCTCAAACACGACATCAACAAACCCAGATCTACCTAGCCCTCAACCATCACCAAAACCCACTGACCCTTCATCATCCGACGACATACCCATCTCCACAATGGTAGGACGACGCACTCGTGGTGGTCGGAAGAAAAGCTCCACGGTTCCGAGCTCCTCCTCTGAACCGGTTACTGTTTTGGTTGAAGATGTTGAAGATGAAACCGAATTTGACTTGAATGAAAATCCGTCGAAATCCGGCGAGCCTGACTCGACTCCGGCGAAAAAGAACAACAAAAGAAAAGAAAAGGCCTCCTCCTCCCAATTACCCCCAATCTCCGAAAATGTTGAACAAAGTAACATTGATAATCCCATTGATGATATCCCAATTGATAATCCGAATGAACCTACCCAGAAAAAATCGAAACCTTCAAAGAAAAAGCTTGTCTACCCTGCTCCTTCTGATCCGGTCTCTCTTACCTCGAAGTGGGATCTAGCCATTGTTTGGGCTCACCTTGAGAGTCTCGACCTCCCTACTTCCATTTACAAAAATTGTGAAAGGTTGATGAACATTAAAGCAATTCACTCTCCTCGGGTGTATAATCAAAACTGGTTCGAGCCACCGGCTTTTCACTCTGTCCGTGATATGGTTTTAGCTCAAGGTTGGGAGAAGCTGTTGGAAATGCGTGAGCCGGTATTTGTGAGCGAAGTGATTCAATTCTTTGCAACGGTACGGGTTGATAAGTCTGGTGAATTTGTTACAGCTAAGGTGAACGGTAAGCCTCTAAAACTGACTCAATCTGATTTCGCTACCGCTCTTAATATTCCAGTTGGAGGCGACAAACTCCCCTCTGAAACTTGGGTAGCCTTACCATATGCCTCCCCTCTTAGCATTGCTCAAACCGTTTGTCCCAAAACTGTTTCTCCTGGACCCGTGAGCAACACCCAAATCCCACCTCCTCTTCGAATTATTTTCAATATGCTTTGTAGGTCAATTTACCCTTCGGGTGATAGAGGAAAACTCACCATTGCCTTACAATATTTAATCTATCACATTGCTACCCACAAGAAGGTGAACCTAGTTGGGCTAATGTTTAAACGTTTTAATCTTATCTCGACCAAGCTTCGTCGACCTTCTTCTAGCTTGATTCATTTACCCTATGGAATGTGGTTATCGGTTGGGCTCAAGGCACACGGGGTTTTAGTGAATACTAGCTTGGGTTCGTTGGATATGTGTGATACCATGAGTGATGGGCAAATGGGGAAGATGTTGATCAAAATTGAGAATGATGAGTTAATTTCTGTGAAAATTAAGAAGGACCCGGAAGTTGGGTCATCTAGTCAAGGGAACACGGGTAATATGCGGGATGTACTCAATGCCGTGGCTGAGTTAGGTGCGTGGATTAGGGAAGATGCTCGTCAAAAGGACTTGGCAATCTCGGCCCTTGCTTCTACTTTGGACCTCATCCGTGGTGAGGTGGATATTATTTCCACCCTTGTGTCAACAAAAGAGGTTGGTGAAGATGCTAATGTGGATGATGATCCGTTGGGTAGTGGCTCGGATGGTGAACAAGCCTCCTCTCCTTAGCCTTTCCATTTCCTCTCGGCCTATTAACCCCTACCCGTACCCCCTTATTTTGTCCCACCGGTTGTGCCTTTCTAAGACTTATTTTCTTGCTTGTTATTTTGAACATTTGGTGGTGTATTTTAAACTTTGTTTAGCTGTGTTGAACTTTGGTTATCTCTTGCTTAATCCTTGTTTATGTTGACCTTGTTACCTTGTCACACTTCCATGTGTCTTTTTGTGTTTTCCTATGAAATATCTGCACTCTAATGCTTGTGACATCCCTATCCTTTTGATGATGTCAAGAGGGGGAAAAGGTAGACTCATGCTCTAAATCTCCTTGCTTATTGATTAAACTAATGGCTTGTCTAACCTTCTTAGCTTGATTCTTGTTTGGGGCAATGTAAAATTGTCATGATAGTTTGATTCTAGCTTTTGCCTTGGTAAGATAATATTGTCCCTTCTCTATCATTTGATATTGCTTGTTTAAAAATCTTGAATCAAGGTGTTTACATTGCTTATACATTCGTTTGGGGCTTGTCATCATCAAAGGGGGAATTTGTTGGGTTCCTTATGTTGATGATAACATGCCCATTTGATTTGTGTTATCTTAGTTTACCTTTTCAGGATTAATGATGTAATCAAGCTTGGATTAAGAAGGGTTGAAGTTGTTATTATTCCCATTGTAATTAGTCGTGTGTCATCTAATGTACAAGCGAGAAAGTTAAGTATATTAGAGTAATAGAAACAGTCCAGACCACTGTTGCTTTTACACGCAAACAGCTGTTTGGATTATGCCACAACTCGAGAAACTTGAAGTCCCTTTTATCTTTCAAATGCTTTCACGTGACTCTTATTTTCTAAGATAAAAACCTGATTTTATTAAGGAGGTAGTATCCAATAAAGAGTGGTTTGAATTATTCAAAATGTTTCCTCTTTATGCAAATTCAATCCTTTGGTTTTTAAGAAAACAAAAAATGCTTTTTGCCATATTGGTGTTAACTTGTCATCATGTGACTTGTCTCACATCCTTTGTTTTCTGATTTTGCATAAGCATTTAAGGTTATCTTTCAAACCTTCTTTCTCTATTCTTACCTTTGCAAAAGACTCCTTTTTGGTGCAAGTGTTGGGTGGTTGCAAATGGCCTTCACATGTGAGGTCTTTGACCCTTCAAAAATCCTAGCAATCCCTTCACTCACCTCCTCTATAAATATCGAGTCCCTCCTTCATTAATTCCCAAGACTTTTCTGAATTAATTCTTTCATATTTTGCAAATTGTTTTAAAGCTTAAAACCGTGTTCTTTGCAAAACCGTTTAAAAGTCTTCAAGTGTCTTTCAGTTTCTACAGTCGTGGCCACTGTTGCTTTTCTATACTAAACTCTCTTGCTTAAAAGTGTTGATCTTGTAAAAGTTGTCCACCTCTATTCTTTGTTAAGAATGTGTTAGTGGAAACTTGATCCTTTACATTTTAAGTGTGTTAGAAGAGTTTAGGACGGAGTAGTCTTTTACTCTTGACAACCGGAGTAGGTTGTGAGTTGGCAATCGGAGTAGATTGCGAGTTAGCTTGTCATAGAACGGAGTAGTTCTTGTACTAGCTTTGCAACCGGAGTAGGTTGGCGTCTTTTATTACAAGCGTCTTTTAGTTGTCGGAGTAGATCACTAAAGGAAAGTAATAAAAAGGTAGATTGGACGTAGGCACTTTAGTATTTGCCGAACCAATTCAAAAACTCGCGTTCATTGATTATCTCTTTAATTCCGCTGCTTTCTTTGTTTGTTTGTTTTGTTTTGCTTAAACTCAGAAGCAACAGTTCATCATACTGTCGTATTTGGTCTGCAGTAATACTCCTCGAACTGAGACAAATAGATACAGTCAGAACGATTGTTGCTTTCATACTTCAGCAAACATTCATCGCGATACTTGTTCAATCTTTCAATATTATTCAAAGTATCCTATAAACTCTTTTGTTCACTTAACTTACTTTAATCCAATAAAGTTGAAGTTAAAATTTTTAAAAAGGGTACCTAATTCACCCCCTCCCCCTCTTAGGTACTTGAATCCATAAACTCAACAAAACCTACTGACAAAGATATCCAGGAGATGAACCTCTTAATCCGAAAACGCAAGAAGCACGGGGTTATCCTCCGTCTCTACCACCTGACTCTCAACGGATACTTTGTCCCCGAGGGAGAGTCTGAACTCTACCACGGCTTTCCGGAGCCAATCTGTGACTTTGTGGCCAGGGCTAGATACCCGGAAGTGGAAGTCTTCCAGGACTGCTACTTTATCCCCGACAACATCGAAGCTGCATCAACTGAGTCCAAGCCATCACCATGCCTTGACGGACAAGCTGTCACACTCCTCTTTGGGGAAGACAACGTCAAACACCTCGACTATGAGGACATCATCAACATCGCTCTGAAAGACAATCAATTTGATCCAACCGCCTTGATCTCCGATACTGAGCCGGAGAAAGCTGCCCAGGGCTGGAGGAAGACCGTCAAGTGGACCGATCTCCAAGGCCGCATTCTCAAGATCACAACTGGAGAAGGCCCTATGTTTAAGGAGGGAAGTGAAGAACGATCTAATTCTGAGTCTGAGTCGGAGTCAGAGTCTGTCGTAGCTCCTAACGCTCCTGATGTCCCAGTCAAGGTCCCTTTCCCACTGTTTTATCACAAAGTCGTGGCTGATTCAGAGGCTGAGTCTACTAGGGTCACCCCCACTCCCATGAAAGGTGACAACCTGGAGCTTATTCCAGGGGCCACTTCCTCTGTTGTGTCGCCTCTGACTGACCACGAGATGTCTGTCCTTTCCGAGCTTCTCGCTCGTGTCAACTTAATGAACGCTAAGTTTGCTTATGACTCGTCTCAATTTAATTGCAATGCAATTCTGAATGACTACGAGGAATTTGACTTGAGTGACTACCCACCTCACCTAGCCAAAGAACTTGACAAGCGGGAAACCAGAACCCCCATCATTGAGGAAACCGAGCCTATTAACGTAGGAACCGACAACACACCTCAACAACTTAGGATAGGGACAACCCTGGACCCCTCGGAAAGACAACAGTTCATTGACCTCCTCCACGAATACAAGGACGTGTTCGCCTGGTCTTACAGAGACATGCCTGGGATTGACAGAGAAATTGCAGAGCACCGGATACCCATTAAACCCGGGGCTAAACCTGTGAAACAGAAGCTACGCCGGATGCGTCCTGAATGGGCCCTAAAGATCAAGGAAGAGGTGGACAAGCAGTTCAAGGCTGGGTTCATCAAAGTGTCTGAATACTCGGATTGGGTGGCCAACATTGTGCCGGTACCAAAGAAAGACGGGAGAATTCGGGTTTGCGTCGACTTCAGGGATATGAACAAGGCGAGTCCAAAGGACGACTTCCCTTTGCCACATGTTGACATTCTGGTGGACAACACTGCCGAGCATGCTCTCTTATCATTCATGGACGGGTATGCTGGGTACAACCAGATTAAAATGGCTGAGGAAGACATGCACAAAACTGCGTTCACTACACAGTGGGGTACATATTGCTATATGGTCATGCCTTTCGGCCTCATCAACGCCGGAGCAACCTATCAAAGAACCGCTACCACTCTCCTACATGATATGATGCACAAGGAGGTAGAGGTATATGTCGATGACATGATCGTCAAATCAAAAGAACGGGACGGCCACATCAATGCCCTCCGGAAATTCTTCGCTCGTCTGCGGAAATATAACATGAGACTAAATCCTCAGAAGTGTGCATTCGGAGTCACCTCCGGAAAACTCTTGGGACATGTCGTTAGCAAAAGAGGCATTGAGATTGATCTAACCAAAATCAAAGCCCTATAACAAATGCCTCGGCCTAAGAATGAGAAGGAGATTCGGGATTTCTCGGTCAGGTTCAATACATCAGCCGGTTCATTGCCAAGCTCACTATGATCTATGAACCAATATTCAAGAAGCTTCGTGCCTCCGATCACACCGATTGGGACGACGACTGTCAGAAAGCGTTCGACAGGATAAAGGAGATCCTATCCAAACCTCCTGTCCTCAAGCCACCTCAACCGGGGATTCCTCTATCCCTGTACCTGACTGTTACCAACACAGCCATGGGAGCAATGCTAGCACAAAAAGTTGGCAACGAAGAGCGAGCCATCTACTACATCAGAAAAAAGTTCATTGAGTACGAGACGAGGTATACCCAACTGGAAAAGACATGCCTTGCCCTAATATGGTCAACAAAGAAGCTGCGGCATTACATGCTCAGCTACGCGGTCCACATCTACTCCAAGATGGACCCGGTTAAATACATCTTCGAAAAACCCGTACTAAACGGAAGGCTGTCTAGATGGACACTCATGCTGTCCGAGTTTGATCTCAAGTTTGTACCCCTCAAGGTCATCAAGGGAAGAAGCGATCGCGATTTCCTAGCGAAAATCCCGTCAACAAGGATCCAACGACCGACACATGGTCACTTCCTGACGAAGACATCCTTTGTGCCGACTCCGACGCATGGGACCTATACTTTGATGGTGCATCTAATCTGAGAGGCTTCGGGGTAGGAATTCTTCTAATATCACCTGAGGGAGAACATGTTCCGATCTCGGTCAAGCTGGACTTCGCCGTCACCAACAATGCCGCTGAATATGAAGCATGTCTCATCGGCCTACAAGCAGCCATCACACTGGGCATCAAGAGATTTAGGGTTCATGGCGATTCCTCACTCATCATCAATCAGGTATCCGGATCATGGAAAATTCGATCTGACAGCTTAGCTCCCTACCGAGCAAAGATCAATCAGGAGGCCGAGTTCTTCGACCAAGTCGACTCTTCCACTTGCCGCGAGAGGAAAACCAATTTCCTGATGCCCTGGCAAAGCTTGCCACGCTCGTCAACATACCTGACGACATGACATCGATGCCCCTATGTGTCGAAAGACGGAGCGAGCCAGCTCACATTTGTGCCATTATCGACGACGAGGAAAGCCATGATGAACCTTGGTACCAAGCCATCCTCAATTACAAAACCAAAAACGAATTCCCTCCCAACTATGATCAAAGAGGACAAAGAGCCATCCGTTTACTTGCATCACAATTCGTGATAAACCAAAATCAACTCTAAAAAAGAACACCCCAAGGAATTATCCTCCTTTGCATTGACCATCACAAAGCCAAGAAGGTCATGGGAGAGGTCCACGACGGAGAATGTGGCCCTCACATGAGTGCAATGATGCTTACACAGAAAATCATGCGGCTAGGTTACTACTGGACAACCATGGAAGCCGATTGCCGTAACTACGTCAAACATTGCCACAATTGCCAAATCTTCGCCAACATACAACATATACCACCATCCCTTTTATACACCATGACATCACCCTGGCCATTCTCAACCTGGGGCATCGACATCATCGGAAAAGTCAACCCGGTAGGCACCAAGGGGCATTGCTTCGTCCTCGTCGCCATCGACTACTTCACCAAATGGGTGGAAGCACAGTCATACGCAGTCTTGACCGCCAAACAAGTGGCCAAGTTCATTCAAAACAACATCATCTGCCGATATGGGGTACCCCATGAAATTATCAGCGATCAAGGCTCTCACTTCCGGGCGGAAACTCAAACCTTGCTGGACAAATACAAGATCAAACGACATCGATCATCCCCCTACCGTCCCCAAACCAACGGAGCGGTGGAGGCAGCAAACAAAACCCTTGTTACCATTATCAAGAAAATGCAAGACAACTACCGCGATTGGCCGAGCAAACTCCCATTCGCACTCTGAGGATACCGAACCTCCATTCGAACACCGACAGACGCCACACCCTTCTACCTAGCATACGGTATGGAGGCGGTTCAACCGGTGGAGTTAGAGGTCCCATCTCTACGCATCCTACTGGAGAGTCAAGTCCCTGAGCCGGAATGGACCCGTCGAAGGTACGAACAACTCACTCTTCTAGACGAACGGCAACTCAACGCTTTGCACAACGTCCAGCTATACCAACGACGTATACAACGGGCATTCAACAAGAAGGTCAAACCCAGAAACATCCAGGAGGGCGACTTGGTCCTCAAGTCAGTTCGAGCACCATTACCCGTCGATCCGAGGGGAAAATTCAAACCCAACTGGGCCGGGCCATACCTGGTCAAGAAAATACTTTCGGGGGACGCAGTGAGACTGAGTGACCTAGACGGGGAGGACTTCACAAACCCGACCAACCTAGACCAACTCAAGAAATACTACCCTTGAACCATAGCAACCAGCGACCTAGCCTAGTTTTACAACTAGCAACCACCTCAACCCTTTTCAAGTCAAGTTCCTCAATGTGTTCTGATTTGAAATTGCATGTTTTATCGAGTCTAAGCTGTGGCACCTTGCCCGTTTCGAAGGTCCTTTGATCCGTCAAAGGCAACGTCCATTTTCACTACAAAAACAAACCCCCTGAACTACGAGCATGGTTTGATTTCACCTCTTCAGGTGAATACGTAGGCAGTCCCTCTTATGCCTGAGGGATACAACCACAAAACCCAATTCAAATTCACAAAAAATTTTGAACTACGATCATGGTTTGATTTCACCTCTTCAGGTGGATACGTAGGCAGTCCTTCCATACACAAGGAGGATACAACCATTCCCACAATAAAATAAAACAACCATTCCCACATAAAAACATCCCTATCAAAAAGAAGAAAGGGAAAACCATTCCCTTTCCCACAAAAATACAAAAATGAGCCTTTCTCCCTTTCCACAAAATACCACTTTCCCAAGCGCAAATGTTTAGGACAATTTAAATTGAATTGCCTTTACAAAATGGATGGAAGAAACAAGCGTTCACAATTTTCGACACGGGCAATCCTCTTATTTAATTAATAATGGGAGGGATTACAATTTTAGCAACAAATAAAGCTCGACGAGTCTACAACTTGTCAAAGCTAAGGTGTCAACTAACACACCTCACATAATAAAACTAGCACAAAACACACAATAACTAGCTAGTACAACATAATAAAAACTCAAAACAATAATACAACGTAATAATAAAGTGGGTAATGGAGGTCTTCACTCTTCCATTTTACCCTTGCCTTTTCCTTCGGGGTACATCTTCCCCTTGTTCTTCTTGTTGGCCCGCCTAGCATGGATTTCCTCCTCGGAACGGATCCTCAACGGATCTAAGACGGCGTCGGCCTCCGGTCTAGCACAAGACCCCATGTTCGACCCAAGACGAGCCAATGCACGGCCCACCATATTCTTGGGGCCGGAACTCCTCCTCTTTGGTGGTCTCATCACATCGGGGGTAGCTCCATCAACATACTCCTCAAAGAAGACACGGTTGGCCTTGCCCACCATATTCTTGGGGCCAGAACTCCTCCTCTTTGGTGGCCTCGTCCTTACGGAATTTGGATCTCTCTTCCAAGGACGGAGCACGTGACCACTTGACATAAGCAGGAGTCACCCATGTCGTGGCAACGGGGTTTGGTACCTCCCAAAGCGGCCGAGTGGCCCACCACCTTTCAAAGAATTCCACAAGCTCGGAGTTCCGGAAAACATTCTCTTGGACAAGAGTATCTTGAGCGGGCACCTTTTGTTGATGTCCCATTTGCCTCATGAGCCTTTCGTGATAAATGAAGGAAACAACCTTCAAGCCCACCACCATCAAAGAACGAGGACTAGCACCCGAAGCGGGCAACCCCGTGAAGGACCTCAAGTGCCACCACGGCACCACCCAACGGATATGAGGACCACCCTCCTCCGTCAACCTTGCGGCCCAATAGGCCTCGGTAGAAGCAAAACTATCCGGGTACAACTTCTTCCTCCTGGTAAGGTGGCGGAAGGAATAAGAAGAAGAATTAACCGGAGGCTCTACATACCTTAGCCTCTCCAATAGCCACACTTGAAGGATCCTTGGCGATCCAAAAGAGGGAGCTTCTCCACAAGAGCCTTCCTTGTCCAAAGCTTGGATAATCTCTCCAAGCACCAACCATGATGGATCTCTACCATGCTCCATTTGCTCAATCACATGGATAAGGGTCATGCTACCATGGAATCTTGGCCCCTCCTTCTTCAAGACATCAACAAAGAGGTACACATGGATAAGGCAAAAAGCAAGACCCCTTCTCCTAGCCACCTCCGAGACATTAGCATCTAACCGATTCGAGAAGATGTTGATAAGAGCCAACATATCCACACCATGTGGAGCAAGAAGAAAGTTGACTTGGCTTGTTGACAAGCCCAACATGGAACGGAATTTCTCCTTGTAGAACAACCGAGTCGGAGGAAGCACCGGTGCACAACCCGGCCATCCACCAATGGCTCCAACTTCTTCGGCAAGAGGACAAAGCTCGCCCTTCGGGAAAACGAAAACATGGTGTTTCGAATCCCAAAACCGAGAACACGCTTCAAGAAACGAAGGTTGCACCTTGACTTGACGAAGCACCAACAATTGACCAACTCCCATACAATCGAGTTGATACTTCTCGGGAGGCGACAAATCCCGGCACCATTGTCGCAATGCATTCTCGAAAGCATCCATGAAATATTTTTGTGGAAGAAGAAGAGGTTTTGTAGAGATGTTTTTGTGTTTCGGATGATGAAACAATGAAGCGCAAACGTCCCTATTTATACAAAATGATCAGCGCATTTTTTTCAGAAAAAGAGGAGAGCCGGCTTCCATCGCCAAGCTGCTCGCGCCTCTTTGAGGCTTCTACAGGATTCCCGCTGTTGACTTGTCTCTTTCAACATGTGTTTTCTCCTGACACCTCAAACCTCCCGCCAGGAACGTCGCGCCTCTTCAGGATGATCCGGGAAATTTTGTGTTTCTTCACACTCACATTTCCTTATTTTCACGTCTTACGAAATCCGACACGGTTTCCATGACGCAGCTTTAAACATACGAATTTTTCTTTTTCTTTTTTTAGGGGGAAGGGCTAGTCGCCCCGATCCGCGATGGATCGTTTCCACTTCAGTCGAAATTCCGAAAATTTTTTCGCTTTTTCGCAAATCAAAATCAAAATCAAAGATTGATAACACGACATCAATTTTCCTCAAAATTCAAGCACTCACAAATCCGAGTCTTGACCTCAAAAGCCAAATATACTCGCAAAAATCCTTTTCTAAAATTCTTTCCTGACGGTTTGAGTTTGAATTTTTCGAGTCAATTTCAATAATTTCGATGCAATTTAATTCACGACACGAGTTAATTGCTCAAATTTTCAAATCAATTCCTTTTGAATTCCAAACACGACGATTTGTCACGGAATTTTCAAAATTTCAATTTTAACTTCAGGTCATCTTGGTTAATTTTGATTTTCAAATGCTTTACGTGTTTTCAATCAATTGCTTCTACGTGTTTACGTTTATGCGTATGTGCTATCTGTTGCCTGTTTTTCTACACTAACGATGCAGGAACTGGTGCAAAGCAAAAGGAGAATCAGCAGCCGACAGCGCTCCTCCGAAACACAACACAAAAAAGCCAAAAATCACAAAACAAACCACAATCCAAAAACACATATATACAAACCGCCTCACGCAAAATGTAAATATGTACAAACAAGAATCCAAGATACGGACAAACTACAACAGCTACTCGACGTCTCCCGTCGGACCAGTCCTGGTCTCACTAGGAGTCGCCGCCAACGCAGACACCACCACCAGCTCAGACTCCCTCTCTGTGGGAACTCTCCAGCGTCTCACGCTCCATCTCGACGTGAAGCTCCTCCGCTGCAGCCAACTGAGCCTTCAGAGAGGCAATCTCCGCGTCTCGACTCCGCAGCTCGTCCTCGTGACGCCTCAAGTCCTGGTCCCGACGGATGATCCCCAGCTCCTGGCCTGCGATCGTCGACCTGGCTGCCTCCAACTCAGCACGGACCCGAGCAAGCTCCGCCGGATCCGCTGTACCCTGCAAAGCACAATAACAGATCCTCAAGATCTAAAAAACGAGAAACACAACACCAAATACACGAAATACAACACACAAAACGTACCTGAGAAAGCCGAGCTTCCCTCGTAGCCAAGTCACTAGCAAGCGCCTTCCAGCGGTTAGCCATCCGCCACAAGTTCTGGTGACTGACAGTCGTCACCTACAAAATAAAAACGTCCTTCAATACAATGTAAAGCGAAATACAAACGGAGAAAGTGTTCAAGTCAGGAACTCACCCTCAGAACAGTCAACCTCCACTCCATGCCGGCATCGGCCACCGCGGGCTCCGGTACGCGCAACTGAAGCTCCTCGCCACCCGGCCCCTGAAAAGTGGTCTCCGTCGGGAAAGCTGGGGGTTGAGTCCTCATCAGCGGGTCAACTCCCTGCCAATTGGATCCACGTCAAAGATAACAAACCCTCCTATCAAGAGAGGCAATGAAAACAAAAGAAAAGAGAAAAACATACCTCGATCGGGTACCAAGCGAGCCTCAACAACCGAAAGGTGTCGTAGTCGGCGTCCCGCAGCAACAACTCCTCACCTTCCCGACCGTGAAGGTGCTCCTCAACCTCGTCAGGAGTCGACTCCTGGAACAGTACCCCGGGCGGGTCAACCGGCACGACGAAAGTCTCGGTAAGGCACTGGCGAACCAAAAGCTCACCCAAGTACCAAACCGGCTCAATCGCCGTCTCCAAGTACAGGCGCAGGGAGCTGCGAGGTCGCAAACGCTCCGTGGCGGCAGCCGGCACACCCGTGTAGTGCTCCCAAGGCCGCCCAACAAACTGCGTTCGGAACAAAGCTACTCAGTTAACTGGGGGCTCCTTAAGCTACCCAATTATCCTATCTCTATCTATCTCTATGAAGGAGAAGGGGAAGAGAGCAAGAACTTACATCAGCAATCTGAAGCTTGTTCACGCGACGCCTGCAGTCCTCGTAAGTCGACTTAGTCGACTTCTTCCGACCCACCGTCCAACCCCTCACAGCAGGGTAAGCCGAGGGAACACCGTCTGTAGTCCCCGGACGCATAGGAGTGAAGTAAGCATACAGCCAAGCCTGTAATCAAACACAGCAAACACAAATTAGCCAATTTCTCAAAAATTGCCAAAATCAAAATCAAACTCAAAAAAAAAAAAAAAAAAAAAACTACCACAAAAAAAACGCTCGTACCTCAAATATGAAGCCGGGACCAACCAAAGCAGGAGCACTACCCGCTCCCACTATCTCCGGACGCACCGCCGCGTGCAAGTACCGGGTGAAACTCGCCAAAGTCGGCGTAACCCAGTCAAACCGACCCAAAGCGTCAAGGTCGGCAAGAAGAGGAAGCACCTTGGTCGACAAGCGCTCGCCCTTGTCGCCAAAGTACGTGGCACCCAAGAAGTACCACAACCACAACCGCACCTCCTTCGCGTCGGCCTCAACCTCTGCCTCCGGGCTCGCCAACGGCGCCGGAGCAACACCTGCCACCCTCTCAGTGAAGAGGTCCTTCACGTACGAACTCGCAATCAGGTACGGAGTGACGTCGGAAGGCTCCGGCAAACCAGTACCGATCAAAGCAGTGACCGCAGGAGAGGACACTCTCTCCGGTGTCGCGGTAAACTCAATGGGCAGCTCACCACAGGGAAGGCCGGATACCATGGCGAAATCCTCTAAAGTCACGCCGACCTCCCCAAACTCCATGTGGAACGACGACGTCGTGTCCTAGTACCGGTCCAACATAGCATGGATCAAACATAGGTTCGACGTAATCGAGGACCTGTGAATGTCCCGCCAAGCGGCCACCAACGGCCCAAATGCCGACCTCTCTATCAACACCCTCGACCCGGCTCGGAGAACGTCGTAGAGACCCAAGCAGGTAGAAAAGCCCGAGAAAGTCCTCATGGTGCCGATCTCCTGAAATCAAAAACAGACAACGTCAGAATGCCTATTTAGGCTCGACACTTCAAAAATGACAAAAATCAACCGGGGAATGCGACTCACCATGCCCTCGTGAGCACAGTAGGAAAGATGCCGGTCCAGTCGAAGCAACAACTGGCTACCGTCAAAGCCCTCGGCCCACTCTGGCGCCGCCCGTAAAAGCAACCCCCGCGGGGCCGTAACTCGCCTGGCTCTGAAGCTCGCGACGTCAGAATCGTCCTCGGCTGTCTCCGCTCTCCGCCTCTTATGGCCGCGAGACTCAACGTGGTGGATAGGGCCCAACTCAACGACCCTGTTGACGTCCCGCAACGTCCGCCTAGTCGCCCGAGGACGGCGCTCCCTCGAAGAAATCCTCCTCCCGGAGGTACTCGCCTCAGCCCCAGTCTGAGCTCTACCAGCACTAACAGCCCCAACAACGGGCTCCGCACGTTCCTCGACGTCCCCTGAGGCCCCAGCAGTCTGCTCAGGAGGTCCCTCCTCCTCAGTAACGTCCTCCACAACCACGGCGGGTGTGCTAGCCGGAGTACTAACCGGGCCCGACCCGAACAACTCCTCAAAAGTCGCAGCCATGAACTCGGCCTGCTCCGAACACTTTCTTACAAACAAAAAAACGTCAGCCGAAATTTCGGCATTACGACGGCATGAAATGGATAAACCCAAAAACAACAAAAAACAACCTGCAATACAAAAAACAAGGGGCAATCCCGCCCCCAAACCACTCACAAAAAAGACACAAAAAACGACTCGCCCCTCTTTTCAAGCAATAGACGAGTCAAAACCACAAAAACGGCGTTTCAAGACCCATACGAGGTCTGCCAACAACCCAAAATACATTCCCGACACAATGGGATTTTTCTACGGTTCAAAAAGGCAATTCATACGCTAATTTGAACCCCAAACCGGTCAAAAATCCAAAAACGACCGCAAAAAGGCAAACGTGATTTTATCACGCCCCAAGGTGACCTAAAATACCAATGAGGTCCATTTCAAGGCAAACTGACTCAATTCAAGCCCAAACAGACGCTTATTTTGTCAGACGTAAGACCGTCGCAAAAGGCAAAAATCCAATTTTGCCCACAAACATCCAATGAAGGTCCTTAAATGGCAAATACGGGTTTTCCCAACTACAATGCAACCTAGCGGGACCCACTACCCAAGCAAATAAACTTGGCATTGTGAAATAAGGCGGTTTCTCGCCTCACTCACGTTTTTCGAGCATAGGGAGCGGGAACGGGGACCAAAATGCAAACTAAAAGCACCTCTATACTCCTAAACAGGTTTCTAACCTAATGCAAGCATCAATTTCACTCGAAATTGGCTCTATCAAAAATGCCCAATTCGATTTTTTAGGGCAAAATTTCGCCCTAATTCAATCTAGCTAAAATCGACAAATTTGAAAGGATTCAAGAGGAAATACTTACCTTGAGATGACATTTGTTGACAATGGCACAAGCAAAAGCAAGCTAGAAGGTCCTTTAATGGCGATTTTGGCGAGATTTTGAGGTTGAAGATGAATAATCATCCGCAGCTCAACCTCGCGTCTTTTTAACAGAAAATAGAGAAGCCGGCTCTTATCGCCAAGTGGCTCACGCCTAAACCAGGCCTCCCCTTTTCTTTTTCAGCGAAATTTGGGCTTTGGCCCAATTTCCCATGACAAATTCCAAAATTTTCGTTGACGATATTGAATGTCGTCATTTCCTCGAAAACAAACAAAACCAAATAGTGAAAATTCAAATTCGCTATTTTCAAAAACTTCAAGCAAACGGCGATCGAAACCGCCAACTTTAAAAACAATAGCGAAAATTCAAAATCGTTATTTTTTTTCCTCCAACTTCAATCAATAGTGAAGATTCCAAATTCACTATTTTCATCAAATGTCAACGGCGGCACATAAACCGTCACTTCAATCAATAGTGAAGATTCCAAATTCACTATTTCTTTCAAATGTCAACGGCGGCACATAAACCGTCATTTCAATCAATAGTGAAGATTCCAAATTCACTATTTCTTTCAAATGTCAACGGTGGCACATAAACCGTCACTTCAATCAATAGTGAAGATTCCAAATTCATTTTTTCCATCACATGTCAATGGCGGCACATAAACCGTCACTTCAAACGCTATAGCAAACTCAAATTTGCTATTTTCCTCCAAAATTAGAACAAACGGCGATCAAAACCGTCACTGCAAATTCAAACCGAATGGTGAAAATTCCAAATTCACTATCCCTTCAAATACCAGCAGGGGGCTTCCTCGCGAAACCCACTCATTCCAAAAACAGTGATAGTGAGAACCCATACTCACTATTTCCCCAGCGACGTCATGAGTTCGCTATTCTCAAAACAAGCCCAATCGACGCGGCTACTCCCATGGTCCATTAACCGACCTCACCACGGCTGGCGAGCCTTTGCCCGCACCCTTTCAAGGACAGATCCCGAAAATGCCTCGGGTACATTTCCTTGTCGCGGCTGGCGAGCCTTACAACGCATCGCGGCTGGCGAGCCCTCCTCACATGCGCACTATAGCTGGCGAGCCTTTATCCACAAACGTGCAAGAAAATATCCGAAGATGCCTCAGGTATGACTCCTTCTTATGGCTGGCGAGCCTCTGTACGTAGTCTAACGGACTTTAAACGACCCGCACGGACAGTCGACAGACTCTAAAATGTTCCCGACGACAGGTCCTTGACTCGTACCCTCGAGTCGCCTTGGCGTCGCCCTTCCCGACGGCAGGTCCTTGGCTCGAATCCTTTCGAGCCGCCTCGACGTCGCTTGGGTCTCCAGGTTGTAATCTTCGATTGACCTGGGGACTCTACTTTGACTTTCGCCCTGTCCAAGCCTCAGTCAAAGTGGGGGCTCTGTAGATACCCGGTATCTGCTGAGACTCCAACAAACAACCGATGATTATCGGACTACAACATGTTTTGGGATCGCAGCGTTTGATCGACAATTTGTGTACAACTTTACGTCGAAAAACTTAAAACGATTTCGAAAACAAAATATTTCAAAACATTTCAAAAATACCTGGAGTGTTTAATGCACGACGACGGGGTCGCGATGACATTAACTAGAGTCAAAACCGACACCGGGCCAAAAACCGACTCAAAAATTCAAATCCCGACTCCAACAATGAGTCAAATCGAGTCAAACACAAAAACCAAAATATCTCAAACCTTCTATGCTAAGTTTTCCCGGATTCATGTTGGTCAAGTACCAAACATGTGACTACAAAACCTAGGATAGAACAAATCATGATTGCGTTTGTTGCGATAGTGACAACACAACTCGAAGTGCCGCGACGTGGCTCGCGCCTCTTTGAGCGCCAGTGGCCACGTCGCTCAAAACTCACACAACCACTCATTCTCCTATAAATACCCCTCAAATGCCACCCATTTGAGACTTACGCGAGTGTCCGCCCCCTCTTTTCTCCCTTAAAATTCTCGACTCGACTTCTTAAGTCACAATCCGACGCGTATTTACGACCTACCGATCGTAAACACGAGCCTTACACATTGTTTGGTACCGTCATCGTGCATTAAACCACTTGACCGACCACTTTGACCACTACACCATCACTAAACTTTTAAAACACTCTTTACTTACCAAAACGGTTTTAAACCGAGTTTTTTCCGATCAAATGAGTTGTTACACTTACGTCGGTCACTCGCCATAACCAAACATGTAAGTATGAGGGTGTAAAAATCCTCTTTTATTATGTTTTCATTTGTTTCACGACTTTAACATGCTAAAACATGCATAACATGAACCAAAACATGGACAAACGAGCCAAAACCGATTTTTG
Source organism: Silene latifolia (assembly GCF_048544455.1). Taxonomy (NCBI): domain Eukaryota; kingdom Viridiplantae; phylum Streptophyta; class Magnoliopsida; order Caryophyllales; family Caryophyllaceae; genus Silene; species Silene latifolia. The sequence continues at coordinate 38,189,825 of NC_133527.1, read as the reverse complement.
GTCTGAGGCAGAAGCCCCTTAGGTCGCCAAATGGCTCGCGCCTAAATGGGGTACTCAGACCAGTGATCAACCGTGTTTGTTCTCGTCATTTCCCTTAATCCATTTTTCATATTTGTAATCGGTTTTTACCATTTCAAGTATTTTCGAAACCCTTTTGTTTCATTTCACATGTTTTAACCATAAAATATTTTTCACCCTTGGTTCTTCATACCATGACGGTTAAATCCGTGTTTCGGTGATAATATTTGGTTAATGACATTTAAAAGGTATTTTAAAGCCTTTTATTTCATTTCTTTACATTTTCAAACAAACACATTAGTCACCAACACAAAATCATCCTTGGTTCTACATACCATGCCGGATTTTAACCCGGGTACGATGACGAGTACCGACTAATTACATTCAAAATGGACTTAAAACAATTAGTCCATAATCATTTTCAAAACTATTCATGTCAAGTTTGTCAAACCGAACCCGACACCGAATATTATCAAATAATGATGATTATTCGAGTCTAGTTCTTCAAATCGACAAATGCGGTTTAAACGACCCTTTGAAAATCAAACCGGGTTCAAAAACCCATTTTTAACACGTTTTATAACATTTTCTAAACAGTCAGAACACGGCATACAACCGTTGGCTAACCCGCGCTTCAAGCAGGCCTTTTCTGTCTCATTTTCAAAACCAAAGGGAGGCCCCTTACACCGCCGGCTGGCTCGCGCCTCTTATAGCCGTCTGGTACAGGGCCTGTTCCCTTCCAGCATTAGTCTAGGACGATCCCGACTCCGATTAAACCGGATATAGGACGGATCAGATGACTATTCAAAACCATATTTGCAAAATGCCTTACTAAGACAAATGGATCATGTTATGCACCCTAAACCTAATACGGTAAATGGATGTTTAATTTCCGTCTTGCATGCAAATCAACCATTAATCCAACTCGACATCTTATACTTGATACTTGGATTAAATCAACCGACTTAGAAAGCTCTCATATGTTAGGTTTAAATCATTGGATGCGCATTCATGCATTTAAACCGTTTTATCAACTTTTGCATTCAACCAACCAAGACCGATCAGTAGAGGCCGCTAAACGCAGGCGGGATTGGGTGTCTGATTAAAGGGCTTCCCAATACGTACCTTCACCTCTTACTCAGAAACTTTGGATAGTGGACGACCTTATCCAGGGCGTACGAGAGTCATTCTAGAGATAGGATGCTAAAGAGGGACGATTTCCTTATCTTTAGTACCTATGTCAAACGCTGCTTTGTGCTTCGATTTGACCGAGGTATAAAGTGGAATTCGAACGGGTTCCAGGCATCCCACAAATGCTTGGCGGCGACTCCGAACATCTCTAATCGTTTCGAGACCCTTACCGAGACGAAACCGACCGATCTAAAACGATCCGGTCGAAAGCACCTTTACGCCGCCGAGCGTGGCTTTCAAAAGACCGCTGCCATTGTCCACAGATCGGCTGGGCATACGCAGGTGGGCTCATGTCCACAATAATGTACTAGAATGTTTTCATGATTGCTTGATTAATGAAATACTCACATTTAACCGAAAAAAATAATATACTCCCAATTTTTTTTTATGATATTAACACAAAATCTCATTGAAGACGGCGATATCCGTCACAAGCTTGTGACGGATACCATTTCCTCTCACAAAATACCCATAAGAGGTGAATGGGGGAGCACATGGGGGTGCCCCACCTTGTCCCCTCTTCCTTTTTGTGAGAGGTCTTCAGCTTGTGACGAGATTAGCCCGTCACAAGCAAGACGCTTTGTGATATTTATTACATTTTAAGCATGTGTAATTATTTAAGGTTTAAACATGAACTTACATGGCAAACAGATCGGGTCGTATCGGGTTTGTGTTCGTGTCACATGAAATGGGTCACAAACCCTCCAACCTAAACCTGACCCAATTCAATATCGTGTCGTGTAAAAATCGACCCACTTATATAAATAATGGGTCATCAAGCCTCAACCCTAACCCGTTAGTTTTGTATCGAGTTTGTGCATGTCGTGTTTTCGTGTCATGTCCATATTTAGAAATTTTAAGTATATTTATGTGATGGAGGATGAAGCAAAATTAGGATTAATATAGTAAACAGGTTATTTGTGTCAGGTTTGTGTTAGAGAGCTCAACCCAAACCCAAACCCAACCCAATTAAATATCGTGTCGTGTTCATGTCGAACCACTTACATAAATAGATCATTAAATCTCAACTAAAATCTATTAATATTATATCGAGTTCGTATCATATTTTCGTGTCGTGTCATTGTTTACCGGTTCTACATCAACTCTATTGTCGTAGTCCTAAATCTCTTCAGGCAACTTTTTGAACACTTCTAAACAATAAACAAACTTTCCCCCAATTCCCCTCCATGTAAATCATAAACTTAGCGCTAACCATTTATTGGACGAGAAAGTCTCATGCAGCCATGCACTCATGCGTAAGACCGTTTAGGGAAATTTGAGCAAATTAAATAATACTTTAACTAGTTTAGATCCCGCGCAATAAATGTGCGGTATTTTTAGATTATTTACTTTTGCTAATATAACACCATTTTAGTTTTTCATATTTCACGTCATTATATTTTGATATGAGAAAAAAAAATTTAACTGTAACCAGGAAAACTAAGTAAAATTGATTAATTATTCATTTTTCTCGTTATTGTATTTTGTAATGTGATTAAATGTATTTTTTAATCGAACTGTAAATTGAGTAATGTGTTGAAATGTATTTTTTTAAAAAATATTTTTTATACCACAAAGCTAGTGATTCCAATTTAGAAATTCTCTCAATTATTTTTTGGGTTATTCTACGCGGTAACCCTGTGTTTTTGTGAATTCTAGCTGGTAACCCTTCATTTTTCAACCATCCACATGGTAACCCTGAACTTATCAAAAAAAGTTCTCCGTGACCCCCAACTTGTATTCCATTAAAAAACTCCATTAGTTTGCATGTTTATTGGGACTTGGGCTTGTTTTTTAGACTTTAAATGCTTCAATGATCAAGTAACTATGGTCTTCTCAACCCAATTAAATAAATAAACCCCAATTTTTTCTAACAACAATTATATTCTAGGTGTGGTAAGACTTAAGAGTATAATTCATAATATTTTTATTATCATTATTATTATTATTATCATCATTTCTATTGCTTAACAAAGAATATTAAAGTAGTAAAAATACCGATCCACGTCTATAATATAATTATTTGTTAGGAAAATTCGTGGTTTATTTATTTGTTAAGCAATAAAAATGATGATAATAAGAATGATAATAAAAAGGTTATGAATTATACTCTTACCACATCTATAATATAATTATTTGTTAGGAAAATTCGTGGTTTATTTATTTTAATTGAGTTGAGAAGACCATAGTTACTTGGCCATTTAAGCATTTGAAGTGTAAAAGACAAACCTAAGTCTCAATAAACATTCAAACTAAGGGATTTTTTTAACGGAATAAAAGTTGAGGGGCATGAAGAACCTTTTTTGATAAATTCAGGGTTACCATGTGGATAGCTGAAAAACGAAGGGTTACCAGCTAGAATTCAAAAAAACACAGGGTTACTACGTAGAATAACCCATTATTTTTTGTTATAAAAGTAAACAAAACGATTTTTATTTTTGTTTATACCTAGCATGAATAGTATGAGTCAAGTCATTATCAAATACTAGCATTAATAAAAGATTTTATATTTTAAAATTTTATATTATTTAAACTTTAAATAAAATATTATAGTTTAGTGTTTAGTGAAAATTATATAATTTGAATAAAAGATTAACTTTAGTGAAAATAATTATATAATAAAATTATATTTTTTAGTCATTAATTACATTTATTAGTGAGTATAATTAAACTATCAATAACTTCCTTATTTAAAAAGATGCTTTTTGGAGGGACAATTTTTGAGTTCACCTATTTATTTAGTAAACTAGTATGGGTGTCCGGCTTCGCCCGGGCTACCTCTATTTAGTATTAAAATATATTTTCAATTAAATAAAGCTACTTTAAAGTTGCATAACTCATAAAATAAATTATGAGACAAATTCACTACTCCCGCTATTAATATTTTACTTAAATCGATTACTTAGCTAATTTTTCATATATACTTCCTTTTGTTCTTAGAATTGTTAACTTTTATTATATTTGCTATTATTACTTCTACTTTTACTACTCCCGTCGTAATTATTGTTATTTCACTACTTGTACATTAATATTGATAATTTCACTACTTCTGTTATTACTTATATTACTTTCACTACTCTCTCTCTCATTGCTAATATTGTTACTTTGACCATTCAAATGAGTGCTTACTATCATATTACTATATCCAATGTTACTACAATTCTGTTCACTGCTAACATAATTACTTTTACTCTTTAAGTATCCAATGAGTGATTTATATATATGCATTAAATATATTACATATATGCATTAAATTAATTAAGTCGAAATAATTATGAAATATTATATTTTTTGGAAATCTAGCTTGATTTATTTACTTTTTTAATAGTTTCCAAAATATATTATACGTATATTATATCTGTTTATGTTAAAATAATTAACATATATATAGTAATTAATACCATAAGTGGGACATGTTTATTTTAAGGAAAATCACCATATTCCGGTGTTCTCTAAATTTATATTTCAACCAGAACTATATAATATTTACATTGAAGTCCCTTTTTCGTCCCCATCGCACAAATGATCTTTATTGATTTAAAACTATATAGTATAATTAATTTGTATAAATTTATTTAATTACATTGAAGTCACTCGGTTTCTAGAATTAATATATAGTATTGATAAGGGATTTTACAATTTACACTAATACATATGATACAAAGGCCTTATACAAATATTATTGTTAACTTGTAATTTTTCACAATGGCAACTTTTTTTAGTGGAACACAGCTTAAGTTTTGTTTTTTAGACTTTTCTCAGTTATATTTTGTCGCAATATATTTACATCAATAATAAATCTGTCGCTCTCGATTCTACGAGCGTACTGTGACGGAACAACATGTTAGTTAAATTGAGGCAACTATTAAAAGGTACAGTGAATGTGACCGAATAAAAGCAGCAAATGGCCCCCGGTATTAATGTAAGTGGACAATATTATACAAATGTTAGGTTAACCAAGACCTCTGAGGTTTTTATATATACTAGTTGTTGCACCACGCCCTATCGGGCGCGGTGCCCCAATTTGTCAAAATGCTAAGCGTTAGTAAATCAGAAATACATTAAAATAAATGGAGATGGTCCAACATATATTTAGAATTTGCGGAGCGAGCGTAGTATTTATTACACAACTCACGAAATTTTTTGAAAACAAAATGTCTAATGACAACTAAAAAATAAAAGACGAAATGACAGTGCCACCTAGGAATAGACATTTTTTTGCCAAAAAGACCTACGGAACATGAATGACAATTTGTATTAACACATTTAGTAATGTTTAATCTCATATATACTATCCTGACACGCCTACAAAACAGTTCATGGGAAAGCATGCGAAAGGCGTCCTTGACATTAGGATCACGCCGAAGGCGTTTAATCATGAATAATTGAGAAGATCAACAAAAGGAATCAATTATCAATTACTAAACGATGTCAGACAAGAAAACATTTATAGCTAAAATTAGCTTACTATATACTCCGTTCAGTCTGTTGTTCTCCATGCTTAAGGACTTTATTTACGTATGGAAAGACAGTAAGTGCCTGTTTAAAAGACAAACACGCAACCACACAAACTCGACCGACAAATTTTAACGATATCCATGTTCTGAAACTCATCAGGATCAAAAACTACTATTAAGATAAAGAAACAGGCTCTTTCCCGGTTATGAGTAGCCACTGAAATCGCATGCACAGGGACAAAATGGAATCTATTTTACAGCCCAAGCCTTTATTTACAAAAACAGGTCCTCCTGAAAAGTTTTCTAAAAGCCATTTGTTTGGGGGGGGGGGGTTAAAAAGGGCAACAAAATTAGTTATATTCTTGACGAGTTTCGGACCTAGGTGATGCGTACTACTACTATGATTTAACGGCTAGTTTAGCTAGCAATTGTAGACTTATCGTTAGTACGCGTCCAAATATTTAGAACTTATCCTTTAGAATCGGAGAGATTTTGGTAGAAAAACGGAAGTGAGTGGAAAAGAGGAAAGGGAGATGACCTCCATTGTTCCAAGAATTAGCCGACTAAATGTTGAAGTTCCCATTAAGTGATAAATAGGTTTCCTACTGACACAGAAACGACTCTTGTGGTTACTCATCATAACTCAAACTCCAGTGCTGCCCCGACCTTTCCAATTTCCACAAAAAACCTGACTTAAAAAATTCGTATTCGTTGCACTCGCTTGCTAACATGGAATTACATGGTCTCCAGGTTGTACATTTGTTACACCTTTACCGCACTCTCCACGATCCTGCATAAAAGAGAGACATAATTCATTACAAACGGAAAGCCATCTTCAACTGAAATATGCAGCTTCACGTGATAATCCTATAAACGCATGCCAAACGGCATCATCTAAACTCATAACATAGTAATTATATAGATAACATGAGTGAGAGCAGCGAAATAACCTAGTATGGATAAAATCTACAGCTTTCCCAATATCTCATTGACGGAGCTAAGAGATGGTCTTGAGTTGGAAGCATAAGATTGTGAATGCCATGAGCCCATCAGTGTTCAATTGTACTCGTATAATTTAGTGTTTTTTTTACTGAAATAATGTCTAATAATAAGCAACCCGCTCTTAGGCGGTTGTCCAGGTAAATAACGTTTGATGACAAGTGGTCCAATACAGATGCCTAACCACAAGCATCAAACAAGCCGCTAAGCAATTTTGCGGCGGATAAGGTATTACTACATAAACAAAGGTTATTTTCTTAAAGAACACAAATGCCATATACAACAATAAGAAACACTCCGTCAAATAAAAATTTTCTGCCAAAAGCAATGGAAATAATGTTCCTATTACAAAAATCTTTTCAAAATAGCCTCAACTATTTTAAAAGTGATGGAGCTAGAATCACACGACAGACATACACGATTGATTGACTGACCCAATGTGAGGGGCTTTAGTGCTTTACATTATCCCAATCAACTATAAAAAAGAAGTAAGCTTGGACCTCGTTAAGAAAACATATTTTATATATCTAGTTAATTCTATATGCCTCTTCGCTCATTCTGCTCCAAAGTTGATCTGTAAACAAGGAAAAATATTAATTAATATACACAGGAAGCTGGGGACGTAGTTTTTATGCGTACTGCAGAAAACAGCATGCCATTTTTAACGAACCGCATCAGCTTGCTTCAGCAGTAGTCATGGCAGTGAGCCAGAAATTTATTATACGTGTTAAATACTCAGCTAAACTTCCGCCTTCGCAATTTATTATGCCTTAGTTGTGAAGTAATAGGCGAAAAAACAACAATTACCATATCTTTATTTCAGAAAAGGAAAATGTTCTATGATAAAGTATATAAACACCTTAACGCTTATAACAAAGCAACAATGTTCTAAATTACAATGTAGAACATCAGATAAAAATGCACGTTAAACAGTGAATTAAAAAACAAAGAGCTAGAACGCCTATTCACCTGATTCTGTTTCAGATATTGATACACTTTTGAACCTTAGGCGGAAACACCAAATAACACAAAATCGTCAAAGAAATAAAAACAAAAGAAAGAGAAACATATACACTGATAGGAGACTCTATTTGCAAAACATACCAAGTCGAGGGCCTTGTTTGCCCGATTTTCTTTATCCTCAACAATTGCAATTAGATTTCAAAAAACCTCACCTATAGTATTCAACCGGAAAAGGTTAACGAAAACTAAAATAAACATGTAAAACTAAGTATTTTAAAAGGCCAGACTATAAGAATCAAGCGAAAACGAAACTAAAACGAATGAGAAGTTGTACATGGTAGTATGTACCACAATTAAACAACAGATAACAACTGCTTGAACTAATATCTCCACCAATATATACATACAACAATCCTCTGAAAACTGAAATCAATACAGGACTACTCGTAATATGGGTCAGTCTCATATATACATTAGCCCTCCTTAATATATAATAGAAGTTTATGCAAGGAATTCACAAGAAGATGTAGATATAGAATGAAACTCAAGTTCATCCATTTTTCCTATAAACTCCAGTTTATATTTGCAGACACACAAATAGTTGATGAAAGAGTTGTGACAGTAGTGTTTTTTTTCATTCATAACCCGTGCCGAGACAGGAGGGGGTCTTTCACAAGTAGAGTAATGTAATACCCGTTTATGTACTCTTGGTGTTGCTCTTTGCTTTTTTGACGGCCACATCGAAACACAAGAGTGCATGGGGCTAAGAGAAGATCGTCATTTCCGACTGTTAACGACCTTTGGAGCATTTAGCTTACTTAAATCTGTACATTCATAATCTTTGAAAAATAGGATTTGCTTGCCATGTAGCATTCAGTTCTACTGTTTTAATCTTCGACTGGAAATACTAATTATTACCGTACGAATGCTGACTGCATATGTGCTGCCTAGCCTGCCTTAAAGTTCACTTGGATGACGTAAAATATGTTTTTTTTTTTCTTTTATGACAATTGGAAAGAGTATTATTGTCAAACTCGTGAGGGTGATGTACTACCTAACCACATAATGAACTATACACATTGAGACGAAAGGGACAGAACAAATGCAACAAACTGAAACCCTCGACAACGCCAAAACTAACATTGTGCATTATACATTAGTTCCTAATATGTAAATGCAAAATGTTACACTTTTAGACTATAATAATCACAAATAAAGATGAACGTTAAGAAATGGCACAACTGCTGAAATTAGAATATGGCAAAAAATTGAAAATAGGGAATCTACGAATACTGCAGTCACCTGACCTATCTTTTCCGATTGTGCTCTCGCAATCTGATCTCCCCTAGATGACTGTTTTTACCTTAATCATAGTAGTAGAAACCTAAATATGGTAATCGAACTTTGATATACTGAACAAATGAACACTATTGAAAGGGCAAACTAATTCAATCAAGCAAAACAATCAACTACAAACTCAAATTCGAACATGGATAAACATTCAAGGGTAGATACAACTTTAAACACAAGACCATTAACTTTTTAAAAATCAAAGAACTTACTACCCATCAAAATCAAATACCCAGATAAATAATTGTTCTATATGTAAAACTAAAATTGAAATGAAGGTGTAAAACCGAAATTAAAAGTGTAAACATTAAGAATCAAAACAATAATAAATTAATAACAGAAATAATCGTAAAACTTAATAACAAAATAGTTAAGAACACTACCACTAATAAGCAAAGACCTATAGGTAGAGACGACGACACATCCTGAAAATCGTCAGAGCTCACTTCGTGGGGGCATCATATACAACACAAAACCTCATATCAAAATAAAGTAATAAATGAATTTGACCATCAAAATGAAAATCAAATGCTCAGGACCGAAATCAAGAAAAACAAATAAATTGCTCAAATAATTACTACATGATTGATGTACATACATGAACAGAATGGCGCATAAATCAACAAATTATCACAGTAATTCAAAAAGAAAGACTAATTCTAATCCTATCACAAGTAATTAGAACTTACAACAAAAGTAGTCGAATGGGATATCACAAACTTCCATCATCATCATAATCAACACCATAATAGATAATCGTCATCATCAGCGCCAACAGCAGCATGTCGATCGTCGCCATCATTGTGAGGGTTCTGAATGGAGAAAGGAGAATTGGGTATGGTTAAGGCGCTCCCATAGTCATCATCAAGGGTTGCGCTCCCATCGTCGCCATCATCAGCAGCAGATCGTCATAGCCATCGCGTTAATTCAACATCGTCTTCGTCATTGTGGTGGGATATTGAATGGGGGAGGGAAAACAAGCTGTTATGTGTGGGATATCGTCAAAACAAATTAAAATTAAAATTAAAATCAAATAAATAAAATGAGAAAGATGAATGAATTAGTAAGTTAACTGGAATTGATAGGGGAGATAGGTATGAGGAAATGGAATTTGGTAAGGTGAATTCTGAAATGAGTGGGGGAGACTGAAAGAGGGTAAACTGAGGAGCTATTCTAGGAAGAAATGTGAGAGCACAGTGAAAGTACTATTCTAGGTACAAGGCACATGAGGAGCACGAGAGTGACTGTTCCTAAGGAGTATTTTTGAAACTTCTTGCATCTTAAGAGGTTATAGATAGATTGACTTCAAGTCAACCATGCGGACGACTTCTTGACTTTTCCACTCCAAACCTTCTAGATGGTTGCTTCAACAGTGTGTGTGAAGTGTGAACTGTGATACTCTTATAGTATATCCAAACGGTGACGTATCATTCCATTATCGTTTTACATTCTATCTGGGAGATTACGGATTATCTTTTGTGATCGTTGTTAGATTAGAGGGAGTATATTTTTTATAGTCTGCAAGTGAATAATTTATTGTTTTTTTAATGTTTTTTATTATTTTTTTTTATTTAATAAAAAATATCTAAAACAATTGAATTAATCAACAGATTTAAGTAATGGTATGAAATGTGTATTTTAATGAAATGTAAGACGTATGTTGATTAGGATTTAGGACTTACCGTGTGGGATAATGACTGGTAGGATAGATGAGGAATAATTAACGGCACCAATGTAAAACGGATAGGTCTCATATCGGATATAGCAAGAAGGCTGCAAAGTCCGAGAACCTTCCTTGATATGTAGCCTGCTAATAGCAATGGTCAAGCACCGGTTGCAATTAGACCTGGCAAATAGATCGGGTCGTGTCGGGTTCGTGTTCGTGTCATATGTAAACGGGTCACAATCCCTCCAACCCAAACCCAACCCAATTAAATCTCGTGTCGTGTTCGTATCAACCCACTTACATAAATGGGTCATAAGGCCTCAACCCTAACCCATTAATTTCGTGTCGGGTTCGTGTCGTGTTTTCGTGTCACGTCCATATTTTGAAAGTTTAAGTATATTTATGTGATGGAAGATCAAGAAAAATTAGGATTAATTTAGTAAACAAGTCATTCGTGTCGGGTTCGTGTTTATATAGGTCAACCCTAACCCAACCCAATTAAATATCGTGTCGTGTTCGTGTCGACCCACTTACATAAATGGGTCATTAAGTCTCAACCCAAACCCGTTAGTTTCGTGTTGGGTTCGTGTCGTGTTTTCGTGTCGTGTCATTGTTTGCCACCTCTAGTTGCAATCATCGGTTGATAAGTCAGGTGCACACTGCTCCATCGCGTACAATGTGTCCGATTTGGTAAAATTCACCATTTTTGTCGTGAATTTGATACCAGATTGATTGTTAGCCGTTGGAGCTACCAAACCATTCATAGTTTTCAACATAACATTATTGAACAATGTACCGTTCCCGGTGTGACTGTCACCCATTAATAACACATGAGGATCGACTTCCATTTTGCCAAATAGAGACTCGTTCGAATACCGCACCATGCACTCGTCATACCATATCACTGCCACCTGTTGACGAAAGAAGAAAAAAGATATATCAATTAGATGTGATACACATACACAATCAAACATGAAAAGAATTAATATTACATGCATGTTAAATAATATTCTATTTCCTCAAAGAATAAGAGAAACTCTTATTTTTTTTCGCCTAAAACATATTTCTTAAGCTTAACAAGCTTTTAGTATTTTTGGCATATATTATAAATATAGTGGGTTATTAATGAAATAATCTTTTAAATTTAATATTTAAAACATTCTATATTTTAAATCTTGCATAAAATTATCTACATTCTTAAATAATACGGAGTACACTAAAAATTAAAACTTTATAATACCGTGCAAACACGGAATCTAAACTAGTAAGTCAATAAACATATTATCTATGCAATGATAGGCTGATAGCCCGCTTAAGTATTACATTATATAAAATAAAAAAAGATAGTATGACTAAGCTAAATCAGTAAATCAAATTTGTGTTAGTGATAAAAGAAATAAATTTGAATTTCTTTCATATCGTTAATTTTTTTAAGACTTGTAACTTCCAATTATGTTTAATTAATCAATTTAATTATTGTTGTGCGGAAGCGTGAATATCCCGTGTTGGACCTCTGCTGCATTTGTGTCCACAACCCATAATAGTACGATATTGTCCGCTTTGGGCCAAGCCCTCACGGATTTACACTTGGGCTCCTTCCCAAAAGGCCTCGTACTATTATATTTTGTAGATACTTATAAAGATGATTTTTTCATCTTTATTCTACCGATGTGGGACATGGGTTTGCACCCTAACAATCCTCCCCTCAAACCAAGGACCATCATCTTGACTCGGACTTTGACCTCCATGGAGAACTCCCACACCTTACAGCCTCATCACCTAGACACCCACATCACCAAGTCTTGATAACCTCCCCTTAAACGACACACCATGTGTCTCACGGGGCTTGTGCTACACTTGCGTACCAAACTCCTCTGCATCCAATATACCCTAGACTGGTCTGAATCCACTGCCTCAGCGCGTCACACCGGACCGCCTTTTTGGACTTACCATGGACCGCTTTTGTTGCCTCCATTAAGGATCAGCCCACCTCGCCGGGTCGCTGACGATCTTCTCTTGGACGGCCTGCCGTCTCATCACCATGAGACCAATGTCGCCTTACGCGAACATATTAGCTCTCCCTCGAGCTATAAGAGTTCCACGCCTTATAGTGTACGTCCATCTTCAAGTCTTGGTCCCGATGAATCTCCGTGTCTAGCCCAAGTAGAACCTTGGGCTCTGATACCACTTGTTGTGCGGAAGTGTGAATATCCCGTGTTGGGCCTCTGCTGCATTTGTGTCCACAACCCATAATAGTACGATATTGTCCGCTTTGGGTCAAACCCTCACGGATTTACACTTGAGCTCCTTCCCAAAAGGCCTCGTGCTATTATATTTTATAGATACTTATAAAGATGATCTTTTCATCTTTATTCTACCGATGTGCGACATGGGTTTGCACCCTAACAATTATGACTTAGAAATTCTATATGTTTAGTAGAGTTGCGATGATTTATTTAATTTGGTATATACTTGATGTATTTTTTTAGTCTTAATTTTTTACAAAATATTAATTTAATTATATTTTACAGAAAAATTCTTAGGTCTTTCGGGAGGACTATTAATGTGTCCTCCCTAACGAATAAGGAGCTTTTATGTCCATCTAAAAGTTATAAATATAAAATAAAATATAAGGAAAATATTAGTATGAAGGCTTCTTATTGGTTAGGAAGGACATATTCCCGGATGACCTAAGACAAGTCCATTAGTTTAAAATGGGCGGACATGGAGATCACTAGTCAGCTCGCTTGAACCGGCTTGTACAAGGTATATTAGGTCTGTTGGACACTATTTATAGCGCATGTTCGACCATGGCCGCAAATGATCCCCCTCTATGTTATACAAATAGACATGGGGCGAAGCTAGGATTTAATTTCTGGGGTAGCTAAAAAAAAATTATAAAGGAGAGAAGCCAGGATTTAATTTCTGTCTTAGCCAGTGGGATTTGAACCCGGGGCATTAGGTTGAAAACCAAAGCCTTTACCATCATTTAATGAGATAACATTTACTTATTAGCTATTTAGCAATATTTGGGGTAGCAAAAATCCGTCTTCTAAACCAATTTTTTAAAGTTTGGGGTAGCGACCGCCACCCCTTGCTACTAGGTAGCTTCGCCCCTTATATGGAGAAATTAGTTGTAAAAATTAATTTCCTATGATTAACAAACTTTATCTGTTAATATAAAATTGGAATGGAGACAGTAATATACTCCGTACCTTAGAAGTGGGGCAATATGTATTAGGTAGGTCGGTAGTGGTGGCGGTGGTAACACAATCAGCGCACGAGGAGGCGTTCTGATCACCACGACAGAGGTAAAACCCATAAACGGCATCTTTGGTGCGGTTGCCGGACTCGGTGATATAGAAGCCCGAGTGGGTTTTGGCAACATGGGTTGAGAGTGAGTTGAGGACGGTGAGGTTTGCTTTGTAAAGGCTGTTAGCAGGAAAACTGGTGTTTGCACAAATATTAAACAAGTAGTTTGGTGTTGCAGTTAAGCTTGGAATCATTAACAGGAGACAGAGTGACACAAGTATTAAGGACATGCTTTTCATTACTCTCATACCTATTTTGATCTCCTATGCGTGTGAGTTACAAAATTGTTGCATCTTAAGCAACAAGAGAGGTGCAATTATTATTCCTTTTTTTTTTTTTTGAGGTGGCACTATAGGGGAGAGTGAGAGAAGTAGTGGACTCAGGGGCGTTTATAGTGGGGTACAATTGAGTCCGTTTATCATGGGGATTCAATTGAACCCCACACTGATTTGAAGAAATAAATATTTTGATCAATCAGTATATGCAAGAAAGTGAAAGTGGCGCGGTGGATTAGACTTGTCAGTATATATTAGTGGTTGCGGGTTCAAAACCCCTTGTTAACGTAGTATACGTCTTTCATATATCGAGAAGATAATTTATCTTGTCAAATCCTCTCAAAATTATGTGTACAACCTAATATCATATTACTTTGGCTAAAAAGAGTTAATGAAATTACTTATACAATATAACAAATTCTAGATTTTGAATTTTAAGCGAAATATGCATAAATAGTAAGTTTCCTTTGTCCATATAATGCGGACCGTATTGCATCCTCTCAATATAGAATCCAATGATATGATGGGTTTTCATCTATCTAGGTTCTATTTCACTCACTGAAACATCATTCACCGAGGCTGGTATCGAGTGGTTCTCCGACGATTCAAGTGGCATAATTATCGTACCAGACTCTCCTCCAGTCTTGCTGAAGAAAGCCGGTTGTCCTGGTATTGGAAGAGTGACACTGAAGCTATCTAATGACAAAACTACTGTGTCGATTGATGGCCTACATTCCGCTGACTCTTGGACACACAACAAGCCAAGGTGTACACATCTCATCACTTCTTGGCTCGAGCATGATTCTCGTATAGCCGCGTCAACCAACGTCAAGGGCTTACCTTCATCCCATAGCTTCCAAGCCTGCAGTCATTTGTCATGCACCCTTGAGTATTGTAAATGAATTTAAGAGGTCAAACTACAGACAACTACCATAACAGTATAAGCAAATAAAATCGTTGCATTGATTATTGTTAAATTAAAATACACATCGATTATTAATTAAATACTTAAATCGACCTTAAATAGATAGAACTTACATAGCTTATGAGATCTTCAGCATAGCCTGATTCATAGAATGAAGTATTTCTCTTGCCACTTATAATCTCTAAGACCAACACTCCAAAGCTGTACATATCTGATTTCGTTGAGAATCTACCATGCATGACATATTCTGGAGACATATAGCCACTAAACAACAAACACTCAAATTAAATTTCACAAATCTTTGTATAATACCTCTAATATTAGTACAAGGAACGTGAAACTAGTCAAATTATAAACTAGTCAAATTATTTACGACATAGGCTTAGCATAGAGCAAAACTGTATTTTTTGCTCATTTCAAAAAAAAAAAAAAGTTATCCAAAAATATTTACTACATTGAATTTTATTGTTGGATAAGTTCATCCAAGACAATGAACACTATAATAAATTTAGGTACATTCGATTTATCAAGTCATTTTTTTCGCTAGTCTTTAAAATAAGAGTGGTACGTGTTATTAGCTAGTTTGAATGTACTGTTTCATGGTAAACCTAATGTAATGAGATTTCAAATGAACACTCTTGTAATATTATATTGAAATTAGTTGGGACTAAAACTCTAAAAAGTAGAATTGGTACTCACAATGTGCCAACAACCCGGCTTGTGTTGCTTTGGGTTTGATCACCACCAAAGATTCTTGCCATTCCAAAATCTGAAATTTTGGGATTCATATTTGCATCTAATAGTATATTGCTTGTTTTCAAATCCCTATGTATAATTCTGAAACGGGAATCTTGGTGAAGATAAAGCATTCCTCTCGCTATTCCTTGTATGATGTTATATCTTACACCCCAATGTATTTGTTCTTGTGTTATTGGATCTGTATACCATAAAGTACCACATCATCTAATGTTTTTTTTTTTTTGGTGTTGACCAGGAGTATCCCCTACCGACAGCTGGGGCAATCTCCTTCGGGGTACTGAAGGCAATTTAATGAGTTGACCCCTCCCAAGTTTGGCTTTTTCATTCGCAAGAGTCAGGAATCGAACCCCTGACCACTTGTTTAAGAGATGAGAGCCCTTACCACTCACACCAGCCAACTTTGGTACCACATCATCTAATGTAAGGCTAAGTAAGTGAAATCAAATCGATAAAAAGAAATAAGTGAAATCAGTAATCAATATGGGAGTACATCATTAAAAATAGAACTTTTATTTGACGAAACAAATGTTAATGTAGGCGACAATAGAATTAAGGATCAACGCCCATAAACCCAATTCCGTATCAGTCTATGTTTCTCTAACAAAATAAGTCTAACGGGTACATACCTGCCCGTTAAATTTAGTAGGGTGGTTATGACCATATGCCAAATAACATAATGTAATTCGTTTTTTAATCCTTTCATAGTATTATTATTTTTTTTTTTTACAGAAGGTTGAATAACTTACATTATTGTAAACAATACAGAGTAAGCTACTCGACTAGGTAGCACCAGACACTTAACAACTAAATCTAGCACTACAAAGCCATACATCGAGAATACATAACATTTATATAAAAGAAAAGATGCAATATAAAGATAAGCAAGATAAACGATGGTAGAATAGCAAGAGACGACATCTTGGTCACGAACGCCGGTATCATCATCATTAATACAGAAGACCTCCAAATAACGTCGATACATACAGACGCCGGATTGACAATAACAAGGTGTACTTACGCTCTTGCGAAAAGAATGTAGAAAGAAAAGATGAGAGGCAAGACGATGTCCGCCCTCGACGGAGAAAAATCTCCTACACCTTAGAGATCGCATCCATTCAACGTAGGACAGACGGACCGAGAAATCCAACATGCAATGTGAAACACGAGCTGTTGGAATATGTGTCCTCCGACAATAATGCGATCACGACTGTTGATCATGATGATCACATGTTTAAGTCTCATTAAAATGAATACAATTGGGAAGTAATATTATTACTGTCAACTGGTCAACATATATCGGTAATGATTGGCTAACTAGAGTTTGACATTACTGTCGTGTGACGGTGGTGATCAGTTGACCCCCTAGGTCATACCTAAAGGGCAATACTCTTAATTGATTATTTAATTAATCGTATAATGTTGCGGGTTGATTAAATTACTTGAAAATTGACGGACGATTTTGGAAGTAAAATTTACGTATCATATTGAAATGTGATTAAATAAGATACGGTCTAAGTAATTGAATTGTATCATTACTCGGATGAAATAATTGTTTAATGTAACAATTAAATTGAATGAATTGTTATAAATACAATCAGTTGTGATTTATAAATTGGTAAAATTTTTGGCACAAGTAATTATGAAATTACTAAGTCAATTTTTGTATGTGACGTATTTTTATTAATACGTTGATTTTTAATATGTTAAAAATACATAACAAATATATGTGACATGTGACATGTAACATATAGACAATTGACAAAAATAATATGGAATCCATATTATAGAGTGGGCCGAAAATTAGAAGGATTTAAGCTAATTATAAGTTGTTTGTAATTAGTGGAAAACACAATGATTAAAAGCAAACCTAGCCATGCAAGCCTATTGTTCCTTGTGAAGAACAATTTCTCCATGCATTGGCTCCCCTATTGCCCTCCTCTTACACGGTTTTGAGAAGGCAAATGTGATCATTGTTTTCTCTATAATTTTACCTAATAATATACTAAATGTAAGGTATTATTATTCATTCAATTCACTCATCCAAAATAGAGTTCTAGTGAGAAGAAAAATCCTCTCTTCTTCTCTCTTAAAAACCGAAATATTCAAGGGTTAAGTAATATTTTTGGTTCAATTTTCTCCTTAATTAATATTATACTAGTATTTGTAATATTAATTAAATTAAGAGAAGCCTTGGGTATAAAGCTTGGGGAGAGATCTTGTACTTAGATCTTGTTCATCCATAAAGGAAAAGCTCAAGAACAAGAGAGAAAGGTGATCTCTCTTGTGCCCTAATAGCCGAAATCCACTATGTAAGGACATGATTTCTCCTCTATTTATATTATTGTTTGCATGCATAAAATCCGTTTTAATTTTATGACTAAATTATTTAGACATATATGAGTATGTTAACATGTATATGAATCTAAATTTCCTTCAATTGGTATCAGAGCCATGGTTGTTTGCATGCAAATCGGTTAAAAGTTTTTCCGAGTTATAAGAATAACAAATAAAACTTGTAAAATTTGTGTTATTATGATATATCACGAAATTAATCCATGCATGATAATATTTCTGGTCCTAAAATGTTTTAGGATATTTTGGTTAATTTTTCGGATTTTTATTGTTCATAATTTAAAATAATGGCATTTAAATGTGATTTTACGAGTAAAAATGTCATTTTTGGTCTAAAATTAGCTATACTTCGAATTTTCACTTGGTTTTTGGATATGTTGTTACATATATTATTTTGAGATAACCTGTGAATTTTCATAATTTTTGGACTTGTTATGCTCGAAAAATGAATTTTTCATTATTAAATTCGGATTTAAGTGAAAAATAGGTTAATATGAGTTAAATTTCGAATCTGGTCATAGAAAATTAATATGTTGTCACATGCAATTTTACAAGATGTGTGTAAAATTATTGGCTATAAAGAAGTCTTTTTGCATGATTTATGAATTTTTGAAGAAAAATGGCATAAATAGTGACATTATTAGTGAAAATTAATAAAAACATAATCTATGACTTAGGAAAAACGTCTAATGTTGCATTTTATTATATTTTTCAGATCTAAAATTGAAAAGTTAATGAAAATAATTTTTCCATGTTTTTATGATTATTTTATTAAAAATCGATAAACCGCAACATTGTTTTTCCGGAAAAATTTCGAAATTTTTAACCTAAGATTTTGAACATTATGAGTGTCATGGAATTTTTCCAGAATGTTCATGAATTTAAATTTCAAATTTTGAATTTATTTGAAATTTTTAGATTTATTTGAAGTTTAATAGCTTATTTTTGTAATTTTTGGTCCAATTATGAACAATTTTGTAAATAAAAGTTAATTATGGTCAAATTACTAGTGGAGACTATATTTTGAGTCCTAAGAGGTTAGGGTAATTAACTTATGCATAAATATGAGTTTATGCATTTTTGTGATTATAAAATGTTGAAATCACGCAAATCCGTAAAAACCGAGTAATATACGATATTGGCTAATTAAAAAGCGATTTAGCATAAAAATTGAGCATGTTCATACATATTATAATGCTGCATTTTTCTTTATGATTGTCATAATTTTAATTTATGTAATTTTGAATTATGTAATTTTACTTAGTATGGCCTTAGATTTTAATTGGTATTTCCCGAAATGTATGGGAATATCGATTCGGTTGTAATTTTTATTGTGATCTCGTATCACCGTTTTGTAATTTAATAGATTTATTTTATTTTAGTTACAAATGTATAATAGGAAATTATGTAATTTATTATGTAATTTTATTCATTCCGGAGTTCCCAAAGACGGATTTCTTCAAGAATGGCGATACATAAAGACGGTGTTACCTCGAGATGCGTGCCACAACCGAAGTTCAAGGGACCAATGGAGTTGGTTTCCGAATATGTAATAGTTAAATAGTTTTTCTATTTTAGGAAAGGCCATACTAGGATTTATTTATCTTTATGCTTGCATTTTATTTTATGTCACATGCATCGCTAAATCGCCATAACTAAACATGCATTGTCTTCTTTTATCGAGTTTATCGACCGTGTCAATTCGAATTATCGTAGTTCACCGCTTTAGTTCACTTAAAACGTGATAGATAATAAATTGACATGACCTCTCGCTAAAACAAACAATTGAGACATAGCCTTACCAAATAGTAGAAACCATGAAAACCTATTTCGCGAGGGAGTGCACTCGGCCCTACCGGGTACAAACCTTGTTACGTAGGGGAAGTGGGTGATGAGTGTTAATCCACCGAGTTCATGTTAATGAGGGTTTCATCGGCCATACCGTGCCCAAGTTGATGTGGATTTGGATAATGGACACATTTATTCGAAATTTGGATTGAGCTCAACGGAAGTATTCGCGACCGTAGTTGCATGTGTTCCGGGCTATAGATAATTATTAGAGTAATTTTATCGACCAAGAGTTCTAAAAGTAGAATCGATTAAAATGTTAATCCACCGAGTTATATTGATAAAGGTTTCATCGGCCATACCGTGCCTAAGTCGATATGAATTTGGGTCTTGGAATCATTTATCTAGTTGGGTAGAGGTCACTAGAAAAATGCATAAAACTTGTTTAAATCATACATTTTTACGAGTATAATTAAAACGACATTTGTTTTACTCCTTATATTTTGTTTTGTAGAACACTTCTTTTTCATAACAAATGGCAACATCAACACCAACTCCTAATGCTACACCACTCGCTACTTCATCTTGGCTCCGATCCTTTATGGATCGATGTAAACTTGAAAAGAATGGGTCAAATTTCTCCGAATGGGATGCCCAACTCAAATTAGCCGCCGAAGGTGACGACAAGCTTCGTTACCTTACCGAGGCCTCTCCACCCGAACCCTCCACTAGGTCCACCGCGGCCACTAGGGAAGCCTATGAGGCTTACCAAAAGGAGTCCGCCGCAATGAAAAATGTCTTAATATTTGCGATGGAGGCGGACCTCCAAAGGAGAGCCTTTAAAATGGGCAATGCTAATGAGATTTACTCCAAACTTGTGACCATGTTTTCACAAACTCCGCGGATCGTCCAATATGAGGCGGCCGCGGCATTCTTTGATCTCGACTTCAAAGAGGGACAAAAGGTTAGCCCTCATGTGCTCAAACTCATGGAGCTTGTCGAGACCTTGAAAATTCAAAAGGTTGAAATCCCCAAAGAACTCATCGTAGATAGGATTCTACACTCCTTGTCTAAAGTCAAGGCATATGTGCAATTCCGGGTGAATTTCAACATGCAAGACAAGGACGTGTCTCTTGAGGAGTTGCACAAGTTACTTGTGCAAGCCGAGAGGGACATGGGGTTAAATGTGAACCCTCCCAAGGATGTGCTTAACATAAGCACAAAGAGTAAGGGGAAGTTCAAGAAGAATGGGAGAAAGGGCAAGAAGCAAGCTCCCACATTCACCAAAGCTAAGTCTTGTGAAGCTAGCACCTCCAAAGTCAAGAAGGGTCCTCTTGATAAGTGCCATTATTGTAATGGCATGGGGCATTGGAAAAGAAATTGTTCCAAATACCTTGGTGATATCAAAGCTGGAAAGATCACTCCAGTAGGTAAATGACTAACCTTCTTTTATGTTTCTAAATTCAACTATGGTATTATGATGCAAAGTTGTGATAATGTATCTCCCTTTTTATTGTAAATAGGGCCTCCACCAAGCAAAGACAAGGGAAAAGAAAAACAAGCATGAGAAACCATGAAGAAGCTAAGGATAGCTTTTGTGGAGCCTTGTTTTTCATTGTCTTATTTTAAATTATGTTTTGAATTTTTAGAACTTTAAGTTTCCGTGTTCGACATGGAAAGGTATTTTGGATAATGGTTTGTATTTTGGATGATGGTGACTTGGTTTGCAACCCAAGTCACCCGTTTTATCATTTACCCTTTTAATGTTCTAAATTTCATCTTTAAATTGCTTGCATTTTGAAACATAAGATTATTCACTTAAAGTGATCTAATAGACAAATATAATGACGGGTTTCATTATATGTCCACATGCTTAAGGCTTGTGTATGATCATTTATGAAGCGATTTTGAGTCTATGAACTCTCTTAAAGGAATGTCAATCACCAAGAACTCATATGAAATCAATAACTATTAGTCTATCTATGAGATAGTTCTCCTTATAATTCAACATCATTAATTTGTGTCTCATATGCTATCTTTGAATCTATAGTATATTTATTCTAAAGATAGAGTGGGAGAAAAATGAGGACACAACACACAAGGCAAGATAAAATTGTGTACTTGTGTAAATGAAGATCTACGCAAGAGAAAATGATTTGAATAAAGGTATATCTATTTACATAGTATGCCGAAAAGATGAGATCTATGGTCTCAAGTTAGTTCTATATGACTAAAGAGACCAAGTGTAGTAATCATAAGAGTATATTCTCAAGATAACTACACGAGGAGACCAAAAGAAGTTTTGGATGAAAATGACTAATGCAAAGTCTTAACAAGTTTTTGACTAAGTTCTATATGATAAATTTTGACCAAATAGTTTCAATCATGAGTTTTACTTAAGAGCCTAAATGAAGCAAAGTAACATACTAGTTATGATCAAAATCAAGTTGCAAAAAAAAATTGATATTCCGATATCTTCTATAGCCAACGTTTTAACCATACAAATGTCATTGCTTAACCTCCCTATGAAATGGTTAAATCTCCTTCCAAAAGGGTATTTGCAAGGGACGTATTCTAAATATTATTTGTATTTGAATAATGACATTGCTACACATCATTATGATATGAGTGTGTTAGAGATTTAAAATCTCTTTCCGTAAGGTTGAGATAAGACCACTTCAAAATAGGCATTTTGAAAGGATATGATGGGAACATATATGGTTTTATCCTAGTAACTTAGCAAAGCAATTTATATTTATATTCTTGACAAATTTCAATTGAGAAGTCAATTTCGAAATATGTTGAATTGAGTGGGAGTTAGGAAATTCTCATGTGAAGACATGGAATTTAGTGGGAGCTATCGTCCTTGAATGTATAAAACTCATTACTCATTAAAGAATGACGGGCCAATACCTTCTTTAATAAAGAAGCTTTTGAGTTTTCAATTCTGGATGAATATGGACAATGATGAATCCAATTACATCAAGGGATGTTGGATTAGTATTAAGAGATACACATCATATCAACATTCACATAGGTTATTCATATAGATGAAAATGGAATTACCATTAGCAGTCATGGTCGTTCATTGAACCTAAAAACGGTTGATCTCATGATTATTAGTAACTAATGTTTCCGCCATTAGAATAATCATGTACATGTCCAATTATGAATCATATGCATAAGAGCATGATGATTGATTTGTGAGCCATAACAGAAACGTCATGAATTCTCAAGTAGAATCCGATGAACAATTTCGGTGCTTGACGGAATATTCCATTTATGTGATAAGAGGTTGCACATTTTGTAGAAGATCCGAGCACATATAAGGATTTATGAGAATCCCAAATCTTTCAAACTTGAAAAGAGAAATGAGAAGTTTTGGAAAGATGCTTGGTTGAATAAGAGGTTATTCAAAAACAATCTTTCCTAGTTAAGCTAGGACTTGTGAGAAGTACTAAGCTAATAATCTTGTCAACTATTACAAGATTCTACAAAACATATACCTAGTGCATTGTGTGTGGATGAAATACTTGATCGGTGCAAGTTGTATTATTCATCGCAAATTCGTTCGTTATGAGATGATCGATAAGAAAGTTCTTTCAAGTTAAAGAACCAAAACCAAGGTCGAGAACCTTGATATGTACTTGGTAAGATTCATGCTATGAGAGAGAACATGAATGTGAAGGAAAATGCAAGTGTAAGAAGTTTGAACACATGGACACATGGGATGTTAAACTTCTATTGCAATCAATAAGTGTTTACACTGACGATATACATCACAAGGTTGTAATATGATATTGACTACCCGAGTATGATGTCGACATTTGTCGTTTGAGTTATCATTAACTCACTTTGTACTTTGTTATATCCAAACGGGTTGTAGAGACAATTGAACCCCGTTAAAGTGAACATGGATTAACATTGTTTTTGCCCATAGTTACTTATATGAGGTGACGTCTCGAAGTGACTAGAGTGTGAGGCGATTGATGGCAAGTTCAAGTGCCATAGAGTCATGTGAGATGACTAGTCGATCACATAGGCAGATTGTTAGGAACATTTTGTCGGGCCTAATGACCGCTTATAGAGTTACGCAAATTTATATAGCCTGGTCGTGGCAAGAGCTACTATAGTATTCAAATGAGTCGATTCTTTTGACTAAAGACTATTCGCCTAAGATGGCACGATTTGATTAACTTTGATTTGTGTTACTACGACCTTCGTAAATGGGGTCAAATGGGCATATTTTGGGTTATGATGGCTGTGGCTAGTCGAAGGGAATGAGTGCGATAGGAATTGTCCACCCCTAGTCGGGGTTATAACAATATCTCGGGGCCACTCGAGGAGTAATGAATCGGAAATGCGTGGCCACGCTCGGATGGCATCCGAGTGGATAAATCCGGTCAATCAGTTATTCTCCAGATCGAGGAAACCACTCTCGATATGATCACTTGCAAGTACGACCCAAAGACACCTTGCATTGAGTGGGAGATAGTAATAGGACAAGAGAATTGGTGACGCACACTTGTCGATGACAAGTGGGAGATTGTTGGAATATGTGTCCTCCGACAATAATGCGATCACGATCGTGATCATGATGATCACATGTTTAAGTCTCATTAAAATGAATACAATTGGGAAGTAATATTATTATCACAACTGGTCAACATATATCGGTAATGATTGGCTGACTAGAGTTTGACATTCTTGTCGTGTGACGGTGGTGATCAGTTGACCCCTAGGTCATACCTAAAGGGCAATACTCTTAATTGATTATTTAATTAATCGTATAATGTTGCGGGTTGATTAAATTACTTGAAAATTGACGGACGATTTTGGAAGTAAAATTTACGTATCATATTGAAATGTGATTAAATAAGATACGGTCTGAGTAATTGAATTGTATCATTACTCGGATGAAATAATTGTTTAATGTAACAATTAAATTGAATGAATTGTTATAAATACAATCAGTTGTGATTTATAAATTGGTAAAATTTTTGGCACAAGTAATTATGAAATTACTAAGTCAATTTTTGTATGTGACGTATTTTTATTAATACGTTGATTTTTAATATGTTAAAAATACATAACAAATATATGTGACATGTGACATGTAACATATAGACAATTGACAAAAATAATATGGAATCCATATTATAGAGTGGGCCGAAAATTAGAAGGATTTAAGCTAATTATAAGTTGTTTGTAATTAGTGGAAAACACAATGATTAAAAGCAAACCTAGCCATGCAAGCCTATTGTTCCTTGTGAAGAACAATTTCTCCATGCATTGGCTCCCCTATTGCCCTCCTCTTACACGGTTTTGAGAAGGCAAATGTGATCATTGTTTTCTCTATAATTTTACCTAATAATATACTAAATGTAAGGTATTATTATTCATTCAATTCACTCATCCAAAATAGAGTTCTAGTGAGAAGAAAAATCCTCTCTTCTTCTCTCTTAAAAACCGAAATATTCAAGGGTTAAGTAATATTTTTGGTTCAATTTTCTCCTTAATTAATATTATACTAGTATTTATAATATTAATTAAATTAAGAGAAGCCTTGGGTATAAAGCTTGGGGAGAGATCTTGTACTTAGATCTTGTTCATCCATAAAGGAAAAGCTCAAGAACAAGAGAGAAAGGTGATCTCTCTTGTGCCCTAATAGCCGAAATCCACTATGTAAGGACATGATTTCTCCTCTATTTATATTATTGTTTGCATGCATAAAATCCGTTTTAATTTTATGACTAAATTATTTAGACATATATGAGTATGTTAACATGTATATGAATCTACATTTCCTTCACGAGCCCCCAGAGACAGAAGCACCTCACCACCAACACCGTAAAAGGGACTTGACTTACCACTAAAGAGACGACCAAGGTTCCTATAGGAGGAGGTTATTAGGAGAAAAAGACAAGACATGAAAATTAAAGGAAACACCATTCAAAAGACGAGAAGACCATCACCTCCGACCCCGACCAACACCACCATCGAAGATCCAAAAACCACCCTACCCAACACCCCTCAACCAGAAAAAAAAGGACCCCAGCACACAGAACCTCACTCCAAAGGACCCAACAAACACAACCGCGAAAAGCAGTGACAGATCAGCAAGCACCACGAAACCAAAAAAGAACACCTATTTCACCAAACGACTCCTCCCAGGACCACTGCCTCGCATGCAAAAACCAACCTTTAACGACATAAAATACACACAAGAGAAAAAGGGACCGATAAGATGGGGGAAATGGGGGGATCACCTTTCGGTACCAAACAGACCCAATGAGCTATGCTCATAGACCAACAAAACAAGGACAAAGGACCGAAAGGTGGGGGAAATGGGGGGATCGCCACTCGGTCCAAGCCGACCCACAAACACAAAACGAAACAGCCAACACACAGCTATCACAAAACAGACCGGACCAAAGACGTCGGACCTACCGACAGAAAAACAAAACGACCGGTCAAACCCAGAACAAGGGCACAACGAGAAACACCGGAAGTCGAACTCGATAAAACAATAAGATTCCGATTCACAGCCGGAAACAAAAGACAAACCAGGGGTGGGGGAAATGGGGGGATCACCCCTGGTTGCATGCAAGGTAACCGGTGACAGGACAAGGAGTCAGAAGGGCAGGAACCCCAAGGAAACAGCGACAACAACTGATCAGCCCGACAACCCGCAGAGAAAGACCCGAGAAACGCCTTGAAACTCGGGTTTCCACCAATCGTTGTGGATGTTGTAACAAAGGGAGGAGCGAATCAGGCCACCGGGGATCGCAATAACGAGGAGAGGTGTTTAATCACCGGAGATGGGTCAAGGAAAGACCCCATCTCCGGCGATGGGTAGGGGGGAAGGGAGAAGGTGGATGGTGAGGAGAGGCGGCGGAAGCAGAAGAGGTGATTTAGGGTTTTCTTTTTTGTTTAGAGAGAGGAGGGAGATTTTTTAGTTTAGAGAGAGACGCTCCTTATTGTGTAAGCAAAGATATGATGGAATCCTTTCATAGTAATAGCTCGCCGGAATAACCTAGTCTAGGAGGTTGATCTATCTTTGTCCTTTGACCAGCTAAGCATAAATGAAATGACCATTTTTAACAGTTAACATTATTTAGGAAAAAAGTTAATAGAATACTATACCGAATAGTAAATTGTCAAGACTTTTGTTGGGCGCAAACTCATAGACTAAGAGTTTTTCTTCTCCGGACAAGCAAAACCCTAATAGCCTGGCCAAATTCCGGTGTTGAAGCTTTGCTAGTAATAACAACTCATTCTTGAACTCAGTTGCACCTTGACCTGAGCTTTTTGACAATCTTTTCACTGCTATTACTTGTCCATTTGGTAGTATACCCTATCATGACATTAAACATGCACTTTTATTACACATGTAAGTGAACTTTACAAAACAATATACACAATCTCGATTAACAATTGCATTGTGAAGATTTTATTATCATCGCGACTTCAGTGTTGAGTCTCATGGATCGATGTATGATGTAACATTGTGATTAGGCTACTATAATAGATTCAGGATGAACAACGAACCAAATTTCCTTGATTATTTATTCAATTCATTCATATATTGTTCACATTTGACATGGTCAAACAATGTCGATTTATACTCCTACAATTAATTCACCATTGATTGCTCATATCTAAAAAATTCAGACAAATTCTGGTGGCTTAAATAGAAAGTTTAGAGGTAAAGATATCTGTGAAGTCATCTTATAATCTTTGTTCTCGCGTTTTGTTGTTCGCTAAATCCATTATCCATAGATCCTTTATTTTGCATGAGACGAAAATATTACCTTGTAAACGCTACCAAATCCTCCTTCACCCAACTTATTCTCATCTCCAAAATTATCAGTTGCGGATTTAAGAGTGGCTAAATCATATTGCAAGGAGTCTAT
Source organism: Silene latifolia (assembly GCF_048544455.1). Taxonomy (NCBI): domain Eukaryota; kingdom Viridiplantae; phylum Streptophyta; class Magnoliopsida; order Caryophyllales; family Caryophyllaceae; genus Silene; species Silene latifolia. Next base: position 38,161,854 of record NC_133527.1, on the reverse strand, counting down.
AGTTGTGAAATCCTCACCTGTACCAAAACAGGCAAACGAACAAACCTATGATTAAGCAATCAAATACTACCTCCAATTATTAACAAAAAAATTAATTATATCACATTTGGGAGGGAATTAATATCAAACAATCACAACTATTAAACATCAATAATATCGGTCGTAATCAGATTACAACAACAACAATAAAAACACTCTATCCATTTTGGCATTTATATGATTCCGGATAATCATATTATTATTATATCACTCGTGAACATTTAACAAAACTTAGTATGGAGTATTTTTTTATTTTAATTTAGTTTCGGTAGTAGAATAGTCTATGTTAATTTATGGTTGCACTGTATTGCAATTGACCTAGAACGAATCCCAGTATATGTGGCATTTACGATGTTTTCAACAATTTGATTAAAAAAGAAAATTAAATAAAAACAAAACAAAAAACGACTTGCACTCTGTTTTTTTAGGGATTTCTTACCAGTGTCATCGGCGTGGGCGGGAACATAGTTCTTCTTTGATTTTGCAATGACAAAATAGAGGATTATAGCAAGTACTTCTAAGACGGCTGCTGCCACAATAATAGCGATCAACTTTGCTGATGTTTTGCTTTTCCCTGCGCAAGTTTAGTGTTTGCCAAATCAAGCGTAGAAAATTTTAAAAAGTAGGGAACAATATTATAAGTGGGATAATTACAATTAAGAAAGAGAATCTGAGATTTTAGAAACAAAGTCGATTCATTCGTTAAGGAAAATGAGGGTCAATTATTATCCTTTAATTTTGGCACAAAAATCAAGAAAATAGGAGGGACTAATTACTCAATCACATGTTGACCAAATTGATTTTTTTTTTTTGGTGCTTTTGACCAAATTGATTGTGAATGATCAAATTGCTAATCAAATTCATTCCTAAAATAGAAAGGACAATAATTAATTGAGGCACCCAAAACATAATAGGACAGCAACGGATTGGAACGGAGTGAATATTAATTAAGTGTACGAAAACATAATATGCTACATATGCTACAAGAAGTTTTAAATTCCGTAACCTTCTACTATAGCCAACTTAATTCAAGATGATCTCCATAGAGTACAATACGGATGTTAGGGTGCAAACCCATGTCCCAAATCGGTAGAATAAAGATGAAAGATCATCTTTATAAGTGTCTACAAAATATAATAGTATGAGGCCTTTTGGGAAGGACCCCAAGAATAATCCGTGAGGGCTTGGCCCAAAGCGGACAATATCGTACTATTATGGACAGTGGACACTGGTACAGCAGAGGTCCAACACGAGATATTGACGCTTCCGCACAACAAGTGGTATCAGAGCCCAAGGTTCGACTTGGGCTAGACACAGAGATTTGTTAGGCCAAGACTTGAAGGTGGCTCCAGGGAGAGCTAATATGTTCGCATAAGGCGACATTAGTCTCACGGTGATGAGACGGCAAGCCGTCCAAGAGAAGATCGTCAGCGATCCGGCGAGGTGGGCTAAGGCTTAATGGAAGCAACAAAAGCGGTCCACGGTAAGTCCAATGCGGTTCCGGGGCAACGCACTGATGCACTGGATACGGACACAGTCCAGGTATATTGGATGCAGAGGAGTTTGGTACGCAAGTGTAGCACAAGCCCCATAAAGGTCAAGGTCTGAGTCAAGATGATGGTCCTTGGTTTGAGGGGAGGATTGTTAGGGTGCAAACCCATGTCCCACATCGGTAGAATAAAGATGAAAGATCATCTTTATAAGTGTCTACAAAATATAATAGTACAAGCCCTTTTGGGAAGGAGCCCAAGAGTAAATCTGTGAGGGCTTGGCCCAAAACGGACAATATCGCTTCTGCACAATAACGGACATGAGAGAAGAGTGCCTAAACAATAAAAAATAAAGTTAAAAAGGAAAATCACTAGTTATTTGTATTAAGTTTGTTCTAACTTAGGTAGCACGGGCATTCTGTCGTTCCGTGTCCGACATCGTGTCGTACACCGATATCGTCGGACACACGCCTAAATGTGTCGGACACCTATAAAGTTGTGTCTAACTTTATTTGGGCATGTGTCCGACGCGTGTCCTCGGTATTTGGACATCATTTGGAGTGAACGATTTTCTTTAGACGAGAAATAAGCGGTCGAAAAAGATTGATTAGAAAATCGATTTGAGTGGGAACTGAAAATGTGTTTTAGCCAACGTCAAGTTTTACCATCACTTATTTAAAATTAATATCATACTTTTTAAAAAATAAAAAATAAAGCAAAAATAATCGAAAGTTTATAAATATAAAATATATAATTTATTAAAATTGATAACGTGTCCCTTGCCCTAAATTCCATAAGATATCGTGTCACGTGTCCGTGTCCGTTTTGGTGCTACGTAGGTTCTAGCTTCTAACCATGACCAAAAAAAAAAATGATGGATGTAATTCAATTCAATTCAACTAATTCGTCGTTATTACAAAATCAGGTTCTCAAAATCATATTAAATAAACATAAACAGTTATTAATATTTGTGTTGCCAAAAAAAAAATTATTAATATTTGTAGTTACAAATTACAATTAAGCTATACTTTCTCCTACTCGGACAAGATCTCGTATTATTAATAAATATATAAGTGTGGCTCTATTTATTTGACATGTAAGTAACATAAATAATTGTATGTGGTAATAGTGAGTCAGTAGTAGAGAGTAGAGTAGGCAATGGGTTGTGCTGGGCCGGTCCGTCGTCCCTTCCTTCAAAATTGGCCCGGCCCAGACACGGATATTGGGCTCCTCGGGCTGTGCCGTGCCAGGCCCACTAATCCAAACCTACGCCGCGGCCCGCTCAAGACACGGTCATTTTCGTGCTCAGGCCGTGCCTGGCCCATGGGCTTTTCGTGCCTTGTCCATGGGCCGGCCCATGTGCTTTAATATTTTTTTTATTTTAAAAAAAATGTTATATAATTGATATATTTTTTGTACTTTTTGTTTAATAAATGATGATTAATGCTTTAAATATACATTTTATTAAATAGTAATGTACTTTTTGTTTAATAAATGATGATTAATGGTTTAAATATATATTTTATTAAATATTAGTATACTTTTTGTTTTATAAATGATGATCAATGGGCTATTCTTCGGGCCGGGTCGTGCCTTGTGCGTGCCGGGCTCCACCGTGTTTGGGCCGTGCCGTGCCTGGGCACGGATTTATGAACAAAATCGCGTCGGAGCCCGTCTTAAGCCCAGTCGTGCCGTGCCCGTGCTTCCTCGATTTTCTTAAGTAATATAGTATTATAAACGACATGAAAAAGTAATATAGTATTATAAATGACATGAAAAAGTAGAAAACACGTTACATTTTTCTTTAATATTTTTAATTAAATATGTATAAGTCAAATATAAAATATTGATTATGACAGACAAATACTCCGTATTACTTTTAGTTAAATATTTTATATGTTATCTTCTAAATACTTTGAAATTAAACATAAAAAAATAATATTTGAGAAAGTTCAACCTATTATATTACAGGTAATAAAATCTTAAACATCATTATATATAATTGTTTAAAAAAACAAAATGTCCAAATTTCTTATAGATATGTGTGACACATATCACATGCAAGACACAATCAAAACATTTAAATAAGCTGAGTTTGAAATTTATATGTTTGATAGATAAATATCACATGTTATACATAAAAAATTAAAAATTACATAAAATTATGTTCACATCAGCTTGAATAAATATTAATTGATTTGAGACATAAAGTATCGTAAAATGATATAATTTGAGAACTTATTGTTGATTGTTGTATTATTCGAATAAATTTTATTTTGATTAATATGATATTTCACCAGTCACAAATTTATTTATAAAACGTTGATCATGCATAATTAATTATCACTTATTAGTTTTAATTAAAACTCTTACGTATTTTATTTTAAAATATTGAAGTTAAACCTAAAAATATTAAATTTGAGAAAAAATTATTTATAAGAGAAAATATTGAAGGTCATATATGAATCATATAATTTTTCTTTAATAATAATGTTGGAGCTGGTGTCCTCCACAAATTAGTGTGATAACATTTGTAAATCTCTTACAGGTTCACAAGGGTATACTTCGTATATTTAATCAGTTGATTAACGTTTACCTAATAACGGTTGGCTTGCTAGAGAGTTTGACTTTATTATCATACAGATGGCGGTGATCAACTGGTCCCTAAAGGTCGCACCTATAGGACGTGTTTGAGAAATGTGGTTATAGAAATGTAATTACATTGATGCCCAAAATGACTAAAAAGTTAGTCAATGTGTTGATGAGATAATTATTTAATGAAAATTAAATAATATTAAGTTGAGACGAATTAACCGTCAATTCGTAAATTAAATATAATAAGTTATATTTAATTAAATATATATAAAGTTAGTTTGGACGAATTAATCTGTTAATTCGTAGTTAAATATAATCAGTTGTATTTAATATCAACAAGTTGAATGTGTCATAGTGGTAATAGTGAGGGTACACAAGCCAAGAGGTCATGGGTTCGATCCTCACTAGATGACAATTTAACACACTTTATATTTTTGGAAAGACCAAAAATAAGGAAATTTAATTCCTTATTTTCGGTTCAGGTGGCCGAAATTAGGGAGGTTTCCACTTTCCTAATTGATTTCGGATTTCGGTCTATATAAAAATAAAGGTGGAGAATTATTTCTAACCTAATTCTTTTTCTGACCCAGCCTCCTCTTTCTCATCACAAAAAAACACAAAGACAATAAAATTTTACAGAAAATTTTAGATTGATTTCTAGCATAATCAAAGGGTATATCTTAGATCGTCTTGGGTGCAACTAATAGGTGAATATCAATTTTGATATTGTTCTTAGGCCAATTTTGCAAGGACCCGAGGTTAATTCTAAATCTTTTTACTTATGCTTATGTATTTTATTTTATGACCATAGATCATCTTTATTATATCGTTATAATCCTTCATGTTAAAGGGAAGTATACAGATTATTTCCCACAAGTGTTATCAGAGCCTTTGGCTACGATTTTAATTTTGATGATTTTCATAAAATTTGTATGTAAACGATAAGATTTTCGAGAAGAAAAAAAAATTAGGGTTTCGATTTTTGGATCGAAATTTTTTTTATGCCGTTTTTTTTCCTGTTTGATGATTGTTTTTCCATTCTATTTTTCATATTATAGTTTATAATCAGTTAAAATCATCATATGAAGAATTGGTAGTTTTTGATTTAATGCAGATTAAGTTACAGTCAAATGGATTCATCATGTTTATGATTAAAAGATTGTTTTTGCTATATAGTTTTTGGCATATAAATTAATCATGTTTATTATTTCATATGCTAATCATGTTCTAATAGCAAAGGTAAACAATTGATCATCAAATCTTGTTTTAGGGCATAATTGCCGCAAAAAAAAAAAGAAAAAAAAAAGGCTATTTTTTTTAGGGTTTACGAAAAAAAATAAAATATTTTATGTTAATTTTTATGGTAAACCGTGAAAAAGAAAAAAAAAATTAGGAAAGTTTTTTTTTTTGCCTTTTGCCGAAAAAAAAAAATAGAGAAATTTTTTTTGGAAAGTTTTTTTTTCCCTTGGTTTTTCCTATTTACCTAATTAGAATAGGAAAGGAGTTGTTTTTTTATTTTTTTTCAGCCGTGTCAAAAAAAAAAAAAAAAAAAGGGACTTTTCGTTTTTTGGCCGAGTAAAATTTAGAGAATTGGATTTTATTTTTCTTTATTTTGGCCAATTAGTTATTGTGAATCGGTTCACAATTTAATGATACCGAGTTATTTTAAAGCAGTTTAAAATTTTTGACGGATAGAATTCATATTACAAGTATAATATGGATTAAGTATGAAATTAATGTGATTAAATTGCGGAATTGTCACTTAATTCAATTTAAATAGGTGGTTTGGATAAATTAATCAACATAATTTATTTATTGTATTATGTATGTTTAATTTAATTTTAGTTGATGCTTTTAATAATGTTGAATGAATCGAATGAATGAATTTTATTTACGTATTTAATTTTGCAATCGGTTGTAATTTGTAATACTTAGTGTGGCCTTAGTCAATTATGTTTTCGTAATGAAGGAAACATAATTTTTATGTAATTATGAGATCTCGAATCTCCTTTATTTTAGTTTTGGGTTTTGAAATTAGAATGTAATTAATAGGTCAATTATGTAATTTTATTTATTGTAATTTCAAAGAAGACTAAAGATGAAGATTCAAGCTCACTCCCGCTACATGGATCAAGATGGAACATCAAGACAAGCTTCTCGGGTCCAAGGATGGATTCCAAACTTGTATTTATTGTTCATTTTGATAGGATAGGCCACATTAGGACTTTTACTGTTTTTTTTTTTACGTTTTTCATTTTATTGTTTTTCATTCACATGCTAGTAATTGCATCATATTCCGCCTAAAACCAAACCACCTACTACTAAAATGCATGAAAATTGACTCATATAGGTTGTATGTTAGTTTTCATGGACATGCGACGATGTCACAAGATCTATAAGCCATCACCTTAGTTTAAATCATTCTCGCATGCTAGATTATAGTTCACTTAAAATGAATTAAAAAGTTGATGGGATCTTCCTCTAAAACGGAAATTGAGATTAGTCTTTATAAGGGCAAACATCTATGAATCCCTTCTTCGTCGGTAGGCCTAATATGACCCCTTCTACGTTGGGTAAGTAGTTGTGTTGACTTAGTTTACCTCAACATTGTAGTCCCAAGAGTTTCTCGTGATTATGATGGACTAAAGATAGTATTTACAGAAATTTATCGACCAAGAATTCTAACGGTAGAATTAGCTAAAAGGTTAGCTTATCAATTTACAGAGAATTGAGTCTTGGGGTCATTTATATAATTCTTGAGGGAGGTCAATTGTATAAATGTTTTTGAGTCTTCGCGTTATGACATTAGTTCATTAGACTTAAAATAAAAACGATGCATGCTTATTATTTTATTCTTCTTTCGCAGTGTAGAACACGCTTATTATCAATAATACTGTTACAACAAATGGCTGGAAATAACGCAATCCCAATGCCTAGTGCCACACTAGATCGTTCGTCCTGGCTAAAAATGTTTATGGACCAAATGAATCAGTCCACTCGACTGAAAAATGATGGGTCCAATTTTGCGGACTGGGAGGCGGCACTACGGAATGCTGCCACTGCTGACGGTAAGCTCAGGTATTTAACTGAGCCAATACCGGTCAACCCAGGCCCAAATGCAGGAGCCGACGAGTCATTTGCTTATAGTGACTTCGTTATGGAAGCGGGTGCGATAAAGAACGTACTCATCTTTGCAATGGAAACCAATTTGCAGAGACGCTTCATTGCCCAAGGTGCAAACAAGATTTTCACCACGCTCACTAACGAATTCTCAAAGGCACCGAGAATCGTTACATATGAGCATACCTGTCGCTTCTTTGATGCGAAACTCCAGAAGGGCCAACCGGTTAGCCCACACATTCTTCACATGATTGAGAATGTCGAGAAACTGGAGTCACTGAATTGTAGAATCAGTGAGAGCATTGTCATTGACCGAATGCTTCATTCTCTTCACGATGGTTTTGCCCTTTTCAGGGCGAACTACTACATGAATGACTTGAAAAAGAGTCCTCATGAGCTACACTCCCTTCTCGTACAGACCGAGAAGGATATGAAATTGAGTGGGAGCATGAAGCAGGATGTTCTCACGATTCACAACAAGAGTAAAGGTAAGGGCAAGGCTCATGGCGACCTAGCGTAGGTAAGCCAAAGTTTAAGAATCCGAGAAACGGTAAGAGTGCGCCCGGTGAGACTAGTGGCTCACAGGGCAAGACAAAGAGCAAGGGCGGTGACATAGAGTGCCACCATTGTCACAAGATGGACATTGGAGGAGGAACTGTCCCGTCTACCGTGAGGACATCAAGGCAAGGCGCCGCGTCGTTCTGTTGGTATGTCATCTTATATTCATATGATTGAGATTAACCATGCAAGTTTCGGAACTTGGGTACTAGATACTTGGTTGTGGTTCTCATCTGTAATCTTTTGCGGGGCCTAAAGAACATCATACCTCTCGAAAAAGGTGATGTGGACTGCGAGTCGGAATGGAGCACGAGTAGGCTCCGCCCTCGAAGGGAACATATGTAATCCAACTCCCTAGTGGTTTTGAGTTATCTTTAAATAACTGTCACTATGTACCCAGTTTATCTAAGAATATTATTTCTGTTTCCGTACTTGCTAAAGACGGTTTTACATTTTCAATAAAGGATAATAGTTGTATTTTCTCTTTTAATGAAATGATTTATGGCAAAAGCGATTTCCATGAATGGAATTTATATCTTAGATCAAACCACGGAAGTATTACACATGAATAATAAGAAATTAAAGGTTGGTGACAAAGATCAAACCTATCTATGGCATTGTCGAATGGGACACATAAATGAGAAACGCGTAAAGAAACTCGTCGATAATGGGACTATTCCCTCATTCGGATTTTCTGCATATGGCACGTGTGAATCATGTCTCATTGGCAAGATGACTCGAATTTCCTTCAAAGGTGTTGGAATACGCGCTAGTGACCTATTAGGACTCATACATACGGACGTATGTGGACCTATGTCAATTACCGCTAGAGATGGCTATAGATATTTTATCACTTTCACGGACGATTTGAGTAGATATGGATATGTCTACTTAATGAAGCATAAAAGTGAGTCCTTTGAGAAATTCAAGGAATACCGAATAGGGTACAAACCAACCGAGTAGAAAGATTAAAGCACTCCGTTCGGATCGGGGTGGCGAATATCTTTCAAATGAGTTTGATCAACACCGAAAGACTGTGGAATCACTCTGATTTAACTCCACCTGGAACACCTCAATTAAATGGTGTATCCGAACGGAGAAATCGAACCTTACTTGATATGGTTCGATCCATGATGAGTCACACAAGAGTGCCTGAATCATTATGGGGTTATGCTCTTTGTCACCGCTCTTATACTTAACCGAGGTCCGTCTAAAGTTATCGACAAGACTCCATATGAAATGTGGAAGGGAACGGTACCTAACTTGTCCTTTATTCGGGTTTGGGGCTGCGAGGCTTATGTCAAGTGGAGACACGAGGATAAGCTCGGCCCGCGATCGGTCAAGACATACTTTATAGGTTATCCAAAAGGAACATTTGGTCATTACTTCTATTCGCCTACCGAACATCGAGTTTTTGTTGCGGCTAGTGCGACGTTCTTAGAGAAAGAATTTCTCGAAAACAAGACGAGTAATAGAACCTTCGAGCTGTCGGAGATTCCAAACCAACGACCGAGGAACAGGATGGAGGAAGTCATACCTCCAACCGATGATACGGTTAATATTCCCGAGGAACCTAGGAGGTCGGGTAGAGTCTCTCATCCTCCTGGACGAGATACATTGGTATGGTCGAGGAGAATGACTTTTACTTCTAGAAAGTAATGAACCCGCAACCTATAAAGGTGCTATGGTCTGCTTCCGACTCAAAGCTATGGCTCGAAGCCATGCAATCCGAAATGGACTCCATGTATGAGAATAACGTATGGGATCTAGTTGATTTACCTAATAAGGTAAAACCTCTACAAAGGCAAAATGGCTTTACAAAATAAAGCGTTCCGTAGACGCGCAACCAGATATCTATAAGGCACGACTTGTGGCAAAAGGTTTCACTCAAGTGCAAGGATTGCATTATGATGAGATTTTTGCACCTGTAGTCATGCTACGTTCCATTCGGATAATCTTAGCGATTGCCGCATTTCATGATTATGAGATTTGGCAAATGGATGTAAAAACCGCTTTCTTAAACGGTTATTTGGAGGAAGAGTTGTACGTGGTGCAACCCGAAGGTTTCATAGATCCTAAACATCCTAAGAAAGTATGCAAGCTTAAGCGTTCCATTTATGGACTTAAGCAAGCTTCTCGGAGTTGGAATCATCGTTTCGACCAAGTGATAAAAGAGTATGGTTTCATTCGATCGGTCGAAGAACCATGCTTATATATCAAGTCGAAAAGAGCAAGATTGTATTCTTGATATTGTATGTCGATGACATACTCTTGATTGGGAATGACATTCCTCTCCTATCTTCGGTTAAAGAATGGTTAAAGAACCATTTCCAGATGAAAGATCTGGTGAGGCACAGCGCATTTTGGGAATCCGTATCTACCGAGATAGATCACGACGGACGTTATCACTTAGTCAGGAATCTTATCTAGATAAGGTTCTTGAGAGGTTCAAAATGACCAACTCCAAGAAGGGGAACCTTCCTATGACGACCGGGATGCGATTGAGCAAGTCTCGATCACCCACGACGCTGAAGGTATTGAGCGCATGAGTCGCGTTCCTTATGCTTCTGCAATAGGATCGATCATGTATGCCATGATATGCACACGTCCAGGCGTGGCATATGCATTGAGTATGACGAGTCGGTACCAAAAGACTCCAGGTGAAACACACTTTGGATAGCGATCAAAAATATCCTCAAGTACCTACGGAGGACTAAGGATTGGGTATTGACTTATGGAGGCGATACTAAGCTATGCGCAACCGATTCTGCAGAGATGCTAGCTTCCAAACGGATCGAGATGATTCAAAATCTCGGTCCGGGTTCGTCTTCACTCTTAATGGTGCTGCGGTCACCGGAAGAGTTCCAAACAGTGTTGTTGTAGCAGATTCTACTACGAATCCGAGTACTATGCCGCTTCGGAGGCAAAGGGAAGCGATATGGATGCGTCAATTCTTACAAGGGCTTTCGGTAGTTCCTAGTTCGAATGACCCGATCACCATCTATTGTGACAATAAAGGTGCCATCTTCCAGGCTAAGGAGCCAAAGTCTAGCAACAAATATAGACATGTACTTCGGAAGGCTCACGTGATCCGTGATTACGTGGAGCAAGAAGAGATAGTGATTGACAAGATTGCGTCGGATGATAACATCGCGGATCCTCTCACCAAACCGTTGAATTATGATAAGCATGTAGGGCATGTTAATTCCATGGGAATTAAACATGTTCCAAAGTTGTAGTACTTGATTATGGATTTGATACATTATTTTTTTCATATACTATTTATAACTTCATCGTTTTATATATATAATATTTTGTTTTTCATGTGGATTGTACTAACAACATTGAACGCCACAAAGTGAACTGAATTACATTATATTTGTTTTGGTCCGTAATCGCCAATGTGAGCTGATAACTCCGGCTATTATATTGTGCAGTCGATTGATGGTGGGTTCAACGAACCATAAGTTAAACGGTTGACTAATCGATCACAGATACGAGATTATGACGATACCTCGTAGGACAACTTTTTGTGACAACGTAATGGAGTCCTAAATGTTTTATAACATTCGGTGCCAGGTCGTGGATAGGACATCCATTGTGTACCTAGAGTCGATTCTTTTGACTATCAACTGTCTCTTGAGATTAAGGCAGTCTTTGGGTGACTTTGGTTTCTTTCTCACGGTCTCACCGTAATCGGGGCTAAGTAGATTTTTTCCGGGTCATTTCATACGTGCTTACGTCCTGCAGGATTCGAGTTGAGGAAAATATCCATCCCTTATCGGTATAGTTATTTCTCGGGGCCACTCGAGGAGTTGTAATCGCGAAATGCATGGCCATGCTCGAATGTTGATTCGTTTATCAGTTAAGTTACTCTCTAGTCGGGAAAACCACTCTTGATACTGATCGCTTGTAAAATACGACCTTTGTGAATTCGGATTTGCAAATTGTTTTACATTGAGTGGGAGAAATTTTAAAGGATATGAGAATCGGTTATCGCACATACACTTGTGAGGACAAGTGGGAGTTTGTTGGAGCTGGTGTCCTCCACAAATTAGTGTGATAACATTTGTAAATCTCTTACAGGTTCACAAGGGTATACTTCGTATATTTAATCAGTTGATTAACGTTTACCTAATAACGGTTGGCTTGCTAGAGAGTTTGACGTTATTATCATACAGATGGCGGTGATCAACTGGTCCCTAAAGGTCACACCTATAGGACGTGTTTGAGAAATGTGGTTATAGAAATGTAATTACATTGATGCCCAAAACGACTAAAAAGTTAGTCAATGTGTTGATGAGATAATTATTTAATGAAAATTAAATAATATTAAGTTGAGACAAATTAACTGTCAATTCGTAAATTAAATATAATAAGTTATATTTAATTAAATATATATAAAGTTAGTTTGGACGAATTAATCTGTTAATTCGTAGTTAAATATAATCAGTTGTATTTAATATCAACAAGTTGAATGTGTCATAGTGGTAATAGTGAGGGTACACAAGCCAAGAGGTCATGGGTTCGATCCCCACTAGATAACAATTTAACACACTTTATATATTTTTGGAAAGACCAAAAATAAGGAAATTTAATTCCTTATTTTCGGTTCAGGTGGCCGAAATTAGGGAGGTTTCCACTTTCCTAATTGATTTCGGATTTCGGTCTATATAAAAAGAAAGGTGGAGAATTATTTCTAACCTAATTCTTTTTCTGACCCAGCCTCCTCTGTCTCATCACAAAAAAACACAAAGACAATAAAATTTTACAGAAAATTTTAGATTGATTTCTAGCATAATCAAAGGGTATATCTTAGATCGTCTTGGGTGTAACTAATAGGTGAATATCAATTTTGATATTGTTCTTAGGCCAATTTTGCAAGGACCCGAGGTTAATTCTAAATCTTTTTACTTATGCTTATGTATTTTATTTTATGACCATAGATCATCTTTATTATATCGTTATAATCCTTCATGTTAAAGGGAAGTATACAGATTATTTCCCACAAATAATCATAAAATATTAAAACAGGCCGCGCAAAGCGCGGGATACTACCTAGTGACATATAAAAAGGAATTATAAATGATAAAAGCAAAATTTAAATGAAACATATAAACAATACGGGCGAAGTCGGACACTAAAACTATTTAAAAAAGTATTATTAATAGTGTTTTAAATGTGAATTTGTGTTACACAAAAACTTCGGAGAGACGATCTCTCAATAACGTCATTGAGAGACCTCTCACATGATGGGATGAGTGACCCATTTGATTTTTTTTTCCCTACTATATCTCCTACTAAATTAGTGGGCGACGATCTCTTACGAAACTTGTGTTAATAGTTTTGGGTCAATTGCGGGAGTATCAGATTTTGGAGGATGCGAGGATAATTTATGACTAACCATACGGTTTGTGTTGGGCGGTTGAGTTATAGGCCCATATTCATTTTCCAACCAAATTTTGTTGCCTGATATTTCTCACACACTTAAGGCCCTGTTCTTTTGAACTGAAACGAATCTGATCCGAACTGAACTGAATTTATAAGATCTAAACTGAACTGAACTTAACTTATAGGATCTGAACTTATAGGACCTAAATTGAACTGAACTTATAGGATCTGAACTGAACTGAACTTATAACTTATAAGATCTGAACTTTTCTGAATTGAACTTATAGGAGCCGAACTTAACTTTATTTTATTTTATTTTATTTAACTTAACTATTATTATTATTATTATTATTATTATTATTATTATTATTATTATTATTATTATTATTATTATTATTATTATTACTTGCCAAGAGAGAACATTGATAAATAAAAAATTATAGTCTAAAACACAAGGTAAAATAATAAAAAATTTCCCCTTTATATGTATTAGTTTGTTCATACATTATACTACGATTACATTACAATAACAAATAAATCACATATTATATCTTTTTTTCTAACCATTTATTTCCATATTATCATAATCTTCATCACTTTCATCTTCATTATCACTCTCAACAACGGATCCATTGCCTCGCCAAATATTTTTGACTATGTTGTTTCGTACCTAATACATGGCATTCTTCCGCTTTTTATCAAACATGCCCAAATCTATTGTGACGCTGAAATTATTAATGAGATGAGTGATTTTTTTTAAAAATAATAATGTATGTATCGAATAATTAATGTCAAATGTTTATGTATCGGTCTTTAAAAATAATACTCCGTATATAGTTTTTCTGAACTAAATTTATTGGATCTGAATTTTTCTGAACTGAATTTATAGGATCTGAACTGAACTTATAGGATCTGAATCGAATCAATTTATAGGATCGAATCAACTTATTGGATCTGAATCAAATCAACTTATAGGATCTCGAATCGAATCGAAATTAAGTGACTTTAAGTCCAAAAGAACAGGACGTAAGTCCTACCATCTTAATGGCTGCTTGACTTTGGGTCAACGCGTCAACCATGACTAGTAAACGGTGATGGCCTAACTTTATTTGTGACAAACAACACTAATTGGCCTAACGTTGCGTATTTTTCTTGTTAGAAAGTTCTTCAAGGAATGTAATCATGGTAGGGTTCGATTAGGCTGGGTTTGTGCCGGGTTACCAACAATACAATAGTCAACAATATTAGAGTTTTAATTTCAAAATTGGCCTAATGTTGGGTATTTTCTGATTAGAAAGTTCTTCACGCAATGCAATCGGTGAAATTAACACCTTTCCACTTCAGTTAGAGGTGATCATGGTAGGGTTGGATTAGACCGGGCCATGACATAAAAAATTGCCTACGCATGTGGGTGGACTGGGGGCGGATGGACTTATTCTATCGGCCCTGCAGTCAGGGGTGGGCTTTTGGGTTCAAACGGACGATTGTATACGTTTATATGTTTTTAATTACCTAATAATTGATTATATGTTCCTTTTTGTGTGAATTGTGGCACAAGGCGAGTACAATATAGGAGGAAGGGGATTTCGACCCACTTACATAAATGGGTTCATCAAGCCTCAACCCTAACCCGTTAATTTCATGTCGGGTTCGTGTTGTGTTTTCGTGTCTTGTCCATATTTGGAAAGTTTAAGTATATTTATGTGACGAATGATCAAGAAAAATTAGGATTAATTTAGTAAACAAGTCTTTCGTGTCGGGTTCGTGTTTAGAAAGCTCAACCCAAACCCAACCCAATTAAATATTGTGTCGTGTTCGTGTCGACCCACTTACATAAATGGGTCATTAAGTCTCAACTCAAACTCGTTAATTTCGTGTCGAGTTCGTCTCGTATTTTCGTGTCGTGTCATTGTTTGCCAGCTCTAGCTGGGACAATCTCCTATGGGGTGCTGAATGCAATTTAATAGGTAGACCCCTCCCAAATTTGACTTTTTCATTTGCAAGTGTAACACCCAGGTCACGGGTTCTTTCCAGTGCATTTTGTCCTCCCTCGTGCGTATCTCGAAAACTTTCCTAGAAGGTCACTCATCCTAAGATTACTCTCAGCCGAACATGTTTATGCTTAACTGTGGAATTCTTTAGTATGGATAACCATAAAAGAAAGTGCACTTTGTTGATATTAGCAGTACTTCCAATTCCTTTAATCACTAGTCAGATTTTATGTAATACTCCGGTTTTCTAAGTCTGTTACTCGGCCGAATATAGCTTACTCACTTTAGTGTGTAGTCAGTTACATGATGTGATTGGGAGTTCGAGGTGGATGGTGAACAGCTGTTTATCTTTTCGTATTCATCTTATTTTGATTATTTAGTAAACTGACCTCGTTGTTGTTTTGTAAATCTGTGGTGATCCATTGAGGGATGGTGAGCAGATTGTGACAGGTGATGATGGTTATTAGCTTCGGGGACAAGATAGGGAGTCATTACTCGAATCTAGCTTCCGTTGTCATGAGATTTACCTTTATAGTTTAAGTCGCTTGAGCACTAGTGACCATTGTTTTTTTGGATTTGGTTTTGGAACATGCAATAGTTAATTCATTATACTTTAATAAATGTTGTTTTGGAATGGTAACATTGATATACTAGCCTCGAGAAACCGAGATGGTGACGGTCCCTCATGCTAGGGTGGTCCTGGTAAGGCACCTTGGTATGTTGGGGTGTCACAAAGTGGTATCAGAGAGACGATTCTGGAGCCTAAAACCAATGAACCTAATGAACATAGGGAGTCTAAATAAAATGAACTCGGGGAGATTTGTTTGGAGATACCGCAAAGACTTGGGAGACTGATTTTGATTAACTCTGTGCTCAATATTCTTCATAATTATTGGGCCTTAATTTTTCTGATTCCTAAAATGGTGCTAATGAAGATTGTTGCTATTTGCAGGAACTATTTGTGGCATGGGGGTACTGAATATCACAGGGCTCCTCTAGTGGCATGGTCCACTGTTTGCTGCAACAAGAAATTAGGTGGTTTAGGTGTAAAAGATACTGAAATTTGCAACATTGCAAATGTGGGGAAACTGGTGCATTGGATTTATACAAAGGCAGATAGACTATGGGTTCAATGGGTAGACTATATCTATCTAAAAGGGGATGATTGGTCTGTTTATGAACCTCCTCCTGATTTCAATTGGAATTGGAGAAACATTTGCAGGATTAGAAGTAGGTTGGCAGCTGGTTATGTGAATAACTGTTGGGTAGCTGATCCCAAAGGTTATTCTGTTGGTTCTGAATATGCCTGGATGCAGGATGTACACCCACCTATGCTGAGGTGTGGGATAGATGGTGTATCCTAAAACATGCCTTCATTGCTTGGCTTGTTCATCATAAAGCACTCAACATAAGGGAGAAATTATATCATATTGGGTTATGTGATTCTAAGAGTTATGTGCTATGTGAGGCAGCAAGTGAAACGCATTCCCACCTCTTTAGAGGTTGCCCTTATAGCAGCCAGGTTTTGGGACAGATTGAGCAGTGGCTGCAACTGAAGTTTGATCAGAATAGCAGCAGCAATCTGATCAGTTGCAGCATCACATCTGCAGAATGGCTAAACTGGTGTGTTGGTATAGCATTTGGATGGAAAGAAACAAGTGCCGTCTGAATTTACAACTAACCATGTCTGCAAGTATTGTGAAAGATGTGAAGAGATTGATTCATGCTCGAGTCAATCAAGTGATAATACAACCAATTACTAGTCGTGATCAGTTGTGGCTCAAACGTTTAGATATTCTGATGTAGTTGAGACTAATACTAAAAATTGTATAAGAATGTACTAGAATGTTTTCATGATTGCTTGATTAATGAAATACTCACATTTAACCAAAAATATAATATAATCCCAATTTTTTTTTATGATATTAATTACATTTTAAGCATGTGTAATTATTTAAGGTTTAAACATGAACTTAGACATGACAAACAAATCGGGTCGTATCGGGTTTGTGTTCGTCTCACATGAAATGGGTCACAAACTCTCCAACCTAAACCCGACCCAATTCAATATCGTGTCGTGTACATGTCGACCCACTTATATAAATAATGGGTCATCAAGCCTCAACTCTAACCCGTTAGTTTTGTATCGAGTTTGTGCATGTCGTGTTTTCGTGTTATGTCCATATTTAGAAATTTTAAGTATATTTATGTGATGCAGGATGAAGCAAAATTAGGATTAATTTAGTAAACAGGTTATTTGTGTCAGGTTTGTGTTAGAAAGCTCAACCCAAACCCAACCCAATTAAATATCGTGTCGTGTTCATGTCGACCCACTTACATAAATGGATCATTAAATTTCAACTAAAATCTATTAATATTGTATCGAGTTCGTATCGTGTTTTTGTGTCGTGTCATTGTTTACCGGTTGTTCATGAACTCTGTTGTCGTAGTCCTAAATCTCTTCAGGCAACTTTTTGAACACTTATAAACAAACAAACTTTCCCCCAATTCCCCTCCATGTAAATCATAAAATTAGCGCTAACCATTTATTGGACGAGAAAGTCTCATGCAGCCATGCGCTCATGTGTAAGACCGTTTAGGGAAATTTGAGCAAATTAAATAATACTTTAATTTTACACTAATACATATGCTACAAAGGCCTTATACAAATATTATTGTTAACTTGTAATTTTTCACAATGGCAACTTTTTTTTAGTGGAACACAGCTCAAGTTTTGTTATTTAGACTTTTCTGAGTTATATTTTGTCGCTCTCGATTCTACAAGCGTACTGTGACGGAACAACATGTTAGTTAGATTTTCCCCTTGTAATTTATTTCACCAAGACTTTTCAAAATGAGGCAACTATTAAACGGTCCAGTGAATGTGACCGAATAAAAGCAGCAAATGGGCCCCGATATTAATTGAAGTGGAGAGTATTATACAAATGTTAGGTTAACCAAGACCTCTGAGATTTTTATATATATTGACTTCAAGTCAACCATGGGGACGACTTCTTGACTTTTACACTCCAAACTTTCTAGATTGTTGCCTCAACAGTGTGTCAGTGTGTGTGAATTGTGATACTCTGATAGTATATCCAAACGGTGACGTATCTTCCATTGTCGTTTTACATTCTATCTGGGAGATTATGGATTACCTTTTGTGACCATTGTTGGATTAGAGAGAGAATATTTTTTTTATAGTCTCCATGTGAATCTATATCTATATCTATCTATATTAATAAAGGAAGCTTTTTTCGAGCGATTTTAGAGTCTCCAACTTTAGCGAACTACCTAATATATATTTTTAATGCAGAAATATTTAGAGATAATAATCAAGATGTAGAAGATAATATTTTATCACATCATAATAATAATAACAATAAGATAAGAAATAAAGTCAACTACTCGATAAGAAATAGAGTTCTACTATAACAATATGATAAGAAATAGAGTTCAACTACTCTTGAAATAACTTTGTAGTATAAATACTACCTTATATTTATAGACTTCACAAAGAAATAATTTTTCCTGTCCAATTTATTTTTAGTTGCAAGCTTAGATGATTTTTTTTTTTGTATGTGTGCTTAATTATTGTGGTCCAGAAGCAAGTCGTATCTTAACCCCCGTTTAGAGTTATCATTTGTAAATTGTACTAATGGTGTTTTGTGTTTAGATTTCAGGTACGAAAAGAACTAAGAAGATTGCTGAACTCATGTATGGAAATTTATCAACTAATCTATTTTCAGTGGAAAGAAAGTATTGTCTCTGGGCTGAAAGAAATGCTAGGATTTTCATGGAGCACAAGAGATTTATTGAGCAATTATAGTAAACCATGTCAAATATGTAATTAGTATATGTAAGCATACTACATAGAAACTTTCATGTAAAGTCACATGAGATTGTAAATAGTTTAAACGGCTACTAATAGTCACAAATTTTAAACATTACGAAAGACTATACAAAGATCAGAGAAATTTTGGACCTATTTCTATTTTAGCTTGCAAATTTGTGAACGTAACAGTATTTAACGAAAAAAAAATTGTTAGGGGTCGTCCTTAATGCATAGCTTGGCAGTAAACGTAGCAAAAGGGTAACCGAGTCGGTTTCAAGTCGAGTAATTTCGGGTCGAGTATTTAGGGTTAGCAAAAGTTCGGGTCAGGTCAAGTTATTTCAGGTTTGGGTTATTTTTGGATTGATTTGTTATCAAGTTATCAAGTTATTTGGGGATAAACATTTGGGTCGAGTTAAATAGAGTCATGTTGATTCGGGTTTCAGGTCCTTTACTCGGGTGGGGCCAACTTCGAGTCAAGTTTTTGGGTTGGGTTAGTAAAGTCGGGTAATTCATAGAATTAACTTTAACTAAACATATTGATCAATGTATTAGAATCCGTGATTCAATTAACACACAGTAAAATTGAGTCCTTTCATGACAGGAATAAAGTTTGTTATAGTATGTATTCAATATCGTTGTTTGCTAAGTAAATTATGTTTTGGAAGTATAAATAATGCCCTTAATTGCTCTCTTATGTAGCCATAACAACATGCCAACCCTATTCTTGCTTATCGTTAGTGTGATTCATGCATACAAGTTTTTTTTCTATTATCATTGTATTCGACGAAATAAGACATAAAACGATTTGTGGGAAACTTTTCTAGACTACGACCACAATTTTGGTTATCATTAAGTTAATAGTTATATTTTTTATTCGTATTAACAAGTCTTAGTACGTCATCGTCGTTTGTCTTACAATTCCCGGCCCTTGGATAATCGTTGAGTACATACGGCAATCAATGAGCAAATCAATTCGCATCTTCTTGGTTCATATTTAATACGAGTTATTTCAATTGGCCAAACAAATTAAATATCAATTGCTCCGATGATCATGGATCATTCCGCGTTTCTGAACATATTTTAATTTTGTCAGGTGCGCTTTACCCGAATATAGAGATAGATGGGGAATGCAACTTATATAATGTAATAGTAGAACACTTAAGTTAATCAAGAAAGAGATGGTTAAGATTGAAAATTTTGGTTATACAAACATTTTTCAGTCACTACATCATACATGATTGAACATTACAAATAGGCCCGTGCATCGCACGGGCATTAAATCTAGTATATATATAAAAGAGAGTTTTTTCGAGCGATCTGAGAGCGTCCACATCATCAAAAATCAATTTAGGAAAGTATAATTTTTGATGTAAAAAATAAAGTGAAAAATCTTTTAATTATTATAATATGTATATTTCCTAAATTATATTCAAGTGATATTTTCAATTTTTATATCAAACTTTTACATTTCATTTGGCAAAAAAATATCGTTAAAAAAATTATGAAAATAATATAATTAGCTTTGTGTTAAAAAATGCTATCATTAGAGTATAAATTTCATATTATTTGCACATATTAAAGATGGTGTACTTCTTAATACGTAAAATTGTGTACTTTTTAGTATGTTTTGTCCCACATTGGAAAATAAGTAGGTGTGGTGAATATACTACATATAAATAGTAGAATTGTCCCACACCGAAAGATTAGTATAAGGTGATGCGATCCTATGATTATAAATAGGATGCATATTTGGAACTTATGTATCACCCAAAACTTTTTGAGCCTCATAAATATTGTTTTAAAGAGCTCTTAAGATTTTTTTATCATTATCTACGATATGATATAAAAAATAAAGTGGAAATCATTGGGAACTACCCGGGAAAGAGTTAAGAACATGAACAAGAAAATCAAAAAATAACTAAAGGTTTTACTAATGGTAATCTCCTGACACAATACAAAATTAAAGATTTTACTAATGGTTATTTTCTGAATGCAGTAATAGAGCGTTAATGAGTCGTTATATGTACGATGTAGAGATCCATATCTAATGATCGAGACTAAGTGATTTTACCTTCAAAGAAAAATAATATGTATACAATAGTGATTTTTTAAGAAGAGACATGTATTTCTTGGTATGTTATATCTTTCACATTGAAAAATAATGTAGGGATTATGAACATACTACGTCTAAATAATTAAATTATGTATCTCACATTGAAATAATAGTATACGGTAGGGTGATTCTATAAATATAAATAGGAGGCATCCTTGAAACTTATGTATTAATCCAAAATTTTTTGATATAAAAGATAGACTTTTTAGCATGTTATATGTCCCACATTGAAAAATAATGTAGGTGTTGTGAATATATTATGTATAAATAATAGATATGTCCCATATATATACATTTTCTATATTATATTAAAGTGATGTTTATAATTTTGATATAAAAACTTTATATTTCATTTGAAAAAAAAAGTATCGTATGAAAATTATATAATTAGATTGTGATAAAAAAATGCTAACATTAGAGTGTATATTGTATTGTATTGTATTTTCTCATTATTAAATCGGGTTGATGTCAAAGTAGGTGCAAAAAAAAAATGGTGTACTTAGTATGTTATTTGTCCTACATTGAAAAGTAACGTAAGTGTGGTGAATATACTATGTATAAATATTAGAATTGTCCCACATCGGAAAATTATCATAAGGCATGGTGATCTTATGATTATAAATAGAAGTCATAACCCAAAATCTTTTGATTCCCTTAAGTATTATCAGGGATAACTCTTAAAAGAGTTTGTATTACTGTCTCTACAATAATGGTTTCTAACCTAAGTTAGTGTTTGGAAAATTTTTTAGTTATTATAATATATACTATGTATTTCTTATTTTATATTCAAGTAATGTTTCTAATTTTTATATAAAAACTTTTAAATTTCATTTGACAAAATAATGTAGGTAAAAAAATTATGAAAATAATATTATTAGATTCATGGTAAGAAATGCTATCATTAGAGTATATATAGATTTCATATAATTTGCACATATTAAAGAGGGTGTATTTCATAGTATGTTATATCTCCCACATTGAAAAATAATATAGGTGTGATAAATATACTACATATAAAAAATAGAATTTTCCCATATCGAAATATAGCATAAGGTGGGTGATTCTATGAGCATCCTTGGAACTTAGGCATCAACCCAAAATCTTTTGAGTCGCTTAAGTATTGTCTTGGAGAGCTCTTAAAAGTTTATATCATTATATTTTCTACCTATAGATTTTATATGTCCCATATTGAAAAATAATGTAGGCGTGGTAAATATACTATGTTTAAATAATATAATTAGAATTGTGTTAAAAAATATTCTATCATTAGAGTATAGGTTCTTATCATTTGCACATATTTTAATTATGATAAAAAAAAAATAGAAAACAAACGTCCATGGTAGCATGTGTAATCTATCAAAGTTCAAGGTTACCATGAGAAATTTCAAATATTAGAATGATATAGTTAATAAAATTTGCATTTAAAAGAGAGATATCTGTACCAATAAGACAATAAAGGGGGTATTATTTTTTAATTATTATTTTATTGTCACGCCATCAAACTTAACGTCCATTTAACAGCCTTTACATTAGGGGGTACCATGGACAAAAAAATGGAACCTCAAGGGTACTATAGGCAGATTTTTAAAAGTAGGGGTAACATGGAAAATCTAACAAAATTAAGGGGTACCACGGGAAATTTCCGTATCTCAATTATGTTAAATTTTTTTTGAAGAAAAACAACGTACAAATACTAATGGAGAGTACTTAATCATATTATTAAATTTAAATATAACTATTAGATATAATGAGCAGCAATTATCTGTATTCGGTATTCGAGATCTGGTTGGATGTCGAACTAAGTACAAAAAAGATGGAGTAATTCTGAGTATGTTATTTGTCCCACATTGAAAAATAATGCAGGTTTGATAAATATATATTACGTATAAATATTAGAATTGTCCCACATCAGAAAAAAAAAATCCAATTTTTGTGAATATATTACTTATAGATAGTATAATTGTCCCACATCGAAAGATTAGTATAAGGTGGGGTGATTATATGATTATAAATAAGAGTTAACCCACGTATATATTAATCTTTTTTTTTTAAAAAGAGATATTTTAATAATATGTAAACAAATCATTAGACATATAATGTAAATATTAAACGCTTATAACATTTTTTTTTTTTGCATTATAAATAAGCTAATTACCCCGTTGCAACGCACGGGCATTCAAACTAGTAATTTATTATTTTTTAACGTTTTTTATTATTTTATTTTGATTTAAGAGAAATATCTAAAACAATTGAATTAATCAAGAGATTTAAGTAATGGTATGAAATATGTATTTTAATGAAATATAAGACGTATAGTTGATCAGGGTTTAGGACTTACCGTGTGAGATAAGAAGGACCGGTAGGATAGACGAGGAATAATTAACGGCACCAATGTAAAACGGGTAGGTCTCATATTGGATATAGCAAGAAGGCTGCAAAGTCCGAGAACCTTCCTTGATACGTAGCCTGCTAATAGCAATGGTCAAGCACCGGGTGCAATCATCGGTTGATAAGTCAGGTGCACACTGCTCCATCGCGTACAATGTGTCCGATTTGGTAAAATTCACCATTTTTGTCGTGAATTTGATACCAGATTGATTGTTAGCCGTTGGAGCTACCAAACCATTCATAGTTTTCAACACAACATTGTTGAACAATGTAACGTTCCCGGTGTGACTGTCACCCAATAATAACACACGAGGATCGACTTCCATTTTGCCAAATAGAGACTCGTTCGAATACCGCACCATGCACTCATCGTACCATATCACTGCCACCTGTTGACGAAAGAAGAAAAAAGATATATCGATTAGATTTGATACACATACACATTTACACATGAAAAGAATTAATATTACATGCATGCTAAGTAATCCTCTATTTACTAAAAAAATAAGAGAATTTTTTATTTTTTTCACCTAAAATATATTTCCTAAGATTAATAAGCTTTTAGTATTTTTGGCATATATTATAAGTATGGCGGGTTATTAATGAAATAATCTTTTAAATTTAATAATTAAAACAATATATAATTCACATCTTGCATAAAATTATCTACATTCTTAAAATAATACGGAGTACACTAAAAATTAAAACTCTATAATACCGTGCAAACACGGGATCTAAACTAGTAAGTCAATAAACATATTATCTATGCAATGATAGCCCGCTAAGTATACATTATATAAAATAAAAAAGATAGTATGACTAAGCTAAATCAAATTGTGTTAGTGATAAAAAAGAGAAATTTGAATTTCTTTTATATCGTTAATTTTTTTAAGACTTGTAACTTCCAATTATGTTTAATTAATCAATTTAATTATGACTTAGAAATTCTATATGTTTAATAGAGTTGCGATGATTTATTTAATTTGGTATATACTTAATGTATTTTTTAGTCTTAATTTCTTACAAAATATTAATTTAATTATACTTTACAGAAAAATTCTTAGGTTTTTCGGGAGGACATATTAATGGTCCTCCCGGATGACCTAAGAATTTTTCTATTTTAGGTTCAACAAGCCCGCAACCCCTCGGACAAGTCCATTAGTTTAAAATGGGCGGACATGGAGATCACTAGTCAGCCCGCTTGAACCGGCTTGTACATGGTATATTAGGTCCGTTGGACACTTAAAAATTAATTTCCATTGATTATGGAACTTTAATTGTTAATATAAAATTTGAACGGAGACAGTAATATACTCTGTACCTTAGAACTGGGGCAATATGTATTAGGTAGGTCGGTAGTGGTGGCGGTGGTAACACAATCAGCGCACGACGAGGCGTTCTGATCACCACGACAGAGATAAAACCCATAAACGGCATCTTTGGTGCGGTTGCCGGACTCGGTGATATAGAAGCCCGAGTGGGTTTTGGCAACATGGGTTGAGAGTGAGTTGAGGACGGTGTTGAGGTTTGCTTTGTAAAGGCTGTTAGCAGGAAAAGTGGTGTTTGCACAGATATTAAACAAGTAGTTTGGTGTTGCAGTTAAGCTTGGAATCATTAACAGGAGACAGAGTGACACAAGTATTAAGGACATGCTTTTCATTACTCTCATACCTATTTTGATCTCCTATGCGTGTGAGTTACAAAATTGTTGCATCTTAAGCAACAAGAGAGGTGCAATTATTATTCCTTTTTTTTTTTTTTTGAGGTGGCACTATAGGGGAGAGTGAGAGAAGTAGTGGACTCAGGGGCGTTTATAGTGGGGGTACAATTGAGTCCGTTTATCATGGGGATTCAATTGAACCCCACACTGATTTGAAGAAATAAATATTTTGATCAATCAGTATATGCAAGAAAGTGAAAGTGGCGCGGTGGATTAGACTTGTCAGTATATATTAGTGGTTGCGGGTTCAAAACCCCTTGTTAACGTAGTATACGTCTTTCATATATCGAGAAGATAATTTATCTTGTCAAATCCTCTCAAAATTATGTGTACAACCTAATATCATATTACTTTGGCTAAAAAGAGTTAATGAAATTACTTATACAATATAACAAATTCTAGATTTTGAATTTTAAGCGAAATATGCATAAATAGTAAGTTTCCTTTGTCCATATAATGCGGACCGTATTGCATCCTCTCAATATAGAATCCAATGATATGATGGGTTTTCATCTATCTAGGTTCTATTTCACTCACTGAAACATCATTCACCGAGGCTGGTATCGAGTGGTTCTCCGACGATTCAAGTGGCATAATTATCGTACCAGACTCTCCTCCAGTCTTGCTGAAGAAAGCCGGTTGTCCTGGTATTGGAAGAGTGACACTGAAGCTATCTAATGACAAAACTACTGTGTCGATTGATGGCCTACATTCCGCTGACTCTTGGACACACAACAAGTCAAGGTGTACACATCTCATCACTTCTTGGCTCGAGCATGATTCTCGTATAGCCGCGTCAACCAACGTCAAGGGCTTACCTTCATCCCATAGCTTCCAAGCCTGCAGTCATTTGTCATGCACCCTTGAGTATTGTAAATGAATTTAAGAGGTCAAACTACAGACAACTACCATAACAGTATAAGCAAATAAAATCGTTGCATTGATTATTGTTAAATTAAAATACACATCGATTATTAATTAAATACTTAAATCGACCTTAAATAGATAGAACTTACATAGCTTATGAGATCTTCAGCATAGCCTGATTCATAGAATGAAGTATTTCTCTTGCCACTTATAATCTCTAAGACCAACACTCCAAAGCTGTACATATCTGATTTCGTTGAGAATCTCCCATGCATGACATATTCTGGAGACATATAGCCACTAAACAACAAATACTATCTTTAGTTATTTGGTGAACACTCAAATTAAATTTCACAAAACTAGGCTTACCATAGAGCAAAACTGTATTTTTTGCTCATTTCAAAAAAAAATTATCCAAAAATATTTACTACATTATTTTATTTTATAGTTGGATATGTTCATCCAGGACAATGAACACTAGAATAAGTTTAGGTAAATTCGATTTATCATGTCATTTTTTCGCTAGTGTTTAAAATAAGAGTGGTGTTATTAGCTAGTTTGAATGTATTGTGTCATGGTAAACCCAATGTAATGAAATTTTTAATGAACACTCTTGTAATATTACTAGATAGCATCCCGTGCTTCGCACGGCCTGTTTGTATATTTTGCTAGGGTAATGGGAAAAAAAATATAATAGTGAATATATAAATATATTATGATGTTTAAGATATTACTTATAAAATAAAATAGATTGAGCTTTATCAATTATTCTTTTTTCGATTTTACTTTAAAGAATTTAAAATAAAACCTAAAAAATATTTAATTAAAAGTAATAGTTAGTTAGACATAATCAATGTTTTACACTTGATGTTTTTTAGTTGTTCGCATTTGTTATAACACAATTGTACTAAATAATCATTACTTTTTTTTGTAATTATTCAAATGAACTCGTTATCACAGTGTACATACATACTCGTTATCACACTATTTAAACCCTCCCATAGTAATGTGGTGTACCTCGCTCTTATATGTATGTAATTTTGCTCATTCTTTCACGTTATAAAAACTTATCTTTTAATATTTTTTTATTAAATACAATGGCTTTACAAATAATTTCGGTTGGATCTAATGGTTTAAGTTTAATAACTTTCTTAAAATGTTTTCTTATTTGAATGTAAAGCCTTGTGAAACACTTACTTAAATTATCGGTACATATATTTTAATAAATATAATGAAAATTATACTCATTTGAAAGTATTTTTCGTGATAAACTTAGTGATTTATATTATAGATTTTTTTATCGAAATATTTTTCTTATAAATTTAGAATCAAGTCATTATACATATTTAACGTAATTTAATTAGTGACATAATAAATTATAATTAATACTCTGCTGAGATTTATGCGCATTTATTATGTTCTTATTTAATATCCAGTTGTAATAAATAATTGTAAATAATGTTGACTACGCCACGTGGCGCATCCATAGCGTTTCAACCCATTTTATATATATATATATATATATATATATATATATATATATATATATATATATATATATATATATATATGAAAATAGTTCTACTAAAATTCTAAAAAGTAGAATATGTGCCAACAACCCTGCTTGTGTTGCTTTGGGTTTGATCACCACCAAAGATTCTTGCCATACCAAAATCTGAAATTTTGGGATTCATATTTGCATCCAACAGTATGTTGCTTGCTTTCAAATCTCTATGTATAATTCTGAAACGAGAATCTTGGTGAAGATAAAGCATTCCTCTCGCTATTCTTTGTATGATGTTGTACCTTACACCCCAATTTATTTGTTCTTGTATTATTGGATCTGTATACCATAAAGTACCACATCATCTAATATGAGGCTAAGTAAGTGAAATCAAATCGATAAAAAGAAATAAGTGAAATCAGTAATCAATATGGTAGTACATCATTAAAAATACAACTTTTGATGAAACAAATGTTAATGTAGGCGACAATAGAATTAAGGATCAACGTCCTTAAACCCAATTCCGTATCATTCTATGTTTCTCTAACAAAATAAGTCTAACCGGTACATACCTGCCCGTTAAATTTAGTAGGTTGGTTATGACCATATGCCAAATAACATAATGTAATTCGTTTTTCAATCCTTTCATAATAATACCTGGCCGGAATAACCTAGTCTAGGGGGTTGATCTATCTTTGATCAACTATGCATCAATGGAATGGCCATTTTAACAGTTAACATAATTAAGGAAAAAAAGTTAATAGAATAGTATACCGAATAGTAAATTGTCAAGACTTTTGTTGGCCGCAAACTCATAGACTAAGAGTTTTTCTTCCCCGGACAAGCAAAACCCTAATAGCCTGGCCAAATTCCGGTGTTGAAGCTTTGCTAGTAATAACAACTCATTTTTGAACTCACCTACACCTTGACCTGAGCTTCTAGACAATCTTTTCACTGCTATAACTTCTCCATTTGGTAGTATACCCTATCATGACATATATGAACACATGCACTTTTATTACACATGTAGTGAACTTAACAAAACAATATACACAATCTCGATTAACAATTGCATTGTGAAGATTTTATTATCATCGCGACTTCAGTAGTTCAGTGTTGAGTCTCATGGATCGATGTACGATGCAACATTGTGATTAGGCTACTATAATAGATTCAGGATGAACAACGAACTAAATTTCCTTGATTATTTATTCAATTCATTCATATATTGTTCACATTTGACATGGTCAAACTATGTCGATTTATACTCCTACAATTAATTCACCATTGATTGCTCATATCTAAAAAATTCAGACAAATTCTGGCTTAAAAAGAAAGTTTAGAGGTAAAGATATCTATGAAGTCATCTTATAATCTTTGTTCTCGCGTTTTGTTGTTCGCTAAATCCATTATCCATAGATCCTTTATTTTACATGAGACGAAAATATTACCTTGTAAACGCTACCAAATCCGCCTTCACCCAACTTATTCTCATCTCCACAATTATCAGTTGCGCATTTAAGAGTGGCTAAATCATATTGCAAGGAGTCTATAGTTGTGAAATCCTCACCTGTACCAAAACAGGCAAACGAACAAACCTATGATTAAGTATTAAAACCCGACTATCTAGATTGATTATGATTATGATTGTATTGATGATATGATATGGGAGAGTAGAAGAATATGAGAGAAGAAGAGTAGAGGAGAGATAGGAGAAATATATGAATGATTGTATTAAAAAGAAGTCGATAACAGAATACATGATATCTTGTATTTATACAAGTTATAAACCGACCTTAACTAACCAACTATAACTAACTGTGGTTAGTCCTAACAGAATTGGTTAACTAGGTTAGTTACAATTAGTTAGTTACAATTAACTAACTCGCCTATATTACAATATTCCCCCCTTAAGCTGAACTGGATTGGAAATTCAGTCCAAGCTTACGAGAAAGATAAGAATGTTGATCCGCCCCTAAGGGTTTTGTCATAATGTCAGCAAGCTGAAAACCTGATTTGATATGCTTAGTAACCAGAAAACCTTCTAGCTGTTTGTCTCTGACGAAATGACAATCAATGCTTAGGTGCTTGGTCCTTTCATGAAAGACTGGGTTTTCTGAAATATGAATAGCAGCATTGTTGTCACAGTATAAGTAAATAGGATGAGAAATATTAACTTGTAGATCTTTTAGTAATGCTGCCAACCACACCAATTCTGAAGTTGTATAAGAGAGGCTCATATACACTGATTCAGCTGTACTCTTGCTGACAGTAGTTTGTTTCTTCGTTTTCCAAGATATCAAAGACTGCCCCAAAAATACAACATAACCACTAAGTGACCTACATGAGTAAGCACACTGTCCCCAATCAGCATCACTGAATGCTGTAAGTTGGAGATCAGAATCAGACTTATAAAACAGTCCTGCATTGATGCTGCCTTTAAGATATTTAACCACATGCATAGCTGCTTGTAAATGTGGCACTCTTGGTTGAGAAACAAACTGGCTTAAATGTTGAATACTATAAGAAATATCAAGCCTAGACATGTTAAGATACAGTAATCTCCCTATGAGCCTTCTATACTGCTCAGGATTTTCTAAGAGTTCTCCTTGATCAGCTGACAATTTTAGACCCTTTTGCATTGGAAACTTAACTGCATTACAATTGTCCATCTGCAAATCTGCTAGTATATCCATGATATACTTCCTTTGGTTTATCATTAACCCTTCTTTGCTCCTTGAAATTTCCAGGCCAAGGAAGTATCTCATATGGCCCAAGTCTTTAATTGAGAAAGCAGTATCTAGCTTCTTTTTTACCAACTCAATCTCAGCTGTTGAAGTTCCTGTCAGCAGTACATCATCAACATAGACTAAGATCACTGTAAAATCCTTTGTAAGAGTATCCTTCTTAGTGAAAAGAGAATAGTCTTGTCTTGACTGTGTTGGAATATGTGTCCTCCGACAATAATGCGATCACAACTGTCGATCATAATGATCACATGTTTAAGTCTCATTTTAAAGAATACAATTGGGAAGTAATATTTTACTGTCAACTGGTCCACACATATCGGTAATGATTGGCTGACTAGAGTTTGACATTACTGTCGTGCGACGGTGGTGATCAGTTGATCCCCTTAGGTCATACCTAAAGGGTAACACTCTTAATTGATTATTTAATTGATCGTATGACGATACGGGTTGATTAAATTACTTAAAATTGACGGACGATTTTGGAAGTAATATTTACGTATCTCATTATAATTTGATTAAATAAGATACGGTCTAAGTGATCGAATTGTTTTATTACTTAGATGAAATTATTGTTTAAGGAAACAATTGCATTTGAATGAATAATTTATTATAAATACAAGATGTTGTGATTTATAATTGGTAAAATATTTTGGTACAAGTAATTATGAATTACTAAGTCAATTTTGTATATGACGTATTTTATTAATGCGTTGATTTTTAATATGTTAAAAATACATAAAAATTTTACATGACATGTGACATGTGACAAATTGACAAATTGACAAAGATAAAATGGAATCCATTTTATCTTAATATGGACCGAAATTAAGGGTGATATTAGGAAAATATTATGTTGATTAAGTGAGTGGTAAGTATAATCATTTACCTAAACCTAGCCATGCATACCTAGTGGTTATTGTGAAGAGCACTTTGATCAAAACTCAAGTTCAAGGGGGCATTATTTCTCACACAATAATAGGCATCAAGGGTAAAAACTCGGTTAAATGAAAATGCGGTGTGCCGGTGTCTCCCAGCTGTGCTAATATAAAGAATGTAGTTTTTCATATCGACCCACAGTAGAGTACCGCTTAACAGCAGAGCTACTTAATGACACAAAGAAAGTAGTACATGGCTTGTCTAATGACACAAGGAAAGTAGTACATGGTAGTATTTTCCACAATTAAACAACAGACCAGCTAGCAACTGCTTACAAAACAATCCTCATATGGTAAGCAGAAGACCTATGTGTCTTTAAATATAGGTATAATGGGCTCACAAGTCACAAATAGACAGGGCGGTGATAATAAATAAATTCAATCGCGACAATCGTAACCCAGCATTAACTATACGCTCTCATTAATCTTAAAAGACACTCGTGTCTCGAATTCTAGCACAACAGGTGAAACAAATTCATATACAAAAACAGTAAATTAGAAAGAATGTGAAATAAAATTGAAAGAGTGTTTTACCATGCCTTCGATCGAAAATCACGAAGAGGTAGAGAAGCTTCCTCTGTCCAACCTAAGTTTTTTTTTATCCTACCTTGATTCACACCACCTGAAGTAATTAAAACAAGGAAGATGTTCAAAGTATTAAGGCAAGAAAACAAACATACTCTCTCATTCTTTCCCTCACACTCTCTCCCCATTCCTCCTCATCGGAACAGAACCACAATCATATGATTCATCTCACATATAAGCTAGTATCACATGATTCACATGTGCATCTACGAGATATGTCATACAACATAATGAAGGATAAGTAACTCCTATTGCACAAAAACTATCCTATACACGTGAAGATGGTGAAGAAAGAATCAGGAATAAATTGGCAGACTGGTTTATTCTATGCTCACAACGGTCACATATATAAGCTTTTATAATTAAATGAGCTTTCCTCGACACGATGTAACGTATCTTAGTTAATCTAACAGTAATTCTCAAGGCTTGCTAAAGCTTAGAATCGTAATTAATTTAGCTAATCGGCTTGAGAGATGTGCTAACTGAGAGCAGGCCAAGGGTTACTTCAAATCCCACCATTTCCAAACCTACAATTGTATCTAAAAAATGAACAAGAGTAATGAACTAACCAATTAAACGAGGCTCTCTTGGTACTTGTTCAAGCATACAACCTTGAGCAATCAGGCTCACCTACAGACGATCCAAGTTTTTAGCTAGTTTCGAAATCACAAACGTCATCGAAGTTGGTAAAGGCAGCCAAACCCAATCAACATTACAAGCGCAAATTAGTCGAGCAAGATTGACACCTACGTCCTGCCGCCGTCAGCACGAACGTCAACCATCAAGCACCCCTCATACAAGTTATACATTCCTTCCTGGCAACACCACAATTGCAATGCATAGAATAATAGAATTCAAACTTAGAGGGGCGAGTTCAAAATCTAATAAAATAAAACTAATGAGGAGAAGTGTAACACATACTTGCCGGACTGAATATTCTCACAATCTGTGACCGTATCCCGCCTGAATGCATTCATTAGGCTGACAGGAGCAGGAAAAGCAGAAAATCGCAACAATATTAGCAAAACAAACAACACTCGGCAGAAGAGGAAAACAATAAAGACAAGCCAACAATAACAGTACCCTGACGTAGCTCTGCTTATGATACTGGCAGTAAAGCAGCACATATCTGCCCAAACAAAATTAGCACCTAAGCTCTACCACCACCGATACCATTACCACCTTCAAATGTGTTAACAAGGTAAAATGGGTAATCCCCAGTTGTGACGGATCTGCAATGTTTAATAGCCGTAAATGCAAACGGAGGAAGTTGAGATTAAAGGTCATAAACGTCCAGACAAAAGGGTAATAAATGCAAACAATTCAGCAAACGCAACACATAATTACCTTAGCAGTTTCCCAACCAATAAAAAATTCCATGCCTCGGCACCACGCATACACAAGACACAACCACAACAGACAAAAGCCATCAGGAGGTCAATTTAAACAGATTAATATTCACCGGAAAAAAAGGCAGTACATATCAGGCCAACGGTATCGTTAGCTCCTGCCCAGGTATAGCTGTCACAATTGCCAATCCTAAATGCGTTGCCAAGATAGAACGGGCGATCCCAACTCCCAAGTAAGGCCGGAACTGCAACGTAAAATGCCACAAGTAAGCCAATGTTCAGCGTGCAGACACTACAAGTAAGAAAACATACGTAAAATCAAGACAAACAACGAGAAGAAGGTAAAAATCTTTATGCCTTCACTGAAAGCTGCAATGTTAGCACCATAAAATTCAAACCTAGAAGGTGCATACACATGCAAGAAGCCAGCTCGACCATCGTCCATTATTCTGGAAGGAAACCCAAAGGCATTAAAAAAACGAACATGACTGTCGGATATCCATTGAACGGTAACCCAGGGGAAAAACGGGAAAACAACGATGCTGAAGAACGCAGCATATAAATTCCGTCCCAGGACTGTAATCTATGGCACCCGCAAAGCCCGTGAAGACATATACAAACGATACTACAACAGGAAAAGAAGAAAGATGACAACGAAATAACAAACCCAATCAACACTCGCCCAATAAACCAGTAGAAATTAGGCCAATGAAACCAGTACATGTGAATTATGAGACCACTAATTAAGCAAACTTAAACCTATCAAAACCCTAATTAAACAATCTAAATCAGTGGACATGTAAAAGAGGAAATAAAAACCCGACATACGAGATCAAATCCGAGGATGTGATGTAAACACATTGCTCAAATTGACAACCAATAAAAGGACAGACTAAAGGCAAAATCTACTACCATCACAAACTGTCAATAGTGTGAATTAATACTAAAATTATGAAAGTAAACAACAACAAAATTGATTGGATATTTTGATTAACAACAGAACTTGAAAAAAATCAGTATAATACTTGTTTGTTAATTAACTTTACCATAGTATCAGTTTGATTACTTCGTTTGTTAATTAAAATATCCAATCACTTAATTAACAAACAAAACTTTAATTGATTGGATATTTTGATTAACAACAAAATTTTTTTTAAAAAAATCAGTATAATACCCTATGAATAACGAAATCAAACTGAAACAAAAAAATTGGAATTATAATCGCAAAAAGAGAACATACCCGAGATTTTCTATTAGAGTTGAGCCGGAGAGGACGATGCTTTTTTGAGGAGTGAGGAGTGGCTGTGAGTAGAGGTGGTCGATGTTCTTGCCTTTTTGAGTGGATGAGAGTCAATAGAAAAAGGCATAAAGGAGTGGCTGTAAGTGTTAGATAAATGGAGGGATAAGATGTAAAGGGGGTGATCAACGGTTGAGGAGAGAACTTGGGTGGTACTATTCATAGCTACAGTACCACCAAGTTGTGGACAGCGGGCCGCTTGGTGAGAAACGGGGACAAGCGTTTGCATTTTGTATGGAGTCGCCACCAATTTTTATGGGAAATTGGAACCGTTCGAATACCTCGTGTCATGTCAAGACACAAAGTAGTGACATGAACACTAAGCAATCGTTACCCTTAGCATTCTATGTCTAGAATGACTCTCGTGGACGCCAATGAACACGGGTGCTCACGGAGATCTGGAGTAAGGGGTGAGGGTACGTATTAGGAAGCTCTTTTGATCGAACACCTAATCCCGCCCGCCTCGATAGCGGCCTCTACTAATGATTAGGGAAGTTATTCGTACTCGATATATCGTCGGCTATAATGCATGCAATGCAACATCCAAGTTTTAATCCTAGCATGTGAGAATTTAAATAAGTCGGTTGACACGTAATTAGCATACAATTGGGTCGAAGTAGGACTTAATGTTGATTTATGTGAAAACATACAAGCAAAGAGAGAAATACAATAACTACGAATTACAATAATGAAAATTACATTAATTACATTGGAATAGGCGATTTATGTCGAAAATACCTTTAAAACGGATGATTTGAGAAAAGAATAAAAGAATAAAAGAGAAAGAAAATAAATAAATTAACGAACAGAACAGAAGGTGATATTACGGATATTAGTTAATTAATACGTAAACTAATTAAACTACGTCAAGGCAGAAAAGGAGTTCAGGGACAGAACTCATCCTGGAACAGGCGCAGCAGACGCTGCGTCTGTTCCAAGGGTGAATTCTGGCTGTGAAGCCGGAACTGCAAACCGTTAATGTCGATTGGTGATTTTAATGATTAATTGATAATATTTACTCGGATGAAAGTGATTAACGGGTTATTTAACACATGAATGGGTCATAAAAGCGGCAAAACATGGATGAGACGGAAATTAGACGAATTAATTACATGAATAATGATTAATTAACAAATTAAACTAACTAATTAATTGATTAGATTAGACATGATGAATGATGACGAATTAATGAATATGGAGAAAAATATATCAACGATGAATTCCAGAAACTCAATATTGATGAAATCGAATCTCTAAAACCCAGATTGAGTATTAATGACTAAAACCCGCAAACATTGATTACTTGGGATTTAAGTCGGATTTATGACAATTAAAACATGTGAATGAATGATGATTATAATATACATGTGGAATTATATGCGATTATGACGAAGAATTAAAGAACAAACAAAATAAACAAAAGCAAGACGAAATTACAGAGGACGAAGAAGAAGAAAAGAAGCAGGAACTGCGGCAGCCTCACGAAGAGGCGCAGCAGAATCGCTCCTTCAAGAGGCGCGATTCTTGCGCGTCCTTTCTCGACGTCTCTGTCTCACGGAAATCCGCAAAAGCAGAGTTTTAAAGCACGGTTTTAGAAATCGGTTTTAATGGTGTTTTCGACATGAATCTTACAATGGTGATGATACAATAAATAAAAGTACAATAAAATAAAAGAGGAATTATACACCCTCAGACTTACATGTTGACGGAACGAGATGAACTAAGAAAATCGATTAGTGAATGCTCGACGCGAATGCAAGGAAAGTGTCCTCGTAAGAGGAAAACGATTGATTAATTTAAGTTGATTGAGTGTAGTTGGTCAAATTGGTCGGTCATGCAACGGAGAGGCTGGTACCCGGAAATATCCGAGCTTACGTGGTCGGAAGTCCAAGCACGTAGGCGCCAATTAGTAAGAACGAAGTCTAGAATGCAAAGGGAGAAGAGAAGGGCGGACACTCGCGTGAGAAATATGAGGAACGAAAGTTCCTATTTATACTAATCACACGGAGGAATAGGGTTTCGGAGACTCTTTGGAAGTGAATCTCGGAAAGATATAAAAAATATACGTAAATCATGCAAAGAAGGGCCTGGGAAGAGGCGCAGCGGCCCATCTGCGTCCCTTGGAAGAGGCGCAAAGACTGGGCTTGCGTCTATTCCCAGGAGGTTTCCTCCTGCTGAAGAAAGATTTCCGCGTTTGAGTTATGGTAGGACGGAAATAATTCGATTATCTTATGAATATTACGGGATATTATTTGCCAAAAGATAAAATTTGTGAAATATGGAATAGAAATATCCGGAACATTCCAGAACATTCTGACTCGGGATTTAACAGTTATCAGAAAATGGAGACGGTTTTTGACCCGGACTCCGAATGTACTCTAATTACAGCCAAAACGACCGTATCAGGATGTAGATGACAACTAAGAGGTTGACATTAATATTTGAGCAATCACTTAACGATAATCTTACGAACTGTCACAAATCGTTCCGCGAATCAAACATGCGGCCCAATCATCACCGGGTGGTTTGCGGGAGGTGCAGAAACGAGGTGTCTACAGAGCCCCCACTTTGACTGAGGCTTGGACAAGGCGAAAGTCAAAGTATAGCCATCAGGTCAATCGAAGATTACAACCTGATGACTATGGCGACGCGAGGCGGCTCAAGGGGTCTGAACCAAGGACCTATCGTCGGGAACATTTTAGAGTCTGTCGACTATCGGGGAGGGTCGTTTAAAGTCCATTAGACTACGTAAGGAAGCTTGCCAGCCATAAGGAGAGATCATACCTGAGACTTAATCGAACTTCGCGGGGAAACAAGAAATATTGAAAGCAGCAGGACGTCGGTAGAAACTGCTGAGGGAATCCGCTTGCGTCGGTCTCAAACGAACTCTGGCAAAACTTGAGGCTGAATCTGCTTGCGTCGGTCTCAAACAAACTCTTACTGGGGAAATATTGACGACTAGGAACATCTTGATCGTCATGGAAGAAATCTCGAATGAGCAGTACTGCAAAATACTACTGCGTTGGATATAATGATCTTGAGCAATACTGCAAAATACTGCTGCACGGGATAAAATGAAATTGGACAATACTGCAAAATACTGTCGCGCGGGATAAAACGCGGGCCGGAACGAAAGAAAATCGTCGAAACGGACCAAAAGAATATAATAGCGTTGAAGAAGAGGCGCACCAAAGATGGGCCCACTAATAACGAACTCATAACGAACTTTTGAAAATTCGTACGGAGGGAACACAAAGAAGAGGCGCAGCAAGAGCTGCGTCTCTTGGAAGAGGCGCAGCGCCTGCTGCGTCTTTTCCCCAATTTGGCTATTTCCGCGTAAAAACGCGAAATCAGAAGGATTATAACTCATTATTTCGAAACTCAATTCCTTCAATTTCTCTCTCAAATCTTCACCATTTCCGTCGAGGTTCGATCCAAAAGCTTGCTTTAAACATGACTAATCGAGGTATGTGTTCCAATCTTGCATTAATCATCTACATTTGTCGAATTTTGAGCCGCGAGATTAGGGTTTTCGACCCTTTTGATCGAAAATTTGGGGCTTTTCCCCCAAATGAATTTGCTTTGCCAAATTGATGCTAGAAATGGATAGTAGGCAATGTTAGGAACATAACCATGTATTTGCTTTGAATTTTCGTCGAGTTTTGAGCCCTTGAGCGAATTTTGAGACGGTTTTACAGCTGAACCGTAAATTGCTTCGAAAATAGCCTTAGGATTGCTCATTGGCGATGAAATTTGATATTTGGGATCCTTGGATGATGGGTAAACTTCTTGCCATCTCTAAATTTTGGTTTGTGACAACTTTTTCAGGGCACCTTTCTAGGGCATAATCGTCGTTATAACGAAATGCTGTCGAATTTTCGGCTTGAACCCGGAACTAGGCTTTGACTTGGACTTGACTTGACCCAATTTATCACATAAGTGATTGGGTTGGCGGGAATATGACCAAAGATGGCACGGAAAGGGCGTTTTCAGGGCCCTGGAGGCTCGAAAACTCCTTAATAAAGGCTTGTCGTCATGTGACGCGGCCTAAATTTACTTTGACATTGCAGGTGATGAGGCTTCTACTTCTGGGAGGACTCCCATGGAGATAGACGCCAGTACGGTTGAGGACGCTTTGGAGCAGGCCTTCACCGATGCGGTGATGGCCACTGGAGACGAGGCTCACGAGGAGGAGGCCGTCGAAGAGGTCGAGGAGGCCCCGAGACGGGCCAACGTCAGGCGAGGAGGTCGTCAGCTGAGGGGAGCTCCCGCGTGGGCTGAGACCTGGGAGAGTAGGCACCTCGTGTGGGCTGCAGAGGGTCACCTGTCCTACAGGACGGTGAAGAGCTTGGTAAATAAGAATTCACTACTCATTACCTATTCTCTTTCATTCTTTTTGTCCAAACTTCTTGCAAATTTCGTTCAAAACTAAAGATAGCTTTGTTTCAAATCATAATAGGAGGCCGGGAACATCAGGTCGTTCTCGGGTTACACGACAGCGATGGAGCACTACGAGCGGTCATCGGCGGAGGAGAGGGCCATGATCGAGCGTGGAGCGTTTGGTCCTCTGGTTCAGGTTTGGAGGGATATCGTGAAGAGGAAGTTGCGGGCCAACCTTAGCCTGGTCCGTGCTTTCTTGGATCGATTCTGGGATACGACTTCCACGTTTCACCTGCCTTTCGGTGAGGTGGGAGTTACTCTGGAGGATTACGGCATGATTTCCGTCCGCCGTGTGGGACCGAGGAGATGGTGTGGCGGAGACTGCTATGAGGGCGGATTCGGCCGAGGCGAGGAGATTGATTGACGGTGAACTTGTCGCCGAAGGTCTGTTGCGATCTTAGGGCTTGGTACCCAGTACCTATGTTCGAGACTACTTTGCGGGGAAGACCCCGGAGCTGGTGACGATCGATGGGAGGGAGACGGCTCCTCCTCCTTGTACAGCTGAGCAGAGGGCTCGTCTGTGGCTTTGGTGGTTCCTGTCTTCGATTTACCTCAGAGACAAGGGCGAGAGGCTATCGACGAAGCTTCTTCCCTTTCTTTCTGACCTGAGTTCCCTAGGGCGTTGGGACTGGGTCACTGCTGCTTTTGCGGTCCTCATCCGCTTCATGAAGGCCATGGTTCGTCCGGAGTTGATGGAGAAGAGGACTTCTCCTGGCGCTGTCGGACCTGGACTACTGTTGGAGGTATGAACCTTCCTTTAGACCAAAGTAAATTCCTTTCTTTATCGAATTACGGAAGATCGTTATTGATTATTCTGTTTTATAGGCATGGGTGTACTCTTACTTCCCGAGTCTCGCGCCGAAGAGGACAGAGCCGCTGGAGAAGGCCTATCCCGTGGTGAGGGATTGGGTGATGTGCCGGACGAAGAGCAAACGCTCTTCTCACAATGTCTACCGGCGGGATGTGAACGCCCTCCAGCTGAGTAGTGTGAGTATCCCACTCGTATTCATTTATATTTCTCGTCCTTTGCTTTTAATTGATCATAGGAATGATCTTTGCCTTATCTTGTCGCAGTGGGTGCCCAGACCTTGGGCGGAGTACGCTGGAGCGCCTCCTTTTGTCGCTGAGGTCCTTCGACCTAGGAGCCTGAGCCGGCTGCTGTTGAGGACGTCGATGGGTCCTGTGTGGTATCTGGGCGAGCGTTTGGCTCGTCAGTGCTCTCGGGGCGCGTTGACGGTTCCCATTGACCCTCCGAGGACGATGTTCGGGAGCCTCGAGGCCGAGAGGAGGCGGACTTGGCTGGTGCCAGTGGCGACGACCTTCTTCTGCTTGGCGAGGACTACTCGGCGTTCCTTTACGGGAGGTTGGCGTACTGGCCAGTAGTGGTGAGTATCTTTTATTTTCTTGATTTGATTTCGGGAATTACGATGAAAGATCATCGAACAATGAGAGCTACTTGTCTTTGCAGGAGGTTGAGGTGGCGGGCATCGAGCCCCCAGTGTACCCCGAGACTCTTGAGTACACTGACGCGACTGGGAGGACGACGATCTCCGAGTTGCGTGACTTTGACGTAGTGCGGACAGATCTTTGGCCTAGACGACCGGCAAAGATCCGATTCGGAGGGTGAGCCTCCAGCTTATATACCTTTCGTGTAAGAACACATTTGATTTGAACTTGTTCACTTTACTGAGAATTTTTCTTTGAACTGGCAGTCGCGCCATCTCGGTTCGTGGCACTATGGAGGGTGGCCAACCGGCTACGAGCTACCGCCATCGAGGCGCTCGTCGGTGGTCGAGATCGTCAGGTATGAACCTCATTTGATTTCTTTTGATTTTTTTTTTTGATTTTCAGTTTTGTTTGAATTGATTGACATGAGCCAATTTCTTTCTGTCTACAGGCTGGTCGTGAGCTGGAGCGAGAGCTGACCCAGTCTCGGGAGGAGACGGCTCGCTTGTCGAGGGAGCTCGAGTTTCGGGACGCCGAGATTGCTGCTCTTACGGCGAGGGTTGCTGAGTTGGAGGGTGCCCAGCAGTAGTTCTGCGTAGTTTTGTAGACTTGTACATTTGGACTTCTGATTTGAACATTTTTGGACTTGGTTTGGGGCGCAAGCCCCCAGTTTGCCTGGACTTTGGACTTAATTCGGGGCGCAAGCCCCCAGTTTGCTTGTACGTTTGTATATATGATGACCTGAGTGCCTTTGCTGCTGGGTTGTGTTGCTTGTACCTGCAGGTTAGTTCTTGAACAGGTTTGGTAGACAACGGTTTACGCCGTCGTGCTGCCGAAATTCACATGGAAATCACACCAAAACATACATTTTATACACATAGTCTTAGTTAGCGCAAAAAAGAGACTCAAAAGGACAAAAAGTGCAAAAATGCAAAAATTTTGTCGGAAATGACCGGACGGTAGGGAGGGTTACCCCCTAAAAAAAGAAAAAAGAGAAATCTACAAGTGTAGAAATGAAAATGTTGAAATGAAAACAAAAGAAAATTATTTCCTAAAAAGAAATTGACTTCCTAAAAAGGAAAAAAATGAAATAAATAAATGAATTAAAATAATAACAAAAAGAAGAATTAAGTGCGATGAAAATGGCGAATGTGTCGACGTCGCCTCGAAATGTGTGCCCGCGAATTTAGGAAACATGAAACATGGTAAATTGCTCGTATTTACCAAAATAAAATCCCGTAGGAATAGGAAATTATTCGTTATAGAATTAGGAAAGATCCAAACGCGGAAATCACAGAAAGTTAGTCTGGGGAAGAGGCGCAGCATGAGCTGCGTCGCTTTGAATAGGCGCAGCAGGAGCTGCGCCTGTTCCCAAGCTTGTCTCTTCTGGCGGATTTTTGGAAACAGCAATTAGTATAAATAGAAGCGTCGACGAAGCTTTAAATCATATAATTCTTCCGTCTCTTCTCCGTTAATCCTCATAAAAACTCCCAAAATAAATTTTCAAGAGAAAATTGTCATCATGAATACTTTGGAGATTCGCTTGAAGGAATGGACTAATGAATTCTCGAATATTGAGAAGCACGACATGGGTGCTCATAACCTTGGGTCTCTATTGAGTTTGAAACTCATTAAGGTTGTAAAACCGTTCTTGAATGCTTGCCTTGACTATTGGGACCCAAATTGTCATGTTTTCGCGTTCCCAGGTGGCGATATTTGTCCTTTTCCGGAGGAAATTGCTGCTATTGGTGGGTGGGACCCCGAGCATTTGCCCGCTATTCCTTCCACTTCACAAGGGTATAAGACAAAATTCAGAGACCTGCTCGGATTGACTAGACTTGAGGTGGATCGCTTGGTTACCCCGAAAGGCGTGAGAATGCTGGACTTTGTAGACCGATTCATCAACAGGGCTGACCCCACTGTCTCTTATGTTGCTAGGAGGAGAGCATTTGGCTTTTGTTTGCTGCATGTGTATGTCTTCCATGGACACGTTGATGAAGATTTGCGAGGTGATCCCCGTCTTTTGGGTCTTATCGAGCAAATGGAGCTGCGCAGGAGCCCAGCCTGCTTGTGCTTAGGGGAGATTATCTTGGGTTTGGATAATAGGAAATCCAACCGCGATCTTCCACTTTTGGGGAGTCCCGTTATCTTACAGGTAAAAGACACCCTTTCTTTTTTTCTTTTTTTTTGTTTTTTTTTGTTTTTTTTTTGGTTTTTTTTTTCGTCGTTTTTTTTTTTCGTTTGGGTGTCTAATACCTGCTTTTGGTAGGTTTGGCTTATGGGA
This sequence comes from Silene latifolia, assembly GCF_048544455.1. NCBI lineage: Eukaryota > Viridiplantae > Streptophyta > Magnoliopsida > Caryophyllales > Caryophyllaceae > Silene > Silene latifolia. Next base: position 38,119,157 of record NC_133527.1, on the reverse strand, counting down.
CGGCTCCGACTGCTCGAGCCCCCAGTTCATGCACTTTCCTATCATTCCCGTATGATCGCGATGAGGACGCGGTTGTACATGGTGGACTTCACTCGGGTCTGTGACTATTGGAAGAACAAGCTGAAGAATGATGATGGCCCGTTGATTAGGTGGGTTGTACCATGGTGGCACCTCAAGTCTGTCACTGGAGTGTCTTCTTTGGATCCCACTAGGTCCGTGCGCATTCCGGGATTGGAGTTCATGGTGTGCATCTTTCCGGAGAGATTGATGAGGCAAGTTGGGTTGAAGCAGACTATCCCGAGGCTTGATACCGTTCCGCAGATTGCTGTAGCGCTTACCATCGAGAGCCGGAGAGAGTGGGCTATCAAATGGGCCCAAAGGAACATGTGGTTCTTGAGCTTCTCCGCCAATGCTTTGTGGGTGTTGGATTCCTATCTGAGGTGGAGGAAGGCGGCGACTTTGGAAGAACGCGAAAGACTGAGGAAACGCGAGCCTGTTGACTATAAGGTGCGCGAGGGAGAGAAAGAGAAAGAGAAGCATCTGACAGAAGGAGAAGAAGAAGCTGGATTTCAGGTCATTCATCCTTCGAAGAAATCAAAGACTACTCCTGTTGCGGAAATGGTGGTTGGCAAGAATGGAAGAGTCAGGCCTCGAGAAAGACCGTTGGTGATTAGGTCTGAAGTGGTGCAAGAGCGCCCGGCTCGAGGTCGTGACAAGAAATATGACAAGAATGACAAGGGCAAGGGAAAGACGGAGGAATAGCCCGAGTCGTTATTTATTATTTGATTATTATTATTATTATTGTTGTAATAAAAGGAGGGATTTTTAGAATCCTAGCCTATTCTATTTTTATTATGTAGCGTACTATTATTATTAGAAAATGAATGAAATAAAAAAGGTTAAATGGTTAAGAAACCGCTGTGATTTTCTTTTATTATTCTTGTCGAATTTCAAATGCAATGCAAATGTCCTTCTATTTACATTTTAGGTATATTGGGTTGAATCCGGTGAAGGATTGCCTACGTATTCACTTAAAAAAGCGAAATCAAACCCTTGCGCGTAGTTCGAGTAAATGTAAAAGAATAATTGTTCGAAGCAAGAGCTTGTAATGAACATAGAAAATAAGCATGAGCTTTGCTTGTTCTCAAGGTGCGAATTTAGTTTATTTGATGATATGAGGATGACAATCTTGTCAAAATGCAAGAGCATAATGACACTTAGCTTATTTCAGCTTGGCCAGGGGCCGTTTATTTAGTGCCATAAGAGCGACACATGGGTTTACGCGAGGCGCGTTTTTGTCCTATTCTAGGCATAGTATCGTTTCAGCTGGTCGAGGTTTGTGGGGTTTGAAAACTCATTCCCATCTAGGTCTGTGATCCTAACCGCACCCCCTGGAAGTATGGATTTGACTAGGTATGGTCCGGCCCAATTTGGTTTGAATTTTCCCCTTGGGTCGATAGGTAAAAGAGCTCTAACCGATTTGAGTACTAAGTCTCCTTCTTTGATGTTTCTTGGCCTAACTCTTTTTGTTGAAAGCTCGTTTGATACGCGCTTGATATGTTTGGACATTATGTAAGGCGCGTAGCCTACGTTCATCCAGGAGGATGAGTTCTTCATATCTATCCCTCTTCCAATCGGCTTCAGGGATTTGACTTTCGAGTAGAATACGCAAGGATGGTATTTCTAGCTCGACTGGTTGTACGGCCTCCATGCCGTAGGTCAAATAGAAAGGAGTAGCCCCAGTGGGCGTCCTAACTGATGTACGATATCCCCATAAAGCAAAGGGTATCTTGCTTGGCCAATCTCTGTAGTTGTCAGTCATTTTCTTGAGAATTGTGACAACGTTCTTGTTTGCCGCCTCTACCGCGCCGTTAGTCTGTGGTCTGTAGGGCGAAGAGTGGTGATGCTTAATCTTGTATTTGGCTAGCAATTGCTCGGTTTCAGCTTGGAAGTGGGACCCATTATCGCTGATGATCTCATGTGGGCAACCATATCGACAGATGATGTTGTTTTGTATGAATTTTGCCACATTTTTAGCCGTAAGAGCAGTGTAGGAAGCCGCTTCTACCCACTTGGTGAAATAGTCAATTGCTACTAGAATGAAACAGTGACCTCCTGTTCCTACCGGGGTTATCTTCCGATTATGTCAATTCCCCATGCGGAGAATGGCCAAGGAGATGTCATCGTGTATAGCAACGAAGGAGGGACATGTTGTACATTCCCGAAGATTTGGCAATTGTGGCAATGTCTTACGTATTTGATGCAATCGGATTCCGTTGTGGTCCAATAGTACCCTAAGCGTGTGATTTTCTTTGCCATCATGGGCCCACTCATGTGGGGACCGCATTCTCCGTCGTGGACTTCTTCCATCACCTTTCGTGCATTTGAATGATCAAGGCAACGTAGGACTACACCAAGAGGTGTTATTTTGTACAACTCTCCTTGCATCAGAATGTATTGGGAAGCTAATAGGCGTATAGCACGTTGTCCCCTTTTGTCCATATCCGGTGGATAGGTACCATTGAGCTTGAAATTCAGGATCGCTTGGAACCAGGGTTCCTGTGCGATTTCTTCTTCATCGGTGATTTGATGGACATAAGCCGGTTCTGATCGTCGTTCGATACACAAAGGCATGTCCATCATGTGATCTGGCATATTTATCAAAGATGCAAGTTTCGCAAGAGCGTTTGCAAATTGATTTTCCTCTCGAGGTAGGTGTAAGTAGGTTACGTGATCAAAGAATTGAGCCACTTGGTCTATCTTAGCTTGATAGGGTGCGAGGCTTTCGCTTCGGATTTTCCAGGATCCTGTAACTTGGTTGATGATCAGTGATGAATCCCCATGTACTCGGAGGTTTTTGATGCCTAAGCTTACTGCCGCTTGTAGTCCAATGAGACAAGCTTCATACTCATGGGCGTTGTTTGTCACCTCGAAGTCGAGTTTGACAGCAATTGGTGTATGCTCACCTTCAGGAGAAATGAGCAACACTCCTATTCCGAATCCTCTTAAATTTGATGCTCCATCAAAGTATAGATCCCAAGAGTCTACGTCCGTTTGAAGTATGTCCTCGTCGGGAAATGACCAAGTGTCTATGGTTTGTGCGTCGTTGATAGGATTTTCTGCGAAGAATTCGGCGACGGCGCGACCTTTTATGACCTTCTGGTGGGACATATTTGAGGTCGAATTCGAGAGCATCGAGTCCACCTTGCAAGACGTCCGTTGAGGACGGGTTTCTCGAAGAGGTATTTGACTGGATCCATTTTGGAATATATCTTGACGGAGTAGCTAAGCATGTAGTGACGTAGCTTCTTCGTTGCCCACACAAGAGCGAGGCATGTCTTTTCGAGTTGCGAGTATTTGCACTCATATTCCAAGAACTTCTTACTTAGATAGTAAATAGCTCTTTCTTCACTTCCTACGATTTGAGCCAAAGATAGCACCCATGGCGCTTTCGATTCTTCGTGAGATATAAACCAAGAGGTTGATCTCGTTGTGGCGGCATGAGCACTGGTGGTTTAGCCAATATCTCCTTGATTCGGTCAAACGCCTTTTGACAATCGTCATCCCACATGGTGTGGTCTGTTTTCTTGAGTTTCTTGAAGATAGGCTCGCAAATCATGGTAAGTTTCGATATGAATCGACTTATGTATTGTACTTTTCCAGAATCCTCCGACTTCTTTTTCTGTTTGAGGTTGTGGCATTTCGATCGAGCTTTGATTTTTAGGGATCTATTTCTATACCGCGTTGGCTAACGACATATCCCAGGAGTTTTCCGGATGTTACCCCAAATGTGCATTTCTGAGGATTGAGTCTCATGTTGTACTTTCGTAGCCTTGCGAAGAACTTGCGAAGGTTTGCAATGTGTCCATCTCTTTCCTTGGATTTGACGATCATGTCATCTACATATACCTCAACTTCTTTGTGCATCATGTCATGTAGGAGTGTAGTTGCGGTGCGTTGGTATGTAGCTCCGGCGTTGATCAATCCGAATGGCATTACTGTATAGCAATATGTTCCCCATTGGGTGACGAATGCGGTTTTGTGCATATCTTCCATGGCCATCTTGATTTGGTTATAACCCGCATATCCATCCATGAAGGATAGTAATGCGTGGTCTGCAGTATTGTCCACCAATATGTCAATGTGAGGTAGAGGGAAGTCATCTTTTGGACTTGCTTTGTTTAAGTCCCTGAAGTCAACACAAACACGGATTCTCCCGTCCTTTTTGGGCACGGGTACTATGTTAGCTACCCAGTCAGAGTACTCGGAAACTTTGATGAACCCGGCTTTGAATTGCTTATCCACTTCTTCCTTAATCTTTAGAGCCCATTCTGTTCTCATTCGTCGAAGCTTCTGTTTCACAGGTTTGAAACCCGGCTTAATCGGAATCCTGTGTTCGGCGATATCCCTGTCGATCCCTGGCATGTCTTTGTAGGACCAAGCGAAAACGTCTTTGAATTCATTTAGGAGGTCTATGAAATCGGCCCTTTCGGTAGAGCTCAAGGTAGTCCCTATCCTAAGTTCTTTGGGTTCTAATTCGGTTCCTACGTTGATGGGTTCGGTATCTTCTATTACTGGTCCCCCTTCCCCTTCTTGTAATATTTCTTTGGCTACGTAGGGAGGTATTTCGGTCAAGTCCGGGTCTTGGTCATCCTCGCATCATCGTAAATGTAATTGCACTCGAAAGAACACAGAGAGTAAGCGAACTCGATTTATTCATATTAAGATTTGAGTAAAGTTGAAACAAAGAAGCCAACCGATCCATGGTCACATGTGGCGGCAAAGGGACGAATTGGGGCATTCCCGAACTACCGTGACTACTCGAGTCTAAGCTAGGAGAAACGAAGGGAGTGGGGATGACAACAGGAGTAGACTCTCTAATGACTTCTCTAGACTCTGACTCTGACTCCGACTCCGACTCCGACTCGAACTCGTCGTCTTCTGGTTCTCCTTTGAACATCTCTCCTTCTCCAGTAGTGAGCTTGAAGAGCCTTCCTTGGTTGTTGGTCCATTTGATAGATTTTCTCCATCCTTTCTCGCTTGCTTTGTGTCAATTTACGTGATCAACGCGGTGGGATTGAAGCGATCGTCCTGAAGTATCATAGTAATGATCTCATCTGCGCGCCCTAATGAATCGGTCTTCTCAAACAATAGGCTAACAGCTTGTTCGTCTAAGCAAGGTGCTTGACGGGTTTTGACGGTAGGAACCGTTTCGGGAGGAATGAAGTAGCAATCATGAAAGATCTCGATTCCGGCTAACTTCCTCTCAAGATAATGCCAAGGTTCGGGAAATCCATGAAAGGGTTCTGAACTTCCTTCTTGGACAAAGTACCCATTTAAAGTGGGGAGATATGGTCTCATTTGGACTCCCACGTGCTTGCGATTTTGGACTTGAGCGAGCATTTCGAGAACTTCTTCAGTTGTGGGTTTGTATCCTAGTCCAAGTGGTATCCTTGTCGAGTTACCTTTCTTGTATGGTGCGAAGGTGTTCTTCCGAATTGGGTTTAAAGGCATTCCAGGGAAGTATCCCTGGGATTTGAGTATGTGGTTGACCACCAAGTTGGAGTAGGGATTATAGTATAAGGGTGCCAACTCACTTTCTATGACGTTCACACTTTGGAAGCCCCCAAGTTCGTATATGGGATCTGCAAGGACTTGATTGTTTGATTGCTTCTCAATTATTGCCATGATGGGTGACGAAGTGATCGTCACAACTTTGCCATTTAGTGGAATCTTGATTTTTTGATGAAGGGTGGATGTTACCGCTTTGGAAGCGTGAATCCAAGGCCTTCCCAGAAGTATGTTGAATGAAGCTTCGATGTCCACTATTTGGAAGTTAACCTTTCGTTCGATTGGTCCCGTGGCTATGGTTAGGCTAGCAAGTCCAACCACTTTTCGTCGTGTACCGTCATATGCACGTACACCTTGATTTGTAGGAGTCCAATCCGACTCTTTCATGCCTAGTTTGTATGCCGTTTTGAGGGGTATGACGTTGACCGCGGAGCCATCATCTACCAAAGTCATTGGCACATTCTTCTTTAGACAAATGACAGTGATGTATAGAGCAAGGTTGTGACTAGCGCCAAAAGGTGGCAAGTCCTCATCTGAGAAAGTAATAGGATTACTTAGCCTCGGTGATTCTTGGAAGACCAAGTTGACTACATCTTCGGGAGTGGAGTTATGCGCTACATTCAATTTGGCCAAAGCTTGCAGTAAAGCTTGGCGATGCGGAAATGAGCTTGCCACTAGTTGCCAGACTGAAAGATCAGCCTTGGTTTTTTGTAATTGCTTGAGCAAATGATCAGTGGGGTCATCTTCGTTGTCATTTGGTGTGATGACGTTGGTTGGACCGTTTTGAGTAGTGCTTTGATATGGGCGACCCGAACGAGTTAGGTGATCCACATCTTGGTCTTCACCATTTTGGACTATTTCCTTGACCAAGGAATTTTCAATGAGGTATTCGTCTTCATCATCATCGGCCCAAACCCCATTGATTGCAGCTAGTTCCTTCATTCTCATGATATCACTTTCTAGTCGTATGATTTGATCGACTAGTTTATCGACCACGGCGACTACTTCTTGCATAGTGGCATTTTGAGAGAAGATTAATGGTATGCGCTCTTTAGGCATTGCATTGGGATGGCTCAAGGCCGTTACCATGTTTTCTAATTCCCACACTTGTCTATCTACACTCCTGGCCCATGCGATGAAGTCGAAGATGGTAGGGGAGATAGTAGAGTATAGCCTTTCTTCCTCAATTGCATGAATTTCATTTTCGGTGGGAGAAATGAGGTGTGAGCAATCTAAGGTAGATTCGTCACTTGTAATCACTAGAACTCCAAGAGGACTCTGAGTGTTGTTGGGCTTACCTCCTGGTGGAATTGGAAGTCGACCATCTTCAATCATATCTTGAAGCACGTGTTTCAACTTGTAGCATTTTTCTGTGTCGTGTCCTTTGCCCCTATGGTATTCACAGTAGGAGTTTTCATCCCAGAACTTGGACTTCTTTTCGGGTTCGGGAGTAGGTCCAATGGGTTGGAGTTTACCTTGCTTCATTAGCCTTTTTAGAGCGTTGGAGTACGTATCCCCAAGGTTTGTGAACTTCCTTGGTGGGCTAGTTTTCTTGGATGGCTCGAGAAGGTTAACTTCGTCGGTCTTGCTAGTAGAGCCGTATGAACGACTTGTGGACCCTTGATATCCTCGACCTACCGTTTTGGACAAGAGTCCTTTACGGATGTCATCTTCAATTCGTGTCCCTAGTACGGTTAAGTCCTTGAAAGTCTTGATGTTTTGATATCTCAAGTGACTGGCATATATGGGCTTGAGATTATCCACGAACTTTTCCACAAGAGTAGCCTCATCCGGGCGTTCAACTAGTTGAGTACTAGTCTTCCTCCACCTACTTAGGAAGTCGGTGAACCCTTCTTTGTCATTTTGGGTAAGAACCTCTAGAGTACGCATGTTGACTTGGATCTCGGCATTATCCGCGTATTGTTTCGAGAACTCGATTGCGGCGTCTTCCCAAGTAGCGACCTTTTTGTGATCTAAAGTGTAGAACCATTGCTTTGGGATGGTGTCAAGAGATGAAGGAAATATCCTTAAGAACATCTCGGGTTTGATGCCTTTGATAGACATGTAGTCCTTGAAGGCGCGGATGTGGTTCAAAGGGTTCTCATGTCCTTTAAACTTAGGGATATCCGTCATGCTAAAGTTAGTGGGCAATTTGGAATTGACGGCTTCATACTTGCGATTGTTTTCCCTATAGATGTCATCCCCCTTAAGGTACATCAATTGCTCCGCTAGGTATTGGAGTCTCTTGTCAGCTGCGGTTGTCCCTAGGACAGGATTCTCATCTTTAGACTCGTCATCGAAAAATTGTAGTACTTCACCTTTAAGGGGAGGCAACCTTCCCTCTACATCAAAGATACGGCCTTCGATAAGTTCAAGGCGGTCATAGGTTTGTTCTTGAGTGATTTGCATTTGGGTTATCGCGGCTAGGATTCGATCATTACTTTCTTGAATTTGCTGGAGGTTTGTTTCATCACTTGACCCAGGCATCTTGGGAACTGGATAAGAGATCGGCGACGAATCAAAACACGATCGACCATTCTATCACACTTGCTGAAAGAGGAAAAGCTTTGACTCGTGAAGTGGGTGTGTGCCACTTGTGTTGAGTGAGTTTTGAAGAAAGACAAGGTCTTTGGAAATGTGTGTCCTAGTCAACTGTAGTGTAGTTGTAGGAGTGGACTCGAAGTGAGGTTTTGAAATGGGCTTGTGGCCCGAATTTTGACTTGACAAACGGACAGAGTTTTGACCGGATTTTGCGCTAATTAAAGGCCTACTTTTTCGAAATTCTTGTTTGAAAATGAGGATTTTGATTTTTTGAAAATTCGTCATAGTTTTGTTTAGAAGTGGTGATCACGTAAGGTTTATACATTTATACAAACATTATAACGGGATGCTGAGTGCATTTAAAAGGGATTTGGTTTAAAGGGTGGGTTGCCATACCGAACCATCAAACCCGAAGTCTGTGGAGAGGCTCGTGCCAAACAAGAGTAAGGCCGATTCCTAGTCCATTTCCTCAAGTAGTGAAGGCCCTTGATACAAACAAGAGTAAGTACCATGGTATGGATGACGTCAATCGCTATCCATCCTTAGGCCCAAATAGAATTAGGACCGTTTAGACGGGACGATTGGTCGAATGGGTTGGGTTGGGCCTAGGAAGGCCGAATAAACGGTCTAGGAAGACCGAGTTATGAAAACCGACAATTGTCTTGTACAAACTATTCCCTAACCTTGTTCAAGTTTCACCCTTGCTACACGTAAGTGTATTATCCCCAGCGGAGTCGCCAAACTGTGGACAGCGGGCCGCCCACGGGGGCGCTTGGTGAGAAACGGGGACAAGCGTTTGCATTTTGTATGGAGTCACCACCAATTTTTATGGGAAATTGGAACCGTTCGAATACCTCGTGTCATGTCAAGACACAAAGTAGTGACATGAACACTAAGCAATCGTTACCCTTAGCATTCTATGTCTAGAATGACTCTCGTGGATGCCAATGAACACGGGTGCTCACGGAGATCTGGAGTAAGGGGTGAGGGTACGTATTAGGAAGCTCTTTTGATCGAACACCTAATCCCGCCCGCCTCGATAGCGGCCTCTACTAATGATTAGGGAAGTTATTCGTACTCGATATATCGTCGGCTATAATGCATGCAATGCAACATCCAAGTTTTAATCCTAGCATGTGAGAATTTAACTAAGTCGGTTGACACGTAATTAGCATACAATTGGGTCGAAGTAGGACTTAATGTTGATTTACATGTGAAAACATACAAGCAAAGAGAGAAATACAATAACTACGAATTACAATAATGAAAATTACATTAATTACATTGGAATATGCGATTTATGTCGAAAATACCTTTAAAACGGATGATTTGAGAAAAGAATAAAAGAATAAAAGAGAAAGAAAATAAATAAATTAACGAACAGAACAGAAGGTGATATTACGGATATTAGTTAATTAATACGTAAACTAATTAAACTACGTCAAGGCAGAAAAGGAGTTCAGGGACAGAACTCATCCTGGAACAGGCGCAGCAGACGCTGCGTCTGTTCCAAGGGTGAATTCTGGCTGTGAAGCCGGAACTGCAAACCGTTAATGTCGATTGGTGATTTTAATGATTAATTGATAATATTTACTCGGATGAAAGTGATTAACGGGTTATTTAATACATGAATGGGTCATAAAAGCGGCAAAACATGGATGAGACGGAAATTAGACGAATTAATTACATGAATAATGATTAATTAACAAATTAAACTAACTAATTAATTGATTAGATTAGACATGATGAATGATGACGAATTAATGAATATGGAGAAAAATATATCAACGATGAATTCCAGAAACTCAATATTGATGAAATCGAATCTCTAAAACCCAGATTGAGTATTAATGACTAAAACCCGCAAACATTGATTACTTGGGATTTAAGTCGGATTTATGACAATTAAAACATGTGAATGAATGATGATTATAATATACATGTGGAATTATATGCGATTATGACGAAGAATTAAAGAACAAACAAAATAAACAAAAGCAAGACGAAATTACGAGAGGACGAAGAAGAAGAAAAGAAGCGAATCATGGCGGCCTCACGAAGAGGCGCAGCAGGAACTGCGCTCCTTCGAAGAGGCGCAGCAGGAACTGCGCTCCTTCGAAGAGGCGCAGCAGTTGCTGCGTCCTTTCTCGACATCTGTCTACTGGAAATCCGCAAAAGTAGAGTTTTAAAGCACGGTTTTAGAAATCGGTTTTAATGGTGTTTTCGACATAAATCTTACAATGGTGATGATACAATAAATAAAAGTACAATAAAATAAAAGAGGAATTATACACCCTCAGACTTACATGTTGACGGAACGAGATGAACTAAGAAAATCGATTAGTGAATGCTCGACGCGAATGCAAGGAAAGTGTCCTCGTAAGAGGAAAACGATTGATTAATTTAAGTTGATTGAGTGTAGTTGGTCAAATTGGTCGGTCATGCAACGGAGCGGCTGGTACCCGGAAATATCCGAGCTTACGTGGTCGGAAGTCCAAGCACGTAGGCGCCAATTAGTAAGAACGAAGTCTAGAATGCAAAGGGAGAAGAGAAGGGCGGACACTCGCGTGAGAAATATGAGGAACGAAAGTTCCTATTTATACTAATCACACGGAGGAATAGGGTTTCGGAGACTCTTTGGAAGTGAATCTCGGAAAGATATAAAAAAGATACGTAAATCATGCAAAGAAGGGCTCGGGAAGAGGCGCAGCAGCCCATCGCGTCCCTTGGAAGAGGCGCAAAGACTGCTGCGTCTATTCCCGGAGGTTTCCTCCTTTCAAGAAAGATTTCCGCGTTTGAGTTATGGTAGGACGGAAATAATTCGATTATCTTATGAATATTACGGGATATTATTTGCCAAAAGATAAAATTTGTGAAATATGGAATAGAAATATCCGAACATTCCGAACATTCGACTCGGATTTAACAAATTATCGAAAAATGGAGACGGTTTTTGACCCGGACTCCGAATGTACTCTAATTACTGCCAAAACGACCGTATCAGGACGTAGATGACAACTAAGAGGTTGACATTAATATTTGAGCAATCACTTGACGATAATCTTACGAACTGTCACAAATCGTTCCGCGAATCAAACATGCGGCCCAATCATCACCGGGTGGTTTGCGGGAGGTGCAGAAACGAGGTGTCTACACAAGTTCCCTCTTTTTAAAGGGTAGGGATTACATTCAATAATAAGATCAATATTCTTCTTCATCATTCATATCACAATCATATGATTACATCAATCATGTTTAATAGTTTGCAACGGGACAAACTTTATTTTAGAGATTGATTTTGATAAACGCAATAAAAAAACTCTCCATTGCTATTGCTCTTAGTATGCACATTTATTAATGGACAAGTGGTTTTACATTTTCACACATAATAACTAATGAAGATGATTGTCTTCTAAAAGTTAAATTGATTATAGTCAAATATAAGCTTATCCGTTAACTAGATTGAATTTTTGTTTAAAACTATATCTGAAGTTGATATTTGTTGAGAATACCATCTCAACCAAAATTTTAAAATAATGGTTAAGATTTAAACAATTTTTTAATATCCTAATAATATTATTACTATAAAAGACATTCTTTTAAACAAACACTTTGGTTAATGTAAATACGAGTGTTTTGTTATTCTCATTATAAGTGTTACAAGTATATAACACATAATAAAGTAATTGTTTGATGCGATTTGACTCTAAAAGTTGGGGACCCTATGCGGCCACACTACTCGCACTCATACTCACACGAGTCCAAGCTTATCTCTTATTGGTGCATACCAAGCCTAATGTTTATTGGATTCGATAGTCGATATATAAATGTGTAACTTGTCAGTAACGCGTAACATGCTAGTAATGCATAATTGACATGCCGTCATTACCGGTATTTTCCCCAGTTCCCTCAAATAGATAACTTGTTTGTACAAAAAAAAATAATAATAATAATAATAAATAAATAAATAAATACATATCTTGTCTGTCAATCTTACCGTAGTACGGCTGTACGGGCTTCACATTTTCACTCAAAATCGATCGACATCAACGATAAAATCTTGATTAAGTTATGTTCGAGCCCATACTTGACAGTTTAGACTAGTAATTCAAAATGAAATCAAAGTAAGAACTAAAAAATCACTCAATTTTGTTTCATCGTTTTGAATTATCAGTCGTAAGAAGACACATTACCACACAATCATTCTATCAAGAATTTTGCAATTACATAATAATCAAACAAATTAAATTGATACGGTTTATAATAGCGAATGCGCACTTCTCATTTATCGCTATCATTAAATGAGTCACTTAAGCTACTATAATTACAAGGTGGTCGTTCTATGGTGTACAACGATCTTATAGGAGACAAACCGATCTGCCAGACAAAGGTGATGGGAACGGAGATGATGCAAAAGATCAACGAGCGGCCGGAGATAGTGGCGAAGCCTTTATGGAGAAGATGAATTTGACGGAATCATACCTCAAAAAACAACTAGGGAGAAAAACATAAGCATATTGCGACAAACCGCCCTCTGGAATTCTACTCACCGCAGTGTCCAAACAAGTCTTACACTCATCCAACTTTATATCAGGAATACACCAAACCATGGCGTAGAACCCTTCCCAATTGGTAAAAGTGTCGTTACCGGTGGCGAAACGGTCCGTATTATCTGGCAGTAACGCCTTTGCTATAACATCATCCAAGGTCTTGTTACGTATATCCGGGAAAATGTCTGGTCGGGATACGTTAAAATAGCTCCCGTACTCATTCGATGGCTCGGTTTGTAGGGTGGCGGTGACGGTGCGATTAGTGTATTGAACCATGCATTGTTGGTAATCTCAAGCAAACCGTCTCATTATAGACGGGGAATATCCGTCTATAGCTATATACGGGTCAAATATCCACCCATTTTAAGCAAAACGTGTCAAATGTCACCACTTTAACGTCAAGTGTCACCAGTACCATTTCCATGTGATAAACTACCTGTTGTAGCTTAGGAAATGACACGGGTGACATTTGGCGTTAAGTTGGCCACATTTGGTCTGTTTTACTTAAAGTGGGTGGATATTTGGCCCGTCTATAGATATAGACGGATATGCGCCGTCTATAATGAGCATTTGTGAAACTCAAGAGCATGAAATATAACTAAGTTAATGCCAATTGCCAAATCGTATATCGCAAACTCGATAACATAGATAATTATACGAAAAAAAGGCAAATAAGTACCATACGATGGCTTGCTTCTTGTTGGAGCATACTTGATCGAAAAGAGTGAGAGCAGTGCTGACACAGGACTTGCATGACTCCAAGTCGAGGTCGGGCCGACAATAGTATTGACCGTTGACACGGTCGACGCCATCACCGGAGGAGGTATTAAAGAACCTTGAGATCGATGATTGATTGGTAAGCTTGTCAAGGACGGAAATAATGTTGTCATGGTAAACGCTGTCAGCGCTTATGTTGTCCATCCGTTTACATATACTACCTTGGAACGTGATTTGTTCTTCGGCATTGGCGATTTGTAGTAAAACAATTGTAATTTGAAGGAAAATGACGAGAGTAATTTGTTTGCCTACCATGTTTTGGTTCTGTAAGAAAAAGTTTGTTGTTTTTATTTTTGTTCTTTCTTTGTATATATGGCATTTTAAAATGGAGATTTTAAAAAATTAAGTTAATTGGGGTTGACTTAGTGATTTAAGCTTTGTAATTGTATAATCATAATGATGCTTGGAATTTTATTGATTTGAAGTCATCATCTTCGGAGGCTAATTAGTAGACAAGGTCAGAGATTAACTGTCCTACTAGTAGTGCTCCTCTTGCTGCTAATGAGTGCTATGAATGTCCTATTTTGACAAAATTTGTAACTTGCAATTTGAAAGGGATATGAAACCCATCTATATTCATCAACTTGATCATTATGAATAAAAGAGTGCCATGAATGTCTAATATTAACTTGCAAAATAACCGAGAGCGTTTTTGAAGAGTCAAGAACTAGTACAACTCAAAAGCGAATGGGTGAATTAGGTGTCCAATTATAAATTTAAACTTTGTTGTCCTTAAAAAAAAACTAACTTAACCAAATTAAACTAATTAGACAAAAACTGAATGAGAGGAAGAGTTCATACTTTGAACAATTTTTGTTTGTGTGTCATACCTCGTTATGTAACACCCCCATTTATCAAAGAGTCTCTAGTAAGACATTCCCTAGTAAATACAGGCATTACCATCTTGATTGTCCGAGGTAATACATATCAAATAATAGACAATAAAAGAACAATTGTGATAGTGGGTAGGGATCGTCGTACCCAATCAAACAAATTCTCAACTAGTAAGGGTAGTCGAGGTCGAACCACAAGGAGATCAAGTTTGAATACTAGTTTTGTCTTAGATTATAGGTTAACTACGTGAATCATGAAATTGGTTGATATTAAACTAATTAACTAAATTAATAACTAACTAAGACAATTAAAGTAAGAAACCAAGTAATCGAAATAACAACGGTCTTAAACAATAGAGGAACGACTAGGGTCCGATTTCTCCTCCAACACACCATGTTTACACTCATAAATCCAGTTAACAAGTCATTGGATAATAGTTAGGGGGCAAACGCCTCTCATTCGCCTACTAACTCCCTCCCGGGCTCATAGTAAGACACTAGTATCTCCGAATCACCTCCCTCCCGGGTTCGTGGTTCAGACTCCCTTATCCCAAGTTAAGGTCAATAAGCCCACGTTATCTTCCCGGTCATCTCACTCCCTCTCCCAAGGATCGATTTCAAACCGAAAATTAAAGGTACCATTCTCAAGATCTCCCTCCCGGGTTCAACTCAAGATGGCAACTAGTCTAAGTGAGGTGAGCCGACTCCCAACCTAGTCAACTCCCGTCGACGGTCAAGGGTCAAAAGTCAACAACAATCCCAAATAAAACATTAAAAGTCAAATCCTTTAATTAACCCAACCCAATCACCCAACAACTAATCAAAATGAGATTTAATCATGTAAACTTGGCATGTTAGGGATTTAATCAAACCCTAGTGAAATTACTACTCACTAATCATTACTAATCTTAACATAAGACACATTTATAATTATTCTAAACATAAAATTATGCATAATTAATAATAAAGATTCCAACTTTAAACAAATCTAATGACTAAATATGGTTAAACTAACACTAAATATGATAAGAGGGTTAAAGACTAAAACTTTAATTAATTTAAGAAGACTATACTAATTAAAAACATAACTTTAATTTAAATAACAATAAGTAAAAGGAAGAGAAGAAATTATACCCAACATGTAATTAAATGGAATAAAATGAGAAATCTTCATACAAATATTGTAATTTGAGATGATAAACTAAATCTAAACTAAAAATATGGAAGAAAAATGGGATTTTTATTTAATTTTATTGTAGAACAAATCCTAACTATACTACTCTACTAGTTTGGATGCCCGTGCGTTGCAACGGGATAATTAACTTAGTAAAAAAAATTGGTTATAAGGTCTTAATATTTATTACATCTTATGTGTAATCATTTATTTAAATATGATCAAAAGTCAAAACATCTTATTTAAGAGACGCAAAAGATGCTAGGTTGATACCTAAGTTCCAAGGATGCCTCATATTTATAATCATAAGGCCACTACATCTTATTGTTAATCTTTCGATGTGGGACAATTCTATTATTTTTATATAATCCTACATTATTTTTCAATGTGGGAAATATAACATACTGAGAAGTACATAATTTTATATGTACAAATTATATGAAATCTATACGTTAATGATATCATTTTTACCACGAATCAAATTATGTTAATTCATAATTTTCTTAACGATATTTTTTTGCCAAATGAAATGTAAAAGTTTTTATATAAAAATTATAAACATCAATTGAATATAATATAGGAAATAAATATTATAATAATTAAATGATTCTCCACTTTATTTTTTACATCCAAAAATATTATTTATGATACTTTCCTAAATTAATTTTTAAGATCACCCCACCTTATGATAATTTTCTGATGTGGGACAATTCAACTATTTATATGTAGTATATTTACCGCACCTACATTATTTTTCAATGTGGGACAAATAACACACGAAAAAGTACACCATCTTCCTATTTCGATATCCAACCCGATTTAATAATGAGAAAAAATTATACTATCTATTTATATTCGTACGTTTTTTTTCCATTTTCTGTCATAATTAAAATATGTACAAATGATATGATTTAAATTACATTTTTTTTCTAACACGGCTTTTAAGATGTAATTGAGGGAGCAATAAAATGTATAAACAAATGGAAAATATTTTCTTTTTCTGGTGCGATTTTGATTAATGGTTTAAATTATGATTTTGTTTAGTTACTCAAATGTAATGAGGCATAATAATTACCTATATTTGAAAGTTAAAAAGATTTAATTCTACTATTTATCAAAGTAAAAAAGCTCATTATTGATTTGTTTGTGGATTCAAGATCTTTTTATGCAGCACTTGAATGTATTATAATTCATAAATTTTCTATTTTATTGCAGAGATTATCATTATATGACACATTAATAACCAATTTATGTATATTTAGCACCCATTTTATTTTTTAATTATGATTTTGTCTTAAATAAAGTTATTATACTATCGATTGTCTTAAAATAAACATTATAATATCACTAATATAGTAACATATAATCGCTTTTATAAATATCTACGTGATTAATATTTTTATGGTATTGTTGTAACTAAGGTTTGCCATTAATACAACTCTTATAAGAACTCTTTAAGATAATTTTTAAGCGATTCAAAAGATTTTAGGTTTATACCCCTAAGTTTCAAATATGACTCATATTTATATATAATCATGTGATACCTCACCTCGTGATAATCTTCTAATGTGGGACAATTGATCGACTATTTATATGTAGTATATTTACCACACCTACATTATTTTTCAATGTGGGACAAACAATATACTTAGAAATATACCATCTTTTTCGCACCTAATTCGACATCTAACCCAGTTTAATAATAATAAGCAAATACTATACTATTTATTAATATTTGTATAGTACTTTTTTTTAACTTCTTATCGTAATTAAAATATGTGCAAATAATATGATACTATATTCTAATGCTAACATTTATTTACCACGAATCAAATTATTTAATTTTTTCAAAAAAAAAAATTTATGTTGCTTTTTTGCTAAATGAGATGTATAAGTTTTTATATAAAAATTATAAACATCACTTGGACATAATATAAAAAATATATATCATATCGTGGAAATAATGATATAAACTCTTAAGAGCTCTCCAAGATAATGCTTAAGAGACTCAGAAGGTTTTGGGTAGGTATTTAGGTTCTAAGGATGCCTTCTATTTATAATCATATGATCATCCACCTTATGCTAAACTTTCGATGTGGGACAATTCTATTATTTATACGTAATATATATTCACCAAACCAACATATTTTTCAATGTGGGACAAATAACATACTTAGAAATACACCACCTTTTTCGCACATAATTCGACATCTAAACCGGGTTAATAATAATGAGCAAATACTATACTCCCTCGATTCAAGACCAAATACAACATTTCTTTTTTTCACAATAGAATCTTTACGATTTCTTGCAATATGTAAGACAAAATATGGTCATGTGGGATCTTATTTGATTCACCTATAAAGTACAATGAGAGTATCAATTTTTTAAATTTTTTATAATGTAAACTTAAAGATATTACGTTGTAATTTGTGACTTGGCAAGTGTGTAAATGAAAATGTATTTTGGGATTAAATGGAGGGAGTACTATTTATTAATATTCGTACGTTTTTTTTATAATACTTTTTTTGGCAAATGAGATGTATAAGTTTTTAAATAAAGATTAAAAATATCACTTGAATATAATACATAATGTAGAAAAAATATGTATATATCATACTGTGAAAATAATGATATAAACTCTTAAGAGCTCTCCAAAACAATACTTAAGAGACTCAAAAGGTTTTTGGTTGGTATATAGGTTCCAATGATGACTCCTATTTATAATCATAGGATCACCCATCTTATGTTAATCTTTCGATGTGGGACAATTCTATAATTTATACGTATTATAATCACCACACTAACATTGTTTTTCAATGTGGGATATTTAACATATTAAAAGAAGTACACCATCTTTAATACTCGTATGTGCAAATCATATGAAATCTATACTCTAATGAAAGCATTTTTTACCACGAATATGATTATATTATCTTCATAATTTTTATAACAACATTTTTTTGCCAAATGAAATGTCAAAGTTTTTATATAAAAATTAGAAACTTATCATGAATATAAAATAGGAAATATAGATATTATAATAATTAAAAGATTCTCCACTTTATTTTTTATGTGGAAAATATTATTTATGAAACTTTCCTAAATTATTTTTTGATGATGTGGACGCTCTAGAATCGCTCGAAAAAACTCTCTTTTATATATATATACTAGATTTAATGCCCGTGCGATGCACGGGCCTATTTGTAAAATTTTATCGTGTATAACGTTGTAGTTCGTAATTTTTAATTTGTGCAAAATTTAATAACAACATTGTTACAAAAATTCATAAATTCTTAATTATACTAATTTAACCAAGATCTTTTAACAAAATAATTAGATAGTTTAGAAAAGTTGACCTTGCTCGAAAATCTCTTGGTAAAATGGAGTTCATGATTTAATGCTCGGACAACTTGATATTGTCTTTTGTAATTAATAATTATTAAGATTGACTTATTTTCTAAAGAAAAAATCTTAGAGATGTCAACACTACTTGAAGACAACGAAGACACTTGGAAATTTGTCCACTAACAATTTATTGTTAATGGTAGAGATCAGATTTACTTATCAAACAAACAACATGGTTAGGTATTAGTAATGTATAAGGAGTGATATTTTAATTAGAAATCTTATCCTTGACTTGGTACGTTTAACTAAGGTAGAATAACAAATATTTAATTTGATAATAAGTTACCCAGATTAGCAGAATTAGTGAATATTTTAATACATTAATGTATACTTCGTAATTTTTGTTTTCAACTCTAACTCTTGTACTTTATTAAAATAAATAAAACTCGGATTCTCAACTTTCGAATGAGAGCTCTAAAAAATTCCAATACTTAGGGGGAACATTATCTGTAAACAAATATACGAAAACTTCCCACTTTGCAGCTTCAACCTCCACTTTAGCAAACTCTTTCATATTTTGTTACTCAACCAGTCTAGAAAATGGAAATAATATACAAAAACTTAGACTGATACGGAATTCATGGTACTTTTTAAGTCAATAAAAACTTATAAATTGTATGAACAAATGTAGAACTAAGATTTGCATCTTAGCAGTACCAAGTACTTTAAAAAATTTAAATCAAGTCTTCTACCTTATCTTATCATTTGATATGATAACAAAGTTTTCATATGTTTCTCACAAATAGGATTATACATCCAGTTGTACCATAAGCATGGTACATCCAAGTATAAGAATTCGAGCTTACTTGTAATTTTTCCTGAGCTAATTTAAATTTCATGTTTTTAATGTGTAAATGAATGAACTCAATACTTTCTAATAAAGCTCATATTCTTTAATATAAAGCTCGGATACTTTGACACAAAGCTCAGGTTCTACACCGTACAACATATACATCTGGTTGTATAGTCCATGAATTGTATGTTTCTTCAACCTTTATTACTTCTATCATCACGTACAATCCGTCTTATTATAAACGGCCACTATCCGTCAATAACTTATGAAAATGGGAGGGCAAGTGGGGGTATTCATTTTCCCTTCACTTTCGTAAGAAGGACACTATCCGTCTATATAATGAGAATTTGTGCATCACGTATATGTATATGATCTTCATTCTTCATTAACCATTATGTTCTTCCCAGCATAATTTACCATTAACCTGCAAAACATATACATACAAAATAACACTTGTTAGTGAATATAACTATAATCATCAATTAATTTCTCATACAAAAACAAAGAAATTATGGGACATGGGATTAAACGGACAAAGCAAAACAACACAAACAAAAAGGAGAAATATTTGAATCATGAAATAACGCTTGATATCCGTCTAAGATAAAAAGCTGTTATATATACTATGTGTAGACGTGTAGTGTTATAGTAGTTTTGGAATTGGTATGACATAAGTATTACCATGTAAAATAATAATAATGTTATTTTATATAGGGGAGATGGAAGATAGAATAAGTGTTTTATTTCAATTAGGCTACAAATTATATCTTTATTTTCTGACTAATTATATAATACCGCGTATTTCACATGCATACTACAAAATTATTAGAGAATTTGAGTTGAATTCTATTACTTCTCTTATTGTTATTATATTTCATAGTCTTGATCGATTTTGTTGTAGATGGATAAAAATTCTTAATTATTATTTTCTTTTTATTATATGAAGTGGTACATAAAAGTTGGAGACTCTGTAATCGCTCGAAAAAAGCTTCCTTTAATAATATAGATAGATATAAACTCTTCTTCGTCTTCTGCCTTCTCTCGCCAGATGCTCAGAACAACGACCAAAAAAAATGACGGCTCACCTTGTTACGCACTCCCCTCGAACAAAAGTCAAGGCTCCCACTTTGTTACTCTCTTTTCCGTTAGTTGAAGTCCACTCCCACTATTGCCTACTCCGTTACATCAAAAATGTCAAACAAAAGTCTAAAAAAGGATAGACCAAACATTGCCAGCCATCTCACAAATTGCAGCCCAAATGTTTGGGTCACGTGAGTCAACCCAAGTGCGCACCAAATACAAATCAAACGTTGGACGAAATTGCATGAGTTTTAGGTACTAAAATCGACCCGAGTGGAATTGTACGCGCCCGATTAGTTATCTCGACAATTGCTCTTCTCGTCTTTCTTGCTTTTTTCGTCATGTTATATCCAAATCGATACCTACTAAATAAAACAAGCAAAAACAGTACCAAATTCTACAAAGCAATATAAATCGCATTAATTGACTAATATTCTATTAAATACTAAAATGAGTAAATAACGCTAGCTCAAGTTATTTATTCGATCAAATAATGGATAAAATGCGGGATAAAAATATATAAAATAAAGTGTTATCAAATTGCAACTTTTATAATATAATAATCTTTTAGAAACTGATACAAGGCTGACAAAAGAAAGGTTACAAGTATCTCAACTACTATCATCTATACTATGTGAGACTCAAAGATGTCACGTACCCTCCAAGAACCCTTGACGCAGCTCGCAGCAAACCTCATACACCTGATAAGACCGCGTGCTCACCATTTGCCGGCAATATTAAATGGATCACCGCAGACACATAAGAAAAAACAAAGAACACACAATACCACACAAAGTTGGTAACAGAATATGATAAATGCAGAAATTATAGTACAAAGGAACATCACAAGGGTAAATCACAACACCAACCTCCGCCAACTCCAACCTCCGCAGTACCTAATGGCTCTCATCGCAACGTGTAGCCGGGTTCCCATCGCAACGGTAACCCACCCCCGCCGATGCCAGGCCGAAGCACTGGTCATCAAATCCCCGCTCATCGCAACGAGCGAGCCCAAGCTCATTAATATGCACATCCCCCTTGCGACGAGAGTCATTAGAGGCGAAACATGGGAGGTGAAACCATCTCCGACATGGCTCACAATATCCAATCCAATACCTCCAACAACCACAATCATGATAATACAGCACAATGACAGCAATTATAACAATTCAATCAATACAAATGATAACTACGTTATCGCCCCTTCATTCGTGTCAAAAATCCTTGCTTTAGTCCTAATTTTGGTGCATTTAAGTGATAATTACTCGAGTTTATGATTAATTTGCCTAAATGAGTCTCACCGGATTATTTGCTAAGCTTTTTGTAGTGTTGCACGCATCCCCATGCAAAACCGATCAACATTTGGTAGCCAAGGATCAAGATTAGCCTTGTCGGTGTATCTCCTTCCCCTAGCCAGTGTATTGTGATCAGGCGCGGTGCAACTCAAGGGTAGCCGATGTATCTCATTTAGCCCTGTCGGTGTATCTCCTTCCCCTAGCCTGTGCATTGTGATCAGGAGCAGTGTAATTTTGGTCAGCCGGTGCAACTTTGTGAGCGGGCGGTGTAACTTTCCTCCAACCGGTGTAACTAAGGGGCGGCCGGTGTATCGTTACACTGGCTGGGAATAGTAACCGGGCTGTTTTTGAGAATTGTTTGTATTTTGATGTTTTTAAGCCCATGATATATATAGAAAATGGGTAACCTTGTAAGAACAACTTTCATTACACTTGTTTTTGGATCAAAAATTGGGTAGGTAGAGAAAATTTGGAAGAATATTGGATCTCACTTTGTTCTTAGTTTTGTGAAGAAATCAATTCAATCAAGTTAATTCCTTTCTTCTTTGTTGGTATATTTCCTTTTCTCATATTTATTTCTTTGTTTTAGTTGTTAATTTCATGTTTCCTTAGTTTATGTTTCCCTTATTTTTGAATATTTACCTTGCTTGTGGTTAAAGTTACTTCCTTTTTGCCTAATTCCACTTAGTTAAGGTTTAATCGGTTTAATATCATCTTACTCGTTGTTAATTGCATGCTTAATAGTAGAAATTCATTTCTCATAATGTTTAATGTCAAAGTTACTACCTTTAGTAGTTTTCTTGCTAAAATTCCCATGAATGGTGAGTAGTCCTTCCACTAGGACTCGGTTTAACCCAACATGAGTAATTTCATTAATTGATTCACATAGAGGCTAATTGTTGGGGGGGATTGGTAAGGATAGACTAGAGTATTGATTTGTTTATGGGTCAATTTTGGGTAATGTTGATTTGTGACCCTTGTCCACCAACGAGAGTTGGTTAGGTAGGGAATCGGGTACCCGGAATTTGGTCCTATTGCTAACCTAGGTTGAGACCGAAAGGGAGAACTAAGGGAGGGTACCTCTAGGCTAGTGTTTGAAATCGACCTCCGAGAGGAGGAGTGGGATGACCCGGAATTCGATGGGGGCTTAATGACCTTAGCTAATATTAGGCTACCTTGGGAAAATGCATGTTTTTGGGGTAGTCAGGTGTTAAGCTAGGGATTTCGACCTTCGAACCCGAGAGGGGGGTTGGTGGGTAGTGCTAGTATCCTATTGCGAACCCGAGAGGGGGGTTTTAGGCGAATTAGAGCCATCTCCTCCTTGCTTGTCTACCCAAATAATTAGCCTAGGGAGTCGTGATGTGGAATTACGAATTTTTGTGGGAGAACCGAGTTCTAGGCCTTTTAATCATTTGATTTACAATTTAATCTTATCTTGCTCATTTTTCCTTCTCTTGTTAAATTGCATTTCATTTTGTTTAGTTTAGTTGTTAGATTAATAACCTCATCTAAATTTTGTCGACTTAGCTAAGCTTAAGGATTAAAACAATTAGTAGTCTTCCTAGCTCCTTGTGGGATCGACCCTCAATTTTGCACGACGACAAACCGTGCACTTGCGAGGTTTAATTTCAAACCATCAATTTTTTGGCGCCATTGCCGGGGAGCAAAGGCTAGATATTAATCATTTTATTCTAGTTTAGACTAGGTCTTTCTTTGTTACTAATCCCTTTCTTGAGTAGTGGAAGGTGTTTTAGAAGAACCAGGTAATCTTGAGTTCTTTGAGAATCCATTGGGATTTCCCGAAGAAGCAACAATGGCCGTTGTTCCTATGAGGGATAATTTAGCCTCAAAGAAGGTGGTAAACCCAAGCATTCTCAAACCACCTATACAAGCAAATAATTTTGATGTGAAGGCTACTTTGTTGCAACTAGTCCAAGGAAACCAATTCGGAGGGGGAGCTAGCGAAAACCCCAATGAACATCTTAATGATTTCTTGGATAGTTGTGATATGTATAAGGCAAATGGAGTGTCAGAGGATGCAATCCGCCTTAGGCTCTTTCCTTATTCCTTGCGGGGGAGTGCTAAAGAATGGTTGAAGAGTTGTGAGCCCGATTCACTTAGGACTTGGTATGACGTCTCCAAGGCCTTCTTGAACAAGTACTTCCCACCACAAAGGACCGCAAGAATCAAGAGTGAGCTTCAAGGCTTCACCCAACATGATGATGAGACCCTTTATGAGGCATGGGAAAGGTATAAGGGACTCCAAAGGTTGTGCCCCCATCACGGGATTGGAGATGATGAATTGATAAACAACTTCTATGAAGGGTTGAACAATGAGATGAAAATGAACCTAGATTCCGGCTCGGGAAAAGGGACACTAGACAAAATTGATCACAAGACGGCCAAGGAGCTTATTGAGGAA
This sequence comes from Silene latifolia, assembly GCF_048544455.1. Lineage (NCBI taxonomy): Eukaryota > Viridiplantae > Streptophyta > Magnoliopsida > Caryophyllales > Caryophyllaceae > Silene > Silene latifolia. Next base: position 38,094,713 of record NC_133527.1, on the reverse strand, counting down.
ATGGCTTCCCGTACTTTTCATTGGAACAATAATGATAGGCACAAAAGGAAAGGAAAGTCAACCGTCGAGTCGGCTAACAATGTTGAGGTCAAGGGGTTAATAGAAGAGCTCAAGCAACAAGTTGCTTTGTTGAACTCAAATAACACCTCTAGCAACTCTTCATCTATTAGGAACCAAGTGAATTGTTGTGAGATTGTGGAGATCAAGGGCATCCACCAAATGAATGTCCTTTCATGATGGGAGAGGCAAATTGTATGGAGCAAGTGAATGGAGTATGGGAATCAAGTCCGGCTAGACAAGCTTTCAACAACAATCAATACCATCCCGGAATGAGAGCCCACCCAAATTTTTCCCATGGCTCATAAAATGTCCAAAACCCCACTTTCCAACAAAAAACAACAATTTACACCAAATTTTCAAGCCCAAAAGCAAAATCCCACCTTTCAACCAAGACCATCATTCCAACCACTTAATCAACCCACCCAACACCATTTCACCAAAATTCCCAACCCTTTCAACAATCCAACCAACCCAAGTCAAATATGGAGCTCATGATGGAGCAATTGATGAATACTCAAAACCAACTCATCAATACTCAAACCCAATTCATCACTCATTCTAACCAAAAACAAGAGGAGACAACATCTTCTATCAACCAACTAAGAACACAAATGCAAGCCTCCCAAAGAATGACGGATAATCAAATATCTCAATTGGCTTCTCAAATGAGTCAATTGCAAGCCTCAAATGGAAAGTTTCCGGGTAAAATCGAGGAGAATCCAAAAACCATAAATGTTATACATTTGAGGAGTGGTAGAGAGTTGGAGGACCGGGGTTTCATTAAGAGGAAAAAGAGTCGCAAACCGGAAGTTTTGGTTGAACCACCAAAAGTGGTTGAATATGATCTTGTGGAAGTTGTTGTGGAAACTCCCATGGTAGTTGATGAACCTACCAAGATTGTTGAAGAACCTAAGCAACAAGTCGTGAGAACATATGTGCCACCAATTCCTTTTCCCCAAAGGTTGGCAAGAGTAAGGCTTGAACAAAAATATGGGAAATTCATGGATATGATGAGAGGAGTGCAAGTTACTCTTCCTTTCATTGATGCTATTAAGGAAATTCCTACTTATGGAAGGTTTTTGAAAGAACTAATCTCCAATAAGAAGAAGTTGGGTCCAAGTACCACGGTCAATTTATCACAAGAATTTAGTGCTATCTTATTGAACAAGTTGTTACCAAAACTTGAAGACCCCGAGAGTTTTTCGATACCATGCACCATCGGGACCATTCGAATAGAGAGAGCCCTATGTGACTTAGGGGCAAGCATTAGTCTCATGCCTCTCAAAATTTTCAAGAAATTGAAAGGTTTTGAACTTTCACCTACAAGAGTATCTTTGCAACTTGCGGATAGATCGGTGAGGTATCCAATTGGCCTTGTGGAAGATGTCCCACTCAAAATGGGTAAACTTGAATTTACTTGTGATTTTTATGTGATGGACATCCCCGAAGATTCAAACATTCCTATCATATTAGGGCGCCCTTGCCTCGCTACGGGGGGTGCCTTGATTGATGTGAAAAATGGCAAACTATCTCTTCAAGTTGGCGATGACAAGATGGAATTCTCGTTTAAAAATTCCATGAAATCTCCTTCTATGAGTGACTCTTGTTATAGAATGGATGTGTTGGAGGATTGTTTGAATGAACATAACCTTAAGCCTTCATGCTCAGATCCATTGGAAATTTGTCCAACCAACAAGGAGGGAAATGGAGGTGATCCTTTGTTGGGAGTTGATGTGAAAGGGGATTTGGGTAAAGATGACTCAAAAGAAGATGAATTTGAAGACCAAATTAATGATGAGATTGAATCATTCTTGAACTCCCCGGATTCATTTAATCTAAGCTCTTTAGAAGATGCACCTTGGTTGGATAACTCTTCAAGTGATTGGGGAGCTCAAGTTGATGCCTTAGAGGTGGCTCTTAATGGAGGTGGAATGGAGTATACCAAGAGTTGTGAGGAAGATAAACTTGGCCCTCCCATATGGGACACTTATGAAGACTCCTTGCAAAATGATAAGTGTGGGGAGGGAAGTTATGAAGAGCTTGGTGCCCCTATTTGGGATGTTTATGATAATGAGGAGGACTCCCCACTACCACCTCCTTCCGAAATCTTTGAAGAATAATTGCTTGTCCATGACAAGTGTGGGGAAGAAAAAAAAAGTTGGGAAATGGAGGTCGATGAATTCGAACTTGCCATATTGGGAGAGTTGAGGAGCCATGAGAAAAACTACGACATTTGGAGTTTTGACTCTAGCTTGGAAGAAATTGAAGCTCTCATTTTTGGAAATGATTCGGCTCAATTGGAGAGTCAAAGAAATGAGGATATAAGTGATAACATCATGAACCTCAATGTTGAGAAGTTGACTCCTTCACCTCTTATTGCCCACCCTTCTCCTTACTTTGATGTGCATGAGGAGGTTTCCTCATTCTATGAGGTTTATGAGATGTCGATCCTTTCTTCAAGAAGAGGGGTCCAAGCCATCAAAAGGACCCAAGAAATGGTGCAAAGAAGAGTAAGAGGAATCATGACAAGAAGTGTTGGAAAAGAAGTTGGGTGAACCTTGCAATGAAATGGTATTACTTGTGCTTGTTTGAGGCTTTTGCTAAGGCCTTTGACCGGTTACTACGGGCTTTGTGTGACATGGAGCACATCACCAAAGGATTCAAACAACAAAATTTTGGATGAGAGGTTTGGTGGAGTCCCTTAAGAACCACCACATTGTTAGTATTCCTTTCCTTTGCTTTATTTATGTTTTGCTTGCATTTGCATTTAGTTTACTTAACCAAATAGGAGTTAATCTAAATTAGCTCTCTTTGCATTCATGTAGTGTCGTTTGCATCATCCTTTAAATTTAGCATATAGAATAGTTCATGCATTACATTCATTAACCAAAAACCACTAAAAATTTGAAAAAAAAAAAAAATTGAAAAAACTTCAAAAACATGTATTTTACTTCCAAATTTCCTCCACATATTTATTTCCATTGGCAATATGTAAATAAATAAGTGTGGGGAGGAAATTCCATCATTTAAAAATACCAAAAACATGTTATTTATTTTCAAATATTCAAAAAAATCCAAAAATATGTTCTTTAATTCGAAAAAAAAAACAAAAAATTTCAAAAACCACCAAAAATATGTTGTTTATTTTCCCTATTCTCTCCCTATACTTTGTTCCATTGAGGACAATGTAAATATCAAGTGTGGGGAGAGAAATATCCATTTTGTGAATATTGTTTATATTTATATTTATATATATACTTGTAAATTTAAGTAAATTAGAAAAATTGACAAAAAAATGGCTAAAAATTGAAAAAATTCAAAAATCCCAAAAAAAATTTGCATTGTATATATTTGTTTGGCTAACCTTTGGCATAGGCACAACCAACTAAGGCAAAAAGGAGCTAGAAGACCGCTTGGTAACTCGTTCTAATCTCTTACTCCTTTACCTTTCTTTCTTCATATATCTTGCATATTTGAAGGAGGATGAGAATTTTTGTGCCTTGGATGTTCTTTATGGGAACTTTTGGGATTGATGAGTTGGTTTTGATGTGCTGATAGGTTTAGTCAACTTGTTCCATGTTCACCTTGTGTTTATTTCCATTTCTTGCATGCATTGTCACATGTATATATATGTCGTGTTTCCTTCTTGTTGCACTTAGTTTGTACATAATGTTTTACTTGAAATGTGGTCAAAGGAGGGAAGCATATACCCCAAGGATGAGTCATATACCAACCGTGCCTTCCCCCTCCCCGTGGCTTGCACCTGTGTCCATAGGTTAGCCATGGGAATTTGGGACCCGACTAACAAGTCTAGGCCGCCTTGTGAGACCATTGATCGTAGGCTAGACCTAAGTCTCGACCTAGCTACTCATATGTGAGGATTAGAGCCTCCTAGGGTTGGTACATTCACGCCCAACCCTCATTTAGGATTGTGAGTAAGTCTCCTCACGGGACGTGTCATGTTTAGACGCATAAGTGTGTCGTTCCGTCCTTAGACCATGATTTGCATTTCATTTTTGTGCACAAGTTATGAAATAAAATTTGTTTTCACATGCATATGAACCTCACATAGCTAAATTACCTTGTTTTGTCCCTTCCATTATCTCCCTTTTTGATTCACCCCCTTTGAGCCTTAACCTTTCCATTCGGCAAACCCACTAAAATAGCTACAATCAATATCCACCCTTCCTTGATCAAGAATTGGTCGGTTTTATAGTAGTGTTTTAGGAGGTGATTTGGGTCATAATGGTGGATAATGTACATGTCCACTCGGGTCGAAATTTGACATGTATTTGGCACTATATATAAATAACAGGTATTAATTTTGAAATGAAAAACGAAATATAAATAACACTTATGATAAATGCAGAAATTATAGTACAAAGGAACATCACAAGGGTACATCACAACACCAACCTCCGCCAACTCCAACCTCCGCAGTAACTAATGGCTCTCATCACAACGAGTAGCCGGGTTCCCATCGCAATAGGTAACGCACCCTCTGCCGATGCCAGACCGAAGCACTGGTCATCAAATCCCCACTCATCGCAACGAGCGAGCCCAAGCTCATTAATATGCAAATCCCCCTTGTGACGAGAGTCATTAGAGGCGAAACATGGGGGTGAAACCATCTCCGACATGGCTCACAATATCCAATCCAATACCTCCAACAACCACAATCATGATAATACAACATAATGACAACAATTATAACAATTCAATCAATACAAATGATAACTACGTTATCGCCCCTTCATTCGTGTCAAAAATCCTTGCTTTAGTCCTAATTTTGGTGCATTTAATTGATAATTACTCGAGTTTATGATTAGTTTGCCTAAATGAGTCTCACCGGATTATTTGCTAAGCTTTTTGTAGTGTTGCACGCTTCCCCATGCAAAACCGATCAACATTTGGAAGCCAAGGATCAAGATTAGCCTTGTCGGTGTATCTCCTTCTCCTAGCCAGTGTATTGTGATCAGGCGCGGTGCAACTCAAGGGTAGCCGGTGTATCTCATTTAGCCCTATCGGTGTATCTCCTTCCCCTAGCCTGTGCATTGTGATCAGGAGCAGTGTAATTTTGGTCAGCCGGTGCAACTTTGTGAGCGGGCGGTGTAACTTTCCTCCAACCGGTGTAACTAAGGGGCGGCCGGTGTATCGTTACACTGGTTGGGAATAGTAACCGGGCTGTTTTTGAGAATTGTTTGTATTTTGATATTTTTAAGCCCATGATATATATAGAAAATGGGTAACCTTGTAAGAACAACTTTCATTACACTTGTTTTTGGATCAAAAATTGGGTAGGTAGAGAAAATTTAGAAGAATATTGGATCTCACTTTGTTCTTAGTTTTGTGAAGAAATCAATTCAATCAAGTTAATTCCTTTCTTCTTTGTTGGTATATTTCCTTTTCTCATATTTATTTCTTTGTTTTAGTTGTTAATTTCATGCTTCCTTAGTTTATGTTTCCCTTATTTTTGAATATTTACCTTGCTTGTGGATAAAGTTACTTCCTTTTTGCCTAATTCCACTTAGTTAAGGTTTAATCGGTTTAATATCATCTTACTCGTTGTTAATTGCATGCTTAATAGTATAAATCCATTTCTCATAATGTTTATTGTCAAAGTTACTACCTTTAGTAGTTTTCTTGCTAAAATACCCATGAATAGTGAGTAGTCCTTCCACTAGGACTCGGATTAACCCAACATGAGTAATTTCATTAATTGATTCACATAGAGGCTAATTGTTGGGGGGGGATTGGTAAGGATATACTAGAGGATTGATTTGTTTATGGGTCAATTTTGGGTAATGTTGATTTGTGACCCTTGTCCACCAACGAGAGTTGGTTAGGTCGGGAATCGGGTACGCGGGATTTGGTCCTATTGCTAACCTAGGTTGAGACCGAAAGGGAGAACCAAGGGAGGGTACCTCTAGGCTAGTGTTTGAAATCGACCTCCGAGAGGAGGAGTGGGATGACCCGGAATTCGATGGGGGCTTAATGACCTTAGCCAATATTAGGCTACCTTGGGAAAATGCATGTTTTTGGGGTAGTTGGGTGTTAAGCTAGGGATTTCGACGTTCGAACGCGAGAGGGGGGGTTGGTGGGTAGTGCTAGTGTCCTATTGCGAACCCGAGAGGGGGGTTTTAGGCGAATTAGAGCCATCTCCTCCTTGCTTGTCTACCTAAATAATTAGCCTAGGGAGTCGTGATGTGGAATTACGAATTGTTGTGGGAGAACAGAGTTCTAGGCCTTTTAATCATTTGATTTACAATTTAATCTTATCTTGCTCATTTTTCCTTCTCTTGTTAAATTGCATTTCATTTTGTTTAGTTTAGTTGTTAGATTAATAACCTCATCTAAATTTTGTCGACTTAGCAAAGCTTAAGGATTAAAACAATTAGTAGTCTTCCTAGCTCCTTGTGGGATCGACCCTCAATTTTGCACGACGACAAACCGTGCACTTGCGAGGTTTAATTTGAAACCATCAACAAATTGTATGAGTAGGGAAACCCTACCTTCAGCGATTCTTCACGCAAGCACCCACAATCATAAAAACGTACACGGGACATCACCATCATCACCTACAGCCAATAGTACAACTCTATCACGACCAACTATTATTATTACTAATACCAAAGATGAGGGTAATGACTTACCTTATTAAATCGATTGACCATGGAACCTACATACTGACCCGCTAATCCCGCTCCCCCGTTAGTCTTCTAGGTGGAGGATACGAATGTGGTATGGTGGAGAGGAAAAGAGGGGAAAAGGGAGTCTGATTTTAGGTTTTGAGAAATGAAAGAAATGTTTTACGAAAATTAATTAAGTCGCAAGCCTCGCGTATAATTATAACACGTTCTCACCGGCCAGAACATACTCGGCCGAGTAGCCCGCACTCGGTTGAGTTCCACAGACACTTGGCCGAGTGACCCTTACTAGGTCGAGTACTTAGTCTCAAGTGCAATATAACTCTCCCTTCCTCTCCCACTCCGGATCCCGCAAGGTCGAGGGTCAGTCAACGGGTCCCTAAAAGGCGAGTATTACAGTCTTCCCTCCTTAAAGGAAACTTCGTCCCTCGAAGGTCGACCCACATGCCCGACAGAGACTTAAAGGAAATAAATCCAAGAGGCACGATACTAAGTATAAATCATGAAACCGCAACAATGTTTATAAAATACACCACGACCATGTTTATTCCATCCATATCGTAACTTCAACAACATGCTACTATCGTGCCAAATCCGTAACCATCATGCCAATTCCAAACTTACGTAGAAATTTTCGCCGCGATGTTATCTACCCCCTTAAAAGGAACTTTGTGTAACACCCCAAGAGTTTGAGAGGAGATTTGCCCCACATCGGGAAAGTAAAGAGCTTATGATATGTTATAATGGATTCAACCCACCACTAAGTAATAAGGCCTTGTACTTTTGGGCTTAAGTGAGGACAAATAATGAGCCCAAAAGTACACATCCCATCTTATTGGAGTTGTGTTATGACAGTGACGCGTCAAATTGTTATAAATGGTATCAGAGAAACCTTGCGACCATGTGGTGAGCCTGTGGTCAGAAGCACTCGGGTCACCCACCTAGCGGGGGAGGATTCTGGGCTTGGATGCGGTCAGCTCCGAGGCACAACGAAGTCGTTGTGTTCTTTGAGTGGGGGAGTTTGTAACACCCCAAGAGTTTGAGAGAGATTTTTCCCATATCGGGAAAGTAAGGATCTTACGATATGTTTATAAAGGATTCTACTCACCATTTAGTAACAAGACCTTGTACTTTTGGGCTTAAGTGAAGAGAAATAACGGGCCAAAAAGTACACATCCCATCTTATTGGGGTTGTGTTACGACAGTGACGGGTCAGATTGTTATAAATTAAATGTGAAGTCTTTTTCCTAAGACAATTTGTCCACTCTAGTCAAATATGCTAGTGATTTACTAAGTGATCGCTTTAAGTTCAACTAGAAAAGTTGATTATTGATAAAGAACAATCGGTATTAACGAAGCATGTAGTGATTAACAATTATACATCTTGTTGTATGGAAAGAAGTTCTCAGGCAAACATAATTAGAACATGAACGTAAACGTTTCAGACCACCATATTATATGAATGCAAGCATTACTCAACAAAAAGATAAGACTCTATTTATATATGCATGCAAGTGTATAGACAATAATTGGCCACAAAGCGTACTCGTGTCAGAGAATCACCATATGGTATACCATCAAAATTTCCAACCCCATATGCAATTGATGAGTCACATTTATATACATTAATATGCCTCCCCTTAGTTACTTTTGATATGGTTTTCGTACTAAATTACATTATTTATATGCCATTTACTTTAGAATGTCGATACTCCTACTATTTGGCGTTTAATCCAAGAATGATGCATTGATGGAGCAAGAGAATGAAATAGAGCACCACGGATATGGCATGAAGGAATACACGGAGCATGACACGGAAATCTAGAAGAATAACAGAATAGAAGTGGAGAAGACTACACGAAGAAAGGAGCTGACAAGGAGAGGATACTCGATCAAGTTGATGAGCACTCGATCGAGTGGGTATGTACTCAATCGATTTACCCACACTCGGTCGAGTATACTCTACTTTGATGACTTTCCGCGCAATTTTCTAAAGTCGGTTTATGTTTATTATAAATACCCAATTCGTATCCTGTTGTACAAACGTCTTATTTTAGCTTTGTTACACCTCTAAAAACCCTTAGATTAGTTTAGCTTATATTATTCTCGGATCTAGACTTTGTTATTCATCCTTAATTAATTACGGTAATCATTCAATTCTTCTTCATCCTTTATTATTCATCTTTATTCTTAATTATGTTTTCTTTCATTATTGTTGTTGCTATTCTTCCCAGTATGCGTAGCTAATTTCTTCATCTCGGGTGATAGGGGATCTAGGTTGTTAGAAGGGGGTTTAATTAATGAATTGATAGTTAAATTAATTCTTTGTTGTTGTTCATTTGTTGTTTGGAATCTAGTTGATTGATTACTGCAGGATTGATTAATTAGTGTTGCAAACTAGGATTTTCACCGACCGGGTTAAGACTAGTATAGGCTGTGATAACTAAATAGAAATAACTTAATGATAGTGACTGCGTGTTAAGTTAGATCTAAAGGGCATATTAGAATCGACCGATCATATGACCTTAAACAACATAAATTGCTCTGTTAATGTATTAAATCTTACCCCCGGATAACTACCTAGTGAATCTGATCCTTAGACTTTTAATCTTATTGAATTTGTTATTTACTTTATTGCAAATTAGTTTTTGCAAACCAATCAAATTTTTCAAGAAAACAGTTACATTAAGACGGACTTAATTATTAACAAACTAGAAAAATTACTTCGCCTCCCTGTGGATTCGGCCCTTCTTACCGCTAGCTATTAGATAGTAGTAATTTAGGTTTGTTTTTATATAGGTGATACGACTAAATCCTTGTCAAATTTGGTGTCGTTGCCAGGGACGCAACTATTTTCAGTTTGTTTTTATTTATTTTTATCTTTTGTCTCATGGAACTCCAGTTCCTTGACACTGTTTGATATTTTTTTTTTCGTGTATGCCCAGGTCTGACAGGTCGAAGATCGTACCCTTTGATTCCGAACCAGAGAGGACTTTCCATTATAGACAAAACCTTCAAAGAAAAATCTGTCAGGTAGAAGGCTTGAGTACACTTGACGCCAATCACTACAAAATAAACACGGTAAACTGAGGGAAAAAAACCGTCAGAACAGCCTCTTTTCCGTCAGGAACAGCCATTCCTGACGGTTTTTCCGTCAGGATTGAAGCGTCACTATAAATGGTCACAGAAAACAGATTTCTGACGGTATTTCCGTCACATAGTAGCCTCCTGACGGTTATTCCGTCAAAATGTCAAATTTAGGCAAGTCAACAAAATTTTGACCAGTGTGACGGAAAAACCGTCAGAATTGAGACATTCCTGACGGAAATTCTGTCAGATAAGTCAACAATTTGTTGACTTTTGTGACGGTTATTCCGTCAGAAGTTACTCAATCCTGACGGTTTTTCCGTCAGGACTTATCTGGGCAGTAGCTGGAAACAGCAGCTTGCTGCCCAGCCACAATGCGGATTTTGCATTGTTTTTACGCACCAAACCTGCAAAAACCAAATACAACCGTCGACCGCCAAGCGGGAATCCATTATCATGTCGACCGCATGAGCGGGAATCAAGAGTAGACAACGAAAGCATCGATAGAAAACCAAACACGATTGGAAGACCGAAGTTATTACATAAAAGCTAAAGGTCAAATTTTTACATGTCTCATAAAATAATGTCTTTTACATACCAACTAAACTACTAAAATCCATAATCATAAGTGTCCTAAGGTAGCCTTAACTAAACTACCAACATAAGAACATAGACGACGGTACTAATAATTACCTAGAGGCTCAATAAAGTCACTACCAAAGCCATGCCCGCCATCCTCATTGTCTTCTCTACGGAAAGGGCGGGCGAAACCGGAGCACGAAGGAGGGGGTTGAGATGCGCGCATCTCAGCCATTGCTTGTTTCATTTCTGCCATTTGCTGAGCTTGGAGACGGACTGTTTCTTGAGTGGCGCGCATTTGTTCCTCAAGACTTTGTCGTGCGGCTCGTTCATTTTTTATTTGGGTGACAAATTGAGTATACTGGGTAGGAGTGTAAGAGAATGATCGACGAGTACCTTTGTTAGACGAACGTTCATACCATTGTTTGGCCGCTACATCACCGTTCCCGAAAAATCTTCCACGATTGTCAAAACCATCGACCGCTTTGTAGAACGAACGATACTCGTTTGGAGCCTCTCCGGGGGGCGTTGGTCGACTCATCTCTTCTTGATAAACGGCCTAAAAGAAAAACAAATAAGGAAAAAATGATGTTATATTTAAAAATGAGGAAAATATAATAAATATTAACATTATGAATTAGAGAAATACAATAAATATTAACTTACGTCGGTCTTAGCAGCTCGAGGATTAACCCATTCCCCCTTCTTGTTTTTCTTGGTCTTTGTAAACAACTTGTATGGTGTGGCCGAATCACCCTGAAAGTAGCATAAAAACGTAAATTGATTATATTCGGCAATCAATACTTGTAACCAATTTGTGAAAAATAATAAATTTGGAGGGAGTATAATACTTACCAATTCCTTGAAAGCATCGGAGCAACTCTTACGGCCTAGAGTATGAGTGCCTAGTGCTTTCCCGTCCTTAGCACCCGACATTCTATTTGCCTTATTTGTCTTATAAATTTTGGCAAATTCAGGGTCTTTTTCTTCTCTTTCCTTCAGATTCACCCACCAAGAGAGCGGTACCCTATCGGGTTTGTTCTTTAGATACTTGAGTCCATTAATAAGCTTGGTAATCCGCCTCGTGACCTCCTTTTGTCAATCATGCCTAGGGTCATACTCTTTATCGACGGACTTCACATGTTTCTATTTCAAAAACAAGTGTTTAATTAGTAATAGAAGATGACTTTAATTAATAAAAATAAAATAAAAATTATTAACGTAAAGTAAATAATAGGTAACTTTTAAATTACCCTAAACCAATTCCACATCTTCAAACGCTGCGCTTGGCTCGCCTCACTCCATTTGGTGAAGTACTCTTCATCTGAAATGTTATTTGTGAACGACCAACTGACATATTTTTTTATGCACTTGTCACTCCACCTGAAAATTAAAACAAACATATATTGAAAATTTAAATAAAATGATTTGAATGATATATATTTCATAAAGCTAAAAATAAATTTTAGAACACTTACCATTTACCATCTGGTTTGTGTTGTGATAGAATTATCTGCATATTATCCTGTTCCGGATTAAATGTCTCAACACCCTCGTCATCATCATTATCAATCTCATCGTTCTCCTCGTTACGGCGACTTCCCCCACTACTGCTCCCTATCAACTTTCGAATGAAACCTGCCATATATTAATCATAAACAACAGAAATTGTCAGTTGAATAAAAATCGTTAGTACAAATTGGAGTGTCATGAACAATATTATAAATAAATAATTAACACCGCAAATTGGTAGTCCAACAAAAATGAAAACAAAAATGAAGTGTCATGATTAAAATGCTTCAATTTGATTCAATGATTAAAATTCATATATAAAAATGATTTCATTAAAATTCATACATTAATATAGTAGAATTACAACAACTCTCATCACTCATCACTATCACTATCATTATGAATTAAAAGAGGTTCATCATCATCTGAAAAAAGCATTCCGACTTCTTCCTCTTCTTCCCCATTTTCCTCTATTCTATTTTCTTCAACTTCAACTTCATTATCCTCTTCTTCTCCGACATCCCCGTCATATTCCCTTTCACCCATTTCCACAACCACTTCATATTCATCTTCAGTTTCTGACTCTTCCACCAAAATTGGTGAAGATGCGTGATCATTGACAACCACATCCTCTTGGAAGACAATTTCGTCAACAGGAGCATCAACATGTGATCTTGCCTTGATTTTAAAAACCGCGGACCATTGCTGATTACCTTTCTTAGTGGTTGGATAAGGAGCATAACAAACTTAATCGACTTGAAAAGCTGCCACGAATGGGTTATGTCCACGAAACTTCTTTTTCTCATTTACATCTACAAGTCCGTATGCCTTATGGATATTAAGTCCTAGTTGAGAATTATCAAACCAATCACATTTAAACAATATCACCCTATAAACCCTTTTCTCGGTATAATAACCAAGCTCAATTACTTCATTTAGGGTTCCATAGTAGTCCAAACCTTCAGAGAATTCACACAAACCCCATTACTTGAGGTAGCTTTCTAAAGATCAACTCCCTCCTTATAAGCTCGAAATTTATAGCCATTGATAGAATATCGTCTCCATGTCTTCACCTTGCTACTAGGACCTAATGCTAGAGCTACTATTAAAGGGTCCTTTAATCTATAAGACTATCAATAAAACAATATGTTAATTAAGGTGTTATATATATATATATATATATATATATATATATATATATATATATATAGAGGGAGGATCAAATGAGTCCACCTTCCTTAGATGAGTCCATAAGTCCTAATCTTAGCCATTAGATTATAACAAAATCAATGGCCAAGATTAATTCGAAAATAAACACCTATATAAATCACAAAAACCCTAATTCTCTTCATTTTACCACCTCTCACTTATCTTTCTTTCTCCCTTTCTCTCTCTACCTCCCACACCGACCCCCTCCCCTCTCTCTCACCCACGCCGCCTCCACGCCAACACCGCCGCCGCCAACAACCCTTCCCCGCCGCCACCTTTCCCTTACCTTCCTTCTTTCCCTCACCTTCGGCCACCACCTACGAAAAACAACAAACCACCGCAACTCCTATTCCATCAACGACACCCACCATTGGCGACCATCATGCTCCATTCTCGCATCGCCGCCGACCACGATCTCCGCTACCCCACTTCCGCTGCCTCCTTTTCTCTTCTCTTTTTTTTTGTTGGTTGTTGTCAGGTGGTAGTTAGGTGGTGGTGATGTTTGTTTTGTTGTGGTGGTTTAGTCGGTGTTTGTTTTTGTTGGTTTTTTTTTCTTTCTTTTAGATCCGAAACTGGGAAGTTTTTGTTGTTGGATTTTTTTGTTTTTTGTTTTTTTTGTTGTTATGTGTTTATTGTTGCAGTAGCGGTGGAGTAGTGTTTTTTTTTTTTTTTTTTTTTTTTCTGATTTGCGCTTTTTGGGGGGTTGTTGGTGGTGGTCATAGGTGGACCGTGGTTGTGGTTGTGGGTCGTGTGTGGGTGAGCGGCTAGTGATCGGAGTGGTAGTGGTGTTTCTGGTTGGCAATAAAGGAGGTGGTCGTTATTGGTTGGCAACGGCGGTGTTGATGGCGGGTGATTGACTACTTTAAAGCATTTTAAAGTTCACTTGCCAAAGCATTAAAGTTTCACTGCCAATGTACTAAAGTTAAAGTTACTCTTATATGGACTAAAAGTTACGCCCGCCCTCTGATATGGACTTATTATACTCAGGACTTAAATTATATAAATTCAAATTAGGATAAAGTTAAACTCCTAAAAAAAAAAGTTTCAAAAATTATGACTAAAGTTACAATTCTAAAATATTAAAGTTACATTACATTCATAAAATTGCAATATTTATATAAATTTTATAAATCAGTAAAATTAAATAAATTCAAATTTTTATATTCGAAATTGTCTAAGAAAATTGAAGTTTCAATTTTTACCATTAAAGTTTTACTCGTAAAACATTAAAGTTATATTTATAAATCAGTAAAATTAAATAAATTCAAATTTATATGTTAGAAATTGTTTAAAAATAATAAAGTTTTAATTTTAATCATTAAAGTTTCAATCGTAAAACATTAAAGTTATATTTATAAATCTGTAAAAATAAATAAATTTAAAGTTTAATATTAAAAATAAGCTAAAAAAATTAAAGTTTCAATTTTTAGCATTAAAATTTCATTCGTAAAACATTAAAGTTATATTTATAAATCTGTAAAAATAAATAAATTCAAAGTTTAATATTAAAAATTAGCTAAAAAAATTAAAGTTTCAATTTTTAGCATTAAAGTTTCATTCGTAAAACATTAAAGTTATATTTATAATTCTGTAAAAATAAATAAATTTAAAGTTTAATATTAAAAATTAGTTAAAAAAATTAAAGTTTCAATTTTTAGTATTAAAGTTTCATTCGTAAAACATTAAAGTTATATTTATAAATCTGTAAAATTAAATAAATTCAAATTTTAATATTATAAATTGGTCAAAAAAATTAAAGTTTTAATTTTTAGCATTAAAATTTCATTCATAAAAGTTAAACTTATAATTGTAAAGAATTAAAGTTAAACTAATAAATTAAAGTTTCAGTTATAAAACATTAAAGTTTTCATCTTAAAATTGTAAAATCTCAACCATCAATTTTAGAGATCAATGGCTAGGATTAGGACTTAGTGGACTCACCATTTTAGGTGGACTCATTAGAACTTGCCTCTATATATATATATATATATATATATATATATATATATATATTAATAATCTCCATAACTAATGATATGGACAAACAAAATAAATGGATTGGTATATGATAGTATGAGTCAAACGTATTACTTACTTCATTTCGTAACCATTTCGGATAACGTTTGTCATGTTTGCTCCAAACATCATCAGAGGGCATGACATCAGGAAATGTGAGTTTGATATGTGTCTCAAATTCCCTATATATAGAAGGAAAATGTAACGCCCCGTAAAATTCGGACCGTTAATATATTCCGAAAATAATTAATTAATCAAGTAAAATTTGACAATAATGTATTTAAAGTAAAAATAATTCAAAGAAATATAATTTTATTATATTTTGAAGAAAAGTATTTATTTTGATAGTTTTGAAATGTTGAAAAATAGTTTAAACCGTGTAAAATCTTTTATTTCGAAATAAGGGCGTATCGGGGGGAAAATGACAATTCGTTTGAACGTTGGGTAAACGAATTTGAAAATGGGTCGAATGAATACTCAATTTTATTGTAATCTCGTGTTTAAAGACTTTGGACTTGACGGAATTTGCATTTGACTTACGGTTTTAATTATTATTGAAACGAGTCAAAACCGACTCGTTAAAAATCCCGACTAAAAATTCCGCACGTACTTTTCCTCCTTTCTTC
Source organism: Silene latifolia (assembly GCF_048544455.1). Taxonomy (NCBI): domain Eukaryota; kingdom Viridiplantae; phylum Streptophyta; class Magnoliopsida; order Caryophyllales; family Caryophyllaceae; genus Silene; species Silene latifolia. The sequence goes on along the minus strand of NC_133527.1, from coordinate 38,078,977 downwards.
CCTTACCCGGCAGCTTCCCCTCCCCTTTCCTTTTATTTTTCTGAAATTTTTGGTGTTCATCTTCTAAAAACACCAAAACCCCATTTTCATACACATTCAAGCTCAAAATCGTCATAAAATCTTCGTTTCTTGTCCGTTTTTCGCATAATTTACCTTTCCGGAATCCCCTCGCCACGATCTACGACTTAGTATGTTCTAATTTCAATTTTCATTAAGTTCTTTTAAGACCAAATTTCGGTGATTTCGGTTTTGTGCTTAATTTTTGTGTTTTTATTGTTTAATTAGGTGAAGGATTGGAAGACGAGTTCGGGGACTCGTATATTGTAGAGGATAGCGGTTAGTTGTGGTTAGGGTTTCGATTTTGAGGACTAATTGCTCATTTTCTAGCTTAAGGTAACATATTTCGAGCTACTCGACGAATTATCGTCACATGTTTTTGATTTTTATATGTTTGGTGAATTTTAGTTTGGGTAGTAATTTTCACATGTTAAATTTAGTTGCATGCAAGCTTAATTTGTGCCTTTTGGTAGTTTAAATTATCAAAGTTGAATTGAGGACGATTAATTAATTTTCAGACGGTCTTATAATGTATAAAAATGAAAAAAAGAAGAAGAAATGGTGCGGCAATGGGGTCCGACAAAGAAGCCGGCAGGCCCACGGCAGCCCCGGCCGGTCTTGGGGTTGGCCCGGGTTGGTCCGTGCTTGTTTTGCGGTTTTTCGTACAATATTGGTCATTTCGGGTTAATTAATATTAGAATAGTATAAGTAACAAAAAGAGTAGTAATTTGAATTGAAGTATACTAGTAACAAAAATTATGTTAATAAAAAAAATTGTGCTTATATTAATAGTTATCACATGTTAGGGTAGTTTACAAAAGGAAATTTGTAATTAATAGGCTCAAAATGAATTTTATAGCTATAATTGAAATGTTTTGTTGATTGTGCCGAAAACTGAGCCTTAGTCCCTTTGACTGATGCGATGTCGCTTAATTGAGTGATTGGTCACCGCAATTTGACCCGCACTGCCGCAGGGCTGGGGTTGCGGGTAAAAATTCGGTTGAATGATTTAGATAATCGGCCTTTTTCTTGTTTTAGGCCATTTATTATATCTCTATTTCACATGTGTAATTAGTTGAATTTAAATAGCTTCTTATTTAGTTAGTTGAAATTAAATAGCTTCTTATTTTGTAGTAATGGCCATAGATTTCCCTAAAGCCTTTAATATTGTTAAAATTGCTAGAATTGGAAGTTAGTATTGAACTCTTATTGAGGAACTGTTGGATTGTATCTTTAAATAGACATTTATATAGCCTTTCACATGATAGAATATTAGAATTTATGTTGGTAAGTAGGACTTTTTGCCCTCTTAAGGTTAAGTGGGTGTCTTACTTGACTTATGTGGTGAGTCTTGGGTGGTGTGGGCTAAAATATTCAAGTCGGGACTAGCCGTGACTAGGTCCTAGGTGAGTATTTCGGCCTTCATCATAGATAGGTCTTTATAGTCTTTGACGAGTATATGTTCACTGCTTGATAGCCTTTGTGTTCCTGACTAGTGGATGTTTATCCAAGTTGGGGCATGACCTCAGGTACTTATTTTGATAGTATGGGGTCAGCTTAAGTACTAGCCGACCCTTCGGTGGTGTCCTTAGGGTACTCACTTCACTTTGTTTTAAAAAAAGTTGTGAGTCTTGGGTGCGGTGGTGTGTATCCGCATGTCTAGGTCTCAAGTGATTTTAGGCTAGGGTTGTGTTGTCTCTTGGCCATGTTTTCTTAATAGTAACACCGAGCCAAGATACCGGTTCGATTACCTTCCCTACCTCGTGGTATAGACTTGAGTTACAAAGTGACTATTGACCGTACTAAGAACTTATGCCTGTCTTTGATATATTGCCCTTTCTTGTATGGTGATTCTATGAATCATAGAAGGTGAGATGCAAGCCGGCTATGGTTGATAGAGTTTGGATTACAATTTGTTAAATGTTTCACATGTTAGTTTAGTTTGGTCAGTTTAGGGCTCATATGTTAGAATAATTGATAATTGAATTCTTTAGCATCTTGTTTACATGTTTTATTACATGTTACATAAATTTTGACGATTCGTGGCTGGGAGGACTCGAAGTTACTCCCCACTGAATTGTGGCTTTCGTGTTTGTATAAAATGCGATTGACAGGTTGTTGATGCTTTGTTTGGGGTCACAGACGGCTAGTGAGCAAGGAACCTTGGACCTAGTTTTAGCTATTCTATTAGTAAACCTTTTATACTTTTGGTTTGTATATAATTTGAAGGGACATATGTCTCCCTTTCTATTTTTGGTTTGTATCCATATAATTCCGCGTCTTTAGTTATAAATGTAAGTTAGTTTATCAGCTGTTGCAGGGTTATGACACTCTTCTTGAGTTGGAATTGGTTGTGAATGGTTTAGTTAGAATTTTTTTTGAAATTGCAGGTTTTTGGACTAGTTGAACCATTTACAAACATATCCTACCAGTTTTTCTGTAGAATTTACGTATATAATCAAGTCTAGATTTAAGGGTGTCACAGTTGGTATCAGAGCCTATTGCTCTCGACGCACGTTTGTGCACCCCACTTAGAAATCCCTTGACCTTAAAATAATAAACTTGAGAGAAGGGTAGGATGGGTAGAATTAGGATTTTATGTGGTAGTCTGTTTGTGATTGCTAATTGTTAGGTTTGTTGATTGTTAGTTATTAGTTTTGGTGCCACTAAAGGTTGGTTATGCCAAATGTAGAATGCTTCCACTTTATTGATATTTCTTTTCGTATTCAGTGTATCTTACCTTAATCTTCCATTTTCGTTGGTCATTCGTCTTTCAAAGTCCTCTTATCTCGCCTAGGTAACTACCTTTCAATTCTTTCTCCCGTTTCATCTTAGGTTCGTTTTCTTCTTATAATAAAGTCCATGTGGACACCTTCCTTTTATTCCGCAGGATAGTTCCCTTGTTCAAGAGAACCCAGTTTTGAGAGAATGTATCATTGGAGGGCGTGAACGAGTGGAGAAATTGATTGTTTAAGGTTTGAGTTGTATAGGAGAATATAATTTGGGATCCTTTGGTTAGTCTTGTTAGTTGTGCTTGGTATGAGAATTTAGTGAATTGAGAAATACCTTGGGATTTATGTCTATAGAGAGCTTGTTTGTTATAGATGATTAAGCATGGGTACTACCTTAGCACATAAGATGGAATGAACCTAAGCTACTTCATTTGAGAGTCTCGATATTTCTTGTGGAGAATTAAAGGTATGATAGTTAGCCCTAATCCTTGTGGGCCTTGAAAGGAATACAATAGGACATTGATGTTGCTTAATGGATTGGTATTGTACTTTGGAATTAGTTAGTTTGTTAAACCTTTTAAGTTGACCAAATCTAGTATAGAGTAGCCCTTGTTGACCTTATAAAACATATCTGAATTTGGGAATTTTGGTGGAATGTTGTTCGATATAGTTCGTGAGTTCAAGGATGTGATTCCAATTTATGGTATCGGAAACTAGAAGTATTAAGTGGTGAGATGATGGAGTAAACAAGCCAGGGTACCTGGAGATGACATAGTAAGTGAAGTTCAATGACGAGAATTGTAAAGGAGATACTTTGGAACATGGATGGTAACAAATGAATTTGTGTGGTGAATTGATTTTGGCTCTTAGAATCAATTGAGTTGAGGAATACCTACCATTGTGGAATCCTTGTTAGTCCTACGATGTAGTAGACATTTAGGGCTTTGTTGAGCACCTTAGTGAAGTAACCTTATCATATCGATCATAAGCTTTGATGAGTGTTTAGTAAGCGGTAACCCTTTCATTGTGCCGCTTCTATTCTCCTTTCCTTCTCTTTAACGATCGTTGAACCTTGTCTTTATGCTAAATTTTACGTATCTTCTTCTTTCCCGAGATATCTTCTTAACTCGAATACCTCTTATTTTTGTCAACCGTTATCTTTACTATCCCGACTCCTTAGTTTCCTAACTTGTCAGATGCATGCACCCTTCAGAAATGTTTTACTGTTTCTCTATTCCGTTATCACTCCTTACCTCCTTAGTATACTTGGTACCCTGTTGACCATGTTTACAGAGTTTGTAAGATGTGATTTGAGGATATAGGTTTGACTAAGTAGCCGAGTTTGGGTTGGGCTTCCATAATCATTTTGGATATGAGGGTTTGATAATGTATATGTTATCATGTGGGAAATGTTAAAGGTGGGATTATTTGTTGGTTTTAGAGGGTGATATTGATTACTACTTGAAGTATGTTATGAGAGTGAGAGTAAGCTACATTGTTGGGAAGTCTTAGCACTTGTTTTGGTAACTAGAAAGGGTAATGGTATGGATGACACCAATTGTTAGGCTAAGGAACCTAATTTCAATTTATGGTTTTAGAAACTCTGAGGTGATAAAGTGTTGTTACAATTATGACCTTGTACCTTGAGAATTTGATGGTAAGTAAGTTTAGGATATCAAATTTGAAAGAATACTCCTTGGGGATGTTTATGACCAGAATGGTTTGGTGATGTGATTTGGCATTCTAGTTGACTCTTGATAGTTCTTGAGTTTAGAGAGACTTAGTGTTGAGAAGAATTTGTTAATCCTATAGTTTTATAGACCTTGAGGTCGCATTGAGTGCTTGAGATGATGAGATGATGTTGGAGCTGGGTGTAGTTCTGCTTTTGAGAATCCTTAATAAGTAAAAGGATAGAGAAACTTGAGATCCTATTGAATTTTTCATAATTTGAGGTTGGTATGTTACTACCTTGTTTTGAAATGAGAACCTTGTGGAATATTTGAGGAACCTTCTCTTGGAGTTTAGAGCATGGTATTGGGACTCTTGATTGAAGGTTTACTTTTTGAGGAACCCATAGTTGACACTAGTGGGATACAAATACAGCTTTGTTGGAAGTCTTGACCTTAGACTTGTGGAAGTTGTTTCGGGATGTTTGAGGATTTGGAAGGATGAGATCCCACTTATAGTGAAATATCTTGTTCTAGGGGATATGATAGGAAGAGGTAACATAAGCGATTAAGGAAACCCTTGGGAGTGATGTGGTTATGAGTTTAGTTGTTAGGAAGTTTTGGGAGCCGTTTTGAGTGATGTTGTTATTTGAGATAAGAGTGTCTGGTGATTCCTTGGTGTCTAATCTCCTTTCTTCCTTGATCAAGAGCGTTACCGCTCATATCTCTCTTCCTTACATCATCATATTCCTCTCGTAAGTTTGATATTGGTAATCTATGAAACTTTATCTTTGACATCCTTGTAATTTTGACTTCAATTCTTACCCCATAAAATTCATCATAGCTCTTTTTGATCAGTTAAGCTTGAATCCTTTTAGCAGACCTGCTCCTATGATGTCTAAGTTACTTTTGACTTCCGGGAATTTCTAAATATTTCAAGCTACTAGTTCGATTCATTCTTGAAAGTTTATGTCACTTCTGCAACCTAACCTATTTTTAAGGATTTGAAAATGAAATTTTGATTTATTTCCGTAAGGTATTCCTTTTTCTTACTTTTGTTCCGAGTTACTAAGCCTTAGTTAATCATAATTTAGTAAGATATCGTTCTTACTATAGAATTTTAAACTGAAATTTTGAAAATACTTTTATGATTTTCAATGGTTTTAACATTAGTGAATGTTGAATCTCGTTGTTGGTGACGTCCCAATAATGGATTTTCTCATTTATTGGTGTAGAAATATTTTTATATCTTGATATGAATATGGATGTTCTTGTCTGATCAACAAGAGTATCACCGTTTCATTGAAAAGATACCTATATTTTCTTATAACTATAATTTCTCCTTCTAAGTTTCGAGGGCGAAACTTTTTAAAAGGAGGGGTGATTGTAACGCCCCGTAAAATTCGGACCGTTAATATATTCCGAAAATAATTAATTAATCAAGTAAAATTTGACAATAATGTATTTAAAGTAAAAATAATTCAAAGAAATATAATTTTATTATATTTTGAAGAAAAGTATTTATTTTGATAGTTTTGAAATGTTTAAAAATAGTTTAAACCGTGTAAAATCTTTTATTTCAAATATAAGGCGTATCGGGGAAAATGACAATTCGTTTGAACGTTGGGTAAACGAATTTGAAAATGGGTCGAATGAATACTCAATTTTATTGTAATCTCGTGTTTAAAGACTTTGGACTTGACGGAATTTGCATTTGACTTACGGTTTTAATTATTATTGAAACGAGTCAAAACCGACTCGTTAAAAATCCCGACTAAAAATTCCGCACGTACTTTTCCTCCTTTCTTCCCTTACCCGGCAGCTTCCCCTCCCCTTTCCTTTTATTTTTCTGAAATTTTTGGTGTTCATCTTCTAAAAACACCAAAACCCCATTTTCATACACATTCAAGCTCAAAATCGTCATAAAATCTTCGTTTCTTGTCCGTTTTTCGCATAATTTACCTTTCCGGAATCCCCTCGCCACGATCTACGACTTAGTATGTTCTAATTTCAATTTTCATTAAGTTCTTTTAAGACCAAATTTCGGTGATTTCGGTTTTGTGCTTAATTTTTGTGTTTTTATTGTTTAATTAGGTGAAGGATTGGAAGACGAGTTCGGGGACTCGTATATTGTAGAGGATAGCGGTTAGTTGTGGTTAGGGTTTCGATTTTGAGGACTAATTGCTCATTTTCTAGCTTAAGGTAACATATTTCGAGCTACTCGACGAATTATCGTCACATGTTTTTGATTTTTATATGTTTGGTGAATTTTAGTTTGGGTAGTAATTTTCACATGTTAAATTTAGTTGCATGCAAGCTTAATTTGTGCCTTTTGGTAGTTTAAATTATCAAAGTTGAATTGAGGACGATTAATTAATTTTCAGACGGTCTTATAATGTATAAAAATGAAAAAAAAAGAGAAGAAATGGTGCGGCAATGGGTCCGACAAAAGAGAGCCGGCAGCGCCCACGGCAGTCCCGGCCGGTCTTGGGGTTGGCCCGGGTTGGTCCGTGCTTGTTTTGCGGTTTTTCGTACAATATTGGTCATTTCGGGTTAATTAATATTAGAATAGTATAAGTAACAAAAAGAGTAGTAATTTGAATTGAAGTATACTAGTAACAAAAATTATGTTAATAAAAAAAATTGTGCTTATATTAATAGTTATCACATGTTAGGGTAGTTTACAAAAGGAAATTTGTAATTAATAGGCTCAAAATGAATTTTATAGCTATAATTGAAATGTTTTGTTGATTGTGCCGAAAACTGAGCCTTAGTCCCTTTGACTGATGCGATGTCAGTTAATTGAGTGATTGGTCAGCCGCAATTTGACCCGCACTGCCGCAGGGTCGGGTTGCGGGTAAAAATTCGGTTGAATGATTTAGATAATCGGCCTTTTTCTTGTTTTAGGCCATTTATTATATCTCTATTTCACATGTGTAATTAGTTGAATTTAAATAGCTTCTTATTTAGTTAGTTGAAATTAAATAGCTTCTTATTTTGTAGTAATGGCCATAGATTTCCCTAAAGCCTTTAATATTGTTAAAATTGCTAGAATTGGAAGTTAGTATTGAACTCTTATTGAGGAACTGTTGGATTGTATGCTGTAAATAGACATTTATATAGCCTTTCACATGATAGAATATTAGAATTTATGTTGGTAAGTAGGACTTTTTGCCCTCTTAAGGTTAAGTGGGTGTCTTACTTGACTTATGTGGTGAGTCTTGGGTGGTGTGGGCTAAAATATTCAAGCTGGGACTAGCTGTGACTAGGTCCTAGGTGAGTATTTCGGCCTTCATCATAGATAGGTCTTTATAGTCTTTGACGAGTATATGTTCACTGCTTGATAGCCTTTGTGTTCCTGACTAGTGGATGTTTATCCAAGTTGGGGCATGACCTCAGGTACTTATTTTGATAGTATGGGGTCAGCTTAAGTACTAGCCGACCCTTCGGTGGTGTCCTTAGGGTACTCACTTCACTTTGTTTTAAAAAAAGTTGTGAGTCTTGGGTGCGGTGGTGTGTATCCGCATGTCTAGGTCTGCATGCATTTTAGGCTAGGGTTGTGTTGTCTCTTGGCCATGTTTTCTTAATAGTAACACCGAGCCAAGATACCGGTTCGATTACCTTCCCTACCTCGTGGTATAGACTTGAGTTACAAAGTGACTATTGACCGTACTAAGAACTTATGCCTGTCTTTGATATATTGCCCTTTCTTGTATGGTGATTCTATGAATCATAGAAGGTGAGATGCAAGCCGGCTATGGTTGATAGAGTTTGGATTACAATTTGTTAAATGTTTCACATGTTAGTTTAGTTTGGTCAGTTTAGGGCTCATATGTTAGAATAATTGATAATTGAATTCTTTAGCATCTTGTTTACATGTTTTATTACATGTTACATAAATTTTGACGATTCGTGGCTGGGAGGGCTCGAAGTTACTCCCCACTGAATTGTGGCTTTCGTGTTTGTATAAAATGCGATTGACAGGTTGTTGATGCTTTGTTTGGGGTCACAGACGGCTAGTGAGCAAGGAACCTTGGACCTAGTTTTAGCTATTCTATTAGTAAACCTTTTATACTTTTGGTTTGTATATAATTTGAAGGGACATATGTCTCCCTTTCTATTTTTGGTTTGTATCCATATAATTCCGCGTCTTTAGTTATAAATGTAAGTTAGTTTATCAGCTGTTGCAGGGTTATGACACTCTTCTTGAGTTGGAATTGGTTGTGAATGGTTTAGTTAGAATTTTTTTTGAAATTGCAGGTTTTTGGACTAGTTGAACCATTTACAAACATATCCTACCAGTTTTTCTGTAGAATTTACGTATATAATCAAGTCTAGATTTAAGGGTGTCACAGAAAATGTTTTAATTATGTATTACCTATAATTTTGATCTAATTTGATAATTAAAAATGTATTGAGTAATGACAAAATAATAACTTACTTTTCATAAGGCTCTAACAATTTCCCACAATTCCTTAGCACATAAAAATGAGAATCTTCATACTCTTTCTGACTCAAGTGCCTCTGAATACATTTCCCAGTTGTAGTTCCCATGTCAGCATTGAATAACTCGGGTAATTTCATTGAATCTATGTCGTCATCGGAATTCACACCAACATCTAAATCTTTCGCTTTTGTGTCAATGTGACTTTCAAAATATAGGGAACAGAAATTTGCAAATTCCTCTAACAAAAAAGAATTGCATATGGAACCCTCCACCCGAGCTTTGTTGCCAATCTTCCTTTTTATATGATTAAGAAATCTCTCAAATGGATACATCCATCGATATTGAACAGGTCCTCCAACCTTCGCTTCATAAGGTAAGTGAATTGGCAAATGCTCCATGGAATTGAAGAAAGATGGGGGAAATATCTTCTCTAACTTGAATATTATCTCCGCAATGTTATTCTCTAGACGTTCCATAGAATCAACTCTAATCGTAGAAGTACACAGGTCTCTAAAAAATTGGCTGATCTCAGTTATTGCATTCCAAGAATTAGTTGGGAGCAACTCTCTCAAGGCAACAGGGAGTAGTCGTTCCATAAAGACATGACAGTCATGACTTTTCATGGAATGCAACACCTTATTTTTATGGTCAACACACCGACTCAAATCTGAAGCATAACCATCCGGGAATTTCAATTTAGCAACCCATTCACATAGAGCCTTTTTCTCCGCAATTTCTAAAACAAACCTAGATGATATTGGCAGTTTATAACAAAGTTCATTAAAGTCTAGTTTTTCCTTAGGGCCAAATTTAGTTTTACCTGGTACATCCATCATCGTGTTGATAAGTTGTTCGAAAAAGTTTTTCTCAATGTGCATAACGTCTAGGTTGTGTCGAATTAACAACGTTTTCCAGTAAGGAAGTTCCTAAAGTATGCTTTGTTTCCACCAACCTTCATTCTTGTCTTTCAATCTTTTCAATTCTTGATCAGAAGCATCAACTATTTTTGGCAAATCCTTAACGGAATCCCACACTTCATCACCTGTTAATTTCGACGCGGCTATGCGATTCTCAGTTTTTCTGTTCTTTAGAAAATGCTTACAATTTTTGCGGAAAGGATGATCAGGTCTTAAGAACTCACGGTGACAATCGAACCAACAAACCTTTTTGCTATTTTTAAGCCAAAAAGTTCTGTGTTCTTTTTCTTGACAATAAGGACAAGCACGGTACCCACTTGTGGACCAACCGGAAAGCATGCCATATGCCGGGAAATCATTGATCGTCCACATTAATGCAGCCTTTAATTGGAAATTTTGTTTCTTAGAAACATCGTAAGTGCACACGCCGGTTTCCCAAAGTTCTTTCAACTCTTTAATCAACGGTTGCAGGTACACATCCAAATTTGTCTTAGGGTTCTTAGGACCTGGAACGAGCAGAGATAAGAACATAAATTGTCGCTTCATACATAACCAAGGAGGTAAGTTGTATGGAGTGACAATCACAGAGCCAACATGAGTAATTCTTCCCAAATTGCCCATAAGGGTTAAATCCATCCGTACACAAACCAAGCCGAACATTACGAGGCTCACTTGCAAATTCTGGATGCTCTCTATCAAAATGTTTCCACGCTTCTCCATCACTTGGGTGTGCCATTGTCCCCCTTTCTCTTAATCGAGAGTTTCTATGATGTCAACTCATCTCACCTGCTATCTGCTTGGTTGCATATAATCGTTGTAACCTTGGCGCAATCGGGAAATAAGTCAACGGTGTACAAGGAATTCGCCTCCCACTTGAATTTTTTGTACTTTTATACCGAGATGCATGACACTTTGTACATTCCTTAAGATTAGCATTTTACTCCCAAAAAAGCATGCATCCAGTAGGACATGCATCAATCTTCTGGTGGGGTAGTTGGAGTCCCTTAAGCACATTCTTAATCTCATTAAAATTGCGCGCCATGTCATTATTCTTTGGAATAATGTCACCTACGAACGACACAAACCCATTCGCGCATCTAAGAGATATGTTATTCTCACATTTGAGTGTTACCAACCTAGCTGCCGCTTACAACAAACTCATATTACTTCCCTCATACACTGGTTGTTCGGCTTTTTCTAGCATTTTATAGAAGGAAGAAACTTGGGGGTTTGGGGTTTCATAACGCACTTCTTCATCGCTAAGGTCGTCGGGATTCAGTTGCTCCTCCAATATTTGTTCAACATTATCACGTAATGCATTTTCCACGAGCTCACGGTAAGGATTTTCACTAACTACGATACTACTTGAACTTCCTTCGGTAGGCATTTCCTCACCGTGATACGTCCATACATAGTAATTATCGGTAAAACCATTCGACCAAAGATGATCTTCAACTACTTTTTTCCCTTTAAAAGCTCTGTTATTGCATTTCTTACACGGACATCTTATTTCACCAAAATTCTTATACATACTACTTTGTTCCACGAAGTTAATAAACTATTTCACCCCCTTTGCAAATTCACGCTTCGGTTTCTTTTTTTCGTCTAATCTTTCATACATCCATTGTCGTTCTAATCTTTTCATGTTTATATATATCTACAATTCAATTTGTTTGTATATATGTCATAAAAACACAATAACAACCAAAAATAATACTCAATAAACATTATCACCAACAAATAACTATTGTCAACAAGTAGTCTTTTTTTTTTGAATTGGGTCCTTATCACTCCAACCTAAACCCATCAATGTACGTTTCAAGTCACTAGCAAACACACACTTGTGATTTATTAATGAGGAAAAATTCGCAAACAATTCCCCTTAGTTCTCCAAATACACAATGTAGAATAAATAATTACTCCACATATGCATTCAGAGAACATTAAAGGAATTGTCACCGAGCTCTTTCCTCATTAACAAATCACAAATACATGTTTACTACCTAAGTGACTTGAAACGTACAAAGACAGTCCCAAAACGGGGACTATTCAAAAATTACTCCTAATGAGTAATTTTTGAACGGGTACTAAGTCAATGTGAACATTAATTTCAATAATATTAAAAACAAAACATACAATGACTACTTTCTTAATAATGTCAATTAACAAAAACTAAGTAACATGACTAATTTTTCATTTTAAATATCTAATCTAATTAACATTAATTCAAATTATCATTTTAAAAACATTAACATTACACAAAATTTAACAATTCACAAAACTACTACTAACTATTACTAATTAAGCTAATTAAGCTACTACTAACTACTACTAACTACTACACAAAATTTAACAATTCACAAAAAACTACAACAAAATGGCTTCTATCCTAATTCAACATGCATCAACACCAACTAATACTAATTAAGATAATTAAACTAATTAAACAAAAAAAATTATTTAAAAAGAGATTAAAAATACCTAATTAATTTTACTAATAAGTAAAAAGGAAGGATGAGAAAGAAGGTGGAGGGGTGGATGGAACCGGCGGCGGCGGTGACCGGCAGTGGTGGACGGCGGCGGTGGCGGCGGCGTGGCGTTAACCTATACAAATAATATAAATAAAGACAAGAAAAGAAAAACGGAAAAGGAAAAGGAAAAACAAGAGATAAATGACAAACCTGGGGTGGTGGTGGTGGTCGGCGGCGGCAGGAGAGAGTGGTGGTGGTGTGGTGGTGGTGGTCGGCGGATTTGGGGAGAATAAAGTAAAAAATCGATTTGGGGGAGAAAGTAAATGACGATGAGAATGCTGTCGCGGTATTTAAAAGAGTCCTGACGGAAATACCGTCAGGATTCCGCTTTTTTGGAGAATACTGACGGAATTTCCGTCAGACAAGTCAAACTTTTGTTTGACTTTTCTGACGGAAATTCCGTCAGTATTCTCCAAAAAGCGGAATCCTGACGGTATTTCCGTCAGGACTTTTCTCTCAATTATTGCGGTTGGGCAATAATTGACGGAAATAGATTGACGGAATTTCCGTCAGAAGTCCTGCTTTTTGACGGATTATCCGTCAGAAGGGGCATAATTCCTGACGGCTTTTCCTTCAAAATAAAATGGCGCCTTTGGTTTTTTAACGCGCCAGTATAGTCTGACGTACTGTGACGGATATTCCGTCACTATGACACCCCTGACGGATTTTCCGTCACAAATCCGTCAATATTTTTAGATAAGTGACGGACTTCAAATTCCGTCACATATACCGTCAGTTTTCCGCGTTTTTTTTGTAGTGAATTACGAGCTTTTAGAGTTGCAGAAGATCAGTCCTTAAAGGAGGACAAGCCAGTTTCTGCCACAAATAATCATATCGTAATGCCTACTCTAGCCAGTCATTCAGAGCCTACCCTTACATTCATTCCCAAGGGATTCAAGCTACCCACCACAGACAATGGCACATTCGAGATTTGTCACTCCTACATAAACTTTGTGGAGCGAAATATGTTTGGTGGAGGTGCTTCTGAAGATCCTGCTAAACACATGGAGAAATTTACTGACTATTGTTGCTCTATTCCACTATCTGCTGGAGTAACTCAAGATCAAGTGAAGCAAGTACTCTTCTCTTTTTCTCTGCAAGATGGTGCAGCCGAATGACTAAGAGATTTCGATATGGAGGCCCATGCAATTACCGATTGGAATTCTCTAGCTCTTGGATTCTACAAGAGGTACTTCCCACCCTAGAAAACTAATGCACTACGAAGCCATATTACAAGCTTTAAACAAGGTCCTAGTGAAGACCTTTATAAGTCGTGGCTTCGCTTCAAAATATTGGTTCGTTCTGTTCCCCAACATGGCTTTCAGATCTGGTTCCTTTGCAACCATTCTACAATGGATTACATGATGATCACCGAACTCTACTTGACTCCTCTGCCAATGGGAGATTCCAAAACAACACTAATGATGACACTGGTAGGAAATTAATAGCCGAGATGGCTACTCACACTGCTCAGTATCGTAACCCAAGTAGAAGTACCAGAGGGAGTGGTTCAGATAGTGCAGTTGCAGCACAGTTGGAGGCCTTGCCCTGCCTCAAGAAGTCGAGGGATCCCACACAGGGTGGGGTACGAGGGTTGGATACTACATTGTATTTTGTCTTACCATTGTCTTATTAACAAGATGGAGTTAGATGAACAATTTGGGTAAAGGTTAGATTTACATTGTCTTATAGCCTTCTGTGAGTATTTATAACCAATTGGAAATTCATGAAAACGTGAATATCGATTGTGGAACTGAGAAGATAGCTCAGCCACTGCGTTCTGTATATATACCCTCTCCCCACGTATTATGCAACTGCAAGCCGTTATAACTAGCAACATTATGTCCTGTTTGGGTGTCGATTTTTTTAGTATATTTAATTTCTAACCCTAAATTTTGTTATCAGGCACGAACATGAGCAAAATTGGGGGTTTTCGATCATTTATTAGATTAATGTAAGCTGAAAAAGTTAGAGGTGGGTAGTGCTTTTCTTCATTCTTTTATCCCCTTTATTTATAAATGACTGTTTTAGAGTTCAAGCCACCGAATCGAGAGGTTATTTTTTTCTAGCCATGTTCGTAATTTATTTTTGCTTTATTGTTTGATCTTGGCTTTCCTTTATCTCTGTGTTATGTTCTTCTCCTTATAGCCGTAGATAACGATTGCTTTAAGAATATGTTTTGAGTTTTGGAGGCATACTTTTTGCTTTGAAATTATACATTTGATTTGAAAGACATTATAGTGGACACCATTGTATGTATCGTACTAGTATTGGTGCCCGGCTTCGCCCGGGGTACCTCTAACTTAAAGTTGCATAACCTATAAATTTATCATTAATATATTTTTCTATGACATATCCTAAAATTACGATGAAATAAATTTTGAGACAAATTCACTACTCCCGCTATTAATATTTTACTCTTATTAATGAAACAATAGTAATAACATTTCACTACTTAGCCGTAATCATTGTTACTTTCACTACTCCCGCCGTAATTATTGTTACTGCCACTACTGCCGCATTAATATTGATAATTTCACTACTCCCGCCGTAATTATTGTTACTTTCACTATTGCCGCATTAATATTGATTATTTCACTACTCCCGTTGTTGTTTCTACCACTTTCACTAATCTTGCTGATAATATTGTTACTTTTACTATTCAAATGAGTGATTACTATCATATAACTATATTCAATGTTACTACAATTATTTTCTTTACTGACGAAATTACTTTTACTACTTAGGCATGTAATTTTAAGAGAATTATATATTTATATAAATATATTACATATATGCATTAAATCAAATCGAAAGAATTATGCAATATTATATATTATGGAATCTAACTTGAATTATTTATAACCTACTTATTATATTTTTGTATGTTAAATAATTAAAATCTCTATACATCTAATAAACTATAAAGTTTAATAAAATTGCATAGATTTTAAATTTAATATATAATTTTATGATGATAATAATTAATAGCATAAGTGTGCATATTTATACTAATTAATTATTTTATTTTATGGAAATTGACCATCTTCTAGTCTTCTATAAATATTTAGGAAAATTACCAAGCATCTTCTTTTTTTTTAGTCTCCTTGAAATTGACTATCTTAATTAATTATTTTATTTTAAGAAAATTGACAATTTTTAATTATTTTATTTTAAGGAAATTGACCATGTTTTAGTCTCTTACAAATATTTAGGAAAATTACCAAGCTTCTATATAATTTAATTTTTACCCAAACTATATAATATTTGCATTGAGATCCCTTAATCGGGTCCATCACACCGTGCTATTGATTTAAAACTATATAGTATAATTAATTTGTATAACTTTCTTTAATTACATCGAAGTCCCTTGGTTTCTGGATTTAATATATAGTATTGATTGATTGTGTTGGTTTCTAATTTTTTATCCTTTTTTTAAAACTTCAGCAGTCACTTTAAATCTCCATGGTCTCGGAAGAGAAAGAAGCACATACTCACACCACAGCTATGGAGAAGTGCATTTACAAAAGAAGAAAAACTTCGTGATAGTGTAATCATGCTTTTGAAAAAAATTAGAAGTGGGGTGAGATAACCAACTAAGTAAATAATTTTAGTAATGATATTTAGAGTAGAGAACCAACTCTAAACGGGTCAAGTGTGATTTAGTGAAATCAAAACGGTGAGTTATGTAATCTCTATTTGACTTATTACCATTAAATTGTTAGTCGATTTCCATGGTTTCAAGTTTTGATAGACCGATTCTTTGGTTTCTATTACTGGAATTCTTTATTACTCAAACCCTAACTTTTTAAAATATTTTCATTTTCAGTTGATCTCTTTTTTTTCCCATCAATGATATGATTAGATGTTGATAATTGATATCTCTGATGTTTATTTATTTTTCTTTACTAATTTGGTCTGCACTGGATTTGCCTAATGTAGTCGTGTGCTTGAGCTTATCAAGTAGGTGTATTTCTTATGGAATTCATTTTCGATATTTTTTTAGCATCATAGTACCGACTAGCGACCTCTGTATCAAACATCATGAAATTGGTTTAAAGCCTATGTTTCTAAGTTGTTGGAACCTATGTTAAGTGTTAATTTTCACTTGTAATCGTCTGGCCTTATCAGAAGTAACCAATTCTATTAAGTCCATCGATTTTTAATGTTCTCTTAGGATTTGTCGAGGATCATACCGTAGCATTCATATATATATATCTAAATGTTGGCTATTTCCATAGAAAGATACGAGCACATGAATTTTAGAGTCAAAACTCAGAGTAACAGAAGTTTTCACGGTAATCATGAGCAGTATATGTCATTTAACAAGTACTTGTACTTCCAATAAGCACATTTAATTTTTCATAACCTTGATTAACATCTCCATTTTTTGTGTCATAAAATCTAGAAGACTCGCTGCGTCTTTTTTCTCGGAAATATTATACTGTCCTATGTGTTCTGCAAGTGCTCGTTCCGGTTGCGATGGATGTGAGGAGATAGAGATTATAGCAATAGTTGATATCCTAAGGAGAGAGAAGGTCAATGTTGTGGTTTCATCTGTTGAGAAGTCCCGAAAAATTGTGGCAAGAAACCAAAATTATGGCCGACACGTTGATTGATTTAGCAGTTGAGTTGACTTATGACTTGATCGTTCTACAGGTAAGATCAAAACTACCTATGTGCTTACTACGGAGTACTTTATTAGTGATAGAGAAATGTTAGAGGCCTATGGCTCATATTACATGTTGCATGTAAGAGTTATTTTATTATCGTCTTCTAAATTTCTCATATGTCTCTGCTTTGATATTTATCAGATTGGTAAGCGTGGGGTATATGTATCTATTTGATACTCATATGATTGTGTTGTGTCGGTATGGCCCCAGAGTCAAGAGTCGAAGTAATATAAATGTCTAGATAGGGAGGATTGTTAGGGTGTAAA
This sequence comes from Silene latifolia, assembly GCF_048544455.1. Classification (NCBI taxonomy): domain Eukaryota; kingdom Viridiplantae; phylum Streptophyta; class Magnoliopsida; order Caryophyllales; family Caryophyllaceae; genus Silene; species Silene latifolia. Next base: position 38,061,687 of record NC_133527.1, on the reverse strand, counting down.
CTTATGTCCCACATCGGTAGTGTAAAGGTGAAAGGTAATCTTTATAAGTACCCACTAAATACAATAGTACGAAACCTTTTAGGAAGGAGCCCAAGAATAAATCCGTGAGGGCTTGGCCCAAAGCGGACAATATCGTACTATTATGGGTTGTGGACACAAATGCAGCAGAGGCCCAACACGGGATATTCACGCTTCTGGACAACAAGTGGTATCATAGCCCAAGGTTTGACTTGGGCTAGACACGAGGATGCATCAGCAGGCCCAAGACTTGAAGTTGTACACTGTAAGGCATGGAACTCCTAGCTCGGGGTGAGTCCTTGAGCAAGCCCGGTACAGGGCTAAATGGATGAAAGGCGTCATAGGTCTTCTAGACAGAGATCATTTGTGTACTAGAACTGTTGATTAGGTGGACCCTTATCAGGCTGGGTGCCACAGGTCTGGTGGGTCCTTTCCAGGTTGGATGCCAGAGACCGTTTGTGTTCTAGGACTTCTGAAGTGACGGACCCGGTCCAGGGTATATTGGATGCAGAGGATGTTCGATATGCATGTGTAGCAAATTCCCAAAAAAGGCACAAGGACATGCTAGTTCAGGAGCATGTGAGGGCACTCACTTGACGAGGCGGTGACATGTGGTGCAAGACATGGCTCGTAGTAGCATGGTGTGCCGGCTAAGGGGAGGTTATCAAGACTTGTGATGTTTCGAGTGTCTAGAGTTGGGGCTGTAGAATGTGGGAGTCCTCCATAGAGGTCAAGGTCCGAGTCAAGATGATGGTCCTTGGTTTAAGGGGAGGATTGTTAGGGTGCAAACTCATGTCCCACATTGGTAGTGTAAAGGTGAAATGTCATCTTTATAAGTACCAACTGAATACAATAGTACGAGGCCTTTTGGGAAGGAACCCAAGAGTAAATCCATGAGGGTTTGGCCCAAAGCGGACAATATCGTACTATTATGAGTTGTGGACACATATGCAGCAGAGGCCAACACGGGATATTCACGCTTCCGCACAACAATTGAGATGGGTATGCATGAAGCCATGAACTAAGTAGAGACTCCATAATTAATACTCCCTCCTATTCTAGATAAGTGTCCCATTGTGGGGATGGCACGGGAATTAAGGAAATGAGTTAAATAATGTAAAGTACTGTAGTGGGGTGAGGTAATTGAAAAGAGAGAATGTATTTTGGGGTATTATTGTGAGTGAAGTGATTAAAATAAGTATTATTTTGGGTTGAGGTGGGATATTGTTGTTATAGACGAAAACGGACAATGAGACACTTATGTAGAATAGGAGGGAGTAGGATTTCGGGGGTTTGCATATGCCACCCGAATCATAATCAACTTTCCAGTTTCTACCATCAAAACTCGTATCACTGTAAAGTCGAGAAAAATTACTAGCAAACTCACCTTTCATTATTATGTGACAGTAAAAATTCAATGTTTCAGCACTAATATTTATTTTCGGTTTTTTATTTCAAATTTGGTTTTATGTAAGTTTGTTGTTATCTTTAAGTTGTTTACGGGTTTTAACGGGCTTAAAAAAAACAAAGATCAATCGGATAAATTGGGATGACGGAATAAAACGGACCAATTTAAGTTCATTGATATAAATTAAGTTGAATCCGATGAATTACATTAGAAAAATACATGAAGATGACATGCATTGCATCGACCAAAATAGAGGCCCTGAAAGTAGTAGTGAATCAAATTAACGGCGACGACAAATTATAAATATGTAAACTAATTTAACGGCTACAAGATTGTGACTTTTAAATCATATTACGCAAAGCAATGCCCTCACAATAATCGGCCATTATAGACTGATAAAGTGAGGATAGAAGAGATGACAGTGGAAAGTAGCGGTGATGGGTTTCAAAAATTTAGACAATTGATAATAGTGAATCACTGAATCATAATTGTTTACCTTTATGTACCAAAAACAAAATTGTGTACCTTTGATATATTAATACTCATCACAAAATTTTAAAAATGTAAATATTTTCTTTAAGTCAAAGGGAGTACTATGTATCATATATTACGGAGTATTATATTAAAGTTGAAGTCGGTAATTCATATGAGTGTCAAGTGTCATAAGCGAGATGGTCATATTTAAGATTTTATTTACTACTCATCGTAATATGTGGAAGTTGTAATTGACCCCATTACTCTGTCTAATCGTGAAATTAAACCTCTTAAATTTCAATTGGACTAATTAAACCCGATTAGTTTGACAAAAAGTGTAATTAACCTCCTTTAGTTTGACAAAAGGTGTAATTCAACCCCTTATCAAAAATATCATGAAAAATTGTATATCTCATACTACAAAACAAATACTTAACCTAAAATATAATTAGATTTTATTTGGGAGAAATATATTAAAATATTAAAATTGATAATTTAGAAAAAAAATTAACGGAAAATTCATGTGATACCCTCGAACTTTGCCATTTTGCGTATTGTGTCTAACTTTTTAAGTTTTGTGTACATTATACCCTTCATGCTGTAGATACCTCATTTCTGCACCTCCCGCAAACCACTCGGTGATGATTGGGCCGCATGTTTGCTACGCGGAACGATTTGTGACAGTTCGTAAGATTATCGTCAAGTGATCGCTCAAACATCAATGTCTACCTCTTAGTTGTCATCTACGTGCCGATACGGTCGTTATGACAGTAATTAGAGTACATTTGGAGTCCGGGCCTAAAACCGTCTTCATTTTCTGATAACCGTTAAATCCCGAGTCAGAATGTTCTGGAATGTTCCGGATATTTCTATTCCATATTTCATAATTTTCATCCTTTGGTAAACAATTTCCCGTAATATTCACATAAGATATTAAGGAAAACCAAATTATTCCGTCCTACCATAATTTAAACACGGAAATCTTTCTTTCGCAGGAGGAAACCACTTGGGAACAGACGCAGCAGGTGCTGCGCCTCTTCCAAGAGACGCAGTGCCTGCTGCGCCTCTTCCCAGGTCCTTTTCTGCGTATCTCTCGTATCTTTTTCATATCTTTCCGAGATTCACTTCCAAAGAGTCTCCGAAAACCCTATTCCGTCGTGTGATTAGTATAAATAGGAGCCTTCGTTCCTCATATTTCTCACGCGAGTGGCCGCCCTTCTCTTCTCCCTTTGCATTCTAGACCTTTGTTCTTACTTTTTGGCGTCTACGTGCTTGAACTTTCGACCACGTAAGCTCGGATCCTTCTGAGTACCAGCCTCGTTTGCATGACCGACCAATTTGACCAACTCCACAATCAATCAACTTAATTAATCTAATCGTTTTCCTCTTACGAGGGCACTTTCTTTACATTCGCGTCGAGCATCACTAATCGATAACTTAGTCTTTCTCGTTTCGTCAAACATGTAAGTCTGAGGGTGTATAATCCTTATTTATTTATTGTATTTTATTTTATTGTATCACAATTGTAAGGTTTATGTCGAAAATACCAATTAAAACCGATTTCTAAAACCATGTTTAAAAACTCTTTTTACGGATTTCCAGAAGATAAACCATCGAGAAAGGACGCAGCAACTGCTGCGCCTATTCGAAGGAGCGCAGTATCTGCTGCGCCTCTACGTGAGGCTGCCTCAGTTCCTGCTTCCTTTCTTCTTCCTCGTCCTCTGTAATTCGTCAAATTCTTTTATTTGTTTCGCTTGTTTGTTAATTCTTCGCCATAATAGTGTAATATTTCACATGTATATCATTAATCATCATCATTAACATATATCATTCATCATAAATCCGACTTAAATCCCAAGTAATTCATATTTGCGGGTTTTCGTCATTAAATTCAATCCGGGTTGTAGAAATTCGATTTGTTCATATTGAGTTTCTGGAATTCGACCTTTGATACATATTTTCACCTATTATACGTCATTAATTTGTCATTAATCCGTTGTATTTAACCTAATTAATTGGTTTAGTTTGTTAACTTGTTAATAATCGTTCATTCATATAAATAATTCGTTTAATTCTGTCTCATCCATGTTTTATTGCTTTTGATGGGGCATATTCTGCACCGCTGACCAAGTCAACATATTGAGCAAGGTCAAAGATATCCACATCAAGTCAACACACTTGGACAGCCTAGCCGATGCAGTCCATCGGCCTGTCACTTGGGTCCCGGCCAGGCAACTCGCCAGCCGGGGCACATATCCGCGCACTCATATCCAAGACCCCTCGGCCGGCCTGCCATGGGTCCATCGGCCGAGGGTAGAACGGTCTTTCCACCTGCTAGCCACTTGGCCACTTGGCCACTACGTTACAAAAGGTGAAAGTCTATAAATACTCCTCAACCCTCATTGAGGAAAGGATCCACAATTTAACCTAAGAATCACTATTCATCTGGTAATATCTTCCTTATCTCTCTACAATACACATTTAGCCAAGTAACAACAACTTATCTCTTAAGTTTACTGACTTGAGCGTCGGAGTGAGTTCGCTCGGTCCAAAGCCGAGCCCTCAGTTTGTTCATCGTTTCAGGAGACCGAAAGGAGGATTCAAGCAAGGACATCATTCTACGAGCTACGAGTGGTAACAAATATCTGCTCTGGAATCACGCCCGGAACAATTGGCGCCGTCTGTGGGGAAGATACTAGAAGCTAGTCACATTCATTCCCAAACAAAAAAAAAACAACACAAAAAACCCACCCAAAAAGCTAAGAAGATGTCGAAACAACAAGAGGTATTCGTGACTGACGAACCCGAATTCTGCCAAGATGATACCGTCCACAAATCTGGAGTTGTGCAACCCTCCGCCGGCCAAGTAATTCAACCGGAGTACGGGATGCCAATAATACCAGACACACCGCTGCCTGCCGACCAGGTCACCATCATGGGACATGTGGTTGATGCAGCAAAACTGAAGATGCTCCTGGACCTAATTGGTAGTACGCCTGCTCACACTGTCATGCCGACAAGAGCGGCGGAAACCGTCCAGGAGACCAGGGCCCAAAATGTGACTCCTAGAAACTTGAACGGAGCACTAGGAGAAGCTGACCCTGCCAAGACGCCGGAGGAGCCCAGAGTGCTAGTGGTATACCTGAGTCCTCCCCGTACTCACGGGAGGACAGCGTCGCCGCAGCACCGACGAGGCCTGCCTCAGAGGAGCGAAAGAAGTCCGACTCAGTAGAGTCGGAGAAGAAGCCCGAGTCGGAGAAGGAGTCCTTCCCGCTACGAGGAGAGGAGCCGGACAAGAAATGCGAGGAGCCGATCGCCGCGTGTCGTTCGACACGTGGTCAGACAGCCCCTCAGCGCCTATGTTCTTGAAGCCGCCGTACCAACTAAGCTAAAGTTGCCGGCGTCCACATACAAAGGGGATAGCGACCCCACCGACCATGCCGAGGCCTTTGAGTCGTACATGTCGGTGTGGGAACAACCCGATGAAGTCTGGTGCCGAGTCTTCCCAACGACCTTGCATGGGATGGCTCAAAGTTGGTACAAGGGGCTGCCCGACGGCTCGGTATATTGCTACGCCGACCTAAGGGACGCCTTTTTAGCCCAGTACTCTTGCAATAAGAGGAGGGCCGTGGAGACCTCGGACCTCCTAACTATCAAACAGGAGGAGGGCGAGTCTCTGCGAAGCTATGTGAAGAGGTTCGACAGCAAGGTCCAGCAGATTCGAGAAATTAATCCCGAGCTGGCAGCCTTCGCGCTGATGAAAGGCCTCCCTAGGGGAGACTTAAAAAATGAGCTCATCAAGTACGGAGGCCTGGGCTTGGACGCCGCCAGGAAGATGGCCGACCAAGCCATCAAGGTAGAGGACTATCACAAGACCTGGTAGACCACAGCGAGGCACTCGAGAAGAAGAGCCACCGGGAGGACAACCCGGATGAAAGACGCCGTGACAATAATGGGTCACGGTCGACAAGTCCGCCAGAAATGAACTCGGCGGACGCCGGGGAGTTCGGGACTGTACTACCGAAAGCGGTACAATGATCACACCCCCCTGGTCGTATCGGCCGCCGAGGTCTTCGCCCTGAGCAAAAACGAGGGTCAGAAGTGGGAAAGGCCCCCTAGGCCGAGGAGTGTGTAGATACCTCATTTCTGCACCTCCCGCAAACCACCCGGTGATGATTGGGCCGCATGTTTGATTCGCAGAACGGTTTGTGACAGTTCGTAAGATTATCGTCAAGTGATTGCTCAAATATTAATGTCGACCTTATAGTTGTCATCTACGTCCTGATACGGTCGTTTTGGCAGTAATTAGAGTACATTCGAGTCCGGTCAAAAATCGTCTCCATTTTCTCGATAATCGTTAAATCCGAGTTCGGAATGTTCTGAATGTTCCGGATATTTCTATTCCATATTTCACAAATTTTATCTTTTGGCAAATAATATCCCGTAATATTCATAAGATAATCGAATTATTTCCGTCCTACCATAACTCAAACGCGAGATCTTTCTTCAAATAGAGGAAACCTCCGGGAATAGACGCAGCAGTGTCTTTGCGCCTCTTCCAAGAGACGCAGGTGGCTCCCGCGCCTCTTCCCGTGCCCTTCTTTGCATGTTCCACGTATCTTTTTCATATCTTTCCGAGATTCACTTCCAAAGAGTCTCCGAAACCCTATTCCGTCGTGTGATTAGTATAAATAGGAGCTTTCGTTCCTCATATTTCTCACGCGAGTGTCCGCCCTTCTCTTCTCCCTTTGCATTCTAGACTTCGTTCTTACTTATTGGCGCCTACGTGCTTGGACTTCCGACCACGTAAGCTCGGATCTTTCCGGGTACCAGCCTCTCCGTTGCATGACCGACCAATTTGACCAACTACACTCAATCAACTTAAATTAATCAATCGTTTTCCTCTTACGAGGGCATTCTCTTTGCATTCGCGTCGAGCATTCACTAATCGATATCTTAGTTCATCTCGTTTCGTCAACATGTAAGTGTGAGGGTGTACAATTCCTCTTTTATTTATTGTATTTTATTTTTCGTATCACCATTGTAAGATTTATGTCGAATACACCATTAAAACCGATTTCTAAAACCGTGCTTTAAAACTCTGTTTTGCGGATTTCCAGTAGACAGACGTCGAGAAAAGACGCAGCAACTGCTGCGCCTCTTCGAAGGAGCGTAGTTCCTGCTGCGCCTCTTCGTGAGGCTGCCGCAGTTCCTGCTTCTTTTCTTCTTCTTCGTCCTCTGTAATTCGTATGTTTGTTATTTGTTTCGTTTATTTTCTTTAATTCTTCATCACAATAGTTTAATATTCACATGTATATTGTATCACATAATTCATCATTCATTAATATGTTTTAATCATCATAAATCCGATTTAAATCCCAAATAATCAATATTCGCGGGTTTTCGTCATTAAATTCAAACCCGGGTTTTAGAGATTCAATTTGTTCATATTGAGTTTCTGGAATTCATCATTGATATAATTTTCATCTGCTTATTCGCATATTCGTTGTATATTCGTCATATTTAGCCTTATTTCAACAGAGGACTCATTAATGTTTCCATCATAATTTCATGTAATTAATTCATCTTGCATCCGTATCGCTTTCATGACCATCATTGACATGTAATAAAAGTATTAATCACTTTCATCCGAGTAAATAATTTAATCGATCATTAAAATTACCAATTAACATTAACGATTTGCGCTTCGCTTCACGGCCCGAACTCACCCTTGAAACAGACGCAAAGAATCGGCCACAAGATCTTCCGCAGGGGCGCTCTCGCTGCGCTGTTCCAGGGTGATTTCTGTCCCTGAACTCCGTTTCTGCCTTGACCTAGTTTAATTAGTCCATGTATTAACTAACTAATATCCGTAATATCGCTAATTCCTGTTCGTTAATTTATTTCTTTTTATTCTTTTATTCGTTTTCTCAAATTATCCGTTTTAAAGGTATTTTCGACATAAATCGCCTATTCCGTTGTAATTAATGTAATTTATATTCATTATATTTCTTTTATTGTTTGTATGTTTCCACATGTAAATCAACATTAAATCCTACTTCGACCCAATTGTTTGCTAAATTACGTGTCAACCGACTTAGTTAATTCTCACATGCTAGGATTAAAACTTGGATGTTGCATTGCATGCATATAGCCGACAATATATCGAGTATAGACGATTTCCCTAATCATTAGTAGAGGCCGCTATCGAGGCGGGCGGGATTAGGTGTTCGATCAAAAGAGCTTCCTAATACGTACCCTCACCCCTTACTCCAGATCTCTGTGAACACCCGTGTTCATTGGCATCCACGAGAGTCATTCTAGACATAGAATGCTAAGGGTAACGATTGCTTAGTGTTCATGTCACTACTTTGTGTCTTGACATGACACGAGGTATTCGAACGGTTCCAATTTCCCATAAAAATTGGTGGCGACTCCATGCAAAATGCAAACGCTTGTTTTTCGACCTTCACCAAGCGCCCCCGTGGGCGGCCCGCTCCACCACGCTTTGGCGACTCATTGGGGAGATACACTTACGTGTAGCTAAGGGTGAAACTCGAACAAGGTTAGGGAATAGTTTGCACAAGACAATTGTCGGTTTTCATAACTCGGTCTTCCTAGACCGTTTAATTCGGCCTTCCTAGGCCCAACCCAACCCATTCGACCAATCGTCCCGTCTAAACGGTCCTAATTCTTATTTGGGCCTAAGGATGGATAGCGATTGACGTCATCCATACCATGATGCTTACTCTTTTTTGTATCAAGGGCCTTCACTACTTGAGGAAATGGACTAGAAATCGGCCTTACTCTTGTTTGGCACGAGCCTCTCCACAGACTTCGGGTTTGATGGTTCGGTATGGCAACCTACCCTTTAAACCAAAACCCTTCTAAATGCACTCAGCATCCCGTTATAATGCCTGTATAAATGTGTAAACCCTACGTGATCACCACTTCTAAACAAAACCATGACGAATTTTCAAAAAAAAATCAAAATCCTTATTTTCAAACAAGAATTTCGAAATTGGCCTTTAATTAGCGCAAAATCCGGTCAAAACTCCGTCCGTTTGTCGCGTCAAATTTCGGGCCACAAGCCCATTTCAAAACCTCACTTCGAGTCCACTCCTACAACTACACTACAGTTGACTAGGACACACATTTTCAAAGACCTTGTCTTTCTTCAAAATCCACTCAACACAAGTGGCACACACCCACTTCACGAGTCAAAACTTTTCCTCTTTTAGCAAGAGTGATAGAATGGTCGATCGTGTTTTGATTTGTCGCCGATCTCTTATCCAGTTTCCAAGATGCCCGGATCAAGTGATGAAACAAACCTCCAGGAAATTCAAGAGAGTAATGATCGAATCCTAGCCGCGCTAGCCCAAATGCAAATCACTCAAGAACAAACCTATGACCGCCTTGAACTTATCGAAGGCCGTATCTTTGATGTAGAGGGAAGGTTGCCTCCCCTTAAAGGTGAAGTACTGCGTTTTTCCAATGACGAGTCTAAAGATGAGAATCCTATCATAGGAACAATCGCAATGAGAAGAGACTCCAATACCTAGAGGAGCAATTGATGTACCTTAAGGGGGATGACATTTATAGGGAAAACAATCGCAAATATGAAGCCGTTAATTCCAAATTGCCAACTAACTTTAGCATGACGGATATCCCTAAGTTTAAAGGACATGAGAACCCTTTGAACCACATCCGTGCCTTCAAGGATTACATGTCTATCAAAGGCATCAAACCCGAGATGTTCTTAAGGATCTTTCCTTCATCTCTTGACACCATTCCGAAGCAATGGTTCTACACTTTAGATCACAAAAAGGTCGCTACTTGGGAAGACGCCGCAATCGAGTTCTCGAAACAATACGCAGATAATGCCGAGATCCAAGTCAACATGCGTACTCTAGAGGTCCTTACCCAAAATGACAAAGAAGGATTCACCGACTTCCTAAGTAGGTGGAGGAAGACTAGTACTCAACTAGTTGAACGCCCGGATGAGGCCACTCTTGTGGAAAAATTTGTGGATAATCTCAAGCCCATATATGCCAACCATTTGAGATATCAAAACATCAAGACTTTCAAAGACTTAACTGTACTAGGGACGCGAATTGAAGATGACATCCGTAAAGGACTCTTGTCCAAAATGGTAGGTAGAGGATATCAAGGGTCCACAAGTCGTTCATACGGCTCTACTAGCAAGACCGATGAAGTTAACCTTCTCGAGCCATCCAAGAAAACTACTCCACCAAGGAAATTCACAAACCTTGGGGATACGTACTCCAACGCTCTAAAAAGGTTAATGAAACAAGGTAAACTCCAACCCATTGGACCTACTCCCGAACCCGAAAGGAAGTCCAAATTCTGGGATGAAAATTCCTACTGTGAATACCATAGGGGCAAAGGGCACGACACAGAAAAATGCTACAAGTTGAAACACGTGCTTCAAGACATGATCGAAGATGGTCGACTCCCAATACCACCAGGAGGTAAGCCCAACAACACTCAGAATCCTCTTGGAGTTCTAGTGATTACAAGTGATGAATCTACCTTAGATTGCTCACACCTCATTTCTCCTACCGAAAATGAAATTTATGCAATTGAGAAAGAAAGGCTCTACTCCACTATCTCCCCTACCATTTCCGACTTCATCACATGGGCAAGGAGTGTAGATAGACAAGTGTGGGAGCTAGAAAACATGGTAACGGCCTTGCGCAATCCCAACGCAATACCTAAGGAACGCGTACCATTGATCTTCCCTCAAAATGCCACTATGCAAGAAGTAGTCACCGTGGTCGATAAACTAGTCGATCAAATCATACGACTAGAAAGTGATATCATGAGAATGAAGGAACTAGCTGCAGTCAATGGGGTTTGGGCCGATGATGATGAAGACGAATATCTCATTGAAAACTCCTTAGTCAAGGAAATAGTCCAAAATGGTGAAGACCAAGATGTGGATCACCTAACTCGTTCGGGTCACCCATATCAAAGCACTACTCAAAACGGTCCAACCAACGTCATCACACCAAATGACAACGAAGATGACCCCACTGATCATTTGCTCAAGCAATTACAGAAGACCAAGGCTAATCTTTCAGTCTGGCAACTAGTGGCAAGCTCATTTCCGCATCGCCAAGCTTTACTGCAAGCTTTGGCCAAATTGAATGTAGCACGTAACTCCACTCCTGAAGATGTAGTCAACTTGGTCTTCTAGGAATCACCGAAGCTAAGTAATCCTATTACTTTCTCAGATGAAGACTTGCCACCTTTTGGCGCTAGTCACAACCTTGCTCTATACATCACTGTCATTTGTCTAAAGAAGAATGTGCCAATGACTTTGGTAGATGACGGCTCCGCGGTCAACGTCATACCCCTCAAAACGGCATACAAGCTAGGCATGAAAGAGTCGGATTGGACTCCCACCAATCAAGGTGTACGTGCATATGACGGTACACGACGAAAAGTGGTTGGACTTGCTAGCCTAACCATAGCCACGGGACCAATCGAACGAAAAGTTAACTTCCAAATAGTGGACATCGAAGCTTCATTAAACATACTTCTAGGAAGGCCTTGGATTCACGCTTCCAAAGCGGTAACATCCACCCTTCATCAAAAGATCAAGATCCCACTAAATGGCAAAGTTGTGACGATCACTTCGTCACCCATCAAGGCAATAATCGAGAAACAATCAAACAATCAAGTCCTTGCGGATCCCATATACGAACTTGGGGGCTTCCAAAGTGTGAATGTCATAGAAAGTGAGTTGGCACCCTTATACTATAATCCCTACTCCAACTTGGTGGTCAACCACATACCCAAATCTCAGGGATACTTCCCTGGAATGCCTTTGAACCCAATTCGGAAGAACACCTTCGCACCATACAAGGAAGGAAACTCGACAAGGATACCACTTGGACTAGGGTACAAACCCACAAAAGAAGAAGTTCTCGAAATGCTCGCTCAAGTCCAAAATCGCAAGCACGTGGGAGTCCAAATGAGACCATATCTCCCCACTCTAAATGGGTACTTCGTTCAAGAAGGAAGTTCGGAACTCTTCCACGGATTTCCCGAACCTTGGCATTATCTTGAGAGGAAGTTAGCCGGAATCGAGATCTTTCACGATTGCTACTTCATTCCTCCCGAAACGGTTCCTACCGTCAAAACCCGTCAAGCACCTTGCTTCGACGAACAAGCTGTGAGCCTATTGTTTGGAGAAGATCGATTCATTAGGGCCGCGCAGATGAGATCATTACTATGATACTTCAGACGATCGCTTCAACCCCACCGCGTTGATCACGTAAATCGACACAAAGCAAAGCAGAAGGATGGAGAAAATCTATCAAATGGACCAACAACCAAGGAAGACTCTTCAAGCTCACTACTGGAGAAGGAGAGATGTTCAAAGGAGAACCAGAAGACGACAAGTTCGAGTCGGAGTCGGAGTCGGAGTCAGAGTCGGAGTCTAGAGAAGTCATTAGAGAGTCTACTCCTGTTGTCATCCCCACTCCCTTCGTTTCTCCTAGCTTAGCCTCGAGTAGTCACGGTAGTTCGGGAAATGCCCCACCATCGTTCCTTTGCCGCCACTGACCATGGATCAGTTGGCTTCTTTATTTCAACTTTACTCAAATCTTAATATGAATAAATCAGGTTCTGCTTACTCTCTGTGTTCTTTCGAGTGCAATTCTGTTTATGATGATACTGAGGATGACCAAGACCCAGACTTGACCGAAATACCTCCCTACGTAGCCAAAGAAATATTACAAGAAGGGGAAGGGGGACCAGTAATAGAAGATACTGAACCCATCAACGTAGGAACCGAACTAGAACCCAAAGAACTTAGGATAGGGACTACCTTGAGCTCCACCGAAAGAGCCGATTTCATAGACCTCCTAAATGAATTCAAAGACGTTTTCGCTTGGTCCTACAAGGACATGCCAGGGATCGACAGGGATATCGCCGAACATAGAATTCCAATTAAGCCAGGTTTCAAACCTGTGAAACAGAAGCTTCGACGAATGAGAACATAATGGGCTCTAAAGATTAAGGAAGAAGTTGATAAACAATTCAAAGCCGGGTTCATCAAAGTTTCCGAGTATTCTGACTGGGTAGCTAACATAGTACCCGTACCCAAAAAGGATGGAAGAATCCGTGTTTGTGTTGACTTTAGGGACTTAAACAAAGCGAGTCCAAAAGATGACTTTCCTCTACCTCACATCGACATATTAGTGGACAATACTGCAGACCACGCATTAGTATCCTTCATGGATGGATATGTGGGTTATAACCAAATCTAGATGGCCATGGAAGATATGCACAAGACCGCATTCGTCACCCAATGGGGAACATATTGCTACACGGTAATGCCGTTCGGATTGATCAACGCCGGAGCTACATACCAACGCACCGCAACTACACTCCTACATGACATGATGCACAAAGAAGTTGAGGTATATGTAGATGACATGATCGTCAAATCCAAGGAAAGAGAGGGACATATTGCGAACCTTCGCAAATTCTTCGCAAGGCTACGAAAGTACAACATGAGGCTCAATCCCCAGAAATGCACGTTTGGGGTAACATCTGGCAAACTCCTGGGATACGTGGTTAGTCAAAGAGGAATAGAAATAGATCCTTCTAAGATCAAAGCTCTGATCGAAATGCCACAACCCCAAACAGAAAAAGAAGTTAGAGGATTCCTGGGAACGGTACAATATATAAGTCGATTCATATCGAAACTTACAATGATTTGTGAGCCTATCTTCAAGAAACTCAAGAAAACAGACCACACCATATGGGATGATGATTGTCAAAAGGCGTTTGACCGAATCAAAGAGATATTGGCTAAACCACCAGTGCTCATGCCGCCACAACGAGATCAACCTCTTGGTTTATATCTCACAGTAACTAAAACTGCCATGGGTGCTATGCTGGCTCAAACTGTAGGAAGTGAAGAAAGAGCAATTTACTATCTAAGTAAGAAGTTCTTGGAATATGAGTGAAAATACTCGCAACTCGAAAAGACATGCCTCGCTCTTGTGTGGGCAACGAAGAAGCTACGTCACTACATGCTTAGCTACTCCGTCAAAATATATTCCAAAATGGATCCAGTCAAATACCTCTTCGAGAAACCCGTCCTCAACGGACGTCCTGGCAAGATGAACTCGATGCTCTCGAATTCGACCTCAAATATGTGCCACTGAAAGTCATAAAAGGTCGCGCCGTCGCCGAATTCTTCGCAGAAAATCCTATCAACGACGCACAAACCATAGATACTTGGTCATTTCCCGACGAGGATATACTTCAAACAGATGTAGACTCCTGGGATCTATACTTTGATGGAGCATCAAATTTAAGAGGATTCGAATAGGAGTGCTTTGCTCATTTCTCCCGAAGGTGAGCATACACGATTCTTTGTCAAACTCGACTTCGAGGTGACAAATAACGCTGCAGAGTATGAAGCTTGTCTCATTGGACTACAAGCAGCAGTAAGCTTAGGCATCAAAAACCTCCGAGTACATGGGGACTCATCGCTAATCATCAACCAAGTTACAGGATCCTGGAAAATCCGAAGCGAAAGCCTCGCACCCTATCAGGCTAGGATAGACCAAGTGGCTCAATTCTTTGATCACGTAACCTACTTACACCTACCTCGAGAGGAAAATCAATTTGCAGACGCTCTTGCGAAACTTGCATCCTTGATAAATATGCCAGATCATATGATGGAAATGCCTTTGTGTATCGAACGACGGTCAGAACCAGCTTATTTCCACCAAATCACCAATGAAGAGGAAATCGCACAGGAACCCTGATTCCAAGCGATCCTGAATTTCAAGCTTAATGGTACCTATCCACCGGATATGGACAAAAGGGGACAACGTGCTATACGCCTATTAGCTTCCCAATACATCCTGATGCAAGGAGAGTTATACAAAAGAACACCTCTTGGTGTAGTCCTACGTTGCCTTGATCATTCACAGGCACGAAAGGTGATGGAAGAAGTCCACGACGGAGAATGCGGTCCCCACATGAGTGGGCCTATGATGGCAAAGAAAATCACACGTTTAGGGTATTATTGGACCACAATGGAATCCGATTGCTTCAAATACGTGAGACATTGCCACAATTGCCAAATCTTCGGGAATGTACAACATGTCCCTCCTTCGTTGCTATACACGATGACATCTCCTTGGCCATTTTCCGCATGGGGAATTGACATAATCGGAAAGATAACCCCGGCCGGAACAGGAGGTCACTGTTTCATTCTAGTAGCAATTGACTACTTCACCAAATGGGTAGAAGCAGCTTCCTACACTACACTGGTCTTACGGCTAAAAATATGGCAAAATTCATACAAAACAACATCATCTGTCGATATGGTTGCCCACATGAGATCATTAGTGATAATGGGTCACACTTCCAAGCTGAAACCGAGCAATTGCTAGCCAAATATAAGATTAAGCATCACCACTCTTCGCCCTATAGACCACGGACTAACGGCGCGGTAGAGGCAAAAAGAAACAAGAATGTTGTCACAATTCTCAAGAAAATGACCGACAACTATCGAGATTGGCCAAGCAAGATACCCTTTGCTTTATGGGGGTATCGTACATCGCTAGGACGCCCACCGGGGCTACTCCTTTCTATTTGACCTACGGCATGGAGGCCGTACAACCAAATAACTAGAAATACCATCCTTGCGTATTCTACTCGAAAGCCAAATCCACAAGCCGATTGGAAGAAGGATAGATATGAAGAACTCATCCTCCTAGATGAACGTAGGCTACGCGCCTTACATAATGTCCAAACATATCAAGCACGTATCAAACGAGCTTTCAACAAAAGGGTTAGGCCAAGAAACATCAAAGAAGGAGACTTAGTACTCAAATCGGTTAGAGCTCTTTTACCTGTCGACCCAAGGGGAAAATTCAAACCTAATTGGGCCGGACCATATCTAGTCAAATCCATACTCCCAGGGGGTGCGGTTAGAATCACAGACCTAGATGGGAATGAGTTTTCAAACCCCACAAACCTTGACCAACTGAAACGATACTATGCCTAGAATAGGACCACACACGCGCCTCGCGTAAACCCATGTGTCGCTCTTGTGGCACTAAATAAACGGCCCCTAGCCAAGCTGAAATAAGCTAAGTGTCACTATGCTCTTGCATTTTGACAAATTTGTCATCCTCATATCATCAAATAAACTAAATTCGCACCTTGAGAACAAGCAAAAGCTCATGCTTATTTTCTACGTTCATTACAAGCTCTTGCTTAGAACAATTATTCTTTTACATTTACTCGAACTACGCGCAAGGGTTTGATTTCGCTTTTTTAAGTGAATACGTAGGCAATCCTTCGCAGGATTCAACCCATTATACCTAAAATGTAAATAGAAGGACATTTGCGTTGCACTTGAAATTCGACAAGAATAATAAAAGAAAATCACAACAGTTTCATAACCATTCAACCTTTTTTATTCCATTCGCTTTCTAATAATAATAGTACGTTACATAATAAAAATAGAATAGGCTAGGATTCTAAAAATCCCTCCTTTTTTATAACAACAATAAATAATAATAATCAAATAATAAATAAGGACTCGGGCTATTCCTCCATCTTCCCCTTGCCCTTGTCACTCTTGTCATACTTCTTGTCACGACCTCGAGCCGGGCGCTCTTGCACCACTTCAGACCTAATCACCAACGGTCTTTCTCGAGGCCCGACTCGCCATTCTTGCTAACCACCATTTCCGCAACAGAGTAATCTTTGATTTCTTTGAAGGGTGAATGACCAAACCGGCTTCTTCTTCTCCCTCTCGTCGATGCTTCTCCTTCTCTTTCTCTCCCTCGCGCACCTTGTAGTCAACGGGTTCGCGTTTCCTTAGTCTCTCGCGCTCTTCTGAAGTCGCAGCCTTTCTCCACCTCAAATAGGAATCCGACACCCACAAAGCATTGGCGGAGAAACTCAAGAACCACATGTTTCTTTGGGCCCATTTGATAGCCCACTCTCTTCGGCTCTCTGTAGTAAGCGCCATAGCAGTCTGCGGGACGGTGTCAAGCCTCGGGATCGTCTGCTTCAGCCCAACTTGCCTCATCAATCTTTCCGGAAAGATGCATACCATGAACTCCAGTCCCGGAATGCGCACGGACCTAGTGGGATCCAAAGAAGACACTCCAGTGACGGACTTGAGGTGCCACCACGGTACAACCCACCTAATCAACGGGCCATCATCATTCTTCAGCTTGTTCTTCCAATAGTCACAGACCCGGGTGAAGTCCACCATGTACAACCGCGTCCTCATCGCAATCATACGGGAATGATAGGAAAGTGCATGAACTGGGGGCTCGAGCAGTCGGAGCCGTTCCATA
Source organism: Silene latifolia (assembly GCF_048544455.1). Taxonomy (NCBI): domain Eukaryota; kingdom Viridiplantae; phylum Streptophyta; class Magnoliopsida; order Caryophyllales; family Caryophyllaceae; genus Silene; species Silene latifolia. The sequence continues at coordinate 38,044,413 of NC_133527.1, read as the reverse complement.
AGCCAAACCTACCAAAAGCAGGGATTAGACACCAAACAAAAAAAAAACGAAACAAAAAAAAAACAACGAAAAAAAAAACAACGAAAAAAAAAACACAAAAAAAAAAAAAAAAAAAGAAAGAAAGGTGTCTTTTACCTGTAGGATGACGGGACTCCCCAAAAATGGCAGATCGCGGTTGGATTTCCTATTATCCAAACCCAAGATGATCTCTCCTAAGCATAAGCAAGCTGGGCTCCTGCGCAGCTCCATTTGCTCGATAAGGCACAAAAGACGAGGGTCACCTCTCAAGTCTTCATCAACATGCCCTTGGAAGACATACACATGCAACAAACAAAAGCCAAATGCTCTCCTTCTAGCAACATGAGAAACAGTAGGGCCAGCCCTGTTGATGAATCGATCAATAAAATCCAACATTCTCACGCCTTTCGGGGTAACTAGGCGATCCACCTCAAGTCTGGTCAGTCCAAGCAAGTCTCTGAATTTGCTCTTATACCCTTGTGAAGTGGAAGGAATGGCAGGTAAATGTTCAGGATCCCATCCACCAATAGCAGCTATTTCTTCAGGAAATGGGCAAATGTCACCTCCTGGGAACGCGAAAACATGATAATTAGGGTCCCAATAGTCAAGGCAAGCATCCAAGAACGGTTTTACAATCTTAATGAGTTTCAAACTCAACAAAGACCCAAGGTTATAAGCACCCATGTCATGCTTCTCCATATTCGAGAACTCGTTGGTCCATTCCTTCAAGCGGATCTCCAAAGTATTCATGATGACAATTTTCTCTTGAAGATTTATTTTGAGAGTTTTATGTGAATAGACGAGGAAGAGACGGAAGAATTGTGTGAATTAAAGCCCCGTCGACGCTTCTATTTATACTAATTGCTGTTTCCAAAAATCCGCCAGAACGGACAAACTTGGGAACAGGCGCAGCACCAGCTGCGCCTCTTCAAAGGGACGCAGCTCATGCTGCGCCTCTTCCCCAGGCTCGCTTTCTGTGATTTCCGCGTTTGGATCTTTCCTAATTCTATAAACGAATAAATTCCTATTCCTACGGGATTTTATTTTGGTAAATACGAGCAGTTTACCATGTTTCAAGTTTCCTATTTTTGCGGGCACGCATTTCGAGGCAACATCGACACCTTCGCCATTTCATGACACTCAAACTTTTTATTCTTAGGAAATAAATTTCATTTTTTTTTTAATTTTTTTTTTTAGGAAGTAAATTTCATTTTTGGGAAACAATTTCCTTTTGTTTTCATTTCAACATTTCATTTCTACACTTACAGATTTCTCTTTTTTCTTTTTTTTAGGGGGTAACCCTCCCTACCGTCCGGTCATTTCCGACAAAATTTTTTGCATTTTTGCATTTTTGCATTTTTGTGCTCTTTCGAGTCTCATTTTGCGCTGGTCAAAGGCCATATGTATAAAATGTATGTTTTGCGTGATTTCTATGTAAATTTCGGCAGCATGACGGCGTAAACCGTTATCTACCAAACCTGTTCAAGAACTAATCTGCAGATACAAGCAACACAACCCAGCAGCAAAGGCACTCAGGCCGTCGTATATACACCAAATGAAACAAATGTACAAGCAAACTGGAGGCTTGCGCCCCGAACAAAGTCCAAAAGTCCAAGCAAACTGGGGGGGCTTGCGCCCCAAACAAAGTCCAAAAATGTTCAAAATCAGAGGTCCAAATATACAAAACTACACAAAACTACTGCTGGGCACCCTCCAACTCAGCAACCCTCGCCGTAAGAGCAGCAATCTCGGCATCCCGAAACTCGAGCTCCCTCAACAAGCGAGCTGTCTCCTCCCGAGACTGGGTTAACTCTCGCTCCGACTCACGGCCAGCCTATAAACAAAAGTAAATTGGCTCATGTCAATCAACTCAAACAAAACTGAAAATCAAAAAATCAAAAGAAATCAAATGAGGTTCATACCTGACGACCTCGACCACCGACGAGTGCCTCGATGGCGGTAGCTCGTAGCCGGTTGGCCACCCTCCATAGCGCCACGAACCGGGACGGCGCGACCTGCATTTCAAAAGAAATTCTCAGTAAATTGAACAAGTTCAATCAAATGTGTTCTTACACGAAAGGTATATAAGCTGGAGGCTCACCCTCCGAATCGAGATCTTTGCCGATCGTCTAGGCCAAAGATCCGTCACGCTACGTCAAAGTCACGCAGCTCGGAGATCGTCGTCCTCCCGGTCGCGTCGATGTACTCAAGAGTCTCGGGGTACACCGGGGCTCGATGCCCGCCGCCTCGGCCTCCCCCGCAAGGACAAATAATTCTCATTAATCGACGATCTTTCGTCGTAATTCTCAAAATCAAATCAAGGAAAAGTAAAAGATACTCACCACTACGGCGCACGCCAACCTCCCGTAAAGGAACGCCGAGTAGTCCTCGCCGAGGAGAAGAAGGTCGTCGCCACCGGCACTAGCCAGTCCGCCTCCCTCTCGGCCTCGCAGGGCTCCCCGAACATCGTCCTCGGAGGATCGATGGGAACCGTCAACGCGTCCCGAGAGCACCGACGAGCCAAACGCTCGCCCGGATACCACACAGGGACCCATCGACGTCCACAACAGCAGCCGACTCGGGCTCCTAGGTCGAAGGACCTCAGCGACAAAAGGAGGCGCTCCAGCGTACTCCGCCCAAGGTCTGGGCACCCACTGCGACAAGATAAGGCAAAGATCATTCCTATGATCAAGTGAAGGCAAAGGATAAGAAATATAAATGAATACGAGTGGGATACTCACGCTCGGTGAAGGGGCGTTCACGTCCCGCCGGTAGACACCGTGAGAAGAACGCTTGCTCTTCGTCCTGGACATCACCCAATCCCTCACCACGGGATAGGCCTTCTCCAGCGGCTCCGTCCTCTTGGGCGCGAGACTCGGGAAGTAAGAGTAGACCCATGCCCGTAAAATGTAATAATCAATGACGATCTTTCGTGATTCGATAAAGAAAGGAATTTACTTTGGTCTAAAGGAAGGTTCATACCTCCAACGAGTAGTCTAGGTCCAACGGCGCCGGAGAAGTCCCCTTCTCCATCAACTCCGGACGAACCATGGCCCTCATGAAGCGGATGAGGACCGCAAAACCAGCAGTGACCCAGTCCCAGCGTCCTAGGGAACTCAGGTCAGAAAGAAAGGGAAGAAGCTTCGTCGATAGCCTCTCGCCCTTGTCTCCGAGGTAAATCGAAGACAGAACCACCAAAGCCACGACGAGCCCTCCGCTCACCAGACAGGAGGAGGAGCTGTCTCCCTCTCATCGATCGTCACCGTCACGCGGGGGTCTTCCCCGCAAAGTAGTCTCGAACGTAGGTACTGGGTACCAAACCCGGATCGCAATGCCTTCGGCGACAAGTTCCAGCCGATCAATCTCCTCGCCTCGGCCGAGTCCGCCCTCATGGCGCCTCCGCCATACCATCTCCTCGGTCCCACACGGCAGACCAGAAATCATGCCGTAATCCTCCAGAGTGACTCCCACCTCACCAAAAGGTAGGTGAAACGTGGAAGTCGTATCCCAGAATCGGTCCAAGAAAGCGCGGACCAGGCTAAGGTTAGCCCGCAACTTCCTCTTCACGATATCCCTCCAGACCTGAACCAGAGGACTTAACGCTCCACGCTCGATCATGGCCCTCTCCTCCGCCGACAGCCGCTCGTAGTGATCCATCGCTGTCGTGTAACCCGAGAACGACCTGATGTTCCCGGCCTCCTATAATGATTTGAAACAAAGCTATCTTTAGTTTTGGCTGAAATTTGAAAGAAATTTGAACTAAAAGAATGAAAGAGGACAGGTAGTGAGTAGTGAATTCCTATTTACCAGGCTCTTCACCGTCCTGTAGGACAGGTGACCCTCTACAGCCCACACGAGGTGCCTACTCTCCCAGGTCTCGGCCCACGTAGGAGCTCCCCTCAGCTGACGACCTCCTCGCCTGACGTTGGCCCGTCTCGGGATCTCCTCCTCCTCGACAGCCTCCTCCTCGTGAAACTCAGCAGCCATCACCGCAGCGGTGAAGGCCTGCTCTAAAGCCTCCTCAGTAGTGGCGTCTATCTCCATGGGAGTCCTCCCAGAAGTAGAAGCCTCATCACCTGCAACATTAAAGTAAATTCAGGCCGCGTCACATGACGACAAGCCTTTGTTAAGGAATTTTCGAGCCTTCAGAGCCCTGAAAACTGCCCTTTCTCGTGCCATCCTTGGCCACATTCCCGCCAACCCAATCACTCATGTGATAAATTGGGTCAAGTCAAGTCCAAGTCAAAGCCTAGTTCTGGGTTCAAGTCGGAAATTCGGCAGCATTCCGCCATAACGGCGATTATGCCCTAGAAAAGTGCCCTGAAAAAGTTGTCACAAACCAAAATTCCGAGATGGTAGAAAGTTTACCCATCATCCAAGGATCCCAAATACCAAATTTCATCGCCAATGGGCATTCCTAAGGCTATTTTCGAAGCAATTTACGGTTCAGCTGTAAAACCGTCTCAAATTTCACTCAAGGGCTCAAAACTCGATGAAAATTCGAAGCAAATACATGGTTATGTTCCTAACATTGCCTACTATCCGTTTCTAACATCAATTTGGCATAGCAAATCCATTTGGGGGAAAAGCCCCAAATTTTCGATCAAAAGGGTCGAAAACCCTAGTTTTCGCGGCTCAAAATTCAACAAATGTAGATGATTAATGCAAGATTGGAACACATACCTCGATTAGTCATGTTTAATGCAAGCTTTTGGATCAAACCTCGACGGAAATGGTGAAGATTTGAGAGAGAAATTGCAAGAATTGTGTTTTGAAATAATGAAATACAATCCTTCTGAGTTCGCGTTTTTACGCAGAAATAGCCAAATTGGGGAAAAGACGCAGCAGGCGCTGCGCTCTTTCCAAGAGACGCAGCTCTTGCTGCGCCTCTTCCTTGTGTTCCCTCCATACGGATTTTCAAAAATTCGTTATGAGTTCGTTATTTGTGGGCCAATCTTTGGTGCGCCTCTTCTTCAACGCTATTATATTCTTTTGGTCCGTTTCGATAATTTTCTTTCGTTCCGCCCGCATTTTATCCAAATAAGCGATATTTTGCGATTGCTCAAGATCATTATATCCAGCGCAGAGTATTTTGCAAGATCGCTCACTCAAGATTTCTCCCACGACGATCTAGATGTTCCTAGTCGTCAAAATATTCCCCAAAGAAGAGTTTGTTTGAGACCGACGCAAGCTGATTCAACCTCAAGTTTTGCCAGAGTTCGCTTGAGACTAACGCAAGCGGATTCCCCAGCAGATTTCTACGACGTCCTGCTCTTTTCAATATTTCTTGCTTCCCCGCAGAGTTCGACCAAAGTTCCTTGTGACCCCTGAATGCCTTCAGACACCAAGTTATCTTCAGACCAAAGAGTTTTGCCGAAGCGTCTTCAGTCCCGCTTCACCCAGGGGTATCTCAGGTATGGTTTCTTCTTATGGCTAGCGAGCTTCCTTACGTAGTCTAATGGACTTTAAACGACCCTCCCCGATAGTCGACGGACTCTAAAATGTTCCCGACGACAGTCCTTGGTTCGACCCCTTGAGCCGCCTCGCGTCGCCATAGTCGTCAGTTGTAATCTTCGATTGACCTGATGGCTATACTTTGACTTTCGCCTTGTCCAAGCCTCGGTCAAAGTGGGGGCTCTGTAGATACCTCATTTCGCACCTCCCGCAAACCACCCGGTGATGATTGGGCCGCATGTTTGGTACGCGAAACGGTTTGTGACAATTCGTAAGATTATCGTCAAGTGATTGCTCAAATATTAATGTCGACCTCATAGTTGTCATCTACGTCCTGATACGGTCGTTTTGGCAGTAATTAGAGTACATTCGGAGTCCGGGTCAAAAACCGTCTCCATTTTCTCGATAATCGTTAAATCCCGAGTCGGAATGTTCTGAATGTTCCGGATATTTCTATTCCATATTTCACAAATTTTATCTTTTGGCAAATAATATCCCGTAATATTCATAAGATAATCGAATTATTTCCGTCCTACCATAACTCAAACGCGAGATCTTTCTTCAAGAGAAAACCTCCTCGGGAATAGACGCAAGAGGCCAGTCTTTGCGCCTCTTCCAAGAGACGCAGTGGCTGCTGCGCCTCTTCCCAGGCCCTTCTTTGCATGTTCCACGTATCTTTTTCATATCTTTCCGAGATTCACTTCCAAAGAGTCTCCGAAACCCTATTCCGTCGTGTGATTAGTATAAATAGGAGCTTTCGTTCCTCATATTTCTCACGCGAGTGTCCGCCCTTCTCTTCTCCCTTTGCATTCTAGACTTCGTTCTTACTTATTGGCGCCTACGTGCTTGGACTTCCGACCACGTAAGCTCGGATCTTTCCGGGTACCAGCCTCTCCGTTGCATGACCGACCAATTTGACCAACTACACTCAATCAACTTAAATTAATCAATCGTTTTCCTCTTACGAGGGCATTCTCTTTGCATTCGCGTCGAGCATTCACTAATCGATATCTTAGTTCATCTCGTTTCGTCAACATGTAAGTGTGAGGGTGTACAATTCCTCTTTTATTTATTGTATTTTATTTTTCGTATCACCATTGTAAGATTTATGTCGAATACACCATTAAAACCGATTTCTAAAACCGTGCTTTAAAACTCTGTTTTGCGGATTTCCAGAGATGACGACGTCGAGAAAAGACGCAAAGAATCGCCGCGCCTCTTCAAAGGAGCGCAGTTCCTGCTGCGCCTCTTCGTGAGGCTGCCGCAGTTCCTGCTTCTTTTCTTCTTCTTCGTCCTCTGTAATTCGTATGTTTGTTATTTGTTTCGTTTATTTTCTTTAATTCTTCATCACAATAGTTTAATATTCACATGTATATTGTATCACATAATTCATCATTCATTAATATGTTTTAATCATCATAAATCCGACTTAAATCCCAAATAATCAATATTCGCGGGTTTTCGTCATTAAATTCAAACCCGGGTTTTAGAGATTCAATTTGTTCATATTGAGTTTCTGGAATTCGTCATTGATATAATTTTCATCTGCTTATTCGCATATTCGTTGTATATTCGTCATATTTAGCCTTATTTCAACAGAGGACTCATTAATGTTTCCATCATAATTTCATGTAATTAATTCATCTTGCATCCGTATCGCTTTCATGACCATCATTGACATGTAATAAAAGTATTAATCACTTTCATCCGAGTAAATAATTTAATCGATCATTAAAATTACCAATTAACATTAACGATTTGCAGTTCCGGCTTCACAGCCAGAACTCACCCTTGGAACAGACGCAAGAATCGCTGCGCTCTTCTTCCAGAGGGCGCTCTCTCACTGCGCTGTTCCAGGGTGAAATCTGTCCCTGAACTCCGTTTCTGCCTTGACCTAGTTTAATTAGTCCATGTATTAACTAACTAATATCCGTAATATCGCTAATTCCTGTTCGTTAATTTATTTCTTTTTATTCTTTTATTCGTTTTCTCAAATTATCCGTTTTAAAGGTATTTTCGACATAAATCGCCTATTCCGTTGTAATTATGTAATTTATATTCATTATATTTCTTTTATTGTTTGTATGTTTCCACATGTAAATCAACATTAAATCCTACTTCGGCCCAATTGTTTGCTAAATTACGTGTCAACCGACTTAGTTAATTCTCACATGCTAGGATTAAAACTTGGATGTTGCATTGCATGCATATAGCCGACAATATATCGAGTATAGACGATTTCCCTAATCATTAGTAGAGGCCGCTATCGAGGCGGGCGGGATTAGGTGTTCGATCAAAAGAGCTTCCTAATACGTACCCTCACCCCTTACTCCAGATCTCTGTGAACACCCGTGTTCATTGGCATCCACGAGAGTCATTCTAGACATAGAATGCTAAGGGTAACGATTGCTTAGTGTTCATGTCACTACTTTGTGTCTTGACATGACACGAGGTATTCGAACGGTTCCAATTTCCCATAAAAATTGGTGGCGACTCCATGCAAAATGCAAACGCTTGTTTTTCGACCTTCACCAAGCGCCCCCGTGGGCGGCCCGCTGTCCACAGAGTGACGGTGACACGAGCCAGTACTGTGAGTACCACGGCCACACCGGCCACTTAACTAATGACTGCCGTCATCTGAAAAATGCCATTGAAGAGCTGATCCGGAAGGGGAGCCTCGGCCAAAAAACAGATGCCGGCGGGTCGAATAGCAAATCCGTGTTTGAACGGATAGGAGTAATCCATGTTGTCATCGGGGGCAACGAGAACGGTGGGTCCGCTCATGGGCACAAACGGCACCTGAATGAACTATATCAGGCCATCAACTTTGTGGCCAACACAGCAACCCCCGCTTCCAACACCCCCGATATGACCATTGGGAAGAAGGACTACGAGGAAGTCATCGCTCCTCACAGCGACCCACTTACAGTCCACCTGGACATAGCCAACCACTTGGTGAAGAGGTGCCGATTGACACAGCGCCTACACAAACATTATGTACAGAGAATGCTTTCTCGGCCTCGGTCTCGAAGGTTGAAGACTTGAGTCCCCGCACCAACCCGTTGTACAGTTTTTTACGGGGGGGCCTACTGTACCCCAGGGTCAATCAGGCTGCCGGTGATGTTCGACGAGGGAAGTGCGGCCAAGAATGTTATGTCTGAGTTCGTGGTCATTGACGGTTCGTCTTCCTACAACGTCCTCATAGGCCGAGTCACTCTGAGTGAGGCCGATGCAGTAATGTCCATCCGGGCCCTGACATTAATGTATGTCTCGGACCGAGGGGAAGCGCATAAGCTCGTCTCAAAAAACGAGAGGGATGAGGTGGTCAATGTCCAAGTATCTGCCAGAGGGTGCAACATGCAATCCTTCAAAGTGGCGAAGGAGTCAGGGAAGGTGAAGAGCCCATCCTTGCAACAGGGGTCGAACGCATGGATAACTCCGTCGGCATGGTCGAAGGAGCCGAGACCGAAGAGGTGGAAGTTGACCCAGGGCGCACCGTAACTATCGGTGTCAACCTGGAGCCAGGATTCAGGGCCGCTCTTCTAGACCTGCTGAGGAAGAACAAAGACGTCTTCGCCTACTCAGCGGCCGAGATGCCAGGCGTGAGCCGGGAGGTAATTATTCACAAGCTGAACGTACTCCCCACCGCTCGCCCTGTCAAGCAAAGGATGAGGAACTCCTCAGCCGAGAAAGATGAGGCCATCAAAGCCGAGGTAGATAAATTACTAGCGGCGGGCTTTATCATGCCTTGTACTTATCCTGAGTGGTTAGCCAATGTTGTGATGGTGAGGAAGTCATCGGGGGCATGGAGGATGTGCGTAGATTTTACCAATCTTAATAAAGCGTGCCCCAAGGATTGTTATCCCTTGCCCCGAATAGATAGCTTAATTGACGCCACGGCAGGCTACACCATGCTGAGCCTGCTAGACGCCTTCTCGGGGTATCACCAGGTATTCATGGCCGAGGAAGACATGCCTAAATGCGCATTCATCACCGCTAACGGCACATACATGTACAAAATGATGCCGTTTGGTTTGAAGAACGCCGGTGCAACGTACACAAGACTGGTGGACAAAGTGTTCCAAAATCAAAAAGGGCGAAACATTGAGGCTTACGTCGACGATGCTATTGTAAAAAGCAAGTCTGACAGCGAGCACTTGGCCGATTTACACGAGACATTTTGCTCACTAAGGAAATACAAGATGAAGCTCAACCCAATGAAATGCAACTTCGGTGTCCGGGCAGGTAAGTTCCTCGGCGTACTCGTCAGCGCCAGAGGAATTGATGCCAATCCAGACAAAGTCCGAGCAATCCTAGACCTGGCGGAGCCAAGGAATCGAAAAGAGGTTATGATGCTGACCGGGAGAATGGCGGCTCTAGCCCGTTTCATCTCTCGGTCAGCCGACAAGAGCACCCCATTCTTCAAAGTATTGAAGGGAATAAAGACTTCAGCTGGGGGAGGAACAGACACGGCTTTCAAAATCGAAAGCTCATCTTCGTACTCTCCCAACCCCGTCCCGGCCGATCTGGGGAGACGCTATACCCGTACATAGCGATTACCTCGGCCACGGTCGATCTGCCGTGATCATCGGGAAGAAGACAAACAAAGAACACCCAATCTACTTTGTCAGCCATACGCTGTTGCCCGCCGAGAGAAATTACCCACTAATTGAAAAAGCAGCCTTCGCCGTCGTCGTTGCCGCAAGGAAGTTAAAACCCTACTTCGACGCACATCCCGTGACGGTCCTAACCGACCAGCCATTGGAGAAAGCTTTGGAAAAATTTGAACAATCCGGTAGGCTTATCAAATGGGCAGTGGAACTCTCTGGTTTCGGCATTCAGTACAAGCCGAGGCCCTCGATAAAGGGGCAGGCACTTGCAGACTTCCTTGCCGAGTGCACTTACCAAGAAAAATCACACCCCGGGGTATGGGAAGTATACACCGATGGGTCCTCCACGGCAAACAGCTCAGGAGCCGGCATCCTTATCATCAGCCCAAACGGGGACGAGTTTGAGTATGCCTTGAAATTTACCTTCTCGGCCTCGAACAACGAATCCGAATACGAGGCGGTGATAACCGGAGTCGAGCTAGCTAGGGCTGCCGGAGCAGAACACATTGTGTTGAAGACAGACTCACTGTTGGTTACTAACCAAATCAGAGGAGAGTTTGAGGCTCGGGATGACGGGATGGTAAGGTACCTAGAAAGGGTGAAAGCTGACATAGCAAAATTGAAATCCTTCCAAATCCAATGCGTTCCCAGATCTGAGAACAACCGGGCCGACGCTCTCTCAAAACTTGCCAGCTCAACCATCAAGAATGTCAGCCGAACCGTGCTGGTAGATATCAGGAATGCGAAGAGCATCACTGAGACCGTCGGCATGGTGGGCGACGAGGAAACCGAGACGACATGGATGACTCCGATAATGAAATACAAACTTACAAATGAGTTGCCGGAGGACCGCAATCTCTCGGCCAAGATAAAAAGGATCGCAGCAAGGTACTTGGTGTTCGAAGGGGAACTGTACAGAAGGTCCGTAATAAGACCACTCTTGAAATGTGTCGGTCCAGCCGACGCGGAGCTGATACTGACAGAGATCCACGAAGACATCTGTGGACATCACATGGGGGCAAGAACACTAGCCCACAAAGCTCTCCGAGCCGGCTACTTCTGGCCCACCATGCTTCAAGATTCCAGGGCAAAAACCAAGAAGTGCACGAACTGTCAGATGCATGCCCCGGTGATACACGCTCATTCCCGGGACCTACAACCGGTGCTTAGTCCCCTTCCTTTCGCACAGTGGGGGATGGATATGCTAGGGCCGTTTCCAACGGCCTCCGGAGGAAGGAAGTTCTTGATCGTCACCGTTGATTACTTCACCAAATGGGTTGAAGTCGTAGCGATGATCTGGCGAAGACCACAAATGTCGTCGAAAGGTAATCTGGGAAAATGTTATAACTCGTTTTGGATTGCCCCAAGTCATGGTATTTGACCACGGCCGAGAGTTTTGGAGTGACCTGATAATGAACTGGTTAGAAGAGCTTGGCATCAAGTTTGCATACTCCTCCGTCTGCCACCCACAGAGCAACGGGCAGGCGGAGGCAGCCAATAAAACAATCCTCAACGGTTTGAAGAAGACAGTTGAAGACCTTAAGGGAAGATGGGCCGATGAACTACCCGACGTCCTGTGGTCCCTTCGGACCACGGAGAAAGATGCAACGGGGTACACTCCTTTCCACTTAGTCTACGGGTCCGAAGCAGTCCTGCCAATTGAAGCGACGGTGCCAACATTCAGAACGGCTACCTTTAACCCAATTGAAAACGAGGAAGGCCTGAAAGCCTCCCTAGACCTGGTCGAAGAAAGCCGAGATACAGCACGCCTCAACTTGGCAGTATACCAAAATCGGATGAGAAGAGCCTACAACCGAAGAGTCCACAAAAGGGACTTAAAAGTAGGAGACCTAGTCCTAAGAAAGTCGGCCTCCACCAACAAAGGAAATATTCATGGTAAACTGACGGCCAACTGGGAGGGTCCCTACAAAGTGGTTGAAGAGATGAGGCCGGGTACATACCGACTGACAGATATGGAGGGTGTGCCTTTGATGAGCCATTGGAACACCGACAACTTAAGAAAGTACTTTGTATAGCGGCGGAGGTGTCCAAACCCATTGTGGACACCCCAACGCATGATCATAACAAATGAAGAATCACCCAAGTTTTCCATCAAAGTGCTTGTCCCCTCCATAGTTGCCACCAGGCAGTCACCCAAAGAGAAGAAACGCTATCGAGCCATAACCCCGATTACCTCGGCCAAAGCCGAGAGCGACGGGGACACAATGACCGATACACTAGAAGAAACGCTATCGAGCCGTAACCCCGATTACCTCGGCCAAAGCCGAGAGCGACGGGGACACAACGACAGATACGCTAGAAGAAACGCTATCGAGCCATAACCCCGATTACCTCGGCCAAAGCCGAGAGCGACGGGGACACAATGACCGATACGCTAGAAGAAACGCTATCGAGCCGTAACCCCGATTACCTCGGCCAAAGCCGAGAGCGACGGGGACAAAACGACCGATACGCTAGAAGAAACGTATACTCAGTACAGTTGAGACGCAATTCTAGCCGCCTCGGTCAACCGAAGGCCTGGCAGAAGAAGCGATCAATATGTCTACAGATACGAACGCTGTCGCGCCGTAACCTCGATTACCCCGGCCAAAACCGGGAGCGACGGGGACACAACGGTCGATACGCTAACATGTCCACAACGGCGGTTGGGAAGCGCAAATCGGACGCCTCGGCCAAGACCGAGAGTGAAAGAGGAAGCGACCAACATGCAGACATGTTTAAAAAGACGTTAAACACAGTTGAGATATGCATTCTAACTGCCTCGGCCATGCCGACGGTAAAAACGAAGGCACTCAATTAATAACGCAAGAAGACAAGTGAAGGATTGTGATCAAAGCCCCGGCCAAGCCGAGGGCCAATGAGACAAACTTTATTGAGAATGATTATAAGAAGAATACAGACGACGGCCGCCCCCATAGGGATAAGCCTAAACACAACCTACCAAGAGTTTTACAACAAAACAAGGAAAAGAAAAGCAAAAGATTACAAGCATATCATTTGAAGCGCCAAAAGATGGCAGGGAGGAAAGGCTCAATAGTTGGCCCCCGAACAGCTAAAGCTATCCGAGATGCCGGGTGAGTCTGGTGACGACCGCCCGTCTCCCTATGCATGTTGCTGCCCTCCATCGGTAGTAGCAGCATCTTCGGTGGCCGGCTCAGGAGAAGGCTCGACATTTTCAAGTGCCTTTAGCCTCTCAGCCTCCTCATGGGCCTCCTTCACCTTTGCATCATAGGCCGCCTTGGCCTCAGCTATCTGAGCCGCCTTCGCCGCCTCCGCCTTCTCCGCAGCCGCTGTTTCCGCAGCATCGGCCATCTCATCCATAAGCTGGTCAAATTTATCCCACGGGAAGGAACCTTCGGGGAAGAGCTTCTTGATTGCCTCCCTGGTCGCCTCCTCGGCCTGGTCCCGGAATTGAGCGCACATTTTAGGGATAAGCTCAGTTTGGAGCATCTCAATATCCTTCTCCTTTTGAGCAAGGATAGCCCTTGTGTCCCTGTGCGCCTCCGACTGGGCATGGTACATATCCTTCCACTCTTCCCTCTTGGCAACCACGGCGTCATAAGCGCCCTTATACCTGTCCCGCTCCTCCATCAACTTGGCGGTGGCGGCATCAGCGGCCTCAACTTTGGCCCTCTCGGCCAATAGCCGCTTCTCAGCTTCCTCCTCACGATTCCGGGAAGCAAAGAGGTCCAGCTTAGCCTTCCCGGCTTCCCCCTTTGCAGCGGAGAGATCAAGCTTAAGCCGTCCGATCTTTGGCCCGACCTGGGCCATGGCCTTTTCTTGCTCCATAATGTGGAAGCCGGCTAGTTGAGTCCACTTCGCCAGCCTCTTGCATATTTTCGAACCCTCTGCCACGAGCTCGGTGGGGGGAATCTTCTGAAGCAAGGAGTCAGCGGTGGCAGTTCTATCATCCGTCTTCTCAGGCTGCTTCTCTAATCGCCGCTCGGTGAGAACGGCGACTGCCGACGGCGGATCTACGAAAAATTTACACAGAGCATCCATGTCAACATGCATTGACACATCAGAGAGTCTGTCATCGGGAATGTCCAACGAACCAGCTAAGTCTGAACCGCAAGTTAGATCCGTACCAGTCTGGACCCTCTTGAATGGAGGGCCGGCTGAGTCATTCTTCTCCCCGGCAACGGTGGAAGCAGGCAGTGGCTCCTTTCTCTTCTTTGGAGGAGGAGGGCCCCTCGCAACGGTCACCACCTCTCCAGAGATATCGACGACCTCCACATGCTCCTTCTGAACCGCTGGGGCCGAAGAGGGAGTTGGCACAGACGCCGTCGCCAACCTGGACGCTGCCTTCTTTGTCCTCTTCGGCACGCCTCCGAGAACCCGTAATTGGGCCGCCGCCGGATCCAGTGCCTTCAGCTGCTTGTCCATGAGTTCGTTGGGAGCCAGTCTACGATCACGCGCGTCAGCCGCAGGATGCCGCTGAACGACCTTCCCGTCCTTGTCAAGCCCTAACCTCTTCAAGGTCCTCTCAGACAGATCCTGGCCAAACCGGTCTGCAAGAAATCAAACAAGAGTTACATAAAAGAAGTAAAAAAAAGCTCCAAAACAGGAGCATAACAGGCAAAGATGGGCCTCACACCGATCCCACTCACCCTGGTTGAGGGCCGGTATAAGGCCGACGCAGCAAAGCAGCTCATCTTGAAGAATAATCTGAGTCGGGGGCAGCCATCCCTTCTCGGATCAAACAAACAGACGCCCGCTTCTCATCCGCAGTAAGAGGGACCATCGAAGCGTCCATCTTAACCTTACCCCGGGAGATACATTTCTCATATTCTCCCCGGTCCTCACACCGCAAGTAAACAAGGCTCTGGAAAGACCGAGGCAATGGGTAGTCCTTCGGCACTTGGACATACACCCATCGTCGTTGCCAGTCCTTGCAAGAAGTAAGTTTGGACACGGAGACGTAGCCTGGCTCCGTCTGCACGCTGTACCACCCCACTTTACCAGAGATTGACGGCAAAGATGATGAAGTCGGCGGAATAAGTTAACTGTTGGGGTCTCCCCCTTAAAGAGACAGAGCCACACAAAGCCGACTATCGTCCTAATGGCCAACGGATGCAGTTGGGCCACAGCGACGTTCATAGCTTTGATGATGGCCATGACGTATTCATTCAAAGGAAACCGGAGCCCATACTCCAGGTGCCTGATATATACGCCGATATGACCCGGGGGAGGGCAACAGACCGCCTGACCCTCCTCGGGGATAACAATTTTGTACCTCTCACCGAAGGAGAAATGACCCCCGAAGAGAGTTCCACCGGAGCAACTGGCGAATTTATTGGTCCAGGCACGATCAAGGCCAGTCATACAGGCCTTGCCGTGATCCAGGATATGCGGCCTCTCACCATCAGAAGGAGTCCTCTCGTCACCATCATCATCAGCATCATCATCCTCATCCCCTCATTCCTCCAAAATTTGTGGATTAACTTCGGGAGAAGGAGACCTAGGACCCCCGGACCTTAACGGGATGGCATCTAGTACCCCCTCTTCATCAAAACGCGACGGAGAACCCCCCGGCGCAGAGGTGCTAGTACCGGCGTCAGCAGCAGACATGGTAGCAACAATTAACCAAATAAGAGTGAGAAAAATTCGTTTGTTTACCTTGAAGAAAAGCACTAGCCGAAGCAACGATTCTGAAGATTTGAAGAGAAAGAAGCCCTTGAAAGTTTAGAGGGAAGAAAATTTTGGAGAGAATGAAATTGGTGGCCAATTTCACGGAACAACTGCCCTATTTATAGGAGAAAGCCCATGAAGAAGGACCAATCAGGACAAAGCCCATGAAGCGTCAGCCAATCAGCAAACAGACACGTGTCGGACATGCAACCACGGAATGTCAATCGTTGTAACAGTTGAACGTCAATCAATGCAACAGTGACCAAGCGTCTTCAACACGCCCATTCATATCTCCTTGCCTATTCATCTTCCTCAACGAATTCCTAAGTATCTGTTCTCCGCCAGCCACATGATCAACCAAGCTAGGTAGCACCGGCCGAGGGCAATCAAAAACAACCGGCACTCTCAACCCTGGTCTCGGCCAGCGTCACTTTCTTTTCCACATCGGATGCCCTTTAAACATCCATGTGGAGGGGGGATATGGTACGGCCTAAGCAGAACCATGCCGAGGTAGAAGAGGCCGATGCAGAAATGTTTTGCAAATTACCTGCGCAGAATATACGCTCAACATACATCGGAGCCCATACCACGGCATAGACTACGCTGGGGGCAAATTGATGGGGCATATTCTGCACCGCTGACCAAGTCAACATATTGAGCAAGGTCAAAGATATCCACAGCAAGGTCAACACACTTAGACAGCCTAGCCGATGCAGTCCATCGGCCTGTCACTTGGGTCCCGGCCAGGCAACTCGCCAGCCGGGGCACATATCCGCGCACTCATATCCAAGACCCCTCGGCCGGCCTGCCATGGGTCCATCGGCCGAGGGTAGAACGGTCTTTCCACCTGCTAGCCACTTGGCCACTTGGCCACTACGTGACAAAAGGTGAAAGTCTATAAATACTCCTCAACCCTCATTGAGGAAAGGATCCACAATTTAACCTAAGAATCACTATTCATCTGGTAATATCTTCCTTATCTCTCTACAATACACATTTAGCCAAGTAACAACAACTTATCTCTTAAGTTTACTGACTTGAGCGTCGGAGTGAGTTCGCTCGGTCCAAAGCCGAGCCCTCAGTTTGTTCATCGTTTCAGGAGACCGAAAGGAGGATTCAAGCAAGGACATAATTCTACGAGCTACGAGTGGTAACAAATATCTGCTCTGGAATCACGCTCGGAACAGCTTTCATGACCCTCATTCACATGTAAATAACCTATTAATCACTTTCATCCGAGTAAATAATTTAATCAATCATTAAATTCACCAACGAGTGTTAGCAACACGCAATTCCGGCTTCACAGCCAGAATTCAGGTCAGGAACAGACGCAGCAACCGCTGCGCCTCTTCCAAAGGACGCAGCTCTGCTGCGCCTGTTCCGGGTTGAATTCTGTCCCTGAATTCCTTTGTTGCTTGACATAGTTTAATTAGCTTACGTATAATTAACTATTAACCGTATTATCACCTTCTGATTTGGTTCGTTAATTTATTCCTTTATTCTTTTTCTCAAATTATCCGTTTTAAAGGTATTTTCGACATAAATCGCCTATCCCAATGTAATTATTGTAATTTTCTTTATTGTAATTTTTCTTTATTGCATTATCTTTGTATTTTGTATTGTTTGCATGCCTTCACATGTAATTGAATCTAAATCTCTACTTCGACATTAATTGTATGTTAAACTAATTGTTCACCGACTTAGTCTAATTCTCACATGTTAGGATTAAAACTTGGATGTTGCATTGCATGCATACAATCGACGATATATCAAGTATAAATGATGTCCCTAATCATTAGTAGAGGCCGCTATCGAGGCGGGCAGGATTAGGTGTTCGATCAAAAGAGCTTCCTAATACGTACCCTCACCCCTTACTCCAGGTCTCTATGAACACCCGTGTTCATTGGCATCCACGAGAGTCATTCTAGACATAGAATGCTAAGGGTAACAATTGCTTAGTGTTCATGTCACTACTTTATGTCTTGACATGACATGAGGTATTCGAACGGTTCCAATTTCCCATAAAAATTGGCGGCGACTCCAACAAAAATGCAAACGCTTGTTTCTCTTTCCTCCCAAGCGCCCCCGTGGGCCCCCGCTGTCCACAGTTTGGCGACTCTGCTAGGAATAATACACTTACGTGTAGCTAAGGGTGAAACTTGAACAAGGTTAGGGAATAGTTTGTACAAGACAATTGTCGGTTTTCATAACTCGGTCTTCCTAGATCGTTTATTCGGCCTTCCTAGGCCCAACCCAACCCATTCGACCAATTGTCCCGTCTAAACGGTCCTAATTCTTATTTGGGCCTAAGGATGGATAGCGATTGACGTTATCCATACCATGATGCTTACTCTTGTTTGTATCAAGGGCCTTCACTACTTGGGGAAATGGACTAGGAATCGGCATTACTCTTGTTTGGCACGAGCCTCTCCACAAACTTCGGGTTTGATGGTTCGGTATGGCAACCTACCCTTTAAACCAAAACCTTTTTAAATGCACTCAGCATCCCGTTATAATGCTTGTATAAACGTTTGTACCTTACGTGATCACCATTTCTAAACTAAACCATGACGATTTTGCAAAAATCAAAACCCTTTTTTTAAATAAAAATTTCGAAATAGGCCTTCAATTAGCGCAAAATCCGGTCAAAACTCTGTCCGTTTGTCGTGTCAAAATTCGGGCCACAAGCCCATTTCAAAACCTCACTTTGAGTCCACTCCTACAACTACACTATAGTTGACTAGGACACACATTTTCAACACAAGTGGCATACACCCACTTCACGAGTCAAAACATTTCTTCTTTTAGCAAGTGTGTTAGAATGGTCGATCGTGTTTTGATTCGTCGCCGATCTCTTATCCAGTTTTCAAGATGCCTGGATCCAGCGAAACAAACCTCAACCAACTTCAAGATGGTAATGATCGAATCCCAGCCGCGCTAGCCCAAATGCAAGTTACCCAAGACCAAGTCTATGACCGCCTTGAGCTCATCGAGGGACGTATTTATGCCGTAGAGGGAAGGTTGCCTCCTCATGAAAGTGAAGTACTAGGTGACTCCGATAATGAATCCAAGGATGAAAATCCTCTCATGGGGATGACTGTAGCTGAGAAAAGACTCCAACACCTAGAGGAGCAATTGATGTACCTTAAGGGGAATGACATTTACATGGAGAATAATCGCA
Organism: Silene latifolia; assembly: GCF_048544455.1. Classification (NCBI taxonomy): domain Eukaryota; kingdom Viridiplantae; phylum Streptophyta; class Magnoliopsida; order Caryophyllales; family Caryophyllaceae; genus Silene; species Silene latifolia. The sequence continues at coordinate 38,025,498 of NC_133527.1, read as the reverse complement.
AGTATGAGGCCGTGAACTCCAAATTGCCAACCAACTTCAACATGACGGATATCCCTAAATTCAAGGGACACGAGAACCCTTTGAACCACATCCGTGCTTTCAAGGATTACATGTCTATCAAAGGCATAAAACCCGAGATGTTCTTAAGGATCTTTCCTTCATCTCTTGATACCATCCCAAAGCAATGGTTCTACTCTTTAGAACACAAGAAGGTCGCTACGTGGGAAGAGGCCGCCATCGAATTTTCCAAGCAATACGCGGATAATGCTGAGATCCAAGTTAACATGCGCACCCTAGAGGTTCTTACCCAAAATGACAAAGAAGGATTCACCGACTTCCTAAGTAGGTGGAGGAAGACTAGCACCCAACTAGTTGAACGCCCGGATGAGGGTACCCTTGTGGAGAAGTTTGTGGATAATCTCAAACCCATCTATGCCAACCATTTGAGATAACAAAACATCAAAAGTTTCAAGGACTTAACCGTACTAGGGACAAGGATTGAAGATGACATCCGTAAAGGACTCTTGTCCAAAACGGTAGGTCGAGGATATCAAGGTTCAACAAGTCGTTCATACGGCTCTACTAGCAAGACAGATGAAGTTAACCTTCTCGAGCCATCCAAGAAAAGTACCCCACCAAGGAAATTCACAAATCTTGGGGACACTTACTCCAACGCTCTAAAAAGGTTAATGAAGCAAGGTAAACTCCAACCCATTGGGCCTACTCCCGAACCCGAAAGGAAATCCAAATTCTGGGACGAGAATTCGTACTGTGAATACCATAGGGGCAAGGGACACGACACAGAAAAGTGCTACAAGTTGAAAAATGTGCTTCAAGACATGATTGAAGATGGTCGATTGCCAATACCGCCGGGAGGTAAACCCAACAACACTCAGAATCCTCTTGGAGTTCTAGTGATTACAAGTGACGAATCTACCTTAGATTTCTCACACCTCATTTCTCCAGTCGAAAATGATATCCATACCATCGAGAATGAAGGGTTCTATTCTACCATCTCCCCTACCATTTCCGACTTCATCACATGGGCAAGGAGAGTGTGGATAGACAAGTTTGGAAATTAGAAAATGCGGTGATAACTCTACGCGATCCCAACGCAACCCCCAAGGAGCATATGCCACTAATCTTCTCTCAAGACACTACTATGCAAGAGATAGTCACCATGGTTGATAAACTAGTTGACCAAATCATACGACTAGAAGATGAAATCACGAGAATGAGAGAGCTAGCTACGATCCATGGAGTTTGGGCCGACGATGATGAGGACGAGTATCTCATTGAAAACTCCCTAGTCAAAGAAATAGTCCAAAATGGTGAAGACCAAGATGTGGACCACCTAACTCGTTCGGGTCGTCCATATCAAAGCACTACTCAAAACGGTCCAACCAACGTTGTCACACCAAATGATAACGAAGAAGACTCCACTTACCATTTGCTCAAGCAATTACAGAAGACGAAGGCTGATCTTTCAGTCTGACAATTAGTAGCAAGCTCATTCCCACATCGCCAAGCTTTACTGCAAACTTTGGCCAAACTAAATGTAGCACATAACTCCACTCCTGAAGATATGTAGTCAACTTGGTCTTCCAAGAATCACCAAAGCTAAGTAATCCTATTACTTTCTCAGACGAAGATTTGCCACCTTTCGGCGCCAGACACAATTTAGCTCTTTACATCACTGTCATTTGTCTAAAGAAGAACGTGCCAATAACCTTGGTAGATGATGTGTAACGCCCCGTAATTTCGGACCGTTAATATATTTCGGAAGTAATTTAGTAATCAAGTAAAATTTGACATTAATGTATTTAAAGTAAAAATAATTCAAAGAAATATTATTTTGTTATATTTTGAAGAAAAGTATTTATTTTGATAGTTTCGAAATGTTTAAAAATAGTTTAAACCGTGTAAAAATCTTTTATTTCGAAATAAGGGCATATCGGGGGGAAAATGACAACTCTATTGAAAATTGGGTAAACGATTTTGGAAATGGGTCGTATGAGTATTCAATTTTTTTGTAATCTCGTGTTTAAGAACTTTGGTCTTGTCGGAATTTGCGTTTGACCAACGGTTCTAATTATTATCGAAACGAGCCAAAACCGACTCGTAAAAATCCCGACTTAAACCCGTCTTCCTCCTTTCCTCTTCCCTTTCCCGCGGACACCTCTTCCCCCTTTCCCTTTTTTCTGGTTTTCTTTGTTCTTCAACATTCTAATCTTCCCAAAACACCATTTTTATACATTTCAAGCTAAAAATCATCACATCTTTCTCATTTCTTATCGGATTTTCACGAAATTTACATTTCCGGAATCCCCTCGTCGAGATCTATAACCTAGTATGTTTTAATTTCAGTTTTCTTGAAGTTGTTTTAAGACGAATTTTGGCAAATTTCGGTATTTATACTTATATATTGTGTTTTTATTGTTTAATTAGGTGAAGAATTGGAGGACGAGTTTGGGGACTCGTATATTGTCGAGGATAGCGGCTAGTTGCTTGTTAGGGTTTGGGTTTTAAGGTGCTAATTGCTCATTTTCTAGCTTAAGGTAACATATTTCGAGTTACTCGACGAATAATCGTCACATGCTTTGATTTTTGTATGTTTTTGGTGATTTTTAATTAAGTAGTTAATTTCACATGTTAAAATGATTGCATGCATGTTTAATTCATGTCCTTTGGATAGTTTAAGTTAATATGTTAGTATTGGGGACGATTAATTATGTTTCAGACGGTCTTATACTGAACAAAAATGGAAAAATGGAGTTGTTGGGGTGGCGGCAGCTGGCCCACGGCTGGCCCGGGTCAGTCCGTTGCTTGTTTCGCGGATTTTCATGCATCACTTGTAGTTTCGGGTTATTAACGATATGTTTAGTATAGGTAACATGTGGGTAGTCTTAGGAAACAAATAAAGTTAGTAGTAAAATAATTTTGGTGATGAAGTATGCTTATTATGGTAGTAGACACATGATAGGATAAATTAAAATGAAATTGTAATGAATAGGCTCAAAATGAAGTTTATAGCAATAATTGCAATGTTTTGTTGATTGTCTTAAAATCGAGCCTTAATCCCTTTGATCGATTCGATGTCGATCAATTGAGTGATTGGTCAGCCGCAATTTAACCCGTACCTGTCGCAGGGCTGGGGTTGCGGGTAAAAATTCGGTTGGATGAAATTTTAAATGAATTGGATAATCGGCCTTTTTCTTGTTTTAGGCCATTTATTATATCTTTATTCCACATGTGTAGTTAGTTGAATTTAATAGCTTCTTATATTGTAGAAACGGCCCTAGATTCCCTGAAACCTTTAATATGGTTAAAATTGTTAGAATTGGAAATTGGTATTGAATACTTATTGAGGATACTGTTGGATTGTCTGCTGAATAGACATTTATATAGCCTTTCACATGATAGAATGTTAGCATTTAGGTTGGTAAGTTGGATTCTTTGTCCTCTTATGGTTAAGTGGGTGTCTTACTTGTCTTGTGTGGTGTGGGCTAAAGTATTCAAGCTGGGACTAGCTGGGACTAGGTCCTAGGTGAGTATTTCGGCCTTCATCATAGATAGGTCTTTATAGTCTCTGACGAGTATATGTTCACTGCTTAATAGCCTTTGTGTTCCTGACTAGTGGATTTATATCCAAGTTGGGGCATGACTTCGTTACTTATTTTGATAGTAAGTGGTCAGCTTAAGTACTAGCCAACCCTTTGGTGGACTCCTTAGGGTACTCACTTTGTTTTAGAAAAATTGTGGGTCTTGGGTGCGGTGGTGTGTATCCGCATGTCTAGGTCTGCGCAGATTTTAGGCTAGGGTTGTGTTGTGTCTTGGCCATGTTTTATTAATATTAACCGCTGAGCCAAGATACCGGTTCGATTACCTTCCCTACCTCGTGGTATAGACTCGAGTTACAGAGTGACTATTGACGGTACTAAGAACTTATGTCTGTCTTTGATATATTGCCCTTTCTTGTTTGATGATTCTATGAATCATAGAAGGTGAGATGCAAGCCGGCTATGGTTGATAGAGTTTGGATTACTACTTGTTATATTTTTCACATGATAGTTTAGTTTGGTCAATTTAGGGCTCGTATGTTAGAATACTTGATAATTGAATTATTTATCATGTTGTTTACATGTTTCATTACATGTTACATTAAATATGACGATTCGTGGCTGGGAGGACTCGAAGTTACTCCCCACTGAATTGTGGCTTTCGTGTTTGTATAAAATGCGATTGACAGGTTGAAGATTTTAGATGGGGTCACAGACGAGCTAGTGAGCATAAGGAACCTTGGACCTAGTTTGGCTATTCTTATAGTAAACCTTTTAACTTTTGGTTTTGTATATAATTTGAAGGGACATATGTCTCCCTTTTCTCTTTTGGTTTGTATCATTATATTTCTGCGTCTTTAGTTATGTATGTAAATTAGTTTGTTAGAAATTGCAGGTTATGACACTCTTCTTCTCGAAATGTTTGTGAATGGTTTAGGAAAATTTTTGAAATTACAGGTTTTATCTAGTTGAACCAATTACAAACATATCCTGTCAGTTTTTCCGTAGAATTTACGTCTTTATTTTAGTCTAAAATTTAAGGGTGTCACAGTTGGTATCAGAGCCTATTTGCTCCCGACGCACGTTTGTGCACCCCACCTAAAATCACTTGACGTTTAAATAATAAACTTCAGAGATGGGTAGGATGGGTAGAGTTAGGATTTTATGTGGTAGTCTGTTTGTGATTGCTAATTGTTAGGTTTGTTGATTGTTAGTTATTAATTTTGGTGCCGTTAAAGATTGGTTATGCCAAATGAAGAATGCTTCCACTTTCTCGATATTTCTTTCCGTATTCAGTGTATCTTACCTTAATCTTCCAATCTCGTTGTTTATTCGTCTTTCTAATTCCTCTTCTCTCGCCTTGGTAACTACTCTTCTATTCTTTCTCCCGATTCATCCTTGGTTCGTTTTCTCCTTATAACAAAAGTCCATGTGGACACCTTCCTTTTATTCCGCAGGATAGTCCCCTTGTTCAAGAGAACCCGGTTTTGAGAGAATGTAACATTGGAGGGCGTGGACGAGTTGAGAAATTGATTGTTTAAGGTTTGAGTTGTATAGGAGAATATAACTTGGGATCCTTTGGTTAGTCTTGTTAGTTGTACTTAATATGAGAGCCTAGTGAGTTGAGAAACACCTTGGGATTTAGTTCTATTGAGAGCTTGTTTGTTATAGATGTTTGAGCATGGGTACTACCTTAGCACATATGATGGAATGAACCTGAGCTACTTCATTTGAGAGTCTCAATGTTTCTTGTGGAAAAATTAAGGAATGATAGTTAGCCCTAATCCTTGTAGGCCTTGAAAGGAATACAATAGGACATTGACGATGCTTAATGGATTGGTATCGTACTTTGGAATTAGTTAGTTTGTTAAACCTTTTGGGTTGACCAAATCTAGTATAGTGTAGCCCTTGTTGACCTTTCGAAATTTGAGAACACGTGGTTGACCTTATTCATCATATCTGGATTTGGGAATTTTGGTGGAATGTTGTTCGATGTAGTTCGTGAGTTCAAGGATGTGATTCTAATTTATGGTATCGGAGACTAGAAGTATTAGGTGGTGAGATGATGGAGTAGACAAGCTATGGTACTTGGGGATGACATAGTAAGTGAAGTTCAATGACGAGAATTGTAAAGGAAATACTTTGGGACTTGGATGGTAACAAATGAATTTGGGTGGTGATTTGATTTTGGCTACGAAAGTACAACATGAGGCTCAATCCTCAGAAATGCACATTCGGGGTAACATCTGGCAAACTCCTGGGATACGTCGTTAGTCAAAGAGGTATAGAAATAGATCCTTCCAAAATCAAAGCTCTGATCGAAATGCCACAACCCAAACAGAAAAAGAAGTCAGAGGATTCCTGGGAAAAGTGCAGTATATAAGTCGATTCATATCGAAACTAACCATGATTTGTGAACCTATCATCAAGAAACTCAAGAAAACGGACCACACCATGTGGGATGACGACTGTCAAAAGGCATTTGACCGAATCAAAGAGATATTGGCTAAACCACCTGTGCTCATGCCACCTCAACGAGATCAACCTCTTGGTTTATATCTCACAGTAACCGAAACCACCATGGGTGCCATGCTAGCTTAAACTGTAGGAAGTGAAGAAAGAGCTATCTACTACCTTAGTAAGAAGTTCTTGGAGTACGAGTGCAAATACTCACAACTCGAGAAGACATGCCTCGCTCTTGTGTGGGCAACGAAGAAGCTACGTCATTACATGCTTAGTTACTCCGTCAAAATATACTCCAAAATGGATCCAGTCGAATACCTCTTCGAGAAACCCGTCCTCAACGGACGCCTAGCAAGATGGACCTTGATGCTCTCAGAATTCGACCTCAAATACGTGCCTCTGAAAGTTATAAAAGGGCGCGCCGTCGCCGAGTTCTTCGCAGAAAATCCCATCAATGACGCACAAACGATAGACACTTGGTCATTTCCAGACGAGGATATACTCCAAACTGATGTAGATTCCTGGGACCTTTACTTTGATGGAGCATCAAACTTGAGAGGATTTGGAATAGGAGTGTTGCTTATTTCTCCTGAAGGCGAGCATACACCAATCTCTGTCAAACTCGACTTCGAGGTGACAAACAACGCTGCAGAATACGAAGCTTGTCTCATTGGACTACAAGCGGCAGTGAGCTTAGGCATTAAGAACCTCCGGGTACATAGAGATTCATCACTAATCATCAATCAAGTTATGGGATCATGGAAAATCCGAAGCGAAAGCCTGGCACCTTATCAAGCTAGAATAGACCAAGTTGCCCAATTCTTTGATAATGTGACCTATCTACACCCACCACGGGAAGAAAATCAATTTGCAGACGCTCTTGCGAAACTCGCATCTTTGATTAATATGCCAGATCACATGGTGGAAATGCCTTTATGCATCGCACGACGGTCAGAGCCGGCTTACGTACACCAAATCACCGATGAAGAGGAAATAGCACAGGAACCCTGGTTCCAAGCAATCCTGAATTTTAACTTAATGGTACCTATCCGCCCGATATGGACAAGAGGGGACAGCGTGCTATACGCCTACTCGCTTCCCAATACGTTCTCATGCAAGGAGAGTTATACAAAAGAACACCTCTTGGTGTAGTCTTACGTTGCCTTGATCATTCACAGGCACGAAAAGTGATGGAAGAAGTCCACGACGGAGAATGCGGTCCTCACATGAGTGGGCCCATGATGGCAAAGAAAATCACATATTTGGGGTATTATTGGACCACAATGGAATCCGATTGCATCAAATACGTAAGACATTGCCACAATTGCCAAATCTCCGGGAACGTACAACATGTCCCTTCTTCATTGCTCTATACAATGACATCTCCCTGGCCATTTTCTTCGTGGGGAATTGACATAATCGGGAAGATAACCCCGGCCGAAACAGGAGGTCACTGTTTCATTCTAGTGGCAATTGACTATTTCACCAAATGGGTAGAAGCAGCTTCCTACACTAGTCTTACAGCCAAAAACGTGGCAAAGTTCATACAAAACAACATCATCTGTCGATACGGTTGCCCACATGAGATCATTAGCGATAATGGATCACATTTTCAAGCTGAGACTGAGCAATTGCTAGCCAAATACAAGATTAGGCATCACCACTCTTCGCCCTATAGACCACAGACTAACGGCGCGGTAGAGGCGGCAAACAAAAATGTTGTCACGATTCTCAAGAAAATGATTGACAACTATAGAGATTGGCCAAGCAAGATACCCTTCGCCTTGTGGGGATATCGCACATCTGTTAGGACGCCCACTGAGGCTACTCCTTTCTATTTGACCTACGGCATTGAAGTTGTACAACCAGCCGAGCTAGAAATACCATCCTTGCGTATTTTACTCGAAAGTCAAATCCCGGAAGCCGATTGGAAAAGGGATAGATATGAAGAACTCATCCTCCTGGATGAACGTAGGCTACGCGCCTTGCATAATGTCCAAACATATCAAGCGCGTATCAAACGAGCTTTCAACAAAAGAGTTAGGCCGAGAAACATCAAGGAAGGAGACTTAGTGCTTAAATCGGTTAGAGCTCTTTTACCTGTTGACCCACGGGGAAAATTCAAACCTAATTGGGCCGGACCATTTCTTGTCAAATCCATACTTCCAGGGGGTGCGGTTAGAATCACAGACCTAGACGGGAATGAGTTTTCAAATCCGACGAACCTCGACCAACTAAAACGGTACTATGCCTAGAATAGGAACAAAAACGCGCCTCGCGTAACCCCACGTGTCGCTCTTGTGGCACTAAATAAACGGCCCCTGGCCAAGCTGAAATAAGCCAATGTCACTGTGCTCTTGCATTTTGACAAATTTGTCATCCTCATATCATCAAATAAACTGATCTGCACCTTCAGAGTAAGCAAAAGCTCATGCTTCTTTTCTAAGTTCATTACAAGCTCTTGCTTAGAACAATTATTCTTTTACATTTACTCAAACTACGCGCAAGGGTTTGATTTCATTTTTTTAAGTGAATACGTAGGCAATCCTTCACAGGATTCAACCCATTTATTTTAAAATGTAAATAGAAGGACATTTGCATTGCATTTGGAATTCGACAAGAGTAATAAATAGAAAATCGCAACGGTTTCATAACCATTTAACCTTTTTTTATTTCATGCATTTTAATAATAATAATAGTACGCTACATAATAAAAATAGAATAGGCTAGGATTATAAAAACCCCACCTTTTTTATTACAACAATAAATAATAATAATAATAATAATAAACAAATAATAAATAAAGACTAGGGCTATTCCTCCATCTTCCCCTTGCCCTTGTCATTCTTGTCATATTTCTTGTCACGACCTCGAGCCGGACGCTCTTGCGCCACTTCGGACCTAATCACCAACGGTCTTTCTCGAGGCCTAGACTTTCTATTCTTATCAATCACCATCTCTACGACAGGAGTAGTCTTTGGTTTCTTCGAAGGATGAACAACTTGAAACCCGGCTTCTTCTTCTCCCTCTGTCAGATGCTTCTCTTTCTCTTTCTCCACCTCGCGCACCTTGTAGTCAACGGGCTCGCGCTTCCTCAATCTCTCGCGCTCTTCGGGAGTAGTAGCCTTTCTCCATCGCAGATAAGAATCCGACACCCACAAGGCATTTGCAGAAGAGTTCAAAAACCACATGTTTCTCTGAGCCCATTTGATGGCCCACTCCCTTCGACTCTCTGTAGTAAGCGCCACAGCAGTCTGCAGGACGGTATCAAGCTTCGGGATCGTCTGTTTCAGCCCAACTTGTCTCATCAGCCTTTCCGGGAAGATACACACCATAAACTCCAATCCAGGAATGCGCACGGACCGAGTAGGATCCAAAAAAGACACTCCAGTGACGGATTTGAGGTACCACCACGGTACGACCCACCTAATCAAAGGACCATTCTCGCTCTTCAGCTTATTCTTCCAGTAATCACAGACTCGGGTGAAGTCCACCATATACAACCTCGTCCTCATCACAATCGAGCGGGCATGGTAAGAAAGAACATGAACTGGGGGCTCGATCAATCGGAGCCGTTCCATAAGCCAAACCTACCAAAAGCGGGTATTAGACATCAAAAAAAAAACGAAAAAAAAAAGAACAAAGAGAAAAAAAAGAAGAAAAGAAAATGTTCTTTTACCTGCAGAATGACGGGACTTCCCAAATACGGTAGGTCACGGTTGGATATCCTATTATCCAAGCCCAAAAGGATCTCTCCTAAGCATAAACAAGCTGGGCTCCTGCGCAGCTCCATTTGCTCAACAAGGCCCAGAAGACGGGGATCACCTCTCAAGTCTTCATCAACATGCCCTTGGAAGACATACACATGTAACAAGCAAAAGCCAAATGCCCTCCGCCTAGCAACATGAGAAACGGTGGGGTCGGCTCTGTTGATGAATCGATCTATGAAGTCCAACATTCGCACTCCCTTCGAAGTCACTAGACGGTCCACCTCAAGTCTAGTCAACCCAAGCAAGTCTCTAAATTTGCTCTTATACCCTTGCGAAGTAGAAGGAATGGCGGGCAAGTGTTCGGGGTCCCACCCACCAATAGCAGCAATTTCTTCAGGAAATGGGCAAATGTCACCTCTAGGGAACGCAAAAACATGGTAATTCGGGTCCCAATAGTCAAGACAAGCATCCAAGAACGGTTTAACAACCTTGATGAGTTTTAAACTCAACAAAGACCCAAAATTATAAGCACCCATATCATGTTTTTCCATGTTCGAAAATTCGTTGGTCCATTCCTTCAAACGAATCTCCAAAGTATTCATGATGAAAAGATTATTTTGAGAAATTTATGTAATAAGACGAAGAAGAGACGGAAGAATTGTGTGAATAAAAGCTCCATCGACGTTTCTATTTATACTAATTTCTGTTTCCAAAAATCTGCCAGAACAGAACACCTTGGGAACAGGCGCAGCACCTACTGCGCCTCTTCAAAGGGACGCAGCTCATGCTGCGCCTCTTCCCCAGCTTGACTTCTGTGTTTTTTCCGCGATTGGATCTTTCCTAATTCCATGACGCATAATTTCCTATTCCTACGGGTTGTTATTTTGGTAAATACGTGGAAATTACCATATCTCATGTTTCCTATTTTCGCGGGCACGTATTTCGAGGCAACATCGACATTTTCGCCGTTTTACCACACTTGCACATTTTGATTTTTAATTCTTTTTTTCATTTTAAGAAATAATTTTCATTTTAATTCTTTTTTTAGGAAATAATTTTCATTATAATTTAATTCATTTCAAGATGTATATACTTATTTCATTTTCATTTCATTTCTAACTTATAGGTTTCTATTTTTTTCTTTTTTTAGGGGTAACCCTCCCTACCGTCCGGTCTCTTTTTCCAAAATTTTTTGCATTTTTCGCATTCCTTTGAGTCACTCGTTTCGCGCTAATTATGGCCATATGTATATACAAATGTATGTTTTGCGTGATTTCTATGTAAATTTCGGCAGCATGACGGCGTAAACCGTCATCTACCAAACCTGTTCAACATCTAACCTGCAGGTACAAGCAACGCAACCCAGCAGCAAAGGCACTCGGGCCTTCATATATACACCAAAAAGGGAAATGTGCAATAAACTGGGGGCTCTCGCCCCAAACAAAGTCCAGAATGTTCAAAATGAAGGTCAAAATGTACAAATGTGCAAGAACAAATAAACAAAAAGCTACACAAAACTACTACTAGTCGCCCTCCAGCTCTGCAACTCTTGCTGCGAGAGCAGCATTCTCGGCGTCTCGAACCTCAAGCTCCCTCAGCAAGCGAGCTGTCTCCTCCCGAGACTGGGTCAACTCTCGCTCCAGCTCACGGTTCCCCTATAAACAGCAGAATTGGCTCATGTCAATCATGTCAAGCAATTACAAGAAAGTGGAAAATCAAAATTCAAAAATGAAACAGGCACAAGGTTCATACCTGACGGCCTCGACCGCCGACAAGTGCCTCGACGGCAGTACCTCGCAGCCAGTTGGCCACCCTCCATAACACCACGAACCGAGACGGCGCAACCTGCATTTTCAAAAAAAAAATTCTCAACAATTGAACAAACTCAGTAAAATGTGTTCTTACACAAAAGTAATGCAAAGTTAGAGGATTTACCCTCCGAATCAGATGCTGCCAATCGTCTAGGCCAGCATCTCTAACAGCCACGTCAAAGTCACGCAGCTCGGAGAGCGTCGTCCTCCCGGTCGCGTCAGTGTACTCGAGGGTCTCGGGGTACTCTGGGGGCTCGATGCCCGCCGCCTCAACCTCCTACATAGTCAAATATTTCTCATTAATTGGTGATCTTTCATCATAGTTCTCAAAAGGAAATCAAGTAAAGAGGAAGAGTAAGAATGCTCACCACTACCGGCCAATACGCCAACCTCCCGTAGAGGAACGCCGAGTAGTCCTCACCAAGAAGAAGGAGGGCGTCACCACTGGCGCCAGCCAAGTCCGCCTCCCTCTCTGCCTCAGAAGGCTCCCTAAGTCCCTGAACATCGTCCTAGGAGGATCGATGGGAACCGTCAACACATCCCGAGAGCACTGACGAGCCAAGCGCTCGCCCAAGTACCACACAGGACCCATCGACGTCCTCAACAGCAGCCGGCTCGAGCTCCTAGGTCGAAGGACCTCAGCCACAAAAGGAGGCGGTTCAACGTACTCCGCCCAAGGCCTGGGCACCCACTGAGACGAGACAAACAAAGGATCATTCTTATGATCGATAAAAGCAATAAAGAAGCAAATGAATAAATATGAAATGCTTACGCTATCCAGCTGAAGAGCGTTCACGTCCCGCCGGTAGACGCCGTGAGAAGAACGCTTGCTCTTCGTCCTGCACATCACGCAATCCCTCACCACGGGATAGGCCTTCTCCAGCGGCTCCGTCCTCTTGGGCGCGAGGCCCGGGAAGTAGGAGTACACCCACGCCTGTAAAACAAAATAATCAATGATGATCTTTCAGGATTTGATAAAGGAAATAATTCATTTTAGTCTAAAGGAAGATTCATACCTCCAGCAGTAGTCCAGGTCCGACTGCGCCAGGAGAAGTCCCCTTCTCCATCAACTCCGGACGAACCATGACCCTCATGAAGCGGATGAGGACCGAAAAACCAGCAGTGACCCAGTCCCAATGCCCTAGGGAGCTCAGGTCAGCAAGAAAGGAAAGAAGCTTCGTCGACAGCCTCTCGCCCTTGTCTCCGAGGTAAATCGAAGACAGAAACCACCAGAACCACAAACGAGCCCTCTGGTCAGCTGTACAGGGAGGAGGAGCCGTCTCCCTCCCGTCAATCGTCACCAGCGCCGGGATCTTTCCCGCAAAGTAGTCTCGAACGTCGGAGCTGGGTATCAAACCCGGCACTATAGCAGCCCTCGGCGACAGGTTCCAGCCGATCAACCTCCTCGCCTTGGCCGATTCCACCCTCATGGCAGTCTCCGGCCACTCCACCTCCTCGGTCCCACACGACAGACCAGAAATCATGCCGTAGTCCTCCAGAGTGACTCCCACCTCACCAAAAGGCATGTGAAACGTGGAAGTCATATCCCAGAATCGGTCCAAGAAAGCGCGAACCAGGCTAAGGTTAGCCCGCAACTTCCTCTTCGCGATATCCCGCCAGACCTTCACCAAAGGACCAAACGCTCCACGCTCGATCATAGCCCGTTCCTCTGCCGACAGCCGCTCGTAGTGCTCCATCGCTGTCGTATAGCCCGAGAACGACCTGATGTTCCCGGCCTCCTGTTGTGATTTGAAACAAAAGCTATCTTTAGTTTTGAATGAAAATTGAAAGGGATATGAACAAATGAATGAAGGAGGATGAGTAATGAGTAGTGAATTCCTATTTACCAAGCTCTTCACCGTCCTGTAGGACAAGTGACCCTCTGCAGCCCACAGCAGGTGCCTACTCTCCCAAGTCTCAGCCCACTCGGGTGCTCCTCTCAGCTGACGGCCTCCTCTTCCAACGTTGGCCCGTCTCGGGGCCTCCTCCTCCTCAACAGCCTCCTCCTCATGGACCTCGTCCTCAGCAGCCATCACCGCGGCGGTGAAGGCCTGCTCTAAAGCCTCCTCGACAGTAGCAACGTCTATCTCCATGGGAGCTCTCCCAGAAGTAGAAGCCTCATCACCTGCAACATTAAAGCAAATTTAGGCCGCGTCACGTGACGACAAGCCTTGGTTAAGGGATTTTCGAGCCTTCGGAAGCCCTGAAATCGCTCTTTTCTCGCCATCTTTGGCTACATTCTCACCAACCCGATCACTCATGTGGTAATTAGGGTCAAGTCCAGCCTAATTTGAAGCCTAGTTCCGGGTTCGAGTCAAAATTTCAGCAGCATTTCGCTACAATGGCGATTATGCCCTAGAAAAGTGTCCTGAAAAAGCTGTCACAAACCAAAATTCCGAGATGGTAGGAAGTTTACCCATCATCCAAGGATCCCAGATATCAAGTTTCATCGCAAATGGGCAATCCTAAGGCTATTTTCGAATCGATTTACGGTTTAGCTGTGAAACCGTCTCAAATTCATTCAAAGGCTCAAAACTCAACGAAAATTCGAGACAAATACATGGTTATGTTCCTAATATTACCAATTGTCCATTTATAATGTCAATTTGACAAGGCAAATGCATTTGGGGGAAAAGCCCCAAATTTTCGATTAATTGGGTCATAAACCCTAATTTTTCGATCCAAAATTGAGCAAATACCGACGATTAATGCAAGAACGAGACACATACCTCGATTAGTCATGATTAATGCAAGCTTTTGGATCAAACCTTGGCGGAAATGGTGAAGATTTGAGAGAGAAATGAGTGAATTGTATTTCGAAATAATGAACATAAACCTCTGATTATCGCGTTTTTACGCAGAAAAGACACTTTGGGGAATAGACGCAGCAGGCGCTGCGCCTCTTCCTTGTGTTCCCTCCATACGGATTTTCAAAAATTCGTTATGAGTTCGTTATTTGTGGGCCCATCTTTGGTGCGCCTCTTCCCCGATGCTATTTTATCCTTTTGGCTCGTTTGACGATTTTCTTTCGTTCCGACCCGTGTTTTCCAAGCCAGCAGCAGACTGTTGCATATTATTTATTTCTTCCAAGACCTTTGCTTGTCGCAACGAACGGTTCTTCCTTCACAGAATTTGACACGCCTTCATTATGTTCCCCAACGAGAGTAAGCGGATAGACTGTCCCTCTCAAGACCCGGAGATTAACATCTACATAAGCAGATTTCTCCTTAGAAGTTCCCGACTGTGTCCTGCTATTTATAATGCTTCTCGAAGACTATCCAAGCAGTTTTCTCTCAGCAGTTCCCGCCTGTGTCCTGCTCTTCGCAATTATTTCTCGAAGACTACTCAAGCAGTTTTCTCTCAGCAGTTCCCGCCTGTGTCCTGCTACTCACAACATTTCATGTTTCCTCGCGGAGTGCGAAAAAGGTGTCGTCCTCCCGAAGTTCCCATACCAGCCGTCCTTTTAGGTTCATACGCCTAGTTCTTTAAGTTCCCAAACTCCCTTTAGGATCACATCCTTTAGGATCGCTTTTCTTTAGATTTTTTACCTTAGCTAAACTTATATTTGGGTCTCTTTCCCGCCGATGCTTTCCTTTAGGGCCCCATACCCTAGCACAAATCCTTACTTATCCTTTAGGTCTTAGCCTTAACTCCTATGCTCAACCATTAGCTCCTATGCACCTCCGGAAGCATCTCAGAGAGAAGTCTCAGGTATGGTCTCTTCTTATGGCTGGCGAGCCTCCTTACGTAGTCTAATGGACTTAAAACGACCCTCCCCGATAGTCGACAGACTCTAAAATGTTCCCGATGACAGGTCCTTGGTTCAGACCCCTTGAGCCGCCTCGCGTCGCCATAGTCGTCAGGTTGTAATCTTCGATTGACCTGATGGCTATACTTTGACTTTCGCCTTGTCCAAGCCTCGGTCAAAGTGGGGCTCAGAGATACCTCATTTCTGCACCTCCCGCAAACCACCCGGTGATGATTGGGCCGCATGTTTGCTACGCGGAACGATTTCTGACAGTTCGTAAGATTATCGTCAAGTGATCGCTCAAACATCAATGTCTACCTATTAGTTGTCATCTACGTGCCGATACGGTCGTTTTGACAGTAATTAGAGTACATTTGGAGTCCGGGCCTAAAACCGTCTTCATTTTCTGATAACTGTTAAATCCCGAGTCAGAATGTTCTGGAATGTTCCGGATATTTCTATTCCATATTTCATAATTTTCATCCTTTGGTAAACAATTTCCCGTAATATTCACATAAGATATTAAGGAAAACCAAATTATTCCGTCCTACCATAATTTAAACACGGAAATCTTTCTTTCGCAGGAGGAAACCACTTGGGAACAGACGCAGCAGGTGCTGCGCCTCTTCCAAGAGACGCAGTGCCTGCTGCGCCTCTTCCCAGGTCCTTTTATGCGTATTTCTCGTATCTTTTTCATATCTTTCCGAGATTCACTTCCACAGAGTCTCCGAAACCCTATTCCGTCGTGTGATTAGTATAAATAGGAGCCTTCGTTCCTCATATTTCTCACGCGAGTGTCCGCCCTTCTCTTCTCCCTTTGCATTCTAGACCTTTGTTCTTACTTTTTGGCATCTACGTGCTTGAACTTTCGACCACGTAATCTCGGATCCTTCTGAGTACCAGCCTCGTTTGCATGACCGACCAATTTGACCAACTCCACAATCAATCAACTTAATTAATCTAATCGTTTTCCTCTTACGAGGGCACTTTCTTTACATTCGCGTCGAGCATCACTAATCGATAACTTAGTCTTTCTCGTTTCGTCAAACATGGAAGTCTGAGGGTGTATAATCCTTATTTATTTATTGTATTTTATTTTATTGTATCACAATTGTAAGGTTTATGTCGAAAATACCAATTAAAACCGATTTCTAAAACCATGTTTAAAAACTCTTTTTACGGATTTCCAGAAGATAAACCGTCGAGAAAGGACGCAACAACTACTGCGCCTCTTCAAAGGAGCGCAGTATCTGCTGCGCCTCTTCGTGAGGCTGCCGCAGTTCCTGTGTAACACCCCGATTTATAAAGGGGCCTCTAGCAAGACATTCCCTAATAAACCGGACTGTTACCATCTCGGTTTCCCGAGGTAGTGAATAACAAATTTAAACTCCAAGGCAAATTACATAATTTCTTTAACTTAACTTTTTACAAAACCTCATTTACATCAAATTACAAAGAACTAACATAAATAAAAGTGAAAGTCTTCTAAATGATGATCTAGCTACTAAGTCTTCTGATCCAGTGTCTCACACCCATCAAGCTCCCATCCTATCTCATAAACCTGTCAAGTCTGCTCCCCAATATTTGGATCGTCACAGGTGTTCACGAATACACATGGTCAACCACGAGGTTGAGTAGGGAATACAATGAAACAACAAAATATGATATGCATGCTCCTCTGTCACCTCCATCTCCATCTCAACTCATATCTCATAACCCGTACAACCCAGCCATACCGATCCCCGGTAGACTATATATCTACCGTAGCCGATCTGCCAGCTCGCAGCTGAGGACACCAGGGCAAGTCCTGCAGAACCCGCCTGGGCCTTATCACAACATCATCATCACCACACCACGTCACCACAACATCCTCCATCTCCAATGCATATGAATGCTCAAGAAATTAATGCAACACAATATGTATATCATTGAACTGGTAAATCATAGAATCATGCCGGTTACCGAATGTTGTGATAATATACTCAATACGATCAATTCAGTCAAGCACATTCCAGTATATGAATCATAACGTAAATCGAAAACCACGAATCAAGTCACGTTCACAGTTTGGTCATAAGAAACACAAACAAGTCAACACAATTCAACAACGCGATAATAAGTCAAGTATATTTCCCTACCTTTTCGCAATCCAAGCACGCACAAGCAATCAATTATGATCCTTCACATATTCATCACCTACATAACATAATTATGTATAATTACCACCTACTCAGTCAATTAATCATTCACATAACCTAGACTCATCGTAATTTAATAGGAATATCAACTTAAGGAACAAACACGACTTTCCCTGATTTTCCTGCACATGGCAGACTCGGTACAAAATGAATAACTAATTCCAGAAAATTCGAATTGATGCAAGCACTACTAGAAAACATAGATAAGGAATCATTAATAAGTAACCATATAAGTAGTTCAATGGTGTCTTAGGTTATAAAAATCATCTTGTAGAGAAAAATGGTTTCTTATGTATGGTATGGCCCACTAACATGAAATAACAAAGAAACCATCTTAGTGAAAAATGGTTACTTGTATAAAAAAAAAGTGGCGCCATTAAGATACTTTCACTTTTTTTTTTTTTAATCTAAAACCCTTATAAATGTGCGAACTTTGGAAAACATTCTCATTGAACAGTAGAGCAGTAGATTTCGTGCGTATCATGTGCTCTACAGTGGTCCTTCTGTTTCTTACCCTATTTCCCTCTTCTTCAACTACTAATTCTCCATCTCTCTTCAATTATTCATCGCTATAATCCTCATTCTGCTCTCCTCTTCATCGTTCCATCAATATAATTAATTCCGTCTTCTTCTACTTTCTTCTTCTGGAATCGTCATTTACATTGTTGATCGATAATCGATTGATTTGAAGGTTAGTTCACTTTCATCTTCTTGTCGTTCTGCCTGTGATTTTGTTTATAACCCTAATTTTTCTAATTCCGCTTAATTAGTGTTAATTTGTTTGCTTTTTTTTCCATAATGATTGATTCATGTATTATTGTTGATGTGCTAGGCATGCAATTCACATCGTCGGCGGCGCTAGAGCAAATGCCGTTTATTTCATTTACTCATCTCCTCTTTTGTTCATCAACTGATTTGATTTTGAACCCTTAATTAGGGTTTTGATATGTTTTTCGTTTGGGTTCATTTTCGCTTTACGATTACATTTTTATCTCGCTTTTACGATTTTAGCATGAATTTATTTGCTCTACAATTCCATTTTTTTATTGACCAGGTTCCTCCGGTTGATGATTGATCCATTTTTCCGTCTCAACGCTGGATTTCAAAAGTTCCGGTAATTTCATTTGTTATTGTTTGTTAGCATGAATTTATTTTCTTTAGAATTCCATTTTTAAAGTGATCAGGTTTATCCAGTTGATAATTGATCAATTTTTGATGTCGGCTTTGATCGTTATTTCAATTTGTGATCGAGTTTGTGTCGCTGAGTGATAGCATAAAGGGCCAGTTATCTTTGACGAGGGGGAAATAGGCCATTGTTGATACTATATTCGTAATAGAAATATTTAATCAAAGTGTATTATTTCTTACTTACCTATTTCTGTTAGAGTAGAGCGTTGTTGTTTTTCTGCTCGTAAGCGCCATATATCATGAGAGTATATCATCTCTTACTTCCTTAACTATTCTGTTCAGAGGAGACATATGGCATACATACTCCTATGTTTTTGTGAACTTATTCCTCTTTGAACCTAATTTGTTTTCTATTCCTGAGTATAGGGGAACACGATTGTTTAATTTCGAATAGTCTAAATTGGAACTTCTTGCGCGTAAAGTGGTAGTGTTAGATGTTGGGTGGGTAACTCAAGTTTAGCTAATGAAATTGAGAATTAATTTAAGGTTATGGAATTGGTTAGTATACTGGTAGGTGAAAAACATGTTTATGGGTGTAATTTGTGTGGGGTTTTGATTTGTAAAGGGAGTAATTTATTTGGGAAATAGATTTTATGTTTGATTTGTAGGAGTCAAGTCATTATTCAAGATCAAAACTGTCACTCACTAAGTTATTGAAAGACCAACCTTTCGTGCCCATTTATTTGCTTTTCTTAACCTTGTATGGTTAATTGTGGCATAGGATGACTTTAATTTCGCACCTATTTACATATTAAATTTACCCATTTTATCTTTAATCATGATTTGTAACTATTTTGTTACCTATAGTACCATATTTCTTGAAATGTAAAATGGACTCTCAATAACACTCATTCAAGACTGGATCTAGAGTTTGATTATAGTGGTGCATTAAGGGATTCAAATGGTTCATTTTTAGGGTGGTGGAGGAATGGCCACTTGGATTATGATAACAATGGATGCAGCTTGTATGTTGGACGAGGTCTTAATTCTCTGCATCTAGCATAAAATTGGTGTAGAGTATTGCTTTGTTTTACCCGTGGTTTTAAATGTTACTAAGAATTTTGACAGTGTGTCATATTGAGGACTTCAGTCTCATTTTGATGTGCTAGCCAAATCAAAAATTCCCACTCATTTGTTTATGTTTTAAAGATTTTATAAGGATAAATTTCTTGTCATTGTTGGTGTTGCATTTTTTGAAAGAAGAACTGGAGCACAGGGGTGAGTAAAACGCACACAAAGGCGGAAAGTCTATTAACTTGGTCATTTATCGCCCTAAATGTGAGTTGATCGCTTCTTTGTAGCTTTTGGTTACTTAATTGGATGGTTAGTCTTACTCTTTCCACAGGGTTTCTTAATTTTATTATGAGATTTGGAAGCTTGTTGACTTTTCTTTGATGGGTTGTCCAGATATTGTTGGGAAGTGTAGGTCGATATCAGTATAACAATATATAATATGGGCTTTGATTGCTGTCGTAATTCTTTTATTGATAATTTTAAGGTGTTATGCGATTTGTATAACAAATGTGCGATTTTTATGATAGGCGAGTGTTAGAGCTTCTGCATTTTTACTGTTATCTCTAAGAGTATGCATGTCATTATACCTGTAGGTTTCAGTGTTTGTTGGGAATCTGTGATTTTATGTGAACTGAGGACTTTTATGGTGAAAGCTTGATTGTTTATGTTCAATATTGAACCTTTTATAGTGTAAGCTTAATAGTTTAGGTTAAAGATTTAGTTAAACTGCTCCTGAAGTTAGGTAGGGAGGAGCGACACAAATTTGACCACGTAATCATTTAGACAATAGTTATACCATTAATGCTTATATATGATTAACTTTCATTGTATCACAACTAAATGATCCTTTTTCAGAGTCATTTTTGATTTTTAATGAAGGTTGTTTTATTAGAAACGCCAGTAACTGACACTTCTGCTAAATTTCAAAATCATAACTCTTTTTATTTTCTTAGATTTGAAGACAGTATGATCGTAAGTTTTTCAAGTTAACGAGTCTGAAAGATTTGATTCAATTTAACCATTGCTGGTGCAAAATTTGGAATAATGGAACATGCAATCTTGCTGATCTTGTAAGTGGTGGAAACCTTTTGAGTCAATTTTACATGGTTTCCAATTAGATCGGCTTTACGTTTATAAATCTCTTGATTGTAATTTTGTGGATAACTCTCTTGAGAAGTCTACTTTAGCCATGCCTTGTATGTCTATCTGATACACAAGGTATTTCAATTATAAAAAGTATGTTTAAACAAATGGTATCCTTAAATGGCACTACGGCATAGTTGGCATCGAGATTGTCTCTTAAAGATGACCGTGGGAAGTTTGGATCGTCTGTCCTCGGATAACCAAGTCAAGTGTATATTTTTTTCTCAGCGAGTCTTAGAGAAACCATTTCACTTACAAGTCCAACCTAAATCCTTATTCATCATTTAGTTTTAGGGTTAATAAGTTGATCTCTAATATGTCGAGGACCCCATATATTTATATGTGTATCTTTTATGTCAAGTATAGTTCTGTGACAGTAGTCATCCATCTTCTTAACAATTTATCCATTAATGTTGAATGTATTGTTTGATACATTAAACAGTTTTGTAGGAATCCGTCGTCGTCTCTTAAAATGCATGGACATCTAAAAACATTAGTCATAATAGTGCCACAGTAATCTCCCATCCGGCACTTGACCAAACTATATTTACTAAGTCACCTCTGCAAGACCTTGTGAAAATCCTTCTTCATGCTTTTATTTACCATCTTCCCAAGGCATGTTTGTCTCCTTATTTTTCCCTATTTCCCTCTCCTACACTCCATTCACCTCTACAAATTTCCAAAATCCTAATACTCATTCCCCATTTGAAATTCAGTTTACCTTGTTAATTTTGTCCTCCAACTCATTTCAATTATTTATTTTACTCTTTTTATATGCTTTTTCTTAATCTCAATATATTGCATAGTTCTCTGAATGGTAGTCTTTTATTTGGATTTATGTAATGCTTTTCCACATTGCTTTGTTTGGTAGTATTAAAGTCATTTGATTGAAAACCAAACTTTTTTCTTTCCTCTAAAGGAGGCCATAAGTTTGGTGTTAGTGAGTCAAGTCAATGATGATTGAGTTTCAAACAAAAATCACGAGTACCATGATTCATTAGTTTCTCAACTGATCGAATCGACGTCTATTATAATGTGTTTCCTCAATCTCTTTGCTTAATGTAATAAGATTGGGTGTATAATTAAATTATGGCTCTTTGGAGGTCTCAGGCTCCTGGGGTCTTGTTCCATTCTGCCACATAAACTTCTGCTATTGGTAATTGGAGTGAGACTGTTATTGTGTGGTCGAATTATTATTGACATACTAGCGAAGTTTAAAATAACTTACTTTCAAGTATAACACTAATTTTTAATCTCGCACACTAAGATAGCCTCACTATATAATTGGTCAATTCAGATATGAATAATATATTAATATACTCCTTTACTTTGATCTGTTTGGTTTCCTTTTTAATGCCATATTAATTTTTGATTCAGTTGGGTGATAATTGACTACTGATTAAGAAAGATATCCCATTAAAAGTTGTATACGATCTCCTTGCATTATTAGTCTGTTCTCTTATGTCTAGAATTACAAAGGAGGGATTAAATTGAAGTGGTGTTTTGGGTACGATTGCTGTATATTCATTCTTATGTGGACTTTCTTGCCACGACAGGAGTTAAGACAATGATATTGTTTAGCGTAGACAATGGGATCCCTGACATTCCAACTCGGTATCGGTCTGTGTTGTCTGGGTTCACCTAATAAGATGGTTGTGTTTGCCTAATTTCGGGTTTTGAAAATTTGAAACCTATAGTATTTACGGATTGGGATTCCGTGAATTTTTTGAAACCTATTGTTTTTACGGATTATAGTCCAGAGTGATTGCTATGATGACCTTGACAGTAGTTTAATAAGTCGTGATGAACTTCTTAACACAAATAATCAATGGATTTCTTTTATTCCCAAGTCTTTTAGAAAGTATGTTAGTCCAGTGAAAGTGGAATGATAATTGAGGGGAGTGGGAGGAGGAGAAGGAGAAGGAAGAGGGGAGGAGAAGAAAAAGAAGCAGCGAGGAAGGTGAATGAGAATGATGGAGGAGAGGAGGAGAAGGGGGCGCGAGGACACTGGGGAAGAGGTTACCGATTTAGGGACAAGTTGTATTGCATCCTTAGGTTTTAGACTCAACAGTGTGACGTTGTTTGACTGTCTTTTCTTTTCCTTGGAAGCCTACAGTAACCACTAATATGAAGTAGTTCATGTTAAATTTATTAAGCCACAACTGCTCTAAACTTGCTCTAAAATATTTTATTAAGTCGCAGTTGCTCTGTAGTTGCTCAATTTTGGTCAATATAATGAATGTGGTATGTATATAGGTTTTGAGTTTTGGTTTTGCTGGTTATGAGATGAGGTGACCTTTTGATATCTTTAACTTATGTGCACAGTTAATATCTTTAACTTGATGTCTCTTATACTGATGAGAAAACTATTGAAGTGCTAATTTCATACATATATGTTGATGTTGATGTTGGTGTTTGGGTTCAACACGGAATTGTTGCTTGGTTTCCAGAGGCGGCGCAGTAGCAGGTTGTCAGTGTTCTTGTGGTAGCTCAACAGAGGTGAGCCAAGGTGGTTACATCAGAGGCCTAGGCAACGTAAGCAAAGGAAGAGCAAGGGTGTTCGAGCCGTGCCAGCTCGATTGTGGTGCTGGGTCGCTGTTGCTAGGATGGCTAAAGCAAGGCCGATTTCATGAGGTTGCTCCGTTTGGGATGAAGCATCGTTGGGTCAAGTGAAGATGGACATGAGGTTAATATTGAAGACGGAGTCCGGACTGCTTGAATGGTGTAAATTTGTGAGATGTTACCATATACTGCTGCTTGTACGCACATATTAACATATCATCATTACTTGTTTTATATATTCACGAAATTGTTCTCTAAAAAAATGAACATTGGTTAAACTGTTTGTAATTCAATAAGTAAATTCGTGTAGCAAAACAAACTCATTTGACAGTAGTCTTTAAATTTGGTTTTAAGTATACACGCCTTTGACATTTGATAAAAGGAAGTCGTTTTAAGTGAGTTATATCACTCCTCATTTACCCTGAACCCTCCATTTCTTTTTATATCTATACAACTTTATCAAGAATTTCTTTTTTTTTTATCCTCGGCTTTAGACACATTAATTAAAAATCAATTTTTATATTACTGAACTTGAGTACAAATCTTTTCTTATGATTAAATGTATACATATTCGAATATATAGTTATCTCAATATGTGGTCTATCTGTCATTGATTGTTGTTTAAAGAGATGGAGGGGAAAGGGAGCCAGGTAGGGGGTAGGAGAGAGGGGGAAAGATAGATAGGGGAAGAGGGGTAAAGAGTTTGACCTTGTTTAATCATATTAAGATAAGGGAGCTGGAGACGGAGGCAGAAGGCGGACGAGAAAGGGCCAATCTTTGTCCGGTGTGAGGAGCAAGAGAGGCAGGGATAGATTGGGAGATCATCTGTGTTTAGCTTTATTCAGGTTACCTTCTTATATTTGGTGTACCTGGACTCGACTGCCATTGACTCTGGAGGGATGGGGGAGGGACAACATAGTTGCTGCCATTATTTATGGAGACTACGGTGACATTTGTCGCGAACCTTGTTGATGGGAAATGTGCAGCTTAATATGACTATGACCGGTTACTTTTATGTCCATTGTTTCTCGCTTGAATCTTGTGTGAGTGTCTTGGATATTTAAGAGTTCTCACTTTCTGTACAAAGGTTGTAGCGTTTAGTGTCATAGACTTCACTGCATTCAATGTCCAAACTGGTCAATTCGGGTCGATTTCAGGTTTGGTGGCTTCGGGTCGAGTTCAGCTGGGTCGGCTATTCGGCTTTGGCTCATTTTCGGATCAACAATATTTAATTTTTCATGGATAATAATCAGTTTGCAACAATGACCATTCGGTTCAGGTCAATTCGGGTTTCAGATCAAGTTCGGGTCTTGAGTTCGAGTGTCGGTTGTGAGTGGTTTTCTAAGCACTTCCCTAAGATATGGCCCTACTGTTAGGTTGCCACGCGTCGAGATGCATAATTATTAGGCAATGGGCTACACCTATTTACAAGTGTCGTACACAATTAGACTTGATGGTCAAGATCTTGCAAATGCAAACGACATAAATACGTATTCCAGTGTGTGGATTTCTACACATAAGATATACCCCTAAATTACGGCTAATTAGAAAACGAACAAACATCTATAGTCAATTTCTAATAATAATGTCTTTACTAAACAAAACATGTAGCCATTATTCTCACTTGTTACCTCAGAGTTTCTACTAAGGTAATCCTACGTAAATAAATATTATATATAAAAAAGACAATTATGCATTATACACAAGTTTAATATTTAAAAATTAGACGAACGTGGTCATTTGGACTCCGCGCGCAACGCGCGCGGAGGAACAACTAGTTTAATAAAGGGTAAGAAATAAACAAGATACACAAAACCCAATCAGCCAAATATAAATTAATAAAGTGTATATTTTTATTTCACCAACTCAGTATTTACCCTCTCATCTCTCTAGCACCTTCTACAGTTCAACCCTAAAATCCCAATTCGTCTACTTGCTCCTTCACCTGCAACCCGCCAACCCACCATTTGTCGCCGCCAAAGTACCACCGGCTCTCCTTTAGCTGTTCGTTCGCTCTACTCGTTAATTATTGCGTTTTCCAATCAGGTGAGTTCCTTTTTTTTTTCGATTTTGCTCTTGTTATCCCTTAATTGATTGAATGCAGTATGATTTTACATAAAGCGATAATATTACTTGTGTTAGGGTTTATATTTGATTGAGAATTTTTGGTAGATGAATTAAGGTTATTTATGGAGTAATTGGTTTAATAGGCTAATACATAATTCATATAAATAGCTTATTATACTAGTAATATGCATAGGAGATATTGAGATAATAAATTTCAATTGAAAACTTGTTGGTTGTTGTAACCCCAATTAGCTTTTATCGTGAAAACTGGACAAATGAGAGAGTTATTATTTCCTTGATTTCCAATTAGCTTTTATCGTCAACAATTTCAGTCAAATTAGCTTTAATTATGTAAAGTCTAAGTAAATCTAATATATTCTTTGAAATCAGACTATACTAAGAATAGTAGGATACTAATGTAGTTCTTAAATCCAGAAACTATACTAAGAATAGTAGGATACTAATGTAGTTCTTAAATCCAGAAGCAACAAGGGGGCGTTTGATCCAAATATGAGCAGAATGGTAATCGTTTAATTGTTGATTATTCTATATTTTTTTTGTTTTTTTGGTTAATGATGTTTCTTTAACAAATTGGTGAACTGTTTTTGTGTTTTTTTAGTTAGTTTTTAGTTATAGTTTGATGGTTGTTGATTTGTTTTATATATTTGTGCTTCACGTTGGTATGCTTAATATATGTTATGTAGGTGTCATTTGTAATTCAAGCATTGTAAAGCTTTGTGTACAAT
This sequence comes from Silene latifolia, assembly GCF_048544455.1. Lineage (NCBI taxonomy): Eukaryota > Viridiplantae > Streptophyta > Magnoliopsida > Caryophyllales > Caryophyllaceae > Silene > Silene latifolia. The sequence goes on along the minus strand of NC_133527.1, from coordinate 37,999,288 downwards.
CTTTATACCTAACAAAACTTGTTCTACCATTAAGTTAGACAATGCTAAGATGATGGTTATTGGTATTGGATTTTACCAAGGACCTCTTTATGACTAGAAAAGGAGCTCTTAGAAGAAAATTCAACAAAATTGTGACAAGTGTATAACATCTCATTTTTTTGCTCGTCGTTATTGTTCCTTGTCCTGGTCTTTGATGCAACTTCTCATACACTAGAAGAGTTGGGAAGCACTCTTACTATGGTTGTCACTTTGTCATGTGCCTTATAAGACTGTCTTTGCGTTATTGGATTCATGGATTAGAAGTGATCAAGAATTGTTGGATGGCTAAAGAAGTCTTAATATGAAGTATGATAATTGAAGCCTATGTTGTTTGAGTGTGTTGGGTGGTGCTTGGTAGCTAGCTGGCTTTATGTGAAGATGTCCTCACCTCACCCTAATCACTGTTCTCCAACAACCAGGTGTAATATAAATTTAAATGTATTCCTTGTTCTCCAACAGTTCCCTTTTCTTACTGCTCTATGTTCTTAACATGTCTCCTACTAGGCATTATTTACAATAGCATCGTATATAGTTGTGAATGACAACAATTTTTTTATGGCATCATTTTCTGTTAATTTTTTTTGCAGGACGATTGATCAATCAATTTTCTCATTCAGCTAAGGTAATTGTATGATTTTGATACACTCGCACCCCTTTGTCACTTTGAAACGTCTTTCATGTATCTTCAATGTTCTGGACCTTAGTCATATAGAATGTTCCACCCTTATAAGAAACTTTTGGTGGAATTTGAAATGCATATTTGTTTCTTGCAGTTCTTTGGTTGGTGGTTGACGTGATTCTCTTTTTGCTAACTTGCAGTTGCTCTCCAACTTGCTTTTGTTGTGTCACAATAATGTCTGCTCGAGCATGTTGTTAAGGTAAGAGTGGATATCTTTAAATGAGAGTATATTTGCAATGTTTGAGCGATTAGTGTTGATTTTATGCAGCTGCGTTTGATGAGTTTGATTATTTAAGGTAACTTAAAATGATTTTTGATTTCCAGTTATTTGTGTGACTGGATTTTATTTTCCGTGCAGGTATTGATGTATTGGAGCCAAGACTAGTTTATAAGGTTTGGACAATGTGGATTAGAGTTGTTTGTACTCTTTAGAATTAGATGAGGAGGTATATAGTGTGGAAGAATGAGTTGGGATTTTCTTATCAATTTTGTAAGCTCTTGAAGAGTACCTTTAATTTTTTGGATACTCTATGCAAATAGTGTGTATTTTAAAAGATATTGTAACTCTGAGTATACTGTTAAAGTGATAATTCATACATTTTGTACTAATTCATACATTTTGTACTAATTCATACATTTTGTACTGTTAATGGGTATTTTTGATGAGTATATATTTCGTAATTGTTTATACCATTAATACAGGAAACTATGAATGCTATGCTAGTACTAGAAAAGAAAAAAAAGAAAAAAAAAATCAAAGAGACCGTACCTCTTTGTCAGTCGGTTTCCTTGAAAGAAGCAAAGAAACCATCTGGTTGTCAGAAATGGTGTCTTATCCTTAGCTAAGAAACCATTTTTCCCACTTTAATGGTTTCTTTTCCAAAGACTTAAGAAACCATCTAACTATCATCATTGATTTCTAACTTTTCACAAAGACACCATTTGCATTTAGATGGTTTCTTACCCTAAGAGACCTTTGACCTTGAAACCATCTCATTGTTGGTTTCTTAGGCCAATTTCCAATGGTTTCTTAGCCTATTTTTCTAGTAGTGAAGGCCAATTTAATTGGAACCCCATGAGTCTTAGCTACAAATTATATTTACCGTATTTTTCTCAATTTCCAAACTTATCAAGGGTTTTCAGACTGATTTCCAAAAACTGACAGAAACCGTCGCATAAAAAGTATTGATTAATAAAACGAGTTTGACAAATGATTTTTAAGTAAAACCAACGCCTAACTCATCTAAACTCTTTAAATTAAACATATGAAAAAGTCCCAGCACCAATTCAATATCTAAATTATGTTTTAGAAGTAATCTTTCAGCTTCTACTGATTCGCGGACTTTTTAGATAGACGTTCACAAATAATTTCTTCAAGAAAACCTACACGGTGAAATGCTACCAATTTTCACAGGCATAAACTAGGCTTGGAATAAACATGAGTCTCTTCTTTAACTTTTTGCATCCCACGACTTTAAGACAGGTAAAACACTCAAACAACAGAGACCAACGAATCAGAAAATTGTCAAACTATTCTATTCATTTATCTCATACAATTTATAATCAAAACCCCCAAACCAATTTCTAGGGTTACAAAAATTATTCCACTACTACTATAATTATGCTAATAATTGAATAAAGAGGTAATAGGATAGTCTACTTACGAAATAGGATGAGAATAGGCTGAGAAATCGCCTCGCAATGCCTCACGCGGCTCCCTTCACACACGGCTCCCTCTTCTCTCTTTTCTCTCTTTTCTCATGGTTAAAGTGAATATGGTGATAGGGAGATTAGGGTTTGGTTAGATGAGTTATACATATAGGATAGGTGCTATTAAGACGATATGGGCCTAGCCTAGTTAGATTAATTAAAACCCGAGTCACATAATTACCCGAGTCACAAATACACTACACGACCCAGCTGGTAACTCGGCCTAATATAATATCATATTAAAATAGCGGGTATTACATCCTGCTTCCTTTCTTCTTCCTCGTCCTCTGTAATTCGTCAAATTCTTTTATTTGTTTCGTTTGTTTGTTAATTCTTCGTCATAATAGTGTAATATTTCACATGTATATCATTAATCATCATCATTAACATATATCATTCATCATAAATCCGACTTAAATCCCAAGTAATTCATATTTGCGGGTTTTCGTCATTAAATTCAATCCGGGTTGTAGAAATTCGATTTGTTCATATTGAGTTTCTGGAATTCGACCTTTGATACATATTTTCACCTATTATACGTCATTAATTTGTCATTAATCCGTTGTATCTAACCTAATTAATTGGTTTAGTTTGTTAACTTGTTAATAATCGTTCATTCATATAAATAATTCGTTTAATTCCGTCTCATCCATGTTTTATTGCTTTCATGACCCTCATTCACATGTAAATAACCTATTAATCACTTTCATCCGAGTAAATAATTTAATAAATCATTAAATTCACCAACGAGTGTTAGCAACACGCAATTCCGGCTTCACAGCCAGAATTCAGGTCAGGAACAGACGCAGCAACCGCTGCGCCTCTTCCAAAGGACGCAGCTCTGCTGCGCCTGTTCCGGGTTGAATTCTGTCCCTGAATTCCTTTGTTGCTTGACATAGTTTAATTAGCTTACGTATAATTAACTATTAACCGTATTATCACCTTCTGATTTGGTTCGTTAATTTATTCCTTTATTCTTTTTCTCAAATTATCCGTTTTAAAGGTATTTTCGACATAAATCGCCTATCCCAATGTAATTATTGTAATTTTCTTTATTGTTGTAATACTCCGTATTTATGGTCTTGGGGGTACTCTATCGAGTAGCCCTTACTCTGTCGAGTAAGGGTGTGTCGCAGAATAAAATAGTTTCTGACCTGTTGGGCACTCGATCGAGTAGCTGGGGCACTCGATCGAGTAGGGGGGTACTCGATCGAGTACCTTGGGTACTCGATCGAGTGTCCGGTTTATCGGGGGTTTTTCTCGGGTTTTGTTAATTACGCGATTAAGGTATATAAACATATTCGTCTTTATTCTAAAACACTTTTGCCAAAACCTAAAACCTGTTTAAGAGAGAAAGCAGTTGGTCATCTCCCTAATCGCGTCCTTAACAATTCCCGGAGTTCAGACGGTCGGATTGCATCGTAGTTTGTGTCGTTGGATTCCTTGCGTCAAGGGTAAGCTTCTAGCATAATTTTTATAACGTTTTGTTAAGATTAGTGAAACCCTAATTTTAGTAATTGGGGGTTTTTATGAATAAGTGATTGAATAGTAGTATTCATGTGTATATGTTAGGAGGAGAGTTCATAGAGGAGGCGTTTTGAGACAAATTTGAGATATCGTGCCTTGTGTGCTTTCCAGGTAGGATTTCCTACTCAGTATTAGTCCCATAATGGGATATTGGTGATGTGCTGTAGTTAGTTAATTGATTTGTTGATTGTAATTGTGTTTGTGATTGTGGTTGTGTTGTTGATGGTTCTCGAGATGCGTTCTCGGCTGAGTGGGGTCACTTGCGGGAGTGATCTCACGCCCTAGTTTCGCCCTTAGTGGAACCCGCCACGAAAGGGGATGTGCACATTAATGGACAGGGTTATCGCTCGTACGATGAGCGGGGCTTAGGTGGGAACGGCTGCGGTCCCCCATCGCGGGCGGGTCCAAAGTGGACGATCGATGATGGAGACGGTTGGATGGGTGTGTGTGTGTGTGTGGCGGTTCAAAATTGTCTGTTTGTCTTATTGTTGTTATCTGTTTTGATTGTGTGATTAGTACTTGACCCGGTGTTGTTTTGTAAACCTGCGGTGATCCATTCGGGGATGGTGAGCAGATATTGAGCAGGTATAGAGATGATACGGGATAGCTGGGATGGCCACGACGTGACGATAGAGTCTTCCGCTGTAGTTTAGTTTTATTTACATTTCAGTTTGAATAGACAGTTTGGAATAATGTATCGTACTATCAGTTTGGGTTTCAAGGATTGTATTCATTCATTAAACGATTAATAATAAATGTTGTTTCTTTATCGCTGTTGTTTGATTATCATACCTCGGGCAACCGAGATGGTGATGTCTCCATACCTGAGTGGTCCTGGTAAGGCACTCGGAGTATGGGGTGTTACAAATGGTATCGAGCGACGATCCCGAAAAACCTCGTAACCAATGAATTTAATGAACGTAGAGAGTCAATTAAAATGAACCCGGGGTAAAAGTTGTAGGAGCTAGTGCAAAGGCTTGGGAGACGTCCTAAAGTCGCAAGGGGTCGCCCTACAACTTTGAACCGGTCACGTGGGGGAAAATGTGTTTGAGTCATGTGTGTGCTTAGTAACTTGTGCAACAAAGTGATGAATGTGTTGATTGTTTGGTGTTGAAATAGGAAGTTGAGCATGTAAAAAGAAATAATTATATGTGGAACATGTTAATGAGATGATAACATGTTGGATGTTTATAATGTGGCTTTAATAGCATGATGAATTGATCTTATCGATAGTAGCGTAGATGCAAAGCATATTTACTCTGTTATCATGAGGTTTGATAAAGTTGGCATGTTAGTATACGAATAACATGCGGGTAGCTTGTACGTATTGGGGGTACTTGATCGAGTGAGACTGACTCGATCGGGTAAGTTTTTGGCGATTTTGAGTCCAGAAACGAGTTTTGGGGCACTCGATCGAGTAACTAGGGTACTCGATCGAGTAGGGGGTCACTCGATCGAGTAGCCTAGATACTCGATCGAGTGGGTTAGAGATCAGAAGGTCTGTTTAGTTCTGGAGTTTGGGTACTCGATCGAGTACATAGTGGCACTCGATCGAGTAGCCGGTTACTCGATCGAGTGGGTTTGGATACTCGATCGAGTAGGTGCTGGGCAACGCGTGTTCGTGTTTTGAAGTTTAGTACGCGTGTTTATGTTTATCCCTTTCTTCTATAGCTTCAAGATGCCGCCCAAGAGAAATGCCTTGTACGCGAGAGCTGAGCTTATGACTACGGATGACATCGTTAAGATGTTGGAACACCAAGACGCTCTTACGGAGACCCTGAAGAGAGTGAATGAAGACAAGGATAAGAGTAAGGAGAAGGAGGTTGACCATGCTAAAGTCAGCCTCTATATCGCGAGGTTTAACCCGAAGGAGTACAAGGGGGTTGAGGAGCCGAACCACCTTGATAGTTGGCTGAGGGAGATGGAGAACATACTAGATTTAGTTCGTTGTCCTGATGAGATGAGGGTGGACCAAGCTGCATTCTATCCGAGGGAGGCACTGGCAAGTGGTGGGATTCAGTGAAAGTGAGTGCCAAGGAGATATATACCAACCAGGGGTTACCTGCTATACCTTGGGAGGAGTTTCGTAGGGCTGTGAGGAAGGAGTTCGTGCCAGAGCATGTGAGGAGTAAGTTGAGGGAGGAGTTCGACAAGTTTAGGATGACGGCTGAGATGTCTGTGGCTGAGTACTACAGGCAGTTTAATGAGAAATCCAGATATGCTGAGGACATGGGTTTGAGTGAGGAGAATCTGGCTTTGAGGTTTGAGAGAGGGCTAACCACGACAATTATGGATAAGTTACCCGTGGGAGTCCTTACTGATGTGAAGGAAGCATATGAGAGGGCTGGGAGAGCTGAGAGGCTAGTGGAGATGGCTAGGGAGAGGTCAGGTGGAGAGAAGAGGAAGTCGGAGAGCGAGGGTGGTGGCCAATCTAATTTCAAGAAAGGCAACCACAATCAATCTAAGGGGTTTTCTTCTGGGTCCGGGTTTAGTGCTGGAGCATCCTTTGGGAGAGGTCGTGGAAGTGTGAGCAACAGCTGGGGAGTGACCTGCTTCGGTTGTGGTGGTGTAGGCCACAAGAGACATGAGTGCACAAGTACACCGGGATCTTTCCGGAGACTGCGCGAGCTTCGCGAGCAACGGACCAAATGGGATCATGGCCAAACCGTGGAGGTCGAGCTACCAGAGTGGAGGCAACCGCAACGGCGGTAATTCTTATCGAAGACGCCGATGAACAACAACAAACAAGGGTCGGGTGCTAAGCCGACCGCATCAGCCAAGATCTTGTCCAGGGAGGTGGGCGAAGTCAAGTGGCAAGTCGTTCATGATGGACAAGAAAGCAAATGAGGAGGACGAGCACGTTATCACCGGTACATTTCTTGTTAATGGCGTTCCTACGTTTGTTTTGTTTGATTCGGGGCTTCTCGATCGTTTGTGTCTTCGAGTCATGTAAAGCATTGGGTTTGAGAGTATATGAGTCTGTTAGGGAGCAAGTTTTCATACCTTCAGGTGAGTCTGTAACGTGTGGGAGGTTGTTTAGAGATGTATCTTTGATAGTTGGACAAGACGATTTCCCTGTAGACTTGCTAGAATTCCCTTTTAATGGTTTTGAGATGATAGTTGGGATGGATTGGTTAGGGAAGTATAAAGCTAAGATAGACTGTCATCAAAAGAAAGTGTCCCTACGAGGTCCTAAGGGAGTTAGTGTGTCTTCTACCGTGGGTTTCTAGTCAAACCCAAAGTTAAGTTGATTGCAAATTGCCGCTTTGAAGTCGTATCTGAGGAAGGGATGTCCTCTGATTTTGTGCCATGTGAGAGATGATCGGATAGAGAGCCCGGCATTGAGGAGATACCAGGTGGTGGGAGAGTATGCGAGATGTCTTTCCGAGGAGATTCCGGGGTTGCCACCGAAGAGGGAGATAGATTTCACCGTTGAGTTGAAGCCGGGGACGGGGCCAATCTCTAAGGCACCGTACCGTATGGGTCCTAAGGAGATGGAGGAGCTCGGGAAGCGATTGGATGAGTTGATAGAGAAGGGATACATTAGACCAAGTGTATCGCCTTGGGGAGCACCAGTTCTTTTCGTGAAGAAGAAGGATGGAACTTTGAGGTTGTGCATAGATTACCGGGAGCTGAACCGTGTGACGATAAAGAACAAGTATCCTTTACCAAGGATAGATGACCTGTTTGACCAGTTGAGTGGTGCAACGGTCTTTTCTAAGATCGATTTGAGGTCAGGATACCATCAGGTGAAGATTAGAGATGTGGACATACCGAAGACAGCCTTCACGTCGAGGTATGGCCATTATGAGTATGTGGTGATGCCGTTTGGGTTGTCCAATGCGCCGGCAGTGTTTATGGATTTGATGAATAGGATCTTTAGACAGTTCTTGGACCAGTTCGTGGTGGTGTTTATCGATGATATCTTAGTCTACTCAAAGACTAAGGAGGAGCATGAGGAGCATCTGAGGATCGTGTTGCAGACGTTGAGAGATCATGAGTTGTATGCTAAGTTGTCCAAGTGTGAGTTTTGGTTGGAGAAAGTTGCTTTTAAGGGGGCATGTAATCTCTAAAGATGGGGTAGCTGTGGATCCGGCGAAGATTGAGGCAGTGACAAAGTGGGAAGCACCGAAGAATGTTGCTGAGGTGAGGAGTTTCTTGGGTTTAGCTGGATACTATAGGCGGTTCGTGAAAGATTTCTCCAAGATAGCTAGACCGATGACGGCGTTGATGAGGAAAGAGAACAGGTTTCGTTGGGATGAGAGTTGTGAGAAGGCGTTCCAAACATTAAAGGAGCGTTTGACCACAGCTCCTGTCCTAACATTACTGAAGGAAGCGAGAATTTCGAGGTTTATACGGATGCCTCGAAGAATGGGTTGGGATGTGTCTTTGATGCGAGAATGGTAAAGTGATCGCCTATGCTTCTAGGCAGTTGAAGCCTTATGAGGAGAATTACCCTACTCATGACCTGGAGTTGGGTGCAGTGGTGTTTGCTCTCAAGATTTGGAGACATTACCTTTATGGAGCAATCTTTAAGGTATTTTCTGATCACAAGAGTCTCAAGTACATCTTCACGCAGAAGGAGTTGAACATGAGACAGAGGAGGTGGATGGAGTTGATTGGTGATTACGACATGGATATCATCTACCATGAAGGAAAGGCCAACGTTGTAGGCGATGCCTTGAGTAGGAAGAGTGTACATTCCTTGTGTACAGCTCTATCTTTGATGAGACCGAGGGATGAGGTAGCGAGTTTTGGGATTCATATGTTGCGAAAGGAGAGGCTATGGGTGATATGACAAAGACATATGGAATTCTATGATGATATTCGAGGTAAACAGGCTTTGGATCCTAAGTTAGTGGAGTGGAAAGTGGAGTAGAGAAAGGGACGGTGTCCGGTTTTCCATTCATACGAGATGGTAGTTTGAGGTTTGATGGTAGGTGGTGTGTTCCTAATGACGAGGAGTTGAAAAGGACAATCATGACGGAAGCGCATTGCACACCATATTCAGTTCATCCGGGAGGTGACAAGCTTTACAAAGATTTGAAGAAAACGTTTTGGTGGCCTGGGATGAAGAAAGAGACAGCTGAGTTTGTGTCCCGTTGTTTGACATGCCAGAGAGTTAAAGGGGAACAGAGAAGACCACAAGGTAAGGTTCAGTCCTTGGAGGTGCCTGAGTGGGAGTGGGAATCCATTTCCATGGATTTCATTGTGGGTTTACCGAGGAGTCAACAAGGTAACAATATGATTTGGGTGATAGTGGATCGGTTGACCAAGTCAGCTCACTTTGTTCCAATGAAAGATACATGGACTAAGGCACAATTGGCTATGGCCTATCGAAAGAACGTGCTTAAGTTACATGGAGTCCCCAAGGACATAGTGTCCTCGACGAGAGATGCGAGGTTTATATCGAGGTTTTGGAAGGAGTTGCAGGAATCGTTGGGAACACTTTGAAGATGAGTACGATTTCATCCTGCGACAGATGGGCAGACTGAGAGAACAATCAAGACCTTGGAAGATATGTTGAGAGCGTGTGTGATGGATTTCGGTGGTAGCTGGGAGCAGAGGTTGGACTTGATAGAGTTTTCTTACAACAACAGCTATCACACTAGTATTGGTATGGCACCGTTTGAGGCTTTGTATGGGAGGAGATGTAGGAGTCCAATCTGTTGGGACGACAATCTTTGAGGCAAATGGTTTTAGGACCAGAAATGATACATGAGATGGTAGAACAGATTAAGATGATCGGGAACGGATGAGAAGCGCGGGATCGACGAAGAGTTATGCGGATCTACATCGTCGGGACATAGAGTTTCAAGTTGGGGACAAAGTTCTTCTGAAAGTGTCTCCTATGCGCGGAGTTATGAGATTTGGGAAGAAAGGCAAGCTAAGTCAGAAGTTTATAGGGCCTTATGAGATCTTAGAGCGAGTTGGGGAAGTGGCTTATCGTTTGGCGCTACCGGCTGCTTTGGAGAGAGTACATAATGTGTTTCATGTATCGCAGCTGCGGAAGTATGTGAGTGACCCGTCACATGTGTTGGAGGCAGAGAGCTTAGAGCTGGATGAGTCTTTATCGTACCTTGAGGTGCCTAAGCAGATCCTAGACCGAAAAGTTAGAAAGACCAGGAGTGGTGAGACAGTGTTGCTTAAGATCCTTTGGTCTAACCATGAGACTGAGGAAGCTACATGGGAGGCGGAGGATATCATGAAAGAGCGTTACCCTTTCCTTTTTGATCAGGTATGTATGGTTACGGGGACGTAACCTTGTTTCTTTTAGGGGGGTAGGAGATGATCGCGAGAGTTTCTAAGAGTTTTATGCACCTTTTGTATATGTTGTGTCGGTATGTTGTCTTTACGTTGTGTTTATTTTGACCTTCGAGTCGGGAAGCTTATGGGAGTACCTTTGTTTTGGTAGTGGTTTGAACTTCGGGGACGAAGTTCCTTTTAAGGAGGGAAGACTGTAATACTCCGTATTTATGGTCTTGGGGGTACTCTATCGAGTAGCCCTTACTCTGTCGAGTAAGGGTGTGTCGCAGAATAAAATAGTTTCTGACCTGTTGGGCACTCGATCGAGTAGTCAGGGGGCACTCGATCGAGTAAGGGGTACTCGATCGAGTACCTTGGGTACTCGATCGAGTGTCCGGTTTATCGGGGGTTTTTCTCGGGTTTTGTTAATTACGCGATTAAGGTATATAAACATATTCGTCTTTATTCTAAAACACTTTTGCCAAAACCTAAAACCTATTTAAGAGAGAAAGCGTTGGTCATCTCCCTAATCGCGTCCTTAACAATTCCGGAGTTCGAGACGGTCGGATTGCATCGTAGTTTGTGTCGTTGGATTCCTTGCGTCAAGGGTAAGCTTCTAGCATAATTTTTATAACGTTTTGTTAAGATTAGTGAAACCCTAATTTTAGTAATTGGGGGTTTTTATGAATAAGTGATTGAATAGTAGTATTCATGTGTATATGTTAGGAGGAGAGTTCATAGAGGAGGCGTTTTGAGACAGCTGTAGATATCGTCTGCTTGTGTGCTTTCCGGGTAGGATTTCTACTCGGTATTAGTCCCATAATGGGATATTGGTGATGTCTTTGTAGTTAGTTAATTGATTTGTTGATTGTAATTGTGTTTGTGATTGTGGTTGTGTTGTTGATGGTTCTCGAGATGCGTTCTCGGCTGAGTGGGGTCACTTGCGGGAGTGATCTCACGCCCTAGTTTCGCCCTTAGTGGAACCCGCCACGAAAGGGGATGTGCACATTAATGGACAGGGTTATCGCTCGTACGATGAGCGGGGCTTAGGTGGGAACGGCTGCGGTCCCCCACTGGCAGGGCTGGTCCAGTGGACAGTCAGTGATGGAGACGGTTGGATGGGTGTGTGTGTGTGTGTGGCAGTTCAGCTGTCTGTTTGTCTTATTGTTGTTATCTGTTTTGATTGTGTGATTAGTACTGACCCCGGTGTTGTTTTGTAAACCTGCGGTGATCCATTCGGGGATGGTGAGCAGATATTGAGCAGGTATAGAGATGATACGGGATAGCTGGGATGGCCACGACGTGACGATAGAGTCTTCCGCTGTAGTTTAGTTTTATTTACATTTCAGTTTGAATAGACAGTTTGGAATAATGTATCGTACTATCAGTTTGGGTTTCAAGGATTGTATTCATTCATTAAACGATTAATAATAAATGTTGTTTCTTTATCGCTGTTGTTTGATTATCATACCTCGGGCAACCGAGATGGTGATGTCTCCATACCTGAGTGGTCCTGGTAAGGCACTCGGAGTATGGGGGTGTTACAATTGTAATTTTTCTTTATTGCATTATCTTTGTATTTTGTATTGTTTGCATGCCTTCACATATAATTGAATCTAAATCTCTACTTCGACATTAATTGTATGTTAAACTAATTGTTCACCGACTTAGTCTAATTCTCACATGTTAGAATTAAAACTTGGATGTTGCATTGCACGCATACAATCGACGATATATCAAGTATAAATGATGTCCCTAATCATTAGTAGAGGCCGCTATCGAGGCGGGCGGGATTAGGTGTTCGATCAAAAGAGCTTCCTAATACGTACCCTCACCCCTTACTCCAGATCTCTGTGAACACCCGTGTTCATTGGCATCCACGAGAGTCATTCTAGACATAGAATGCTAAGGGTAACGATTGCTTAGTGTTCATGTCACTACTTTATGTCTTGACATGACATGAGGTATTCGAACGGTTCCAATTTCCCATAAAAATTGGCGGCGACTCCAACAAAAATGCAAACGCTTGTTTCTCTTTCCTCCCAAGCGCCCCCTCGGGCCCCCGCTATCCACACATGCTTGATTTTCATGCACAACATATCCTTTTTATCGCTGTAAAAAAACTCAATTGCGCATACTCCTAGATCGGAATTCAGAATTAACTATTTTTTTTGTTAAATGATTATCTCGTCATAATCTACTACTTTGAGGAAAAAAAGTTGCCGACTGACATTTTATAGGTTTTTTTTTAACGAAAATCTCAAATCAAACATATCTTGGATCTTAAATTTCCGAATGACCATTTTCGTTTTATCAATTTATAGATCACGAAGATTTAATCAATTTGAAAAAAAAATTAGCCAATTCCAATTTATGGTCTATAATTTATGCTCAACTGAAAATATTAAAAACGATAAAAAGGGCACGTTGTCCTTGAAAATCAAATTTCAAGGATGTCTTGTGCAAAAACTTAAAAAGTAGGGTACCACGTGAATAAAGGCAAAGTTCGATGGTACCACGTGAATTTTCCGAAAAATTAATAGTGTAAACATTTATATTTGAAACTAATTCACAATATAGAATTTTTTTTAATTTTTCAAAAAAAAAAACATAAGATTTTTTATAAAAAAATTTGAAAAAATAATTCTTAAAATGTCTTTCTTTTGTAAATAATGAGTTTTTCTATTAAAGTTTTTAGCAATTCTCAAAACTTTGCTAAAACTTGAGAACCCTTTATAGTAGACTTTATTATGACTACAGAAGTTTTTTTTTTTTAATTATTTTGGCAAAAAAGTAACAATTTTTCTATCAAAAATATATATAAAAACAAAATCGAAAGTCTGAAACATAAATAACATGCAAAAACATATATATTAATTTTTTACAGAGGTTTTAGAATTCTCATTTCTTTTTCTAAATTTTAAACATTTTCTCGCAAATATGATTTTTTTTCCTAAAAGAAAATCTTATAATTCTGTTATTTTTATTATTTTCTGTAATTTAATTATGTAGTAGGTTAAATATTTGTATTTGTGGTATGAGATATCAATTTCTCATGAGATTTTGGGTAAGAGTTTTTTTTTTCACTTTGTATCTAAGTTAAGGGGTTAACCACTCCAATTGAAATTTGAGGTACTTAATCTCACGATTAGACAAAGAAATGGGGGTCAATTACTACTTTCGCGGATCATAATTATATTATGAGGGGCAATATGATAATAAGCGTACAACAATGAGTTAAACTAATTTTATATATTGCTTAATGAAACAAGTTTTGAAATCTACAATAATTTTATATCCATTTCTCAGATTTTACCTCTCATAAGTAAAAGGGTCGAGACAAAAAAAAAACAGAATATTTCGAATAAAATTAGGCAACATAAAGTTATCAAAATGTATGGGGAGACAAATAAAATTTTCTAAAATTTAGTAATTTACTAAATCGAAAAAATACGTAAGTTTTTACATTTCATAGTTCTTTCCGTTACCATGCAGTGCATCGATTCCAAAACTAGCTAGTAATTATAAAACATGTAATAGCCCAATATGCGTCAAATTTTATCAAGCAAAACGCTACAATGAGAAGCCCAAAACTCCTTGAAGTCCAACACACAAAACCCTAAAAAAATATTTCTATATTTTTTTTTCCTAAAAGAAAATCTTATAATTCTGTTATTTGTATTATTTTCCGTAATTTAATTATGTAGTAGGTTAAATATTTGTATTTATGGTATGAGATTTCAATTTCTCATGAGATTTTGGGTAAGGTTTTTTTCACTTTGTATCTAAGTTAAGGGTTAACCACTCCAATTGAAATTTGAGGGACTTAATATCACGATTAGACAAAGAAATGGGGGTCAATTACTACTTTCGCGGATCAAAATCATATTATGAGGGGTAATATGATAATAAGCGTACAAGAATGAGTAAAACTAATTGTATATATTGCTTAATGAAACAAATTTTGAAATCTACAATAATTTTATATCCATTTCTCATATTTTACCTCTCATAAGTAAAAGGGTCGAGACAAAAAAAAAACAGAATATTTTGAATAAAATTACACAACATAAAGTTATCAAAATGTATGGGTAGACAAATAAAATTTTCTAAAATTTAGTAATTTACTAAATCGGAAAAATACGTAAGTTTTTACGTTTATTAGTTCTTTCCGTTACCACTCATGCAGTGCATGGATTCCAAAACTAACTAGTAACTATAAAACATGTAATAGCCCAAAATGCGTCAAATTTTATCAAGCAAAACGCTACAATGGGAAGCCCAAAACCCCTTGAAGTCCAACACACAAAACCCTAAAAAAATATTTTTTCAATTCATTCCCGCCACCCCACCCCACCCCACCCCACCAATTTCCATCACTCCTTTCTCCCTCTCTCTATAACACCACTACACGTACGTAATTATGCCTCCTAAGAATCAACCTACTAACGGCAAATTTTATGCTGACAGTTCTAATTAAGACAGAAGTAAAGCTAAAGCTTATGATATGCTATTATTTCTTATATGATAATTTATTTATTCTTTTATATTTTAGTTTTATTTCATTTATTTTAGTTTTATTTCTTATGTATTGTTTTTCTACAAATTTGAGATTGATGTATGTTGAAAAAATCCCTTTGAATAAAAAAAACCCTTGATTTAAATTTGGATGATATTTTGCTTTATTATTGGTTTACGTGGGTTGTTTTTACAATTAGGGGTTTTTCGACTTGAAAGAGGATTTTTCTTAGTACCAAACCTGTTGTCTCAGTTGATAATCCGAAATCAAATGATAATTTTTTTCTTGTCACACTCATTTACGCGGGTTGTGAAACTAAAATTGTTATTGGTTAGGATGATATTTACTTTTACGGGGTTCGCTGTTTTAGGAATCAGATTTATCCTAAAGGCGGTAATTATACCATTAAAGGTGGTTCTCCAGCTACCTTTTTTTATAAAATGTAATTTTATTTTGGTCTTGAAGTCTTAAGGAATAGTGTTATTAATCTTCATAATGATGAATTCGCCTCTTGGGCCAAAGCATACCATAATCTGGTTCTAAATTTAGCAAAGTCTATTAGGTTTTATTCCATTGTGTTGAATGTTTTGAAGGATGGTAGTGTTTTGTTGGATAAGGCTGATGAATGGGTAGTTAATAATTGGGGGTTATGTCAAAATTCTGGAAACTTATGTGTCGGTATGGTAAATGGAATCCGGGAAAAGATGTCTGTGAAATTGAAGATGCTGATAAGGCGAGGTCGATGCTTGTTATTGTTATTGACGTTGAATTAAAAAAACAGACATGTTTGACTCTATCTATTTTTTGTTCTAATTGTCTGATTATCCACTTTCGGTAATTTATATTATAATTCTGAACTTGATTTTTTTATTGTAGAAATTGTCTCTTTGGACAAGAAAAATGTTCTTGTTCACCCGGGTGTTAAGAGCATCCGCATCAGTGAGTTCTGATCAATTTTCATTCTACACTTTTTCAGCTTTTCTCTCTCTTCAATTCAACATCCACCTCATCACCCAAATTCACCAAATAACATCAAAAAAGCATCCACACCCACGTCAACAAATAACGTTTCTTCTCTTTCCTATTTACTATACCTCACACTATCCATATAAACATTCAACTAGTTTTATTACAGTGGTGGTGTTATACAAGGCCGGATTTGCGATAACACCGGGCCTTACGGACAAAAGGGACTCGTAAGAAAAAAAAAATTATTAACCAATACATATATTGTCATAATATATCATCAAAATTTATTTATTGTTATGTATATGGCCACAAGTTACTAAACTTTTGCCACAGTTTATTATTATTTTGTCACGAATATTGCTAGGTTTGTGCTTCTGTTTTTGTTTTTGGTTGTTGGTGCAGAGTCTTATGTTATTTTTTCTACATTTTACTTTGTTATTGTATTTTTTTTTGGCACGTGATGTGTTTTTTCTTTAATTTTTTACATTTTGCATTGTTTTTTTATTTTTCTTTTTATGGGTCACATGATGTGTTTGATCTTTTATTTTTTTTTTGCTTATTAATTTTTTTTTTCTTCTTGCACTACACTGCATTTTTTTTGTTTGATATTTTTTTCAATTATTTTTCTCTCTTCGCTTTTATTTGTCTTTATCTTCTTCCAACAATAAACGTGGAACTAGAAAATTTAGTATGTATTTTAATTTTTGATTATTGATTAATTTATTTTAAAATTAAATAGGTTAAAGTTTAATATTTATTATGTTATTTATTTGTATTTAATGTTTATAAATTCATTTTTGTTTTCTTTTTCCTTTTCAAAATAAGAAATGATGATGTGACTTTATAAATTGTTCTTAAATAGTTGAATGGTGATATGTTATGCTTTTAATTGTCTTTTTATTATACTAGTTGGTTGCACCGCGCGCGAAAGCGCGCGGTCCCCCCAAGATATTTTAACCTACGATGTTTTATGTGCATGCTAGCGTATGTTTATTCGGTTCGACTGTCTATACATGTTGAGTGTCGAACACATTGAATTCTTGTTATATTGTTTTCATAGTTGAATCGATTGGAAAAAAAAAACAAATTACAACTATTCGTAAATAATTCGTATTTAACTTTGTTAAGAGCATGAATATCTGGATATAACTACGCGCTTAGATAGTTAATTGTTAAAGAACAGAATTACATGGAATACATAAAACATTAAATATGATGTTGTAGCTTGTAAAGTAACATAAACACGTAGACCAGACTCTGTCCAACAACACATAGATATTCTGTAACACCGTTTTTCTGAAAGTTCTAAACAGTTTCACTCAAAACTTATGTTTATCTACACACACCGTCCAAATAAACGTGTTTTAGACAAATCGTTCAGTACAAAACATTGCTTCTCAATTAAATGAAGTACAGTTAAATTTAGTATATTGTATTTTTTTGTCGAGTTTATTTATAATTATTTTATTCTTCACTATATCACTTCATTTCCTACTACTACTCCATCCATTTTTTCTCGTATTACTCTTTATTTCCCCCGTCCCCTTTCTTCTCCCCACCCTTCTCATTTCCCTTTCTTTTAATAGTTCACGTCCTTCCCTTTTCCTCTAGCCTTACTTTATCTTCTTTCTAAACATTCCCTTTATCGACTTCCATCATTTTCCCCATCCCCATCCCCATCCGCATTCTCTTCTTCTTTTTCTACTCCTACTGTCTGTCCTCATCCGCTTTCCCCCATCTTCCCCCGCCCCTCCTCTTTATTTTTCCCTTGTTCTGCTCTTTCCCTATTATCATTTTTCTTGCCTCTTTTCCTATTCCTAGCCTTCTCCCATCTTTATTTTACTCTTTCCCCGCCTCCTCTTGTGTCTCGTCCAGTTTCCTTTTGAAACTTTTAAGAAAGTGAGATCGTGATTAAGATTGTCTCTACTAATACATTACGAAAAGAAAGTTCGATAAACTTTTAAAATCTATTTTTTTAAGTCGAGTTTTCTTATATTTTTTTATTTTTTAGTACACCTCTTATATATCCTCCAATTTCCCTCGTCCTCCACTTGTTTTCATATTACTCCTTCCATTTTTCCTCACACACTTTCTCCTCCCCTCCCCTCCTCCCCTTTTGTTGTATTGTTCACATCCTTCCATTCCATTCCTTGTCCATATCTCCTCTTCTTTTCCCTTAACTACTTTCTCGGCCCTCTATCTCTTTCCCCTTCCCCTCCTACTCATAGCCTTTCCTCGTTCTCTTCCCCCATTCCTCTCCCTCTTCCCTCGTTCTATTATTTCCCTCTCTCTTCTCTTTGACTTTGCTACCTCGTCCTCATCCTCCTTAAACTTATCCTCCTTGGCTTAAAACATTATCTTAAAACACAAAATACGAGTGATTACTTGGAAATAAGATAAATTTAAATTCAATTCAAAATGACTAATATAAAGGTTGTTGGCGCAAGCTACAAAATATCAAATATTATAGGAGCTCCTGATCCGCAAATTTTTCATTTAATTGTGCTATTTATATATTGTTTGATACTCCCACAAATTCTAAGAGCGCATAGCAATCATTGAGCTGAAGTCCGATAGTTCATAGATCGTAAGGATCATGATATTCAACACACTTTGACACGACTAAATCATCAAAACTACTTGGTCCACTAGCTACTCGCCTACTCATATTCAACAAAATCTAATAAGGTTCACCATAAAGGATTAATCAAACTCACGGATTACACACTCACTGATTACAGAGTATGCTGGGAAAAGAATGTAAACAAATCAAGAGACACAAAGTAATGACATGGGAAGGCCAAGCTCAATTTAACATGGAACTTATAAGCTACTCGAAAAAGCATCGATCAACAGCTTGAGAATCCTATTGCTGCCAGTCCTCACGGATGTCAAAGGTGTAGTTAATCCCCATGTAGCATCTGTTATCATCAACAAATTGTATAAAACACAGTTCATTTCAATTGTTAGACCTAGATTGCAAGTTATCTTCACTAGTGAAGAAAGTATCATATTCAATCTATGTATTTTGCAGCCTGCACTGAAGAGAATCATAAGTCATAACTGACGACTTCTTATGACATAAGCTATAGCACAATTAAGTTGAAACTTGATCACTTTAACAAAGAAAATGCCTTGTACCTTGCATATCTCTTTGAAGCTCTCACGTATTTGCCGGCCTTGAACTTGAACAATGCACTGCCTTCCTCCTTTTTCTAGCATGTTGCTTCTATTTTTTCAGGTTTACTCATATCCCATGAATCCTTATCCTGAAATCAGAATACAGATTTTTCATTACAACGCCTCCAAAACAGTCTATAACAAAGAAGCATATAGCTAGTAGAAGTAAAGGATGATCAACTTCACCAAACACAACTTAATTAAAATGTGAATGTCGGCGTACAACAATTTGATATGCTTTTTAAAGAAAGACTCATCTATACGTCATAGTATGAGCGGTCAAACATATCCGACCTCTCTCTGTGTTAATCAGGTAGATGATTGTCTCCAAAGGACCCATAACTAAATTTGTTTTTAATGGGTTCACTCAGCTGACATGCCATCACAAAATCGGAGGGACAAATGCAGTATGAACCACAGGGATAGGCGAATAGACACACCGAAAAGTTGTAAACAACAAAAAATTGATTCGAATTAACATCAAAAGGTCCCATTTGTTGGGATGACATCAAAAAATTGTTGGGATAACATCAAAAAATTGATTCGAATTAACAGCAAAAAATTGATTCGAATTAACAACAAATGGGACTCCTACACCTCATTTTTAATAATTGTAAAGTCACTACATGAACAATACCATAATCCTTGTTCACCGCATATTTCATTAACAACTCAATTTACCAATTACCATTAGTAACTCACCTTTTATAACAAAACCTTCACAATCTGCATGATTTAACACCACAAATTTCTAAGTTTTAAATAATTAAAAGATGAAATAAGTAAATACCATAATTCGCAAATCGGTTTCCATTAGAAACACAAAAAAAATTCAAAAATACCCTAAATTACACCAACTTGCATAATTTAAGTATTTAACACCACAATTTTCTAGAAGGTATTCTAATTGAATGATGAAATAAGTAATTACCATAATAATCCTTCTTCGGCTTTCGACTACAAAATGATGTCGTCAAATACCTTCAACATAATACAATGATACATCATTATTAAGCTACTATAAGATCACAATTAACAAAATAATTACTTGCGTCTTACTCCTGCAACCAACAGGATGTTGGTAACAGTGCGAAGAAGTTACTTGCGTTAAAAGTTCTAAGCCATTAAGTTTTCATAGTTGTTACCCCTGGCTACTGGTCTAAAACTAAGTATACAAAACTGTTAGTAACGCGTATTGTGTCGTATTTACGAACCAAACTTGGTCCCCAAGGCCCTATGCCTCTGCATAATAACAAAAATCAGGATTCCGAAAACTAAATGGAATAACATAAGCTTAATCTACTTTACAGAGTTTGGATGATGCATAGAAAGTCGTCCTTACAAGATGACTCTTCTCAAAGTATCGTCTAAATCCCTCTGGCTGCCATTTTGATGAACGATAAGAAAAAGAAAAAGGAGAAAGCAAAATACCTCAAAACCTCCGAAGGAATGAAGAAGTTAGACTCCGAGAGATAGTTTAAGACAACCCTTTCCACGATGCTCTAAATTTTCTGAGAAGCTCTTATTTCAGCCTGTGCTGCAAATCCTACTGGTCCAACTAAAATCAAGCGTTGGACATGCTCAGGGTGCTACAGAAACATATTTATGCATTAACTAATTAGACACAAAATCGAGTAAAATTGCTCAACTGAATTAAAACTAACAATGGGACAATAGAAACATTGAGAGCATATTTAGAAGCAATGTAAACCCCAAATAAATGCCCAAGAAGAATGAAACTGTTGAGTTTCATGGCTTTATGCCATTCCCCCAAAGAATCGATAAACCATGCTTCTGAATCTGCATTGTGGTAACAAAACAAAAGGCGTTAAAGAAGTGCCGCATAATTTCAAGAAGCCAAATATTTATCTAACTCCATCTTAAATTTCAATGCATGTTTGATTGACCACAAAGACGACAGTCGGCAGCTACATATAGCATTTGAGAAAAGAGAGTTGAATATGACAAGTAAATGATTCCTAACCTTTTGTACTTTTGCATGTAAAATCAGGCCTGCTTGATCCACCCCAACTGCAAGGCAAGAGAGAAAGCACATAAAAATTTAATATCGAATCGGACTTCTACTTTCAAACCTATCTTACAACGTGTAATCCATCCAACTTGCTTACCCAAGTTGATCAATTGTAATAACCCTAAATTGATGGGCCAGTGCATCAAAATTATGAAAGAAGAAGCCATGAGAGGTACAATATCCATGAACCATAGCCATGGTGGGCGCATCATCCTTGCTGTCAAAGGTAACCATATTTATAAACCTGGGCTCATTGCTTACAGACTGAAACCAGCATAAATACGCCGGTTAATCGCTCGCATTTTAAGGTAAATAAATGGAGGACAAACCCACAATCAAAGTTCTCACCAATATTTGGCCGGGAAAAACTGAAATCCCAAGTTAAATTCTCCTTCATTGAAAAGAAAAACAGCGGATTCGGATCTTGCGCAGCGAAAAATAACGAATTGAAACTGAATAAACAACATTTGGGATTCAAAATCGCTTGTTAAAAGCGAAAAATACTAGTAAATAAGGAAAGCAAATCGAAGTAAACATCAAAAAAGGACTCAAAATCGCTTGTAAAAATGAGTAAATACGAGCACATAACGAAATCAATCTGAGCATAAACAACAAAAAATTGGATTCAAAAACGTTTCCTCATTTATCTGAACTCAGATTTTTAACTCTTATAATGTTAGAATGAAGAGATCTTAATGATTTCTTTAGCAACGTC
Organism: Silene latifolia; assembly: GCF_048544455.1. Classification (NCBI taxonomy): domain Eukaryota; kingdom Viridiplantae; phylum Streptophyta; class Magnoliopsida; order Caryophyllales; family Caryophyllaceae; genus Silene; species Silene latifolia. The sequence continues at coordinate 37,977,672 of NC_133527.1, read as the reverse complement.
CTCATTAATCTATCAAAAATCCACCAAAAATTACAGCCAAATATATGAATTCACACCAAAATGAACGAAATTAAACTTCATATCAAGAGTCTAAACCCTAAACAAAAACCCAAAATAAAATCAAGGAAATCGATGGGAAAGATACTCACAAAATAAAAACAAGGGAGTTTTATGTAGCGGTGATAAGACGATGATGACGGCGACGTTGATTCCGATATCTCCGCTTGCATGGTTGAGGTGCTCGCGATCATCAAATACAGTGTTTATTTGTGAGAGTGAAAGTGAAGGGAAAAGGTGAAGGGGTGTGTGTGGTTGAGGGAAGAGAAGAGGAGAGGGGCAGGAAATGAGTGGTTGATGAGAAATGAGTGGTTGGAGTGAGCAGAGTGAGACTTGTAGGAAGGAAAGGTCTCAACAGGCCCAAATGAGAGGAATGATGGGTATGAATATAAGGAGGAAAGGTAATAAGTGAGGCCCAAATAATAGCCATCCAAATCCCGCACAAAACACTCATCCCATACCCACAAATACTATGCCATTATGAGGATAATTCAGAACTCAGACAAAAAAGAGCCCAAAACCGCACAAAACATCCAGCCCAACCCGTTTAGTAGGTACTATTCATTAGGCAAGTTAATATTCATTGATGAATAGTAACATGAGTGCTCTCACATTTTATAAAGGTGTTAGATTTATAAACTATCTCACACTTATTTTTGTTTTTGTTTCCTTATCATTATTTGCAATCATATAAATATTTGGGATATTTAATGGAAATACTCCAAACTATTGGAGTGCTTCTCAAAATACTCTATACTCTATTTTTACTACCAATACACCAAACTTTTACGCTCTTCTCTTTTATTAAAACAGGTAAAAGGGCTACCTGCTAAACCGGTTTCTTTTTTTTGGTGGAAATGTAAGTAATATGATAAAAGTCCCAAAATGGATCTCAAAGTCACCAATACAACCATTTTACATTAATCCTCAGGCGAGAGGACTATGCCAACCAGCCATTATCTAGCAAAAACACGCTAACAGCCTACAGTCATAACAAAAAAACAAGAATAACCTTACATTAGGCCCAAACTTTTACACCAATTACTATCTACTAAACAAACTTGACCCATTGCTACTGCCATTATGTGCAATTTGGCCTCTTTCCTGACCTGCTGTAGGAGTGTTCCTGGATGCATCACATACTTGTCCACTCTACAAACATTTCTCACAAGCCAGATCCCATATTGAACAGCTACAATCAAAGAACTAATCACTAGTCTCTGAAGACTAGAGATGTTCCTCTGCATTAGTACCTTCCCAGCAGAAATATCACCTGTCATTGTAATCTTCAACCAGGAAAAAAGAAGCTGGTAGCATTTTTTTGCATACTCACAGTCTTGGAAGAGATGTTGATGGCTCTCAGTCCCCCTGCTACACAAAAAGCACACTCCAGAAGTAACCACCCCCATTTTCTGCAGTCTATCCAAGGTTAAAAGTCTTTGTCTCTGCAAGAGCCACAAGATAAAACAGTGCCTTAGAGAATTAAACCTGTTCCAAACAGCCTTTGCCCAAATCACTTTTTGTTAAGATTGTTGAGTAAGCCATTCATAACCTTTAGAGATTGTATGCACATCATCATCCTCCAGCCACTTTCCTTGCTCATAAGCATCTCTAAATATATCTTTAATCTCACAAATCTTCCTCCAAGCCCACGAACTAGATTGAGAAGGTTTGTATTCAAACCAGGGAGTACCCTTAATATAAATCTTATCAACCCACCTAATCCAGAGGTGGTCCTTCTTGACAGTTATCCACCAGACCAATTTACCAACAGCAGGTAGGTTCCACAGGTGTGTGTCAACTAGGCTTAAACCCCCATACTCTTTCTTTTGACACAGGACAGACCAAGCAACTAGAGGAGCCTTTGTGTAACTTTCATTGCCTTCCCATAAAAAATTCCGACAAAGAGCTTTTATTCTGTCCATAACCCCAGTGGGCAAGACAAATATCTGGGACCAATAATTGTGAATAGTTTCCAAGACAGGCTTGACTAAAAATTAATCTCCCTGAGTAGGAGATTTTCTTTTTGTTCCAGCCTCTAATTCTAGTCAGCATCTTGTCTACAAGAACATTGCAATCAATCTTGTACAACCTTTTATGAGAGATTTGGACCCCCAAATATTTGAAAGGCAGGGATCCTTTTTTAAAACCAGTGTGTCTCATGATAGCCTCCTCAATATCAGGAGGAACCCCATTCATTACAATATCAGTCTTGTCAGTATTAATGTGTAGACCATATGCATCAGAAAAACACTTAAAAACCTCAGTAATAGCAACCACAGAAGGTATGTCTCCTCTACAGAAGAGGAGGAGATCATCAGCAAACATAAGGTTGGTCAACTGTAAGCCTTTGCAAAGTGGGTGAAATGTAAAACCAGGTATAGCACTAATCACATGAATAAGCCTACTTAAATATTCCATACAAAGTGTAAAAAGGAGGGGTGAGAGGGGGTCACCTTATCTAAGTCCTCTTCTACCCTTAAAAAAACCATGAGTTTGGCCATTAAGAATAATGGAATAAGAAGTAGAAGTGATGCAAATCATGATCCAGGCAATAAATTTAGGAGGGAAGTAGAGACTAGTGAGCATCTGCCTTACAAAGTGCCAATCAATAGAATCATAGGCCTTCCTCAGGTCTATTTTCATCAAGCACCTGGGAGAGACATGTTTCCTGGTGTACATACGAACTAGGTCTTGGCTAATTAAAATATTCCCCATAATACTCCTATCCTTAATAAAAGCAGATTGACAAGGGTTAACCAGATAAGGGAGTACCTTAGCAAGCCTAGCACAGAGGACCTTTGAGATAATCTTGTAGATGAGATTGCAACAGGTAATAGGCCTGAAGTCCTTAACAGTCACATGATTATCAACTTTTGGGATAAGAACCAGATTAGTACAATTTAGTTGTTTAAGCAACTGTCCAGAATTGAAGAAATGTTTGACTGCCTTACACACATCAGCCCCAACAATGTCCCAACTTTTCTTAAAAAACCAGCTAGAATAACCATCTCGACCAGAGCTCTTATCATCAGGTATAGAAAAGATCAGAGTTTTGATTTCCTCATCAGTAGGGCCCTGACACAAAGCTTCCTAATCAGTCTCAATAAACCTCACCCCTTGTTCAACAACATGTGGATAAAATTGAGAGGTAGGAGAACTTGACCCAAGGAGATTCTCATAGTACTTCACAAAAGCCTGTAAGATATCATCAGGAGTCTTACATATCTTACCCTCAGTATCCTCAATGAGAAGTACCTTATTTTGGATTTTCCTATGCTTAATGGCTTTATGAAACATGGCAGAATTGGCATCTCCTTCCTTTGCCCAATTAACTTTTGCTTTTTGTCTTAAAAAATCATCTTTAGCAATGGACAACATAAGGTAACTCTCTCTAGCTTGATATTCCATATCCATTAAGCTTATGTTACCAGGATCTAAATGTAACTTTTGTTGACAACCCAATAAAAATTTATAGGCAATCTCAGCATTCCTCTCAATGTCTGAGAACAGACTTCTATTCAAATCTTTAAGCAGGGGTTTCAGTGACTTAAGCTTCTGGACCAGCCTAAACATAGGTGATCCAACATAATAAACCGGTTTCTTTTATCTTATTACAACCATTATCTTTTTTGTACTATTCTCATCTACTTCAGGTCAACCCATTAATCTCCTCTTTCTTCTTCAAAACACCAAATCTCTATTGATCCTTTCCAAAACACCATTAATCCTCTTCAAAACATCATTAATTTTTAATTTTATGCATAAAGGATGTGCAGACCAAAAATTTCCCAAAACTATCCTCTTACCGTCAAAATTTCCCACACGAAATTGGCTGGAAAGCAGACAAGAAAATGAAATGTGGGTTAACAATTGAGAAATAATTGAGAAAAGAGGAATGTGCAAGACAAACAGAAGGAAGCATTCAAGCATAGTCAATCACTCACTACTACTCACTCCCATCACCATTCACAAAAAGAAGCAGATGCACACTCTTTTCTAGTCCTCTTCTATTTTCTTTTCTTTTCTTCTCTTATTTTCTGAAAATAATGGCCGTTATTTCATCAGAACTCAACTTGTTAACACCCAAAATCATCTGTAACAACTCCTCTAAACTTCATATCAACAACACACTCTGAACTTCTCATACTCCAAACTAATACCCTCCTCTTATTGTCAACGTCAAAACGCCATTAAAGTTAAAACCCCTCTTCCGTAATCTTGTTCAATACAAGATTTACTCATTAATCCCAGATTCTCATTCTTTTTTCTTCATATCTTTTAATTATGCAATTCCACCGAACTTTAATTTTTCAACTGTATAATCTCATTATTCCAATTGCTGTGATTTCCTCCATTAATCCCGGAAAATCAACAGAAGAACAATAGGTAATTGCTTACCACACCTCTCAAACAACTAGAGGAAAAAGGTGTCAACTTTTACATATAAATTAGCACAAATTTCAAAAGTTTGGTCTGATTGTTGAACCATTGTCATTTTCGAGATGCCCAGATGGTTTACTTTGATGTGGGTTTTGTAACTAATGTGGTTTTGGAAATTTAATGGGTTTTTACCAGGCTGAACAAAACGAATTGTTTGATAATGATGCCGAGTAGGATAAGACTACCGGGAAACAAGATTTCCATAAAGTGAGAATGGAGGAAAATTAATTAATCAACTATAATTAAAGGGGGGAAATGGAGGAAAATCAAATAAAGGATAAAGTTAATGGGAATGAAATTGGATGAAGGAGAGATAAGAGAGAGGAGAAGTTGCTGGTAAATGAAGGTGGATTGAGGAAGAAGATGAGTAAAATTATCATAAAAAAAAAGTGGGACATGCGAATGGATTTAACCGGTTATTTCAAGTCAAAAAAATAGGCAATTCTAGTAGAGGAAGACGGATGTAAAACTTGGGTATATTAGTAGTTAAACTAAAGTTTAGAGTATTTTGAGAAGTACCCCGATAGTTTGGAGTATTTCCATTAAATAACCCTAAATTTTTTGAATTTATAACTTATTATTTTTATCGTTATTATCGTAAGTTTGAATTTCCATTTTTTTCACGGTTTTTTTGAATCTAAATTAAGGTAAATTCGAATTTCTCACTTTTTTATTACGTTTTTTAATCTCATTCATTTTTTGATTTAATCTCGTTTTGGAGAGATACGTAGAGAGAAAATAAAAGAAGTGTGAGGAAATATATTGCGGTAGCCGTTTTTTAATCTCATTCATTTTATAGAAGGTAAAAAAAATATGGATTATGGTTATTTTATTTAAAATAAAATAAAATTGCGGTAGCCGTTGCTAGAAAATACAAATACTACCGTTGGTAATGGGACACATGGCAAGTCCTTAGTGGACTTTTTTATTTGATAAAGAAAAAAAATCAACACTTTACTGCAAAAGTTAAGCAAGAGGGCCCAATTTCTGGCTTCTCAACAATTTTCGGACATGCGAGATTTTTCGCTAAACTTCTGTCCTTTCTTTGCCCATGTGTCAACTTGTTGCATTTTATATTAATTTACAAACTTCATGAAAACTGGTTCCGTATCTTTCTTCCCTCTCTCCATCTTTCTTCAATATGCAGTTAATTAATCATCTTCTTCCATTAAATTAATTTATCAACTATTATTTCTCTCCTTCTTCAATCATAATCAATATGTATTTAATCAATTTTTACCAATAGTGGATGAAGTTTCAAAGGCGGATGAAACACCATATGTATTATCATCATCATCATCAACAATGGAACATGAACATCAAAGGAGCATGAAATTTCAATAGAAATTGAAACATTTAAGTCATAATCAATGGCTTTGGAAAAACAGTTAGAAATTACATTTCCTTGTATTCTTGAAAGTTTAAACTCGTATTCTTTTCATATTAGCTCGTATTTTTGAAAGTACATTACAATTAAGTTTAAGCTTGTATTCTTTTCATAATAGCTTGTATTCTTTTCATAGAAGCTTGGATTTTTTTAAAGTACATTATAATTAAGTTTAAGCTCGTATTCTTTTCATAAAAGCTCGTATTTTTTCATAATAGCTCGTATTTTCGAAAGTACATTACAATTAAGTTTAAACTCGTATTCTTTTAACAATAGCTCATATTCTTTTCATAATAGCTCGTATTCTTCATGTGAATTTAATTTACGAGTTCATAGACATTGGAGCAGAAAAATCGGAATTGGTTGGACTTAAACGAGTATGGAAGTCTTCCACATTAGAGAACAATGGATTTTTGTCGTTTAAGAGAGATTTAGAAGAGAGTTTTGCAATAATCATTTGGTTATACTGAGATTTGGAGAGGAAGAGTGTTTTGTTTAACAAATATTAGATTGAGCTTCAGTTAAATATACTATAAATGGGCCAGTTGTATAATGCTAATATACAACTGGTTGTAGGATATTATTTGTGGGGTAAAATGAAGTTGTCAAATGAACTACTAATTAGGTTAGACCCCGTGCATTAATTGCATGTCTTATAAAGTTATTTTTTTATTTCTACTAAATTACATATATAATAGTATTATCTCATTAGTTGTTCATTTTCTCGTCAATGCATTTTGCTTTGAGAAATAAAAAGTTGAAAGTGAAAATTAATTAAGAGAATTGAGTAGCATGTTGAAATGTATTTTTGAAAAAAAAAAATTTTTTTATACCGCAAAGCTAATGATTCCAATATATAAATTTTCTTAATTTTTTGCCTCAAAAATAATTTAAATGGTTTATAATTTTGTATTATATCTAGTATGAGTCAAATTATTCTCAAATAATAACATCAATTAAATATTTAGTAATTCATAGTTTGATACAATTTTTTTTAAATTAAAATTAAAATATTATAGATTAGAGTTAGTCAAAAAAATATAATTTGATGAAAAAATTAATTTTAATGAAAATATAATGATTTAATGAAATAAGTTATTATAATTATTAGTTTCCTTACTTAGTTAATGTATACATAATTGTTATTAGCTACCTTATTTAGAAAGATACTTTTTGGAGAGAAATTTTGTGAGGATTCGTATTCATTTAGTAGATAGGGGATGATATCAAGCAGCATATTACAATTAATAAACTAGTAAATCTTTTTTTGGGTGGTGGTAGATTGGTAACTCATTAAAGGAACGAATGAACGTTGATTAATTATCTAAGACGGTAATGAATAATAATAAGAAGAAAAGTGGCGGGCAGAAACTAATGAATGGTGATTTTAATTTATTTTCACGGCAGTTACAATAAATTAATCGTTAGCTCAAGTATTCAAAAGGTGATTGAGTTCATTTTGTCTATGATGGTTACGTTTTTTTATTTATTTATTTTTTTTTTTTTTTTTATTATTATTATTTTTTTTAGTTTGAATGAGCATAGCTATGTTACGGGTGAAAATTGAACCCCAACTTCATGGTTGAGATAAGAGAGCTCTTACTATTTGAGCTAACTCCTATTCTCATAATGGTTAAACTTTGTAATCATAAATTTACACTTGCGCTTGGAAATTTCTTGTCTTTGAAGTTACAATACGTATATCGATTCAAAATCCTATTTCGCCAATAATTTTTATTATCTTTATAATTTTTTCATAAGAAGAGATTATATTATGGGAATTTCAGTAGAAAATGTGAGTGTTTAATTGTCCTGAGTAGTGCTCCAATTGCTGCTAAAGTGTGCGATGATTCGATGAATGACCAATTGACAAATTTCTTGTTGAGTGAAAGGGTTTATGAAAATTAAATCATTCATCAACTTGATCACAGGCTCCTTCTATTATTCAACCATAGTTTTATCTTTTGTCAAGGAACATAAATCTCCTCTAAAAAACATCGGCAATATTTATTAGGCCAATGATCAGATTCGAAAAAAAGTGGCAAGTCTAGGTGAAATTGATAAAAAAAAAAAAAAAAAACTACAATTACAGTAAATTGGTAAAAAAAAATGGAGTATGACTGCCACATTGGTATTAAAACAAAAAAGGCATCACAAAGAAATCTTATTATGCTCGTTTTTTTAAGCTTCGATTTTACCGTGTTCTAAATCCCGATTAATTTTAGAATTTGTCAAGTGCTTAAAAAGGAAAATACAAATCATGACTTAAGCAGTAGAATTATCACAATCACCAACTTGTATAAATATAAAAAGTTTGAATTACTCATTATTTTTTTATTGCACTGTTTAACCTATTTATAAGTTTGATTAATACTTACAATTGAATCCGGACTCAAAAGGCATTAAAAATCTGTCATTGACAAAGTCACAATTAAGTTCACATTTTTTTTACCTTCTCATAATAACTTTCACACTTTATTTTTATTTTGTTATTTGTAATGTCCGTGATAAGTGATCTTCAATATTGTTCAGCTTGAATTTTTTTTGTAAGAATTAATTGTGAGATAATGTTTATTTTTTAACCAACATCGACACATTTTCGGAGGTAACAATACTTGTATAACATTTCATATCACATACATTAGACTCTCACTGCATCACCAATAAGAAAATAATGCAAGTGTAATATAAATTTGTGTTTTTGACATAATATCATAATAGTTTATGCTAAACAACAACATAAGTTATTTTGTAATATTTTCGATTATATTTGGAAATAGGCTTCATTAGGTGAGTGTCATCAATATTATTTTCATCGATCACTTGTACTTGGAAAACCCCAAATGCGCATTCAGTCCACCGTAAGTATGATTTAGTAGTCACTCGTTTTGTAGACCAACCTCATTTCCTACATCATACCAAATATTGAAATATTGAAATATATGCCACTAAAACAATTAATACTCACACTAAATATTGACTACATACAAATTATTAAATAGCATAGAACATGCCTTTAATAGATTAAACTAATTTAATGCTCACAAAAATAAGGTTTTTTTTTTAGGAAAAAAGAATCATTGTACATTATATCACGATCTACTTGAGCGTTATTCTTTAGGATCTCGAAGTTGCTTACTTTTATCACGATTTTTGTGAGCATCTATTACGTGTTTTATTTGAAAGTAATATTTTATTGAAGAACTTTTAAAACAAACATAATGCCATATATACTAAGATAACAAGCAATTTAAGAAGAAAAAACATAAATTTACGTATAAAAAAACATAAATTTATATGATTAACTTCCTGACCAAACATATTCAATAAACTAATTTGATAAAATTTATAAAATGAATCATTAGCTCAAAACAAACTACTAATCGGTTAAAATTTGAAGATACTCAATTGTGTTGATTAATTTTACAAATCAAATTTCTTTTGCTCAAAACAAAATACCAATGGGTTAAAATTTGAAGATTCATAGGGTGTTAATAGAAAATCTATAAATAATAAACGAAAAAAGTAAAAATATCATATATATCGTTCATGTATCTCTTGGGATCTAGAGTAGTGTTTAAATAAATGTGTTTCAAGTTTATATACTGTTTTTATTCATTTTTTTTAAAAAAAAGGTGAAATAATAAGAAATAGGAAAACAAGAAATAAAAGAGCTAATCTTTATTACCGTTCTCTTTAATCATTGACGAGTTAGCAACGATCATAGGCACAAAACGCAACGTCCTATTACCGTTAACGAGCGGAGAGATCTCTACTTCAACTGTTTGCATGCAAGCAAATATATATGATTAGACAAAAAAACTCTAACTGTTACAAGAGATTATAACACACAATAGAGAATTTAATTAATGTTTGGATAATTCATTGGTGGTTCTCTTTACGGACCTGATTGCAACTTTTACCAAAAAAAAAAGAAAAAAAAAGCATAAAGTTCAACAGTGGAGTTGGAATATTTAGATGGGTATCATAGCTCTACAAGCTACATGGCTTGCTTTAAGAAAATAAAAAGATAAAATTTCATTGGATAAAAGCAAGAATGTGGACCTATTGAAGCTATATGATGCTGTAGTTCGTCATTGGAACGGTAGCTAGGTAGCCGAAAAGGAGGGTGGCTGAAAAATCGATGTGGTAGATCAAGTTACAATATATTGTAATTGTCCATTGAAGATGTTCTGATTGATTTAAGTGGGGCCGGGGTTTATTTGAAGTGGAGTAAACTTGAATCGTTATAGTTAGAGTTCAATTTGAAGATATGGAGTAAACGCTCATATAAATGATTTACGGGGTATATGAGGTCCTGCCTGAGGATTGCTTTGTTATAGAAGCGTTAAATTATGGCGCAAATGACCCGAAGTTCATTTTTAACATAGTTTTGAGAAGGACTTCAAGAAATGTTGTAAAGTTTGAGCTGATACTCATCTTGGACAGCATTTTGTTAGTGAGAATTATTTGATAGAATTTTCTATCAATTTTAGTAGTTATCCTTATAATTTCTTAATCTTATCATATTTGACATGTCGTCAATTAAAGGTATATTATTTATATAAACATAAGATACCATTTTCATTGAGATTTTCAACAAGAGGGAAAATCGGAAAATGTAATCAAAATCACTTGGAAGGAACAAAAGAAAACATATAAACAACTTTAGAAAATTTCTTTTGATTTAAGCCTGGAACAAGAAAGTTGGTAATCATCATCTTATTCCAAAGAGATTTCGTGTAATCCATGACAATTATATGGGTCGAAATAATCTTTAAAAAAGCGTTTTTAAAACGTGACATTTATATATCAAAGTACATTCGTAGTTTCGTTTTGACTCATTTATTATAATTTCTTTTTCTTTATTTTTAATCCATAGTTGTAATAGTATCAATTCCCCAACAATCTTAAAGAGTATTTGTGTAACAATGGCTTCCATCAAAGACATGAATTCCGAGTTTGGAGAACTTGAGAAATTTGTTGGTTTAAACTTCCAAAAATGGCAAAACAAGATGCATTTTATAAAACTGACTCTTGAACCCTTTTCACGCTCATGTCACGTCGAGGTACTATAGAAGAAAAAACTGCAAAATCCGATCCAATTTATCGTAATCGATTAATTAACATGTTATTTAACCGTATTCTGAAACACGGAAAAAAATCATTGGCTTATCAAATTATCTATCGAGCCGTGAAAAAGATTATGCTTACCTCTCTTTGTAACACCCCCACATACCAAGGTACCTTACCAAGGACTACCCTAGCATGAGAGGTTGTTACCATCTCGGTTGCCCGAGGTTAGTATATCAAAAGCAACAATCCAAACAACTTTATTAAAGTATGAAGAGTTTAACAATTACATAATCTCAGACAAACTCAAAATAAAAGTGTAAGGAACTCAATACAACTGCAATCAAAGGCAGTCGTAACAGCGGAAGCTAGACTCGAAGTGATGACTCCCCATCCCAAAGCTACACATCTGCATTACCTGTCATAATATGCTCACCATCCCCGAATGGATCACCGCAGGTTTTACAAAACAACAACAACGGGGTCAATACGTTCAATTAAGATAAGACAAACAAACAATGTCACCGGCTGATCATCCTCCACAGTAACCGACTACACACCGAAGTGTGTAGCCCTGCCAGATTACCCATCGCAACAAGTAATCCACTCCGCCAGTGGGTGACCGCAGCCCATCCCCACTAAGTCCAGCTCATCAACGAGCGACTAACAATCCTTGTCCCTTAATATGCACATCCCCTCCCGTGACGGGTTCCACGGAGGGCGAACTAGGGTGTGAAGACACTCCCGCAAGTGACTCCACCACAATCACACACACCACAGCATCACAGCTGTCACATCACCACAACCATCACAACACCACCACAACACCACCGTCACCACAACACCCATACTCCGATGATCAGCAGATAACAACAATGACAATACAATCACAGTCTTAAATCAATTAACAGTAAACTGAGTAGGGAAACCCTACCTTTTCGCAATCCGCTTACGCAGCAATCAACCATACAAATGCATAACAAATACTACATCGTCACCTACACCATCAATCACATAATACAATCACTAACTGCAAAACCCTCATTTCCCCCAATTCATAATCAAGAACAAACCCTAAAATATGAATCTGTGAATATGAAGATGGGGACTTACCGACGATGAATCAAAAGGAATGAATGTAATTGCTATGATCACCCACACACAATAAGAGATTCAGAGATGATTAGGGCGTCGTAGAATGTTTTTAGGTTTGTAAAGCGTAAATAGAAACTGTCTAGCGTAATATATAATGCCCTAATAATTTCCAAATCAAACCGCGGAAAACACTCGACAGACCGGATACTCGGTCGAGTATAGAGTATACTCGGCCGAGTACCCTCTACTCGTTCGAGTATTCCACATACTCGGCTGAGTATCCCTAGGCAGTAGCCAAACAGGGACCACGACACACTTTACTCGACCGAGTAGGCCGTACTCGGTCGAGTACCAGCCTATAAAATCCGTAGTATTACAGTCTTCCCTCCTTAAAAATAACTTTGTCCCCGAAGTTCCAACCCAACCTATAAAACATGAACACCTAACACTAACTCCGCCAACCACGCTTACTAGATAACATATCCTATCGGTATTGACTCCATAATATTATCGAATAACCACAATATAATGTTGCCAACCTTGTCTCACTTCCATAACACTCACTAGCAACTCAATACCAAGACAATCCACAAAATAAGATCAATCATCAAAACGGAATGTTACATTCTACCATCCTGAAAACGAACTTCGTCCTCGAAGATTACTCACACACATTAACATCCTCACAATCCGTTACTCACACTCCTAAACATCATACTACTACGAGCACTGCCATTACCTGTACTAAAATCAACGACAACATGAATAATCCATCTTTTACTCTACACCAACACTCAAACTTCCAATACTTCCAATTGCAACCTGTATGACTATCAAACTCTCTTGTCGCATCCTACTCCTCTTAAGATAAATGTTACGTCCTCGTAACTCACTAATACTAGGTCCTTTGCTATACCTCCCATAATCCTCATTACTACTGCATGACAACGATAACCCACTATAACCTCAACACCTACAACCATTCCTATATCCAGGACTCTCTTTCTTTAACAGTTCTCGTGCCTCCACTTATTCCGTACTCCCATAACATATATCATAAAATCCTCAGTATAACCACTACTCCATCTCTTCTACATTACCACAACACGACATACTTCTATATACATATACACTCATCTCCACAATCTTATCTCACAATCCTCAAGTGTTACACATACTTACATTAGCTTCTCAAGTTCATCTTCTTTATTACCACAAAACTCACCCTTAACTTGACATGATGCTAAGTCCCAAAACTCCGTACTCGCTGTCCCAAGAAAAGGTGTTAAACCACACGTAGTTCCAGTTCAATACCACACATGCTCTACAATTCTCTTGCCACGACTATATCCACCAATGCCTCATCTAAAACAAGATCAAAAGTACTCCACAACCTCTCACAACATTGTCCTATTAACAGAATATTACTTTACCATGACAACAAGAGAACCATACCTAACTCTCTTTCATATCATCCTCTATACAAACCCATAGGAACATACCCATACCGACACTGGTAAGAAACATCGGGAAACAACACAACGATCTATATGCCCCGACCGACACTGACAAGAAATAGCAGCAAACAAACAACGATCTACGACAACACGAAAATACTCGTATCACAACACGAATTACCGTGCACAGTGCGTAAAACCACATCGATAGCCATCACAACTTTTACAATCTCATAACACTGGCTCAGCCTAACTTCCTTGACCACAAAACGTTCTTAAAACTGCTCTACCAGATCACGACGCAGCATATTAGTCGGGATTACAAATACTAACCTTATGAATATTATCCATACCAAGACTCTTGAGGCCGAAACCTCACATCATCACTTACAGATATCATACATACACATATAAGTATAACATATGATACGGAACACACATATAACGACTCGTAACTATCACGTCACACAATTACTCGTGAGGCCAGGACCTCACACAAAGTTTTACACATCCCATGGACCCATAATCGAACCTAACTAGCCAATCCTGATCTCGTAAGTTACCACTTGACAATGAATACCTCTCATCCGGACTTAACTCAGGTGCCTTTCATAACATATTCTCTCATACACATAATTATCACCCGTCCGGCAGATGTAGCCATAACATCAGTACCCAACTTCCAGCGAACACCTCATATATCCCCACCTTATACTCCCTCACAACCAAACATACTAATCACCTCCACAAAATCAACCTCATTAGAACAACTAACTTCCCTAAAGTAACATCATCCTCAACCACTAGTGACAATACTATGACACCAACATCCTTCATGTGACTACTCTCTTACTATCACTTCTTAATATAACAATCCGTTTCCTCTCTTTGGTTATCATCCCAAATAACGAACATCAAATCCATCAACAAAATTTTACCTCAACATTATTTCCAATTCTACCTTTTATTGCGTCGTCACCTAAATCTCCACCAAAATCTCAAATCGTGTAAACACTCTGCCAGCTTCTTACTCCCTTAATACCTCGAAACCGGTGGCTGACATGTTGTCCTGAACTCCTATATAACTATTAACTCATATCCCCTCATAGTGCTATCGTGCATTTCCATGATTCCTTACTTTCATGTCCCATAACTTTGGTCAACGTTATCTCACTTACTTCCGACCAATAATACCGATTAATAATTCATCTACTTCCTTCTCCTACCTGACCCTTTAGTAATCTGATTACCTTCTTATTACTCCACGACTCATATTCCATTAATCATATCAATATCTTCGCATTCTTCTTATCATTTATCCTATCTCATCTTGCTTCTCACTTATCTTTGTCACATCAAGTCCACACTCTAACAGTTACTCTTCAATTAGTCGTATCTCCCTTTCGTAACTCTAGAAAACCAAACATTTACCTCATACCGTTAATTTCTCGAAGAATTACACACTAGGCTCACCCCTTGATATTCCAAGTCCCCAAACTCAGTCACTATCTACAAATTCACGTCGCGACATAACTCCATCTACGTTCACGAAATACCCCTCTACTTCATCCCTCTAAAGCAACCTTTCATTACATATATCCTTAAGCGACACAATCCTAACCGTCTCCCTCCATAAAGCCTTACACATCCCAATTTGCCACTATTCGCATCCCCCATCTCGATTTTTCATCCTCACATTTCTTTACACTTATATCACTCTTGCCCATAAACACTGACTTTTATATTACTCAACACACTACTATATCACTCACCATATCTCACCAACATGTTCCTTACCTTGATTAGCTCATCATTCCTCTCTTTCCATTTTCCACTATCCCTCACAACCATATTAACACATGTCTTCCTTACCCAACACATGTCCTTCACAAGCCGGAATTCTCCTTGTCATAGCCTTTGGTAACTTACGTATCCAGATCGTCACATATATAAAAGAACGCTTTAAGACCTAAAACATACATGTGTACATACGCTACGACTCAAAACAATGTAATAAAATAGCCACCGACTCAAAATAAAGGTAAGAACATAACCACCGACTCAAAACGGCCGCCCACTGAGGTACTCGGTCGAGTACATGGCGTACTAGGCCGAGTAAAGGATGCTCGGTCGAGTAATGAGACTACTCGGCCGAGTTCACGACTCCAGAAGCTAAACAGAATTATCACAAAGAGATTACTCGGCCGAATATGGAATACTCGGTCGAGTATGAAAGATACTCGGCCGAGTAGGGCCTACTCGGTCGAGTATCGGCACAGTTCTCAGCACCGTCCAATTTTCGTAAAACAGTCATATCTCACTCGTTACTTGGTCATATTGGGCGTGTGACCTATCGTTAGAATCGTAAGAAGACAAGCTATCACCTCTAATTGGAATCACAGCAATATCATTTCTAGAACTTGACTTATGACCGTTTTAAGACAACCATTCCATAATCGGTTTTCATACAAATCAAATTTTCTCAACCAAAACAATTTGGACATGCATAAGGCAACAACGACAACTCAATACTTCAAGAAACCAGTACATAGGTGCACTTTTATCATACCCACATGAAAATTAAACACGACATAAACTTACGATAACATACTTAAGCATGCAATTCTATATACTATGCATCGCTACCCAAAGTTAAGCATATTACGTCATAAATCTGAAAGCCACATAGTAAACATGTAACATGCCAATACTTTTCATGCTAAAACCGTTTCAACTGATGTCACACATCAATTCCATCATGCCTTTCTACCACTTTCACAAAGTCCTTCACAGATTTTCACACATTACACCTTCTACCACATGTTCCAAGCATTCAATTTCGACACACCACACGCATGAATCAAATAAACACACAAAACAGTCCCCCCTATGACCGGCTTGAGATCGTAAGGGCCTTAATGCGACTTCGGGACGTCTCCCAAGTCTTTGCGGTAGCTCCAAACAACTCTCCCCGGGTTCATTTTATTTAGACTCCCTAAGTTCATTGGGTTCATTTGTTTCAGATGCCGGAATCATCGGCTCTGATACCACTTTGTAACACCCCCTCATACCAAGGTACCTTACCAAGGACTACCCTAACATGAGAGGTTGTTACCATCTCGGTTGCCCGAGGTTAGTATATCAAAAACAACAATCCAAACAACTTTATTAAAGTATGAAGAGTTTAACGATTACATAATCTCCGATAAACTCAAAATAAAAGTGTAAGGAACTCAATACAACTGAAATCAAAGACAGCTAAACTCGTAACAGCGGAAGCTAGACTTGAAGAGATGACTCCCCATGACTGTCCCAAAGCTACACATCTGCATTACCTGTCATAATCTGCTCACCATCCCCGAATGGATCACAACAGGTTTTACAAAACAACAACAACGGGGTCAGTACCGTTTAATTAAGATAAGACAAACAAACAATGTAACCGGCTGATCATCCTCCACAGTAACCGACTACACACCGAAGTGTGTAGCCCTGCCAGATTATCCATCGCAACAGGTAATCCACTCCGCCAGTGGGTGACCGCAGCTCATCCCCACCAAGTCCAGCTCATCAACGAGCGACTAACAATCCCTGTCCCTTAATGTGCACATTCCCTCCCGTGACGGGTTCCACGGAGGGCGAACTAGGGTGTGAAGCCACTCCCGCAAGTGACTCCACCACAATCACACACACCATAGCATCACACCTGTCACAACACCACAACCGTCCCTATCATAAGTTCTTGAGGTATGATTTTGGTTCCTACGTTAATAGGTTCGGTCTCCTTAATGATGGGGGTTCTGATTTCCCGTTTGTCAAGTTCTTTGGCTAGGTGAGGTGGGTAGTTATTCAAGTCAAATTCCTTATAGTCATTCAGAATTGCATTGCAGTTAAATTGAGACGAGTCATAAGCAAACTTAGCGTTCATTAAGTTGACATGAGCGAAAAGCTCGGAAAGGACATACATCTCGTGGTCAGTCAGAGGCGACACAACAGAGGAGGCGACCCCTGGAACAGACTCCAGGTTGTCACCTTTCATGGGAGTAGGGGTGATCCTAGCAGACTCAGCCTCTGAATCAGCCACGACTTTGTGATAAAACAGTGGGAAGGGGACCTTGACTGGGACATTAGGAGTGTTAGGAGCTGCGATAGACTCTGACTCCGACTCAGACTCGGACTCAGATCCTTCTTCACTTCCCTCCTTGAACATAGGGCCTTCTTTAGTTGTGATCTTGAGAATGCGGCCTTGGCGATCGGCCCACTTGACGGTCTTCCTCCAGCCTTGGGTAGCTTTCTCCGGGTCAGTGTTGGAGATCAAGGCGGTTGGGTCAAATTGATTGTCTTTCAGGGTGATGTTGATAATGTCCTCATAGTCGAGGTGCTTGATGTTATCTTCCCCAAAGAGGAGTGTGACAGCTTGTCCATCGAGGCATGACGACGGCTTAGACTCGGTTGAAGCAGCTTCGGTGTTGTCAAGGATGAAGTAGCAGTCCTGGAAGACTTCCACACCCGGGTACCTAGCCTTGGCCACAGAGTCATAGATCGGCTCCGGAAAGCCATGGTAGAGCTCGGACTCTCCCTCGGGGACAAAGTATCCATTGAGAGTCAGATGATAGGGACGGAGGATAACCCCGTGCTTCTTGCATTTTCGAACTAGGAGGTTCATCTCCTGGATATCTTCATCGGTAGGTTCATACCCCAGTCTGAAGGGGATGTTGGGGACCTTAGCCTGTTTCAAGGGAGGTAAGGTGCTCTTCAGTGGATTGAGGGGCAGACCCGGGAAGTAACCCTGGCGCATCATGATGCGGTTGACTGTGAGGTTGGCAAACGGGTCACAATCAAAGGGTGTTGATTCATTAGTTATGACGTTCACGGCTTGGAATCCCCACATTTCATTATCATCCTCCTCAATGGCTTGGGAGGCTATTCCCTTTCTCATGACGGCTTTGATCGGGGAAGCCGGAATCGTGATCGTTTTCCCGTTGAAGGGGACCCTGATTTTCAGGTGGAGAGTTGAGGTAACTGCCTTGACGGCGTGAATCCAGGGACGCCCCAGGAGCATATTGAAGGAGGCGTCGATGTCGACCACCTGAAAACTGGTTTGCCTTTCCAGTGGTCCGGTTGCGCAGTTAGAGTGATAAGCCCTGCGACCTTGTGACGAGTGTCGTCGTAGGCGCGTACTCCTTGATTTGTCGGGACCAAGTCAGCTTCCTTAATACCCAATTTGTGAGCCGTCTTGAGGGGAATGGCATTCACTGCGGGTTGTTCAAGTCAGGGGCGTCCCTTGTCATGTGTGCCACTATTTCTTCAGGGGAGGAGGTGGAGGGCACAGTTAATTTTCCCAAGGCCTGTAGCAAAGCCTGTCGGTGCTCAAAGGATGTCGCGATCAGCTGCCAAATTAAATTTCGGCTTTTGCCTTCTGGAGCTGCTTGAGGATCGAATGCTCGGGAGCCTTTGGTTGAGATCCCATGTCCGGGATGACTTGGTCATTCGTTGTTGGAACGACCGTTGGATTGTTCGGGTTCTGATAGGGGCGTCCGGACCGGGTAAGGTGACCGATCTCCTTCGCCTGCTTCCCTGGGACGATATAGACATCCTCAACATCATCTCTCCAGATGCCATTAATTTCCGAATTCCGAGGGTACCTTGGAGGGATATTCCTCGGTGGGCAGTTTTTGTGAGGGACATTTTTATGGGGGTGATTCTTGTGAGGGTAGTTATTGTGAGGCTGATTATTGTGGGGGTAGTTATTGTGAGGCTGATTATTGTGGGGGTGATTATCGTGAGGTGCATGCCAGAATGGTCGCGGGAGCAATCCATCCTGGTGAGGGTAGTTTTGGGCGCTCGGGGGACTCTCCCTCGGGCGTGGTGGTGGAGGATTGAAGATAAGTCGACGGTAGGCATCGTCAAGTCGGGTGATCCTTTCGGAGAGATTGGCTATGGCTTCCTCAACCTGTTGGAACATGGTGAGCATAGTGGCGGCACTGAAAACAAATACCCCGTCCGAGGGATCTTTCTGCAGAGCATTCACCTCGTCATCAACTGGCAGGATGAGATGTGAGCGGTCCAAAGTTGGCTCATCGTTGGAGATAGCGTGGATTCCCAGAGGGTTTGTTTTGTTGTTTGGCTTAGTCGGCGGGGGTAAAGGCAAATCCCTTTTTTCAATCATGTCTTAGATGATGTGTTTGAGTTTGAAGCAGGTTTCCGTATCATGCCCTTTACCTTGATGGTACTGACAGTAGGCATTGGGGTTCCAAGAGCGGGATTTCTTAGCATCGGTCGGATCCGGGGTGGGTCCGATTGGTTGTAACTTCCCCTGGTCCATGAGCCTCTTCAAGGCACTTCCATAAGTTAACCCTATATTAGTGAACACTCTCTGGGGGCGCTCAGCTCTCTTGGCGGTTAGTTCAAGGAGGTTGACCTCATCAATCTTGTTCGTTTGACCATAAGGGCAAGATCAGGTTGATGTGGGTCCTTGGTAGCCTCTACCAGTTGTTTTGGCTAAGATGCCCTTTCGGAGGTCATCTTCAATGCGTGTCCCGAGGATTTGCAGATCCTGGAAGGTCTTAATATTTTGATACCTCAGTAAGTTGGCATAAACTGGGCGGAGGTTGTTGACGAACTTTTCCACCAAAGTTGATTCACTCGGCTTATTGACCAATTGAGTGCTCACCCTACTCCAACGGGTTAAGAACTCGGTGAACCCCTCCTTGTCGTTCTGGGTTAGCACCTCAAGGGTACGGGTATTGGCCTGGATTTCGACATTGTCGGCATATTGTTTGGCAAACTCAACTGGGATATCATCCTAAGTAGTAAGGTTTTTCGGGTCAAGGGAGTAGTACCATTGTCGAGGGATCGGTTCCAAGGAGGAGGGGAAGATCCGGGTAAAAAGTTCATGTTTGACCCCTTTAATGGCCATGTAGTCTTTGAAGGCACGGATATGATTGAGCGGGTCCTCCACTCCTTTGAACTTAGGCACATCAGTTAGGGTAAAGTTTTCAGGTAATTGATCCCCAACAGGTTCGAACCTTCGGTTGTTCTCAAGATGGATATTGTTACCCCGGGCTAGGAGCTGTTCTTCCAAGAGCTCTAGCCACTTCTCAGTTTCAGTCAGAGGTGGGGTATTATGTTCCCCAGTTTCCTTATTTTCCAGGGCATCGATACGGGTCTCGACAAGATCCAGGGTGACCTTAAGAGAGGTGAGCAGGCTGGCTAGCTGATCAGTCGTGACATCTCTGTTGTTATCATTGTTGTTGTTGGACGTAGCTGAAGACGTGGCCATGGCTCTGAGGCAGAAAAACGGCTCACATTACAACTCAATCCGACACGGTTCAAAGGCTGAACGCAGACAACACAAAGGAAGAGACAAAGATCAGACTCGATAAGACGAGGGTAACCGTGTGTGGTTCCTCGGTGCTGACTCGATTTATGACGTGACGGTGTTGACCGAACCTTTGACACAAGTCCAACATAACGGCGCGACGCCATTGGACGGGTCTCGTGGTGAGATGACTCATAAGTAAAGACCCATAAGTACGTTTGCTTCGACTCGATAGACACGAGGCGGAATTGGAATGGTGGACTGAAGTTCTCGAAAATAGAAATTTTCAAAAAGATTCATTCGTTGCTTTAATGGACGGCTTCTGAAGATAGAGATCTCCGCAAGTCGGTCAGTTGAAAGGGTTGTCTTAAGTTTATTTGCAAAAGACGGTTCGAGTTTGAATCGGCTCGGAAAACAGTGTATTGTTTCCTAAGAAGGTTTTGGAAATTCAAAATTGTATGTTTTGAAAATCAAGTTTGAAATGTTTGAAGAGGTCTCGGGGACGGTGCATGGTCCTCGGGATCTCGAAAGTGTCTCGAGAAAAGGGTGTGTGCTTCTCTCGGGTTTTGAAAGAGCCATTGTCGGCGCGAAACGGGTTAAAATCCGTGTCTAGACGCGGCAATTATAACGGCGTAAAAAGGTGATTTTAAAATGGTTATAAAAACCGGGTTTTGAAAATCGTCATTACGACGGCCTAGAAAGGCGTGTTGAAATGGTTATAAAAATCAGGTTTGAAAATCGTCATTACGACGGCCTAGAAAGGCGTGTTGAAATGGTTATAAAAATCGGGTTTGAAAATCGTCATTACGACGGCCTAGAAAGGCGTGCGACGGTCGGCAAAAGACCGAGGTTTAAAATGGCCATTATAACGGCGCAAAAGGGTGTTTTGAAAGTTTGAAAATGACACGGAAGAACTTATGATCAAGTAGCACATAAGCACTCACAGTTCATTATATTATGTATTATGCTGACACGGGTTTTGGCTTAAGAGGGTGGATTACACACCAAGCAATCAAACCCCGATTTGCGTGAGGGATACCAATCCAAACAAAATGTGTAAGGAGGGTGCCCTAGCCTCGTGCTCAAAAGTGATGAAAGCTCTTTGAGAAAACAGAAATGTGTAACGTTAACGGTATACTTGACTCAATCGGGATTCGAAACGCGGGGATGAGAAAACTCATGCCGATGAGACGAGCCAATTGGTCGAAAAGGGTTAGGTTGTGGGCCCGGACAAGGAACCCGACCGTGACCGTAATATCAATTAATGCATTCCAACCAAGACCTCGTTCGAGTCTCACCATCTAGGGATCACAAAGACGTAAGTGTCCTAGTTTTCCCCAGCAGAGTCGCCAATCTGTGGACATAGCCACCTACACGCCAGGCCGATCTGCGGACGTATAGCGGTCTTTTGAAAGCCACGCTCGGCGGCGTAAAGATGCTTTCGACCGGATCGTTTTAGATCGGTCGGTTTCGTCTCGGTAAGGGTCTCAAAACGATTAGAGATGTTCGGAGTCGCCACCAAGCATTTGTGGGATGCTTGGAACCCGTTCGAAATCCACTTTATACCTCGGTCAAATCGAAGCACAAAGCCGCGTTTGACATAGGTACTAAAGATAAGGAAATCGTCCCTCTTTAGCATCCTATCTCTAGAATGACTCTCGTACGCCCTGGATAAGGTCGTCCACTATCCAAAGTTTCTGAGTAAGAGGTGAAGGTACGTATTGGGAAGCCCTTTAATCAGACACCCAATCCCGCCCGCGGTAGCGGCCTCTACTGATCGATCTTGGTTGGTTGAATGCAAAAGTTGATAAAACGGTTTAAATGCATGAATGCGCATCCAATGATTTAAACCTAACATGTGATCTTTCTAAGTCGGTTGATTTAATCCAAGTATCAAGTATAATATGTCGAGTTGGATTAATGATTGATTTGCATGCAAGACGGAAATTAAGCATCCATTTACCGTATTAGGTTTAGGTTGCATAACGTGATCCATTTGTCTTAGTAAAGCGTTTTGCAAATACGATTTTGAACGAGTAAATAGTCATCTGATCCGTCCTATATCCGGGCTAATCGGAATCGAGATCGTCCTAGACTAATGCTGGAAGGGAACAGGCCCTGTACCAGACGGCTACATGAGGCGCGAGCCAGCCGGCGGTATAAGGGGCCTCTCCCTGGTTCTGAAAATGAGAAAGAAAAGGCCTGCTTGAGGCGCGGGTTAGCCTATGGTTATATGCCATATTCTGACCATTTGAAAAACGTTATAAAACGTGTAAAAAAAATGGGTATTTGAACCCGGTTTGATTTGAAAGGGTCGTTTAGACCGCATTTGTTGATTTGAAGAACTAGACTCGAATAATCATCATGATTTTGATAATATTCGGTGTCGGGTTCGATTTTACAAACTTGACATGAATAGTTTTGAAAATAATTATGAACTAATTGTTTTAAGTTCATTTGAATGTAATTAGTCGATACTCATCATCGTACCCGGGTTAAAATCCGGCATGGTATGTAGAAGCAAGGATGACTTTGTGTTGGTGACTAATATATTTATTTTGGAAATGTAAAGAAATGAGATAAAAGGTTTTAAAATACCTTTTAAATGTCATTAACCAAATATTATCACGGAAACACGGATTTAACCGTCATGGTATGAGGAACCAAGGGTGAAAAATGTCCTATGGTTAAAACAAATGAAATAAAAATAAAAAGGGTTTGAAAATATTTGAAATGGTAAAAACCGATTACAAATATGAAAATGAATTAAAGGGAAATGACGAGAATAAACACGGTTGATCTCTGACCTGGACACCCCATTTAGGCGCGGGAAAGCCGGCGAACCAAGGGGCTTTTGTCTCAGGCCAAAAATCGGTTTTGGCTCGTTTATCCCATGATTTGGTTCATGTTATGCACGTTTTAGCATGTTATAGTCATGAAACAAATGAAAACAAAATAAAAGAGGATTTTTACACCCTCATACTTACATGTTTGGTTATGGCGAGTGACCGACGTAAGTGTAACAACTCGTTTGGTCGGAAAAAACTCGGTTTAAAACCGTTTTGGTAAGTAAAAAGAGTGTTTTAATATTAGTGACGGTGTAGTGGTCGAAGTGGTCGGTCAAGTGATTTAATGCACGATGACGGTACCAAACAATGTGTAAGGCTTGTATTTACGATCGGTAGGTCGTAAATACGCGTCGGATTGTGACTTAAGAAATCGAGTCGAGAATTTTAAGGGAGAAAAGAGGGGGCAGACACTCGCGTCACTCTCAAATGGGGGGCATTTGAAGGGTATTTATAGGGAAATGAGTGGTCGTGTGAGTTTTGAGCGACATGGCCACCTGGGCTGCTCAAAGAGGCGCGAGCCACGTCGCGGGCCTTCGAGGTGTGTTGTCGCTTTCACACAAACGCAATCATGATTTGTTCTATCCTAGGTTTTGTAGTCATATGTTTGGTACTTGACCAAACATAAATCCGGGAAAACTTAAGGTAAAAGGTTTGAAATGTTTTGTTTTTGGTGGTTGACTCGGTTTGACTCGTTGTTGCAGTTGGGAGTTGAATTTTTGAGTCGGTTTTTGGTCCGGTGTCGGTTTTGACTCTAGTTAGGGTCATTGCGACCCCGTCGTCGTGCATTAAACACTCCAGGTATTTTTGAAATGTTTTGAAAAGTTTTATTTTCGAAATCGTTTTAAGTTTTCCGACGTAAAGTTGTACACAAACTGTCGATCAAACGCCGCGATTCCAAAACATGTTGTAGTCCGATAATCATCAGGTGTTTGTTGGAGTCTCAGCAGATACTGGGTATCTACAGCAATAAGGATGCATTTAAAGCCTATATAAAGTCTATGATTATGGGACACCCAATTCCTCGCTAGTTTGGCATTAGAGCTAGGCCGAATTCAATGTGGAATGGTCATCGTTATAGATTGAAGCACATGTATATTTTATCCCTAAGGTTTGTGCTTGGACCTCCAAGATAAAGATAGCTTGAAGTATAAGTTCTAAGTAGATCTTTTGATAAAGTGCATTTGCAGGTGCATGATTAAAAGGCTCTGCCTATGTGAGTGTGAAGTGAGGCCGCTTCAAGAAGCTTGGGTTTGGTTGTTGTATGCACTCATGATCGATGTGGACACATGACATGTATAGTGTCGAAAAATAATATTTAGAGTTATAATTGATCTTGAA